>NC_091707.1:22510000-23760000 GCF_041296265.1 Equus caballus
CAGGGCAAAAACCCTGGGTAGTAGAGAGTATTATCCATAAAAGTTCTTCTCCCTTTCCTGTGCCCCTAAGCTCAGGACTCAGACCTATGCACCCTACATCTCTCGCCCTTCACCAGAGCCTGTCTCAGAGCTGCCATTTCTGTATGGACATTTGCCCCTGAGGCAAAAGCAGTTCACCTCTGAGGTGTAGTTCTCTTCCTGGCAATCTTTCTCGGCCTCGCCATTTTTCAGTCTCTTGTTAGGTCTCTGAACTTTTTAGAAGGTGATTTTTGTCAAGCCTTTTAGTTGTCATCACCAGGAAAATTGATCCTGTTTACCAGGACTGTCATCACTGGTTGCTTTGATGATGTGTTATTAATAACTGGTCATTTTTCATTTTATGTTGGTTCATGTTTTTTCCCCTCCTATTTGTTCTGCTTTGATTAAATTGTTACTCATTTCCTTTTTCATTTCTTTTTTTATTATTAAACTTTGCCACATATTTAAACAAAATTTTTCTTTGCATGTATTACAAACAAGTTTAAAAAGACAGCAAACAGATGTGGAAAACAATTGTTCCATTTTCGTTTCTTAATTTGAGAGTGTCATTAACTTTTACATTGCATTAACTATTGTGCTCCTTTTCTCAATACTCATATACATACACTCAAACACATATTTCTTTATTATTACATGAAATCAAGATTTCTAAAACATCCCCAACCAATATGTTTCTGCTAATAAATTACAACTTTTAAGTAACTTTACCTCTCCATTCTCCTCCTCCCTGAGACAGATAAGATCTCTGGGATTCTTCTATTTGGTCTCTCTTTTCCAAACATCACTCTCCCTCTCTCCCAAACACTAAGTTTTGATGACATAGCTGAGTAATATTTCATATAGAGTGGACGTCTTATATTTAAAGAATCATGAGTTAGCATTTAAGTTACAGATGCCTAGACTGTTTGCTTTGCTACATATGTATTTACTTTAACTTTATATGTGTTGCAATGTTCTTTGATCAACAGTATGTCCTTTCTTGGGATTTCTACATGAATCCATATGTTGCTTCTTGAGATTTTGCTCAGATGGATTATGTGGCTGATGGATTCTTTCAATGCCTGCATATCTATGAATATCCTTCTTCAACACTGACATATTCATTCTATCATGTTTGGGGTTGGGAATAAGCACTTGCTTAAATCCCAACTACTAAGCAGCTATCATAAGCATAGCAAAGTTGCAGGTGCCAGATCATAGTGATACAATCTCATTTCTTGAAAATTAATTTATAGATTTAGGTGTGTTGCAGTGGGGCTGGGAGGTAGTTGTGTGACACTTAGAGAATATAAGTTAAAGTGGCAAACAATCTAGTACTAACAGGAAGTCTGATGCCCTGTGATTATTTTTCCTTTGTAAACTACATTTTTATCCGGAAGTTTGTCAGATTTTCTTTTTGTCCTTAGAATTTAGGAATTTTATTGGGTGATGTTCTTGGTCTTTTACTCCCTGAACATAGCGTTCTCTTAGGAGTGTTGTGATTTTTCTTTGTCCATTCATTTTGTCTGGTAGTGGAAGCATCCTGGAGAATACAGAAAAGTTTTGGAAGTCTCTGTCAATCTGGATCAGTGGGATGGCTCTCTGCTTTGTAATCTCCTTGCTCTTGCTTAGTCTCAAAGATGGGGAGGAACTAGCTCACATCAGTTCAGCTCTTTCTTAGTTCCTAAAAACCAAGGAGACCATGCCTGTTTACGAGGAGCCCCTCCCTGAAGGGTAGGGTGGGGTCCATGTGTCTCCGGGATCCATAATCATCTGTTCTTCTTTCCCACTAAGTGTCTACCCTGGAGGGTAGAGAGATCCACAGTGATTCTCTTCCTGCATTCATCAGGTCTTATCTCCTGCTGGCTCCTGGGGTGAGAAGGGGATGAGTGGGAATAGAAAAGATGCAAAATGGTTGAACTATCATTCCAGAGTCCTTTGCTAAAATCTCAATGATGTATTATTTTGCAAACATGGTTGAATTCAGATAACTAACATTAGGATTTTTGCATCCATGTACTTAAGTAAAATGGGGAGTTGTATATTTCTACTTTCTTTATTTGGTTTTGGGATCAAAGTTTATCAGCTTATATTTGTTTTCTATTGCTGCATAACAAACTACCACAAACTTGGGGATTTAAAACAACATATACTTATTACATCACAGTTCCCATGGGTCAAGAGTCGGGCATGTTTTAGCGGGTCCTTCTGTAGCACCTCACAAACTGAAATGAAGGTGTTGGCCAGCTGCACCTTTATCTGGAGGCAAACTAGGGAAAGAGCTGCTGGCTCCCTCGAGTTGTAGGCAAGTTTCAAGTTGCTGGTTGTAATATTTTCTCACAGGCTGTCGGCCTGGGAGGTTGCCCTGGTAGGCTCCTAGAGGCCACCCTCACGTCCTACCCTCATGGTCATCTCACATCATTGCGGCTTACTTCTTCAAAACCAGCAGGGGAATCTCTCTTTTGAATGTTATTTGATTAGGTCAGGCCTACCAGAGATCATCTCTCTTTGATTAACTCAAAGTCAACTGATTAGGGACTTTAATTAAACATGCAAAATTTCTTCACCGTTACCATATAATGTAACCTAATCGAGGGACTGGCTGTCCTCTCATATTCACAATACCGCTCACACTCAGGGGAGGAATTACACAAGGGGGTAGGAATCTTGGGGAACTTCTCAGAATTCTGCCTCCCACAGAGCTTCATATATACCTTTATTGCCTCCTTTTTGTATTTCAGAAGCAACCTGAAATTTTATAATTTTTCTTTTTAAACAAGGTTTAGTTTAGAATTTTTTGCTTGTTTTTTTAGCTTTCAGACACATGGGATATTTTTGTTATCACTTTGTTATATTGATTTCTAATTTAACTGCATTATGATGATTTAACAATCTGTATGATGTTGACTTTAAGACATTTATTAGAGAATTCTTTGTGGCCCAATATTTGGTCATTTTAAAAGAATATTCCATATGTGTTTAAAAAGAATGAAGATTTTCTGTTGTGTCAGTATTGTGTTATGAAAAAAATAGATCTTTGCTAAATTAAGCCACTAAGTGATCAGGGTTAATTTACTATCACAGCAAAGCCTGACCAATACGGTATAATATGGGAGGTTTACTTACCTAGAAAACAGTAAATTTCACCAAGTCATTTATTCGGCTTTCTTTTAATGCATCTCAGAGTGTGTTCATGGATTTACTTCTCCCTGGAGAGCTACTACTAAGAATGTCTGCAAAGAAGACTCCAGTGAAGTAAAGTTTTTGAGGACTTATTTGCCTGAGACTATTGACTCATATTTAAATTACTGTTTGTCTGGATATATAGAGGTAATCTCAAAATTATTCTACTTTAGCACTGTGAAAATGTTACTCCATGATCATCTCGCCATAAGTGTTACTCTTAGGTTGTATAGAAGTATTTTTTTCTTTATCTTTTTTATTTTATAATACTTTGATCAGGTATGTTCCTAAATTTTATTATACAGTGCTATGCTATGGGATATCTGTGTGGAAACGCCCAAGAGGTAAGTTAGCAGGTTGAGTCTTTAATTCAGACATGACATCCAAGTAGTATACGTGAAGCTCTGAGAGTCATAGATTTTATAAGGGAAAGGGGTTGTGGGAGAAGAGGGTACCAAGGACAGCTCATGGGGGCCCATCCGTTTAAAGGGTGGCTGAAGGAAACGAGTAAAGCAAGTGGAGAAAGACCACATATGGCAATAGGACAAGAAATAGGAGAACACAAAGCTATAAAAGTTAAGTGAGAGTAATTTCAGTAAGAAGGAAGATGTCAACAATGTCACATCCTGCATAGTGGATGGAAGAAATTGAATTTAGTAACTGAAATCATCGTTGACTCTTAAGAGTCATTATTGTGGAGTAATAGGGGTTAGATGCTAGATTGTAGGTTGTTAGAGAAAAAATGTACATGAGAAATTAGAAATTCTAATTAGAAATTAGAGGAATTAGTTCACTACATTCCACTTACATTTACTGAGGCATTTGCAAATATGAGCACATGCATTTGTCTATCAAGAATTTGTCAAGCACCTACTATAAGCAAATCTCAGCTCCTTTCCTGAAAGTTGACTGTGTAGATTTGAGGGTGACAGTGGTGGGGGGAGAGATGCACAGCATTCAGATAATATGAGTAATTTAAAAGAGGCAAACAATCCAGTAAAAACCAGATAAAAGGAACCTAAGGTCAATTAGGGAGGCTCCCTCGGAAGGTGTGAGATGTGAATAAGTTGTGTTTTGAATGAAACAAGGCTTATGGAGTGAATGAGAAGTAGGAGAAGTACTCCCAGGGAGAGGGCAAACCATATTCAAAGAGGACTATGAGGACTGGTTAGTGTAGGAGTTAATGTTGCTCCTATTTTGTGGCTAGTTGATTTCAAAGCACAAAACCACTGAGTGGTGAGGAGAGTTCTTATCTTGCTGTAATTACCCCTATTCTATTTTATTCACTAAGGTTTATTTTCCTAACGTTTTTCTAGCATTCTACTTTTTTTTGGTCTAATACACTAAAAACCAGTGTTGCAACTCTAGGCTAGCCACGCCACAGAAAACCCCTCAAGCTGGGCTTCTGCTGTCCAGAATGCTAACCACGAGTACTATATATGGCATAAACTTAGTAGCACAGCATGCTGGGATCTCTGGCAGGGAGGCAGGAGAGAGCAAGAACCCAAGTCCAGGGCAGGAGTGTACTAGAAGAGCAGAAGAAGTGAATTCTTATGTATGGATAACCTAGCAGTAAAAATCACTCGTACAAGGGGGCTTAGAGAAGTTTGACTCTCTGTCTGGGCCAGCGCACACTCTGGCTGTCAGATGAGGGTGTGAGGAAGGGTAGATCTGCAAGACTCATAGAAGGCGATGTCTTAGACTTAGGCAGGAAAATCCTGATTGTGAAATATGAGCAGCAGGCCATATCCCAGGAGGACACAGTTGACAGGAATGAGGAGAGTGTTCTTCAGCCTAGTGATTGAGGACCCAGTCCTATTTGGGAACTGAATTGAGAAACCGAGACTAGGATAAAGGTTAATCTCATACAGGAAGACTAGTTAGGGATAGAGTCTGCAGATTTGTAAGTGGAGTTCTCTTTTACCCCTAACATGATGGTCTAGAGCTGAAGACAATTGCTCTTCCTGACTTACTAGTGGGAAAGGAGTGCCTGCCAGGCCATAAAGGCCTGATTCTCCATACCCTGTCATAGACTGAGTTATGCCCTCCTCCTAAAAATATGTTAAAGTTCTAACCCCCATGACCTCAGAATGTGACCTTGTTTAGAAGTGGGATCACTGCAAATGTAATTAAGATGAGGTCACACTGGAGTATGGTGGGCATTCAACCCCATAGGACTGTGGCCCTTACAAGAAAACAGCTATGTGGAGATGTAGGCAAGCAGGGAGAATACCACGTGTTGGAAAATGCAGAAACTGGAATTACGCAGCTGGAAGCCCAGGAAACACCAAGTATTTCTAGAAAACCATCAGAAGCTAGGAACAGACAAGAAAGGATTCCCCACAGTTTTCAGAGGGAGTACGGCTCTGCTGACATTTCAGACTTCGAGCCTCCAGAACTATGGAGACAATAAATTTCTGTTTTAAGCTACCCCATTTGTGATACTTTGTTATGGCAACTCTAGGAAACTAGTACACATTGGGTCTGGAAATGAATGGAAGAAGACACAGTTTGTGGTCAGTGGACTGAGATAGGCTGGAGAACAAAAGGAGGGAGGTTTTCTTTCAAAGACCACGGCTAATAACCAAGAACTTTGCCTGCAGGCTTGTTGCCCCTTCCCTGCACTGAAGCTCTATCAAATGTTGAATTGTCCTCTGAAGGTTTTCCACCATGATAAACACTTAAAGTCAGCTCCAAAATTCACATTATGTCCTACTAGCCAAGATGAGGCAGAGCCAAATATTTTTTACTAGTTTAGGCCTATCTCTGACCATAACATTTTTCTTTTGAGTCTCTCTTAGTTGTACGTGTATTTTAAGTTAATTTTTGTACATGGTGTGAGTAAGTATTGAAGTTCAGTTTCTGCATATGGATGCCCAAATATTACTGCTCCACCTATTGAAAAGTCTACTATTTCTTAATGAACCACCTTTACACCTTTTTGGAAATCCAGTGACATATATGGGTGGGACATTTCTACACTCTCCATTATATTCCACTGATTTATGTATCCATTCTTTGGGAAATATTACACTTTCTTGCTTACTATCACCTTATAGAAAGTCTTGAAATCAAGTACTATGAGGTCTACAGCTTTGTTCTTTCTCAAAATTATCTCAGCTGTTCTAGATCTATTTCTCTTCCATTGTCAATTTATACAAAAAGCCTTTTTTGTGTTTGGACTTGGATCGTGTACAATTATTTACAGATTAATTTGGACAGAATTGACATCGTGGCTATGTTTTGTTTTCCAACCCATGGATAGGTCATAGTCCATTGATTTAAGTCTTCCTGATTGCTCTCACCACTGTTTTGTAGTAATCAGCATAAAATCTTGCACATGAAAAATAATTCGATTTATTCCTAATTATTTCATGTTTTATGATACTACTGTAAATGGTACTGTTTTCAAATTTAATTTCTAATTCTTCATTGCTAGTATATATGAATATAATTGACTTTTTGTATATTAACTTTTAATCTACATAGCTGTGAAAATATTAGATTTTGTAGCTTTTTCATAGATTATTCTGGAGTTTTCTTTGTAGATAGTGATACCACATGTGAATCAAAACAGTTTTATTTCTTCCTTTTCAATTATTTTATTTCTTTTCCCTGTCTTATTGCACTGGCAGGACCCCAAGTACGATGTTAAATGGGAGGGATGAGAGTAGACATACTACTTTTTTCCTGATATTAGTGGAATAGCCTTCAATCTTTCACCATTAATTATGACATTAGTTGTAGGATTTTTCAATAGATTCTCTTTATCAGAGTGAGGAAATTTCCTTATATTCCTAGTATGATGAGAGGTGATTTTTAAATCATAAATTGATGTTAGATTTTGCCAATTTTTTTTCTGTATCTATTGAAATGCTCATGTTGTTTTGTCTTTTAATTCATTAATATTGAGTGTTACATTAATTCTTTTTTAAGCTAACCTTGCATTTCTTAGATAAATCTCATGTGACACACTGTATAATAGTTTTGATGTTGCTGAACTTACTTTAAATACAAAGATATAGATGGTTTAAAAATAAAAGTTTAGAAAATATACACCAAAGAACCACCCTAATGCAAAAGAGCCAGAGTGCCTATATTAATATCCAATGACATAGACTTAAGAGCAAATATTACCAGGGATAAATAGGGCATTAAATAATATTGGAGAGATCGATTCATCGTGACATAGTCATGCTAAATATGTGTGCATCTAACAACAAATCTTCAAAATACATGAAGCAAAATCTGATAGAACTGAAATAGAAATTTCAGTAGAAATTCCAGTAGAATTTCTGTAGAAATTGTAGAAAAAATTCTACAATTATTTGAGGACTTCAACATTTGTCTCTCAGTAATTGATAGAATCGGTATTCAGAACATGAGTTTAAAAAAGAAATAATACTAATCTTCTACAAAGTCTTCAAAAAATAGGGGAGAATGGAGTACCTCCCAACTTATTAGAAGTCAGTATTACCCTAATGTAAAAGCCAGACAAATACATCATAAGAAATCAGAAATCAATATTCCTCGTGAGTATAGATGCCAAAACTCTAAGAAATGGGAACAAACTGAATTTAGCAAAACTCTGCTTTCTATCTAGCATTGGTCTTGCTTGGAAATTATTTGCCCCTTGCATTGCATTAGGAGATCTCTGCAAGGTATTACCTGTAGGATTTTAGATCTGTAATGGTTTCGTGCCTCTTCCAGGAGTAAAGAGTTAACTGTTTAATACTCATCTAGTTGCAATATGTCTTCGCCTGTGTGATCTGTGTGTGATTGGCCTTCCTGACACTCCTCCAGGTGCGTAAGGCTTTTTATTCACATACAGAAGATGCAAGAAAGGCTGTGTGCCTGTTCACCCCTTCCAGTAGCCAATAATCTCTACAGGCTTGCACCACCAAGGCTATTTTCTGTGGTCTCCTTACTTGATAGCAGTTGTTATTCTGAGCTCCCAGTGGAGCCTTCTGAGGAGGAGCTTGCATGTTATAGCAGGCTTACCTTTTGCTCTTACACTTGGTCACAGGCGAGGCAGTTTTGGGGTCCAGTTTTATTTTTGGAAAGGTTTGTCCCTTTTTGGATTTCAGGATAGTTGGTTACCTCGTGACACCAGTTCTTTGATGAACTTAAGGAAAGTTACAATTTTGTAGTTTCTCCAGATTCTCCACGTTGTCAGGTTGCGAGCACATTCTCTGCAGCTTTGTACATCCTGATTGGACATCCAAGTTTGGCTTACTGATTTTGACCTCTGTTCAAAGTTGTTCTTCTTACAGTCATAAAATCAACAAAAGCAAACTGATGTTTCCTAAACATAGGAATTGATTGTCCTCTATTGCTCTGGCCAGTTCTCCATCACATATTTTCTTCCATCTTTGTCGTGCCTGTCCGGTATTCTTTCATGGCTATTCCCTTTCCTTTGTCCTTTTCATCTTTCTGTCTCTTCTTATATCCCAGCATAGTTCTAATGATTCTAACTCATCCTCATCCTCCTAGATTTCTCTCTGTTTAACCCCAAGTTTCTCAGTCATCGCAACTCTACCCTCTGAAGTTCTTATCCTATGCAGCCTGGGCAGAAACCCCCACATTCTTATCCTCAGTCAGACAATGCTGTACCTCTTTGACATCATGGAACCTAGTAACAAGGCAATTAACATTTATTGTAATGATATTTCATTGTAATTCTTCTCCTTTTCACACATAGGTTGATAATGTCCAAATCTGTCATGATTTTAGTGTTTGATAGTTCTGTTATGTTGATTTATGTTTGGACAACACAAACCTGTCTCCTGGAGTAGCAAATTGGTACAGTTTGAACATTTTGCCTTCTCATTGACAAAAAATAAGACATTTTCTGTACTATTTACCTTTTAGAGAAACCACCAGCTTTAATGTAATTGATGTATATTACATAAGAGTGATAATGGTCTCATCATGGGAGTTTTATACTTTAGCAACTTGGTTTTCCATAACTTAGTCTTCCCTCTCATCTATGACCCACCAGGGAACCATATCATTATTTTATATACCAGCTTCTCCAAGTCTCAACACTTGAATAATTTCTCTGCTTTCCCAATAGGATTGCTTCACCTTCATCCATTTTCTTCTTTTCTAGTTCTCCTTATTGCTTTTCTTTGATATTTTCTCTAAGTCCCAAACCCATTATATTTTCTCTCTTGAGGCTGGTTCTTTAGATTGTTTCTTACTTACTATTCAACATTCTATGAATGTGTAGAAAAGCCCCTGGTCAAGTGTTTCAAAAACCTGTTTTTTTAAAAATCTGAAACAAACAAACAATATAATACCAAGCTTACATCCTGTAACATCTGAGCTAGGTCTTTATAAAGAAGTGTTGAAATCATTATGTTGCCCATAAGCACAAGGAAATCCTGAAATTCTAAAAAAGCTAATTTAAATGAGACGTGTGGCTCTTCTCTTATAATTCCTTTTTAGCTCAGTTCTTCATTCATAGATATGACATGCGACCCTCAAATACATTTATATGGACTTTTGATCACATTTTGGACTTCAGAAACTCGCAGACTGTATCTTGACAGAAGATGTGATTTGTTTTGCTTGTACAATATTTTACAACTTTTGCATTTGTTGTCAACATTTAAAATTGCGGAAATTTTACATAAAAATCTAGACACAGTTTTTCTTTAAAATGTATGAGGGCTGCACTATTGGCCTGTATTATGACAAGGGAAAACAATTGGCTTGGTTGCATAGCAGCCGCTCCCTTTAAATGGGACATGGACATCCAGCTTCACATAGTCTTCACAGCTCCCCACTGTCTTTGACTCCGCCTGCTCCACACAATCCTGTTACCTGGCTGGCTCCTGAAGCATTTGAAATTGTAACTATTATCTTTGAGATCTGCTTTCAGTAGAAGCACACACAATTTCAATGGCTAAAGAAATGATCAAAACAAATTATCGTATAACTTCCCTGCAGGTGCTTATAATTTAAAACAGATGAGACTGGCATTGTCTATATTCACCTATTACGTGCTCCAATCTCATATGAGCATCCCCTAAATGGTATTCTTAGATCAAATTTAAATTATCATCCAAACCAGAATATTATGAGTGCAAACAGGAACACTATCAATAATTTGTTGGGACGGGGATTGTATAACGAGACTGTCCTTGTCAAACTGTAACATAGAGTCATCCCAGTTATGCTTATGGACAGAATCCTCTTCATCAAGGAGCTTACAAAATAATCTGAAACTCCATCTTCTCATTTAAATTTCCAGCTTTCTGTTGCTTCTATTCAAAATATTTATTCATTTACTTATTCTTTCAATAAATATTACATGCTAGACCTTATTCTAGGTTCTGGGGATAAGATGGGAAATGCAAGAAACAAATTCTCTACCTTTATAGAACTTACATCCTTTTCACAAATAAACAATTAAAGATGAATGCAATATCACAGGGATAAAATCTATGAATGAAAATGGAAAGAGGTAGGGGATGGAAGGCAGTGTGTTGGTACTATTTTACATAGGGCTGTTAAGAAAGATCTCACTGAAGAGGTGACATGGAAACAGAGCCATGAAAGAAATAAAAAAGCGACCCTTCAGATGTCTGGGGGAGGGCTTTAGAAGGCAACAGCAAATGTGAGTACTCTGAGAGTGCTTGAGATCTTCAGAGAAGAGCTGGTAGCCCAGTGAGGCTGCCATAGAGAGACTGGGCGAATGAGTATTAGAGAATGAGGCCAAAGATGCATTGAAACCAGACAAATAAATAGAAGATTATAGGAATGGATCTTAGGTTATCTGCCATTTGAGACTGCCCCCTCTCCTGACAGAAAGTAGGAAAAAAGTATCAAGAATACTTAGGTCAAAACACTGTTGCTTTTGGATCATGCTCATGCTTTGGGCATTAGTCTCCTTCAGTCAGGCTTTCTGGGTCTGAATTCTACAGCTCATGCCTCCTCTGACCTCTCCTTATGCTCTAGGCAACTGGTTGGCTACTAGACCTCCGGCCCCTTCCTGACAACTAGTTACTATAGACAGCTCCTTGATCTCTGAAGCAAGTCCTTGACTTTCCAGTCCTTAATTGGACCCTAATCTCTGCACCATGCATACAGCTGTGTTCTGTCCCAGCTGCTTGACCTCTGGTTGAATATAATGGTTTATGACTCAGGCTTTTTAACTTTAGCTTCTTCTCCTCCTCATTATCTGCCTTTATTGATCCTTAGTTTGAAATCACAGTTCCTTACCTGATATTGGGCTCTGATCCATATACCAGAGTTTAATCTCTGGTGCCACGGACCCCTATTATGTAACTGACTTCATTACAGCAGATAATTACATTAAGTAAAGAAAATATGATGCCCAAAAGACAACTCCCAATGTTGTGCCTAAACCTGATGCCTACTGAAGTCATGCTGGCTTCTTGCCAATATAAACTACGTATTATCTTGCCAATATAAACCAACAGCAAAAAAGATTTTTAGTTTCTCTCTCTTCATATACAAATGGATAACATAATTTAGTTCTTCATGATATGTTTTGCTCTTCATAAGAACATGTTTTAAGTCAACATCATGACTTACTCTTATGCCACAGAGAAGGGCTTCTCAACCATTCTCATATCTTGGTCATATAGGAAATAATATTTGTAGCTCACACTGAGGTAACTGGATGTGACTACATGATTGCCAGAGGGACTCAACTCCTCAGCTCATCTGTAAGCCATCCAAACCATATCAGGTGAGAGTTCTTTTGTGCAGGTAGGTGGTGGTTGTTGTTTTTCAGAATTAGCTTGATTATGTCTAAACTTGATTTAATTACAGATATTTCTACATATATCATAATAAGAAACTGACACCCCCTGGTACATTTCACTTACATTTCTCTAACACTCAAGACCAAAAGAAGAGTAGAAAATATCATGCCACTAACATTTTAAAACTCCTTTCCGCTCCTCTGAAATAAATATCTTATTCAAATGAGACTGCCATGAACAGTAATATATTTCAGAATTAGCTCATATTTCTGATCTTTGAAATATGTTATTTTTCTATCTGCCTCATTTTTCTCAAATATCTGGTCTACGCTTTTCATAATATAGTTTCATTTGAGAATCTTTTATTTTCAGTTTTATTCTTCCAAAATAAGAATATGCGTATCATTTTTCATTTCAGCAAACACCTACTTACCACTTAAAATATGCTATGTTCTGTATTCTGGGGAGGTAAGAAGTGAAAGACATAGTCCCTTGTCCATGCTGTTCATGGTCTAGATAGGGAAACTGGCAAGGAAGTCATTGGTTATAGTATGTATGCTATTTGCAATATCAATAGTAAATAAGAAGGAATGATAAACTTTATTCAGGTGGTAGGAGATAAGGCAAGTGAGGTTCTAAGTCCACAGACTGGAAGACGCAAAACACTGAAGTAAGCTAGCTGGAATATCTGCAAATTCCGTCTCTTCAAAAGTAATGTCAAATTCTGATTGTGCAAAGTACATCAAACTTGGCATTAATAACCCCAGATATATTCCTATTACTATCCTAGATGAAATTATTGTGCTTTTAAATTTCATTTTTTCTCCCCATAGAAGATAATTCCCAATGCAAAGTGGGCAACGTGTACATCTATGAGATGAGATGTACATGAAGAAAATGCAGATCGTTTCCATTGCCCTGAATTTATCCAAAGGCATTGATGTGCTATTGTAGATGATGGAGCTCTTCCTAACAATTTTATAGAAGACATGAAACCTATACTACTGGGACACCAACATCTTTTTACTGATTTCAGAAGCTTAGCATTAGGAGAACATCAATTACATGCCTGAACAAAAGTGTATTCAGACCTTTTACGTAGCCTCCTTTGCATTTAACTCAACTCATGTCTTTGCCCCATTGTAGGTGGCATGAGTGACTATGTTGGCAGTAATACTGCCTAACCTGAAGATGCCTAAATTAGTTTGCTGCTTTTGCCTTCTAATACTGATGATTCATCTGAATCCTTGGCTATGAGGGAATGTTAACCTATTGGCTTGTAAAATTCCAAACCAGGTAATTGTGATCTAATTTCTTCCTATCAAACAATTTAAACTATAGGTAAATATTTTGCTTTATTTCTCTTCCAAAACTATTGTGTATGACTATAAAAGATTGGTACAAGAGATGCCACATCTAATTCTGATATAAATAATTTTATTACATATTGTAAATCTTACAATATTTGTAAAAGTTAGATTATTTTTATTCATTTTCTTAATATATTTATAAAGAATTTGTGATATTCTGAAAAATATAGGCAACTGTAACAAATTAAAAATCGTTTAGGTAATGACTATAAAGGTATAATAAGACAAGAGATTCTGTGTTGGATTTTCTACTCATTATCTTTCCCTCTCTTTCTACCTGTTCTCTCAGGGTGATATCTTCCAGGACCATGATTTTAACTCAAGCCCAGAATTCTCTGTCCTTGATTTCAGGCTCCTATATTCCATTCTTTAACAGATATCTTCACCTGGATGTCCTTAAAACATCTCTAACCCCAATTCGAGAAATATTCTCATTGTCTGTCCCATATTCTTTTATCTTCCTCTCTCCCCATATTTCCTATACCCATTCAGGTTGCCAAGTCAGAAACTTGTGAGTCATCATAGACACATTCCCTTTCCTCTCCATTTTTTCCATATCCAAGAGTTTTCAAAGTCATAAGTTTCAATATTACGAATACTTCTTTCCTCCGTAACTCCTTTCCATTCTTACTGCTATTACCCTGGTTCTAGTACTGACCATCTCTCTCTAGAACATTGGAATGACTCCTAACTGAAGTCTTCCACTCCAAGTTTTAGGCCACTTCATTCTCATGCTTGAAATGGCTACAGAATATCAATGTGTTTAGCAGATGGTCTGAAGTTAAGGTATAAGTTGTATTTTGAGGTAAAAGATTTTATAGATTCAGTAATTTAAAATTCAGAGAGTAAATTAGACCAACCAGCTGATGTTTCATGAAAGAAGATGGCCTAGTGAACATCAATACTTAAGAGAGATTGTCAAAACAAGAGAAGAAAAAAAATTAAGACAGTGGAAATGTTAGAATTGCAAACTTTGAATCTCATTAAAGTGTTTGATTGCAGTTTTTTCCCTATTCTGGTCAATAAGTAAAGACTGTTTTTCCAATGAGCATACTCATCCAAGATTAGGTCATCTATTCTACAAGTTAGCCACTTGCTCCAAAGCACACCAAAAATTCTTAGGGTGGAATGAAGCAGTGGACCACTTGTTCCTAGAAATCTCTTGTAATTGCCTTCCGTTATTTGTCATTTGTCCCACCTGGTAATTTAGCTTCAGAATTCATATCAGATAAACCTTCAACTGGTAAAGTGGAATGGTAAGAAGAACAGTATGGTGCCAAGTACATGTGTTCACTTGATAAGTATTTGAAAGAGAAAACATCTGTGCAATATAGTCTCAAGACTCATGGGAAGACTTTGAAAATTATACTGCTGAAGCTGCTATAGAGAAAAACAGAAATACAATCATTTGAAGTACTTAAGTTAGACATCTTTCTCTTTAAGATCATAAGGAGGGTTGTTAAATGTAACATCTTCCACATTACAGTCTGCAAAGGATTAGAAAAGTGAGCATTATTGTTATAGTTAATCATTTGAAACAAACTTCTGAATTCCCTTAGTATTTAAGAGCTACATGTTATCCTCTACTCTGCTGGCCATTATCACACTTAATTTGGAAAGGTAGTTAAATTGAACAGCAGCTCCTAATCAGCACTATTTCTGAAGAGCAGAACTCTGTCTCTCCTCCCTTAGATAACACATACTTTAATAAGAGAAACCAATAGGGTATGGAATGCATTGTTTTGCAAGGAACCTGATATTTCAGAAAGCAATAAGCAGTGTGTTACCTGACTCTAATGCCTGTTTCACAGTAAGGTATCTAGCTACAATGAAAAGCTTATTCAAAACAATCACTTATGATATTGCTAAGCCTTTATCCCTCGACAGATAAAAGAAGAAACTATTAATGTTGTTGAAATGATATAGGGAGAAAGGCATTTCCCATCAATTTTTTTTAAAGCCAGTACCAATCTAATATAAGATCTTTGCAATATGCATGGACCTAAGCATTTAAGGAGGTCAACTAAATGTTTGTAAGGAGTTACCATAAGTCAAAAGTCTTCATATTTTACTTTACTGATTTATTCAAGTTGAAACATTTCACATGCCATGTTGATTGAACTGTTTGACTTACAGGAGTATAAACAATTTTCAAGACAGTTCAACGAACTGCACTTTACAAAGCACTCAATTTTCAAATTATTTTAATGGCAGTAACACCAATCCTATTATTAGCCTTCGTACTGTGTTCAGCTGGAATGGTTTCACAACATTCTGATGAATTTCACTGGTACCAATCTACTTTATTCTTCTTTAACTCTATTAATACGACTTCACTTATTAATCCAAAGGACATTCATTTGGTCATTGAAAATTATTCTCAAAAAGTACAAAAAAGTACAAGGGCACCTCTTCAAAATAAGTTTGAAAAGCAGTTGAGTGCTGAACAGTGTCAAATACCGAGATATTTTCCTACCCAAACTGATACTTAGTTGATGTCCTCAGCTTTGGATTCCGAAGTATGACCTGGATATGTGGTTCCTTTGGATCACCAGGTGGCTCACACAGATACTGATTCCTAGTCTCCATGTTTTGCTTATGAAAGTTTGTCCTGGCTGGATTCCATATTCCAGTAGATGCCTGTAGGCTGCAGCTGGAGGATTCTCTTATTGCTTCTGGGCCTCCACTGGTCACCTCCACGATTCTTCTCTAATTTGAGAGAGCCCCCACACAATAGGCTACCTCAGAAATCCTCAGAGGCACAATTTCGTTATGCCTGTCACTTTATTCAAGGGAGAAAGTGCAAGACTCCTATTGTGAAGTTTATGTTTTTAATCTTAACTGGATTTAGGATTATTTTTGTAAACAGATGAAGCAACACTAAAATCTAAGTCAGTTACTGGTTCCGATTAATTTTTTGGCCAGCTTGGCTAAGGATTTCCTCCTTGAAAGTACAGAATTGGAGATCTTATCAGGGTAGTTCATGTGGCATATTTTCCTTGGATAGTTGAAGGATATGCTGTTGTTAATAAGTGAACCAAATGCCCATGTTTTAGACATTCAGATACCTTTTAACTCCCTTTAACCTCTAGGAGAGTCAGAGACACTGCTTAAGATAGTAGTCTTGGAACAAGGTATTGATTGATATAGGGAGGGAAAAAGATGGTAAACCTGAGTGAGCAGCAAGATGACCAGAGATTAACACAGGAGGATGATTTATGAGTTATCTGAAGTATCAGAAGAATGGAAAGATGAGGTCTGTTTTGTGCTGGTCTCAGCCTATCAATAACCAATGTTGTGGCTCGACTGGCCTTTATGGTTCTTAGCATGATTGCAAGATGCCCTCAGCAATAGCAGTGTGGAAACTTTGAAGGAAAAGGAAAGGGGTTATCACTTACAAGTCCTGGAAATTACATGGCAAACCTGGGGCCACATGGTGAGGTTGCAGACAAATAGAGAGCACAGGCTAGTGTTCTGCTTTTATTGAGGTCAAAGGTGGGGGCCTAGGTTTGGGGCATGGGGTTTCCCAGGCTCACTCTTTATTGGTGAATTTAAAGCATAAGAGTGGGAATTGAAAGCACAGGAAGAGAAAAACAAGCAGCCCAAGTGGTCAGTTACCAAAATCAACCAAGATCTCTAAAACGTAAGAGCCTGGGGTGGAGGGCTGGCTCTTTATCTAGTTGTGGCTGGCAATGTGTTCTTTCAAGATAGCCATCTTTGAAGTGGATGCCTTGCTGAAGTGGATGCCTGAGCAATCAAAGCTTAAGTCAGGTACTTGCTTGCATTACAAAAAAAAGAAAAAAGAAAGAAAGAAAAACCAACTGTGAGGGCTTACTGCAAGGTCAAAGTCAAAGCCAAAATGAGAGGAGCTGAAAGTCATAGGGCAAGACTCAGGAAGAAGCAGTAAATCAGACTTAGATACAGAGGTTTCAATGCATTTATTCAGAAACCCAGAAAGGGAGGGGTGAGTACCGTGGGTACCTCTCTTGGAGGTAAATCCCCCAGAATATATTTTGAATCTGCCTGAGAATTTTTAATTTAGTTTCAGGTTTATCAAACGGCCTTCACCTTCATTGTGAGACTGATTGTTAACGGAGGCTGGCCTTGTTCTGACAGCACTCATTTTCATGGAGGTGGGATATAGGTTCTATTTCAACAGCAATTTTTGGTGTTTGGCGCCCTCCGTGTCCTATGAAATCAAGAAAGTAAATCAAGATAGCTTGTATTGTGGGGAAGTTGTCTATCCTACTCATTAGCAGTTCATAGTATGGAGACATTTTTCTTTTTGTCCAGAACTTGGCACCCAGCTTAGACTAGAACCCTGACAATTCCTCTATTAAACATCTATTATGTGGACCTGAGATCGAGGGACCAAATTTATTACTCAGAAGTTTTCTGTAGCTACTTTCCATACTTTGGACTTTGGTGAAGTTAAGTTTGCCTCAGTACTTTAATCAGTTCCGATGCAGGAACTTCAGTGGACAGCCATGGTGAGTGCTCAAAGAAAATGCCTGTAGGACAGAAAACAGGCGACTCATTGCAGGGAATATAAATGAAAGATGCGCAGGGAGTATTCTGTGCTCAATCTGTTCAGTGACAGGTGATTGGGCTATAGAGGTTCTTGTGAGAGGTGCACAGTAAGTGTCACCATGGGTTTTTCTGACATGTTAAATTTTTGGAAAATAATTGAAACAGCCACGCAAAGCACTGGTACAGCCTTAGTCTTGGTGTACAAGTGAATCATGTCAATTCTACTAAATTCAGAGTAAGAAAGTTTTTAAAAGATTAGCCTGCAAGGTAAGCAGATTTTGCTTTTAGACAAATGCTCACAGGTTCTTGCAACTCTGTCCTGCTTGATATCATCTGTCTAGAAGGGACTGCTCCCTTTGAGTAAGGCTTCAATGGACTGTGTTTGAGAGCACGAGTCATAAAGTACAATGAGTACTGCAGAGAAACAAAAGCATATTCAAATCAAATGGGAAGAGTAATAGGAAAATAAAATGAGAAGTATAATAAAAGGAGTAGAAACATTAGAATCTGCCCCATTTTCATTTTCTCTTAGGAACCTGACATTTCATTCTCTCCTCAAAGCCTAATGGCCTTATACATATAAAACAAGGACATACCATTCCTTTTGTTTCCAGCTAATCGCTTCAGAATGCCTCTCCAGGGGGCTGAAGTTATATACTCTTGGAGTCAGTTACCTGCATGCAAACATAAAGGTGAAGAATGCAGGTTTCTTCTCTCTGATATACAAATTAAGGGAGAGTTGGGATTTTTAATTCCTGTTCTGGGAGATTCAATAATCTAACCACAGTTTATTTGGCAAAGTTATAATTATTAAAGGATTTAAAAGCTCTTAGGGTAGAAAAGTACCAGAAACCTCTCTTGTCTCTTTTGTTATCTGGTTTCCAAGACGATCAGAGCAGAGGAGGAATTAGGAAGAGACTGGAAGAGAAAATGTGATCCTGTGCATAATCATCTTTGTGAAAGTTTCAGGACATTATTGCTACAGTGTCAGGAGTTTCCCAGGCAGGACTGGCATCCCTCTGAAGTTATGCTAAGGTCTTAGAAAATCTGAGAAGCTGCAATTGCTTGGAAGGTAAGTTCTGACACCAGCAACAAAATAGTTAAATAGTAAAACAATCTAGAGGTACAAATTTGACATTTTATATCCCAACTTCTATCATTGTTTGGTCAGGGGCAGGTGATATAAGAAATAATTAAAAAATAGATAGGAATGATTATAAAGCAAATAACTTTAAAAAATGCTTATACATGGGTGACTCTCCTCTTGAGAACCCTTAAGCCAGTATTTTTCCTGTTTCTGTCAAGAATCAGAGAGGATTACGAATCCCTCCCAATGAATGACAGAAAAAAAAGAAAAAAGCCATATTGTAGCAAGTAGAAGAGATCCTTATATCCTGAAGTTGGTGCCTTTGTTCAAATCTGCACATTATCAAACAGAAACAGAAATAGTTAGATCTTTTAAAATAATTTATCCTTAAAAAGTCTAAACTTTACGCACTTGTAACAGAAACTAACCAGTCTTCGAGCTGATATATATTTTTTAATGCAAGGAAGTTATGAATCTGACTTGGACTTCCATGGATGCAGTGGAAGATAACTAGATACCAGAATAAGGGTAGTGGGGGGGGGGGGGGGAAGTCATTTCTCCTACCCAGTCATGTGCAGGACTCATCGATGCAGCAGTGAAGAGAGATTTGTGGTTCACTCTGAATTCCCCCACTGTGCATCTACTGTAATTGTGTTAGTGTGTGCGTGTACATGCATATGCACATCCAGAAATTTCCTTGCATTCTCTCTGTGTTCATGGTTGATTCTATCATGAGTTTAGCTTTTCTTAACTACTAACACTTGTCTTCACAACGTCCTGTTAAAACACAGTTCTTTAAGGAAAGTCTTATCTGTATAATTACATTATTGAATAAATTTATTACTGAGAATCCTATTGGTCAGAATTAGTGACATACAAAATAATCATGTCCGCTTGCAAAATGATAAAAGTACACATTCACAGGGCCGGTGTGACAATTAGTGAGGTAATACACAGCCCGAAAGAATTATGAAACACAAACTTATGATCCTATGGAAACCTTGAAGTATAACAGAAGCCACAATTCCTTGAAGAACAGCATCATTTATAAGGCGTGAACCAAGACACGTTCTGTGTGATATCCAGTGTCGGGGTTACGTTGACATTTACATTTGGAGTGGCTTTTACCGACAGGTAAGTTAGATACAGCAGAGGATGATCCAGGACTCACTTTGTATTTTGAGAGCCTTAGATATAGTAGAAAATGAACTATGAATAGATCTAAAAGGGATGCTAAAATCTCTACATATTGCAACATGCTTCCTGAGGAAAGACTGAGATTGTGACCTTGAGTAGTGGCCTTGCCCGGAATAGCCACTGAAGCGAAATAGTACTGAAAGTGGAGTCTTCTTGCTCCTTTTGCTCAGGTCTAAAAGCCTGAGCCAGCACCATTCATGCTGTACACTTACTTCTCAGATACCTAAACAAGAATGATAGGTCTAATTTTATTATCCTTACTCTAGCAAAATACTACCGTCATCTGTAAGGACAATATGATCAAGTCTCTTGGCTGAAGAATGCACTTCCTTAGCCATAATATCCCTAAGGCTTCTAGATAAAATGGAAATTCAAACTTTACTTTTAGAAAAAAAATCACTATGTTGCATTTCTAAAAATAAGTTTTCTTCCGAAAGTGCTTTCTGTAATGCTAGAGGGAGGCATTCTAGCTGACGTTTATAGAAAGTGGCGATGGAGTCTCTTAATTGATGTACAGTCAACAGTCTGGCATTAATTCTAGTCACGGGTGAAATAAAGGCAAGGGATAGATGCTCTGCAGCCCAGTGAGGAAAAACAGAGAGCAGCAGTGATGAAGGTCCAGGGGTCTTTTGGGCCAGATGCAAATGCCTTCAGGGGCCAGACAGGCAATACACATTTGTAGAGCAGTGGGTGTAATAGGACATGGAATGTTAGAGACCGTGACACATCAGACACACACATCTAGGGGCTGGCACTGACTCATGAACTACCAGTTTGTGATTCTTTATTTACAATCTGGAGCAGGGGAAATTGGTCTCACTAATTGGGATTCTTTCCTTAGAGAAAGACTTGGGAACTAGAGAAATTCAGCTTACAAAGCTCAAAAATTCCCCTTTGGTTTTTTACCTGATGTAATTCATTAAGTCTTGCTGAGGCAAAGTCAAAAGATCTTGTAAACGCCTTCCCAATTTTCACCAAAGCAAAGGATCATAATGCTGATGAACCCCTGAAGCCTGAGAGGTGGCCCTGCAACTCGGTAAGGAGATCCTGACATCCACTGTTAGGTCCATGTCTTCCCTTTGCTTACTTCTTCTCCATATTGCACACCAGAAAAACACGTTCCATAATCATTTGTAAAGAGCACGACTAATTATATAACCTTAGGAGAATCGCTTTTCCTAGCTGAACCTGTTTTCTTACCAGCAAAATAGGAATAATGATATCTTCTGCTAGCTTCCTTACAAAATTTAGATGGAGAGAAAATTAAGTGTTAGATGAAAATAGAGTTTCTAAAAGTAAAACATTTCCATATTAAAGTGACATTTACTTATAATTATGAGACTATAAATGATGATTCCTTACAATGAACTAAGTTTTAATTTTATTTCTTATTCTCAGCCTCTTATTCAACTATATACATATGCTTTAAGATTATTATCTCTTCTATGCTTTGGAAATATACCATATATGTTTTTCTACAAAAGGGTAGACATATCTATAAATACATATGTAAAAGACAAAAATATTTCTTACTCTGAAAATTCTCCTGTAGATGTGAAAGTGTATATGCACAGGCAGTCGAATCTGTCCTCCTTTATAATCACTGTTATTGAGACACCTCTGTGTGAGACGCAGCAAAAGTCATCCACTACAGCAGAAGAACTCATTTCATTCCTGGCCCAGAGTACTCTTGTTACAATGTTGTCTTGGTAAAAAATTCTATTGCTAAAATTGAGGAGGAAGATTTTCTTTAACCAAAAAAATAGCAAATATTCAAACTTGATGTTTCATAAATTGTAAGACCTAAATTGAAAGACTATTTTTAGAAATAAAAGGAGTGGAATCAGGTTGATGGGGTTGTGACCTCTGCAGCAGAAAAAGGGAAACATCCTTTTCTGCTTGAAGCCAAATCAGCACAATATACGATTTTTGTGTCACTGAGAGAATGCTTTCACTATGTGCCCAGGTGAATAACTCTTTTGGAAGGAATAGGACCATTCTGCCCTAATCAAAATATTAGAAAATAGCTGAAAATAATATCTTTCTTCACCCCCTGGAAACTTAAAGGTCAATCTTTACTCAGTTGGAAGAAGCTTTTTCTTTCCTTGGAATTATGAGAAAAAAGTCCTTGTATGATGATTCTTTGAATTGTTTTATATCCTTTGAGGCTCCAAAGAACAATAAAAGACATGTATACATAAAGCTTAACTAACTGATATCTTTCAAGAATACTTGAGAGAGCCTCAGAAAAATGCTGCTACATCCAACATGAGAAGTTATCTGGTAATCAGGGCTCACTGGGTAGGAGCTGCATTGTTAAATATCATAGATCGGAAATATCCATAATTATAGCATTTCATTCACTCATTTATTCACTCAACAAGTATCTATTGAGGATCTACTGTGTGTCAGTACTGCGCATGAATCTGCAAACAACATCCCTACTCTCTTGGATCAATCCAGGGCAAGAAGCAGGAAGTTAATAGATAGTTAACATGTCGGATAGTGATATGTGCTATAAAGAAAAATATAGCGTAATGAAATAATTAAGGAAGATGGCTGGGACTGTGGTGGAGAGTGTGCTTTCATATCAGATGATGAGGGATGATCCTCTGATAAGGTGACATTTGAGCTGAGACCTGGAAGAAATACTGGAGTGAACCAGTCATCCTGGAGGAGAGTATTCCAAGCAGAGGGAAGAGTAAGTTACACTGGTCAAAGATCTGAAGGCAAGGAGTGTGCTTTCCATATTTGAAAAAAAATATAAGAAGGCTATTGCAGATGAAGTAGAGAGAAAGGACAGACAGTAGCACTGTAACATTCAGATAGGTCATATAGTCACTTAAAGGTCAAAATAAAGACTATATCTTAGTATGAGTGAGATGTGAGACACTGCAGCATGTTAAGCAGAGGAATGACACAATTCAGTTCACATTTTGAAGTTAATGATTTGGAAGCCATGTGAAAAATATACACAAGAGTGTGAACAGAGAGACTAGTAGGAGGTTCTTGCAATAATAATGGTGAGAGATGATGATGACTTGGATAGGATGGAAGTAGGTGAAGACAGTGAGAAGATAGAACTGCCTAGATTTGCTGATGCATTAGAATTGTGAAAAAAATAGTCAAATACGATGGCAAGGCTTTGGCCTAAGCAATCAGAAGAACAGAGTTGCCATTTACTAAAAAGAAGATGGATCTGAAAGTAGCTGAAAGATGGATCTAAAAAGTAGATGGATTCAGAAACTAGAGGAAATTAAGAGTTTAGTTTTGGAAATATTAACTTTAAGATGCGTTTTCCAGGGGCCAGCCTGGTAGTGTCGTGGTTAAGTTCATGCGCCCCACTTTGGTGGCCCAGGGTTCGCAGGTTCGGATCCTGGGAGCAAACCTACCCACCACTCATCAAGCCATGCTGTGGCAGCATCCCACATACAAAGTAGAGGAAGATTGGCACAGATGTTAGCTCAGCGACAATCTTCCTCAAGCAAAAAGAGGAAGATTGGCAACAGATGTTAGCTCAGGGACAATCTTCCTCACCAAAAAAGAAGATGCCTTTTCCGAATGTAAATTTTGAGTAGGCACTTGAGTACACAAGTTTGGAAGGCTATAGACATAAATTAGGAGCAAATGTCCAAAGATACATAAAACTGTGAGACTTGACGAGATCACCTGGGAAATGACTGTAGAGAGACAAGGAGATGTCCTGGGATTAAGCCCCAGGGCACTATAATGTTTAGAGGTTGGGAACATGAGGATGATTCAGCAAAGAAGACTAAGAAGGAGTCACTTGTTAAAGGAAAACCAAGATAATTGTATCCTGGTATCCAAGTGAAAAAGGTCTTTCAAAGAAAATGAATAATCAACTGTTAACTACAGCTGATTAAGTAAAATGAAACCTGAGAACTGACCATTGGAGTTTTGCAGTGTGCAGCCCAGTGGTGACTTTGGTCCGAGAACTTTGAGGGAAGAGATTGAGAAGAAAATCTGATGGAGTAAAATCAAGAAAGAATGAGTTTCACTTCCAGCCCAAATGGGAGATTTACCATCCCACTTGAAACAAACAAAGAAGAAAAAAACAACAGATAAAATATGAGGCAATGGTTTTTAAGACACTGGCTATCAGGCAGTGCAGGACAGTGATTCCTAAGACAGTAGGAACAAATAGATTAGCCTCATAGATGCTCCAGCATACTGTCTGAGAGAGTTTCCAGGCTGCAACACCACGGGAGGGAAAACAGGGCAGAGCCTTGTATGAGAGTAACCAATTTGCCCCAGTTTGCCTGAGACTTTCCTAGTTTTAAAAGTGAAACTCTTGCATTCCACAGTCCCTTTCCACCCAAATCCTGGGATAACAGGCACAGTTAATCACTTTACCTGGAGAACTCTCAAATTGAAAGGGAGCTGAGAGTCAAGCAAACTAAAGACTTTAAGCTACACTTCATAGGAAAGACCAGAGAGGAGAGAGCAGGACAAAGAAAGAACTCCAAAAATCTGCATACGTTTGCCCTCCATTTTTCAACTGAGTCTTAATTAGAATATGCATGGAGGATATTACCCGAGGCTGGGAAAAGAATTAACTGAAAGGATTAGAGGGAACAGTATGTGCCACTCCTATAGGGCCAGGAGTAGAGCTTGTTCCCATCTGTCAAATTGGAAAATATCACACTTCACAGGACGTTGGGTGAAGAAGTCAGAAGTGCCTTTCCTCAGTATTGGGGAATAATTAACTCTAGACTAAACAATGCTGTGGTTCCAACCTAACAAGTCTTAAAAGGAGAACCTGAAAAGATCAAAGTGTTCCCAATAACTTAACTGCATTCCAGATATTCAGGCACAAGAGATATGAAAAAGATGCAAATCAAACTTCTATAGATGAAAACTGAAATGTGTGCGATGAAAAATAAATGGGATGGGTTAAAAACAGAATAGACACTTCAGAAGAAAAGATTAGTGAACTCTAAGACATAGTAAGGGAAACTATCCAAAAGGAACGCAGAAAGAAAAAACGAATCTCAAATCTTATAAAGGATTATTCTATTAGTATCAGAGAGCTGACCATTCAGAGTATAAGAGACAGGATAGGAAGTTGTAATAGGGAAAAATAAGATCAAAAACATTTGCCTTAGAGAGGACATGTCCATGGAGTCAAGCCCTGGATGAGAGGTTAAAATAAAATTCTTGAATACACTTGGGTGCTTCATTGTAAGAAGTGCAAAGAGTAACTCTTTATAAATTTTAATTTAATTTAATTTTATATTTTGCTTTTCACTATTTATTTAGATGTTTAAACTCTCACACTCAGATTTTACAAGCTAGTGAATACTGACAAATTATATCTCCCACGGAACTATAGCCACACTTTCCCAGACAGTAAAAATATATGGTTGAACTAACAGTAATATACAGCACCATTTTATTAATATTAAATGAATGACTGAGTATCCAAATACTAAGTTGCACGACACAAAAAGCATGTAAAATATTAGATGTTTGCTCAATTCGTTAGCAGAAACCCATTTCTTTTTTTGCAAGAGAGGTTGGGAAGAGAAGAAAAAAATCACACTTGAAACAAAAACAATAGTTGGTGAACGACTCCCAATAAGTATAGAAGAAATTATAAGAATTTCAGGAATTTCAGGATTGAAAATTATTTTAAGTATGATAACAAAGCATATTTATCTTTTAAGAAACATTCACTAAGTCGAAGGACATATTCTACATATTCTGCACAAGACAAAGGCAACATTTTATAAAAAATATTTATCCACTCCCATTTTTTTTTCAGACCCTCTCTAAGTTGCATTGCAAAGCACAAACATTAGTTATCTGTGAGCCTTTTTTGTCTGAAATCATTAAAGACGTGTGCTTCTGTACAATGCAGATTTTCAAAATGGAAGTTTTGCATAACAATACAAAGTGAGATTTACATAACAGCATTAAATAATCAACATAATATTTGGTAAAAAACCAACAAAAATCAATGGTTGTGCAAACTTGATGTGAACTGGTCCAAATATGGGAGATACAAACATGAAGAGAACAGGAAAATAACCATACAGGCCTCATTTCAGTGTTTGAAGTGACTGAAGAAATAAACCACATAAGGTCTAGAATTTTCAGTCTCTAGGATTTTAGTTTTGTGTGATACTAAAAATATGCAAGTATTGTGTTGTATATATTGGCACCTAATATCCCTAAAATTTTTACTCTTTGATAAAGATTCTGGCATGAGAATAGATTTAAAGAAGACTTACAGCTCAATTCTTCATGATTTCATGATAGGTACATTCAATTGGTATAAAAGATTAGCACATTTTAAATACTGAACAATAAAAAATCTTTCATTAAGTATCCAAACAGGTTGATTGTAACCAAAACATACAGATTATAATTATGTCAAGCTTGTGACCTGGTAAAACCGCTTTTAAGTACTCCTGTGGAAGCATCATTAGACTTATTCACCAAGCCACCATGTAGCTAATATGAACAACATATTAGGTCCTGTCTTAAGTTCCACTTCCAAGGCAACAGCATCAGGCATCCCAGTTTTATTGAATAGAACAGTTGTTTCTGTGGCCGTTGGTATTTTGAACCACATCCACATTTTAGGACAATACTTATCCAAACACAAAAGTTGCTTACTGTCAAAAGCTCCGCACCTCTTTTGTCTCATGAACTGTGCTGTGTCTTCATATTTCATTCCACTTTCACTTAGTACTAGGAAGACAAGTGGGAGCTCTGCCGAGACCCACAACTCAATAGCAACCCAACAACCAAGTTTTTCACAAAACTTAATTTTTTACAAGACTTAACCAGTCATCCACAATCCAGTTGGATGGTAGTACGCCATCATCAAAAGGCCAATTGTGAACATGGATACCTTCTTTCTCCACAAGGGGAGTGCTGCACTATTGTGATAACCTCTTACTTCCTAAGTTCCTCTGTGCATTTATTTAAGGTTGCATTTGTTAGATTCTATGTAATCAGAAATCTCATGTTCTTGTATGTGACTTTCACAGGGTCTGGGCAGTTTATTCGAGCCATGTTAATTTAGTTAAAAACACCCAAATTTTAAAAGTTGAGTACAGAAATGGTGTAAAGATTCTAGTCTATCTCAATATACTCCATTTGAAATTCTCAGTGCTTTGAATATGAAGCTGGAGTAATAGGAAATGAAATGAATTTCCTAACAAGAAGCAGCAATCCTTCAATCTAGTAATAAGAGGCAATAGAGAAGAAGCACACTGAGGTTTACCCCATCTAGGTCAGAACTCTTGGCAAATGCTCTGCAGATTTCAATTCAACACTCCGTATCCAGGTTAACTGCTTTTATGGGGGCTTCGTAGAGTAATGATAAATGTCTACAGTTCACTTGCCTGCACAGAGGTTATGCTGTGTCTTGCAGTAGCCTCCACTGCCCTTCAGAAACTGAATAAATGTGATCCAGAAAGGAATATGTTTACTCATTGAAGAGTGTAGTTTAATCATACAGGTGGACCCTAGCTCGCAGGGACGCAGGTGGTGGCCAAGCACCAGGCTCTACCACGCAGTGAGTGGCTCCAAGAAGAGCATGGCACTAAGCTGGCCCACAGCAGTGGGAGCTAATATGCACACTGAGGCCCAAAGTTTTGGATTTTATTCAAACAAGGAAAATTTTGGAAATGAAAGAATTTGAACCCACGTTAATGAAGAAAAATGTTTTGAACTGAACCTACTTGGCCGAGAGAAGAGACTTGATGGACAGAGGCAGGATGTTTGCATGTGTTTTACAGGGAGAAGTGTGAGGATGCACATGGGGTGGGGAAGGACTGTCTGTTAGCTGTTTTCCAGAATTACTGTAGTCTCTTTTTCCAAGAGGTAGACCAGAACTTCCTGGTTGAAAACTCTACACTGACTTCCCTTACTTTCAAAATAAAAATCCAGAATTTTCACCATGCTATACATCGCATGGTCACTGCCTACCTTTCCATCTTCATCTGCCACTCGTCTATCCTCATTCACCCTATGCTCTAGCAATTCAGGTTCCTTGGCATAACTCCAAGATGCGTGCTTTCCTATTTCTGTCCATTTTTATAAAGGGCTGGTAAAAGTTAAAGCCTCAGTTCTCACTAAGGTCCAAACTCTTTCTAACACATCTAGTTTCCTTCTTGCTAGTTGGAATCTAATTATAGTATATGGCTAGCTTTAGAGGCCATTCTAAAAGTGATATACCCACTTCCTTGTACCATCAGGACAGAAAAATAGGGCAGAATATGCCTTTAACTTTGGAGCCATCTGCCTCACTTACCAACCCCCAAGAGAGAATGTCAGTTCCCATGCCACTGTGCAGCCTTTCCATTCAGGGATTATCGAGTTCCTGCTGATGACTTCTGCTCCAAAGGCTGCTTTCAGCAATGCAGAGGGCTCTAGTTGATGGAGTTCTTATTTTTAGAATTGCTGCATTCCCTCTATTCTAAAAATAGTCCTTGACAGTTCTCATCATCTAAAGGCCCCTTGGGTAAATGTACTCACACATACGTCTCTGAACTTATAGGATCTGACTAGAAAATTTTAAAATTCCAGGGATTAAAGATAAATGAGATGACTTGCATAATATTTTGAGCTTTGTGGACATAAACTGCTAATATACATCTAAGGTACTGTAGAAATAGAAAAAAATGATAAGAGGAACTTAAAAGAACTATCCATCAAACCGGAAAGCAAGTCTCCTCGCTAGCTTTCAGTCAGGCTGGTAAGGGACAGCTGTGAATTTTGATGTTAAAGGACCCATGATCTAGGTGAGGTTTTCCTAAGCTTTTTCCTTTGTTTCTTCTATGGACTTTCTGTCCATTCCTCTGGTTCAATTAAGAAAGGAAGATGGAAAAACACTGATTTTCTTTATATGTTAGTGTCAGAGAGTTTCCTGAACCAGCAAGGAAGTCAAGGGTTATAAATAATCCTTCTCCTTTAACAACTTGTTTTCTCTCTCCTCCCGCTCCCCCTTCCCCTCTCCCCTCCTCCTGTTGTCTTCTTCTTCAAATAATGTTAAGACCCACTGGTAGAACTCAAGGGCAGCTCCTTCACTCCCACCTCATTCCAGATACTCTTTCTGCTCAATGGCAGATAGCTAAGGTGGGAAGTTTTTCAGAAATTGTTGTTCTTCCTACTGCTTCAGACTAACCTCAGAATGTCACACTTACCCTGGTTCTGTGGACTGACCCCATCCTCATTACTCTTCTCACTGCTGCTGCTGACGCTTTTCTGTCACATTCAGCATACTGAGTCTGCACAGTCCCTGCCAAAGTAGTGCCAGGCGAAATATTCTCTTGCCTCTTCCCTTTTGTCCCTGAGGGGGACAGACCAACATCACCTGCTCTCACACCATTTCAAAATGGGGCAGATACATTTTAGGAAACATGGTTCCTGCTCCATATTAGCCAGAAAGCAGACATATCCCGCTTCCCCAGGGAGAGTGTGGCCACCCTAAACCGCTCCAGAGCTGCATCTCCTTTCATCTCTGCATGCCTCTGAGACACCCATCTGATGTCTGTTCTCTGTGGAGCTTTGGGGAAGTGGGTGGATAGATATGGGCTGTTTGAAGCTATTGAGGTTTGCAGATCCTAATTTTCACGATTTATAGAGATAAACTTTGGAAACTTTGTATTAGTCATGATTCATCAATCCTTTGTAACCTTGGATTTTTCTTTTGCAAAAGTCTAGCCTATGCAAAACCCCACTTCTGTATGTCTATTTCTCACTTTCCAGGATCTCAGTTCTAGTGTACTTGAAATTCAGGACACTCCTATCAGGATACTACTTGTAAATATTTTAATGTCTTTTCCATTAAAAACCTCTAAATTAATATCTCCTGGACCTGAAAACTGAGTCAGATATTAACATATCCAAATGAGGATGTCAGAAAGAAATGCAGGAAGTGTTTGCATGGAGAACTACATGCATTAAAATGTATCTATGGCTTGCATATTTCTACAAAGGTGCAACAAGGATTTACAGCATCACACAGAAACACAGTAGAGGGAAAATCTTGCAAAGTTTCAATGAGCAATATATGATAAAGTAAAAAAAATTTCATAATAATTAGCATTTCTGATTTAAGATATGTATAATGTAATTGATAGTCTCCTAACTAAATGGGTTGTTGTTACTTTTGAATTTTAGTGTGCGACAAATAAAAGGGCATTATTTGAGGTATCCATGACAATTCTGGTTGTTTACTGTTATGTAACAAATCATCCCGGGACTTAATTGTTTAAAACATCAACAATCATGTTATTATCATCTCTCATGTCTCTGAGGTTAGAACTTTGGGAGGGACTGGACGAAGCAGGCCTAATGCAGGGTGTATCATGAAGTAACAGTCAGACAATGGTTACAGCTGGAATAGCGGAGAGTTGGAATACCCAGGAGCTGGCAAGACCCCACTCTCTTTCTCTCATCATGACAGCTCAGGGCTCCAGCATCAAAGTACTGGGGAGCAAGCAGAAATCTTTTATGGCCTGGCATTGGTAGTCACATAATGTTACTTCTTCCCTGATCACACAGCTTCTAAGATTTAAAAACAGGGAGTATAGACCCCACTTCTCAGAGGGAGGAGTGTCAGACAACATGGGGCCATATTTTCAAATCTCCACATTTTGCACATTGGCCAAAAATTATTTGCATCATTCCCAGTTTCAAAATACAGTCACTCTCTCTTAATAGTCGCCACAATTTTGAGCTCGTTACCCAACAGGTTCAAGCTTGAGGTCCGTCATTTCATTACAGATGAGCCCGAGTTCCCGGGTTAGTTTCCTTGGATACAACTCCACAGGTGTGGTTCCTCTCAATTTTAAGATGTGCAAAATAAAATTAAAAGATATTTGCCTCCTACGCATCCACTATACAGTGGTGAGGTAGGCATAGGATAAATGCTATAGGTACAGCTATTCAAAAAGGGGGTAAATGGAAGCCACAGAGGTCACTGATGCATAGCAGTTTTGAAACCCAGCCAGACGCTTGTTTCCAGTTCTTTGATTAGGAACCAAGTCTGCTCTCTGGAACTGATTCTCTAGAGTTCTTGGTTCCATCTTGTATGATCATGGTTCTATTTTTTGAGTTATCTTTCCTTTCCCATAAAAAGGCTGTGTATGCAACTGAGTTGTTTTCTCAGACTGTCTCCTGCCTGTAGAGACTCAAAGATCCAAATGCTATTTTGCAATTTGTACCGTTTTTGTCCCATTCTGACCACACTGATGCAATTACTTTAAAAATGATATGGATTTTCTGTGTATCATTAGACAGAGATCAAACGCACAAATCTTTTTGAGATTAAACTCTTTTCTACCTTGAGTTCCCTGTAAGGTTTCTATGGGAAAACACTCCTAAGAGTCTTAGGGACCTACTGTTTAATAGAGGTGGCATGGGGGTAGTGGAGGTAGTCTGCCAGGCACGGTCTTATAATATTTAGAAGTCTTTTTTGTCTGTTTGAAAGGGTCTATGTTGCACAAAGTTAAAGTTAAATTTTTCTGAGGTCTTAATAAGGAATCTTATCAACCCACTCTGGATTTTGTCTTTGCTCTGAAGCCATTTCTTAATTTGAATATTATTTTATTTATTTTCACCATCTGGAGAAACTGGGAATAAGAAATGATTTTATTTTAAAACCCAGCAAGCCCTAGATCCTTTATATTTCCTCCAAATTTTGCTTGAAAACTGAGTAATTCTTTTTTTTCGGTTCATCTGTCTATATCTATAACTTACCATACATGACTAAAAGAGCTTACACTTCTAATATTCTACCCAAAATATCTTAGCTAGATCCATCAGTTCATGAAGTGCATTTTCTATTTTCCATATTACCATAATTAAGTCTTTTGTTAAACATTCTGCTGCTAATAGTAATGAACCTCCTTTCCTCCAGCTTCGAATAACATTTTTCTGTTTCCTTTAAGCCCTCGCTCACAACCTCCTTGTGCCCTGTCCAGCTTCCATTTATAGCCTCCTCAAGTCCGCTCAGCTTCTGCTCACCACTTGTGCTCACAGCCAAGGTCAGCTGTTGTAGGTTTGTGTTACATTTACTGTCCACTTCCAAATAGCAAATTTTGTCCTGGTTCTCTGTTGCTGCATGAAAAATTAACTCAAAACTTAATGGCTTCATACAGCAATCATTTTGTTATGTCTCAGTTTCTGTGGGTCAGAAATTCCCACAGAGCGTGGCATTGCAGTTCGCCTTTGTGTTTTTCATCAGGTTTCACTTGGATGGTGACTGGAGCTGGAAAGGAAGGGGCTGGAGCAGCCAGCAGCCTTCGGGACCTCTCTCATGCTGTCTCAGGGCTTGTCCGCGTGATCTCTACATGGGCTATTTGAACTTCCTCAGGGCATGGCAACCTCAGCTCTTGCACAAATGCTCCAGTGAGCAAGGCAATAGCTTCATTTCGTTTTGTGACCTAGCTTCAGCAGTCATTTACCACCATTTCTCTTGTGGTCACAAGTTTTCCCAAATTCAAGGGGAAGGGACGTAGATAGACCCCACTTCTCAATGAACTTGGGGCTATGTTTTAAAACTGCCACAATAACTTTGGCAACTTTTAATCACACTTCTTAAATAGGGTAAGTTTCTCAACCATGAAGTCTAAGTCTCCTACAAAAATTTTTCAGGAATCCAATTCTCACCTTGGGATGAAAGGATTATAGTATTAATGTGAATAGCTGTATCATGGACTTTGAAGCACCAGATAACATGGCACTAGGGTATCTTAACCATCTCCTCTTTGGCCTGCCTGCTCTCCTAAAACAATTTGGGTCAAACTCTAATGATCCACCTTCCTTGTGCATGAATCTTCTCTCTGTTCTGCTCAGTTAGTCCTCATTTCTGACCATTGCCTATTAAAACAAGGGATATTTTAAATCAATTACACTAAATGGTATGACCTTTGAATGAGCAAACTGATGATCTGCTCTGAAGAGTTTTTCCATTACACAATTGACTTCTTTGCCCCCATAAAGGACCTGAAATTGAAGATATATCATTGTATCTATCACTCAGCACAAATATCTCATTGGAGTAACGTGTTCATTTTAACAGGTGAAAGGGGACATTCTGTCTGCATAATATTAACAGGCTATAAACACGATCCTAATGACTATGAAATTCCTATGATCTTGATCTTATTTCTGCCTAAGGGAATACACAACATCCACATGCAAGTGAAAACATTTATAAGAACACTAGGTCATCAAGACAAAAGTTTGGTGTTTTCCTCTAGTCATTTTTATTTGAAAAGCTGATCAATTTCAGGCTTTTATATGAAAACAAAGCCCTTAAGTAGTTGAAGTACAGCTCAGTCCTTAAGAACAGTCTTTAAATGACATGTCATTACATAAAAATCAGGTTATAAGTACATTGCAACTTAATTTCACTACCCATCATCCATCACAACCACCTTGGTATCACAACAGGAGCATAGAGTACGAACTTAATCTGAAGCTTCTTGCCTTGGATTTTACTTTTCTAATGAGCACACACCTTCATTTCTAGTTGATTAGCCTACTATGATTAGCCAGAACCAGATCCACCTACATATTTAATCAAGGGGTGATTAAAGTCTTCCATGACTCTTGACTCTTTTACTCTATATAAAATAAGAAAAATCTAGGATGTTAGAGTCAGAGTAATTGGCATTTTGGAATATCTTTATCTTTCTTATTCAAAAGTTACCTGACTCAAAAGTACTCTTAGCTTATACTCATCAAATTCTTCAGCCCATCAGATGCACAAGATTGTATAGTCTGGCCTCTCATCTCAGTATTTTATATTATCAAATAGAAGTCATTGACAAATCTTAGTAAGTGAAAGTAATTACATAAAGGATAAAACAAAAAGAAAAATCATTGCTATTACCAGCTTCTCTTAGCCTTATGGCCTCTTTTGTTAACCAGAGCACCACTTGGCATAGGCATTTTGAGTCTCTGCCCTAAGACCAGGTTAATTAAAGCAAGTCTGTGAAAAGAGACAAAGAGAAAATGAGGCAGGAATTTATCAGAAGTTAGGGCTTCTTCTTCTTTGACAATGTAAGAAAGGACCAATATTTGCAGACTATGATCTGATTGATTGATTTGTTCATTCATTCATTTATTTATTCAACAGATGTTATGTAGTGTAAATCATGCGCCACACAGAGAGGACCTTCTGTATGTGCTCATCTTGACTTTTAATGAGTACGAAGATCTCATTTCCTTCATTCAGGACAGATGAGAGATCAGATAAGCTGTGGATTTTTAATGTCTTCTAGAATGTCCTGGAAGAAAAACTCAGGAAGAATGGCTATGTTTTAATGTCGGAAATCAAAACCTGAATACAATTAATTTACAGACTCAAATTTGATATGAAAAGAAATAAGTAATCTTTCAATTGAATAATTTTTGCATTTCAAGACACCTCCATAACTTTTCATCATTCTCCTTAATTATCTTCAATATTATTTGCATGTGTTGAGGAAATTGCTCAGTGTACTTGTTTGGAAACTTTAAAATTAATTTGAGCCTTTGAAATCTTCAATTAAACTAATAATTATTTTATTCATAGATAAAGCAAAACTCATTGACGATACACCAATTAGTATCTAAAAATGTGTACACCTGTGTCTGTTCACACACACATATGTATATTTCATTTGTGTGCAGTATACTGTTCAAAAATTTTTCATGTGAGATTTCTCTGTTGATTCTCACAAAGGAATTGACATGGATATAAAGCAAGTATGTATCCTTATTTTGGAAACTAAGGCATATCTAAGTTTGCCTGATTAGAGAGTATACCAATCAGGGTTATATCATAGAAGCAGAACTGCTATGAGTGATACAGAACAAAGAATTTCTTCTAAGGGTTGGACATTAAGAAGTTTTGGGAGCTGTCAGAGCAGCCTATATAAGCTGTTGTTTCTGTGTCTAATGTTAAGCCTCAGGTCACTATAGGTCAGCCAGATAAGCAGTCAGAAAACTGGATGTAGATGGAAGCAAGGACAAATTGGAACCTGCAACGATGGAAGGAGACACAGAATGGCAACTGGAACTTATGAAGACAAACTCATGTCTGTCTCTTACCATATCCAACCTCAATGCCATGGGTATACAGGAGAAGTTAGTGTCTCCACTGCTTAGTTGCATTTGTGCATGAGCCAAATTGCCTGGTGCCTTGCACCAACCTTCAGAGTTGCCTCATTTCCATCTTCCAAATCTTGTTAAAAACATCTCCTGTGGGCTTTGCAAACCCACAATTATGCAGAGGAGTTCTTAAAAAACATGGTTTAGCTTGGCTAAGTTGACCTAGTACAGAACCACTGTAGAGAGATATATCTATCTCTGGGTCTTAATTCGAGTCTCCTGACTTAAGTCTTTTCCTGCTACATTTGCCAAGGCAGAATGTAGCCCAACAATAGGCCAATGCCAGCCAGGACTGGCCATAAAAGAAGCAGAGCCTGGAAGACAAACCATAAGAAAAAATATTCAATCCACTTGAGATGTGATGACTTCTATAGTGACAAGCTAAAATCAACCACCCTTACTCAACAGGGAGGAAGGAGAATCTTGTATTTTGGTTTATGCACCAGGCACATTTCATTAGAAAACTAGCCTTTGCTTTGATCCTCACTACCTTCATTATTTATGCTATTGTTTCAATAAACTACTCTCTTTAGGCATTTCTTAGTAAGTAATTATAACCATGAAAATAGTCATGATGATTAGATTAATCATCTAATTAATCATCTAATCATCTAATGAATCATCCAATTGTCATCATTTACTTTGCTTCAGTGAAAGTAATTATGTCCCTGTGTTGAGCCATCAGACCCTGATGATATGAAAGTCAGTACTTGGCCAGGGAATAAAGTACTATTAAATATGCAGGGACTTTTGTCCCCTACATTTGTGATTTGGCTAGCCATTTAGCAAGACTTAGTACAGGACAAATCTAAATCGTTAGGAAACAATACATTATAAAAATTTCTTTTTCTGCTCATTTCCAAGGTACCATTTCTCCTGGGTTTTCTCCACTCTCCAATTAAGAGGAACCTGTGTCTTAGGAACCATGGGCAAGGTGTATTCCATTGCCTCCCGGCTACAGTATGTAGAGCCTGGGGGAGCTATACAAACAGCACATCCTGGGGAAAATGAGAACCAGTTAGGTAGTTCTTCTAGATGAGTTCAAGGGGCTGGAGAGTAAATGAGAATTCAAGCATACAGAAATAAGGGGAAAAAAAATGATGAGGAATGAGGATACAGGTATAAATGAAAGATATTCACCACAACCCTTCAAGTAACCTTTGTTTTCAAGTGTGAACAAGGAGAGCTCCTACGCCATGAACTTTTGGAAGAACTAGGTGGGCCCATTGGGAAGAAATGAGACTGAAACCCGGGTAAGGATTACACCAAGTAGAAATGGTGGTCATTACTATACAGAGCCTAGAGTTTGGAGTTAAAAAGCAAGAGGGTCAGAATTGAATATTGTAGGGAAGGGACTGAAAAGAAGGATCGAAACCTTGGAGCTTCCTCCAGGACATGCTTAAGCTTCAGGCCTGTCCTAGAGTTACAAGCACATATAGTCCATTCTTCCCAACTGCTAGAATGCTGGGACAGGTTTGTTAAAATTATAAAGTACTTGATCAATATAGGACTGTGATCTCTCTAACATCTTTTCCACCATGTCTAGTACTACCTAACAAGAGAACAAATCAGCAAGATTGACTATTACGCAGGAAATAGTTCCTGGTCAGTATCAATAGCTCTCGTGTTTGCTGTGGAGGAGCAGAGGAGTAGCTGGGGTCAATGAATGAATGTCAGCACCTGAGCTTGTAGCTGGAATAATGTTTGCTTTTATAATAACGGCTGCTACTTTTTTTTCCCCTGGAAAAAAGGGCAAGTACAAAAACTTTCACAATTTTATATCAGAACCTCTACAGAATCTCATGAGAGGATAAAACGTGGAAAATAATAAACAGTTCTAGAAAACACTTTCTTTTGAGGAAAGGAAAAATTAAATTGACTCTGGAATCACCCAAACATGCAGTGGGGATTTCATCTCATTCATCCACTGTTAGAATTCAGACTTGCCTGAACCAGCAGGTGGACTGACAAGGTCCATTCGCTCGGAGACTGAAAAACTAGGGGAAATCATCTCAAGGGAAGAGAGATGAGCTGACCCAGGTTCAGCTCCTTACCTGACGGGGAGGCAGTGACAGGTTCAGTGTGATGGATATTACTTGAATTTCCTAGTTTTCTTCGTATCCCTTGACTAGTTTCTAGGGAGAGAAGAAGCCATAATTAAAAGTTTTAAAAGCCATTTTACTAAACTCTATAACATTGTAGGACCCCTTTGTCTCAACGTAACACCAAAGGGTTTGCGAGGCTTGCCTCCCTCCTGGGTCACAGACCCTCCTGAAGATTTCGCATCTTGTGCTTTTCACTTTTTCGGTGACAGAACCAGGCAGAGGGTGACGTCCTCAGGAGCCATGGAAAGGTTTGCTAGGAGCAAACTTGTTTGTGCTGAGAAACTCTCCCTGGAGATACCTAGAAATACGGGGTTTTGATTTTGAGGAGGGGGGAATCTTTTCAAAAGGCCTGGGTATCTTCGTGAGAAAGTTCGAGCAAGTCTCAACTAAATTTGAGTTGTTACTACCCGTGTGACTCTGCCTGCTCAGGTGTTAACAAGGCATGGGGGATTTGGGTTATAAAAATAATTGGGAACTGTACTAGTTTTATAGGGCTGCCATAACAAATTACTATAAACGAGGTAGCTTAAAACAACAGAAATGTATTCCTTCACGGTTCTGGAGGCCAGAAGTCTAAAATGAAGGTGTCAGTAGGGTTGGTTCCTTTTCGAGGCTCTAAGGAAGAATCTGTTCCACACCATTACCCCAGTTTCTGGCGCTGCCAGCAATCCTTGGCATTCTTTGTCTTGCAGAGGCATCAGTCCAGTCTCTGCCTCGGTCTCCGCAGGTGTTCTCCCTGTGTAAATCTTTGTGTGTCCTCTCCTGCTGTTATAAGGACACTAGCCATTGGATTTAGGGCCCACCCTAATACAGCATGACCTCATCGTGTCTAACTACATTTGCAAACACCCTGTTTCCAAAGAAGGTTGAATTTGAAGTCAGTCATCTGTGCAATATGGATAATGACTTGTATGTTCCGTCAGAATGTGAATACATTTAAACTCCTAACTGGGGCAGCAACCCCCAGGCCTCAGAGGGTGGAGATGTCTGCGTCAAATCACAGTTGAAACAAAAACCAGCAAAAGGCATCTTCATACTTGATCTACAAGGTAGGTTTATTGTAGGAAATTCTACTTTTAGTTAATTATTTCAACTGACATTCTCCTTGGCGCCCATTCTGAAATCCAGAATTCCGTTTACATGGAATTCCATTCTTAGTGTGCTTGATTTAGGATGACTCCTGTTAAGTCAACTCATTAAAAAATGAAAAAATAAGGGTCATATCAGACTTCAGAAGAAAGATCCAGAAAAACTGCCTGAATCAAGGGTTTAGAAGAACAATGGCTAGTGAATGTCAAACAGGACAAGATCAGATCAAAGAGAACAGGGCGTCTGAAATTCTAAAACCTCATTTGGCGTGGTTTTCCTTTCATCCAATCTGAGGATGAAAAGGAGAAATCTATACACAAGCAATTTATACTTCCAATGCTTAAAATCATCTTACTCTCTCTAGCTCTAAAGGAAATGGCAAGAGACCAAAGCCATCTTTGCTAGCAGTCCCATTTGAAGTCTGAATAATCTGCTCTGTTTCCATCTCCTTGAGTTACTTTGTTTCATTCTCATCTATGCTTCAGACCGTTTTCTATCAATTTCCTTTTGCATAATTGATCAGGAACTAAAATTATCTAGATTTGTTATTGGCAAAGGAGATATTTCTAACTTTGTATAAGTATGCCCTTAACATTTTTTTCTCTAGCACAGCCTCATAAATCCTTCTGTTAACATAAAAACTATATGACAAAGGAAAAAAACCTTTAAATGAATGACAACTGATGAGGTCATTTGGGTACCATAAATATGCATTTTTGCTTTTTTCAAACATGGTCATCGCTTTGCTTTACAGATAGTGCAAAGATTTCATCTCCCATAATTGACTGAGTTTTTTAAAGCCAAGAATTGTGCCTTATTCATATTTGGGGTTTTGGCATTACGCCTAACGTAGAATAGTACTCAATGAGTGTGGAAAATAAGTTGAAAATCATGATAAGACCATGTATTATTTTCACAAACAGGATATGTCCTGATTTTTGTCCCAAAGGAGAAAGTTTGGACTATTTTTTTAGGCCTCTTCAGGAGTACAATAGTGGAAGATAAGCTCTGAGGAAGATTTTTTTCGCTTTTTTTCTGAGGCCCTGTTTGGTAGTGACTTAGTCATGCCTAGATTTAGTTAAAAGCATCTCACATCAGATAGGTTTACCCTTTAGGTGGGAGTTCAAGAGTTCTATTCTACGAAGTTAAAGAAAGCTCCCAGAGTAAATTTAGGTTTTATATTCCATCATTCTAATTCTAGTTAGAGACTTGAAGTGACTGTAAATATAGTTTATTATGTTATTTCTACTGCATATTAGCTTGTATTATTGCCATAGTTATTATACATTTAAGTGCAACTTGAAAAAAACCTGGCTGCTTGCAATCATTTAAAGAATTATCATCAGTTGACTATTTTATCACTAGTTTGAATACAGATTGATAAGAATCTGGATTTGCTGCATAGGAAAGAAACCTTATGCCAGTAATTTCCTTCAGTAGCTACTTTCATGCCTGAAACCTAGAATACACTACTTAACTCATTTTCTGGCATTCAAAACAAAAGAAATAAGAATTGGAAAAAATCCTATAAACAGTGTTCTTCTATTACTGACAAGAAAAAACTCTGGCTTTATTCGTGCTGATAACTGAAGTCACCAGGGGGAGAAATTGAAGCTCCTGGCGGGGGGTGAGGGGGTGGGGTGGGAGCGGGACGTCAGTTGTAAGACTTAGTGAAGCCTGGTGTTCGTATCCTCCTCTCACAGCTCCAGCACTTTCTGCAGCAAAGTCCTCGGCTGTGGGCCAGGCTAAAATCTAGATGTGAAATTTAGATACTTCTAAGGAACAATGCTCTATCCTAAAGTTTACTTTCAAATATTAAAAAATAAACTATTATATTTAAGAATGCTCTAGAATTTGCAATATTCTTGAAGATCCTTGAGGTGATAGCATTTTAAGCCCATAGCACACTGCATTGATTGCCACTGCAAGTTCACATTTAGATAAATTTGTATGTTACAAAATTGATTCTCCCAAAAGCAAAATAATAATAATAGTGGCTACACTCATGATCTAATTTTTATTACTCATGATCTGTCAGATGATTGTGGTTCAGCAAGTTAACTCTAATGTAGCAATTATAAGAGGTTATAGCAGTTTCCATTACAATTATTATCAGTGTTGTAATGTTAGCAGTGTTATAATGGTTCAAGTTAAGCTTATCCTTATAAAAACTGCATGTTTCATAAGAACAAAGAGTTGAGTAAAACTGTCATTTCTAATGGGAATATGATGGAAAGTTGAATTTCAGTATCATCTAATGCAGTATTATTACCATTAATGAGCTCCAGTTCTATGTAAGAACAAAAAAAATACAAAACTTAGCAAACAAAAAACCTTCAGGGACACCCCACACTTGTCTTCAACTTGCTAGTAGCACAGTCAGAGGGTACAATTGTGCTCCAGGTACCACGTTTTGATAGTTATTTCAAATATTTACTCACAATTCAGTTTTTGATTTGAACTAGAGGAAAATGTATATAACCAGAATAGCTAAAAGTAATGTCAAGAAATAGATCAGTCCTTGAAATATTATGCTATAGCCTTCACAGTATGCTATTTTGTCTTAAGTAACATTTGGCCAATGAATCTTCAAAGTACTGAAGTACTTTTTTCTAAGGTACAAAGTGCTAAAAATATCTGCTAAATTGTATCTAGGGGAGAAGTTGAAACTCTGGTTATCACAATATATATTTATGATGATTGGAAGCTTAAAAAAAAACCTGCTTAAGAATCTACGAGCTAAAGCGTCCTTAGGGAGAACATCTAGCCCATCCCGAAGTAGGAGATAGCATTGCAGCTAAATACCCACCCTGTCTGAGAAAGTAGAGATTTCAATAAATTCTTTATTATCCCACAGAAGTACTCAACTGCTTTCAGACCTAGGAAATACCTTCATGTAATCAAGACACTGTAGGCTGAAGTAAAAGTCCTTTTGTTTTTCCATTGTTATTCAGTATAATAAAGAGAGGATTTTCACATAGAGAGGCAGTGAGCAGTATACGGTCCTTCTATTTCCAAATGAAAATAAACACACGAAGTATATTTGAAAGGAGCTCTGGAGGAAGTAGCTCCTGAGTCCAGGGCTCTTCAGTCTTTTGTTGGACCAATGTATCTTCCATGTCCAGTTAGTTTTCGTCTTCCAAACTTTGACAGCACTTTCATCCTCATTAGCAACAGAACTGCCAGGTTGGGTGAACCAGTTCAGGATAGAAGGACTATCTTCACACAAATCTGAGAGGTAAATGTTTGTCTCTCTCAGCATGTATCCTTTTTAATATGTTCACATTTTCTTCCTAGACCACTTTTTGAGGGAATGACATTAATATCTACTTTTTCTATGGTCAAAACTAGAACCATTTTCTTCTTTTCCCCTAAACTTAGCGTAACGCGTTTAAACAAGAACTTCCAACCTATTGTCTTAGCATTTTTAAATTTTTTATTTCAAAATTTAATACAGTTTTTTTCCTTTAGAAGTAAAATTTATATACAATTAAATGCACATATCTTAAGTGTACAAATCTAGGAGTTTTGGAAAAAACATACAGCTGGGTAATTCGTACCCATGTCAAAATATAGAACATTTCCATTACCTCAGAAAATTCTCTCATGCTCTTCCATCTAATTTTTCCCCTCCAAAAGCAACTACTTTCCTGATTTATTTTGCCTGTCCTAGGGTTTCATATAAATGGAATCACATAGCATGTAGACTTTAGATTGGCTTATTTCCTTTCGCATAATGTTTATGAGATTCTTGCATGTTGTTGTGTGTATTTTTGTATTATTGTTGTTGAGAAGTAGTCCATTATTTGATTATACATAATTTTACTGTTGATGAATATTTACATGGTTTCCAGTTTTATTGTTACTGTAAATAAAGCTTCTGGAACATTCTTGTACAAGTATCTATATGGACATGTTTTTATTTCTCTTGGGTAAATGCCTAGGAGTGAAAATGTTGGATCACAGAGTAGGTGTATATTTAACTTTATAAGAAACTTCCAAACTGTTTTATAAATTTCTTTTACCATTTTACTCTCCCACTAATAATACATGAGTTTCAGTTGTTGTCCAAACTTATCAAACTTTGGTACTGACAGCCTTTTTAATCTTAGCCATTCTAGTGGTTTTTATTAAATTTGTATTTTTGTATTGTTATAACATTGGTTTATAACATTATATAAATTTTGGGTGTACGTCATTATATTTCAATTTCTGTGTAGACTGCATTATGTTCACCATCCAAAGACTAATTACAATCCATCATCACACACATGTGTCTAATCACCTCTTTTGCCCTCCTCCCTTCTCCCACTTTCCCCTCTGGTAACTACCAATCCAATCTCTGTCTCCTTTGTGTTTGTTTCTTATTATTTTTATCTTCCATTTATGAGTGGGATCATATGGTATTTGACTTTCTCCCTCTGGCTTATTTCACTTAGCTTAATACCCTGAAGGTCCATCCATCTTGTCACAAATGGCCAGATTTCATCAAGTTTTATGGCTGAGTAGTATTCCATTGTGTATATATACCACATCTTCTTTATCTATTTGTCCCTTGATGGGCACCTAGGTTCCTTCCAAGTCTTGGCTATTGTGAATAATGCTGCAATGAACATAGGGGTGTATACATCTTTACACATTCATGTTTTCATCTTCTCTGGATAAATACCCAGCATTGGAGTACCTGGATCATATGGTAGTTCTATTTTTAATTTTTTGAGGAAACTCCATGTTGTTTTCCATAGTCGCTGCTCCAGTTTGCACTCCCACCAGCAGTGTGTGAGAGTTCCCTTTTCTCTGTATCTTCTCCAACAGCTGTTATTTCCTGTCTTGTTAATTATAGCCATTCTGACAGCTGTGAGGTGATATCTCATTGTAGGTTTGATTTTCGATTCTCTGATAATTGGTGATGTGAACATTTTTTCATGTACCTCTTGGCCATCTGTAGATCTTTTTTGGAGAAATATCTGTTCAGATCTTTTCCCCATTTTTTAATTGAGTTGTTAATTTTTTGTCGTTGTTGAGATATATGAGTTCTTTATATATTTTGGATATTAAACCCTTGTCAGATATATAGTTTGCAAAGATCTTCTCCCAATTTTTTGGTTGTCTTTTCGTTTTATTGATGGTTTTCTGCTCTGCAGAAGCTTTTTAGTTTGATGTAGTCCCATTTGTTATTTTTCCTATTGTTTCCCTTGCCCGGTCAGATATGGTACTTGAAAATATGCTGCTAAGACCGATGTCAAAGAGCATGCTGTCTATGTTTTCTTCTAGAAGTTTCATGGTTTCAGGTCTTACGTTCAAGTCTTTAATCAATTTTGAGTTAATTTTTGTGTATGGTATAAGAAAATTGTCTGTTTTCATTCTTTTGTATGTGGCTGTCCAGTTTTCCCAGCACCATTTATTGAAGAAACTTTCCTTTCTCCATTGTATGTTCTTGGCTACCTTGTTGAAAATTAATTGTCCATAGATGTGTGGGTTTATTTCTGGGCTCTTGAGTCCATTCTATTGATCTGTGTGTCTGTTTTTGTGCCAGTACCATGCTGTTTTGGTTACTACAGCTTTGTAGTACACTTTGAAGTCAGGGAGTGTGATACCTCCAGCTTTGTTCTTTTTTCTAAAGATTTCTTTGGCTATTAGGTGTCTTTTGTGGTTCCATATAAATTTTAGGATGGTTTACTCTCTTTCTGTGAAAAGCGTCATTGACACTTTGATAGGGATTGCATTGAATCGGTAGATTGCTTTGGGAAGTAAGGAATTTTAACTATGCTAATTCTTCCAATCCAAGAGCACGGAATATCTTTCCATTTCTTTGTGTCTTCTATTTCTTTCTACAATGTTTTGCAGTTTTCAGTGTACAGGACTTTCACCTCTGGTTAAATTTATTCCTAGGTATTTTATTTTTTTGTTATTGCAATTGTAAACGGGATTGTATTCTTAATTTCTCTTTCTGCACTTTGTTGTTAGTGTATAAAAATGCAACTGATTTTGTATTTTGATCTAGTATCCTGCAACTTTACCATATTCATTTATTATTTCTAAAAGGTTTTTGATGGCTTCTTTAGGGCTTTCTGTATATACAATCATGTCATCTATATCTAGTGACAGTTTCACTTCTTCCCTGCGAATTTGGCTCCCTTTTATTTATTTTTCTTGCCTGATTGCTCTGGATAGGACTTCCAACACTATGTTAAATAAGAGTGGTGAAAGTGGGCATCATTGTTTGGTTCCTGTTCTTAGAGGGATAGCTTTCAGTTTATCTTCATTGAGAATGATGTTAGCCTCAGGTTTTTCATATATGGCCTTTATTATGTTGAGGTATTTTTCCTTCTACACTCATTTTATTCAGTGTTTCTATAATAAATGGATGCTGTATCTTGTCAAATGCTTTCTCTGCATCTATTGAGATAATCATGTGATTTTTATTCTTCATTTTGTTAATGTGGTGAATCACGTTGATTGATTTGCAAATGTTGAACCCTCCTTACATCCCTGGAATAAATCCCACTTGATCAAGTTGTATGATCTTTTTAATGTACTGTTGTATTTGATTTGCTAGTATTTTTTGATGATTTTTGCATCCATGTTCATCAGTGATATTGGCCTGTAATTTCCTGTTTTTGTGTTGTCTTTGAGTGGTTTTGGTATCAGGGTAATGTTGGCTTTGTAGATTGAGTTAGGAAGTTTCCCTCCTCTTCAATTTTCTGGAAGAGTTTGAGAAGTATTGGTACTAAGTCTTCTTTGAGTGTTTAGTAAAATTCACCAAGGAAGCTGTCTGGTCCTGGACTCTTATTTTTTTGGAGTTTTTTGATGACTGTTTTGATGTCCTTACTGGTGATTGGTCTATTCAGGTGTCTATTTCTTCTTGATTCAGTTTTGGAAGGTTGTATGATTCTAAGAATTTGTCCATTTCTTCTAGATTGTCTAATGCTGATTTTTGGCTTTATTTGTTTGTTTTTCCAATTCCTTTAGGTACACTGTTAGGTTGTTTATTTGAGATTTTTCTTGTTGGTTGGGCTGGGCCTGTATTGCTATAAACTTCCCTCATAGAATCGCTTTTGCCGCATCCCATAAATTTTGGCAAGTCATATTTTCATTTTAATGTGTTTCCAGGTATTTTTTTATTTCTCCTTTGATTTCTTCATTGACCCAAATGTTGTTCAGCAGCATTTTGTTTAATTTCCACATATTGGTGGCTTTTCCAATTTTATTCCTGTAGGGAAGACTCCAATTCTGAATGCCAACTGGCACAGTGAAAAAAAGCTTCAAGTAAAGCCTTCCTTCTAGCCTTAGACTTGCAAAAGGGGGCCCAAAAAGAATAAACTTATTGGCAGTACTCACTCTATTCCAGTCCAACAGCATTAGAAAATCTTTACCCCCACCTTCTATGGTTTCAGAAGGGCCAGGTAGGAAATTGATCCTTTATTCCAACTGCTGCCTAGCAGAAGCAAGCAGCACTCTGGTTCCCCTGCCAGTTGTTGTTGGTGAGCCAAGCAAGAAAGCTGATGTTACATCCTTGCTTGCCTCAAGGGGACTATGTTCCAATTCCCCTACAAGGGTAGTGTCAGTGGAGTTCAGCAACTGAATTTCTACTCCCACCCAGCAACAGCAGACGTAATACAGCAGTATGAGGCGGGATGAAGTGCCATCAGGCTTCATTATCCCACCTTCTTGGGGCCCAGGAGGGTAACTAAGGTTCTATCCTACTCATCATTAGTAAAATAGAAGATGGTGTGGGAGGCAGGGCTAGTTGACACTCTGTTTCCCACTTTCCTCCTCTGATATCTTTGGACAAGGAGTTGAATATACGTACCTAGTTAGAACTAATGCTACTAATAAAAGAAAATAAAAGATAGAATCTATAGTCTCACAATATAATATCCAAAATATCTAGGAGACAGTAAAAAGAAAATGTATCTTTCATACCAAGAACCAGGAGATAAATCAGTTGTTGGAATTATCTGACAAGTTTTTAAAACAGCCATCATTAAAGTGCTTCAAGAAGAAATTACAAATTTTTCTGAAACAAATTAAAAATAGAAAATCTCAGCCAAGTAATAGAAACTATAAAAAAGAACCAAATATAAATTATAGAACTGAAAAAGATAATTATCAAAATTTTCAAACTTGGTAAATAGTAAAATGGGAATAACAGAGGATAGAATCAGTGAACTTGGGCATAGATCAATAGAATGTATCTAATTTGAACAACAGAGAGAAAACAGATTTAAAAAGATGAACAGAGTCTCAGGGACCTTTGGAACAATAACAAAAGAGTTAATGATTGTGTCATCAGAGTCTCACAAGGAGAAGAGAGAAAGAGGAAGAGAGTTGAACTAAAAACTCGTTTAAAGAAATAATGACTGAAAACTTCCCAAATTTGGCAAAAGACATAAACCTGCAGATTCAATAAGCTGAGCTCGCCTCAAATAGGATAAACTCAAAGAATTCACACCAAAGTACATCATTGTTAAATTTCAAAGAGCTAAAGACCAAAAAAGGCAACCAGCTAGAAAAAAAAAAGAAAAAAACATTATTTACAGGGGAACACCAATTTGAGTGGCAGATTTCTTATCTGAAACCATGGAGACCAAAAGTAAGTGACACATTTTTTTAAATTACTGAAAGAGAAAGAACTGCCAATGGCATGTTTTGTGTCCAGGGAAAAATCCTTCAGGAAGGGAAAACAGGTATTTTCAGATGAATCCATTACCCCAGTATAATCATGGTATAAAAATTAGACAAATCTCAATTGGGGACGTTCTGCAAAAGACCTATCCAGTACTCCTCAAAATTATCAAGGTTGTCAAAAACAAGGATAGTCTGAGAAACTATCACAGACAAGAGGAACCTCACAAGATATGTGATGACTAAATGTAATGTGGAAACCTCAACTGGATCCTGTAACGGAAAAGGACTTTAAGAAAGACTGAAGAAATATGGGTAAAATATAAACTTTAGTTGATATATCAATATCAATTCATTCATCATGATGAATATACCATAGTAAAGTAAGGCGTTAACAGCAGAGGCTAGGTGTGGGATATATGAGAACTCTGAATTCTCTTTGTAACTTTTCTTTAAATCTAAAACTATTATAAAGTAAGAAGTTTATTTTTAAAAGATCCTCTTAAAATATAAAGAAGTCTTACCACTGAATATTAAGATGGCAATCCAATACAAATGGGCAAAATGTTTGAATACACCCTCAGAAAACAAGTTCAGATGGCAAATAAGTACATGAAAAGATTAACAACATCATTAACTATTAGGGAAATGCAAATTAAAACTATAATGAAATACCACTAGACACTCACTAGATTGGCTGTAGTCAAAAAGGCTGACAATGCCAAGAGTTGACAAGAATGTTGAACAACTGTTGCTGGAAACGCAAAATGGTACAGCTGCTCTGCAAAAACAGGTTGGCAGTTTCTCGTGAAGTGAAATACACATTTATCATATGATCCAGGGATCCCATGTCTCGATATTTTCCCAAGAGCAATGAAAACATAGCTCAATCAAAATAATTGTGCAAAAATTTTTGAAGCCAATTTATTCATAAATCTTAGATTGTAAAGATCCCTAATATCTGATAATTGGCAAATGTAAGAACAAAGTTTGGTATATGCATACCATAGAATACTACTTAGCAATCATGATGGCTTTGCAATGTGCCATCTTGGCTGTCCTGTAGTCAATTTTCCAGAATTTCCTTTTCATCTATGTTTCTGGTTAGCATGTGCTACTTCTATTGTTATTATTTTCCATCTGTATATACTCTTGGGTAAAGTGTCTTTTCAAGACTTTTTCCCATTTGTTAGTTGAGTTGTTTGTTTTCATACTGTTAAGATATAAGAGTTCCTTATAGGTTCTTTATTCTGAATACAAATGTTTTGTTGGATATGTGATTTGCAAATATTTTTCCCAGCTTGCATTTTGTGATTTTATTGTTTTAGCCGTGTATTTCACCATGTGCTCACTGAAAAATTTTTAATTGTGATGAAGTTCACTTTGGAAATTTTTTTCTTATATGGACAGTTCTTTTGAAATCATGTCTAGGAATCTTTAGCTTAAATCCTAGTAATGAAGATTTTCTCATACTTTTTTGTTTTATTAAAGTTTTATGTTTTATATTTAGTTCTATGATTCATTTTGAGGTGTTCTTTTATCTTTTTTGTATAATGAATGAGGTTTGAGTCAAGATTGGTTTTTATTGCATACTGATGTCAAATTATCCCAGAACCATTTGTTGAAAAGATGATCTATTCTCTATGGAATTCCCTTTGCACCACTGTCAAATGAACCAAATTCTTCTGAATTGTGCACTTTAAAAGTGTTCGAGTGATGAGCTTTGTGTATATTTTACCACAATAAAATATCAATTGGCCACATTTGTGAGGATCTATTTATGGATTCTATGTTCAAGAAAACATCTGTCTGTTCCATTGATGTCTCTGTCTGCTCCTTCAACAGTACCACACTGTTTTGACTGTTTAGCTTTCTATAAGTGTTCAAATTGGGTAATGTGATTCATTCACCTTTATTTTTCCTCTTCAAAATTATTTTGGCTCTTCTACTTTTTTACCTTTCCCTATAAATTTTAGAATCAGTTGTCTAGTATACACCTACAAAAATTCCTGTTGGGATAGTGATTTGTAGTATTATGCATAGAGAACCTGCACATTTTGTTAAATTTAGACCTAAATATTTCAATTTTAGGTGCTATTGTGAAGATATTTTTTAAAATTTCAGTTTCCAATTGTTCATTGCTAGTATATAGTAATATGATTGATATTTGTGTGTTGACCTTGTGCCTTGCAAACTTCCTCAACTCATTTATTAGTTCTAGGAACTTTTTGGTAGATTCCATGGGTATTTTCACTTAGTTAATCATGTAATCTGTGAATAGGGAAATGGGAGAAAACATTTGCAAACGTATCTGATAAGGGATTAATACCCAGAATATATAAAGAACTTCTATAACTCAGTAACCACTAAAAAATTGACTCAAAAAATGCATAAAGGACTTGAGTAGACATTTCTCTAAAGAATATATGCAAATGACCAATGAGCACATGGAAATATCTCAACATCATTAGCCATCAGGTAAATTAAAATTAAAATCATGGTGAGATACCGCTTCTTCACAACTGTTAGGATGGTTATTAACAAAAAACAGAAAAATGACAAATGTTGGTGAGGATGTTGGAGAAATTGGAACCCTTGTGCATTGTTGGTGGGAATGTAAGATGGAGCTACTGTACAAAAGTGTTTGGTGGTTCCTCATAAAGCTAAACATAGAATTACTACATGATACAGCAATTCCACTTCTCATTGTATACCTAAAAGCATTATTAAAACAGATATATATCGATGTTCATAGCAAAGTTAGTCACAATAACCAGTATATATATGTATTTATATTTATATATATACATAAAAATGAGATTTTGTTCAGCCTTAAAAGGAATGAAATTCTAAATTTTGTCTTAATTTCCTTTTTGGATTGTTCATTGTTAGTGTATAGAAATGCAACCGATTTTTGTTTGTCGATTTTATATCTTACAACTTTTCTGAATTTGTTTAATAGCTATACATTTTTTTTGTGGAATATTTGGGGTTTCTACATGTAAAATTACATCACCTATCAACAGAAATTATCTTACTTCTTCCTTTCGCATTTGAATGCTTTTCCTTCTTTTACTTGCCTAATTACTCTCTAGAACTTCCAATAGAATGTTGAATAGGAAAGAAGACATATTTGACACTAATGATAATGATAAAGTTATGTATGTCAGGCATTAAGAGAAGTACTTCATCTACATGTTCCTATTTAGTTCTCATTACAATACTAAGAGATAGATATTCTCATCCCCATTTTAGAGACAAGGAGAATTAAGCAGAGGCTGAGATCACATGTCTAGAAAGCGATAGACCTAGAATTCTAATCAGATGTGAGTGCCCTCAATAACTTACACTGTCCTATACATTTTGCCTTTATGACAATTACACAAGCAATGTCATTTGTGCACTTTCCAAATTTATGTATTTTTCATTTGCTATATAGTGTTCATTTGGGTGTCTTGTTTCTTCACTGATCTCTTTCAAAGGAAGGAGACCTATCTAATCACGATTTACATTTTGTGGCTATTTGGAATTTTAAATATTTGCTAGGTGGAAAGAGGCTGAGTGTAAAATCTTTGATTAGAGCAGATGAATGCTATTTCTTCCAAAACTGTGATAAAATCCATCCAGAGAAGTCATGGGTGACTTTTGGAGTCTGCATCATAAATTGCAAATAAGCAACACAGAAAATCCAAAAGATTCTTTAGGCTCGATTTGTATTTTATCTGGATTAATTAAAACTAGACAGACTGCATATATTTGTGTGATGATGCATGAAAAATTAAGATAAGTAATTTTGTATTTGTCTTTTAAGAGCAAATACACCATTATAGGAGAAGGCATAGATTAGCATCTCTTCTTGGCATATTCCAAAAATGATCCTATTTGTATGAAAGAACTGTAATTGCACGAGATGTTTGGCAAGAAGATTAATCCTGTTCTCTAGTGTGTAGCTGTGACTCTAACTTCCTTATTGTTTCCATAGTTTTGGAATCATTCTTCACTTAACAATCTTTTCTGAAATACTTTTTTATTCAAAGCTTTTTCAGTACTCCCAAGAAATCAGCAGCAGGAGCAAGAAATCCACTTCTGGAAGAATTATTAACTACCTCAAGAGTTAGCTGATGAAAAAGACAACAGCAGTGGTCTTACTCTTGCTTATAGTGAGGCTTCTTAATTGTTCAAGAAAAGAAACAGCTCTCTTATGCTAGACTCATTGTAAATTTCTGATTATCATATATATAATATATTTCCAATTGTTATTACATATAAATATATAGCATAGGTTAAGGATGTAGTCTGCTTCCTTGCATACCCTATGTGGAGAGAGACCTTACAATTAGAAGGCTCTCTGTTGAGCACTGGGTGATGCAAGTTTGCATAGACATGGAGTGGTCCATCTACATTCTGAGAGTAGATGAAACATAAGAGAACTAGCTCTGTAACATAAGAGCTCTGTGAATGTCAGAATTCTATAGAAAGAAAAAATCAAAATAAAGCACTTTTGTTCGGTATTGTAATATAGCTACACAATAATATAGCAAATAATAGAATAGAGAGAGTAGAAACTAGAGTCATCAAGAAGGAGAATAATAGTGGCACAAATTGTTAGCTTAGAGAAATATGAAAGTCAACATAAAAAAGGGAGACAGAATTTGCAAGACACATAAAAACAAAATAAGTTTTTCATAGAAGAAGAAAATCAAGAAAATTTTCTGGTAATGAATGGGTATGAAATATTAGAATTGCACCTAACATTGAAAATAGGGGTTTAAATACTGCATTAGGGGCATAGGCAGAAATTTTGATATTTTGAGCAAAAATAAATAATGCAAAATTTTCAGAAAGTACATCATCTGCATCCATCTCACTGACACATTGTGGGAGGAATTTGCAAGTTTAGACTGAAATGGCAAGAAGGCAAGCTCTTAAAGCAAAAGGTTTTGTCATAACCAAGAAAAGACTGGTAGTAAATAAATCCTAGTAGTGTAAGTTATGCTAATACAAATAATAGTGAGTACTCTGTTAGTGAAAGCATTCAAGGTGACTGCTTTCTGAGAGTGAAAAATTGAAATAAGTAGAGTCTAAGCTTCATTTCAAATCTAAGATATTATTTTTCATCATGTTTAATTTCCTGTGTTTTTAATGCATTTCCTGATTCTATTCCTTTTAGTTATAAAAAATATCATTTATTTCCCTTTATTTGTTCTAAATATCAATTGCAAAATCTATCTCTACATCTGAATCTATTACTGTATGTTATTTACTGCAGCAAAAACCATGACACAGAAAACACAAAGAGAGAATAATAAACATTCTTTCATGAGATAACGTCTCATTAAATATAAAATCTGGGTCCAAAATTTCATGCTATTATATCATTTTTTTCTTATTACAGAATTAAAATATGTTCCTTGTAGAAAATTTAGAAGATTGAGATGAAATGTAAATCACCCTGTAGGCCAAGAAGGGAAGTGTTTTTTTCTCTCCTCCCTTCCTCCTCTTTCACTTTCTGGAACAGAGGATTAATATTATAGACTATAGTCTAGAATGCTGCGAGGGCATATTTTCTAGTGGTCAAAATCATTGTATTTTAAAAAGTTCAACGCTGGATGTGGTTTTCTTTCTCCTCACACTTCACAACTACAGTAGTTGTAGTTGAACCCAGGCTTTCTATGAGATCCAACCTGTCCCCCTCTCTCTTCTGTTCTGCCACCAGAACCTAAAAAGTCTCAAGATTAGGGTTGGGTTCTAGGGTGGAGGGAAGTGGGGAGTCAGTGGGCACTGGGTTTAGAAGCGATCCTTTAGCTCTCTATCCTAGGGCACCAGTCCATTGAGTTTTCGGATGTACTTCCAGGTAACAAATTTGTTCCTTGGAGGACTTGTGAAGAAGAATCGCTGAAAGATGGGATGGAAGTCCAATACTACTGGATTCCTAGAACCATAATTTCATTCTGATTCCTAACAATTCCCTCTACCCAGAGATAATGATGGGAACACTTTAGTACAAAGCCTTTCTCTCTTCTTTCCATGATATGAGTCCAGGAAGGTATTTTTTAACGTAATTGTCCAAAGTACAGAGAATTATAATATGTATAATTTAATATAACAATTACTTTCCATGGCATTAAATATATTTTATAGCATGATTTAAAAATTTTCTTTTTGTCTGTACCTAGTTATTGGACATGAGTGGCAAACATTCACCGAATGGTCACTCTTACTCCTTTTCCTGCTAATTTAACCCTGATTTGGGGGAGGTTGTAATGTGCTTAGCCCCTAGGTAATGATTCAAAAGTTTTCCAAATCAATCCTGGAAATTCTGCCTGTTTTTCCAAGTACCCACTTTCCTAGCCACCTTGCAGCTAGAATTTGCCATGAGACCCACTTCTGGCAAATGAGATTTAAGGACTAGTCTGCTGAGATAGGGAGACTTCTGGGAAATCTCTCCCCTCCTCGTGATGAATGGAGAACTGCATTTACCATTTGGGGGTAAATGGTAAATGAATGAATGGTTCATCTTTTCCAGGCGTGTTGCTTGGATCTGTGGCTATAATTTTATGGCCAAGAGAAATAAGACTGAGAAAATGCCATCAAATGAGAATGGCAGAGAAGAAGGCTAGAAAGAGCCTGGTTCCTTGATGAGATCACAGAAATAAATGAGGAATGGACTATCTCCATACTCTTAACATGATTTTCTGTGTCTTGCAGCCAAGTACAATCTATAATGTTTCAAACCTTTCCTTCTTATAAGCAGAACTTTGAACATTTACATAGCTAAGTCTATATTCACGTCCATGATTATGTCTTTGTGATACATTTCTAAAGATAGAATTACTAATTCATAGGAGATGCAACACATTAAGGCTTTTACTATACATTGCCTAATTGCCTTCAAGAAAGATAGGACAGGGGGCTGGCTCCGTGGCTGAGTGGTTGAAGTTCCATGCTCTGCTTCAGTGGCCCATGTTCCAGGCTTTGAATCTTGGGCACAGACCTACTCCACTCATCAGCCATGCTGTGGAGGCATCCCACATGCAAAATAGAAGAAGATTGGCACAGATGTTAGCTCAGGATTAATCTTTCTCAGGGGAAAAAAAAAGAGGAAGATTGGCAATGGACATTAACCTGGGGCAAATCCTCCTCACCAAAAAAAAAAAAAGAGAGAGAGAAATGAAAGATAGGTCAAATTTAGGATTCAATAAACACTATGGAAACTCCTTAAAAGTGAAATTGTACCAAAAAATGTTAATCTTCCTTCAGTAGAGCCTATATCTCTGCAACTTCCTAGAAGGAAAGCCCAGAAAAATTCCAAGAGAAAACAGAGGGCCCATAAAGTCTGGAAAACATAATCAAATATACAGAATGTCTTGAAAGACATTGTCAGTCTGTAGTGCATACATACATAAAGAAGTCCTCTAAGTTTCCAGACTTAGGAACACCTGTTAGAACTATGAGCTGACAGTGCTGTTTGAATTTCAGAGTTTAAATACCTCAGTTACAATGTGTGGGAACAGTTGCTCCATGGCACAGCGCAGCTCTTTGGCTGATGTGCTTGTCCCCTGAAGACTGTCACAGGAGAGGCTGGAAAACTAAAACTGTCACTGGAATCCTATTCTCAGACACTTAGGGCTGAGCTTCTGAACTTAAAATTCCCCACTGCCTCATCCTCTCTGTCTGCCTTCCCTGGGAAAGGTCACTTCAAAGAGTTCGAAAGCCAATCGTCAGCAATAGCATACTAAGTGCGGTGAAATGGTGGAAAACATATGGCAGGCTGATTACCCCAATAGAGCTCAAATTAGCGACACAGCAGAACCCCATTATCAGCTTAGTTAACTGAGAGGTGAAAGAAGGTCGAAGGTACAGGATGTCCTTTTGAGAAGCTTTTATTTGTTGATCTCTGCATTGTAGCTCTGTTTGACAAATTTATTCTTCTATGTATCCCACTGTGACTATTCCTAATATCTCAATTTATGTGCTAAGATATTTTAAAGCAAATTTCTGTGTCAGGAAGCATCATTTCCCCTAATGAACAATTTATTTCCAGCGTCCTCTGGGGTTACTTAACAGTAGGAATACATGGCATTTCCAAATACCTATCCGTTCTAATGAGAATAACGAGTTCATTCCTACCATTCTTGACTGCTCTGTTTCATAAAATGGGCCTATTTGCTTCCACTTATCTATTCATTCTGTACGTCTCATACATGGAATGTGAAGCTAATGAAAGAAGAGGTATGGGAAGACCTGGGATTTAGGACGAGCACTGTGGAGAACAGACTGTTTCCTCTATAGATTTGGGTTTATTGGCATAGATATGAGAGACAGCCACATGGGACTGTGACGGTACGGTAAAGCCAAGAGTCATGAAGTCAAGAAAAGAAAAAATAATGCCCTCTGTTCTAAAATGCTTAAACTCAACTCTAAAAGTGTTGTTGCTGCTGCTGTTGCTGTTGTTGTTAAAAGAAATGTCCTAAGGGCCCACTACGTGAAATGTCAGGCATCAACATGGTCTTTGACCTTGAGGTGTTTACAAATTAATTGAGAGGAGACTGCAAGTACATAAGGAGAGGTAACTATGATGTGCACATGGAGAAAGCACCACGTAAAGTTTCGAATTACACCACCACGGGCCCAAGAACAATGTCAGAAGCTGGGAGAGAGAGCAGAAACAGATCCTTCTGAGGGAGCATGGCCCTGCCAATGCCTTAACTTTGGGCTCCTGGCCTCCAGAACAGTGAGACAAGTTTGTGTTGTTCTCAGCCAACCAGTTTGTGGTACTTTGGTACAGTAGCCCTAGCAAACGAATGCAGCTATGTTCTCCCTAATGTTTCTCATCATCTGAAAGTTGCCTCATTTGTTTATTCCTTTACATTCTATCTCCTCTGCAGAATATGTTTCATGACGGTGGGGACCACAGTGCTGTTCTGGGTGCTAGAGATTCATGTAAGGATAGAGTATAATCTTTATCCTTGAAGGACTTAAGGAAGTATTTGTAAAATACAAATGTAATTATAAAACATTTATATATTCTTATATATATGTAAGCATTTATATATTCATTAATCAAACAAATATGTCAGTACTGTATGTTCCAGATACTGCTACAAATACTGAGGTCACAGTGAGGAACAAGAACTTAGATTCTGCAAGGGAAGAAGAAAATAAAAGGTCTAAACAGAACATAAAGCAGAGGAATATGACAGACACTGGTATCTGAGGGAAGTTGAGAATGATTGGTCAAAAAAGGTCAGTCAGGAAGAAACTAGGTCTGTCTGAAGAGCAGAGAGGAGACACACGTTTAGATCAGGTGAGCGAAGACATGGATGGGACAAAGGAAAATGAATGTATGCTCAGGGTGTGGATTTTATTCTGAACACCATGGAAACTCATTAGGAGGTTGCAACTAAGAGTCTGACATGTTCTGAATTATTTTCTAAAAATATCACTCTGGCTGCTGTGTGGTAAATGGCCTATAGGGAGGCAAAGCAAGAAGCAGAATGGTTAGTTAGGGGGCTGTTGTAGGAGCCCAGAAGAGAGAGGGTCATGGCTTTGTCTAGGGTCGTAGCAGGAAAAGTGATGAGGAAGGTACAGGTTATCATTGTATTAGTATAAATCCTCTCTGATTTAGAAAGACCTTCAGTGAATAATAAGTAAAGGTTGTGATAAGAGTTAAAAATAGGATATATCAGATAAATATTTAGGTCCTATTTTAATTTGATTTATTTGAAATTTACCTTAGTATGAAATAGTATGAATATGTTTTAGTGTATGAATACATACACATTTATGAATAAATATATATACACATACACCCATGCATATATATCTCGACTCTGAATAGAAAAAAACCTCTAATTAGAATAGCTGTTGGATGGAAGATAGAGGTGCTAGAAAATAAGAAATCAGGACTGATTCTTAGGTTTCTTCATGATCTCTTATGAAGTAACAGCAAACTATGTCCATTAGATGACAATTCTTCAATTGAGAAGCGTTTACCTGATGTTCTATAGAAAAGGGTAGGTAAGTGTTTGGGCTAGATGATCTTTAATCTCTTTTACAACATTCTGTGCCTATGATCCTAATGCTCAGAGCAGAGCTGTTACTCTGTTGTTGGCCAATCAGTGTCAGGAATTGAGCCCACACAGAGAGAGGATAATTTGGGACTAGCATGGAAACTCCATCCATACTGGATGCAAGTTATTCATGAATTTTCCAATTTCACATGACAACACTTTGATCAATCACAACCATTATTATTTTCTGGCACCCTTGTGTTCTAGGCTTGATGTTAAATGCTTTACAAAAGTTACCACATTATGGTCATAAAAATGCCATGCAGTAAGGAAAATTATCACCTTATTGATCAAGCAACTGATTCTGAAAGGGCAGTAAAGTGGTCAAGACCTTGGAACTAGGAAGTGACATAACCAGAGTTTTAACTATATCTGTCTAACTTCCAAGACTGTTAACTCCTATTCTGTACTGCCTCCTCTCTGATTTATGAAGACCTTCAGTGAATAATAAATAAGGGCTATGATAAGACTTTAAAAAAGGATGCATCAGTTAAATATTTTTGTCTTATTTTAATCTGATTTATTGGAAATTTGCTTTAGTATGAAATAGTACGAGTATGTTTTAGTGTATGAATACATACACATTTATGAATATATATGTACTACACACACACACATATATATCTCAACTCTGAATAGAAAAAAAACTCTTAGTAGTAAAAATAGTTAAAATTACCTTGCTGTGGGTGTCTTTGGTGATTTCAGATCTACCCAAGTAGACCAATACTTTGGCTTATTGGAGAAGAAGTTTCCTTCCTTGAAGCCAAAATGAATGTTCTTTAAAAAAAGAAAAATTAAAAGTGGGATGCCGTTTTTATTGCTTGTTCTATGTTCCCATTTACTAGGTGCTTAGAGAGATAAATCAAAGTGACAATGAGTTGAAATGAAAATCAAGTTTTGCTAGCATTTTCATTCAAAGAAGAATTCTTCAAAAAGCTAAAAATGAAAGTCATTCTTATTGCTAATGAAATGTTTCCTGGCTGTCAAGCAGCATGTGGCTGGAAGAAAAACAACTTGGACTTAACCAGAAACTCAAAATATGGTGCATTTCCAACCTGATAATTAGGTTGATATGAGATGTCACAAACAGTGATAGTTACAATGGACTGGCTCTGAAATGCACACTCTGGATTATATGATACCTGAATGGTGAGGGCACCACTCTGCAGTCTTGGCTAATCTGTGTGAAGTGATGGTGCCAGGGAAGCCACCTGTTGGGTGCCACTAAAGCCTGTCCCTGTGCACCTGCAGAAAAGCAGGTGTTTTTTTCCATAGATCTGATTTAAAAAACAAGGTTAAAAGATGACAGCTGTGAGAAAATGAAGCCATTCTCTAGAGATCAGCTGCCTTGTGGGATAAGGAAAACAGTTCTTGGAAACCAGCCCTGCAGCACTTTATTAGTCAGGTGCGAAAGGAGAGCTGGCTCTTCTAGAACTCAGGCTGAAAAGTTTCCTTTTAATCTTCTCTGAGGTAATATAAATTTTCACTTTCTAAAAAAAAAGAAAAGAAACTCTGTGCCAATATGTTCATTTGACATCTGTTCAACTAATATTTATCGAGAAATTACTAAAATATCATTAATGGTGATGCTAATACGTACCTAAAAAACTAAAGAACTTTATAAGTTAAGGAAATTTTGATAAGCTATAACCAGAAACAGTTTTAATTCAGCATTTAGCATTTCTACACACATGTGAACAGACTGTTACTGTTAGCTGAGGTCATTTGGTGATACTGCTCAGGATATCAAAAATCTTTCCACGAATAACATTTCAAACCCAAATATATTTATTAAACTTTTATTTTGTACAAAATATGTATACTGTAGAGGAATTTAATGATGAATAGGATATTTCTCTTTCTTTAAGGGATCTGAGAATCTGGTGAAGAAAGCGGACATATACACAATAAAATTCAAGTCACAAGTGTGTCTACTTGGTGAAAGTGTCCCATAAGCACAGAGTAGAGAGAAATAAGACTCAACTAGGGCAATTATGGAGCCATTTAAGGGATGGTAGTTGAACCTAGATCTGGATGTAAAGAATGAGTTAAGGAGGCATATTCCAGCAGAAAAATCAATACAAGCAACAAAAATCCAAGAGATTAGATTAGATTAGAAAGCTCGGGGAGTAACAAATAGTATTATGATTTGAGGGTAGAAAAGGGAGTGGAGGAAGGGAAGATTTTAACAGGAGATAAAAATAAAGCAAGTAGCAATGGAAAAAGCTATGACAAAAATAACTTAGAAGGGGAAGAGGAAAGGACAGAATCAGTACAGTCTAAGGAAATAAAAGGCTATCAGAAAATGGACTATCTCATCCACGAAATTTTTATACAAACCTAATGGTAACCACTAAACAAATAATTAGAACAGAGACATATATGATAAACAAGGAGAAAATGAAGAAAATAATAATAGGAAACTACCTAATAAAATTGGTAGGCTGAAATACACAGGATGAGAAACAAAGGAAATGCAGAAGAACCAGAAAATGAGTGATAAAATGGCAGTATTAAGCCCTCATATATCAATAATCACTCTAAATGTAAACGGATTGACTTCTCCAGTAAAAAAGACACAGAGTGCCAGGATGGATTAAAGAACAATACTCAACAATATGCTGCCTCCAGGAAACACATCTCAGCTCCAATGACAAACACAGGCTTAGAGTGAAGGGATGGAAGATGATATTCTAAGCCAATGGCAAACAAAATAAAGCAGGTTTTGCCATACTTATATAAGACAAAGTAGACATCAAGATGAAACAAGTAAAGAGAGACAAAGAGGGCCAGTATATAAAGATAAAAGGAACACTCCACCAAGAAGACATAACACTTATAAACATACATGCACCCAACACAGCATAAAGCAACTATTAACAAACCTAAAAGGAGATATTAATGACAACACAACAATAGTAGGGGACCTCAACACCCCACTTACATCAATGGATAGATCATCAAGACAAAAAGTCAACAAGAAAATAGTGAAATTAAATGAAAAACTAGACCAGATAGACTTAATATATATACAACACTCCATCCAAAAACAGCAGAATATACTTTCTTCTGAAATCTGCAAAGAACATTCTCAAGGTTAGACCATATATTGGGAAATAAGGCAAGCCTCAATAAGTTTAAGAAGATTGAGACAAGATCTAGTATCTTTTCTTACCATAATGCTATGAAACTAGAAAAGAGCTAGAGAAATAAGCTCAGAAAGGAACAAAAATGTGGATACTAAACAAGATGCTACTGAACAATGAATAGATTATCAAAGAAATAAACAAAGAAGTAAAAAAATATCTGGAGACAAATGAGAACAAAAACACACCATACCAACTCATATGATATGCAGCAAAAGTAGTCCTAAGATGGAAATTTATAGCAATACAGACCCACCTTAACAAACAAGAAAAAGGTCAAATAAGCAATCTTAAACTACACCTAACAAAATTAGAAAAAGAAGAGCAAAAAAGCTCAAACTCAACAGAAGGGGGAAACAATAAAAATTAGAGCAGAAATAAATGAAATTGAAAGAAAAAAGACTGTAGAAAATATCAATGAGACAAGGAGCTGGTTCTTTGAGAAGATAAACAAATTTGACAAACCTGTAGCCAAACTCACTAAGGAAAAAGTAGAGAAGGCTCAAAGAAATAAAATTAGAAATGAAAGAGGAGAAATTACAGTGGATAAGGTAGAAATACAAAAGATTATAATAGAATATTATGAAAAACTATATGCCAACAAACTGGACAGTCTAGAAGAAATGGACAAATTCTTAGACTCTTGCAACCTCCCAAAACTAAATCAAGAAGAAAAAAGTATCTGAGTAAACTGGTCACAAGTATAGAGATTAAAACAATAATCAAAAATCTCCCAAAAATTAAAAGTCCAGGACCAGACACCTTCTCTGGAGAATTCTACCAAACATTCAAAGAAGATTTATTATCTATCCTTCTCAGACTATTCCAAAAAATTGAGGAAGATGGAAAAATTCCTAACACATTCTACAAGGCCAACATCACGTTGATACCAAAGCCAGACAAGGACAACACAAAGAAGGAAAATTACAGGCCAATATTGCTGATGAACATAGATGTAAAAGTCCTCTACAAAATATTGGCAAAGTGAATACAGCAATACCTTAAAGGGATCACACACCTTGATGAAGCGGCATTTGTTCCAGGGATGTAGGGATGGTTCAACACCTGCAAATCAATCAGTGTGATACACCACATTAACAAAATGAGGAACAAAAACCACATGATTGACTCAATAGATGCAGAGAAAGCATTTGACAAGATCCCACATCCATTCGTGATGAAAAAAAAAAACTCAATAAAATGGCTATAGAAGGGAAGTACCTCAACATAATAAAGGCCATATATAACAAACTCTCAGCCAACATACTCAATAAGGAAAACTGAAAGCCATCCCTCTGAGAACAAGAACAAGACAAGGATGCCCATTCTCACCACTCTTATTCACCATAGCACTAGAGGTTTTGGCCAGAGCAATTAGGCAAGAAAAAGAAATAAAAGGAATCCAAATAAGCAATTAAGAAGTAAAACTCGCTGTTTGCAGATGACATGACTTTATATGTAGAAAACCCAAAAGAATCCATCAGAAAACTATCAGAAATAATCCGACTACAGCAAAGTTGCAGGGTATAAAGTGAGCTTACAAAACTCAGTGGCGTTTCTATACTCTAATAATGAACTAACAGAAAGAGAACTCAAGAAGATGATCCCATTTACAGTCACAAGAAGAAGAACAAAATATCCAGGAATAAACTTAACTAAGGTGGTGAAAGACCTATATAATGAAAATTATAAGACATTACTGAAAGAAATCGATAATGACATAAAGAAATGGAAAGATATTCCACACACATGGATTAGAAGAATAAACATAGTTTAAATGTCTATATTACCTAAAGCAATCTACAGATTCAATGAAATCCCAACCAGAATCCCAATGACGTTCTTCACAGACCTAGAACAAAGAATCTTAAAATTCATATGTGGCAACAAAAGACCCTGAATAGCCAAAGCGATCTTGAGAAATAAGAACAAAGCTGGTGACATCGCAATTCTTTATGTCAAAATATACTAATAATCTATGGTAATCCAAACAGCATGGTACTGGTACAAAAGCAAACACACAGATCAATGGAACAGAATTGAAAGCCCAGAAATAAAACCACACATCTACCGACAGCTAATCTTTGACAAAGGAGGCAAGAACATACAATGGAGAAAGGAAAGCCTCTTGAATAAGTGCTGCTGGGAAAACTGGACAGCCACATGCAGAATAATGAAAATAGACCATTATCTTTCTCCATACTCAAAAATAGACTCAAAATGGATCAAAGACTTGAAGATAAAACCTGAAATCATAAAACTTCTAGAAGAAAATATAGGCAGTACACAATTTGACATCAGCCTTAAAAGGATCTTTTAAAATACCATGTCTACTTGGACAAGGGAAACAAAAGAAAAAATAAACAAGTGGGACTTCAACAGACTAATGAGTTTCTGGAAGGGAAAGGAAACCAGGATCGAAACCAAAAAACAACCCACCAACTGGGAGAAAATATTTCCAAATCATATATCCAACAAGGGGTTAATCTCCATAACATATAAAGAGCTCACACAACTGAACTACAAAAAACAAACAACCCAATCAAAAAGTGGGCAGAGGGTATGAACAGACCTTTTTCTAAAGAAGACATACAGATGGCCAATAGCCACGTGAAAAGATGCTCAACATCACTAATCATCAGGCAAATGCAAATCAAAACTACACTTAGATATCACCTTATGCCCATTAGAATGGCTATAATCACCATGACAAAAAATAACAAATTTTGGAGAGGTTGTGGAGAAAAGGGAACCCTATACGCTGCTGGTGAAAATGCAAAGTGGAGCAGCCACTATGGAAAACAATATGGAGATTTCTCAAAAAATTAAAAATAGAAATACCATATTACCCAGCTACCCACTACTGGGTATCTATCCAAGAACTTGAACTCAACAATACAAAGAGACTTATGCAGTCTTATTCACAATAGCCAAGACATGGAAGCAACCCAAGTGCCCATTGACTGTTGATCAGATAAAGAAGATGTGGTGTGTATATATATATATATAATGGAATACTACTCAGCCATAAAAAAAGACAAACTCATCTCATTTGCAACCACATGGATGGACCTTTAGGGGATTGTGTTAAGTGAAATAAGCCAGACAGAGAAAGACAAACACAGTATGATTTCATTCATTTGTGGAAGATAAATAAAACTCACTGACAAAGAGAACAGTTTAGTGGTTAACAGGGAGAAGGGGCCTGGGGATAGGCACAAGGGGTGAAGGAACAAATTTATACGGTATCTAAGTAATAATGTACAACTGAAATTTCACAATGTTATAAACTGTTATGACTACAATAAATAAATAGTAAAGCAAGTAGCCTCAAATATCATACTAAAGAATGTTGTCTTTATTGTTGTCAAAAATCAGGAAATATTAGCATGTTTGAGCAGGAGGGGGTCATGATCACAACAATGCTTTAGGAAGATAAGGCTTGTGGCTGTATTGGGGACAAAGAAATAGGATCTGTTTAGAGGCTACCTCCATAGTTCAGGCAAGAAGTGATGGGGCCTCAAATGACTGCAGTGTCAGAAGGGATGTGGGAGGAAGCAGATGTTAGTAACACTGAAGAAATAGAATTATTATTGGTTGTTAGTAGTTTGAGTTTGGGGTCAGATATGAAGATGTCCTGATAACTCTAGGAAATTCTGATCTCAGGTCAAGAGAAGCCACGGTTGGAAATGTAGATCTGGGAGTCCTCTGCATCGAATTAAATATTGGGTTTATAGGGGTGGATGAAGGTGCCCAGAGAAAGAAAATAAATAGCAATCACTATGGAGAGGACCTTATGAGATACCAGTGTTTAATAGTCAGCTTCACAAGTGGAGCCATCAAGAGTGGATGCTCAGTGAGTCAGAGAGGCAGAGTGGTCTAAGCTGTGGGGAAGCCAAGTTGGATAGATTACAAAAAGCAGGAGTTGGTCCTTGTGACCTGTAGGCTTTGGTGACCATCTGCAGAGAAGATTCAGAAACAATGTGATGGCCAAATCCAACTTCTGTGGGTTGGGGAGTAAGGAACTAAGGAAGGAGAAGCAGTGAACAGAGATGACTTTTTATGACATTCACTGTTTAGGATGAGAGAGTATAATGAATGGGAAGCAGAGTCAGAGAGGATGTTTTCTAGGAGTGAGGACACAAGAGAATGTCCTGGAAGGCAAGAAAAACTGGAGAAGGAGAGAATAAAGTGGTGAGAGAGTATCTAAGAAGGGTAAGGGCAAGCATGCAAGTGGACTATATGGTTTGCCTTGGCAAGGTAGAGAGAATGTTTAAAAATGCAGAAGATGCTGAGGTGAGTGAGGAGAAAGCCTACCAAGTTCAGTGACTGGGAAGTACAGCAGTTTGAGGTGATGGCCAAGCCCAAGCCTAACCCAGTTGGAAGAAGCAGAAAGAACTGGAAATGAAGCTGAATGAAGTTTGGGTAAAGAGACCTGGTTGCGATGTCTAATTGGTGTTTCCATCTGTGATGGTTAATTTTATGTGACAGCTTGACAGTGTCATGGGGTGCCCAGGTCAAAAATTATTTCTAGGAGTGTCTGTGAGGGTGTTCCGGCATTTGAACTGGTGAACTCAGTAAAGTAGATCGCTCTCCCCAGTGTGAGTGGGTATCATCCTATCTGCTGAGGGCCTGAATACAACAAAAAGCAGACGAAGGGAGGATTTGTTCCCTTTCTGCCTGTCCACATGTGCTGGGACATCAGTCTTCTCCTGCGTTTGGACTAGGATTTATACCATTGGCTCCTCTGGTTCTCAGGCATTTGGACTCAGACTAGAATTATGCCAATAGCTTTCCTGTGTCTCCAGCTTGCAGAGAGCAGATATGGAACTTTTCAGCTTCTAGCTATGTAACTATCTATATATCTATCTACACATCTAAGTATCTACCTCCTGTTGTTTTCTTTCTCTGGAGAACCCTGACTAACACACCATCTCTACCAGTGTACATGTGGCGAGTTTGTGTGTGTGTACACATATATATACATGCATGTACATGTATATTTTTCTACCTATAAAAATTTAATATTAATTTCTGTTCCTGCCTATTTCCTCAGAAATGAGATTACATTTGAAAAAATGTCTTCAGGGCACTAAAATAAAGCTATTATAATGAGAATTAATTTAACTGATGAGGGTAAAAGTTAAGGCATAAAAATAGAAAAGAGTTCACACGTATGTAGTGTTTTTGCGATGGTCAAAGCACTGTCACATACTGTGTGACCTTCCTTGAGCACAAGGCTGGAATCCCTCAGCAGAAATTATTTTCCCCATTCTGCCAGTGAAGAAACCTGCTTTGACCATACAGATCCTTGTCTTCTACATCCTGACCGGAACCCTTTCTGCCGCGATCCTCATATCATGTTGTCTTTCTGTTCAAAGATTTAAATAATTTTATTTAGAAAAGTAAAAATATGGAAGAGATATCACCTTTTTAGTGTTCAAGTTTTTATAAACAGTCATTTAATGTCCAATATTTATAAAGTAATTTGCTCTTTCCGAGGAGTTTTAATAAAATCTCAATACCATTACACGTTCCTTTCAATTCCAAGACAATCTTTCATTGCATGAGTATTAGCATTGTCAGCGATCGCCTTCCAGCTCCTCAAAGCCAGGCACCATGAGAAGCTCTTCAGACTGGCAAAAAATCAGACTTTAGAGGAATTGCTGAAGAGAAAAGACACTACACTTTGATAGAATTAGCTATCTAGTTGAAACTTGCAGCCTGGATATTCAAGAAGCTTTTGACATATCCCACGTTACAGTCAGGCGCTACAGAGAAAGTAGCAGCATAGAACTGTTCTTGTTGCCTGAGGCATGTTTTAATTTGGGGCTCCATGATTCAGTTCTACAAGGGCAACTAAAATGAAAACCTTTCTTTTGGCAGTTGGTTTGTGAGGACTGTGGGATTAACATCTCCAAAAACTTAAGTACCATCTGCCGAAGTAAGCTCGTTGTTTTATTTGATTTAGACTTGTATATAGGTAGAGAAAGATAAACTTTTATAAATCTTGACACCTTTTCTTTCTCATTTTATGGGAGAGGACATGTCATTGGTTGGGCAGCAATAAAAATAGCATTCTTCCAGACTGGATGTTAAAGTCATTAACCCGGGGTTTCATCTTGGCTCCTTTCAGCAGGACCAGTATCAAGGGACAGTTTCTGTTGAGTCTCACCTGAAATTTATTTTTTTTCAAGTTGCTTAGGATCTGAAAAATGGTGAGGCTGAGCCCCTCAGTGCTTTCTGCAGCTTCAAGGGGCCCATTTTCTGAGTCTGATTCTCTTCCACTGGTTCCCTCTCAGGCAGGTAATTTAAGAAGGCTGCCATATTATTATGGAGATTAAGCTGAGCGCTTCTTTGGGTAATTGAGGTCACCTTCATGTGGGCAGTAGGTCTGAGGTAATTCCATTTTTAAAAATCTTTCCTTTTCCTTTAGACTGAAGATATCTTCAAAGATGGAAGTGAAAAAGTCAGAACAAATGCTCCATTTTTTAGCGGGTGATAGGTACACGAATGTTCAGTTTGTAAATTATTTGTACCATACATGTTATACAGAATATTTTATATGTACAAAATAGTTCATTTCAAAACTTTTTGTTTTTTTAAAAACAGAATAAATAGACAGATCCTAAGAATATAAGTATATATATATTCTGAGAATATAAGTATATATCCTCAGAAGTAAGACTCTTCCCTTACTTGGTTCCCTTGCTTTTCTCCGATTTTGCACTTGTGAGGAGAGCAGCCAAATTAAACAGTTTTCTAAAATCAGCTCTTCAAAGGCTGCAGATTAGGGACCGGTGAGCTTGTGGTTGTGGCCAATTAATCCTCTTTAATAACTTAGAACTTAAAAGAGCATTTTATATAATTCTACATGTATTCTCTCTCTTTGTTTTGTTTCTGTTTTTTGTATTTTCCCGGTTGTGTTGCAGCATTTTTAAGACCTTACTTTTGAAATGCTGCAGAGCTGTAGTGCTGCAGAAACTGGATGTTAAGCGTAAGAAGACTTAGTGTTTAAACGGAACTTAATTGAAATCAGCTGGGAAATATATGAGTCTTCTTACTCCCTGCCCCTCTCATCTGCTAGGGTATTACCTCCTTAGATCAAAGTCACCTTCCAAAAATGACAATTTGCACAGTGGTTTTCTTATTGCTTCTTCTAGGAGTGAGGAAGCAAGAGAATGATCCTGGAAACAACTAAAACTGGAACAGGAGAGAATAAAGATGTGCGAGAGAGGATAAGAAGCACAAGATCAATGTGTAGAAGGAGTGTCTATGCAGTAACCACTTTAGAAGGCCTTTGCTAATATCTGAAGGCTGCTGGGCTAGGGGATGGATGGATTCCAGTGAGTAAGACAGGAGAAGAATGAAGCATTTTCTTCCCTCGTTCAGGGAATATTTGTGAATTATTATTATTATTGTTATTATTATTATTATTTTGTAACATCAGGAAGAGGATGCCAAGAAGAATGATTTTGGCCTAGTCTGTGGAGGGTATACTGTGGTCTAGCAGAGAATGAAACCAATCCTCTGCTAAGAAGGCTCAAAACGGGGCAATTTTTAAAGTCATGATTACCAATTTCAAATAAATGCTTGGTAATGCTTTGTAATCCTACCATATTGTCCTGATCAACTCCCTGTTCCACTCTCTATGATGACACACTTCTCTATTCTTTTCTGAATTATGTACCATCTCCCCAACTCCTTCCTCATTCTTGGCAGATAGCCTCACCTCATACACCACATGGAAAACTGAAGCTATCAGATGGAAACTTTGTCAGCTCGCTCCCTCCAAACCAACCAGCCTACTTACATCTGTACTCATCATCTGTTTCCTCTTTCTTATTTCATCAGATGAGCGTCTCTCCTCCTGTCTAAATCCGTTTCCTCCACTGGTGCTTTGGATCTGACCCTTTCTGCCCTTCTCAGGAGCTGTATCCCAGTGTCCCTTCTCTCTTTGGTGTTGATCCTTCTGATGGTCACGTAAAACATGTTCACGTCCCACAAGTAAACTTTCCTTCAATTGCAAATCCTCCTCCTATTGCCTCCCTAATCTTATCCCCTTCACAGACTCTTTAAAAGGGATAGATGTACATATTTTCTGTCCCATTTTCTTATTTTGTACTCATTCCTCAATCCATCCCCCACCAACCCACTAAAGCAGTTCTCTCAAGGGTCGATGCTGGCCTTCGTATTTCTCAAAAGGCCAGTTTACAGAGTTCCTCATTGTGCCTGATTTGTCGGGAGTATTTGACATGGTTGATTGCTCTCTTCTCTTTGAAAGTCTCTCTTGGCTTTAATGATCCCACGTTCTCCTAGATTTGCTCCTTTCTTTCACATCCCCCTTTGTAGTTTCTTTTTCAGACTTGTCTTCCTTTACCCAGGCACCAAATGTTGGACTTCCTCAAGGATGGATGCTTGGCTTCCTTCTCATCTCACTCTATCCAGTTTCCGTAGGCAATGTCTCCCAAACCATGGTTCCAAATACTCCCATTACACTAATGGCTCCCAAAGTATATCTTTGGCCCATGTCCATCTAGCTAACAGCCAATTGATACTTCTTTTTGGATATCACATATGTACGTCAAATTCAGAATATCCAGGATGAAAGTCATGATTCTTCTCCACACCAAATCTAATGAAACCTTTTCTGCTGTTCTTTATGCTAGTGAAAAACTCTACCATCCATCCAAGTGAAAATTAGAAATCTGGAGGGCATTTGCTGTATTGCTCTCTCCTTTATTGGCTATAAACAATTTATTACTAAAACTTGTCAAGTTTAATCTCCCAACTAACTCCTACACAATTCCTCTTGGCTCCTTCCACTGCCCCATAGTCTTGGACATCATCATCTCTTGCTAGAACTATTGCAGAAGCCTACTAACTGGTATTTCATTTTTCATTCTGACAACTCTCCCCACCACAACTCACTCTCTAAATTACAGCAGGTGTGATCTTTTCAAAACTGAAATCAAAATCATGTTGCCTCCCTTGCCTATATAAAACATTTCAAGGACTGCCCATTGATCTTAGTTCAAAGACCTAAATCCTTAGGAAGGTCAAAATGGTACAGCCATTGGCCTTGTGCCAGTGTTTCTTTATCTCTCTTCTCCAACCACTCTGGTCTTTCTCAGTTCCTCAGCGAACCATGTTCTTTCCTGCTACAGAGCTTTAACACGTTTTGCTCAAATCTTCCCCCCACTAGCCCTCACCTCATTAATTCCCATCCATCCTCAGATCTTACGTTTTGTCATTTGTCTAGTCACTTACTACTATAGTCTCGACCAGTTTCCACATAATTCATCATGATAGAATAATGTTCTCTCCTTTGGTCAATCTCAATTTTTAATTATTTATTAGTGGGTTTTAAAAAAAATTAATCACTCTCTCTCTCTGCAAGCTCCATGAAAGCATGGATCAAGCTTCTTTTTGCTCACAATTGTTTCTCCATCACTTAATGAAGTGCATAGTACATAGGAGCATTTAACAACTTTTAAATAAATAAGACTCTGAATAAGATCATCATCATCTCCTTCTCCCCATTTTATTGTTGGATCCATGGTGATACAAGGGAACAGGGAATAGGAAGGAGACTAAAGAAGATAAAAGAATGCTGAGCTCATAACATCTTTGTGAAAGTTTTCTGAGTTGGGCTTGGGCTGAAATCAGTGGTCTCTGACTCCTCTGTGCTGTGCTGGGAACCTAAGCATCTATGATCTCCAGGGGGTTAAGTTATAGAACAATAACACAGTCACTTTCTCATGCAATTTCTTCGTTGGGTCTTTGGTAGCCTATTTCACAGCCTTCAGACTTTTCATCCTGGATTGCTGAGTTTTTTGGAACTTCGCATACCTTGCTAAGGGGAAGCCCTCCATTGCCTGATCCTAATGTTTGTTCACTTTGCCTCAGATGGTGTCCTTCTTACTGTGCTTTGTGACCTCTCTCCCGTGAGTCAGCTGCCTTCTGATATAACTAATTGCACAGAGGCCAGGCTTGGTGAGGCCTTTCCTTTTAAGGTGTTCATTGCAACTAGCCTTCTCTATGGCCCACATAGCATCAAACTGGGGTGGGGGGAGGTGGACAAGAAAAATATAAATTTTAAAAAATCAATGTCAACATATTTTTCTGTACAGGTTTATATTTATATCTAACCCCGGACATGTATGGCTCTGCAGCTCTTGATGTGCTGTGTCGCTCTTTCATGTGAATTGTTTGTACAGTGTAACAGGTTTCTACAATATACACCTTACCTTATAGCAAGTACACATAAATGTTTCTAGACATCTTTAAAAAACTTTATCGCTTTGTGCAACAGACTTAGGTTTCCCTGAAGACAAAAGCATTCCTTAAACCAAATTCTTTGTTTTAAAGCTTTATACTCAATAGTAATACAGGTAGTATCTGCCATTACATTGTATAACCAAAGAGAGACTCAGAAAGATGAATTCATAACGCGAGCCAGTAGAGAAGCCAGAGATTCTTCCTCCTACAAATTAGTTCATCCCTCTCCTCTTCTCACTTTTAAGTGGAAGAGTTGACTACAAACTTCTGAAAGCTTGTTAATGTATTATTTATGAAAGGGAGCCCATAAAAGAGTTGTTTAGTGCATCTTTTTGAGTCTGAAGGTACATGTCCTTACATCTAAGAAATAAAGCAGTGAGCAGAAATCCTGTCAACAAGCACAAGGAGACATGTCATTATCAATTTGAGGATTCACTTTTCCTGGAAGATTACAAATACATCTTTCTAAAATTGCTGATCCAATAATGCATCAGATATAAACTATTTCTTACTTGATCCTAACTTCAAATATTCAAGATGATTGTAAAACAACGTAGAAGATAAAAATGTATTATCTTATTCAGTTATTCCTTATTGTGTGAAAAATATGTATTGAATTAAAAGAATTATAAATAAAAGTTCTATACATAAATAAGGTCTTTTGGCCACATAATTGAATTTTTGCCCTTTTTATAAACTTCTCTCAACCTCTGAATTTTAAAAATTGGGCAAACAGAAGTTGATTTTTTGGTCAAATTTAACAAAAGATATTGTTCTGAACCAGTGGTATTATGCTTATAAAAATAAAGATTCTTACTTCGTGGTAGAAAAGTATGCAAGTGAGCATGAATGCTGTATAGTGCCTTCCTTACTCTGGCTCCCCTGTCTTGGCTGCCATGGTGCACAGGTCTTCCCTTGAGTTGTGCGATACAACAATAAATATTTTCTCCGTACTAGAGAAATGTCTTCCCCCAGAGGTGTTGTAACAATTCCCTCAGAACTCAGCTTGTCATTTGTAGTATAGTTACATTGTTTAATAAAGCTTGATCAATAGTGTATCTTCCAATAGTTAATTATTAAATGTTCAGATATGAAGAAAAGTTGAAAAAATATTATAGAAAAAACCATATACCTTTTAGATTCTATAACATTATATACTACGGTTTCTTTATTACACATCTGTCCATCTGTTTACCCCTCTATCCACACCTAAGTCCATCTAATTTTTTTATGTGTTTCCAAGTAAGTGCAAATATCAGTGCAGTATCCCACAGTACCTCAATGTGCATACATTTAAGTTCCATCTTGGTTCATATTTCTTTTTCTTTGGAGATAAAATTTCCATGTAATGAAATGAAGACTTTTTAAGTGTACTCTTCTATAAGTTTTACAAACAGCATTTGCCTGTCTGACCCCTTTCCCTTTTAAGATACAGAACACCCTAGAAAGTTTCCTCATGTCCCTTCTCAGGTAATCCCAGTACCTAGAGGCAAACTCTCTTCTGGTATATTTTTCAACAGTGATTAGTTTTGCTTGTTCTAGAACTTAGTATAAGTGGAATCATACAGCATATACTCTTTTGTGTAACGCCCTTTTACTCAACATAATATTTTTTGAGATTTATCTTTATTGTTGCATAGAGTCAATAGTTTGTTCCTTTATTGTTGAGTAGTATCCCGTTGAATAAGTATATCCTAGGTTGTTTATGCTTTTCCTATTGATGAACCCTTGGACTCTTTCCAGTTTTGGGCTATATGATAAAATACCAATAATATTCCTATACGAGTTTTTTACTTTTAGCCATTCTAGTGGAGATATAGTAGTGTCTCATTGTGATTTTCATTTTCACTTCCCTGATGTGAATAATGATACTGAGGATTTTTTCCTGTGCATACTTTTTTGAAGTGTTTGTTCAAAACTTTGCCAATTTTTTTTAAACTATTAAATTGTAGGAAGTCCTTTATATATCTTGGGTACCAGGATATTTTCAGATATATGTTTCACAAATATATTCTTCTAGGTGTGGCTTGCCTATGTATTTTTCTAATGATCAATTTTGATGATCAAAAGTATTTAATTTTGACAAAGTCCAATTTACCTTTTTTTAATTTACCTTTTTTCAGTGTCATGTCTACAAACTCTTTGATGTGCTCTAGGTCACAAGATATTCTCCTATGATTTCTTCTAAAAAAGCATGTAATTCTACCTTTAGATCTATGATCCATTTTCAGTTAATTTTTGCACAAGGCATGATATTTAGATTGAGATTTGTTGTTTTGCATATGGAAGTCCAACTGCTCCAACATCCTATGTTGAAAGACCATCCTTTCTACACTGAATTTTCTTTATAACTTTATCAAAAATCAATTGGCTATATTTGTAAGGGGCTATTCCTGGACCACGATCTTGGTGTCTATCCTTCACCAGTATCACAATGTCTTGAGTCTTGTAGGTTTGTGGTAAGTTTTTAAAATTAAACAATACGATTCCTCCAACTTTTTTCTTTTTAAAAATTATTTTAGCTGTTGTAGTTTCTTTGCCCTTTCATTTAAATGTTAGAATCAGCTTATTTATAGCCACAACAAATTGTGCTTGGATTTTGATTGGAATTGCCTTAGATCTATAATTAATTTAGGGAGAATTAATATATTTACATTGTTGAGTATTCCAACCTGTGAACTCAGTACTTGTCACCACTTGTTTTAGTCTACTTTCAGTTTTCAACATATGTATTTTGTACTTGTTTTGTTATATTTATATATAAGTGTTATCCATACATGTAGGGGGCTATTTTCAATGGAATTGTGTTCTTAATTTTAGTTTACAATTGTTCATTACTAGTGTATAGAAATATGATTGATTTTTGTGTGTGAACCTTGTGTCCTTCGACCTTGCTAAATCGCTTATAAATTCTAGGAGATTCTTTGTAGACTACTTGTGATATTGTACCTATCATGTCATCTGCAAATAGGAGCAGTATTTATTTCTTCTTTTATAATTCATATGCTTTTTATTTCCATTTCTTGCCTTATTGTATTGGTTAGGACTTCTGGTACCATGTTGAATAAATGTGGTAAGAGTAGACTTACCTTGTTTCTGATCTTACAGAGAAAGAATTCAGACTTCCACCTTTAAATATGAAAATAGATGTAGGATTTTTGTTGATGCTCTTTATCAGTTTGAAGAAGTTCCTCTCTCCTTAGTTTACTGAGAGTTTTTATCATAAAGGAGTGCTCAAATATTTTTCTGTATCTCATAATATGATCATGAGTTTTTTCTTCCTTGGACTGTAAAGATATAGACAACATTGATTGAATTTTTTCCAGTTTCATTGAGATATAATAGATAAATAACATTGTATAAGTTGGAGGCGTACAATGTAATGACTTCATACACGTATGTATTGTGAAATGTTCACCACAATAAGCTTAGTTAATGCAGTCTTCACCTTATACAATTAGAATTTTTTGATTGTTGTTGTTATGGTGAGAACATTTATGATCTACTCTCTTAGCAACTTTCAAGTATATAATACAGTATTGTTAACTATAGTCACCATGCTGTACATTAGATCCCTGGAAATTATTCAAATTATAACTGAAAGTTTGTAGTCATTGATCAACATCTTCCCATTTCCTTCAACCCAGACCCTGGCAAATGTCAATCTACTCTCTGTTTCTATGAGTTGAATGCTTTTAGATTCCACATGTAAGTGAAATCATATACTATTTGCCTTTTCCTGTCTGATTTATTTTACTTAGCATAATGCCCTCAAGATCTATCCATGTTGCCACAAATGGCAGGATTTCCTTCTTTTTTAATGGCTGAATAATATTCCATTATGGGTATATACTACATCTTCTTTATCTATTCATCCATAGAGGGACACTTAGGTTGTTTCCATATCTTGACTATTGTGAATAATGCTGCAATGAACATGAGAGTATAGATGCCTCTTCAAGATCCTGATTTCATTTCCTTTGGATATATACTCAGAAGTGGGATTGCTGGATCATATGGTATTCTATTTTTAATTCTTTGAGGAAGCTCTGTACTATTTTCCATAGTGGCTCTATGAATTTACATTCCCACCAGCAGAGCACAAGGACTCCCTTTTCACCACATCCTACCAACATTCATTATTTCTTATCTTTTTGGTGATAGCCATTCTAACAGGTGTGAGGTGATATCTCATTATGGTTTTAATTTGCATTTCCTTGATGATTAGTGATGTTGAACATATTTTCATGTACCTGTTGACCATTTGTATGGTCTGTACATCTTCTTTGGAAAAATATATATTCATGTTCTCTGTCCATTTTTTAATCAGATTATTTGTTTTTTTGCTTGAGTTGTATGAGTTCCTTATATATTTTGGATATTAACCTCTTATCAGGTAGATATTTTGAAAGTATTTTCTTGCATTCTACAGGTTGCCATTTTGCTTTGTCAATTGTTTCTTTTTTTTTTACTCCGTAAAATGTTTTATTTATTTTTATTTTTTCCAGATTTTTTAAAATTTTTATTTTTTTCGGATGTACATCATATTTTGAATTCTGTATACATTACATCATGTTCACCACCCGAACACTAATTATAGTCCATACCGTCACATGTGAGCCTAATCACCCCTTTTGCCCTCCCCCCCTTCCCCAAAGGTAACCACCAGTCCAATCTCAAATGCTATGTGTTTTTTTTTTGGTCATTTTTATCTTCTACTTATGAGTGAGATCATATGGTATTTGACTTTCTCCCTCTGACTTATTTCACTCAGCATAATAGCCTCAAGGTCCATCCATGTTGTCACAAATGGCTGGATTTAGTCATTTCTTATGGCTGAGTAGTAGTCCGTCGTGTATAAATACCACATCTTCTTTATCCATTCGTCCCATGATGGGCACCTAGGTTGCTTCCATGTCTTGGCTATTGTGTATAATGCTGCAGTGAACATAGCGGTGCAAGTATCTTTATGCCTTTGTGTTTTCAAGTTCTTTGGATAAATACCCAGCAGTGGGATAGCTGGATCATATGGTAGATCTATCCTTAATTTTTTGAGGATACTCCATACTGCTTTCCATAGTGGCTGCACCAGTTTGCACTGCCACCAGCAGTGAACAAGGGTTCCCTTCTCTCCACACCCTCTCCAACATTTGTCGTTTCCTGTCTTGTTAATTATAGCCATTCAGACAGGAGTGAGGTGATACCTCATTGTAGTTTTGATTTGCATTTCCCTGATAGCTAATGATGTTGAGCATCTTTTCATATGCCTGTAGGCCATCTGTATATCTTCTTTGGAGAAATCTCTGTTCAGATCCTTTGTCCATTTTCTAATTGGATTGTTGGGTTTTTTTGTTGTTGAGCTGTATGAGTTCTTTGTATATTTTGGATATTAACCCCTTATCTGATATGTGGTTTACAAATATCTTCTCCCAATTGTTAGGTTGTCTTTTCGTTTTGTTGATGGTTTCCTTTGCTGTGCAGAAGCTTTTTAGTTTGATGTAGTCCCATTTGTTCATTTTTTTTTTGTTTCCCTTGCCCAGTCAGACATGGAACTTGAAAATATGCTGCTCAGACCAATGTCATAGAGCATACTGCCTATGTTTTCTTCTAGAAGTCTCATAGTTTTGGGTCTTACGTTCAAGTCTTTGATCTATTTTGAGTTGATTTTTGTGCATGGTGTAAGGGAATGGTCTGCTTTCATTCTTTTGCATGTGGCTGTCCTGTTTCCCAACACCACTTATTGGAGAGACTCTCCTTTCTCCATCGTATGCTCTTGGCTCCTTTGTCGAATATTAGCTGTCCATAAACGTGTGGGTTTTTACTTCAGGGCTCTCAATTTTGTTCCATTGATCTGTGTGTCTGTTTTTGTGCCAGTACCATGCTGTTTTGGTTACTATGGCTTTGTAGTATAATTTGAAATCAGGGAATGTGATACCTCCAGCTTTGTTCTTTTTTCTCAGGAAATCTTTGGCTATTCGGGGTCTTTTGTTGTTCCATATAAATTTTAGGATTCTTTGTTCTACTTCTGTGAAAAATGTTGTTGGAACTTTGATAGGGATTGTGTTGAATCTATAGATTGCTTTAGGAAGTATGGACATTTTAACGATGTTAATTCTTCCAATCCAAGAGGACGGAATATCTTTCCATTTCTTTGTGTCTTCTTCGATTTCTTTCAACCATGTTTTACAGTTTTCGGTGTACAGATCTTTCACCTCTTTGGTTAAGTTTATTCCTAGGTATTTTATTCTTTTTGTTGCAATTGTAAATGGGATTGTATTCTTAATTTCTCTTTCTGCTACTTCGTTGTTAGTGAATAGAAATGCAACTGATTTTTGTACATTGATTGTGTATCCCACAACTTGACTGTATTCCTTTATTATTTCTAAAAGTTTTTTAGTGGACTCTTTAGGGTTTTCTAGATATAAAATCATGTCATCTGCAAAGAGTGACAGTTTCACTTCTTCTTTTCCAATTTGGATCTCTTTTATTTCTTTTCCTTGACTGATTGCTCTGGCTAGGACTTCCAATACTATGTTAAATAAGAGTGGTGACAGTGGGCATCCTTGTCTGGTTCCTGTTCTTAGAGGGATAGCTTTCAGTTTTTCTCCATTGAGAATGATATTTGCTGTGGGTTTGTCATATATGGCCTTTATTATGTTGAGGTATTTTCCTTCTATACCCATTTTATTTAGAGTTTTTATCATAAATGGATGCTGTATCTTATCAAATGCTTTCTCTGCATCTATTGAGATAATCATGTGATTTTTATTCATCATTTTGTTAACGTGGTGTATCACATTGATAGATTTGTGGATGTTGCACCATCCCTGCATCCCCGGAATGAAACCCACTTGATTATGATGTATGATCTTTTTAATGTATTGTTGTATTTGATTGGCTAGTACTTTGTTGAAGATTTTTGCATTGATGTTCTTCAGTGATATTGGCCTGTAATTTTCTTTTTTTGTGTTGTCCTTGTCTGGTTTTGGTATCAGGATAATGTTTGCTTCGTAGAAGGAGTTAGGAAGCCTCCCCTCCTCTTCAATTTTTTGGAAGAGTTTGAGAAGGATAGATATTAATCTTCTTTGAATGTTTGGTAGAATTCACCAGGGAATCCATCTGGTACTGGACTTTTAGTTTTTGGGAGGTTTTTGATTGCTGTTTCGATCTCCTTACTGGTGATCGGTCTATGCAAATTTTCTACATCTTCTTGGTCCAGTTTTGGAAGGATGTATGTTTCTAAGAATTTATCCATTTCTTCTAGATTATCCAATTTGTTGGCGTGTAGCTTTTCATAGTATTCCCTTATTATCTTTTGTATTTCTGAGGTGTCCGTTGTAATCTCTCCTCTTTCATTTCTGATTTTATTTATTTGAGCCTTGTCTCTTTTTTTCTTGGTGAGTCTAGCTAAGGGTTTGTCAATTTTGTTTGTCTTTTCAAAGAACCAGCTCTTGGTTTCATTAATTTTTTCTATTTTTTTAGTCTCTATTTCATTTATTTCTGCTCTTATTTTTATTATTTCCTTCCTTCTGCTGATTTTGGGCTTTGTTTGTTGTTCTTTTTCCAGTACCTTTAGGTGCGCTTTTAGATTGTCTATTTGGGATTTTTCTTCTTTGTTGAGGTAGGCCTGAATTGCTATAAACTTCCCTCATAGAACCGCTTTTGCTGTATCCCACAGATTTCGGCATGTCGTGTTTTCATTTTCATTTGTCTCCAGGAATTTTTTGATTTCTTCATTGACCCAATCATTGTTCAGTAGTATTTTGTTCAATCTCCACATTTTTATGGCTTTTCTGGTTTTCTTTCTGTAGTTGATTTCCAGTTTCATACATTTGTGGTCAGAAAAGATGCATGGTATTATTTCGACCTTCTTAAATTTATTGAGACTTGTTTGGTGGCCTAATATGTGATCAATCCTGGAGAATGTTCCATGGGCATGTGAAAAGAATGTGTATTCTGTGGTTTTTGGATGGAATGTTCTGTATATATCTACTAAGTCCATCTGGTCTAATGTGTCCTTTAAGGTGAGTGTTTCCTTATTGATCTTCTGTTTGGGTGATCTATCCATTGGTGTAAGTGGAGTGTTAAAGTCCCCTACTATTATTGTGTTACTGTCTATTTCTCCTCTTATGTCTGTTAACTATTGCTTTATATATTTAGGTGCTCCTGTGTTGGGTGCATAGATAATTACAAGTGTTATATTTTCTTGTTGGATTGTTCCCTTTATCATTATGTAGTGCCCGTCTTTGTCTCTTATTACAGTTTTTGATTTAAAGTCTATTTTGTCTGATGTAAGTATTGCTACCCCCGCTTTCTTTTCTTTGCCATTTGCACGGAATATCTTTTTCCATCCTTTCACTTTCAGTTTGTGAATGTCTGTAGGTCTGAACTGTGTCTCTTGTATGCAGCGTATACATGGATCTTGTTTTTTTATCCAGTTGGCCACCCTATGGCATTTGATTGGAGCATTTAGTCCATTGACATTTAAAGTAACTATTGATAAATATGTATTTATTGCCATTTTGTCACTTTTTCTTTTTTTGGGGGTGTTTTAGTAGTTCTTCTCAGTTCCTTTCTTTTTCTCTTGCTCTCTTGTGGTTTGATGGCTATCTTTAGTAATATGTTTGATTTCTTTTGTCTTACTTTTTTTCCTGCTTGTTATATGTTTCTGGTTTGTGGTTACCATGAGGATCCTATTTAATATACTATGCGTATAACAGTCTATATTGAGTAGATAGACTCTTTAGCTTGACCTCTTTCTAAAAGCTCTAGTTTTCACTCCCCTCCTCCCACATTATATGATTTTCACATCATATATACTCTTTTGTTTACTGTGTGTCTATCCATTACCCTCTTATTGTTGAAATAGGTGATTTTAGTACATTTGTCTTTTAACCTTCATATTATCTTCACAGGTAGTTGATCTGCTGCCTTTACTATACTTTTACCTTACAAGTGATTTTATTGCCTGTTTTGTGTTGTTGTTGCTTTGGGGGTTTTTTTGATAATTTTTTTTATCTCTATTTGTGGTCCTTGCTTTCCCACTTAAATAAGTCCCTTCAGTATTTCTCGAAGAACTGGTTTATTGGTGATAAACTCCTTTAATTTTTGCTTGTCTGGGAAGCTCTTTATCTTTCCTTCCATTCTGAATGACAACCTTGATGGATAGAGTATTCTTGGTTGTAGGTTTTTTCCTTTTAGCACTTTAAATATGTCGTGCCATTCTCTTCTCACCTGTAGGGTCTCGGCTGAGAAGTCCACTGATAGCCTGATGGGCTTCCCTTTATATGTCACTTGTGGCCTTTCTCTTGCTGCTTTTAGGATTCTCTCTGTCTTTAATTTTAGACATTTTGATTATAATATGTCTTGGTGTGGGCCTCTTTGGGCTTCTCTTGTTTGGAGCTCTCTGTGCTTCCTGAACTTGGATGTCTGTTTCCTTCCTCAGGTGAGGAAAATTTTCCTCTATTATTTTGACAAATAAATTTTCTGCCCCTTTGTCTCTCTCTTCTCCTTCTGGGACCCCTATAATCCGTATGTTAGCACGCTTGATATTGTCCCAGAGTTCCCTTACACTGTTCTCATTCTGTCTAATTCTTTTTTCTCTTTTCTGTTCAGCTTGGGTGATTTCCTCTAGTCTTTCGTCTAGGTTGCTGATCCATTCTTCTGCTTCCTCTACTCTGCTACTAAGTCCCTCTAGTGAATTTCTCATTTCGAGTATTGTAGTCTTCATTTCTGATTTTTTTTTGTATATCTTCCAGTTCTTTGCTGATGTGCCCACTGTGTTCATCCATTCTTCTCCGCATATCTGTGAGCATCCTCATTATATTTTGTTTGAATTCTTTGTCCAGTAGGTTGCTAGTTTCTGTTTCACTTAGTTCTTTTTCTGGGGTTTTGTACTGTTCCCTTGCTTGGAAAGTATTCCTTTGCCTCCTCATTATGCCTCTTTCTCTGTCCTATTTTTTTTTATACTAGGTGAGTCGGCTATTTCTCCTGATCTTGGAGAAGTGGCTTTACGTATGAGATGCCTTATGAGCAGTGTGCTTCCCTCTCGTCACCAGTCCGTAAGAACCAGGAGTGACCCCTTTGTGGGCTACTTGTGTTCTTCTGCTGTGGCAGGGTTGCTCCCACTGCAGGTACCCAGGGAGTCTGATCTTTCCTTCCCTGGCCAGCTGTTTGTAAATCCAGTCTCGGGGGGCCTCAGCACTGTTGGCTACAAAGTCTATCAGCACACTCTTAGTGCAATTGTCCTCTTAATTGGGTTGGTACCCAGTGTAGCTGGTTGCTAGGGTCAGGGGCTACAGTTGTGATAGGCCTGAGGCCAACAAGGCTGTTGTCAGCTCTCTTAGGAGTGCAGCTGAGTGGGGCTAGCCCTTGGCATGGGGGCACTCAATTGTTTCAGGCTTTGGAAGGTGGGGCTGATCCTTTTTATGGCTATTTGTGAAGCACAAGTCTTCTGATGCTGGTAAGCCTCACCCCCCACCAGACCACATACACTGTCAACACAGTCCTGGTCCGTGCACACTTCTCAACTCCCTGGAGCGTACCCCAATGCCACACTGCAGAGGCCCCCACTTCTCCCCCAATGCCCCCCACATTTCACCTGGTCCTCACACAAGCCCTGCCCCACAGAGTCAGACACCCTTGCCTGCCTGTAGAGGATCAAGGCACTCAGTCAATGCAGGCTGAAAAGTAGCCTGAGGGCTTGCTGTTAGGTGGGGCCAGTCCCTAGGGTGGGTTGCCTGCCCTGGCTGAACTGGATTAAATCTGTGCTCTAGTGGGTGTGGCAGACCCCTGGGCTAATAACCCAAGGGACACACCTCAATGGCCCCCACTGGTGTCCGTATCAGCACGCCTGGACCAGCTCAGAACAATGGCACCCACCAATGTCTCAGTCTCCGGAGAGGACCTTCCTCTCACCAAGATGCCCCCAGAGGCCACCAGGTGAGTCTCGTTTCACCAAAGGACAGTCAGCCTTCTCTCTGGTGATTTTAGTTTGCTGCAATGAGTGAGTTTGTGCGTGGGCCCTTTAAGACCCGGATCTTTTTGGCTTTTGGCCGATAGCTTTTCTGGGGGTGTCCTCACTGCAGTTAATAGCCAGCAAAGCCAGACAATAAGACCCCTGTCTCAGTTGGGCTGAGTCTGAGGGATGCTTATAGCAGTATTGCCCCCGCTCCAGACCTCACTCCTCCAGGGAGGGCTCGTACCTTAGGGTGGCTCCCACCTGGCCAGCTGAGAAGCTCCGCTCCTCCCAAAGGTGGCTTTTTTCCTCTCCAGCTGGCTTTACTGCCTCTTCTGCCTTCGTCAGGACTGTCCCTTGTCGTGGAGGTTCTTTTTATCCAGTTTTCAGTTTTCAATCCAGGGTGATTCTTCCCAAAATTGTTGTAACCTAGTTGTGTTCGTAGGAGGAGACGAGTTCAACATCTGCTCACAGCACCATCTTGACAAGACCTGTCGATTGTTTCTTTTGCTGTGCAGAAGCATTTTTAGTTTAATGTAGCCCCACTTATTTATGTTTTGCTTTTGTTGCTTGTGCTTTTGGAGTCAAATCCAAAAAATTGTTGTCAAAACCAGTGTCAAGGAGATTTTTGTTTGTGTTTTCTTGTAGAAATTTTATGGTTTCACGTCCTATGTGTAAATATTTAATCCATTTTGAGTTAACTTTTGTGAGTGGTGTAACATTGGAGTCCAATTTCATTCTTCTGCATGTGATTATCCAGTTTTTCTAACACCATTTATTGAAGAGACTATCCTTTCCATCTTGTGTATTCTTGGCTTCCTTGTCAAAAATTAGTAGATTGTATACGTGAGGATTTATTTCTCAGACCTAAATCCTGTTCCACTGGTCTATGTGTCTGTTTTTATGCCAATACCATACTGTTTTGATTACTATAGCTTTGTAATATATTTTGAAATCAAGAATTGTGATACCTTCAGCTTTGTTCTTTCTCAAGATTGTTTTTGCCATTTGAGGTCGTTTGTGGTGCCATACAAATTTTATGATTTTTTTTATTTTTGTGAAAATGTCATTGGTATTTAAATAGGGATTGCATTGCATATGTAAATGGCTTTGGGTACTATGGACCTTATAGCAATATTAATTCTTCTGATCTATGAACATGGGCTATCTTTCCATTTATTTGTGTCTTCTTCAATTTGTTTCATCAATGTCTTATACTTTTCAGTGTATAGATCTTTCATTTTCTTGGGTAAATTTATTCCTAAGTAGTATATTGTTTTTGATGCCGTTGTAAATGAGATTGTTTTCTTTCTTTCTTTTTTGGATAGTTCGTTGTTAGTGTATAAAAATGCATCTAATTTTTGTATGTTGATTTGGTATCCTGAAACTTTTCTGAATTTGTTGATTAGTTCAAACAGCTTTTTGGTAAACTTCAGGGTTTTCTATCTACAAAATTAGATCATCAGCAAAGAGAGATAATTTTACTTCTTCATTTCCAATTGGGATGTCTTTTTTTTCCTTTGCCTAATTGCTGTGGCTCGGACTTCCAGTACTATGTTGAATTTAGTTTGTTAGCATTTTGTTGAGAATTATTGTATCTATATTCATTAGGGATAGTCTTGTAATATCCTTATCTGAAATTGATACCAGACTAATGGTGACCTTGTAAAATGAGTTTGGAAGTATCCTCTCTTCTTCAACTTTTTGGAAGAGTTTGAGAAAGATTGGCATTGATTCTTATTTAACTGTTTGGTACAATTTACTATCTAGTCCTTGTCTTTCTTTGTTGGGATGTTTTTGGTTACTGATTGAATATCCTTACTCATTACTGATCTGTTCAGATTTTCAGTTTCTTCATGATCCAGTCTTGATAGTTTATACGTTTTCTAGGAATTTATCCACTGCTTTTAGGTTGCCCAATTTGTTGGCATATAATTGTTCATAGTAGTCTCTTTGCAGTTCTATGGTATAAATTGTAATGGCTCCTCTTTCACTTCTTATTTTATTTGAGTCTTCTCTCTCTTTTTTTTGATAACTCTAGCTAAAGTTTTGTCAATTTTGTTTCTTTTCAAAAACCAACTCAGTTTATTTATCTTTTCTATTTTTTCTAGTCTCTATTTCACTTATTTCTGCTCTTATCTGTGTTATCTCCCTCCTTCCACTAACTTTGGGCTTAATTTATTCTTCTTTCTAGTTCCTTGAAATATAAAGTTAGGTTGTTTAATTGAGATCTTTTTTTGCTAATGTACCCATTTATCACTATCAATTTCCCTCTTATGGCTACTTTTCCAGTATCCCCTAAGTTTACGTATTTTGTGTTTCCATTTTTGTTTCAAGATATTTTTTTATTTCTCTTTTGAGTTCATCTTTGACTATTTGGTTGTTCAGGGTTGTGCTATTTAATGTCTACATACTTGTGCATTTTCCAGTTTTTCTCTTCCTATTGATTTCTAATTTCATAACTTTGTGTTCAGAAAAGATACTTGTTATGATTTCAGTCTTCTTAAATTTTTAAAGAATATTTTAAATTTTTACTCTCAGTTTTGTCAATTTTTATATATATATATTTTTAAAGATTTTATTTTTTTTCTTTTTCTCCCCAAAGCCCCCCAGTACATAGTTGTATATTTCTCATTGTGGGTTCTTCTAGTTGTGGTATGTGGGACGCTGCCTCAGTGTGGTTTGATGAGCAGTGCCATGTCCGCGCCCAGGATTCGAACCAACGAAACATTGGGATGCCTGCAGCGGAGTGCGCGAACTTAACCACTCAGCCATGGGGCCAGCCCCAATTTTTATGTATTTTGCAGAAATACATGTGCTTTATGTATTTTGAAGATCTTGATTTGGTGCATTATCCTTTAGGATTGCTTTTCTTCTTGGTGAATTGCCATGTCCAGCCCTCATTTTCTTTGCACTGAAGTCTACTAATCTAATACTAATAAAACCCCTGAAGGTTTCTTCTGTTTAGTATTTACATGGTATATTTTTATAACGTTTTTCTTTTAACCTATCTATAGAATTATATTTAAAGATGGGTTTCATGATAGACAAACCTCTCTCCCATAGTCTCTGAAGACCACATTGGTGTAGAAGTGGTTTGCAACTCTTTTTTTAGTGCTTGCCTATAGTAGGTCTGGTAGTCAAAAGGGTACTGTCCTGTAGATCAGCTCTCTTCTCAGCCCTTGGCTAGAGTGTGTGGGCTTTCCTTGGGGCTAATTTTTTATGCACTCATTTCTGAGTTGCAAGCCTCTTTAGTTACCAAGAGGAGATATATATACATACATACATATACATCCATATATATATATATATATATATAAAACCAAGGGTGTGTGTGTATATATATATATCCCAAGGAAAATCACTGCAAGATTATCCTTTTAGTCTCAAAGTCTCAGTCAATCTGACTTCTTTTTCCTATTTTCAAAGTCTTCAGAGAGTTACTTTATTACTTTTTTCAGGGTTTTACTTTTAATTTGTGGAATGAATAGGGTGTGTTGTGGCTATTTTGTGTAACACTGGATGACTTGCCTTTTTATTTCTGTATGGGTCAAATTTTCCTATTCTTTCACATATTTAGAGTTTTTTTAAAAATGTGGATACTGAAGATCATGATGATTACATTGTAGAGACTCTAAATTTGGTTATTTCCTTTGAAAATTAATTCTTATTCTACGAGACAATTACCTAAGCTAGGTTCAAACTTCAAACTGAGGGTTCCCTGTTTATATTAACAGTTGAAATCTCTGCTCAATTATTTCAGCTTCAAGTTGCTGCTTTTCAGCAGACCCTGGTCCCTCTGCAACTGCGTAGTTTAGCAATTAGCCAAGGATTTCAGTGACTTTACATACAGATTGTGGAGCTTCTATCTATGTGACCTCTTCCTTCCAAGATTCTCCGTCTCGTAATTTTTACCTGCTCTGCCAGTCTCAGATGTTGTCTTCTGACACATAAAATCAGTAATTCTGCAATTTTCTTATGCCCTGAGCTGTGGAAGGATTGAAGAGTGAGTCAGATAAAAGGCTTCAATTTTAGGAATATAACCAGGATCTTATCTTTCCCATCTCTCAAAGGAAGATTCCGCTCCAGTTTCTGGATGCTTCTGATCACTACCCAGTGCCTTCATATAGTTGGCTGATTTTGCATGTGTCCTAGGTTTTATATCTGGTATCATTGTTTCCTCTGTATCTGCTGGAGGTTTAGTCTGAACATGGCACATTGCTATTACTGGAATCTGCAAGCCCCCTTCACCTTCTTGGGGGGATATCAAATGTTATAACACTGAAGGTCAGGGAAGCTGTTATTCTGGCCATGGATCTGTCTCATTATTTTATGCTTAGTTTTGCTAATGAGGAATACAACCCCGTCCACCTTTTTAAAATTGTTGTTTAGTTCCAGCCATTGAGCCATTAAGGTTATGTGCCACAATCACCCCCTCAAAGGAGGTATTTACAGATAGAAGCAGCCAGCAGTCTCCAGGGGTGCTGAGGTTCCTTCTCTAGATCAAGAGGGGCCAGCACTTGAGTCAGAGATTTTCAGGTGAAAAAAGCATTAAGGTATCTGGACAGAGCATACCTATATTGCTCAAAGAGAATGTAAGAGTGTTTCCTTTTGAGTGTCTGCATAGAATCATGATCACTATAGGAAAATTCCAGATATCTCCTGATAATATTCCCACATCAAGTCAAATTAAGACATTCACATTCAAAACTTCCATTATATCTATTGGCTTCCTGTTCTACTCTCTTTTCAAGGCATACCTGAACTTCTCACTGTTAGTAAGGTGAGATAGTATATAAGAGAAATATAATGGCTTGATACTCAAAGTATGATACATGGATTAGCAGATTTAGTATGTTCTGGGAACTTTTTAGAAGTGCAGAATACCAGGTCTTATGAATCTACTGAATCCAAATGTGCATTGTTACAAGATCCTCAGGTGATTCTTACGTACAATCAAGTCTGAGAAACACTAAGCTAATACACAGGCTTCCTAGAGAAGAGCTTCTTAAATTTTCTGTGGATATTCTGAAGTTTCTGTTTGTTTGCTTGTGGTTCATATCCATTATAGGCCAAACATCTGTAACATATAATAAAAATGTTTTTAATATAAAAATAAATTAAGGCGATATAAAATCTAGATTTTTACTAGATTCGATAGACGTAGAATTACATTTCAAAAAATAATCAGAACATGCATAAAATATAAAAAAATGAAGAAATTTATGAAAACTGTATTTGTTCATTGAATTCTTTTCAGATTATTAATATTCACATATGACATACTAAAACTTCTTCTGATGACTTTATAATTCAATATTCCTTTGTAACTACACAAAGTGCATAATCTGCTCACTGCGAGACAAAAGCCAATTGTCAAGAGTCAAGATGGTGGTAGAGAAAGGGCATTTTATTACAGCTTGCTAGCAAGAGGGGAGATGGCCCACTAACGTCCAAAAGAACCATCTTAAGGGGGCACAGACTCTTGAAGCAGTTATATAGGCCAGCGGGTTATAGGGGAGTGGGTTAGGAATGTTGACCCTCTGGTGTTACAGACTGGGAATCAAGTCACCACACCAGATCTTGCAGTTTTCATTGATGATGGCTATCAGCAAAAACTCTCTGTTTGGGGGTCATCACATTCCTAAGAAACTCAAAAGAATGAAATTATCATCTTATCGCAGCCGAGAGGTATACACACAAGCAGGGGTCATAAAATCTATAAAACAGGTGGATCTCCTGGAGGGTGCAAATCCAGCTGCATTAGTTAGTTAGAGGTCATTCAAAGTTATAACATGGTCTCTTTTCTACAATATGGCTTCCCTTACGTCAACCTTGTGTTGAGGGAGTTTCACTTTCTTTGAAATTATTATTTTTGTGTGAATATATTTGTAATAGTTTGTGTAAAAATTCCACTCAGGTTTTGATGGTTTCATTGCTTCATTAGCCAATATATCTCTGCAAACAATACATTGTGGTTTTCTCACTTCATCATGAAATGTTTACAACACTGAATTAAGAATAACTTGGATGAACTCTTTTTGTCTTTATTTCTTCAGAATCACTTCCATTTTTGTCATTTGTTTCATTACTATTGTGCTTTTAGGAAAAGAGGTGTCTTTGCTTGACAAAGGGTCCATTGAAGCTTGTTTTGCCATATATAAATCATTGAAAATAAATAATTCAAAATTTACTTCTATAATTTAGTTAGTAGTTGTAAATACTAAATTTAGAAAAAGTGATTAATCAAAACTTAAAATAATTATAAAATATTGCTATGATAAATAAATGATTAATTTCTCAGATTCTTATATCTTTTGATTTAGAGATAACAGACTAACCTTAAAACATTTTCTCTCACAACACTGTCTTACAAAGCATAGTAGTATGAAGTTTGCACCATACAAAATTCATACCATGAATTCAACAATTGAACTGGTCTAGATCCTTTTCAAAAAGAATAATCCACTACCCATTCTCTTAGATGTCACAGTGTCAAGTTCCTATAAAAATCCCTAAATGCTTACACTGAATTACAGTACTTATCATTTTGCACATCTATGACAGTGCTGGTGGTCTTTTTCAAACTACAGACCATGCTTTGAGCAGCACTGGACTAGACCACTAAGACTGAAAACCGCCTAATGCAGAGCACCGAGAAGGAGAGACTTCTCCATTTTCACATCCACTATTTCTTTCATGCAACAATGCTGAATAATAAAATAAATGAGGCAATGTGGACACGGTATCTTCACAATTTATGTCCTATACCTACCTAGAGTCTACTTGAGCTATGATAGGTTTTTAGTTTTAGTACCTGAAAAGTTCTAAGATACTTAGATTTGAATTTGTGCTTTAAATTTAGATCAAAAGTCTCCTCTTTCTAAGTTCCTCATTACTCCACCCAGGTTCTTTATGGAAACCTTACTTCATATGGTTCTACAATGCTCTCTATCCTGGAGCCATATTTGGCCTGTACTTCTGGTTTCCTCAATTTCCAATTTCATTGCATTATAGAGACTAGATAGTCCCTTTCCACTGTACCTCGTTAACAACATTTTATGTTAACCAATCTATGTATAAATGCATGTTTGACTTTGCCTCTTAGAAGAAACTGTTTTTTCTTAAAAGAGCATTTTTCTTTATGTGTTTATTTCTAAACACTCTGACACCTTCTTCAATTCTTTATTTTAATCACGGTCAACATCTTCATAACAAGATTAATAATTTTAGGCTCCAAGGCCTTTAGAATGTAGTCCGGTAATCATTAGAAGACAATTCCATTGACTGAGGGGCCTGATCGATGGGAAAGGGAGGATAATCCTAAATGCTCACTCCCTAAAAATCCACATGAGTACAGTACTTCACTGCTGCCTAACTACCAGCACACTCACTGGAGAACTCAATTTCTTTACCCACTGGTTGTTGTCTGCTAGTTCTTGCTAAGCCTTCAAAACTCTTTGAGTTGAGCAAATGACAAAAATTCTCTGCAGCCTTCAGAATACTGGAGCCACACCACGTACTTTGGAGAAATGGAAACAGCCTCTGTATCCGTACTGTATATCACACATTGTCACCTGGATTCCAAAGCTGTACTACCTAAACCCCAGTCTTAAAGAATACCTAGTAAAAGAGACTGTCACCTCTGCAATGATTGAAGGTATGCATTAGGAGGATGAATCCAGAAAGAAAGAAATACAATAATATGACAACGTGTAGATTGGAAGTGAAGCTACTATGATAATTAGAGTCTAGATATTAAGTAATGGGGGCCTGAATTACTGTGGTGAAACAAGAGAGGACAGAACGATTTTGAGGGACATTGCAGAGATTGATTGGATGTGGGATAGGGAGCGTGGGGCTTTCAGAGACAGAAGGATGCGTAAGAAAGCGTAAGTACAGTTTTAGTAAACAAAATTTGAAATGCCAAGGGAATTCAAGTGGCAGCCATAAATTTAGAGATCTGTATAATAAAAGTACCCCCCCCCCAAAGACTTGATATGATGGAAAGCACAAGCATTTAGATAAAATTATGGGTAAATTGTTGTAAAAACAGCAATTCCAACTAATGACTAAATGATGAATCAAGATGTTTGTTTTTATGCCCAAAGGACATTGAATTACACAAGATATAGTTTAAAAAAAGTCCTACAATGCAGCATATATGAGAAAACATTGCAATATAATGTAAAAAATTCATAAAGTTAATTAGAAACCCATTAAAACTGTAAGACTCCAAGAGAGAAAAATAGCCTAATAGGCAAAAAGTTGAAGCAGATAATTCATATAAAAGGAAACATAATTAATAAGCATTTGAAACAAATTCAATTTTGATAAAAATTAAATTCAAAACAAATTAATAAGATTCATATTTTTAATACTCTCTAGACTAACCAATTAGTAAAGATTTCAAAAACATTGTGATTACTCTAAGTTGGGGTTACGTGGTAGTATGGACTCTGCTATTCTGGTACAATATTCCTAAAAAGTAATTTAAAAATATGTATCAAACAACTTAAAAATGTCTTTGTCTGGAGTTTCACTTCTAGATCTGCCCTATGGAAATCATCAGAAACACAAAGATTTAAGCATAAAGATTCATTACAACATTACTTATAACGTCAAAAAATGAGGGAAAACTTAAATGTCCAATAATCTCTCTCCACTAGTTTCTAAACACTTTTATAGTACAGAAGGTATCTTTTTGAATTTCAAAACATATTAAATATTGTTGCATAGGTAAATTACATAGACATTAAAATAATATGCATAAATTTTGTGGAGAAATACTTATCCTGTAATGTTAAGCTAAAATGGGCAAACAAAATAATGCATATGTAGTAATTATGTATAATATGTACAAATGAGAGAAACCCACTGACATTTTCATGTAGTAATTTGATGCTTTTGTAATTAGCATTAGTTACTATTCTTTTCTTTGTTTCTGTGTTTTCCAAGTTTACACCCATGATATTTCATATATAAGTAATTTTTTTCTTTGCCAAGTAGCAATCAGTTTATATCATAGTTTACCCACGGTGGCAGTTATGGAGATGTGCTCCTCAGTCTCCTTTCAAGAGGCAAACAGCCATGAGGAGTGCAGTTAGCTGATAGCCTCTAGCTGTGGTGCCTTTAGGATCTGCCCCAGTGTTTGGCATAAGTCATGCTTTCCCTGGACAGCGCCAATGACTGAGCATGGCTTGTCTTCTAGGGCCTGGCTATATATGCTCCACTGAAGCCATACTCAATGGGCAGTCTTTGTGGCAGGACTTCCTAGTGGGTGACCCAAGACTTTCTTGGAGTTGCACTATACTTTGAGATTCTTTGACCAAATCTTCCTTCCTTTCCCTAAGTTTTCGAAGATGTGAGACCTACAACATGATCTTAAGGATTTTCTATCCCACTCTTGCTCCCTTGCATCTTAATCTGTTACAGGTCCATCCCCCAAACCAACAAATCCATTCACCTGTTGATGGACATTTGGCTTGATTCTACTTTTTGACTATTAGGAATAAAACTGCCATAAATATTTGTGTACATGTGTTCTTTTGTTTGCTTGATTTAGTTTTCTTTCTTTGCCATAATTTTATTTCACTTGGATAAGTAGAGTGTAATTGATGAATCTGCCCTTCTGTTTTCCAAAGTGGCTGAACCCTTTTCCACTCCTACCAGCAATATATGAGAGTTGTCGTTGTTCCACATCCCCAACAACACTCTAATTTTTTAAAACTATTTTAGTGGTTCTGCATAGGTGTCTCATTGCAGTGTTAGTTTGCATTTTCCTAATCACAAATATTGAGTATCTTTTTATGTGCTTAATGACCATTCATATATCTTCTTTAGTTAACTGTCTTTTAAAATTTCAGGTCCATGCTTTTTATTTGGACTGTTTGTCCACTTACTATTTCGTTATAAGAGTTTTTATTTATTCTAGAAGTAGTCCTTTCCTGAAGATATGAGTATTGTGAGGATTTTTTCTCCTAATTTTAGTTTGTGTTTTCATTTTCTTAATGGTGTCTTTTGAAAAGATGGTTTTAAATTAATGAAGTGCAATTTACAGATTTTTTTTCTTTACGGTTGGTGTATTTTGTGCCACAATAATCTTCTCCTATTTTGTCAAGAATTCTTACAGTCATCATCTTTATACTTAGGCTGTGATCTGTTTCAGATAAATCTTCATGTGATTTGAGAAAAATGCTGAGGTTCATTTTTTTTTACATACATCACCAGTTTGTTCTAAATATTTTGTTGAAAAAATATACATTCTCCACTGATTTACATTATTCAAGAGCCCATTTACCGTGTATATGTAGGTTTATTTTTGCACAATCTATTCTGTTTCATTGGTTTATATGTCTATTCTTACTCTGTTACCACACTGCATTGATTATCATGGTTTTATGGGAAGTCTTAAAGTGAAATTTGCTCTTCCTTTCAAAATTATGTTGGTCATTCTAACCCATTTTAATTTCTAAATCAGCACAAATATGCGCTTTAAGATTATGTTTTCCCTTAATTCTTTGAACATATTTGCCTTTAATTCTTTGAACGTATTTATTTACCATAGCTGCTTTAAAATCCTTGTCTGATGAATCCAACATCTGAGTCACTATGGGTCAGTTTCTATTGACTACCTTTTATTTTCTTGATTATAAGTCAGTTTTCTATTTCACAACTGTCTACTAATTTTTAGCTTTGTATTGCACATTGTAAATGACACATTTTAGAAGCTCTGAATTCTGTTATCTTCCCCTGGCAAGTGTTGATTATTGTTCTAGTTCACTGTTCAATTCCTGGCTGACCACCTTGAACTCGTGTGTTCGCAGTCTTACATTTTGTTGGTAGAGACCTCTGAGAACTCACTTCATTTCCTAAGCCCTTCGATATTGATAGGACTCAACGTTTAAACTGTCTCCCCTGTATATCTGGCCAGGATATGGTTTTAGGCTTTATTTGGGCAGATCTAGAGTAGATCTTTTTCTTTTTTTTTTAAGGTGGGGGTTTTCTGATGTCTCAGCTGAATGCCCACCATATTAACAGAATGTTTAAAGTTTTGTGTGATATGGTTAGGCTCAATTCCATAGCAGTTGCAATCTGTAAACTTGATGTTGTCTTGCCCTGCCCATCCACAGTCCACCCCATTGCCAAGAACCCACCAGTAAACCCTCTGTGCAGTTGCTTTATCTCCCGTGTCTTTCCCCACTTATTCCAATGACTTAAGCTGCCAGGAGATCCTGACATCTGGCTTCTCAGCTCAGCATGACTGCCATACTCTATTTGGACTTTAGCTTAATGTGCTATGGTGAGAATACTATGCCCCGGCAGGTAGCTGGTCTGATTATGGATCTCACCTTCAGTTTCTCAGTTCTCAAGTTTTGTATTCTTATACTGCCTGTTGTGCATTGCCCGAATACAGTCACTTTACATGTTTTTCTCAGGTTTATGATTATTTACAAGAAGAAGACTAGCCTAGTGGTTTTTTCCTTTATAGTTATTTAGGTTTGATGAGAGGATCAGTTCATATTTGTAGGTCAGTGCTATCTAATAGAACTTTCTGTAGTGATGAAAATGTTCTTCAACTGTGCTACTCGATAAAGGAGCTACTAACCACGTGCACTTATTGAGCACTTAAAATGTGACTAGTGCAATGAAGAACTGGATTTTTAATTATTATTTAATTTAAATTTAACTAGTCACATAAGACTAGTAGCTACCAAATTGGACAATGCAGTTCTAAGTAACAGGGATAAAAGCACTTAATGAGCCAGAACAAATGCCTTATTTGGGTAATTTATCTTGATATTGTTACTTGTGTGAGTTCTCTCGCTAGCTTTGTTTGTCTTCTTTTTTTCTTTTTTTTTTTATTGGTGTAACATTGGTTTATAACATATAAATTTCAGGTGTACATCATTATATTTCAATTTCTGTGTAGACTACATCATGTTCACCACCCAAAGACTAATTACCATCCGTCAGTTTTCTTACTTACAATTTGTTTGGTTCTCAGATAATTGCTCACTCCAGTCACCATGAGTCATTATTTCTCTGTGTTTTTCTGATGCTTGTGTTTCTGCAACGCATCTGACATGGTGCCAGGTTAAACTCACACGCTTCTTACCTTTCTTGATTTAGCCTCTTTCCCTGACTCTGATCCAGGATTTGGCTCTAAAAAAATTTTAGTGTATGTCCTAGATCTCTAATAAATGGAAATGGTGTTCCAGTTATCCTTAAAACCACAATTGCACTGTGTCCTGTGCCTCGTTATGGCTATCCGTTTATTGCTGTTTTGATATTTTGACTCTTAAACTGGAGGTTTGCATTTAGGAGAGGGTCAGAATTTAGATAAACATTGATTTTGATAAATGGTGTTACTTGGATTTATCAAGAAACTCAGATAATCAGATCAAAGTCTAAGTTTTCCTCATATTGATCTAAATTTGTACCATTAGAATATTATGTTAAAACTAGATCATTTTTATTTTTTTGGAATTCAGAATTCAATGTTCAAAAAACATAACATTGTTAACTAATATATTTAAATTGTGCAGTATATTTGTCACCATTTAAATATATCGATAAAATATTTGTATAAATGAAAATGATAAAAATAATTAATAGTTAATATTATTATCTAAAAGATAGGACTAAAAGGGACCATGAAATAGAATTTTCCAATTTCCATAACGAAAGCAGAGCCACTGCTATTTTGTTTAAGAAAAAACGTCAGTGTCTTCCGTTTCATGACATTCTCCCCATAATCAAATCCATTGGCTTAAGTATACATCCATTTTCTCTTATTCTGTAGTCAGTGGAGATTTATAGTATAAAACAGTTACTATCTAGATAAAATTATGCTCTTACTAAAACCACAGGAAATTAGTAGCATTTTGTTTGACATTTTCCTATATTGTATGGTACTATTTGGCTAAATGTCTCAATGTTTCAAGTAGATAACATCCTCTTCATAGATAAAGATTCCATGCACCTTTTCTCCTCTTGTCCTCCAAGGCACCTAGTTTGGTGTTTTGCATAGAAGCAGTCTAGTTATTTGAAATGACACAGACTTGCCAGCTCACATATTTAAGAGGAGGACCTCTAGACCCATCTCCTTAACAGCCTGAAATCACTGTAGACTCTCCCGTCCTATGCTGTATCTCAGCACAGATTTAAATTTAAGATCTTTATGCTTCTTACCCTGCCTGCTGACTATTCCCAGGTAGAGATCCTTGATTGCTTCAGACCCCTCTGTTGTGATTGGTCAGCACAATATGTACTATCTATGAGGCACCTGAGACAGTAAAAGCACTGTGGTTAGTATTTATGGGTTGGTAGTCCAATTTTCACTCTTTCCAATGGTGGCATGTGCATTACACTATGTAAGTAGGGAGAGACGCAATACAGGCAAACAGACCAGATTTGAGACAAGTGGAGGGAATGGGAAGGAGAGAGGACACAGTGAAAATCAGCTCAGTGTCCGTGGCACTTAAAAGACTTAGAGAACAAAGCAAAGCAGACAATGAAGAGAAATAAGGAGGGAATTTATGCTTTCACAGTTTTGCTTCAGAATAAAACTAATTTGTTTAAATTATAAACTTAACTTTCTGACACTGTGATAGTCTACTTGTTTGATCTCATGTAAGATAACTTAGAAGGGAAGGGAGATGAAAAGGGATTGAGGACAAAGAAAATATGAGGAAATTTCAGGTAGAGAGATGAAGTTTTGTGGAAAGGATTGAAAGGACGGACTTTGACCAGCAGCCAGCCCTCTTGAAAGGAAACTAGAATCCTAGGCTGTGGCTTGAAGAGACTACTCCCAGTAGCTATGTGGTTCACGATTTCTTTTTACATGGACCGTGTCTCTCAACTTCCCTTCACCATGGAATTAAAGTAAAAAAGCAGGGTTTTTTGTTTTTTAATTCATGATATGCCAAATATCTCTGTGCATGTTTCAAGGATAATTTTGAAGACTATTGCTTCCCAAACATATATTCAACCTGACTGTTGATGCCAGATATTCCATTGTTGGGACAAAAAGCCAAATTAGAACATCTCCTAAAATAAAAATAACTCTATAATTGAGATCAATATACTCAAGGGAGTACACGATTGCCATTCTCTCTGGGGTAGCTCAGCACCAGAGTCTTGAATATCACAAAAAGGCAGAAAATAACATTTTTAGTACTCTGCCATATTATTTTCATGTTGGTAGTGAGAAAACTCTTGAATAAAGGCACAAATTTAAACATTGTTTGTTATTTTCAGACTCTTGACTTATAAACAAACTAGTGAAAAATAAATTCTTTGTATGTTGGGAACCAGAAATAACTAAGATTGGACTAGGACACAAGAATGCCTTGAGCAGTAATTTGAAGAAAAAACATGTTGACTGCAAGGAATCCTGAATAATAAAATACTTGATGCTAATGATGATTATCTGAGACATTTTGATGACTTAAGCTCATTACTATGATTCGTAAAAAGTAACTATCAGTCATACTTAACGTGATAGACATTCTTATACTAATCACCCTAAAGAAACAAAGCCTGGTCTAGTTTATTACCTTGTGTCTATAATCGCACAACTGATTTGATTTAGTGTCAACATTAGCCTGGTGTTAACCATTCATCAGTATTTTGTTTATGTAATTTAATTTTATGCAAAGCAAACGTTCCATGGTCCAGGCAATCAAATTCATCTATTGCTTCTATTGCCAGCTCTTAAACAATTATTTATGAATGGGTGACTCTAATTTTATAATTGTATTATATACAAGCAAAATTTCCACTTCTGCTATTCGATTTTACTTGTAAAAAACTTTCTCCTGGAAGCACATGCAACTAGATAAAAACTAAGCAGAACTACTGACTCATGATGTAACAAGACTGGTCAAAGTAAGGTTAAATTCTAACTTCTTTACCTTCGTCTTCAGTAAATTGGCTCTAATGCTATCCTGGTGTAATTAAATCCTGGAAGACTTTTCCTTTCTGCATAAATCAAATTAGAAATAGCTCAAAGAATGCATGGATTTAAGGAGGAAATCTGGTTATTCATAATATTTTGCAATGTGTTGTCCTTTCTTTACCAAAATGATGCTTTGGACAACCAAGAGAGCTTTGTGGTTATTTCACAGTAATAAAGATGATAAGAAATTTACATTGAGCTGAGCTGACCACTTAATCTCTCTCCTGTTGTGACTGTTTTGTCATATTTGTAAGGCAGCAGGCATTAACTATGATGCTGAAATGAGTCCCAGAGCAGTTCTTCTGTACTTTTTAATCCTATCTGCTGAACGTCTTATTTTCTCAATATTTTAATTTCAAAACTCTTCTTTTTTTGTTTTCTGATAGCTTCTTTTTTAAATCAGCCGTTTCTTATGTTAAGAATGTGATATCCTTTCAAATCTCTTTGAGCCTACCAGTTAGAATTATTTTTCTGTCTTGTAGATATCTATAATTTTTTCAGGGGCATTTGTTCTGTTACTTCACATCAGATTTCTTTTGTTCTGTTTATTTTCCTCAAATATTTGGTGATCTTTGACTTCCCATTTAATGACAGGTAACTGGCATGCATACATAATACAAAAATATTTTTGAACAAATAAAATATAACTATATTTATGAATATGCATAGAATTCCTGTTTCCAGCTTGCATAATATGTTTTTTTCTTTCATATTTTTACTTCCTAATATGAATTAGAAGTCAAACACATATTTTGTGGAAATAATCTAAAATTTAAATATGTAGAAATAAAATAGTAATAGAGAGACTTCTGCTTCCAGACATTTTGGGATAACTGATATAGGATATGAAGCACAGTGATAAAAAGATGGTAAAAAAATTAATGGTGCTTCAGTGACCTTTGGGACTATATAAAATACCTTAATATAACATTAATTGGAGTCCCAAAAGGAGAAGGTGTCAAGCAGAAAAAATTGAAAAGAATGGCTTAAATTTTGGTTAAGTATCCAAGAAGCTCAGTGAACTCCAAGCAAGAAAAACGTATTCTAAAAAGCACACTAAGGAGTAGTATTATCAAATTACTGAACTAGTGATGAAGAGAAAAATCACAGAACAACCAGAGAAGGAAAGTTATTTCAAGTGAAAACTTGGATCCATACAAAGTAATAAAGTGTATGTAAACGATAAATATGTGGGTAAACTTAAAAGGCATTTTTCTCCTTTCTAAATTTCTTTAAAAGTTAATTGTTTGGGGGCTGGCCTGTGGCATAGTGGTTAAGTTTGTGTGCTCCACTTTGGCAGTCCAGGGTTCACTGGTTCAGATCCTGGATGTGGACCTAGCACCACTCATCAAGCCATGCTGTGGCAGCATCTTACGTAAAACAGAGAAAGACTGGCACAGATGTTAGCTAAGCAACAATCTCCCTCAAGCAAAAGGAGGAAGATTGGCAACAGATGTTAGCTCAGGGTCAGTCTTCCTCACACACACACACACACACACACAAAAGTTAGTTGTTTGAAGCAAAAAATAGTATCAATGTGTTTTGGCTATATAACCATATGTAGAAATAAAGGTATAGAAACAATACTACAAGGAATAAGAGGAGTAAATGAAAACATAATGCTCCAAATTTCTTACATTATTTAGGAAATGGTATATGCTTTGACTGTACACCATGATAAATTGAATATGCATATTTTAAACCCCAGAGCATCATTATTTAATGTAAAGAGATATAGCTAATAAACAAAAAGAGGAGATAAAATAGAGTACTAAAAGATACTTACTTAACCAAAAAAAAAGACAGAAAAGAGGAAAAATAGAACAAACAATATAGGACAAATAGAAAACAGGTACAAAGGTAATAGACATAAACATAGCCATATAAATAATTGCATTAAATATAAATATTTTGAACACTCAAATTAAAAAGCAGAGATTGCCATACAGGATATAGATAAGACCTAAAGATGCTGACTACAAAAAAACACATTTTAAATATAACTAAACACATAGCTTAAAACTAAAGGATAAAAAAAGATATATCATAAAAACACATAAGAATTAGAGTCACTATATTAATACCAAAGAGGACTGTAGAACAAGGAATATTGCAATACAAAATGAATGATATTCCATAATAATAAAGCATCAATTCATCAATAAAACATAAAATTTGTAAATGTATATGTAGAGATTCAAGTACATGAAACTTCAAACTACAACAAAGCCCAAACAGAGAGAATTGAAGGGAGAAAGATGTAATTCCACAATTATAGTTGGAGATTTCAATATTCCTCATTCAGTAATTAATAGAAGTAGACAAAAAGTCAACACGAATATAACAGACATAAAAAATCATGTTAACAAATTTGAACTAATTGCTATTTATGAGACAGTCACCCAACACAGACAGAATACAAAATCTTTTCAAATTCAAACCAAAAAATTCACCAACATAGACCATTTGCTAGGCTATAAAACAAGGCATTCTTTTTCAGATGTTTCCTTGACATACGGTTGGCATACAAAAGCCATAGATATTTAATGTATACATGATAATGTGTTTAGAAGACTCATTAATTTAAAAGATTTGAAATAATACAGAGTGTGTTCTCTGAACATAGAAGATTCAAACCAAAAATAAATAGCAAAATATTTCTCAAAAATCTCCTAATACTTGGATAATATATGACAGCCTTCCAAATATCTTATGAATCAAATAGGAAGTAACAAAGTAATTTTAAAATATTTTTGGAAGAATATTGATAAGATATATCAAATAAAATTTGTGGAATGCAGCTAAAGCAGGAATTAAAGGGAAATGTGTAGCCTAAAATGCTTATATTAGAAAAGAAGAAAGGGCTAAATCAATGATTTAAAGTTCCACCTTAAAGTGTTAAACCAAAAATATGGAGAAGGAAAGAAATAAGTAAATTAGAGAGAGATTAACAAATAAGAAAAAAGAATCAATGAAACCAAAACATGTCTTTAAGATCAATAGGCTGAGCAAAAAGAGGAGAGAGAGAGAGAAAGAGGAAAGAGAAATGACCAATATCAGCAATATTAGGAATAAAAGAATGAACATCACTATAGATCACACAGACATTAAAAGGATAATAAAAACAATTTTCTTCAAATTTTGGCAATAAATTTGTCAATTTAGATGAAATTGATAAAATCCTGAAATGACACAATTTATTAAAATTAATACCAGGAGAAATAGAAAATATTAATAGTCCCAGCTATTAAATAAATTGAAATTATAATTCAAAAATTTCCACAAGAAAACTCTAAGCCTAAATGGTTTTACTGATGAATTCTACCAAGACTTAAGATTAAATAATGCCAATCGTAGATAAACTCAGCATTTGGAAGTGTAAGAAACAATTTCAGCAAGTTTATTGAGGTAAGCATCACTGTGATGTCAAAACCACACAAATAGATTAAAAGAAAAAAGTTACAGACAAATATCACTCATAAATATAGATGCAAAGATCCTTAACAAATGTTAACAGATTGAATCTAACATCATATAAAACTGATAATTTATTGTGATCTAGTTGGGTTTATTTCAAAAATGCAAGATTAGCTTAACATTCAAAAAAATTAATCAATGTAAATCACCATATTAATGGAGCAAAGGAACTGTATTATCAACTCAATAGTTGCAAAAAAAGTTTTTCTCAAAATTAAAACTCCAGAGTGACATCAGCATCATGGCAGTGTGAACTCTCCTCATAAACTCTCCCTTCTAAGATACAGCAAAAAGGACATTCATATTCCAACAGAGGACATCCACACAACACAAAAGACATCTGAGAGACCCATTCAGCCATACATTGGAAGGTGGAGGTGCTGGAGCCCCCACGAGGGAAGTGGAACAAGGTAAGAGAAATCTCCTCTTCCTAACTAAATGCAGCAACCCAGGGACTGCATGCAGCTCGGAGAGAAAAAGGGGGAGGGGGCGGCCCTCTGTGGGAACACCATCACTCTCCAAGGTCCCTCACAGCCTGGGGGAAAGCCCCACACAGAAGTAACTGGCTATTGCAGGGATGTCTTCATCAAGTTAACACCCCAGGAAAGCAGATAGCGAGGGCAGAGTGAGAAGCCCCTGAGACTGTATAAGAGAAAGAAGAGAGTCTCTCCCCCCAGCCTAGAGCCCCAGTTCAGCAGCTGGGAGCTGAGCCACAGGTTGCAGCAGGCTCAGAATACGCAGCTCTTGATCCCCACACAGTGGCGGCAGGTAGAAGTGGCGATCAAATACTACCACAATGCAGAAGCACAAATCCACCCTGTCTAACAGTATGAAAAGATATATTATATCTCCAGACCAGAAGGAAAATGACATGTACCCAGAAATCAATCCTGAAGGCACAGAAATCTATATCTAAATTACAGAAAATTCAAAATAGCTATCATAAAAAGTCTCAACAAGTTACAAGAAAATGGAGATAGACAGTTCAATGAATTCAGGAGCTACTTCACAAAAGAGATTGAAACTATAAAGAACCAATCAGAAATATTGGAGATGAAAAACAGAATGGATGAGATAAAGAAGAGTATGGATTCCCTAAATAATAGAAGTGATATTATGGAGGAACAAATCAGCAATATTGAAGACAGAAATATAGAACTGCTTCAAATGGAGGAGAGAGAACTAAGACTAAAAAGAAATGAAGAAATTCTCTGAGAAATTTCTGACTTAATTAGGAAATGCAACATAATGATTATAGGTAGTCCAGAGGGGGAAGAGAAGGAGAATGGAGCAGGAAGCCTGTTCAAAGAAGTAATAGCAGAGAACTTCCAAAACTTTGGTAAGGAGCTGGAAATACAAGTGAAAGAAACCATTAGATCTCCTAACTACATCAGTATAAAAAGACCTACTGCAAGGCATATAGTAGTGAAGCTGGCAAAAGTCAATGACAAAGAAAAAATATTAAGGCCAGCAAGGCAGAAGAAAATAACTTACAAAGGAATCCCTATCAGGTTTTCAGTGGCTTTATCAGCAGAAACCTTACAGGCTAGGAGAAAATGGAATTATATATTCAAATCTCTGACAGACAAAACCTTTCAGCCAAGAATACTCTATCCAGTGAAAATGTCCTTCAGATATGATGAAGAAATAATATCTTTCTCAGATAAACAAAAGCTAAGGGAGTTCATTACCACAAGACCCCCCTACAAGAAATCCTCAACAAGGCCCCCATATCTGACAAAAAAGAAGAAAGAGGTTGCAAAGCCCTGAGTAAGGAGATAAATAGGTAGACAAAATCATAAAATTGTAGCTATACATCAGAACAGGTTAGCAAACACTCAAGTATAACATTAAAGCTAAAGAGAAGGAAAATACCAAAAGTAAATATAATCTTGTCATTTTAACCACAAATTCACAACAAAAGATGAAATGAGATGTGACAAAAACAACTCAGTAGGGGAAGAGGAAAGGGATGGAATTAGTTTAGTCTAAGGAAATAGGTTATCAGAAAATGGACTATCTCATCTACAAGATTTTTCATACAAACCTCATGGCAACCACTAAACAAATAAGTTTAACAGAGACACAAATAATAAATAAGGAGAAAACTAAGAAAACCAGCGTAGAAAGCTACCTAACTGAATTGGTAGTCCAAAATACACGGGATGAGAAACAATGAAAATGCAGGAGAATTGGAAAACAAGCAATAAAATGGCAGCATTAAGCCTTCATATATTAGTAATAACTCTAAATGTCAATGGATTGAATTCTCTGATCAAAAGATACAGTGTGGTGGGATGGTTTACAAAACAAGACCCAACAATATGCTGCTTCCAGGAAATACAGCTCCAAAGACAAACACAAGGCTCAGAGTGAAGGAATGGAAGACGATACTCCAAGTAAATGGCAAACAAAAGAAAGCAGGTCTTGCCATACTTATGTCAGACTAAGTAGACTTCAAGATAAAACAGGTAAAGAGAGGCAAAGAAGTGCAATATATAATGATAAACTAGATGCTCCACCAGTAAGACAAAACACTTATAAATATCTACGCACTCAACACAGGAACACAGAAGTACATGAAACAACCATTAACAAACCTAAAAGGAGACATTAATAGCAGCACTATAATAATAGGGGATCTCAGCACTCCACTCACATCAATGGATAGATCATCCAGACAGAAAGTCAAAAAGGAAACAGTGAAATTAAATGAAAAACTAGACCAGAAGGACTTAATAGATATGTATAGAATACTCCATCCAAAACCAGCAGAATACACATTCTTCTCAAGTGTGCATGAAACGTTCTCAAGTATAGACCATATGTTGGGAAACAAGGCAAGACTCAATACATTTTAGAAGATTGAAATAATAACAAGCATCTTTTCTAAATATAATGCTATGAAACTAGAAACTAACTACAAGAAAAAAGCTGAGAAAGATGTGGAGACTAAACACCATGCTATTGAACAACCAATGGATCATTGAAGAAATTAAATGAGAAATCAAAAAACATCTGGAGACAAAAGAAATGAAAACACACCAGATCAGTTCATATGGGATGCAGCAAAAGTAGTCCTAAAGGGAAGTTCATAAGAATACAGACCCATCTTAACAAATAAGAAAAGTCTCAAATAAGCAATCTTAAACTACACCTAACAGAATTAGAAAAAGAAGAATAAATCATGCCAAAACTCAGCAGAAGGACCGAAATAATAAAAATAAGAACAGAAATAAATTAAATTGAAATAAACAAACCAAAAAACGGTAGAAAGGGTCAATAAACCTAAGAACGGGTTCTTTGAGAAACCCTTAGCCAGACTCACTTAAAAAAAGAGAGAGAGAGGAATCTCAAACAAATAAAATTAGAAATGCAAGAGGAGAAATTGCAACAGATATCACAGAAATACAAAAGATTATAAGAGAAAACTATCAAAAACTATATGCCAACAAATTAGACAATCTAGAAGAAATGAACAAATTCTTAGGCTCTTACAACCTCCCAAAGCTGAATCGAGAAGAAATAGATAATCTGAATAGACCAATCACAAGTAAAGAGATTGGAACAGTATCCAAAAATCTCCCCAAAAATAAAGTCCAGGACCAGATGGCTTCCCTGGAGAAATCTACCAAACATTCAAAGGAGATTTAATGTCCATCCTTCTCAAACTATTCCAAAAAATTGGGAAAGATGGATCACTTTCTAACACATTCTACAAGGCCAACATCACCCTGATACCAAAGCCTGACAAGGAGAATACAAAAAACAAAAACTACAGGCCAATAGCGCTGATAAACATAGATGCAAAAATCCTCAAGAAAATATTGGCAACCTGAACATAGTAATATATAAAAAATCATACATCATGATCAAATGGGACTTATACCAGGGATACAGGGATGGTTCAACATCTGCAAATCAATCAATGTGATACACCACATTAACAAAATGAGAAATAAAACTCACATGATCATCTCAATAGATGCAGAGAAAGCATTTGATAAGATCCAACATTCATTTATGATAAAAACTCTTAACAAAAAGTGGATAGAAGGAAAGTACCTCAACATAATAAAGGCCGTATATGACAAACCCACAGCCAACATCATGCTCAATGGGGAAAACTGAACGCCATCCCTCTGAGAACAGGAACAAGACAAGGGTGCCCACTATCACCACTCTTACTCAACATAGTACTGGAAGTTTTGTCTAGAGCAATTAGGCAAGAAAAAAGAATCCAAATAGGAAATGAAGAAGTGAAACTCACTGTTTGCAGATGACTTGATTTTATATATAGAAAACCCTAAAGAATCCATCAGAAAACTATTAGAAATAATCAACAACTACCGTAAAGTTGCAGGATACAAAATCAACTTCCAAAAATCAGTGGCATTTCTATACTTGAGTAATGAACTAACAGAAAGAGAACTCAAGAAGATGATCCCATTTACAATCACAAGAAAAACAATAAAATATCAAGGAATAAACTTAACGAAGGAGGTGAAAGACCTTTACAATGAAAACTATAAGACACTACTGAAAGAAATCGATAATGACGTTAAGAAATGGAAATAAATTCCATGCACGTGAATTGGAAGAATAAACATAGTTAAAATGTCCATACTACACAAAGCAATCTACAGATTCAATGCAATGCCAATCCGAATCCCAATGACATTCTTCTCAGAAATAGAACAAAGAATCCTAAAATTCATATGGGGCAAGAAAAGACCCCAAATAACTAAAGTAATCCTGAGAAAAAAGAACAAAACTGGAGGCATTACAATTGCTGGCTTCAAAATGTACCACAAAGCTAGAGTAATCACAACAGCATGGTACTGGTACAAAAACAGACACACAATTCAATGGAACAGAATTGAAAGCTCAGAAATAAAATTGCACATCTACAGACAGCTAATCTTTGACAAAGGTGCTAAGAATGTACAATGGGGAAAGGAAAGTCTCTTCAATAAATGGTGTTGGGAAAACTGGACAGCCACACGCAAAAGAATGAAAGTAGACCAATCTTTCTTCATACATAAAAATTAATTCAAAGTGGATCAAAGATTTGAAGGTAAGACCTGAAACCATAAAACTTCTGGAAGAAAATATAGGTAGTACATGCTGACATTACTCTTAAAAGGATCTTTTCGAATACCATGTCTACTCAGACAAGGGAAACAAAAGAAAAAATAAACAATTGGGACTTCATCAGACTAAAGAGCTTCTGCAAGGCAAAGGAAACCAGGATTAAAACAAAAAGACAACCTGCCAATTGAGAGAAAATAGTTGCAGATCATATATCTGACAAGGGGTTAATCTCCTTAATATATGAAGAAGTCACACAACAGAACAACAAAAAAAATCAAACAGATCAAAAAATGGGCAAAGGATGTGAGCATGCATTTTTCCAAAAAAGATATACAGATGGCCAATAGGCACATGAAAAGTTGTCCAACATCACTAGTCATCAGGGAAATGCAAATCCAAGCTACGCTAAGATATCACCTTATACCCATTAAAATGGCTATAATCACTAAGACAAAAAATAACAAATGTTGGAGAGGTTGTGAAGAAAAGTGAACCCTCACACACTGCTGTTGGGAATGCAAACTGGTGCAACCGCTATGGAAAACAGTATGGAGATTCCTCAAAAAATTAAAAATAGAGATGCCATATGACTGAGCTATCCTACTGCTGGGTATTTATCCAAATAACTTAAAATCAACAATCCAAAGAGACTTACACACTCCTATGTCTGTCACAGCATTATTCACAATAGCCAAGACATGGAAGCAGCCCAAGTGCCCATCGACTGATGACTGGATAAAGAAGATGTGGTATATATACAATGGAATACTACTCAGCGATAAAAAGAGACAAAATTGCCCCATTCTCAACAACATGGATGGATCTTGAGGGTATTATGTTAAGCGAAATAAGCCAGACAGAGAAAGACAAAAACCATATGATTTCACTCATATGTGGAAGATAAACAAACACAAGGACAAAGAGCACAGTGCAGTGGTTACCAGGGGGAAGCGGGTTGGCGGGTGTGTTCAATGGGTGAAAGGGAGCACTTACATGATGACTGACAAATAATAATGTACAACTGAAATTTCACAATAGTGTAAACTATTGTAAACTCAATAATAATAATAATAATAAAACATATACTCTCAGAAAAGGAGAAATAGAAGTGAATACTCCCAACCTGGTAAAGAACATCTGTGCAAAGTTGCTACTTAACGGTGAAAGAAAAACTCTCCTCCTTAAGATTGGGAATGGCGCAAGTCTGTGTGCTCTCACCACTTCAACATTGTACATGAGGTTCTAGATAGTGCAAGGGTCTAAAAAGTAATAAAAGACCTATAGACAGCAAAAATGACATAAAAGCAGTCTTTATTTGCAGACAATGTGTTTGTATTTACAAAACATCCTAAGGGATCTACAAAAATGCTATTAGAACTAATAATTTAATTTAGCAAATTTTCAGGATACAGGGTCAACATACAGAAATCAAGGTTTTATACACACACACACACACACACATATATATATACACTCTCAGTGAACAATTGAAAGAGAAAACTAAAAGGAAAACTAGTTGACATCCACGTATCTGACAAAGGACCTTTATCCACAATGTATAGAGAACTCATATCTCAGTAAAGAGACAAATTGCTAAATAAGAAATAGGTGACAAGAACTTCTGGTTTCCCAGCTGTCATGTAAAGGACCTTAGAAGTCATCATTCTCATTCTCACAATGAGAGAAAAACTGAACAAACTGAAGATGAACAAATCTTCTTAGATCCATCAGATAATCGAGGTCACAGGACAAACTGCTCCTCTGCAATTTGGAGAGACAGACAGGCAGATGCAGAGAATCACCGTGTGCAGAGAGCAGGAGCCCACAGCTGGAGCCGGCGTCCATGGGAACACCTTAAACTGTAATTGATGAATTGCTGAAGGTTCAATGTAGAGGAGCTTGACAGTTAAAATTTCCAAGGGGGCCCAGCATTCACGGGGTCCCCACACTTTCATGAATTTTACCTCCAGGTACCCCACCAGGTTCTCACGGTGAAGATCACAAAAAAATTCCCTTCTGCTTCTAGAATGGATAACAAAAGAAGTGATACTCCTATACAATGGAGTGATATTCAGCAATAAAAAGAAACAAACTACTCTATATACAAGAAAATCAATGACTACCAAAAATCTTATCTGAGTAAAATAAGCTAGACATAAGAATGCGTATAGTATGATTCCATTTGGCAAAGCAGTGGTCTCAAAATTTCTAGGAACTGAAATACATGAAGTCTGTGTCTTTCAGTAACATTCATTGTATCTTCTTAAACCAAAAATTAAATTATATTTCTGAGGAAACAGAATTGGTAAAGCTTCAATATAAAATACGTTAAATGAAATATTTTAATATATGAATATTCCTTCCATTAAACTATAAGCAACTAATTTAGTTAAAACATTGCACCATAACAACACAAATGTGTTTAAAGTTAAATTTGAAACATTTTCCTGGATTATAGAATGGCATGGTAGACAAGTTAGTGTAAAAATTTCTGGTCAGCCATGAATCAAATAAGCAGAAATTTGAGCTTATTTTTAAATAAGTGCTAAACTTAGTGATTTTCAGAGTTATTAAACTAACAGTAATGATGAAATATTAAATTCTTACAGAAGATTGTTACAACGCCTGCTCTAAAATGTATCATGTACCTCATTTCACATGTAAATGAATAAATATCTCAATCTTCAGTATAATGTGGAATCTGATTGGACTTTCTTTTGTTGAGAATTGGTCTAGAATAAATCCTACTGACCTATTAGAAAATAAGAAACTGTTCAGAATAAAAGAGTATGAGAAAATATCTCAGGATCTTCCATCCTTTGAGTCTCGGTCTTTGCTTCCCCTCTCTTTCTCTCTCGGTGTACATTAAATATTAAACTCTTAACAAAAAGTTTGTAATTTGTAGTTGCAGTGTAGAGACTAGGAGAGATCATATATATATATATATATATGCATACATTCTTTTATCTATCAATATATAAATTTATGCATAAATATGTGAAGAATATGCATACATATTACATATGAATTGCATAAATACATAAAGAAAATTTTCACATCTAGTTAGAAAAACATTTTGTTACTTGGAAAAGATGTTCACTAAAATACCCTCCAGTGGAAGTTAGGTTGCTGCGAATACAATGCATTGCCTATTCTGGAATATTCATGTCAGATAAGTCCATAAAATCAGTAAGAATGAGAAAGGGGACTGTAAGTTTGGCTTTATACACTGTTTCAAAGAAAGAAAAAGTAAGACTCCTGCTATTCTAGTTAATAAATATATTTTTGGTTAGAATAGTTGAATTTCACCTGTGAAATATGCTTATTGTTAAGAAATTTTTAATTAATGGACACCAAATACAAAAAAAAAAAACCCAAAACGTATCTTTATTTGGACAAGATTTATTCCTTAAGGATGGTAATTCAGAGGCTTCCAATGACTTTGGAAGTGCGTGATTTCCCAATCGTTCTTAACAGAATTGCAAATCACCAATTCTCCATTTTCCATGGAATGAAGAATGATTTCTGGCAGGTGACTATGGGAGACCTGGGTCTGAATTCCAATCTCTTCTCTAACTCTGACTGGTCAAGTCACTCAATCTCCATGCTTCTGTTTCTTCACCTGTAAAATGAGGATAAGAACTCTTACCTTGAAAGGGTTGATAGTGAGGCAACAAAATAGTGAATGTGAAAGGACTTTTAAAATGTGGTTTTGTTTGAAAATAAAGCTGTTGTTATTTAAACTTTTAGTTCTGCTTTTATTTGAGTATACTTCTTGGAGGGAGGTCTGTAGGTTTGTCTCCTTCTTGTTTTAAAGGCCTCCGTGTTCTATTCTGGTGCATATCTAGGCTATGCTGCTTTTATTATAGGTAAAGTGTACGTTTAAGTGTCTACATCCAGGAAAGACTATAAACTAGCATTTCGCTTATTAATAGAATCAGACTAGAATCACATTTTTTTAAAATAAATGCCACATCTGCCTTGAGCATTTTAGGCTTTTCAGCTGCAGACAACACGTGGATCCTCTAGATTTCATTTTAGTGATTTCCATTTTAAAGAAGATTGCCAACGTCACTGAAAGGGGGACTGTAGGCATCAAATTAAGTGTTAAGGCTGACAAAGTGAAACTTTACATCATCAAAACATTCAAGTTAATTAGAGAAAGAGCATCATGAAAGCAGAGTCTCAGAAAACACATTTAAAGAAGACCATAAAACCCCTAGTGTCTGGAGTGATGACGGAAAACTTCCAGATCGTGTGGTGCCTGTCACCACCCCAGGCACAGTTACATCCCCATATATTCTTTGCAAGGAGTACACTTTTTCAAAGATCTATAAAGTTTAAATCCTTCTGCATTTTATAGTATCTTTTACAACTTCTTCCTCTTAGACTCCATCCATTCTGCTTCCATCACCATAACAACACATATCCCAAAACAAGCAGCAGAAGCTTTATCAGGAAAGATAGCGGTGAATAGCAACTGTACCCTGATTCCCAAATGGGAGATATTTTTCTTTGGGTCTCTCCTGTCATATTATTATTATTTGACAGGTACATTTTGATGCTACTTGCACTGAAAAAAAAAGAAAAGAATATGCAATTCTGGTATGTTTGATCTGTGATTTTGGAATGCTGGATGTTGGAGACAATAAGTGTAAAATTTAACACTATCCTTAGAGCCAAGATGCTGACCCATCCTTTATTTATCTTTTTTTTTTTTTTTGTAGTGCTATTCCTTTAGTAGATGTACATACACTCCAGACAATTACTTTTTTCTTATTTCTTTCTCTATTTATTCAGCTTCTTTTTTCAGAGGAGCTTTTCTTTTCCCTCTGCTGATCATTCAAGGCTCTCTCAGGCTTTCTCACTCGACATCTTCTGCATGATCTCATCTAGTCTGTGTGCTGTAATTATTTGTTGTACAAGGTAAGGACTCTCAAAGTTACATCATTAGTCTAGAGCTCTCTTATGAGCTATAATCTACATAAGTAAATATTCAACAGCCTATTGAATATCTTAGCTTGAATTTCCCCAAACCCTCAAGCTCATCATATAAATAAGAGAATCCCTTATTATTTACCTCAGCCAAACCTCTCTCTTTCAGTATTTCCCACCTCAGTGAACGGTGCTATCCTTCTCCCAGGTACCCAAGTCAGAACTCTGAGCATTTTTCTTGATACCTTTTTCTTTCTCACCTCTGCATATAGTCACCAGGTCTGCCAATTCCACCTCCTATATATCTGTCAATTTAGTCCACATATCTCCATCCTCACAGCTACCGCCTTATGAATCCCGGTCAATTTTTGTCTAGATCGTTTCAAAGCTTCTCAATCACACTCCGCCTACAATTATATCACCCCTCTAAGTGATCCTCCACAAAGCTATCATCATGGTCTTTTAACGCTGTAAATCCAGTCATGTCACTTCCCTGCTTTAAATGCTTCAGTGGTTTTTCAATTGTCTTAAGGTTAAAAATTCAAACTCGTTAGCATGACATTCTCCAAGGCCTGGTCCCTGTCGCCTGTCTAGCCCCATGTCTGACTATTCCCTACCTCCCACCTTGCCCTGCAGATATAACAAAGTACTGGATTTGCATTTCTAGGAAATTGCCCCTCTCTCAATCACTCCCCTCTCTTGGACAAACGTTTCCAGTGCCTAGGATGTTTTTGGTCTCTTTTTTTGCTTATTTAGCCCCTACCTGTCATTAACAATTCTGTTCAAATGTCACTTCCTCTAGAAAGTTGTCTCGAACCCTCTCCTTATTCCTGCCACTTAGACTAGCTTAGGCGTCCTTCCTCTGAGCTCCTATATTAGAAAGCTCTATAGTAGCACTTCAGTTCTCACCAATTTCAGTATTTACAAGAACTGAATACACCTGCCAGGCACTGGGCTAAGAGCTACACGTGTACAAAGATGAAGGCATAACTCTTCCCTCCATGAGGCACTTGGTCTAGTCCAGCTCCGTTTTCACAGCATGCAGTGTTTGTTGCCAACATCTTTCATGGCACTGTGAGCTCCCTAAGGCCAGGAAATTTTTTTTCAATTTTTTATTGAGTTAATGATAGGTTACAATCTTGTGAAATTTCAGTTGTACGTTATTGTCTGTCAGTCGAGTTGTAGGTGCACCCCTTTACCCTTTGTGCCCACCACCTACCCCACCTTTCCCCTGGTAGCCACTAATCTGTTCTCTTTGTCCACATGTTCAAATTCCTCATATGAGTTGAGTCATACAGAGATTGTCCTTCTCTATCTGGCTTATTTCACTTAACATAATTCCCTCAAGGTCCATCTATGTTGTTGCAAATGGGACAATTTTGTTCTTTTTACGGCTGAGTAGTATTCCATTGTATATACATACTACATCTTTTTTATCCATTCATCTGTTGATGGACACTTAGGTTGCTTCCATGTCTTGGCTATTGTAAATAATGCTGCAATGAACATTGGGGTGCATAGGACTTTTGGAATTGCTGACTTCAAGCTCTTTGGATAGATACCCAGTAGTGGGATAGCTAGATCGTATGGTAATTCTATTTTTAATTTTTTGAGGAATCTCCATACTGTTTTCCAGTTTGTTTTCCCAAACTGGCTGCACCAGTTTGCATTCCCACCAGCAGTGTATGAAGGTTCCTTTTTCTCCACAACCTCTCCAACATTTGTTACTATTTGTTTTAGTTATTTTTGTCATTCTAATGGGTGTAAGGTGATATCTTAGTGTAGTTTTGATTTGCATTTCCCTGATGATCAGCGATGATGAACATCTTTTCATGTGCCTATCGGCCATCCGTATATCTTCTTTGGAGAAATGTCTGTTCATGTCTCCTGTCTGAGGCCAGGAAATTTTGGTCTCCCATGTCTAGCACAGTATCTGCACATTCTGTGTGCTTGATAAATGTGTAAATGAATAATGTCAGCTTTCCCCATATGTGGAAGATGATTTCAGAGGGTTTAAAAATCCTTGTAGCATTTTAAAAGTAAGCATGCTTATCTGCAAATGAGCAGAAATATTATCTATATGTTTGTGGTAAACATCCTTCCTGATTTGCTGCTCTGTCTCCCTTCTCCTCACATCTGTTTTCATTTTGGCAGGAGCCCAAGCTGTATTCGGGCATTATTTATGTAATGCCTCCTCTCCATACGTGCCTTGGCTGAGTGGCACGGAAGCCCCAGCTTTTCTATTAGATCAGGTCCTTATCTCTGACAGAATACTCAACTTGGGTTTCTTATTTTGCATTGCAGTTGCTTTAACAGACACCCTAGAGCTTTTCTTATTAGCCCCCACTGGAGCGCCCGTGACGGCTGTAAACCATTAGTTATTGGGCTTGCCGGAGGCCTGCAAAGCACTGAGCCATGATAGTATGATCAATCCCGTTCATGCAACAACCATAATTCCGAATTTCTGATGGGGATTTAATAGAGATGGGAGGGGGAGAATGTGTCTCAGAGCTACTAAAATTCATTTTTCCTCCAAATCAATGCCAGAGTGAATTTGAGAAAACATTTTTTGTTCTTAACAACCAAAAAGAAAAAAAGTGTCCTATTTTTTGCCTGATGAGGTAAACTGTAGCTGTTCTCTGGAAATGTTTGGTAGAAAACAACTCTCCAAAACTGATGTCTGTCATTAGCTTCATGAACTGTCTGTACACGGAAAAACGAAAGAGAGTTGGGAACGTCTCTGCGTGCCCCATAAATAGCTTCCAGCTGTTTTTACGCTGGTTTCTTTTCTCACCAAGGAGGTGAATGGCAGCCACGTATTTATGAAACAGTGTCCCCGAGATTCTGATGTCTTTTCTAAAAGTACAGTGTTCCCAAAGGATCTCTGAAGAGCAAACCAAACCTTGAACACGTCATTGCTGTATCATGATTTAGAAACTCAAAAGGAGAGAGACGAAAGCAAAAACAAAATACATTTTTCATACAGGATCTCAGTCAATATTAGCTACCCAAATAATTGATTAAATATGAAGTAGAGAAAATACAGTGTTTACTTTGAACCTTGTATCCATATCAATTCTTAACTCCCTCTCCTATGATCGCTCTTTCAGGATGCTCAAAGGAAAGGAAACTAATCCTACGCAAGATGACAGTCACCATGGTACTACATTTGATTACTAAATTTCCCAAGAATACTTTATTTACTATGCATAAATTTAAATTCTTCTTAAGTGACTAGTTTATGACAAATGCTTTGTGTGGTACTGAGAACTGAAACGTGTTAAAAATAGGCATCTTCCATGCCTTCAATGAATTTATAGCATAGAAATAGAGACCAGCATTAAACATTTTTTTCACATAAATAACTATAATTCGTGATAAAGGGTATGAAGTAAAAGTAAACAGCAGAATGTGGGAAGACACGATGTTAAGGAGGCTGCTCCTTCCCACCTTCGACCCCCGCACAGATGTGCAGAGCAGAGCTCCCAGAAATGGCAGGGACCAGCGATTTCTCAGCCCCAGTGTGAGCAGCGCAGCCCACTGTTTTGTTTGTGTCAAGGTCCATTGCTGTGTTGGCCAGGAACCAGCTGGGGAGCACTCTGCTGTCTGACAGCCAGGGTTGCACCCCTGCCCTGGCCCAGAACTGTCTATGATAGGTCGCTGCTTGGGAAGGTCTACTTCAGGTCTGTCAAAAGAAAACTTAATGTTTGTTGCAAGACAGGAATGCTTGAAACCTACACTTCCAGCTTCTGAGACTCCTTCCAGACGGTCCACAGCAACAAAAAGAGCATCACTTATGCATCACTCGCCAGTTCCAAACTCATCCACACACATTATCCAGCTTGAACTTCACATCCACCCAGGAAAGCACAGTTTAGTGTTCTCATTTACAATGAAATCAAGACTTAGAGAGGATGCTCCACTCACCCAAGTTCATGTAGTTAATACGTTATGGCGCTAGGTTTCAGACCCAGCTCTCCTGCACCCAAAGTAGGGGCTCTTTCTACCATGCCATAGTGCTCGCCCCTCCAAGGCATTCATCACCTCAACTCCTGGGATGATTGTTTAGATCCTGTTTTAGTTGCCATCTGGTTTTTGAGCAGCTCAGAAACGATTCTAGTATTTCTGGAACTTAATTGTAGTAAGCAGAATGTGAGCCATGTGGAACAGAAGTGGTAAAAGCGTCTCTTAGAAAAAGAAGGAAATCCAAATGGCCAGTGTCACTCTCTTTAGGAGATGACAGTCCAGGCAAACGAGAGGTAGAAACTGACAAAAAAGATCTTGAATGAAAAATCTATAGGAAGCAATTCGTTGAGTAAGTGAGAGATGAGGAATATTTTTCTTATGCCACACAAGTCACTGTCCTAGCGGCAGATCTCGTTTTAAAAAATTGAGCATTTAATTTAAGGTAGATCATTGTATCAATGGGAAAAAAATCCCAGGGAACGGCATACTCTTATGAGGAAACCAGAAGACTTTTTTCTTTTCTTTTGTTTGGTATCTCACTCAAGGACCAGAGTCAAGGTATTAAAGCAACAGTCACAGCTGGCTTTTGCTCCTGCCTGCCTGGGGGGACAGCAGGAACGGCTGTGAGCTAGACATGAGAAAAGGAGCTTTTTACCTAAAACCCCCCAGTCTGCCATTGGGATCAGCCTTTTTTTTTCTTGCTGGCTGCCTCATGTGTGCAGAACGCTTCTTTTTCTCAATTAGTCCCTGCTTTTCGTAAACAGCAGAGGTAATGCTCAGATCAAACCAGAATACAATTATGCACCCAGTATGGAGTGCCACAGAGTCAGGAGGTAAGATGACCTTGGAAAAGCAGACATTTGCATTTAGTGCACTCCCGTTTATGCTTCTGGCCTGTCTGAGTCTGGGGCACAGGAAGAGTAGCACGATTAAAAGCACATCTGGAATCAGGCTGCCTGGTGTTGAATCTTGGTTCTTCTGCTTTTTATCTGTAAGTCTGAGAGGAAGTTATTTAACTTCTGTCACCCCATCTATAAAATGCGAAGAGAAGACTTTTTTTCTCTTACTCTTTTTCCTTCACCTCTTTTCTCTCTTGTCCTCTTTCTCTTTCTCTGTCCCTCCCTCTTTTCCTTCTTCCTACCTCGCATCACACAGCCTTCCTTCGCTTCCTTTTGGGGAATCTACCACTTGTCAGTGTTCCTTCCATGGAGGCAAAAGAGGCCAGACTCCCTCTCAACCCCCACCCTACTGGTTAAGGCTTGAGCATGTGACCTCGTCTCAGCCAGCAATTCTTCCTGCTAAGACTTTGGAGGGAGAAGTGCACACATGTAAGGAGAGAGGAGAAGTGAATGATCCTGAGAGCACAGCAGAGGCAGCCTGGGGCATCAGGAGCAGTGGAGCCTTACGCAACATCTGACCTGGGCACACTGCTCCCACCCCTGGGGTCCCAGCTCCCTACCCCATCCTTCAGCCTTCCTGCAGACTTCGTTAGCTTCCCCATGTCTATCCAACACACTTATTCTCTAAGTTAGCCCAAGTCAGGTTCTATTATTTTCCTCAAAGAAAGCTGACAGATAAAATGGGAAAAATAATACAATTGTAGGACTAAACAGGAAAGTACAGGTTAAGAACTTAATATACTGACTGGCATATAATATACATTTAATATAATATTAGTTATAAATATTTATTATTATGAATCATCTACTGTTCTGGTATTATACATTACCTTATTGTTTAAAAAAATTGAAAGTTTTTTTCTGAGCATAATTTAAAATGTGTTTCTGATTGAAGGAGAATGAATGATAAAGTATAAGAAATTTTGAAAACAGAAAATTATGAGAAAGGAAATGGAAATAGTTCCTATTCTTCTTAAAAAGCAAAACAGATGAATGGATAAAGATGTGATATACATACATATACACAATGGATTATTATTCAGCCATGAGAAGGAAGAACATCTGCCATCTGCGACAACATGGATTGACCTTGAGGACATTATGCTAAGTGAGATAAGTCAGACAGAGAAACACAAATACTGTGTGATCTCACTTATATGTGGAATCTAAAAAAGCCAAACTCATAGAAAAAAAGACTAGAATGATGGTTACCAAGGGCTGGGAGTGAAGGAAAAGGGGAGATGTTGGTTAAAGAGTACAAACTTGCAATTATAAGATGAATAAATTCTGGGAATCTAATGCACAGCATAGTGATTATAACAATAAAAGTGTACCATATACTTGGGAAAAAAAGTAGCTGCTGTGGCAGCTAAGGAGACAAACCATTTGGATCTTCCTTCGAGAAAGAACTCTCAGTTCAGCTGCAAGGAATGTAGTTAGCTGACAGCCTCCAGCCATTAGCACCTTGGGGATCCTCCTCAGGTTTTGAGTTGAGGCCATGCCCTTCCTAGCCACCAACTGAGCATGGTGGAGGTACCAGATCCTGGTCAATTCTGCCTAATGTGGAACTCCTCCAATGGTCAGCCTTTGCTCTGAAGCTCCCTGTTGGGTTGGCAGAGACTGTCAGATCTGCTTTGTGAAGAGTGCTTTCTCTGCTCTTTTCTCCCATAGGTAGGTCTACATGGTGCTCTGAAGGCTATTTCTGCCCAATCCTGCTTCCTCCTGCTTTCATCTTTCACAGGTATTATTCCCCCAGCAACCCCCCCCTCCAAACAAAACACACTCCCAACCCCGTCAAGATATCTGCTCCCTGGAAGACTCAGCTAACAGAAAGGTGTGTTTGCTCCCAGTCTTTTTTTCTAATGTCTGTGTTTGTGTGTGTGCTTATGTGTAATTTTTGTCACATAATTGAGCTCATGTCATAGACTTAATTTCATAAAATTGTTTTACTGTCTTTACATTAAATATTAGAATGTTTCCATGTCATTAAAACTCTATCATTAATATCTTTTTAAAGGCTCAATAATGATTATTTTACATCCTTGCATAAGTTATCTTATTAAATTCTCCCAACGCCAATTCAAAGTAGGCATTATTAATACCACTTTTATAGATGAGGAAACTAAGTTCAGAGAAGTCAAATAACTTACCTGCAGGCATAGAGTAAGCAGAGCCAGGCAGTAGAGCTGGTGTTAGGACTTACCTAAGTAAGTAACACCTTAGCTAAGGTGTTAGACTTACCCAAGTCTGGGCCCATGATGCTCCAACTTCCACACTGCCTTGGCCCCCAGCCTAATCTCAGGCACCAGACTCTGCATCTAATGGCAGCCTTGTAGCACTTATCCTGGCCCTGGCCTCGGGAAAACGTGGGGGTCAGGATACTGCTCATGGCCCCTCGTCTTGAGTTAATCATTACTATCACATAGTTATTAAACAAAAAGTAATAGTAGACCTTTCATTCAGTCATTAGAAATTTGTGGGACATCACCTATGTGCAGGCAGAGGTCGCATATGCCTTTGTTGCCTCCATGGGCTAGTGGGGCAAAGACAAGGAGGTAGACCAGTACAATTCCATGTGACAGACAATATGATAGAACATTACAGAAGGTTCTATGGGAACATAATCTAAGGAACAGAGCTGCAGTGAAGGCTTTTGAGCAAGCTGAGCTTAAAGGACTTATTGAGCATTCCAACACAGTAACAACACGTGCAAGAATAACCCAAAGAAACATTAGTTATAACAAAAGAATTGTGTGTATGTGTATGTGTGTGTGTGTGTTTTAAAGGACAATGAGAAAAAGGGTTAATAGAGGTATTATGGACTGAACTGTGTCCCCTCAAAACTCATGCTGAAGTCCTAATCCATAGTCCCTCAGAATATGACTATATTAGGAGATAGAATCTTTTAAAAGGTAATTAAGGTTAAGTGAGGTCGTTTGGGTTGGCTCTAATCCAATTTGACTGGTGTCCCTATCATAAAAGGAAATCAGGACAAAGATACACAGAGAAGAAAGGCCATGGAAAGGCTCATGGAGAAAATGGCCACCTACAAGCCAAGAAGAAAGCCTCAGAAGGAACCAACAATGATGACACTTTGATCTTGGACTTCCGGCCTCCAGAATGATGAGAAAATAAATTCCCGTTGTTAAAGCCACCCAGCCCGTGGTACCTTGAGGCTGAAAATGCAGGCAAGGACCTGATGAAGGAGATCCATGTATGCCATGTTTAGGAATTTATGCTTTTATCCAGAAGACAATGGTGAGCTCCCGAAGGTTTAAAACAAGGAGAGATATAATAATATGCAAGTTTTAGTAATGTTCAGGATTTTTACTCAGTAATTCCACTTCTGTCCCTATCTAGCCCTTCCATGATTAAAGTAAATGGGGCTGAGGGACAATGGAAGGAATTATTCAGTGACTGGCTCCTACGTATCTGATCATACTTCAAGCTGCATTCTCGGACAATCTCATTTCTGTCTTGTCCTGGTTTCCAACATTTTTTTCTCCAGAATAACCCCTGAGTCCACAGTTCAGACTCTTCTTCCAGGCCATGAGTCCTGCCTGACCCACCAAATCTCATCACTAGCATGACATTTAGGGAGCACTGGAAAGACTTAAAGAAGTTGCAAAATGGAAGTATTTGTCATGGAGGCCCAATACTGAGCCTAGACTGGGATTCAAACTCATCTGGGCCGAGCTGAAAATGTGGGTGATGCCTGTGGGGTGCCCAGGGGAATGAATCGTCTGGAAATGGTAGTCTCTGCCATCAATCTCTACTTCAACCCCTTGGATGCGTGCTAGGTTAATGGAGGGGGAAACTGAAGAAAGTGATTTCTTTCTGGTGAGAGGTAGAGTGGCTGCATGTGATAGGGTGGTTAGCAGAGATCTTCTCCCCTTGTGCTTCACACATCACATGGCATAGCCCCTGTGAGGTGTCTTGCTGTTTGGGGAATATGGGGAGGTAACAATGTTGGTGTGGAAATGAGAGTTCTCACAGGAAGGGTATAGAACATGAGAGAACCTTGTATAAACACATGAAGCATCTTCCTCTCCCACCCTCACTCCTGGAGCCTACCCATGACCCTTAGGGTAGTGATGGGGCAGGTTACCAAGAGCCAATGAGCTAGTGAGGCTTGGGGGAAACTTGGCTTTACCAGGTCAAGGAATTACTCATGTAATCATTGAGTGTCATTCACCAATTTTTACTGCCATTACATCCCTGTTCCTTGTTTAGTGTGTCAGCGCTCATGTAGCATGTCATACGTCAAACTATTACATCTCTTCTTCAACCTCTGGGAGAAAATAAGGGTAGATGGTGAGACTGGCTTTTACCCTCTGTGTATAACATAACTTCCTCATGTATTTTCTTCTTAACTTTTCTGCTTTTATAAAATACTTTGATAATTAATAATGGCTTTATTTTTAAAATTATGATGGACTGAGAACAAAATGCTGCTATTTCCTCATAAAAATCATTCTCATGACATTTGGTATTATCCCACTCAAAGAAGGTGGTAAAGATTCATTGCTGCACTCAAAGACACTTGTGAAGAATACTCAACAGACATGAAAAATTGAGTAGAGTGGACTCTTTTTATGGTAGTGGGTGGTGAGGCAGGAAGGAATTTCTTATAGCTAAAAATAATAAAGGCCTAACCTCCTCTCCAAGTTATAAACAGTTGACTCATCGTCTCAGCTTCCTGTTGCTAAATCCACCATGGATCCCATCCATAGACTTAAGACCACCATAGTTCCTGAATTAACCATGACTGAGTCTGAATTTACACCAATAAATTTTAGTTCTATTGCTAAATTAGACATCGTAATGCTGTGGCAAATTGTATTTTCCAAAAATGGCCCATGGCAATATTTCTGGCCTCACATGCTCTTCTAGAACCTTGCTACTCTCCTACCAAGAGGTAGAGTCTGCTTCCCTTCCTCTTGAACTGGGCTAGCCCTTGTGGGATAAATGGAATGCAGCAGAAGTAACTCTATGTGACTTCCGAGGCTGGTCTTCAAAGGCCATACAACTTCCACCTGTCTCTCTCTGCTTTATTATGCTTACCCTTGGGAACAAGTCATAATGTTGTAAGGTAGCCCAGATCTCATGGAGAGACCACGCATAGGTGTTCCAGTCTATGGCCAATCTAAGGTCCAAGGTGATATAGCCAGCATCAACTGCCAGACATGTGAGTAAAAAAGCCTTCAGATGATTCTAGCCCTCAATCTTCAAGCCGACATTATTGCACAGAGCTATTTCCACTGAGTCCTGCCCAAATTACAGATTCATGGACAACCTAAAAGCTTTCTTTGTTGGGAAAGAGCAGAGGGTTTGAAAGCAGAAGAACCTGGGTTCAGATCCCAGCACTGCCTCCTACTACCTGCTGGGTTGCTGGGTGACCTCTGGCTGATTACCAAACCTCATCATAAGAATGGAACTATTTTACTTACCTCACTAAAGTGTTGTGAGGACTAATTGAGAGCCTTTAAAACACTTAATACAAATTGGAATACACTCTCCTAGGAACTAAGATCTCTGAATCAGTAAAATTTTTAGGGACAAGAAGCAACACTTTGGGGAGTAGGTTATTAAAAGTAATAATAGGAGGAACCACTCCCACTTCCGCCCTTTGATTCCAGACCTTACAGTATTTTGGCTATGGGATTAAAACTCATCGTACTCTAGTCAGTTCAGAGCATATACACTACTTCCACTTAAGAACAGAGTATTGATGTCCACAGACTTCATTATGGTTTGGTGGGTTAGATACCATTCAGTTCACGACGAGTAACTCAGGTTGTGTAACCATCTGGCATCCCATGTTCAGACAGTAAATCTTTATCTGGGCCCATAGCAAGTAGGAGCCAGAGGTCTATACAACATCTCTGTTTTCCACAGACTTCAGCTAGGTCAAAAGGCCTAAGTGATGAAGTAGCTTGTGCTGCAACCTTGTCCTGTTGCAGACCTTGTTTTGCTCCAGGCATCAGCCAACTGTCAGTTACTCAGCAAATGAGTGAGAGCAGCACACTCATATTGGCATGCACTATTTCTGAACTTCAAAGAGATCATTGCGCCTCTTTCTTCATGGTAGGAAACTTGTCCTTCACTTTGGAAGGGCTATCCCAACAAGCCCCAGATGCCTGAACCCTTAGAAACTTTTCTAAAGAGACAGACCCCTGTGTTTTCATGGTGTTCATTTCCCACACTCTGGTACACATTTGTCTTATTTAGGTTTCTGGGATACTTGTCATGAACTGCTCCTCAGGTCCAGTCAATATAATGGGTGATGCACAGATCCCATAGGATGTCAGCAGAGTCCAGGTTCTCCACGCTCTATTACAACTGAGAGGAGGAGAGTTGGCACGGCCCTCTCCCTGCCAGGTGAAACAAACTGTTTCTGGTGGTCCTTGACGTTAATATGGAGAAAAAAGCACTTAACTGATCACCATGCATATCAGCGATCAAGGGCTGTGTTCATTTGCTTCAATAAATATACATCTGGAACAGCAGCTGTAAAATAAAATCACCACCTAATTGGATTTATGATACTCCATAGTCATTCTCTAAAATTCACTTGCCAAACAGGGCAGTTAAATGAGAATGTGATAGGAATTATGCGCCCTGGAACTCTGCAGTCTTTGATGAGGGCACTAATCTCTGTAGCACTCCTGTACAGAAGCCTTGGCTCTGGTTTTCATGCTGAAAAGGAGAGGAAGTTCCTGAACCAATAGGATGATTTTGCCATTTATTGAGTGCATTTATACCAATTCTGTATTTAGGAACTAAGGAAATAACCACAAGATGGTTAGATCCATTGGGCCCACTGTGAGGTAGACGCCAAACTCCATTTAACAGCTGATCTCCATAAAGCCTCACTAAGACCCTTAGGACCCATTTCAACACATATTTTCCAAGTGTCCACTGTTATGAACTGGCATTTTTCTACTGTTTAGTTCAAGTTCCTCTCTATCCTGGTCAGAGATTTTAAGTTTCCTTCTAGAGTTTTCTGTACTATGGCTCTAGTTATGGGTCTAAAAGTAATTAGTGGTAGTAGGGTGGGTCTTGGGGAGAATGAGCATCTTCTTGCAAGGCATTTGGTTTAGGGGATTTTTGAGCAAGTTAGTGTCCTTAATAGAGGAGGAGGACTTTCTTCTACTGGCAAAGGATGCTCAACAAACTGGTGGGTTTGCACATCTCAGATTCTGCCCGACAGCTCCTTTCCAGTTCTAAGGGTTTCCCTCCATCCCAATTAAGGACCTAACTTTCACATGAGAGACGTGGAAAATATAAGAATGCTACTTATATTGTAATTTGCAAACTACATAGAAACAAATTTTGAATCTTTCAGAATTTCAGCTCTAAGTCCTGCTGATGCTGGAAGTTTTAAGCCTTGAGCTTATTATTTTCTTTGTGTAAGCTCTCTGATGTAATCGGAACTAGCCAAGTCATCGCACCATTTTTATGCCATCACTTACCACTGTAATGACCAGGTTGTATCCCCTTGGTTTCCCAAACCCTGTCTTCTATAGGCATTCTTTCCCAGGTTTCAACAGATTATACTTAAAGTAATTGTGAAAATTAACCATGCCATGGGCTATCACATTTTCCACTGGTAATGAGTTCATCATTTTGCTCAAATTCATTCAGATTCTTACTTTTGATAATCTTTTCCCTGAGATGTTTCTATTGGCACCAAGTATCAGCCAGGATCTACTCAGGAAAACAAAAAAACATAATAGGTGTTTCAAGCAGAGAATTTAGCATAGGACAATAGTGTGAAAAGGACTGGAGGAATAGAAGGAAGAACTGATGTCACCCTGAAATCAAGAAACTGCTATCATCTCTGTCCTGGAGCCAATTTGCATGTACTTTCTAGCATGCAGGAGCTAGAACTTCCAAAGAGAGCTGCCCCTGCCAGAGCTGGAATCCAGGACTCATTGGCCTGCTGGAGTAAATGCATAGCCATCTGGTCTCCACTATTCTTACAACCACCAGCTACCACAGCAACTGCCAATGCTTTCAGAACCAGAACTGGAATTGTTGTTCCTTCCTCCTACTTTAAAAATCTTCTATCAATGACTTCTTTTTGGCAGAATTTAACAGGAAGCCAGCTGCCAAAAGAGACTAGGAAACATGGTTTGCAGAGTCCCTGTGCCAGTAGTTCAGAGCTGAGTAGAGAAGAATAGGCGTAAAGCTGGTAGAAAAACATATAAATAACCAAAGATGGCTGGGTGGAAAGGTAGATTCTTGGATTTGAGTGGCATTAAGTTGCTTTAACAGCGCTGGGCTATTCTGTTTCAAGGAAAATAAAATAAAATTCCCATGTGTTTAAACAACTGTTATTTATATTCTATGCTATGTTCAGCTGATTATTACCCTTGCCTGAAACAGAATTTGGTAAGGAGAAGCAGGATGCTACGATATTGAATTGACTTAGCAGGACCTTGGGAGGGAGGACATACATGTCGCGGACTGGAGAACTGATGGCCTATGTTATGTAGTGGTGAAATACTTGGCCAAATTTTTACCTGTGTACTTTGAAACACAAACCTTGTTCCAATTAAGGCTGCAGTGTTATGGGGAAATGTCAGGAAATCCAGCTTTTGGGGGCATGCTGATTATTTCTTTTCGTTTTCAGCAAGAATGTCTGGATAGAGAAATATGAACTTAAACTAGATGTCACCAGTCAGAAACCTAAGATGGAATTTAATATGGCACTGCTGAGAGAGATGTTCTCTGCCCCTGCCTGCAATCTAAATTGAATGAGAGTCCCATAACTTGGAGCTTAATAGAGTAGAAAAAGTCGATTGCTTTTGTTTCCCAAACAGAAGAGTTATAAACTGTAGGTGCAAAGCTGCATTTGTAGTAACAAATGAGGCTGATGCCCCAGGCCTTTACCAAGCACCTCCCTTAAATAGGGAGATTACCAAGAGTTTTCACCAGGACCCACATTAAAAAGCAAATTTTGTGGTACAACCCAGCACACATAGACATGTATATAACTAAAACAAATGTTTCACCAAACAATATTTACACTTATTGCCTGTGATGCTCTCTAGTGTCTTGTATTCTAATGCATCCGATTCCTTTCTGTTTAATGTTAAAAATGCTGACCGTGACCCACTAAACTGCCCTCATAATCCAGGAATGAAACATTTTCAAAATACTAGTCTACATCTTCACACATCCTGTTACATTTTCATTCACGAACCCCATGTCTTCACTTTTCTCTTTGCCCAGCTTGGACTATGTGGTATATCTTTCTGATCACCCCCTGGCATCGCCTCCACTCTGTTACTCTCCTTCTTCCCATCATAGTCGTCATAGTTGTTTAAATCCAACTCTTCGCTTACTCCAAACCTGCGCTTGAGTGGATGAACATGACAGGATAAGTCACACAACCAGGCTAAACTGTCTACCTACCAAGCCTTTAGTGCTACCCTGACATCTTCTTAAATTCCTTTGTCAATTCACCTCACCCTGCCACTCTCCTAATAAGTGATTTCATATTTTCTCCTCTTTCCTGGACTTTCAACACCTTTGCTCCCTATTTCAAGCTCAGTTGGTATAAATTCCTTGTTCTTTACTGAGAAAAGAAAAGCAGCCAGAAGAGAATGTCAACATGCTTCCATTGCCGAGTCTACCAACCCCGCTGCATGCACTATGTCTTTCCTTCTTTTATAAGCCTCTCGCCAATACCTCCATGCCAGCACTCAATCTCATGTCCTCTTGCAGTTGTCACTTTTCACTTGCATCACCAATTTTTACCTCTCTGCTGGATCATTCCCAAAGTTATACAAACATGCTCTAATCTATTCCACCTTAATACAAAACTGCCTTGACCCCACATTCTACCCCAGCTACTATACATTTCTCTGATTCCTATTACAGCAAAACTCTAGAGTTACTATCTCAACTTCACCTCCTGCCACTGTTTCTTGAACCAACCGCAAATAGGCTTTCATCACCATCACCACCCCCAAAAAGATTTATACCAATTTCACTATGGCTTCTCAGGCCTCATCTTCAGCCTATCAGCAACCATTAACAGATGTGCTGACTCTTTCTTTACTTGGCCTCCAGAATACCATTCTCTTTACCCTTCGATATCACTTCCTATGTTTTGTTAGTCACCTTTTCTAACACCCATCCATCTCCCAGACCTCTAAATATTTGTGTGTCCTAGGTCTTGGTCTCACATGTCTCTTTTATATAATGTTTTAGATTATTTTGTTCAGTCCTATGGATTTTCATAGTATCACTTTGGTGATGATTCCTAAATGTATATCTCCAGTGCCAATTTCTACCTGAACTTTGGTCTCAAATATATAAAACTGGCTACTTGACATCTCTACTCCACTCCTCTCTACTAGAACTCTCAAACTTAACATGCCCTCAACTGAATTCTTTATTCATCTCAAACCTGCCTCTCCCCTAGTGTTTCCAGTCTCTGAAAATGGAAATGGCTTTCTGATAGTCATTCAGGCCCAAATCCTTGACTTCACTCTTTCACTCTCACATTCACTCACTCTGTATTGCACCTTTCAGCAAATCCTATGTGCTCTTCTTTCTAAATATTTCCAGAATCTGATCAACTATTTTCAATTCTGCTGCTGTTTCAAGACATCATCATTTCTTGCCTGGACTATTAAAATATTGTAAATAGTCCCTTGCTTCCATGGCTTGCTTTCTTTAATCCTCTATTGAAATCATCAGATATTAGTGAGAGAATAGACACACAAATCAACGGGATAGCATAGACAGTCCAGAAACCCACACGAATATAGTCAATTGATTTTCCAGAAAGGTGCTAAGACAATTCCATGGAAAATATAATCATTTCAACAAATGGAGCTGAAATAACTGGACATTCGTAAACAACAACAACAAAAATAACGTGCAATCTAGACGTCCACCTGATAGGAAAACTAACTTAAAATGGACCACAGATCTAAAAGTAAATATAAAACTATAAAATTTTTAATAGGTGGTGCAGTGGTTAACTGCACACGTTCCGCTTAGGCAGCCCGGGGTTTCCCGGTGCAGATCCCAGGTGTGGACATGGCACCACTTGGCAAGCCATGTTGTGGCAGGCATCCCACATATAAAGTAGAGGAAGATGGGCATGGATGTTAGTTCAGGGCCAGCCTTCCTCAGCAAAAAAGGAGGATTGGCTGCAGATGTTACTCAGGGCTAATCTTCCTCAAAAAAAAATTTTTTTTTAAGAAAACTTTTGTAACATTGGATTAGGCAAAAAGTTCTTACACATGACAACAAAAGCATGAGCCATAGCAGAAAACAATGATATATCGGACTTGTTCAAAACTTTAAAATGTTGTTTGGCAAAAGACACTTCAAGAGGATGAAAAACAGTGAGCCACTACAGAGAGACAATATTTGAAAATAACGTATCTTGACAAAGAATTTGTATCTAGCGTATTTAAAGTACTCTCAAAACTTAAGAATAAGAAAAAAAAAACAAAAAATAAAAAAGGACAGATAGAAATGCCCTTTTAAGGGCTTTCCCAAAACCTGACTCTAAATTTATCACTTTCATCTCTTTGGCTAGAACCGGGTCACGTGTTCCCATAGCTACAAGGGATTCTGGGAAGGATCTCATTTTAATTAGTCACCTTGCCACCCTGAAGCTGTGTAAAACTGGTGTTTTCCTGCTGCATAAAACTAGTCCTATGCTAATAAATAATAGGAGTGCCCTTGACCTTTCATGCTTCCATTTATTCCTGCCTTGAATATCAATTGATGCTGGAACTGAAGCAGCTGTTTAACAACCTTGATGCAAGAACGTGGAGACAAAAGCCACCTGTTAAGCCACGGGACTGTGAAAGATAAACGAGTTCACACACTTAAAATTGCTGAGCACATAAGAAGTGAATGTTAGTGGTATTATTATTTACACCTAAAGAAATTCCTAAAATAAAGTTGGTGTTCAATAAATTCTTGTTGGGTGCTTGAATGAAAAAATATTCAATGCTTTTTGCCACAATTATGACTTTACTGTCCACTAGATTGGTCTTTCTGGTAACCATTTTTCTGGTTTCCTGGTTCTGATCTTGCAACTCCACTTACTCAGATGGGCCTCTGTTATCTAATTTGGCTGTCTGGTTGCTACCATCACCATGACTCTCTACTGAGTCCCTTGTACATGGGCTCTAAGCTGTTCTAGACTCAGTTAATTTAGATATTTTGTTTCAATAGTAAAAGATACTTCACACATATATGAAAATTAAAAAAAAGAGTTGGATAATGGACACATGTATATATTTAGGATAGATATATTGGAGAGAGATATATATATATATATAATGTTTAAATCCCATCTACTAATTATTCAATGGTCTTTGTTTTAATTCTTAAGGAGTTTCCAAAATCCTATTTAGAATGTTTTAAATGTATAGATATGAATGATATGTAGGCTGTATTCCTATGATGCTTGTAATAATGAGTAAAGTATTTCCACATTTCTATACATTTGTTTTCAAAATACTTTTTCTGTAGCATGGTTTTTTCCAAAAGTAATTATTTTTCATTTATTATTTAAACATCAAACTTATAATTTATCTTAAAGGTTTGACTGTTTTTTCCCAAAAATACATGTCACACAACATAAAACTAATACTCATTTGTTTTCACAGAAATGATCAACAAACTTGGAACTCTTGCTGTTTTATTTTTTTAAATGCATAATTCATCTTTAAGCTTCATAACTATATCATACATTGTCTTGAGGTCACTAACAAACTTCTATGATTCTCCTGTTCTCCATCTCATGTAAGAGTTTTGAAGATTCTGATGAGTTGAAAAGTCTTAGTATTTTAAAATTAACCTTATCAGTGATACTCTGGCTTCAATAGCGTTGCTAAAATACAGTATCTGTGGAATGTACCTATGTCAATTTCACATCTCATAATCTTGCTCTGATCTAATCTCCAGAGCAAGACGAGCCTTTTCTCTTTCTGTCAAAGAAACTGCTCCATAATATTTACTCTTACACACTCCCTGCCTTAAAAAATTACATTTATTAAATGTATAAAACATTATTAGTAGTCATCAGCATTCATTCCTCTTCTGTTTCCTGGGTACACAGGAAACTATCCATCCCACCATCTTGCTGTTAATGGAGCCATCAACAATTCTGGCCAATGAAATGTAAGTGGAAGTGACCTGAGTCATTTCCTGCCCAAGGCAGTAAGAAGTCACTGCATGAAAATCCATCCCTTTCTTTTCCTGCTACAGTGACCTGGCAGCATTGTGCTGAGATGACGGAGCACAAAAGTGGAAGCACCCTGGATCTCTAGGTCGTTGCTTGGAAGACAGCTCCCTTGGAAAGAAGCCATTAGATGTATGGAAGACCTAGTGTGAGAAAGGAAGAAACTCTTGAGATGTTAGGCCATTGTAATTTTTAGTCAATTTGTCACCAAATTGTAGCACAGCTTCTCCTGATTAATACATTAAATAATTCATTTTATGTAAGACTACATAATTCTGGTACATGTTTCCTTTAGTGGTTCACAAAGATGCAGTTATTTGTATAGTCATTATTGAAAAAGAATCTTAAAAAATGCTGTAAGATGAGAGATGTTAAAAATATTTTTACTTTTATCCAACTCTATAGCCATTCTCCCACACTGGGTAATTTATTCAAATACTATCTTCTCCAAATGTGCAGCAGCAATGCTTTCCCCCATGAGTCTTCCAATAGTGCTTGCTGACAAAAAAATGCATTTTAGTTTATTACCATATTATTCTCCATATATCGTTTCAGCCAACCTTGTTGTGGCAAAGGAACAAGTGTTTCCCTATTCACTTCTCTTTATCCTTCTCCATTAGGTAAGAAAATTTTAAAAGAAAGTCCTAAATATTTATCAAATTCACTGAAAAATTACAATAATGTGCTGAGAATCCCATGAATCTAAACATCGCTAAAACAAAAGTTGTAGAGGTTTGTTTTCATGTTTACATGCCTAGTACTTACATGTTTTAAATTCTGAGTGTTTTTCAGACAAATCATGATGGCTTCATGCCAATATCTCAAGATCCCATATACACTTCAGGAGGGGTTCATCCTCAAGTCTTTTGGATAATTTCAACATTTTTTGACTGACTTCAAGTCTGATCTCTTTGGATTGTGACCATTTTAATCACAGAAGGTGTAGGATAATGATGTCGTCTTGTAGTTTGTGTTTATTTATTATTACTATATTCAAATCATGATTTCCTTTCAAGAATCTTTTTTTTTTTTTGAGGAAGATTAGCCCTGAGCTAACATCTGCCACAAATCCTCCTTTTTTTGCTGAGGAACACTGGCTGTGAGCTAACATCTGTGCCCATCTTCCTCTACTTTATATGTGGGACGCCTACCATAACATGGCTTGCCAAGTGGTGCCATGTCCACACCCGGATCCGAACTGGCGAACCCCAGGCCGCCGAAGTGGAACGTGTGCACTTAACCACTGCGCCACTGGGCCAGCCCCTCAAGAATCACTTTTAAGACACTTGTCCTTTATGTGACAAGTGAATTTATGGCATTCAATTACAATTAGATAATATAACCCATAAGTCTACCTAACCAAGAGTAGGTAGGTATAAATACATCACAATACACTAAAATTGAACAAATGGATAAAGATGTCATAACAAGCCTTCTTCATTAGTGGAACTCCCGTACCTCCTGAGAATACCTCCCATGGCAAAGAGTGAAAGGTGAAACAATGGACAATATTTCAACCTCCTTCTTTCTCAATCTCTCAATATTCTCTAATATAGGCAGGGGAACAAAATAAACCAATTCCAAGGCCTTCCTTAATCTAGGGGTGACCATGTGACAAAATTATAGCCAGTGAGAAAACCAGAAGTCCCTGGAGAAAGTATCCCCTTCTGAGTTAACACCTTGCTAGAAAAAGGACTTTCACTTTTGATCTTTCCTTTTTTTTCAGCTTGGAATATGGATGCAATGCTTGAAGAAGAAGCAACCATCTTGCCTTAAGCTGAGAAGCCTCAAGTACCCACCAGTAAGTGTCAGAGTGTGGACTAAGAGCCAGAAATGTCTGATTCCCAAACTCAAATACTCTTCATCCCTGTGGTATACCATCTTGCCGTCACTGGGAGGAAATGAGCTTCATGAGAAAGAGAAGATTTCAAATGAAAGAAGAAAACAACAGCAACCAGGAGTTAAGAAATCATAAACTTGGTAGGACAATAAGATTTTAGGAGAATAAGGAGCTTCCACAACATAGGGCAAAAAAGAAATTAATGTCCTCAGGATATTTGTGGAAGTAGCGTGCTTTGATGAGCATCTTTAGGATTAAATATGATCACACATAAATCAACTTTGTAGAATTGATTCTAATTGTTGGTGACATTGTAATAAAAATGGAGAGTGTTAAATGCTCTGTCTATTGCAGGATTTGTCAGGAGGCCATGGAGTAGGTGAAGTAAGGTGTTGTTAACGTGTTAATTTTGACATTTTGGCAAACTTTTTCTACTTGTCTAAAAGGCAAAATTTCTTGTGTTCTAACCTCAGATCCCTGGATAGGAGCCTGTTGTATATATATATATTGGTCTTTTCCTTAAATAAAGCTCCATTTTGTTCTCAGTTTTTTCTTCCATTTTGTGCAAAGAGTTTTCTTATTGTAAGCAGTATTAGTAAAAATTCAACACTACAGTACCACCTATGAAAAATAATTAAAATTATTGGGCATCATTTAATAGAACCTACATTCTCAGTAGAGTTTTTTCTATTACACAAATCTTGTCCTTCAGAGAGACTCATGGGGGAACAGAGAGAGTATTTTTTGAAACTTTAATTATACTTGTTTGAATAGAACAGGGCTTCCTAGACAAAATTAGTGAGAAATAAAATTTGAAGGTATGTTGGAACCAGGCTGTGATCTAATTGATGAGGTCCTGGAATTGGCGATGACTGTGGAGTTCAGGGTGGGGAATTGAGGATGTTAATCTCCAGAATCAAAATGGAAAGATTGTAGCGTATTCAACAAATATTTGCTGAAAATCTACAACTGTATAGGACATGTACAATTTTTGTATCAGGAATTAAGTTTAAGTTTTGGTACTTTAATGAGTGTTTTTCAGCCATTCCACAATGTAATTGAATCTTGTCCTTAATAACCAACTCCTTCTAAAAATCCCCTCTGCCTGAGCGGTGAAAACCAGAAAGCTCAAGCTCTGTTTTTTCAAATCAAGCCAGAAACGAGGAGAAATAGGGAGAAGAAGGCTCTCTGTGGAAAATTCCCTGTCATTAGTTTCACGAAGCTGGATTTTGAGCACTGATAATAGGAACACTGATGCTGACCTGAATATCATGATAGCCAGGTGGGTTTGGAAAGGCATCCAGACTGCAACACTCTTAGGAATTTGTAGCTGGTAGTTCACCCCTGCTGTTATATTCCGACACATACCCAGAGCCTGGTCACGATATGCTCTCTGCTGCCTTTACCATTTTGTCAACCTCCCCGGTTTTGTGCCAGATGCCAAAGTGGAAAACAGAGATGGAATAAACATTTCCATAATCCAGCTAGGGTAGGTTAAACCAGGATCTACTTGCAGTTTGAACCACAGAAAATTTCAAGAATTCTCTTCCCCTGTTGCTCTGTCTAAAGATCTCTTGGAATTGGCATGGTTAACATTTGGGCTTGATAATTCTGTATTGTGGGGGGCCGTCTGTGCATTGTTGGGTGTTTAGCAGCACCCCTGGCCTCTACACACTTGAGGCCCATAGAATTCCCCACCGTGTCAATGGAAAATGTTTGTGGACACTGCCAAATGTTCCCTGGGGATAAAATTGCCCTCCCCCCACCTCTTCCCAGTTGAGAACCACAGCTCTATTCAGAGATTCAACCTATGCTGAAATATTCCAAATGACTCCGTGGTCCACAGTATCAAATACAACACAGGGGTCATAGCGAACAAAGGCTCAGAAAAGGCCACTGTATTTGACTGTGTGAACAATGTAGGGGATGGAAAGGCATAATTCTGGCAGAGGGAGATGAACGTAGACAACATTCAGGGCTGGGGAATAAGAGAGAGATGATTTTAAAAAAGTTGAAATTGGCTGCTTTTCTGCAAGTTGGCATGAAGTGAGAGAAGTAGGCTGATACTTCTCAGGGTCAGTGCCTCACTGAAAAGTGTGCTGAACAAATAGATATGTGTTTGTTTGTTTAAATTAGGGCTTCTTTCCCCTTCAAAATAGAGACAGCTAGCAGTTTTGGAGTCAGAAAAGAGTTACCAGAAAAGAGAATGGAGGCGTATATAGAAAGAGGAGACAGAAGGTGGAAGCAAGAGCCCAAGGAGAGAAATGGGAGCTAGAGGGTGTCCTGGGAGGAGGGTAATGACGGGGAGACAGAATAACACAGCTGGAGGAATGCGGAATCCAGAACTAGGCTGTGTGACTTTACAACCTGGGTCCATCATTTATGAGATGTCCGACCTTGAAGATTTTTTTTAATTTCTTGAAGTTCCATTTTATCACCTTACAAAATGAGGATAATAATAATTCCCAAACTTGAAGGATCCTGGGGTGTGAAAATGTCATAATGCCTGTAAGGTCCATAACACAGAGCCTGTGCTCAAGAGACACAGCTATAGAACAGAACTGAGGGTACAGTCGGGCACCGAGGAGCACAAATGCCCTATGTCTGGTGGCTTCCACAGTGACTGGGAGGGTCCCTCGTAGTCCAGGTGCAGTGAAGGTTGACAGGAAGATGTGGGCATGGCCCAGCAGATGCAATACAAATGAGAGGGAAAGATTAAAAGGCTTAGCTGGCCCACAGGCCCAGACTGGACCAATAATCACCAGCTTTCTTAATAAGTATGCTGGAGATTGGTGATCTCAGAGGAGGAATGCAATGGCTAATCTGCCAGGAGTACTGAAAAGTAAGACAGATTACAGGTAGGGAGTTGTGGAAAGTGTGGGAATTGGGACACCAAGGCCAAGATCTTAGCAGGAGAGCAGAGACAAATGCACATGATTCTGCCGTCTAGGTGCCCTCCACAGCGCCAGATCATACCCACTCTGTGGTGGGCCTTTGTGCTGAAATCCCAGCCTTTAAAACGGCATCTCTTCCATGTAAATGTTCAATAAATATCTGTTGAGTGAACAATAGAATTGAAGAATAGATGAGGGAAATCAATAGCCTTTTACTGAAATGAACTCTTCTTCTTTCAAAACTTTTCAATCTTTATAGCATTTAAACTAAATTTTTCTTTTTTTTAAAGTCTTTTTTTTTAAAGATTGGCACCTGAGCTAACATCTGTTGCCAATCTTCTTTTTTTTCCTCTTCTCCCTGAAGTCCCCCAGTACATAGTTGTATATTCTACTTGTAGGTCCTTCTGGCTGTGCTATAAACTTTACTTTTTATGACCATTTATAAATTGTGTTGGTAAATTTTATGTGTCAGCTTGACTGGGCCCTGGGGTATGCAGACGTTTGGTCAACTATTATTCCGGGTATCTGTGAAGATGCTTTTGGATGAGTTTATCACCTGAATCAGGAGACTGCGTAAAGTAGATTGCCCTCCTCAATATGAGAGGTCCTCATCCAATCAGCTGAAGGTCTGAATGGAACAAACAGCTCACCCCGCTGTGAGTAAGAGGAACTCCTCCGCCTGACTCATTGAGCTGGAACATGGGTCTTTTCCCGCCTTTGGACTCGAACTGAAACATTGGCTCCTCCTGGGTCTTGAGCCTGCCTTCTTTTGGACTGGGATTTACATATCAGCTCTCCTAATCCTCAGGCCTGCGGACTCTCACTGGAACTACACCACTGACTCTCTTGGGGCTCCAAGTCACCAGATGCAGATCTTGGGAGTTCTCACCTTCTATAACTGCCAATTCCTTATAATGAATCTCTTTCCATGTATACATCATGTTGCTGTATACATATACTTGTCTTAGTTCTTTCACTGAACTAAAAATTCTTCAAGATAATGATATAACTTAATTTTTATATTTGTTGTATCACAGTACCTTGTTTCTAGTATCCAAGCGCTATTGACTTTGTAGAATTAAAATCAATTTGAAGGCAATGATTGTGAAAAAAAGACGCAAAGCTCTGATATTAGATTGGCTAGAAGGTCATAATTTGGTGCAGTGTTTCTTCAACCAGAATCTATGCATACTTTCTGAAGGATTTTTGAGAAGAAAACTTTCTTTGAATTTTCAGTTTTCATTTTGATGACAGTATAAATTAATATTTTATCAGTTGCAAGTAGGAACTTGTCTTTTGGGGGAGGTAATGCACAACTGAACGATATTTTGATAAGCTTTGAGGCCTTAAGTCAATGCTTCTCTGAGTTCCCAGACATTTTTTCTTATTGGAAGGAATTACTCTGTTATTCAAATTTAAGAAATGCTTATTTGGGGAAGAACCCTGGGCTGAGTCTCAGGACAGCAGGTTCTAGCCCTAGCTCTGCTAACAACATTTACCAATCACCCTAGACCTCAATTTTGTTATCCTTAAAAAAAGGGGTTTGAATTTGATTGGTTTCCAAGTTTCCCCTCAGCTCTAAATTTCTATGTTTCTAAGGCTGTTGAAATTAACAGGGGAAGAGGAAGAGAATAAAAATGAGAACAAGATTGTACAAATTTCAAGAAAGGTAAAAACGATACCTAAAAAGCAGTGAAACTACCATATATCAACTATTTCCTTTATATTTTCAACTCTGTTTAGAGCATGACTACTATATATCAGGCATGGTTCCAGGCATTTGGGATCCATCAGTGTACAAATCAAAATCCTACCCTCAGCAAGTTTGCATTCAGGGCATACTTCAGTAAATGGGCAAGAGCATTAGATAAAAAGTAAACAAGTAAGTAAATGAATTAATATATAGTGTAGGAAACATTTGCGCTTTATTGGAGAACTATGTACTGTCAAGAGGATATCCCTCCAGGTTATCTAGTTTTAGTCATTCATTGTCTTTGAGCAATTTCATAGTTCTGTAAACTGTAGACAGCTGATAGAATGCAAATAATTCTTATACACTCGCAAATTCTGTCATCTAGTAGAGGTACAACTGACTTCCCTTCCCCATCTTTCCCTACTCCTCCCCCCAAAAAGCCAATTTTCTCTGCATTTGCATATATATTTCAATGTTCCTTATCTATAAATTTGTCTGATCTACAGGCTGTCTTTTGAACTAGTTATAACACCTGTGTGGCTGTTAGTAAAGAAGTAGAATAGAATCTTTAAAATGTTCGTTTTTATTTCTGCATGAGGATTGCGATTTTATCTTTTCCTGAATGTTACCTTTTAACAATGGCTGAAGTCTGTGAAGGAAATAGATCAGGGTAATGGGGCAGAGAGGGATGAAGCCAGACAAGGAGCTGGACAGCTTCAGATCTGCTGGTTAGGAAGGACCTCTTGGAGTGGGGAGCCATTGAGCTGAGACCTGGGTGATGAAAGGAACATTTCTCAAAGGCCTGGAGGATGATCATGCCAGGAAGAGGCAGCAAGGTGCAAGGATCCTGAATTGAGAGTTTCTTTGGTGTGTTAATCTTCCAGAAGAAGGCCAGCATGTGTGGCAGGCACATCTGAGCAAAGGGAACATGGTAAGGTAAGGACAGTGATGTAGGCAAGGGCCAGGTGTTTAGGGCCTGAAGGGCCTACATAGAGTGTTCAGATTTTATTCTCAGTGCAATTAGGAAGATATAGGAAAGAAATGATTTGGATTCTATTTTTGAAAGAACTTTCTATGGCCAGCACACTTGACTAACCACTTTATGTGGATTACTCCAGTCAGTCCTCACATTAACCCCACAGAGCAGGGAATACTACATCCCCCATTTCACAGATGAAGAAAATAGTGCTCAGGGGGTAAATGCACAGCTGATATCTACAAGGTAACCAGAGTTATCCATCAGTGTACATACAGTCATGCCTTGCTTAATGACAGGCATATATTCTGAGAAACACATCGTTAGACTCTTTCGTCATTGTGCGAACATCATAGAGTGTACTTACACAAACTTAGATGGCATAGCCTACTATAGCCCTAGGCTACATGGTCCTAATATCATGGGACTACCATCATATATGTGGTCCATCGTTGACTGAAATGTTGTTATGCAGGGCATGACTGTAGCAATTGTTTCTACTGTCTACTGTTTGTACAATGATTGTGATTAAGTTATAAATAAGTTCAAATGTGATCCTCAATACTTTTGAACCATTATATTGAATTAAGTTTTGTAGATTTACTTTACAGAGTTTCACAAACTTCTCTTTTAAGCTTATTTTCTGGTTCTCCTTTCAAGAATTATTTGAAAAGTAAATGTTGATTTGAAATTTGAATTAATACTATTATTGAATCAATGCTGGCTGTGAAGGTCTTGGTAAACTTATCCAACTTCCAAGTCTTTTTTTTTTTTTTTGTATTTAGTGACATACACAATAGCTTGCATATTGTCTTACACATGGCAGACGTTTAATTACCATAATCAAATAATGCACTTAAACTGATGTGTTTCTCATACCTCCTTACTACGTCAATAGCCAATAAAAATACAATATATCTTATATGATATTTGTAATAACTTTTAGGTTCTATTTGCAATTTGATGACTATGATATTGACTTGGTCTTCTTTTTTCCAATTTAGTGAATCTATTACAAATCTTATTATTCACATTGATACTTCGCTGTTTAAAGCTTACAATATTCTCATTATTGGAGTTGAGAAATAGCATTTTGGGGGGAAAAACCCACCAGTAAATTGGCAAGTAAAATCTCTCCAATGTGTTGTGATAAGACTTGTCAACATCTGCAGCTTTTTAAGCTTAGATACTTTAACTTGTTAGTAGATGATTGTAATTCCTTTCTCATGGTGTTCTTATGCTTTTACTGGTGTGATCTGCTTTGCTTTCCTTTCTCAGCTAAACTAGGTTTCTGTGTATTTCTGTGTACCTAATTTAGATGCTCTCCATCTCAAAACACAGACAATTTTGAAATTTAACAAGCAAGACAGTAGTGACTTGAACACATCCTGAAATGAACCATCAGCGCTTTCTCTGAAGAAGTAGAATGACTACTTCGTGTGGCGAACATCTCTCCCTGAGTCCCCTGAATCATCGAGCTTGGCTACGTCCCAATTTTTCTTTCAGCAAAAGTGGAGAAAAGGAAAAAACTGGGATGACCAGCTAAGCAAAACACAGGCTGCTTAAAGATTAAAGAAGCACAAAGGATATATCAGGAAGGGCAGTCAACGGGAAGTTTAGAGTCAAAAACTCTCAGCTTCTTGGGTCAGAAAGATTTAGGAATTTAAACCTCACAAGAAAAAATAAAGTTATACCAGTCTTCCTGTGTCTGTGTGTGTGTGCATGCCTATATTGATACAGACACACTCATTGTACATTTTACCTTTACTTTAAATGAATTTTCCAAGCAGATGGTCATGTTTGAGCAGATGCTTTCCACACCCACAGTAGCACTGCAAGAAACAAAAATAAAACACCATACATATTAAATGTGTAAATATTTTCTCATACTGCTTTCATTAACTGAGTATCTCATGTGTACATTGCCCCTAACTCAACTCGATAGGTTTATTTTCTTGATTCTGCATTTTATCTTAGGTTGGGCAGAACGCCTCTGAGGGGAAGACAACTGATCTCTTCAGACTCCCGGGTCACCCCAGTGAAGGAGTGCTTTTATTGCTTGCTCAAGCTCAAGAAAAGCTGCTTGTTAAGCCTAAGAGATCAGAATACTGACCTTAAAAAACCCTGAAGTAGGGCAACCTACATCCCATGTGCTCTGCTAATCTCTCTTGGAGAAAAAAACCCACCAGACTGGAATGCCTTTTTTTGCAAATCAAGCAGAGTATGGTTAAGGAAAAATAATGAGTGCTCTTCTGACCCGAACGTGAAGACATCCCACCCATGTGAGCTATCATAGAAATTAAAATATCTATATATTAGGGACAATTTTTAGAGAAAAATCTGCTTATGGTTTAGGTGCCGCTCAACATTAGGATTCGAGAAATCTCATAGCTCAAGGTATCAAGTAATGATAGAAAAACATTATAAACTGAGTCAAAAGAGTTGCTCTAACTAGAAGTTCACTTTGTAAGTGCAGGTCGATAAATATATTGCTTATTTTCAAGGTGGCAGTTAAGAGTCACAACTGTTACTGTTCTTATACACTGAACCTTTAACATCACTAATTACTAACAGTCCTTTTGAAAAAGGTTTGATGCATTGATGAATCGTTAACATATTTTATGTGTTTGTTAAGTACTTAATGCATCTTTGTAGGGCCCTGACATTACCTGAGCTGAGCACCTGTTACATAGCTTCTTTGAAGGTTGGTGGAGCAGAAGGATGAAATTCAATTACACGGAGAGAAATATAATGACGGGAGAAGAAAAGCGAAATCCTAGCCTTTCGAATCATTACATTAAGTTACACAACTCTTACCTATTCCAGACCTCCAGGCGGTTTTTACCTGTGACTTTAAACATAGCTTAGAACTGCAATCCTGCCATTTACTGAAACTATTTTTTACCCTAAACTCTGTTCCAACCTAATCAGGACTCACATTGGGTAACCAAGCAAAAAACCCAAAGGCAATGCGATGGGACCCAAAGACAGTGAGTGCCAGATTGCCTTGGGTTCTCAGGATGGCCAGCAAAGCTGCCCCAACTTCTTGCTCCATTAATAAGTCTTGATGGATGCCTGACATGAAAAATCAGGATGATCCCTTACCCTAGAACTATCTATTATCCACCAAAAGGCTTGCTATGCTTCTCTATGATAAGATGTCCCACTTTAAAAGGAAGCTACCTAGGCAGCTTCCAGAATCTTCTCTTCATTAATATATTTAACTAGCAAAACTCTTATTGATTGATAAAGTGCAAATATCAAGACTGAACTTACCAACTCAGATTGCTGACAATGAAGCAAATAAACTTAGAGCCTGTCTTATGAATAGCAAGAGGCATCTCTCACGGAAATGAGACCTTATATTTATATGGGCTTTAAACTTTTTGAAGCAACTTTACATTTTATCCTACTTGATTCTTACATCAGTCAGGATAGAATAGCTTTCGTTATAATTACAAACCACGCCAGAATATCATTGGCTTAAAACAACAAAGTCATGCCACTTGTTTATCATGAATCCTCTGGGGAGGGAGCCTTGCCCTATGTCATCCATACTCAGGGACTCAGGCTAAGGGGACTTTATCTCTGTGCTTCCATAATTGCAAAGGTGGGAATAAGGGAATGTGGTGACTGGTGTATTGTCTGCTTGACAGTGACTCATGACACTTCCACTCATAGCTTATGGGACAAAACATGTCACATGATCCCTCCTAACTTCAAAGAAAATGAGAAATTTAACCTTGCTTCTGTGCCTATAAAAAGGAGCTTGAATGTTTGGAAGAGACCAAGGACCATCACACTCCTCTTCACAGCTCTATGAAGAAATAGAGCCAGTAAGACAAGTCACGGAAGCCAGGCAGATTTTCTAAAGATGATGTTGAGAGAAAGAATGGACAGTTACCTACATGTGGCAATGCTTTCCTTTTTGTTCTTAAGTATCTTTCTCTCACCATGCCACAATGTCTAAAATTTTATTCTTCACTCCTTTAGACTAAGCAATGCCTTGCTTTAGAGGACAGTATCTTTCCTAACATCTTGGTGTGAATTACTTATCAAGAGATGATGGGAGGGTGCTCTTCAAGATGGACAGGAAGCACACTCATGACATGGGGATCAATTAAGTGGTACACCCCAAGCTGATTCTACCAGCAGGGGTTTCTGGAGGGGTTTCATCAGAAGTAATGAGGTCTCCGTGACTTTTGCAGTAAGGTGGAGTAAGGGGATGGGGGTTGGGTGGCTGCTTTTATCAAAAGGCATGACAGTCTCTATATATTTCCTGGGATAGGACCCCTGTGGACGTCTTTACAGATAATACACTGTGAAGGAGTTAAGTTATACATCTTCAGAACTGTGTAGAGCAAATTAAAAGCAAAATAAGAATTAAACAGATGATGCATTTAAACTATGAACTTTATGAAAATGCAAAAAGAGACTGAGAAGTTCCTTGAAATTGCTGTGCTAGTGCTGTCCAAGTAATTGACCATTCCAGTGAAGGTTAATTTGGACACCGAAATTCAGCATTAGAACCATGGACAGAGACAACTGATGCGGTTTGGAGACTACTTTTAAACACAATAAAGTTTCCTTAGACAGAATTGGAAGTTGATAGCAAAATCACTCTGTGTATTATTTGCTTGACACGTGTATGTGCTTTCTTATATTAACAAGGTGCTTTGGTGTTTTTGATTATGAAACATTTTTGAATGAACACTTCAGGAAGTCTCATATAAACCTCTGATCTTTTTCTGCTAGTGTTCTCCTAAACTACTAGCATATTTTCAATCCATATTTCTATTCATTCTTTTGGCGTAAAAGCTCAAAAGCTCCAATGGAAAGATGTAAGTGGCTGGAAGGAAATCAAATTAAGGGCCTTTGGTTTCTAGTATCACCAAGAATGTAATGCTTCACATTTCAAGGGAAAGCAGACTACATTTTTCTAACGCCTTTTCTCTGCTTCCTGAAAATCTTGGGAAATTCTAGCAACAAGACAATCACCACATTAGTACTTTCAGCAAATAACTGAAAGATGGAAAAGAGAAGCTTCCTTTTCACTAACGCTTGGGAGCTATAAGTGAGAAGAGAGCCAAACTCTACCTGGGCAGGGCTTTCAGAGAAAATAGTTTTAAGACTTAGTGAAAGATGAGGCTTCTTATCACACTCAAACTACGAAGATATTTAGTGTCAGCTGGACCTGAAAGCAGAGTCAGCCTCCCATCTCGTATACTCACATATAGCTGGAGTCAATTCCCTTTAGATTCTTTCTCAAGCTTCCAGCACCAACTCCTCCTTCCCATCTCCAAGTTAGCCCTCTAGAAGTCCAAGGTCAGGCCCTTCCCATTTCTGTCTTTGCTTATGCTCTTTCCTTCATCTAGAATCCCTCTAGGCAAGTCTATTGAAATCCTACTTATGTGCCTTTAAGATGTACTTAAAAATTATCTTGCCCAACTGTACACTCATACCACACACTATTCTTCCTACCCTCTACCGCTTGGCTCAGGCAGTAGATATCTCCCTGCTTTTCTCGGCTAGTGACTTTGTTGGAGTATTCAGTTTTGTACATTGTGACTTCACTTCTATTAAATCATTAACCAGTCACTGACAAGCTTTGCTCACTCCCTATTCCTGAAGTAGAGACTTCATTTCTCTCATAGACTTACCATCATGTTACTACTCCCTGCAACCTAGATGGAAATTCCCATCATTCTTTTAACAAATATTTATTAAAAGTGTACTAGCTGCAGGGGCTGGCCCCGTGGCCGAGTGGTTAAGTTCGCGCGCTCCGCTGCAGGCAGCCCAGTGTTTCATTGGTTCGAATCCTGGGTGCGGACATGGCACTGCTCATCAAACCACGCTGAGGCAGCGTCCCACATACCACAACTAGAAGAACCCACAACGAAGAATATACAACTATGTACCGGGGGCTTTGGGGAGAAAAAGGAAAAAATAAAATCTTTAAAGAAAAAAAAAAGTGTACTAGCTGCAAAATTTTATTTAATTGACTCCCTTGGAAGAGACAGCCAACCAAGTGCTTAGCACAGGGGAAGTTCTGTTAAATGCCTGAATATCACTCAATAAGGAAAGATTTTGGGGGGAATTTTCTCCATCTCTCTCAAATTAGTTACAGAATAGCTTGTCAATAGTTCCTTATTGCTCTAGATGACTTGGCCAGGGGGATAAAATCCAAGACAGTCATTTTAGTGAGAGAATAGAGTTTGAAGAATGTGATGGCCAAATTCTAAGTGTCTGGGATCACAGAAAGCAGAAGGCATTAGGAGAGAGCAATAAGAGAGCAAGGTATCAGATAATGGATTGTGTGCAAAAGGATAGCAGAGTGGCTAAAAGATGCCTGCCAAGTGAATTGGGAAGGGAGGAGAATTGTTGGGGGAGAGCAAAGGCTCCAAATATAAAGCTGTACTTCTTCATATTTTGACTAGAATCAACTCTGGCACTAAGAAGAATGTTTAAGAGCAGAGAGACATTATCAATGATTGATCACTATCAATGAACAGAGTGTATTGATCACCTAGGAAGCATCATAGTCAGATGTACAGGCTACACCCACAGAGGTTTTAATTCAAGTGTGTAGGGTGGCACCAATGAATCTGCACTTTTAATAAGCACCCTCAATGACTCTGATGAGTGTGGTCCAAGGGCCATCCTTTGGGAAACACTGGTAGAGACTGTAATGTTTTGCTTTCAAGATACAGCTAAGATGCCAGCATCTCCTAGTTAATTTACAGCCTTGCCTTTCCGTGAATCTGGTGGCTGAGTAGGAGGAAAATATCTGGATGGCTTCATGCACAGATTGCTCACTATTCTTGTAGCCAGAGATCCAATTTAAGAGACAAGAAAAATCCATAGTTTTGATACATTCAAATCTTGAGGCCCCACATCTGTTCCGTTTAGTACCACATGTTTTCAGCAGAAAAGGATGTAGTTTTTATTTCACATATTTTAGGTTGCTTTAAGTCCAACAGCATGCATAGTTTTTAGCAGCAAAGGCTCTATAGATGTCCCAACGATAATTCACAAAACTTCTTACAGAAGCCAAACATGCAAGTACAAACAATCCTTTAGCTTTTCCACTTTCAAACTATAGCCAAAGAGCACAATTAAGTCTCTGTAGAGTAATTTTCTCATGACAAATGGCCAGTAAATACTTCCCATAGATAATTTATTTTAGTGTTATTGATTTTTTCCTCCTAAAAAGCTATATTGAAACAACAGCCATTAAGGCTTATAGAGCTTTGCAACATCTGGTTATGATTGCAGACAATTGCTCCATTCCTTATTTTGGATGCTGCATATAACACCAACAAGAACACCTTCATTAGCTGCCTACTATTCCCCTTTCAGATGGTACCTGGGGAAAGGCACGCAAAAGAGATAGAGAAATATCCAAAGGCAAAGCAATGGTTATTGTCCATAAATTGCTTATGTCATTTACTCAGAGTCTGCTCCCTGGCATTGTGTTAGAAGAACATTTTGCTTCTGTATGCATTACTTGGCATAGCTATGCCCAATGTATTAGTGAATTAAATACATCTATTTTTAAACTAGAGGCATACTAGCACATTGCCTTCCACTGAAACAATTTGCAGAGGTAAAATTCATCAATAGTTATTAGTCAATTTTGTTAGTGGAAAGAAACAGAAACTGACTCTGACCAGTTGAAGCTGAAGGATTTTATCAAAAACGTTGGCGTAACTCAGGAAACTCCTCTGAGCATGAGTCTTGGAAAATGAGCAGGAACAAGGAAATATCGGGTGAGTGCCAAGACCACAGGAACTGTCATGTGAAGATACTTCTTCCTCTGCCCCTGGAGAGGACACGGACATGGCTGCCACCATCAAACTGGGAAATGGGTGTGGCTGCTGCACAAATGAAGGCACCTCACTGTCTCTGATTTTTGTTTCACTCCTTCAAATTTAAAATGCCATGAGAATTTTGATCTTCTTGGCCAAGCCTAGATCTCATTCATGAGAGATCCTGAGTCTGAATTAACTGGGCTTTCTGGAGCTTTAGTACGATTCAGGCTCTGCCTGCCAGGAAGACATTTAACGGAAACAGAGGAAGGGGATTCAGACACTGAATAGTCGAAAAATCCTTGTGTCCACTATACCTAGTGGTAGCACTCAAAATGAAGTCTGAACTATGTTTTCTTTAGAGTCTTTTAACTCAAAATGCCTAACATTTCACCATGGGCTATACCACATCTGAAAGACTAAAATTAATTACCAAATCCATATCATAATATTAGTAACATTAAGGAGGATAAACCGGTAGAGATTCTTCAGAGAATCAGATATTTATGCCCACAAAATAAGGTTCATAAACATAGAAATACGCAGCTGAATAGCATTAAATAAAGATGAAGTTTTGCATCCTGTTTTCATCCCATCTGTCAGTAAACATTTATTTAGTGTCTTCTACAGACCAGGCACTCAGGTGGGTACTAGGAACTCAGAGGTGAACTTAACTCTGTTCTTGTCCTCAACGGACTTATATTACAGGAGAAGAAGACATACGTACAAACAGACAATGCGATAGCGTAGCACAGCAGAGGTATAAATATGTGAGGAGTCAGACCTACTTAAGCAGAAAGAAAGACTTCAGGTAAAAAAATAAAAAATAAATGACCTAAGAAGATGTGTCTCTTGGTAAAGTAGAAAGATGGCTTCCCAGGCATGAGAAAAGACATGCAAGTAGTTGCATGTGATTTGGAAATGGGTAAATGTGTGCCTGTTGGTGGGGGTAGGAGGGGAGAGTAAGGAGAGGTGAAACCATGAAATAAGGCTGAAGAAGCAGACAGAGTCAAAATTTGGAGAACCTGTCCCAAATAGAGAATTTAAGTTTGTCATATAGGCAATAGAGAATCATTAAAGGTTTTTAATCAGAGGAATATTACATTTTACTTTTGTGCTTTATGTTTTATGGAATATTTTATAAAGGTTGTTCTGGCATGGAGAAGGAATTGGAGAAGACAAGATGAGGCCGGAAGATCTCATAGATTTTGGCAATATCTCAGGGAAGAGAAGAAGGGAGTCAAAGCTAGTGACATTCAAGTATTAATGAAAAATGAGAGAAGGATTTGAGAAATGAAAAAGAAAAAAGAATTGGCATGACCTTGTGCACGTAGGGGGTGAGAAGAGGGGAGGATGAGCATGCTGGGCTAACAGCCAGGCTTTGAGGGTGCCAATGGAAGAGGAGTCAAAGGTTTGTGGAAAAAGAAAGGATGTCCAGCAAATTGGATATATCAGGTTTTGAATGCAAGAGAGATATTTTAGTTAGAAGTATCACTATTAATTACGAGGACGGAGCATATGAGATCACTCTGAGAGAATATGTACAATAAAGAGAGGAGCAGACAAAATGTGAAGCATGGGAGCATTCCAGCATGTAAGGAATTTACAGAAAGAGAGGAGCCTGCAATGGGAAGAGAAGAGGAATGATCAGAGAGGTTGGAGGCACCTGGGGACAGTGGTAACATAGCATGGTAGGATGGAGAGAAATGGAAGAAAAAAGGCATGATTAATACCATATTAAACTGATTTTTTTTTCTTTGTCTGTAAGGTCCTCGATATGAAGGAACAGTGCCTTTTTAAACCCCAAACTATCCAGCACCTAATAAAATATCTGGCACTTGGTAGGTACTCAGAAACGCTGTTTGGATTGAAGCATAAAACACACTTGCTGCCAGAGAAGGAGTTGGGGATGTAGCAATACCATCCAAAATGCTCCCCTAAGGGAAGTCCACATATCAGTGAGTCAACAGAAAGACGCTGAGCTGAAACAGTCATGGTATTCGTATTTCTACCTTCTGATAAATGGGAGAACTCTTGTCAGCTGAGAGTATAATCAGGGAATTATTCATCTAGCCTAAAGGAACATCTCTTATCTGCCAATTAGAAAAGAAAGTACAGTTACAGAAAACAGAAGGGTGGAACAAAGAAGCAACTGGCCAAAGATCTCACAGACTTCACATCAACCTTGACTCCAGTGAGACAGGTGGACAGCAGTCATTCCCAGAGTAACAGTAATCAGTGGCTGTAATGTAATCAGTGGCAGGCATTTTGCAGAGCATCTTACAGAGCATCTTACAGAGCCCTGAAGATTCCTTAGTCTTATGGTTGAATGAGGTTGGAAAACTGAACTTGAAATATTTACTGATGTATCATTTAAGAAGACCTAGCAAGGGCCCTGATGAAATTACTGAGCATTCCAGGAAAGATTTCTATTGGACGAATACAGCAAGGAACATTCAGAGATAGTCTATATAATTTATATCACATAAGAGGCGAGGAAGGTAGACAGTGCCAGGAGCTGAGTGGACTCTTGGTTAGAGGTTTTCACTAATTCCTTGATTGGAGAATTAGCTTGCTTCCTTAACAAAAAGCAAACTAATGAGAAACCTTCTGTGTTAAATATATCATTTATAACATCTAATTATTCTTGTGCTAAATGAATAGTAGAATATGATGTCTTCTCATTCCATAACATAAGGTCCAGTTTGTTAACAAATCTTTTGGTTGTGAACACCTTCTGCTATATAGATAGATGTAGACATATTGATTTGATATAGAGATGTAGTTATAGCTACAGATACATAGGGAGATACATATATAGATATTAATATAGATAGAGATATGAATATACATACAGATGTAGATATGGTCATAGATATGGTTATGAATATGGAGATAGAGCTAGATGTTTGAACTTGGTAGGTGCCTCCTGACTATTACAGGATGGGTTCAGGTGCCTAGGGACAATTAAAAAACAGGTACGTAGTGCTGTCAATAAGTTTACTTCATATTATGAATATTTACAAATAAAATGACATGACTTCCAAGCTTTACTCTGAAATATTATGGGAGGGAAAATAGGTGAGGAGGTGGCGCATAGATCAAACAAGACTAGCTATGAGTTGATCATCATTGAAGCCAGGTGATGGATATATAATGCTGATTTTACTAAATTGTCTACTTTTGCGTTTGTTGAAATGGTTTTCCCCATTAAAAGTTTTTAAAAAGTTAATGTTTATTTCTGCATCAGAGTGCTTTATGTTAAAATAGCATTTAATTAGGCACTAAACCACATGGCAGAGATTACTAACTCAAACAGTGTTCGAAGGGAGTGTCAAAGGAGAATGGGGCTGGAGAGGGTATTGAAGGGGGACAGTTTGGATAAGCAGAGGTGTTGGGAGGGCATTTTAGGCAAGTGAAGTGATGGGGAAAGCAAAAGAGAAGAGACGTTGTTGAACAACAAAAATACTAGTTTATAAGAGTAATAGATGAATGATACAAATATCAAAATAGGGAGATAGATCTGAATTGAGAAAATCCTTGAGTGCAAAAAGTTTCAATTTCACATCTGCATTGTTAGAACTAGGAACCCACTGATGGTTTTTGAGAAGAGGAATAACATGAAGAAATTTACTTCAGAGAAGCTTAACTGGTATAAGACAATAAAGAGTGGATAGACTAGTAGCAGGAAGTCCTGCTAAAAAGCCTTTTGGTCATCCCAGAGATGGTGTGATAAAGACTCACTGGTGTGGTGGTTGTGAAAGGAATGGATGGATAAGGCAGAGGACTTAAAGCAGAGTTAAATGATGGAATAACCGTCCAGAGGTGAAGCAAAGGGATGTTCGTAGTAAGAACATAGAGAGAACATTAAAGATAAGTAAATCAAATCTTTATTTACAACAAGATAACTTCGGCAAGAACTGGGAGGTGATTTAAGGTTTTAAAAAATGATATGTTCAGATATTTTTAAAGATATACCTCCATTTAATTTTTCCAAATTGATGTTTAGAAAGCTTGATTTTCCTTATCACTGCATTTTTCTTCCAACAGAGAGCAGCATCTATAACTGATACTCTGAATGCATACTCTACGTAGGCAGGTATTCTGAATAATACAAAAGCAAGTATGCAAGGGCCACTCTATTAAAAGTTATACTTTTCCTATGTAGATAGGAAAAAATTTTAAATGTACATTATAACACACCTACACAATGTCAATATTCATGAAACTCCATTTTCTACTCATGACATAAGAATGTAACGAACATCTCAATTGTCACTTAATGCATCTGTGCATCCAAGAATATTAAGATTGGGCATAAAAAGCAAGAGGCTGGATTAAAAACCAGCATTAAAATACCCAAGTGAATTTAGTTCAGTATTTATGGAGTATATTTTATTCTACTAAGGAGCATCTTAATGCAATTCAGAGTCTGAACAAACACAATCCCACGCAGAGGATAAAGTGTAAGAGTGACAAGATGCCAACACATCATGACAACCACTGTGCTGTCTGACCTGGAACGTTTATGCATTTTCTAAAAGTGCATAAAAAGCAAATTTTGTCATTGCTTCCAGCACGTCAACCTTACATTTTTAGTTTCTATTACCCACAATCCCATGGGCTCTGGTAAAACATCAAACTGAAGTTCATGAGTTAACATTTTAAAAAGACACAATTTGAAGATGTTCCCCCAGGTGCCCTGATTCCAGCAATTTTGCTTCATATGCTAAGAAGCGGACAAATCACTAGCCCTGAAAACAGCCAGCACCACTATTATTATCAACAATGAAATCCACCCACAAATCGAACTGGTGCCAACCAACCACTCTGAAACGCTGACAGCACCATGAGGCTGTCCAACTGTGGAGACACGGAAAGCAGCTGCGATTTCTCTAACTAAATGCAGATGCTGAGAAGTTTGACTGTTTTTTGTTGATGCTCAGACGCATGGGTACTGATGGGAAAGCCACTGAGAACTTCCACAGATGTACCCAGTGATGCTGCAGTTAGTTCCGGATACTAGTTACAAACTGATCTTTGCATCTCTCACCTGCTTCTCTTCCTGCATTTTCTTTCTCAGATCACTGAATTATCATCTACCCAATGGTCTAAGCTAGAAACCTCCAGAATGGCTTTTTCCTTACATTCTCCAACTACCAAAGTTGGGAAATCTCAATTCCATCCCCTCCTCTCTGGCCCCACTGCCAGGCTTCAGGTCCTCTCATCCCTCTGGACTATTACTAGATGTATTAATCAGGCTTATGTTTGGCCATAATTAATTGCTAACATAGTATTCTATCTTTAATAAATGATTAGATAACATTACAGAACTGTTGCTAGAAGATTTAGAAACTATTAATTTAGAAACTAGGAATAAAATTAGTAATTGGAATCATTTCCATGTGGTGCTTAAACTCAGATTCAATATTCATAGGGTTGACAGACAAATTCTTTAATTAGACATTCCAAATAGTCCAAGAAATGCAATTTTATCAGGGAACAGAATACTGAGATACTTAAGTGGCTAAAGCAGGATTTAAAGATTCTCGTCTCCTATTATTTAGAGGTTGGTCAAGAATCTGTCTTCCAGATTCTTCTTCCTGTAAACCCTTGCAAATGTTGCAAATCTGGGTTCTTAAGAGAGTCATATTCAGAGAATTAATATGTCATCTTTGGTTTTAAACTTGAAGGTTGATACAGGCAGTGGGCTTTTTCTTTTTCTGACACAGAAACAAATTGTTTCTCCCAAAACATGAACTCACTGTTTTGAGGAATTTGGTCAGATCTTTCCATGAGTGACAGCTTTGAAGGAGGCTCCGTTGCCTACACTGTCCTTCTCCACCACGGGCACTGTTTCCAGCTTTGTCAGGAAGAAGCCCTATTTCTATGTAACAGTCACCGTGGAGACACAGCAAGAGCGGCTTCATCCAGTGCCCTTTTCTTTAGTTCCTCACTTTGAAAGCCACTTACACTTGAATGTATTATTTAACATGGTAAAAAATGCATTGCTCTCCCAAACCTTCAGAGCTTAAACAGGTTTAAAAAGCTTTGGAAACCTTTCTAAACTAAAATAACCTACCCTTGGAAGAACGATGCCTGGTGTTCATATCAGGATTATCGGCAGTGGGCCTGGATGAGTAAACAATTAAATGAACAGTTTTATAAAATTTGGTGGCCTGATGCCCCCCCCGACTCACCCAAGAAGCTTAAAAGGGCCTTATATGTCATAAACCAATTATCCTCCCACCATGCTTGAAAGAAGTACAAAATTGCTGTTGCCGTAGGCTCAAAGGTAGTGTTAAATCCTAGACACACAATAACTGTGGTAAGGTGAAGTGAAATAACCTGATCCAGCTTAAAGATCAAAGACTAAAATAGAGTTGACCAGATGTCCAGTTTCCTAACAAATGGAATAAACCGACCCTGCTGATTGAATCAGAGATTGCCAATTCAATTAGGTCATTTAAACAAGACCTAAAGTATTTATATATAATTTTTCAACACATCTTTTTAGCTCTAACCTTGAAGCACAGATGGGAGGAGAGAAAGGGGTCTGCTGTCTCTGTACTATGCCAGCTTAGCTAAGCTTGAAATATGTTCCCAGAATTCTCTGCTCTGTATGATTCTGGGCTAGGGCTGACCACAAGAGAAATCTATGAGAAAAATGGACTCCAGACGTGAATCAGGAGTCTAGTTTAGCTTGGCAGATCAGTGTAGTGCCATACTCTAGTGCAGCTCATGTATGTTGTTGTGGATATGCTGGCTCACCCTGTTGGCTTATGTCTGATCTCATCCTCAGGCTTCTCCAACTCCTGGGCCAGGTGCATTTTTAGGATTATGAAAGAGTGTCAGCTTCTCCTGAAGGTCACTTGCTTCATCAAAATTACAGGATTGGAGGTAGTGACAGATCAACTCAGTATCCAGCTTATCCTTATGGGGTCCAGCTTATCCTCCTGGATTCTAGTTTGTCTTTGCTCTCCTCCACTTCACACCCATCTCTTCTTTCCAACTCCCTGCTCACTTCAGGCCTAGCATCAGATGCAAAAGCAACAGCTATTCATAAATTGTTTAACCAATCCCTATGCTTGCACAATGTCAAATCTCTCTAATAAATCTCTTATTCTATCTCATTCCTGATCATTTTACTGTTTTAACCAAATCCTGAGTGACACAGAAGGTATGCCAAGCCCTGTGATAGATGCATTGCTATACATTGTCTAATTAAACCCTCGCAAAGCTTCATTTTTAAATAAATCAGAAGAAAAAAATTAGGTGAAATGCCTAAAGCCACATGAGTTTCTACAGCACCAAATTCAAGCCTATGCTATCTTCTCTGTGTTGCGTAGCTTCGTGAAGGCCCCTCCTCCCCAGACAAAGCACATTAAACATTGATCTTAGGAATGTAGTGACAAGGTAAATAACTCAGAGCAAAGAGCCAGGCTGGAATGATGGAGCCAGAAGGAACAAATGGGTTAGAATAGGGCAGAGATGAGAAGCAAGTAGTCAAGGTAAAATGAAGGGTCTGGAAATAAGTTCTCAATCTTTGGGACCAAAGATTCTCAGTAAGATTTTCCAGGAAGACAAACCCTCACAACATAGAGGTAGAGTTAAGACTGGGGCAAGTGATAAACCAGGAGACAACAAGAAGAGGCCAAGCCCAGACGGCAACCAAGGAAGAAGATCTAGAATTTGAGAAAACAGGAGATCAAACATAGTAGGAGCGCCCACTTTATGTAAGGTATATTTGGATGCCATGTAATTCAAAAAGCAAAGCAAAGTGAAAAAAGCAAGCCCAGAATTGAGAACCCAATTGCAGAGACTGAAGGAGCAGGAGAAATGTTCAGGAGGTCAGACTCAGGGAATGGCATTTTATGCCTCCAGGTCTGGGCTTTTTGGTTGAGCCAAGAACCATTCTCAGTGGAGCTTGATCTGAGCCCGTGGCTGATCTTGAGATTTAGGTACAAGGAGCAAAATGAAGATTCAGTCAGTCATTAGGACTCAAGCTCAAAGCCAGATTAGAGGCAAGTCAGGGTGACTCGATGTTGAACCACAAAGCATTTGCCTTGAGACTCTGTCCGCCTAAGCCAGAAGCCGGGGTTGGACCCCTCAGTGCTGTACGCTGAGATCAAGTGACTCCTGCAGCTGGGAAAAGCCAGGGAACCAGAAGGAGTGACAAGCTGTGAGGCTTGAAAAACAAACCATGTACGAATAGGTGTGTGAACTATAAATAAATCCTAGAACTCAAAGTGGAGGATTATTAAGTGACTTATCTGGGTTCTATGTATATGATCCATATATATATATGATGTTTGAATATATAATGTACATAATGGAGAAAGATTATATATACTCTATATATGTGAAGATGGCATGTTGACCATATTTTAATGACAATTATATGTAGTAGAATTGAGTATAGGTTAAACCCTGTTCAGTGATTAACAGAAGTTTCTGAATTTAAAGAACTATTAGTCTTTCCTAAACTACTTACACTGGGGTAAAAATAATTTTATAAATATTATTTATGTAAGTATTATTTTTCTCTTCTCTAGTTGTAGAGATCAATTACCCCGCATTAGGTTGTACGTTTCCAGTTTTTTGAAACTTCATTTTTTTTTTTTTGGCCACAAACATGTAGATAAATAACTGTACTGATTAAACTTGGCTTTGGGGTTCTAATACCTCTGGAATTCACAGAATGGGATTTCAAAGCTAACGAGTGCACAAATGTGTATCTTTCAGCCATCCCCCTCCCCCTCCACACACACTTTTACATCTGTCCTTTGAGAGAAGTATGAACAAACTCTCACACCACTACCTGCTATTTACAGCCAGAGAGGAAATGTTTGAAAAGCATGCAGTAATAGCAGCTTTCTGGCTTTTTAGATTATTAGACCTCTTTTGCTTACCAAAACAATTTCTGTTAACACAGATCTTCAAGACTCAGCAAAAACTCCCACCACCAAGACATGATAAAGTTTACAAAAGGAATCTCCTTCAGCAGTATTGGCTTAGGCCCCATCTTGGTAATGATTCATTTTAATATCCTCTGTCTTGCTGAATTATTACACTTACCTTTATTTGCTCACTGTGTCCTAACCAGCCAAGAAGCTATTAACATAATCTTCATTCATGTTCCTTTCTTTAGATTTTCTGTTCCCCTTCACTGGAGGTAATAGAGTGAAAATGAGTATTAGATCATTATACTTTCTTCTATGCATAATTTTAATGCATTTAATCTGGACAAGGAAAATTTGTCCTCTAGTTGAGCTATAAGCCAAGAGAAATTTCTAGGTTTCTCGGTCCTGAAGCTTGATGTATGATAGAGAATTGGGCTAAGCTGATTTCCAGAGGGAACATGGGGATAAATCACATCATGGCTGGTATTATCCATTAGTATCTTCATGCTGGCTTTTAGGTCGGACAGAACTATAATTCTCACAGGGAGTTTCGGAGAGAAACGTTTATGATAGAAGTTCTGATCCTATGAAGATCATTAATATTGCCATTTGAAAGAGATGTGTGTGGGCAGGGGAAGGGGAAGAAGAGAATGACTAACTGCTATGCACTAAAAAGTACTCAGTTGACCTAAGTTACTTTCAGTTCCATGGAGGGCTTAGGAGATGCTAATGAGCTACTGGGAATCTTACGCAGAGTGGCACTGAGGCCAGTGTCGGGAAAGGTCTGTCCTGGTGCAGCAGTGAGGGGATAAGGGGATGCTTTGACTCTACAGAGTTGAAGAAGAATTAAAAAACTAACTAAACGTGGGTCTACTTTATTTTTTAATTTATTTTATTTTATTAGCACCATTAGTTGGCAATTCTTAACAACATCAGTGATAAACATATCTCTCAAAAAAAATTTTGTTCATCTAAGTTCTAATGAAATCCTCCAGTTATTGTTGAGCTTTAGTTATATACATAAGTCTAAATAATATATATTATATAATATATATAAAATTTGTTTTTATTTGTATTTACAATTTAAAACAATGAAATAAAGTGTCAACTGTGAGATATAATATTTTTCTTTGGTAAGTGTAAATTTTGGTTTCTAGGTAAAACAGTTTACTGAATTGGAATAATTCCTTTAAATTAATTTTTATCTTTCACTTTTAACTGTTAATTGTTTGTTATAAAACTAAGGAAAGAATCTGAAAATGGTTATTTTTGATTATTACATTATTATTATTACCATAAATATTTTTGTCCTACAGGGGAAGAAGGTGTTAAAAAACAATCTTCTCCAGGGATCAAATAATCTAAGCATACCACTAACTAAATAAGCCAGATTCAGAGACTGTGATTCTCACAGTGTGTCAGGCCCCACTTGGAAGAAGTAAAATTGAACCAGCTTGGAAAGGGCCCTCAGAGGCATAGACATGATTAGTTTTCCATATGCCATGAGTAAGTTATCATTTTTAATAGTTAGCCTGTCTCAAACGATAAATAATTTGAATTTTGTATAGGGAGGATCCAAGATTTCTTAAAATAATAATCTTCATTCATTGCATTTCAATGTAGGGAAGAAACCAAGACTATACTACCCTAGAAGCCCCAAGTAGCATTCTGGATTGAAGACCTTTTGCGTGGCTGCTTTATGAAGGCCATCCAGTCTGGTTCAAAGATCCTTTGAAGCCAGGAGGAAGAGATGGAGAGCTGCCTGCTTGCCCACACCCTTGCTTGAATGCTGATTGAGTGGTCCCAAGGGATCCAATGAGCTATGCCATCTATCATTTTCATCTCCGTCCCTGGGGTATTTTAATTTTTTTTCTGGTAGCAAAATATGTACTTAATAGCTAGTAAGAACTAATCTTTGAAAAACAGCTGTTTTCTTAGGCTAAAAATTACTTATCAGCCTTAAATAAGGATATAAACATGTTGAGCATGCCTGCCACACAAAGAATATATAAATAGAGCAATTACAGGATTTGGGGGGCTTTTTGTTTGTTTTTGTTATTGTTTTATTTAATGAAAGGGAATCCATAACAATAGCCACTATTGATTGCCTCATAGACAAGCATGGCTACTAGGATGATCCAAAAGCATTTCACTTTATATTTTACATGTGCATTTGTGTATGTAAGTGTGTGATAACCTAGGGAAAAATGAAGTTCAAATGGAAGTCATGATCACAGTTGAATAGAGCAAAACTTTCATTTGTTTTGTCCCCTTCGTTCATCTTCTACACTTCTAGACTCCATGCTTTTACTCACAAGTAGAGGAAGTAGAGAGATGATAAAAGGCTTCTTTAAAAGGATCTTTCCTCATGCCCCATCCAAGGTTCAGGAAGGGTCTCAAGCCTTGATTATTGACTTAATGTTTATACCAAATGTCATCCTTAACCCTGATTTTTAACTAATCAAACAAATCAATAGGAGGTAAAGAAGTACATCATCAAAGGTGAAATAGCATACTGCTGGTGGATAATATGCCAAGGAGATCATATTTACTGATATTAAAAACACAGCAAGGAGAATGACATTTCTACCCACAGTATAGAGTATTTTTTAATAGCTGCTATTTTTAGAGTAATGTTTCTCTCGGTGATAATGGAAAGAGTTTCACATATTAATCAGCCTTTAGACCAAATTTGGATAAATAATTCAACTGGAACCTTGTTCAGGTTTCAACCTTGTCACATTTAATCATCACATGAGTGAATATTATGAGAGATAATTTGAGGTTACTTAAAATTTTTTTCCCTTAGAAATATTTTTCCCTGTGTATTTTCTTGCATTTCTCATTTCTTCTCATCTCTCGACATTACACCAACTCAATAGGAGATGCATCCTACTAAATTACATATTATTGTTAATAGAGTGCTACTGTCCAATTAATAGTAGTGGCATTTCCATGCCAAAAGGACACGTGCAGAGTTCGCAGTTCGCCATCCATTTCTTCTTCCGAGCAAGCAGAAATTATTCTTCACTTTGCTCCTCCTTTTTCTCTCCTCCTACTGCCTCTCCTTGCCTTTGACCTAAGATACCTTCGGCCTGCTTTCCTACCATATACACATAAAATGAGATGCTTGATTTCAAGGACCTCTGGTATTTCACAATGGCCTCTAATATTCCTGACTCTATTTTCTCCTTCTTGAAGCCTCCTTATTTCAAGGTAGTATATCCTGAACTATTCAATTTTGATGTAACTTGCCTAGATCGGATGTAAAAATCACTAGTATAACTAATATCCAAAGATACTTCATTTTCACCAAAGCAGAGTAAACAAACCTGTCTAAATAAGATTTAGTATTCAAAACAAAAAGTGAAAAGTTTTTTTAAAGTAAGAAGTGAACCCTAGTTATTATTGTTACTTTATGTACAACTTGTTGAATATTTATGAATATCCTTGAAGAGACAATAGTTGATCTTAGGTTGTGAAAGGCTCTTAAATTAGACTGCCTGGGTCAAATTAAGACACTGTCATTGCTCTAGCTGCCAACTTTACACAAGTGACTTAACGTCTCTATGCCTCAGTTTTCCTATATGTAAAAGTAGAATAATAAGGTTGTTGTAAGCATTAAGTGAGTTAATATTTGTAAAGCACTTAGAATAGCACCAGGCAGACATACAAATATTACTTTGATACAGTGTGAATCTTACTCTCATAGAGGCACTAGATTGATAGACAGCAAAGAGACGTGATTACTTCTTTCAGAGAAGATCATAGATATTTTCACAGAGGAATGGGCTCAGACCAATTGTAGCAAGAGAACATCAGTGGTAATAAGACCAGTTGTACTGTAATACTTCATATAAGAGATAATGAGAGCCTGTATCAGAGTAATGGCCATGGGATCAAGTTAGAGACAGTTTCAACACATGGCGAAGAAAGAAATCTACATAATGTGGCAACTGACTGAATGGGTGAAGCAGGGGAGCAAGATGAATTAAAGATACCAAGATATGGTCCTCAGCATCTGGGAGAATGAGTACCTCTTAAATGCACACAGACAGAACACTGCGGGGTTTGGACTGGGTAACGGGACGCTGGGAAATTCGTCAGTAGATGGAAGGACCATTGCAGTAACCTGGAGTTTGAGGGCAGGAACACGTGTTTGAGGGGAGAGTGCTAAGAACAAGGTAGGAATGTAGGCAGGAGACCAAGTCCAGGTCTCAGATTAAAAGAATGAGAAAGTTAAAGCAAGGATGATTCTGGTCTGGGAACACGAACTAGGACAAAAGGTCAGGGAAGAATCTGAGTGACCTCCATCTGTGTCCCAGGGCATTAGAGTAGAGCTTCCCAGATATCTCTTGTCAAAAGCCAAGATTTATCCTAGATACCAGGGAGTCATCATCATATGTATGAGTTCAACCAAGGAGGAAAGAAGAATGAAGAGTCCAGAAAATAGGGGAGATTCACCATCCTAACATCCTGGAGAGGAATTGAGGGACTTGAAGAGAAAGATATTTTTACATATTTTAATGATCCGTTGAATGGGGGTTCCAAGTGAAAATGGAGAGCAAGGTACAAAATTATCAAACACATCTTTTAAAACAACTACTTTGAAGCACGTAAAGTTCATCAATGAAGAAAGTGACTAGAAATTCACAGAATAAATAGCTGGGAAATAAATATCAGGGAAAAAGGTGAGAAGCTGTTCAGATATTTCTATACTGATGCACAGAGATTTAGTAAGTTGAATTTAGGTCTTTCAGCCTAAGAAGAAATACAGTGATTCATATATATTACCAAGACATAGCAACAAATATATAGCTGTGGAAAACTACAGCCCGCTCAAAATAAGCATAGTTTTTGCTTTGCTTGGTTTGATTTGCTTCAGTTTAGTTTTCAGAAGGAATATGAAGAATGTTCTCTGTTAAGAATGCATATACCTCTGTATGAATTTCTACATGGAAACTAAGCCTTTGGCTAATGATAGAAGGAGAGAGGGGATATGAAGTGGAGGAACAGCTTCTGGGAGAACCAAAGACATACTTTGTTGCTTAACAGTCCTTTCTGGGCTCAAGTCTGGTCAAGAGGCTGTGCAGGGAGCCAACCGAGCAGACAGAAGGTGGAGCATGACCTTACTTTTTGGCCTTGAGTAGGCCTGTAAGGATTGTGATGGTAAGTAATTGCGGTGGCAATAAAGCTTGCATCTCCAGTCTTCCTAACAGCCTCCTTGCTCATCAAGATGTAAGGAAGATTTAGCAACAGACTATTTTGGTTACAATCTGGCTTCTTCAACATGAATATTGAGGATATAGATTCTGAATAAGAGATGTAGTAACTCTCAACCGCAAAATTGTGTATGCAATCCATCTGATGCAAAATTATAGCAGACAATGGTTTCAACCACAAATCAAAGATCAGTGCCATATGGGTGCAGTGTGGTGAGGCCCACCACTTGGTATCGATCTTCTGAGCCGCAGCCTCACACACAGACGATAATTACCATCAGTCATACCTGAAAGAAAGGACCACAACACTTCTTTTCCTCATGTCAACATGCAGCAAGACATTGTCATTTAGGATAATTCCATATTTTTGGCTCTATAATTCAGCCTTACACTATTTGTAGGTAAATAATAAGAATTATAAAGTCACCTTTAAAAGAGGGAGTCAGGTGTGTTATCTACTTTTAAATGTTTTTAGCAGTGAATTGTAATCATGATAGCTATTTGAAAATGAAAAAATATGGTTTTTAAAATATTCTATAATTCTGATTGAACATTTCCCAAATAAGTCACATTACTGAAGTGTGTTTATGTGTGTCTGTTTGTAACACTCTTAAAATTTTTGGAATAAATTAATCAAATAAAAATACAAAACACCACTGAAACAATTTATAGTCTTTAAGAAAACTACATGAGCTTCCTACCTAAATAAATAAACAACACAAATTATTTTTTTAAACCATAGATGTATTTCTCCAGTGTTTCATAAAATGTGTTTAAATTACCCAGATTCCAAATGTCTCATGCACACAGTGGAATAGAATTCTTCTATTTCTTTGTTTCCCACTGCGCCCAGCCCTACCTACACAAAATAAAGGACCAATAAACATTTATTGGTTGATGAATGAGAAATAACTGTGGACACAGAACACTGCTAGATCATCTACTTTTTATTGAAAATAAAGATTTGACAACAGTCAAACACAAAAACAAAAACTGCAAAAGATTACCTCAGGCCTCCATTTATAAACAGTACCGGTGCCTTTCATCTAAGTGGTATTACTACTACGAATCATTAAAAAGCAAAGCAAAACAAAACAAAACAAGAAACCAAAACAGAAAAATCTTTGTGTGCGTATCCAGGTTCTCTTGTACAGTGCTTTCCTGGAAAGTCTTGAATAAGGTTCTCAGTATAAAATCACCTCTCAACAGCATGTTCACATTTTTATAACACACGAAAACAAAAAGCCAATCTCAAATATGTTTCTTTTCCACTGTCAGCCTTGGCGACTTAATCTTATTCTTTTCCTTCCCTTCAGTTCCAATTGTTTTTAAATAAATAGGATAGATGGCCTTGCCTTGCCTTTCCCACTATCTCCTCACCTCTTAAGCCCTTGCAGCCTGGGTTCTGCTATTTCTCCACTACTGAATCTGCTATCTCAAAGGTTCTACTTTCCAAATTTATTGGCATTTTCTCTATCTTCTTTTTCTAGGAAGGTTCTGAGCCCAGAAACCAAGTTGCCGCCTTGAAACTCTGCCTGTGGACTCTAGGTCATTGCACACCCTCAGTGATTCTTCTCCCTTTATCTTCCTTGCTAGCTCCTCATTTTCTTTTCAACCCCTATAATCACTATGAGGATAACTAACAAATGATGATGATCATTATAATAATGACTAACAGAAATTACTTACCACAAGCTAGGGATTGGTGTTCAATCATTTTATCTTTATAACAACCCAATGAGGAAGGCTCTAGTGTCATGCCCATGATAAAACTGAGACACACCGGGGTTAATGAACCTGTCCATGTTGACACTGCTAGTAATTGGCCAATGAGGATTTGAAGTAGAGTTCAAACAGCCACAGAATTTGGCTTTATAAATATCTGTAAACCCAGTCTGGATTATCATTTCCAGCACCTTTCAGATAACCTCATTTGTATATTTTAAAATTAAGCTTATCAAAAAATAAATTTTTGTATTCATATACACACTCTTTGATCTATTTCTCCTCCTGACTTTGCTTTAATAGTAATGCTGTTGTTTCGGTCACCAAATCCAAAACCTTCGACTCCAAAGACCCTTTTGTTGAAGTCACATTCACTCCTCATGTATATATTCCTATTAGGGTAACTGTATACTTATTTTCTCTACTTCCATTTCTCATTGTCTCTCATTCACTTTACACACTATAGTGAAATTCATTGTCCTATAATGTAACTTTAATCGTCACTCTCTTGCTTGCACCTTCAATGGCTCACCATTTTCTTAATGAATTCAGAGCACGTTTGTCATTTAATAAGGCATGTAAGGCCCCCTTTATTGAAGCCTCCCTAAGCTTCATGTCCTCCTCTCTAATACTTTCATGGTGTGGTCAAGCCTTTCCCCCAAATTTATACCGTCATTTCCTACATCCATACCATTATTTATGCTATAGCATCCATCTGCACCTCTCCCCGAATGCTACCCTTCAACACCATATCCAATGGAATTCTACTCTATTCTAAACTATCCATCCAATTCCAGGGTCAACTGTCTTTCCCTTGAACTCCAAACATACTTTATATCTCCTTGATAGCACTTACGATACCATGCCTTAAACAGTGGTTATTTTAACCCATCCCCCCAATAAAAGTGGTGAGAGTATCTTACTCATTATTGCAGCCCTGGCAGAATCAAGCGTAGTATTTTACAAATAATAGATTTTGAATAAATATTTTTGAGATTTAGGGATGGATTTAATGTGGGATTGGCAAAAATCTTATCTGCAGACTAATAGCTAATTTAATGAGGATCTTCCTTTCTTTAGCACAGCTCTGTAAACTCACTAAGGGAATTAGCTATGTGTCTTTCTACACTGAAGGAAAAAACGGTATTACCAAGCCGCTTCCTAATTGAAGCTTTCAGTTATTTCACGTACTACTTTGGAATACTAAATGTAAAGCAGCATCATAAACATTTTTTAGAAATCTATGTTAGATTTCTCCCAAAATTCATTCTGCTGGTTTTATTTAGCAAAAGTAACCCAGTATATTTGGCCAACCATATTGCCACCCTGTTAAAACTCAACAGGTCTCAGTCATTCTTGCAGTTAAGTAGGATCTGTAACTAAGTCTTGGCTGGTGAGATATAATGAGAAGTGTTGTGTAGAATATCGATGAAGTCTCCTTAAAAGTTTGCAGCACACTGCTTCTCCTCCCTTCTTTCTCCTAGATCTGCCGCTTGGAAGGCAGAGGGAATGGCTGAGGCTCCAGTGGCTGTCTTTGATAACGAAAATTAAAGTCCCATCTTGGAATTATGAATCAGAAGACTAAAAGGAACCTGAGTCCCTGAAGGCTTTAGAATAGCCATACTAACCCTACTTTGGATAAGAGGAAACAAGATGCCTACAAGAGAAAAAACTTGCCTAAGGTTACATCCTACTGTGTGATAGAGCTGGAACCCAGTGACGCTTACCCCAGAGTGAGCATTCTTAGCCACCGTACTATGCATCTCCTCAAGTTCTAACTGCAATTTATTACATATTGTACATGATCTTCTAATTAATAGGCTAGGATGATCATATAAAAATGAATCTTCTTGGAATATTAGTATTTTTAGTAAGATAGGATGGAGTCATATCTGACATCAGAAAAAGCATTCTTAAAGTGACATGGAGTCGGAAAAAAAGGCACTAAAATTTGGATCCAGTTAAGCTGCTGTGATACAGTGACACTCTTGGTTCAAATAATGATTTTCAATTCTCCAGGAAGTTTGAATTAAGAAATGTTATTTAAAAGCACAAAATATTGATTTGTCACTTCTTATTTCTCTGTTGAGAAATAAGATGATTATGAACATTCCAATATAAAACTTAACATGATTATTTTGAAGATGATTTTCTGTAAATGCATAGTTATAAAATAATATTACAGGAGTATATATTTGGAATTAACACAAAGAAAGAGTTTCCATTTATCTTGAAGCTATTTACAAAAAAGAAACAGGACAACCAGAGAGGGTTTCTTTTTCTCTTACGTTAATGAAATTTTCAAGTAAGATAAAATCATAGGCCCAGTGCAGATTGCCATCACATTCTTAAGAGTATTTTCATGTTCAACCTGTATTTTCAACTATATTTGGCTTATTAGTTCTTATCAAAATTCATTTTCACGAGAAGTAGAATATAACTTCAAAGTCCTTTTGGGTATCAGATGTCATCGTGTAGTATTCATTATGAATTACCTTTCAATCTAATAGCATTTAAACTGAGAAAAATTTGGAGCCTTTTAAATTCATTTTCTCAGGGAAAAAAAACTTTGTAGTAAAATGAAATTCCTTTGAAAGGGAAAGAATTGTCACATTTTTAATATTTTCCAAGACTATGACTATGATAAAGCAGCAGGCTTTTATCCAAATGTAGTAACTAAAGCTCACCTGTGTTCATTGTATCAAACTCTTTTTTTGTGTAATTCTAACTATGGAAGCTGAAAATGCTCTTGCAAAACTTGTTGTCATGACAACAAAATCCCCAAAGAGATGACGCAAGTCTGCATGTAAAGGAAGTATTCATGACATGATTTAGCAGAAAGATACTTCAGCCACCCACTACAGCCCCATTTTTCAGCTTATCTGTCTTTGGCTTATATTTTTTTTAACATATAACAAAATTCCCACCCTAAAGAGATCTATAATAAATATGCTAAAAGTAGCAGTTATTTTCGTCTTTCTTCTAACGACTGTTATTTATAGTGAATAAGGAGGGAGTTACTAAAACTTGTCAACCTTTATAAGTTATTTAGTAATATTCCCCTTGGTCACTTGTTCTTGATTTGGTTTGAAGTGGCTCTTTCAAACATTCTCTAACAGATTTCTCTATAAAGGGAATGTTTGATAACTCTAGGCAAGGAGAATTTATAAGAAAGTATAGATGTATTGTTTAAGAAAGATGAGAAAATAAAAAGTAAAAGAAGTTATTTTAAATAATAAAGCATACTTGTTTTTGCTTTAGAAAAGCCAAGAACTTCAAAACCAGTGCCAAAAAAGAGCACTGCTTTATGACTTCTTAAAAATCTTAGAATCTAGACTCTAAAATGGGAATAAAATTCTAATAAGTTTTAAAATGTAAAATATGAATGATGCTTTCTAATTTGAGGAAAAAATTTAGAAAAAGAAACTATGAAAAGCTTTAGTTTGCAGCTTCCTTACCCAACGTGTCATATTTCTTTCTTAATTATCTTTTTAAATGAGAATATATTGTTTACTCTGGCATTTGGGGTCTTTCTCATTGTGACTGTAAACCATCTCTCCAGTCCCTTCTTCCACTTGTATCTAGTGTTTGATGCAAGAGTTTGACAGCCAAGCTGTAACCCTTGTTCTTGCCAGATTAAACTCCTCATTGTTCCCTGAGGATAGCCTTAACCACGCAGTGTCTTCTTTCATTTCTACTTGTTTTAACCAGTGAAATAAGGCAAAAAAAGGAACAAAAGACATAGAGATCAGAAAGGAAGAAGTGAAACTGTCCCCATTTGCAGGTAATATGATAGTCTACATAGAAAATCCCAAGGATGCTAGAAAAACACTTCCATAACTAAGTTCCGCACAATCACAGAATACAAGATAATCACACAAAAATAAATTGTATTTCTATATAATGGCCGTAAATTTATGGAAACCAAATTAAGAATATAATACCACTTACAATAATGAAAAAGAATAAAAATTTAGGTGTAAATCCAACAAAACTTGTATAGGACTTTTATCCTGAAAATTAAAAAATGCCAATTAAAGATATCAAAAAATCTCTAAATAAATATATAATAGCCATAGATTGGGAAACTCAACATAGTAAGGATATTAATTCTCCTCATATTTATATACATGTTTAATGTAACTTCTATCAAAATCTCAATGATATTTTTCTATAGATATTGACAAGATTATTCTAAAATTTATACAGAAAGGCAAAGAAACTAGAATAACTAAAAGATAATTTTGAAAAGTAAGAATAAATTGCCAAATTAAACTCCTCATTGGGAGGGATTCTCTACCCAGTTTCAAGACTTAGTGTATAGCCTCAGTAATCAAGATTATGTGGTATTGGTGGAATGATAGATGCATAAATAAATGAACAGATTGATAAAGTAAGCTGATTTTTTATGAAGGTGCAAATATCATTCAATGGAGAAAGGATAAACTTTTCCACAAATGGTACTGGAACAATTGGACATCTATTGGACATTGAACAATTGGACATCAAAAAAAGTAAATGTCAACCTGAATCTCACACTTTGTACAAACTCTAACTCATAGAACCATAGATTTAAGTGTAAAACACAAAAATCTAAAACTTTTATAAGGTAATAGAAGAAAATCTTCAGGACCTAGAACTTTATGAGTTCTTAGACAGGGTTCCAAAAGCATCATCTATTAAAAACAGTCTACAAATTGGACTTAGTCACCATTAAATACTTTTGTTTTACAAAAGGCCCTGTTAAGAGGATGAAAAGGGGCTGGCCCTGTGGCATAGTGGTTGAGTTCAGTACACTCCACTTCAGCAGCCTGGGTCTGTGGGATTGGATCCCGGCATGGACCTATACCACTTGTCAGTCATGCTGTGGAGGTGACCCACACACAAAACAGAGGAAGACTGGCACAGATATTATCTCAGGGTGAATCTTCCTCAGTAAAAAAAAAAAAAAGAAGAGGATGAAAAGGCATGTTGTGGACTGGGAGAAGATATTTGCAAACCACACATCCAACAAAGAACTCATATTTAGAATATATAACTAATTCTCAGAATTCAACATTAAAAAAAATTCAGTAAGAAAATGACAAGTTCATGAAGAGATATTTCCCCAAAAAGTATATACTGATAACAAATAAGTACATGAAAAGATGTTCAACATCACTAGCCATTAGGGAAATCAAATTAAAGCGATCCTGAGATATCATCATACACCTATTAGAACAGTACAAATGAAAAACAGTGGCAACACCAAATGCAGACAAGGATGTGGAGACACTGGATCTCTCATACATTGTTGGTAGGGATGTAAAATGGTACAGTCACTCTGAAAAACATTTTCGCAGTTTCTTAAAATACTTAACATATACTTCCAGTATGATTCAGCAATTGTACTCCAGAACATGTATCTCACACAAATGAAAATAATGTTCCCACAAAACCTGTACACAATTGTTCATGGCAGCCTTATTTGTAATAGTCTAAAACTGGAAGCAACTAAAATGTCTCTCAATAAAGAAACAAGCTGGTACATTCATGTTGTGGAACACTATGCAAAAATAAAAAGCCGTAAGCTATTAACATGCACAAGGAGTTGAATGGATCTCAAGGGCCTTAAGCTGAATGAAAAATGCCAGTGGCATAAGGTCTCATACCATATGATTTTATTTGCAAAACATTTTGAAATGACAGAATTATAGGGATGGAAAACAAATGAGTGGTTGCCAGGGGTTGGGGATGGTATGGGATGCAGGAAGAAGGCTGTGACCATAACACAGCAGCACAAGGGAGCTGTTTGTGGAGATGGACTAGTTCTGTATTTAGATTGCAGTAATGGCTACAAGAGTCTACCTATGTGATAAAATGACTTAGAACCATAAACACATGTGGGCCAATGCCAAATTTCTACTTTTCTCATTTTACTATAATTAGGTAAAACGCGACCATTGTGGGAAATTGGGTGAAGGATACACAGGACCTCTCTGTACTACCTTACCACTGCCTGCGAGTCTATAATTATTTCAAAATAAAAAGTATAATTAAAAAATATTGGTGCTGGAATGCATTGTTAAGAATTTAATGTGCAGTTTGAATTGAAAAGGTGTCAACTTTGCAGACCTTGTTGTAAAACGATTGTACTGAATGATGGTGAATTTCATTCACTAACAGACAGTAAAGATGATGGCAGGTGTCATTTGCAATACTTGTGAACCTCTGGAATTGCTCAACACTCCCAAAAGTTAGAAAGTAAAATTATTTCTATAGGCCACACATTTTCAATCTAATTTCTATCCAATAAAGTAACATGGTTTCCATAAACTTCAAGTCTTAAACCGACTAATAATAGACTCTGGAAAAAACTTAGGTAATATGGTAAATTAACACACCCATGCTCAGAACAAGTAACATGACAGGTCTAGAAGATTGTATATGTCATTCTAACATCCTTCAGCTCCCTTGAACCGAGGCACGGCACACTCTTGACCTTTAGCCACACCACTGGGGCTCAGAGGCAGGGCCTTCTGCCCCCTGCTTTCCTGCTCACAGCTCTGCTTCCCTGGCAGGACAAACTGGGGCCGACCCTATCACAGATGTTCCCGTTTGCAAATTTCAGGGTGATTCTTTCCACAATCAGCATTTTCTCTGCTTTCCCACCCCATTCCTTCCACTTGTAATCAGTCCATTGTATTATTTGCTTACCTCTCTGCCACCTACCCTGACTCTAAGCTCCTCTGAAGGCCAGCTTTCTCTCTGATTCACCTCTGTAACTCTCTAGCCATTGCAGTTTTATATATTACAAATCTAATGCATGTTTGTAAAATAAAACACACTTGACTATTACAGGAGAATTAAAAAGGCAGTTATGTATTAGTAATTCCACATATCCTATAATGTCTTTAGCACCATACCAGAATACACAACGTTGGTTTCCTCATTTTAACCATATTGCACTAAAAGGAACAAATTTAAAGAAATCTGAGAATACTGAGCTAGATGATAGTCTCTCTAGGAGTGAGCCAGTGAGGTATTCAGACATTCATCCAACATTTCATAAGGTTAACATTTAACAATGTTAAGATAACATCCAATGTTTGTTTAGTCAACAAATAACGACTGAATACATTCTATATGCATGGCTCTCTGCCAGGTCCTGCAGAAATCAGAGTGTCCGGGAGATGCGATCTTCGCCCTCACAGAATCAGGTCAGAGAATCAGTCCGATGGGAATGGAATATATTTTTGTAAATTAGTAGGAGCCTAGTCTGTATTTTATAAGCACAGAGCAAATATATTTAGAAACAGCACAGTCTGGGGTCCCAGGATTGTGAAGTACTTTTCAATAGGCTGCTTCTTTCAAAGCTTCATTGCCGCCTGAGACGTGGCAGGGAAAAGTGAGCCCCACAAGACTTGACTTGGAGCAATACTAAATGCCTGAAACTGGGAACAACTGTTCTGCTCAAAATAGTTCAAGCTCTTTCTCGTTATGTTATTCTGGAAAAGTGAACTGTAGCTAACAAGTCAAAATAAAAAAATCTTTCCCTCATAACTTTCCAGGAATAAATTTGCAATACAAACCAACAAAGGTAAATTAGTAAATTATCTATTACTGCACTTCTTAAGCATGTAAACCAAATTGTGACTTTTCTAGACAGAATATTGTTATATAGCATTGTTATGTAGCCGTATCTCCTGTTTTGCAGAGCAAGAAGAATCTTTTTATTTTACTTTAACTAAAAAATAAAAAACAAAAAAAACGCACCAATAAAAAGTACAGGTTGCTGAGAACTCATCTATGGACAGCTAATTTTGGACGCGGGAGCCAAGATCATGCGAGAGAGAGAGGAAATTCTTTTCAATAAATGGTATTGGGAAAACTGGACAGCCACATACAAAAGAATGAAAGTAGACCATTATTTTACACCATACACAAAAATTAACTCAAAATAGATTAAAGACTTGAATGTAAGGCCTGAAACCATAAAAATCCTGGAAGAAAACATAAGCCGTATGCTGTTTGACTACAGTCTTAGCAGTATCTTTTTGAATGTCATATCTCCTCATGCAAAGGAAACAAAAGAAAAAAATGAACAAATGGGGCTATATCAAACTAAAAAGCTTCTGCATGGCAAAGGAAAGCATCAACAAAACAAAGACAACCTACTAATTGAGAGAAGATATTTGCAAATCAAATAACCCATAAGGGTTAATATCCAAAATATGTAAAGAATTCATACAACTCAACAACAAAAAAACAAGCAACCTGATTAAAAAATGGGCAGACGATCTGAACAGACATTTTTCCAAAGAGGATGTACGGATGGCCAACAGGCACATGAAAAGATGTTCAGTATGACTAATTATTAGGGAAATGCAAGTCAAAACCACAATGAGATATCACCTCATGCCTGTCAGAATGGCTATTATTAAAAACACAAGAAATAACAGGTGTTGGAGAGGATGTGGAGAAGAGGGAACCCTCATACACTGCTGCCGGGAATGTAGGCTGGTGCTGCCACTACGGAAACACTATGGAGAGTCCTCAAAAAATTGAAAATAAAACTATCATATGATCCAACTATTCTGCTTCTGGGTATTTATCCAAAGAACATGAAAACACTAATCCAAAAAGATGTTCGCACCCCTGTGTTCCTTGCAGCATTATTCACAGGAGCTAAAACATGGAAACAACCTAAGTGCTCATCAAGGGATGAATGGATAAAGAAGATGTGGTATATATACACAATGAAACACTACTCATCCATAAAAAAGATGAAATCTTGCCATTTGTGACAACGTGGATGGACCTGGAGGGTATTATGCTAAGCAAATTAAGTCGGAGGGTGAAGGTCAAATATGATGTCAGTCATATGTGGAAGACAAAACAACAGCAAGCAAACACATAGATACAAAGAACAGATTTGTGTTACCAGAGGGGAAAAGGGTGGAGGGAGGGCAAAGTGTGTAAAATGGCACATGTGTATGGCGCCAACGGCAACTAGACTTTTGGTAGTGAGCATGATGTAGTCTACACAGAAGTTGAAATATAATGAAGTATACCTGAAATTTATGTAATTTTATAAACCAATGTTACCTCAGTAAAAATATTAATTAGAAAACAAAGTACAGGCTGCTGAAGAAACTAGTGGATAGAACCAACTAAGGGACTTTTGTACAAAATAAAGAATTTGACAGAGTGTAAAAAGTAAAGAGGAGTTTGTCCAAACACTAAGTTGCTGGGGTTGCAAGGAACAGATCTTACCTAAATACGCATCTTTATTTTTTTTAATAGAATTTATTTTTTTAGAGCTGTTTTAGATTCACAGCAAAATTGAACAGAAGGTACTCAGGTTTCCCATTACCCTTGGCCCCCTCACATGTTTAGCCTCCCCATTACCAAAATCCCTCCCCAAAGTGGTACATTTGTTTCAATTGATGAACCCACTTTGACACGTTATTATCACCCAGAAGCCATAGTTTACATAAGAATTCACTCTTAGTGTTGTGCATTCCATGGGTTTGGCTACAGGTACAATGACATGTATCCACCTTTATAGCGTCACACAGAATAGTTTCATTGCCCCAGAAATTTTCTGAGCTCCACTTATTTATCTCTCCCTCCCACCAACCCCTGGCAACCACTTATCTTTTTTATTGTCTCCATAATTTTGCCTTTTCCAGAATGTCGTATATTTGGAATCATATAGTACACAGCCTTTCAAGATTGACTTCTTTCAGTTAGTAATACGCATTTAAGTTTCCTCCATATCTTTTCATGGCTTGGTAGTTCATTTCTTTTTAGTGCTGAATAATATTCCATTGTTTGGATGAAATAATATTCTATTGTCTGGACCACTCCATTTTTAATTTTTAAGTTGTTTTACCTTTGATGTTTTTTATAGCTTAATCTAGAGTTCATTGAGATAAATTCCTCCTGAATTCCTTTTCAAAATCAACTTTTGAGATAAATAAGATCTTTCGAGAGAAAAATCTTTGGCATCAGAATTGTTTTCCAGCACCTATTAACTGCATTTAGGAAATAGTCTTGAAGTCTTCAAACATGTTAAGCACTAAGGTAGCTTTGTAACTTCAAGTTAGCACCTCCCAAAAGTGCTAGTATCTCTTACCTCCCCATCAGGTCACTAAAATATCTCAAAATGGCATACTCTTGAAGCTGAAATGAATGAGTTAGAGAAAAAATTTGAGATAAACTTTGCTAACTGCAGCTGTGCATACTCAGCATAATCAACTGTTGTTTAAAACTAACCAGGTCTTTGTGTTCCTCCTTAGTATATGAGTGAGCTTTTTTTACAAGGAAGTCAAGGTCCAGATATCAAGGAGAAAGGAGATTCAGCCTCACGAGGCCAAACCCAAGCCAAGGATGAAAATCAGCCAGAAAATCCTGATGGTCAAGGGAAAAAGAGATTCAATCTTCAAGACCAAACACAGGCTGAAGACACCAACCAGCAAGGCCACATGCTACCAGACCTGATCCTAAAACCCCAGCACATACTCCTGCTCCCCTACCTAAAACCCCAGATGAAAACTCCTGCCTTTTTCCATTCAAGGAGGTGGATTTGAGCTTTAACTCCCATCTCCTCATCTGGCTGTCTTTTGATAATAAATCTCTTTCTTTGCTACAAGCCTGACATTTTGACAATTTGGCCTTCCTGTGTGTCAGATAAACAAACCTGTGTTTGTGTTCAGTAACACTCTTATAGCTCATAAAGCAATTAATTGTTATCCCATGAGGCAAGGAAATAGTGGCACCAAGAGGCAAAGGAAAAGCAAGAGATTTGAATGTTTTCTTAATGCAATATATTTGAATAGACATTTCACCAACAAAGATATAGGAAGGGCACATTAAAGATGCTTAACATCATTAGTCATTAGGGAAATACACATTTAAACCATAAAGAGATACTACTATAGATCCATTAGAATAGCTGCAATCAAAAACATTGGTAATACTAGGTGTGGGCAAGGATGTGAAGAAACTGGAACTATCATATGCATTGCCAGTGAGAATGTAAAATGGTACAGTAGCTTTGGAATACAGTTTGGTATTTTCTTTTTTTTTTTTTCCTGCTTTTGTCTCCCCAAACCCCCCCCCCCCCCCCGCCGCCGTACACAGTTGTATATCTTAGTTGCACGTCCTTCTAGTTGTGGGATGTGGGACACCGCCTCAACGTGGCCCGAGGAGCAGTGCCATGTCCGCGCCCAGGATCCGAACCCTGGGCCGCCGCAGCGGAGCGCACAAACTTAACCACTCCACCACAGAGCCGGCCCCGGTATTTTCTTAAGAAGGTAAACATACACCTAGACTCAGGAAGCATCTACCCACAACAAATGAAAATGTACGTCCACACAAAGACTTGTATACAAATGTTTAGAGCAGCGTTATTCATAATGACCAAAAAAGGGGAAAAAATCCAAATGTCTATAAACTGGGGAATGGATAAACAAAGTGGGATATAACTGTACTTGACATACTACTCAGCAATAAAAATGAACTATGGACACAGGCAGTGACACAGATTAACCTCCAATGACACAGATTAACCTCAAAAACACTTTGTCAGTGAAAGAAGTTAGGCACAAAACCTTACATATTGTATGATTCTATTTAAATAAAATTTCTAGTAAAGGCAAATCTATAGACACAGAAAGCAGGTCAGTGATTGCCTGCGCCTGGGGTGTTAGTGAGGATTCACCATAAATGGGCACAAGAGACATTTTGGGTGTGATAGAAATGTTCCAGGTCTGGATCATGGTGAGGATTGCACAACTATACAAATTTACTAAAATACTAAAAATCATTGAATTATATAATTATAAGGAGCGAATTTTATGCTATTTAGATTACACTTCAAAAATTTATCTCTAAGGGTCAATAAAGCTTCTCCAATAGGTCTATACCTGAGAACAATGTTCCAATAACAGACAAACCTCATTTGCAAACAAACTGAATCACCAGCAGGACTAAAGGAGGCAAAATTGCTGGAGTTGAGAAATATTTCTAGAAATGACCTCATTCACAAAAAAGTGAGAGTGGTGGCTATTCAGTTAAGATTATTTATTGTCTCCTAAGCTTCTTCCACTCACATGAATGTGATGGTTATATGTGGTCATCATGTAGGAGCCATTCGGTCAGAAATTTGCAGTAATAGTACTAATGGAAACACGAACATGAGCAGGCTTCCAAGGAGTTTTCTCACTGATGTGCACAGGCAGGCCCATATCTCTGCCTCTAAGCCCAGACTCTCCTTCCAAAGATGGTTTAATGAGTCAGTCATTGCTGAGCACAACTTAGAAGGGAAAGAGGGCGAGAAACGGCAGGAATTCCAACATAATTAAGCCAGATGCTTTCCTTTTAAATGATCATAATGAGCCCAGAGAAGATATTTTTGTCAACATTTATTCTATCCCCTACAATTTAAGCTATCATGTACTAGATACTATCAAAAAAGGCTAATTTATAATTTCAGAGATATTTAAGAGTCATTTGACTTTTGAGCAAATTCTTCTTCCAAAATAAAGAATTCATCCATTTTTTTTAATTGACCATTTTCAACTGAAAGAAGCCAGTATTAATATATGAAAATTTAAATATCAAATGGAAAAGATACAAATATTCTGTAAGGGATATTCTGAGCTGAAAGTTCTAGCTTTGGACTGAGAATTGCTGTTCCATCATGGCAGGATCTGACCCTGCTCTGTTCAGACAGCTGGGGAGGGACTGCTGGTTGAAGAGACTGGATACAGACTGAAAGAGTGGGAAACCTTGGATCAGCTATGGCCTGGTCCCCAGCCTCTATTGTGGTGCTTGGGACTATTTTTAGAAATGTTCTCAAGGGCTGCTTTCTGAATAAGCCAACTTCTGACCTCATTGTGGGTCAAATGATTCACATGATGATTTTTATAATTTGAAAAGAGAAGGCAGCACATCACATGGTCTAAATCAACATTTCTCAATAAAAGGGTTATGATCACCAATTACTATGTGAGTACATGTGTTTGTTGGGTAGAAGTGTTCCCACATACCAACAAGCAATTCTCGGACACCAGCTGGGTGTCCTACAATTCAACTCGATTCCAACACTATCTAACCAGAAAGAGCATCAGATTCCACAGGTTAAGGCCTCAGTCCCACGGACTGCCCTCCACTTCATATATCAATTCCAAGTCCAGGTTGTAACTTATACTTCTGATGGACCAGCTCAAAATCAGAGGTTTGCATGACCTCCTCCTTGGGTTTGATTAACTGTTAGAGCAGCTCACAGAACTCAGAGAAGCATTTTACTTACTACATTACTGGTTCAAGGTAAAAAGACTTAACTCAGGAATAGCCAGGTGGGAGAGATGCATAAGGCAAGGTATGGGGAAAGGGTCCAGAACTTTCATGCTTTCTCTGAACATCACTCTCCCAGCACTTCCACATATTCACCAATTGTGAAGCTATCCAAACCCAGTCCTTTGGGCTTTTATGGAGGCTTTGTTACCTAGGCAGGATTGATTAAATCATTGGCCATTGGCAAGTGAACTCAATTGCCGATCCCCAGGCCCTCCCCAGAGGTCAGGAGCTGGGACTGAAAGGTCCAGTCCTCTAACCACATGATTGGTTCCTCTGGCAATCAGCCCCCATCCTGAGGTACAGTCCAAAAGTCACTTCATTAACATAACAAAAGAGACCTTGATCACTCTTATCACTTAGGAAATTCCAAGAGTTTTAGGAGCTCTGTGCCAGAAACAGAGACAGAGACCAAATAAATATTTCTTATTACAAACCACAATAGCACACTCAAGTTCAACATTGTGGATATATTGGGCTGGATAATATGCTGTTGTGGAGGCTATCCACAGGAGGCTATCCTATGCAATGTAGGATGTTTAGCAGCATCCCTTGTCTCTACCCAGTAAACACCCATAGCACTCCTGCCCCAGTTAGACAACCAAAAATGTCCCCAGAAATTGACAAGTTACCCCTGGGAGCAAAACTGCCCCTAACTGAGAACTAATGGTTTAAATGATCAGTGTAAATGCTTTAAAGTATTCAAAAGATTGTGTAAGAACTTTGAGAAAGTATAATTTCTCTCACCATTGAATTGTCCAGATAACTATAAACCTGTTGATACTTAGAAAATGCAAAGTGAGTGTCTTGGAGAGTCAAGACATTTTCAAGAAAGAAAGTACGTTACTCCAGTTTCATCGCACCAACAAACTCCAGCATCAAGAACAGTGAATGAGGAAAATGACTTTGTTTTAAACATTCGAACTGCGAAAGTAGTGATTGATTTTACTACATGGCTGACCCTCATCTTTGCTAAACAAATTGCCTTTACCATGAAATATTAGGAACATGTCAAAAGATAAAAATCCAAAGTTTATACCCAAATTTTCATCACCACATTTTCCTGTAAAAGCCAACTGTATACAGAGACTGTCATTTAATTAAACTATCAAAGTGAGAAGAGACACAATGTGCTTACTTTTGATGAGCAATATTAGCTGACAGACATTAAAATTCTCTTCAATAAAGTGAATCAACATTCTGTTCTGATTGTGTCCTATTCACCTTGTTGGCAAGGGAGGGATCCCCAATTCTAAATAGTACAAGATTGTCAAATGGACAACACTGAACACTGGACAGATGAAATAGACAGCAGTGTATTAGTCACATACACTCACAGTCTGGGGAGAAGGACATTGCACACCCAGCAGGACCACACTGAGGTTGCATTCAGGAATAGAACAAGCAGGGGCTGTGGGGGAAGGTTTTGTAGTAACAAGAGGGTAGGGTGACCCCTGGTTGCCACCTGAGGATGCGATTGGCTTTGAAAAACTTCATGGACTGGCAGGGAAGCAAAATCCTGTTAGGTTGAGGACCAGGTGGAATGCAGCTGTTGTGGCTGATGGAGAACTACCAGTGGGGGAGCCTTTCCTGCTAAGTGGGGCTGGGAGAGTTGCACATCTGGCAAGAAGAGGGGAACTCACAGTTAGCTCTTTGGTGCCCCAGGAGGCACAGAGATATTAAGGCAGCACATGGAATTTTAGGCCTTACAATACACATACTGGGACAGTTGGAAGAGATTCATGATGGCTCACTCATCTGGAATGCAAAGAGAACAGCAAGTGGTAGGTATATATTTCCTGTATGAGTTAGCTGTGTTAAAGCTTTTCCAAACAGGAGTCTAATAGGGATAGATCTGAACTACTCCAAGCATTCTTTCAAGACTTTGAATCATAGAAACCGTACTGAGTACGGTGCGCACTGCTCAGCACTGCAGGGAGCTATAAAGGAAGAAGAACACACAGCCCTTCCCTTGAAGTAGCTCATGTCCACATCACCAGAATGTCCTGCACTGATTTCAGTGTACCTGTGGGGCTTTTCCACATGGATCATTGCACAAAGGAGAAACTAGGGTGATGCCATGAACTGCAATATTCCGTGTCTGTGAACAGGCAGACCCCATGCGAAGGTGAGCTTTGGCGTTTCTCCTGCCTTAGGAACTCAAGCAGAAAGCCAAATCATAGGGGGCCGACTCGGTGGCGGAGTGATTAAGTTCACGGGCTCCGCTGCTGCGGCCCAGGGTTCGGATCCTGGGCGCGGACATGGCACCGCTCATCAGGCCACATTGAGGCAGTATCCCACATCCCACAACTAGACGGACCTGCAACTAAGATATACAACTATGTACCAGGAGGGGCGGGGGTGGGAAATAAAGCAGACAAAAAAAAAAAAAAAACATTGGTAACAGTTGTTAGCCTAGGTGCCAATCTTTAAAAAAGAAAGAAAGAAAGAAAGAAAGCCAAATCCTGAAATGCTGTAATGAGACAATAACTTTCTGTGAAGACCCTGGACCACCAAAGAGTCTTCTCCAAAATAATTGTAACATTTATTTTATTTCTACAAGTTCTGATCTGCAAACCAGGAAGCTAATGCATGTCTGAGACACGGTTTGAGGCAAATAAAAATTTGATCTGGAGTCAGAGCTCTGGGTTTGAAAACTTTCTCTGTTACTTTCTAGCTATGTGAGCTTAGAAAAGGCTCTTAGCCACCCAGAGCCTGTGACCTTGTCTCTCTAATGGGGTCATTGAGGGCATTATATGTGAAAGGAACTAGGATTCTGTCTGATACATAGTAGATAATTCTACTAACCTATCCATCCATCCATATACCAGATACAAAATAGTAAGAATCCGGGTCTATATCAAAGTCAATTCAAGTAAAACAATAACAGTAGCAGCAAAACACAACAGATGCAGTTCTATAAAAGGTACAGACATCCTGTCAGGTGGAGAAGGGAGGCTTGCCAGGGAGGATGAAGTTGTCGGTATTAAAATTTGGTCCCTGTGTCATGTTCGATATAAACACTTTAAATTGCCAACTCCAGCATTATTTCCTCACTTGAATCTAAATAAGTTGCATAAGAGTCCTAAACTAACTCAACATCTAGGGGCCTCTCTATTGCTTTAGCATTAACTGGGGATTTATCTTACAGCCCTGAATCATAAATTGGGAAGAACTCTGAAACAGTATTTAATTCCTAGCCTATGTGACAGAGATCTCATGACACACTGGTCACTGACACTGAAAGTGAAAAAGTCACAAAAGACTGCTTTCTTGAGAATTTCAGATTAGTGAAGCTGGAGTTATATTTACGATATAGCCCATAAGTTAATAAGTCTTTTAAATTATATACTTTATTTCCTGAAATGGGAGGCGGGCACAGGAGAGGGTGTGTGTGTGGGGGGGGGGGGTGGTTTGTGTTTGCCGTTAGGTTGATAGGGAAGTAAAAGGACTAGCTCTGGCCATGGCTGAGCAAACTTCCATCTTGTCTGATTTTCTCTATAAATAAGTGAGAAAAACCTGGACCTTCACTAGAAGCTGGGTGTCAATGTATGTTATTAATATTTATGGCTCCTTCTCAAAAAGTTCTGGAATCTACCCTTGACTACTGGGAAAACCAATGAACCTCAAGTTTTGTATAACCTATTATATTTTTCAAAGCACTGTCACTCCTATTACCTCATTTGATCCTGTCCAACCTACTTTAGTCTCCTCGAAGAATAAACTACCCACCCGCAGAGAAAGGAAGAGGAGAGAGGCTCCTGGCATCTCCTCCAGCACAGAAAGGTCTTACTGCTGTGGATGTGCTGAAAGGCAAAGGCCCTCCCAGCCGTCCCCCAGCCTCAGATCCTCCCATTCAGGGGGTTTAATAGTGACTGTTGGATGTCTTGCTTTGGTCCTCCCTTTTCCTCTTAGGCAGGCAGGGAGCCACAAAGCCACCAGCTCAAGGTCACCTGCAGAGTGTTTCTTCTCCTCCCCCTGCCTAGAGCCCAGTGGAAAACTACAGGGAACAGAAGATAGTGTACGTGTGCAGCCGTGAAAGAACTAGGATTCTGAAAATCTGTTCCCTTCACTCCTTGCCCTACTTGTTAAGATTTGGGGGAAGGGTGTTAAGAATGGAGATCGTGGAGATTTAAAGAAAGCGTGAGAGAGCTGAAGTTCTCCCGTCTCTCTAAAACCCAGGTATTGTTCTTGGCATTCCTGCTAACTGGGAAATTAAACAGCTCAAAGGTCATTAGCAATGAGGAATTTCAACAGAATATCGCTGTTGGTGGTAGAATAGGCAACTCGCAGTTATGGAAGACAACCTGAGGGTCCACACTTTTGGTGTGGCTGAATTTGGTCAGTATGGTCACCATATCACACACGGAAGCAATGTTTGTTGATGGGTCGAATGACTCTAGGTGACAAGATGCCAGCACTTCTCCACCAGCTGCTGACCATACTGAACACTCATTTATAAACCATGACCATAGACACATATATTCCCTTTTCACGGGAATAGTCCCAGTGAATTTTGAGAACTAAGGAGGATGTCCTCCTCAAACACACACACATACACACATGAGCAAGCACACTTAAGACTTAAGTCTGGGCACCAGACAATATGGAAAGTGATGTTTGATGCACCCATATGGGCCCACAGGAGATGAGACCAAGAAGTTCCAAATTCTGATCCTCACACAGTGATCTGGGTTGGTCAGCATCCAGCCAATCATTTTTCAGTCTTCTTATACTCTTACCCAACTGTGCAGCCTTAGCATGATACAACAGATGATTTATTTAGCTCTGATTCTAAGACTTTTAGGTATGCAGAGAGTATCATGATTGTAGTGTACTAAATAACAATTGTTATGTCAAAGGGAGAGTACATCTTTTGTGAAATAGCTTTTTTTTTTCCCCAAGGAAGATTCACTCTGAGCTAACATCTGTAGCCAATCTCTGTTTTATATGTGTCTCACTGCGACAGCATGGCTGTCAAGCGGTGTAGGTTCACACCTGGAATCTGAACCTGTGAACCCAGGCCGCCAAAGTGGAACACACTGAACTTAACCACTATAATCCTGGGCTGGCCCCAATACCATTTTTTTTAACTTAAGAAAACTGAAATAAAGGCCATGCACCTTTATGTAAATAGCATAGTTGGACACACAGCTGTCCTTTCAGCAACACTCAAGGATGAGACTAACAACATTTTCAGTAGCATTAGCTGAAATGCATACAGGTGTGTGTGTGGGTATTTGTGTGTGTATTATACTGTGGAGAACCCAGACAGTAATGTGACATAGTGGAAAAAACAGTGGAGTCGGAATCAAGACAAGTGGATTTTAATCCCAGCTCCTCTGCTAACCACACATACAACCTTGGAGAATTGCTTACCCTCGCCAATCCTTGGTTTCTTCATTTCTCAGAGTAGATGTGGTGCTGATTCACTTCCAAAGTCCCTTCCAGCTGTAAAATGCTGGTTCTGGGTTGTTCACCTTGGGCACATCTTTATTTAATCCAATTAAAGCACATTATGCTTAGTTGCCTAGATTAAACAAAATGGATCTCCCTTGATATAGGCAAACTGGATGTTTTCAACAATCTTACAGAAAGCAAAACCCTGCTTGCTAGTTGGGAGAAGAAGCATACTGATGCAAGAAGATTGAGGACTGCAAGATTCAAGCGAGTTCTATTCTTCCTCACACTCTCAGGAGGAAGTATCTCATGGGACAGAAATTTTTGTTTCATCCTCCTCTTAATGGTATTTTGCACTTGAGCACTTAGTCACACAAATCCATAATATGTCTTATCATGTTTTGAAAATTGGTATCTTTCTCAATTGAGTTATTACCACAGAACTTAGAAGGAAAGATTGTAATTCATTGTTGTGTGTGTGTGTGTGTGTGTGTGTGTGTGTGTGTGTGTAAAAAGAAAGAAAAGAGAAAGAGGACAAAGAATGAAGGAAGTGCTAATTACTGATAATTTGTGTAGAAAGCAAGCCACAACTTTGATGATCCATTTAGTTGTGTGTGATCATAGCGTCCCTGACTCCTGTATAAATGAGAGCTGACAGAATCTCTATCCTCTATAAATACACCCTAATAGACCCACAGCAAAGGCAAGGCTTTATTTGGTTGTCCTCGAATCAAAATGTTATATTGCACACAAAAGCAATAGATATGAATAACTTTTCAGTGATTTCCAAAAATGTAGCCCTTAAACTTGTGTTTCCTTAATTAAGAAAAATCTGAAATTCTCATCTAACAATCTTCCTGTATCACATATTCAGCTCTTGCCTTCTAATGCCTCAAGGGCTAGTGGGAAAACCATTTATGATTTTTTCCAAAAAATGAGAGAGAGTATTCTATCATTCCATGTACATTCTGCCCTCATGCTTCTACATTTCACAGACTGGGATAAACCCCTAATGTTAGAAAAATAGGAACGTTTTTGTTAGATTGATAGGATGAATAAACATTAAAAGAAATACCATTTTAAAATAAAATTTTCTCCAAAATTTGATCTAGATTTTACCATTATCTCTCTTTCATGAAACAGAGAAATCGTCTAATTCAAACAAATTTACTGCTGGGGCTTAAAATTTTAAGCTTTCAATATAACTACCTCTAATTTTGTTACTGATACCATCACAGCATAATTTAGCACAGGAAAAGTCTTATAAAAGTTTAACATTATCAAAGCCAATATATCGAAAGATTGTTTTCTCTGAACCCATTGCTTTTTGTTTTTGTAATAGGGAGATTTTTATTTTTAACCCAAATTCAAAACAATAATTTTCAACAAAGACTCAATTCAAACCAGTTCCATAAAATGCACATTTTATTCTGTATCATGAAAAAATATTCACATTTAAATAAAGTGTGAAAAAAATCAAAGTTAATCCTCCCTGATGAAATAACAGTTTATTGTGCTGAAACCCAGAATTCTTTTGGGTTAGAAACTTCCACCTGCCAATTCACTTTTTAAAATGACTATTTCTTGAGAACCAATTTTAAATAAAGTGATAATCACCACAAACTTCCCAGAAGCAATCAGACTTCGATCACAAGTATTCCAGAATTGATCCTAAAGTCACAGAGTTTAAATACTTGCACACATCCTCCCGGCAATCAGGTGATAGGTCGACAGTACATACAAAATTTCTATATTACACGTCACAATACCTGTGTTTAAGTAGAAAAAATGATCTGCTAAGCATGAATTAGATTTTGAAAAGAGCAAACAACTACTGCTTAGCACAATGCTATTAAAAACATCACATAAAATTTTCACATTGTTTCCTTGGCCAATATATGAATCAATTGTTTCCAGTGAATTAACCCTTATAGACAGAGGCATTTTTAATACCCCACATTCTCACAAATATGGTTGCAGTGGCAAAAACATTTACGAATTTGCAAAAGTAAATTCCCATGGTAACAGTGTTATTGTCAAGAATTTGCGTTATAGTATACAAAATGCTGCAACTAGTGTAAACAAAGTCACTAGAACATTGAGTACAAAGAAATCTACAGTTTTCAATATACCATAAATATGCACATTTTAATTTGTGTTGTCTGAGTATCAAGCACTTCTAAGAGTCATTGCTTTTTCAATAAACTATAATGGATGTTTCAGGGTAGAAATGGTTCTAAACTTATTTCCAATTTCAATATGGTAACAATCAGTTAGTTCCTGATATGAAACGCATGTTCTGTCTTGCTTTAACTGTAAATAGGTTCCAGGGTGGAAAATGACTGCTCAGTGGAAGATGCCAGTGCCATCAACCAAAATGAAATGTAAACAAACACTACATTTATACCTTCTCTGAAAAAGAATCTCAAAAATCACAACATGAAACATTCCCGCAGAGATCATAAAACAATCCTAGCCACTATTTTTCTAGATACGGTATGTGTTAAATAGTCTTTATTTTAATGAAAGTACATTCCGCTTTTGTATAAACTGACAATGCATAGCTGTGACAAAGTATGTCAATGTTAAAGACTTAGGTCTATGAAACTTTCTTTGATATGAAATTCATAATGACTCTTTGTTGTGGTTTTGCATAGTTTGCTAGCTGTTCTTCCTATTTACTCAATCTTGGCCTCATCAGGATTCTTTCCCACCATACTTTGGTTGGAGAAAGTTGAGGAGCAAAGGAGGGATCGATGATACCAATAGCGCTGTGATCAACAACAATCCTGATGCTGCTTTAGTGACAAAGTCCAGTCTCCCTTACTCAATAGAGAGTCTGCCCATGGAAGGAAGAAGTTAAACTTTATGTTATCAAAGGTGATTTAGCAGAGCAGGAGGATAAAATATTTGACAATGAATTACTTAAATAGTTACTGTGAATACTCAATCTGGTTTATTCAGCATTTGTGTGGATATTTTGGCCTTGACTGGTCTGGTCATTCAACCGTCAGTGATTCTGCAGTGAGTGAGAGAGTGGTCAGATCTTCTTGGCTTTATCCCATGAAGATATAGCCCAACCAGCCAAGTGCTTACAGGCCTGGGCTTCCAGGTCAGAACTAGAGGTTCTAAACTCATTTGGTGGGGGAGCACTCATTTATATATACATAGTTTTCTTTAAAGCCCCCAAACTTAACAAGCTTTCAAACTGCTTCCTAAGGTTTCATTAAAATCTTAACAATGGTTATGGCAACGTGTTATCTCAAAAATAAGCAAATAAGTAAAAGCTATTAAAAAGCATCACATACAGAAAACACATTAAGAGGAAGTACCACTATCCCTGTCCTCTCTTCCCTTTCTGTCAGTCATAACTCTGGCCAAAAGCTGCATTTTTTGGTCGATTGTTGTTTGACCAAGTCACTTTAGAAGTAGTACAAGTCATGACCTCATTTAAATAATAATGTAGTAATAACATAAAAGCCGGGGACAAAAGTGAGCTAACTATAAAAAACTTTGTATAGTGTCAGTGGGGTCCTTCACAGTCATGCAAAAAGTAGAGTGGTCTTTCCCATGGTTATCTCTGTCTATGTTATTATCAAAGTGAAAAAAAGATGGTTTGGGGTGAGGATCCCAGAATGTAATGTTGCAACACCTTGTCTTTATTCCTTACCTTATAAGACATTAGCTTAAAAAGACCTCACAGTAGAACAAATATATCACATTCAGAAAATTAACATTTTTTCATTAGAGAAAATTGTTTGAACTCTCTGAAGTAAATATACATACAATGGGCTTACTAAATTTGGAAATAACACAAATTGCCATTCTAAACCAAAATAGTTCATTTGGATAATGCATTTAACAGTGATTTGGCCAAGAAGCCAATGTCACTGTAATCAATAAAAAGATCTGCATAATCTACTTAAAACTTAGTGGATCAAAAAGTAAATTTTAAAGATAAAATCTTTCTGGAGTCTCACCCAAATCCTAATATTAAAAATGAAGAGAAATTATAGAAAAACTCCTGTATGTCTCTCGCTTTCTTTGACTATCTTGCATTACCTCTTGAGGTTAAAATTCAATTGGAAAAGGATATGTTGATACCAGTGACTATAACTTGCCTCTTACTTACAAACACATTTTGCAATTTACCCCCACTGATGCCTCTCTTTTGGGAGAAGAGAAGGAAAATTCCATTATTGGGATAGGGCACCTTGTGCTGAACAGTTATGACCAACTCCTGTCATTTGCTCTAACCTACCATGAAAAATCAAACATTTACATTTATATAATAAAGTGAAATTATAAAAAATTATTTTAATTTCAGGAATCTTTAAAAGTACTTATCTTGAAAGACTTGGAATTTGGGGTTGGCGTAGATAGCCCTTGCAATGTCGGTAATTCTATAAGATGAAGTTTTCTCTTTAGGGTCTGACTCCTGTGTTAGAATCTCAACTTTACCACTCAGTAGCTATGCTATCCTGACAAGTTCCTAATCTATTCCTTCATAGAGCTGTTGCAAAAATTAAGTATGATAATCTAAATAAAGTGCTTAGTATAGTATAAATAGGGAGTGAGCGCTCAATAAAAATAAACTTAGTTAATTTATATAACTTCTAAGCCTGAAGGTAAAGAAGACTTCCACTCAGGCTTCTCTCAACCTTTGCCTTCATCATCTTCCTGATTCCCAGTCCAAATCTTCAATGGTCCTGACTCCCAGAAGTGTCCAAACACACTGGTATCATAAAAATTAAAGGATAGAAAATCTAAAGTTCAAATACAGAGCAATACTCTTAGAACACGTGGCACATAGTAGACACTAAAAAAATTCTAGCTCATGTCCCCCTTCCCTACATAACACGACTCAGAATTTTAATTAGAATCTAGGACCAACTACAAATTCTAGTACCATTTTAAAAGTATGTCAACATAGATGTTGCCCTATTTCCTCTTTACTTAAATAATTTCTCAATTAAACACACCCAAACTCCATCATGCAGTTTCATAAATTTAAATACGCTACAAAAGATGAAAAATTAGCTGTCTCCCTCTACACAGAAGATAATTTGTTTGGGGTGTGTGTGTGTGTGTGTACACCCCCAGGGTTTTGAGAGGTGGAGAAGGACAAGGAAGATGTGGTAGTGGAACTCCATAGTGCTTCAGTGGCTTTGGGACTTGGGGAGGAGATTTTCTGCCTCACTGGATGGCTGAGAACTAATTATTTTATATGAAATGCTTTGACGATTTAACTTATTGCCAACAATTAACACTGGCATTTTTTAACAAATTGATTTACTGGATACAATTAGGCATTGTAATTCTATTAATTACTTTGTTAACAAAGAATGTTCTTTTTTTAGAACTTCTTATCTTCCCATACTTTATGGCCCTGAACCGATTTTCACTATAATAACATTTGGAAATATTACCAGATATTTTTTAAATTATGGGAATTATGAATTAAATTTTCTAACAGGAAAACAAAGTGAAGACCAAATTTATAATTTCATAAATGTTTATCTTCACTATTTCCAAGGTAGAAAAGGACCTGAGGTCAAAAATAATTTTCATTTTTAAGTTTTTCTTTTTATGTTTTGGAGTTTGGGGAAAAAGGAATCAAGAATAGAAAACAAAACCACTGAAATTCAGAGTAAGCATTTGATCCTAATATAAGAAAAGTCTGTTGATTTTTAAACGTTCAACATACTGAATAACTCACATTGCCAGTGTGAGAAATACTAGCAAAGTCACTATTTTTAGCATCTAAATCTGTAGTTCTAGAAATACTCTAAATGAGAAAAGTTGGGTCAAATCTGGGAGATAAAAGACCTGTAAATTTGTGAAAAATTAACAGATACCTTTGCAGAAAGAAACAGTGAATGGCAAATGCCAAAAAGAAAGAATCCAAGTATTGATTAATATTAAGCTTGTGGGAGAGGAGTCTGTGAAAATAAAGTTTGAGAAAAATATTTTATAGAAGATCTGAATTTCACGGGAAAGCAGTGTGAAAAACCTGAACATCTATCTCTTTTAATGAGAGTGGTTCTGAGGCTTCATTTTAAAACTGCAGTTTTCACAATTCATGTGGGTATATAAACATCTCACATAAGCGCTCTCTTACTTAAGGATGAGAAAAGCTGATACTAAAGAAGAATGCGTGCAACGTTGATGTGATTGAATTTATTGCTTGCTCAGGTCCTAGGACTGCATTAAGTTTAGTAATTCACGTTATTTAAAGATTGACACTTGGAAACGCATCTGAATGTGTCCTTTTGTTTGGCCTCGTGATGTGCCAGTGAGAAAAAGAGGCTATAACTGCAGAAACGTGGATGTTATGATTCTGTTTCTGTTCAAATGCTTGTCATTGCCACAGCCACATTTTCTTTTTTTTGATGACTTAGACAAATCTTCTCAATGGGACGGCTGCACATATTTAGTTATACAGAGCAGTCAATAAAAGTAGTATAAAGCAATGTACACCAGTAAAGATAAGAGAAGGCAATAAAAAAAATATTTTATATAAACTCACCAGAGTTGATCTGATTGCACCCATAAGAATTGCCAATGACCATGCTTAGATGTCCAGGTGTCTAAATTGCAACCTCCATTATGCTCCGCTATATAGATTTGTTCCACACATGGAAATGCAAATTCTGATTTGGTCTCTCTGTAGCCTGGCACCACTAACCTGACTTACTCTGAATTTTCAGTGGTTTTATTTAAAACCTGACTCTGTTTTTGCTCTGATTGCATAGCCCCACGTACATGATGTCTTGATGTGCTTTCCTGGACTAAGATAAGATGAATATTTCCTATAATGTCAAGTGGATCTCTATCAATCCTCTAAAAATATAATAAATTTCATGCCATAGTTGTAACAGTTTTTATTACCTAAGCTGCTAACAACATTTAGGCCATAAGTACAAAGCTTACACTGAGAGTGAACTGATTGAAAATATTTATTTACATATGTGTAGATGCATATGTAATGCAACTGTGAGTTGGAAGGCCACCAGCCTATCATAGTGGATGAAAATATGAATGTTACTGACCATTTAGCAAATAGACAGGATTACAATGGACACTAAAAAGCTATGATCATTGATGATGGATCCCCTTAAACCCCCTTTAATTCTTCTTCTCGAGTATATCAGGCATTAGAAAATCAGGGAAGATTAGAAAACCCTGTAAGAGATCTAAATACCTCTTGTCACATGAAATGTTCCCCTTTGTTTCTATGTCTTGTTATTTTCTTTACCCAAAGGGTCACAGCAAATGTAGCGAGTGCAGGCTTAAGTATACACCTCAGGATACAAGGCTCTCTTTGCAGAATGAACAAATATTAGCAAAAGAATCTCATTTTCAAGAATAAAATGTTTACATGCTAGAGAAATGGCTTCCTTGCATTATCAATATTCTAATATTACTAATTCCTTGAATTATCAATATTACTAATTACAACTTCTTAAATTAAAATACTCTCACTTAGGACACAATAACATGAGTGATTTTTCAATGTCATTCAAAGGATTTTCCTTTTTCTAACCTGTTTTTTTTCCAGTTCAAGAGATACACTGAAAAATCGATTGGTCATTGGAAAGGATTCTTTTACACTTAAGAATTTTGTTACAAGAACATCTGCCCATGGGGAGCCATATGTCTTGAGTGTCATGATTATTTTTATATAAAAACTTGAAAGATGAACTTCTCTCTACCCAGAATACTCACCAATTTGTTCATTTTCTCTCACTGAGAACTGAGAATTTCTGCTGAGCATTATGATTAAACGGAATAAGAACAATCATAAAATTCACGTCTTTCTATCTGCTTTCTCTCTTCCTCCCCCCAAAAGACCTTCATTCTTTCTATGCTTATTTGATTAGTAGTTCCAAATTTCTAGATGATTTTCAAGTCTTACGCTTACATGCCATGACTAACAATTATTTAGCCACTTACGCCTTTCTCCACCAATCTCTGACCAGAAAAATCTCCTCTAAAACGTAGAAGAATGTTTAGAGAGCACATCTCAGCTGATCTCCCATGAAAGGAAGAAAAACATGATAATTTGTCTTATAATGTGATTTTCATCTGAGAGAAAGGATGGTTTTCCACTGACCTAACATCGTCTAGATGTAAGAAGGGAGCAGCTGTTATCTGTATTTTATTATTTATGGGTAGGGAAATTGGAGCCCAGGACACACCAAACAACAGTTAACTTGCCTGAAGTTACACTGCAATTGTGGCAAAGCTAGATTCAAAATCCGAGACAGAGCTCAGAGACTCATCCTAGAGTGCTTTCCAGAAGAGTGTTCTTTCTTCTGTTCCTTTCTGTCAAGATCACAAGAGAAATACTCTTGTATGTAACAAAGTATTGAAACACAGCATTCAGATAATTACAAAACATCATAAAGTTATCCATGTATGACATGTACATTCTAGGCAAATTTTCTCATTACCTACATAAAATTTTGGAAAAGAGACTCAGATAAAATAGTTTAAAAGATAAAAATTATACAAGATACTAGAATTCATTAGGAATATGACAAATAATTTCACTACGACCCGCCACCGCAGACTTGAAAAACAGTCACTGCTCTGAAGATTCATTAAAAAAAAGTTTTCTAAAAGAATTTAGTTATTTAAAATAGAACACAAATGGGCCAGATCTCACAGGTGAAAAGAATCGCCTTAAATTTAAAGGAAGCTGTGATTTGCATTTGGGCTCCAAGAAGATTAATTTTCAAAATGGCACTTTAGTTAGTGGTCATAATTAATATTTCTATTAAAGTGCTGGGTACTCCAGGAGTACATATTTATTCTTAGGAGCACTTTAAAACCCCAAATTTTCTAATTCTCTTGCTCTGATCCACGCAATTTTTTTTTAACTGAATACTTAGGACATTTGTACTCCTAAACGTAATGTGCAATGAAACCAGTGTCATAATAGAAATTTTCCATTTTAACAATGAAGGATGTGTCTCTGTTCAACGTCTATGTCTGAACCATTCTAAGTACTATTTGTGTCGATGTGGAACACTAGCAGCTTTGGTATTGTCATCTGCCTTTTGTGAGCCTATTTGCCTTTATCATAAGCTCCTCTATCTGCTAGATCCAATTTAATGCAACAATATCCTAAAACAGACTGATAGAACTTGCTGTTATGATGCACAGCTCATATTTGCACTTTTGTTTGGCTTTTGCTGTTACATTACAACCACCTGTCCAGGGTACAGCATCTGATCTTATATATTATCATTGAAAAATATTGAAGGTATATAAGTTGCTTTGGAAAATGTTTGGATTTTAAATACATATCTATTTACTCCTATTATTACATTATTCAGAAATATGATAAAAATTTTATTCTGGATGCACCAAGAGCATCTATACAGTGTAAGAATAAAACATGCAGTCATCTGGTCCCCCAAAGAGAATCTACTGTCTATGTGCTGGTTGAGGCAGCACAGAACACGATTGTATTGTTATTGCACATATTAAAGCAAGTGCTCACCCTTCATCCAAATCTAAGTTCATCTGGTAAGAATTACAGAATCTGGGAATCTAAAGGATTACTCTATATACAATGTTTGCTGAACACATGCATTCCTGCTGAAAACAGCAGAGTGCATTCAGCACCTCAACATGTCATGCACACAGGAACAGAGGCAGCTGGAAAAGAATACCGTGATAACTGCACCAGAAATAAGCAATTGATACTTTTCCCGCTTTGTGACAACTTGGAGTAGTTCAAAACCGTATGTTCCTTTCCCATACATGTGAACAATATTGTAGGTCGATTAGGTGAAAGTGCATCAATGTCATAACATTTGCACCACTCCGAAGCAAAGGCATGGACTGCAGCTTCAAACTGCCCTGATGTTTCACAGTCATTCTCTTACAGCTTTACACCAACTGTCATTTTTGAAGCACATGGCTAAAGTTAAACTGACCATTTCTGTACTCAGATTATTTTTACCGTTCATTCCCCTTTAAAAGCTTAGCTAAGCTTCTCTCATACATGGTTAAATAGAAAAATACCCTGAAATTCAATAAACGTCAGAGGTCAAGAAAAAGGTACCACCCTCACCTTGAAAGCAACCAAGTCCCAATTTCAAGGCTGTTTCCTTACACCATGGTTACCTCGTTGTCTTGTGCCTGGGGTTGGTAGATATCATGGCACGGCATGGAGACATGCTCCCTGGAAACTTCCATTATGGGTAATGGAAGTTATGGGCACAAAGAAAGGAAAATGGAACCCATGGCTCATAACATCTGTTCTGAGACTCCCGGATTAAAGAGGCACATCTTGTGGGCACGTGAGGAAGTTCTAAGAGAAATCGTAAAATATCAACTGTTTTTATAAATTACTTTGCACTTCTCCAATCTGATTGTGATAACTTGTCTTTCAGTTCTGGTGATTTTGTTTGGGTATGCTGGGAGATAGAAAAGCTCATAAAAATGGGTACAATAGATCAAAACACCTACTTTGATTTTGCTATCATCTTGCATATGTTGTTAACATACATGTACAGATGGTTGACTAATGTACAAATTACTGGTATATATTTTCAACTTGATGCAAACGTTAACTGCCCTGCTCCCACTATTAAATGTCATGCATGCACCAGTTTAAAAGTATGCCTCTCTGATCGACTTCATAAAATATACTTGAGTCAAAAGAAATAAATTCTTCTTGGTTTTTACAAAGGAATGTGTATTTTATTCTCAATACATATCACTTAAGGGACTAGCTATACGCAACTCTTTGTGACTTTTTTTTTAGTCGATAATAGGCACTTTCTAAGAATGGATTTGTGACCCAAAAGACTCTGAAATTCAGTCTTTAGTACCCCCTTTCCTAAGTGGATCTGCCTGAGCCACAGTAGGCTATAGAAACAACTCTGCAGAAGTCCAGCAGTAGACCTGTGTGCAAAAAAGCTTTAGAAAATTGTAACCAGAATAAAATTATAGAAAAGCAGTTATCTGAGTTGAACAACTTAACTTCTTAGTTGTTTTTTTATAACCATATTTCAGGTGTTATCTCTACAAACAGTAAGAAGCATGTGTGAACAATTTCACACCCGTGTTTCATTCTTTCTAAGTTACGATATGCTACAAAAACTTGTCTTTCTGTTTACATTCTTTTTTAATTTTAGACCATTATCCTTAAAAGTTTGAAATGATTACTTAATTTTTTCTTGTTTGTGTTTCTTTGCTAAAAGCCTTTCAACGTCACCCTTGAACAAGTTTCAAAAACACAAATTTAGAACATTCAACACCTTTGGAAAATCAGCATCTCTAACAAGAATTGTTAAAAGGCCCTTTTACCCTGTGGTGCAGGATTTCTATAATAATACACACTATATTAATAGTTTAGTATTTGTGGGATGGATATAATCAGCTTACAAGATGGTAGCTGTTCTCCAAGACGGAGGGAGTAGGGATATCCTTATGTAAGAGTTAATGATTACTATCTAAGTATAATGTTAAAAAAGAGGAGGTATAGTTGAGCGAAAATGCAATTCATGCACAAAACCCATAGCAATAAATTTTCAATATCCCACACTGCTATCTGACTTAGGCAACAAAACAGTCATTTAAATGGAGCAAACGCCACCTGTTGAGGAAAATAACCTAAGTTACAAAAAAATACCCTATGGAAAGAGATCATAAAATGGTACTAACAGTTTAAAAGGTTGAACTCCTCCTTGGCATTGATCTATAATTCTAACTTAAAGAACGGTGAGGAATGAGAGCTCGATATACTCAGCCTGAGATCAAATTTGTCATGGCAACATTGGCAGGTTGGACCCTGATTCTTCAAATATTACATTGCCTTGGTTAACAAAAATCATACTTTTTTTTAAAATTATAGAATAGAGATTATAAATAAATGTAAAGAGTGCATGCAGTCAACTGCATAATATACAAGCAATATCTATGTTTTTAATAATCATCTTCTTTGGCAGGCCAGAATCCAGCTGGACATGCAATATTTACATATCAAAATCCGTAATGTGTTCATCATATTGAAAGCAAGTGAAAATATATATATGTATATACTGTATATACACACATATGTATATAGATGTATATACTGTTTTTAATATATTAACAAATATATATGTATATATATTAAAAGTGGATTTCCTCTTTGTCAGATTCAGGTGACTCAGGCCTCGAAACACTAAAAATATCCTGACATGGTATTTGGGGAGGTACTGGGAGCGGCATTTGGGATTTGGGAGAAGAGGTCTGGGGCGTGCTTTTTTCTGAGAGTATTTTTAAAATTTCTGCCACCTGCTTCTCCAGGGCAGTCATTCTGCAGCTCAGCAGCTGGATGTCCTCTTTGAGTTCATGTTTGACCTCCTGCAGTGTGGTCTGTAAGGCCTGCTCGGGGATGGGATAAAAGGGGTGCTTGGCATCAGCCTGAATGGGGCTGTGCTCCAACGGACTTCGCGCCTCCCCAGCCTTATCCAAACGAAGGTCACTTTTTGTAATCCCACTGTCACAAGAATCTGTTTTCCTTAATGGATTTTTGGTCACACTGTTCTCAGAATCGCTGCCCTTGGGGTCCTCTGACAGTAGCCCCATCGACTCGGCTTTAGTGACATTATTCCAGTCTTCCTTCTTCTCCTCAGGGGCTCCCATAGTATTCTTGAGTCGCAGCCACCCCTTCCCATTTCCATTCTTCATTCTGATGGGGCTGTTCACTTTGAGACATTTGGGATCAGCACCGCCATTGGGCTTGAGTTCCATGGCATCACGGTTGTTTTGCTTGAGGGACTCACTGGTTTTCACGTAGGCCAGAGATGTCTGAATAGGTGTGATCTGTGACACGGTGACCACACTGGTGCCCGTGATGGAGGCTCCATTCTGTAAGGAGCGGCTTTCCACTTGGAGCTGGTTCCGCTCGGGGTCACTCTGTGTTGACCCCTGATTCCGTAGTTCCTTCTGCTGTTTGAACTTCTGGAAGAGCTTTCTGACCGGATGGTCCACGGGGATGCTGAGGGTGACCTCATTCTTCTGCCTGAGACGTTCCTCCTCCTCCTTCTTCACGTCACTGATTTTACGGAAAATGATCTGTGGAGGAGGAGAGATTGAAAAACGAAATTATAAAAACTGATGAATTTATAATTGCGTGACATGATACTGGACGTACTTTGTTCTACAGAGGAAACCCTTGAACATAAGGTAAGATCATTTCTGAAGGGAAAAATATTCCAATGTCATTTAACAGATGTGATATACTTAAAACCCAACATAGAAACATCGACTAAGCTTCCTTAGTTCTACTCTTTTGCATATCAGAGGGAGAATGTAGCAGAGACGACTGAATAGAGGTACTTACTTTCCAGTTTATGTTCCCATTTAATAGAAAATATACAATTATGTAAATATAAATATATATGTTAGTATATGTATACTTGTGTGTATACACATATGTGTAAGGAAATACATATTTACCTCTTAAATTTCCTTGTAATGCATCACTATTTTTTGCATGGTTTTCTTTTGTGTATAAACATGATTCAAAACCATTTTTAATACCATCCTCTATTTAGAGGTCAAATAGTAAGAGTTCTAGGCCATAAAAGCACTGAAAAGTTAGACAGTTACCAATGTGGCACTGGGCTGGTGGGAGGAGGGGTTAAATGTACTTGTGTGGCTCTGGAGGGTAGAACTGGCATCTATAAGTAGAAGTTTCTGGGAGGCAAATACTAGCTCAATATACACTTCATTTCAAACTGCTATCTATTAGCTGAATAAACTGCATTGAAAACCCATGAGCCTCACAGCACTAAAATATTCAAACAGAAGGAAGGATATCGTCCAAGTAATTCTTTCACTGAGTGGGAGGTTGTACTCTTCAAATTCCAATATTCTTTAAAATTTAAATATACGATTAAATACATAGTGCATGTGATGTTTAATAGGTATCCACAAATAAGCATAATTTTATTAAAAATGTATTTTGAAAGTAATATTGGGAACTTATAACTCCATCAAGAGAAACAAAAAGTGTTAGCCATATAAGAAATTACCACTTATATTATCAGAGTTAGAAGTGAATTCAATAAGCATGAGATTTTTGCTCAGAGTCCTTCTGAAGAATGAAATCACTGCAGATGAAGCTACAGCAGATGGAGGCTGCAAGGAAAGCTCAAAAAGGAGACGTATTAGAGAACGTGCTCTCAGAATGAGACAATGCTATGAGGTCAGCAAAATTACTTACGTCCGTCACCCTCTCTTCATTAAGTTTTTGGTTAATTTAGAAATATATGTCAAGTACACAGTCCCCGGCATATCATCAACACTCAAAATAGGCTGGTTCTCTCCCTTGAACTCTCATAAAATACTTTCTATTTGAAACCATTTTCATCACTTCTTGAAGATTCAGCAGCTTCCAAGAGTAACATATAGTCATTGACTTTATACCAGAAACCCAACACTGATGATGGCCACTGCTAACAGAAAAGGCAGGGAGAGAGCAATCCTCCCTCTAACTAAGAGCACATTTTCTAAATTGAGATTGATGCACTAAATACTGCTTATCAAGTGGTAATAATTTGTATTTTAACATAAATATTCTCTAAATTCAATAACTGTCTGTAAAAACCAGCCTATCTTTCTTTCTCTAGTGGCACATGAAATTGGATCTTTTTAAAAGATGTAATACTAATCTCGAAGTCTGACATCAAAGCTCCAGCAGTTTAATTAGAAGTCTTTCAAAGGATTGACATATATTTTATGCTTCCTAAGTAAACAGAGCTTGTTCTAAGCCTTTAAGATAATAGCATTCTTAGGGACTGGACAGATCCAAGCATCCAAACACAGAAACAGTGATACTGTCCTCCCGTTTCATCCTCTCATTAAAAGGGCACTCACGTTGGTTCTATGAACTGACATGAGGGGCCTAAGGTAGATGACTGGCCACATCGTCCTTCATACTCAACTCTTACCTTTTTTGCTTCTTTTTTAAAATGTAGTTACTTAACCTTGGATAGACATAGCCTTGGTGCAATGTGGTAACTGACAGTAGCCTTCACATTTGGGAAAAAAGTATCTATTTCAAATTACCAGCGGAGGAGGGCAGGTGCTTGGCACATAGGGATGTCAGATAAAACGCAGGACATCCATGCAATATTTAGGACATACTTAGAGTAAAAAATCATACATTATTTATCTGAGTGGGATATATTAATACTTTCAAATGTATTTCATTGTTTACCTGAAATTCAAATTTAACTGGGTGTTCTGTATTTTTGTTTGCTAAGTTTGGCAGCCCTGTTGGTATGTAATAAACAAAGATGTTACTATCTCTAATGTCCATGTGTACTGCCATGTGAAGTTCACAGTTTAGGAAAGATTTGGAGCTCCTAGAGACTGATAACTTGTGGGTGTCTTAGGCCAGAGCTTTATGCTTTAAATTTTCAACATAATGGCTAATAATTGCTTAAAATTATTGTCTGCTTACCGAGTTTGGGATACTTAGTGATTTAAGAGTGTAACACACCCATGTAAAGCATCAATTAAAAAGGCCTGGTCCAGCTTTCTGACGACCAGCTGCCCACCACCACCCCTCAACCAAGAACAAACAAAGGTGTTTGGACTGGTACTATTAAGCTGAGAACAAAGACTCCAAATGCCAAACTACCTAACACAAAAAGAGCCCTGTCACAGGGCCAGGCTGCCAGGCTGCATCAGGCAATAAATGAGATAGAGCCAGGTTGGCATATTTGGCCTCCAAGAAGATGTAAAAAGAGAAATAATAGAGGTTTTGGATATGAGAAGCCAGAATCCTGAGTGTTGCACATTGCTCCTTTCCCTCCAGCTCCCCAGTCCAGAGGATAGGGGATGAGTTGACATTAGACATAGCTTCCTTGGGGTTTAGGTGTACTTATGAATATAGAGACTGGTCTTGACTTCTCATCTGGAGGTTGCAGAGCAGCAGGACCCACACATCTATTCTCTGGAGCCAGCAAAGCATGGTGAAAAAATAGATGCCCTCCTTAGAAGACCAAGATTCCTCTCTCTGTTCCTTCCCCTCACTCCCTGTGTAGCCAGATGGCTAGGATCCCTGTGGAGCCCGGAAACTGCAGCCCGTAGCCATCTGTGATTTCAGCTCATAGAAGCCAGATGAGGCAAAGCTACTCCAGGAGGTGGGAGAAGTTACTGCACCCCATAGGACACCTGCTGCCAGGGACTTCTCAACATTCAATACGCCACACAATAAAGAGAGCTCAGCAGTTGGGTGTGGCCAGCTCAAAAGACCAACACTCTGAGAATTTGAGAAGTGACCACAGGCCCTCCAGATTTCACAGACAAGCTCTAGATGCTGAAAGGGATCTCCCCTCCTCCTTTAGCAGCAGGACCACAGGCAATCTTGAGCCCAGTGAAAACAGAAGCAGGTGTAGAGGGAGGACTGAGAAGAAAAGGTTGTGAGGAAATTTCTTACCCAAGCTATAGAATTTGAACTGGAGCCTAAATGAAAACAGCAGCACTTGGATTTGCTCAACTACTGACCATAACCCGAGGTAACTAAAAAACATTACTGGATCGGATAGAGTTACTCAACGAACTAAATTTATTTAATTCATTTATTTATTTCAACTGCAGAACAGCAATTATGCCTTATTGGAAAACAGTTACAAACAGTTTGCGTATCGCCTGTGGTCACTTCCACACACATATTATCTCATTTAACTATCCTCTCATTAAAAGGGCACTCACGTTGAGTGAGTAACTTTCCTCTGAGGGAGGTCCAATTTATTCTCATGTTACAGAAGAGCAAACTGAGGCGCAGAGAAAACAAAGTGGTTTGCCTTAAGCCACACAATTAGTGAGTGGCCAGGATACAAATGCAAGGCGTCAGATTCCAAACGGTCTTACCCATTACACCTGCTGCAGCTCCTCACGGTGACTGAGACTTCCTTCTGAACTCCTGAAACCTGGATGCTGAGTGGGTGAAGTAGGCAGTGGGACAGCAGTTTCACACCAACAGGTAACCCTTCACAGAGCATTTGCCATGGAGAACCATTCCTGAAAGCAGGGAACTGAACAAATGATCGAAGCTCTCTGCTTGCTGAGTAATTGACAGCCTTGACAAAAGCTGGGGAGAGATTTCAGGGAGGCGGTTTCTAGACTCTCCTCACTCTCAAAGGCAAAGCCAGCAGGCTTGCTTCACTCCACCTCCCTTCCAAATACATGCCACAATTTTGTAGCTTCTTGTTTCCTTCAAGGTGGCCCATGTATTTTCTTTTAACTTACTTCTACATATGTTAAATTTATTACTTTTATGAAAGGCAGGGAGTAGGGAGCGTCAAGGACTGTAATTTTCCCCCTACTCTGATACCATCTTTGATCTCACTAATACCTAGATTCATTTGTTTACGGGGACAGGGATTTTTGTCTGTTTCATTAACTGCTGTGTCTCCAGTCTCTACAGCAGTGTCTGTTACATTGAGGGTCCTTAAAAAATAAATGCTGTTCATTAATTCAATAACCTTTTCATACGTGCAGCATATATATGTTTGTGATAGGTCTCTGAATCAAAAATATTACAAATAGGAAGATTGTTTTCTACTTTTTTAACTTTCCCCTCTCTATACAATGATTCAATGTTATCTGTAGTATTACAATTGATTATTAATGTCTACTCCTATTTCCTCATTTGGAAGCAAACATTTACCTCCTGGCATCCCCAGCACCCAGCCCGCTGCCAGGCACAAGTAGTGTTTGCAACAAATGCTTACTGAGAAGAATCAGGTTCAATCTTTGACCCACAAATCAGTCTTTAAAGAACTTGAATCAGAACTTATCTTCAGTTCCATTGTAAGGATTCAATAGCATCCATTAATGCAAACTGATGACAATGCAAACTTTCTTAACGTGAGGTAAGAAAATATAGGCACCAGAATTAAAAACAAAGAAACAAGAAAAAAGTGAAGAGGTGATTTCATCATGTTTACAAGGTTCAAAGACTAGTAATCTACTGAGGTGGCACCATCAGTTGAGTCAAGTCTTATTTGTAAAGTATGATAACTTTTTGTTTTGTCTTAAGTTGTAAAGAACGCATTACGTAACAAATAAGGAAATAAAACATCAGGGATGCCTAATGTAGGAAATTCATTGTATTTCAAAAACATTAAAAGTAATAGGCCCTCTCTATGAGTCCTCACAGGTTTTAAGATGACTTTAAGACCCTAAACTCCAAGTTTCAATACCACTGTATTTTTATTACTAAGGAGACTACATTTCATCATAAAAATAGCATGATAATTAATCTACATTACCATTGCAAGCATGAGCATTCTCAAATAAATTCTCTGAATCTTTCCTTTTACGAAGTTCTTTTTAGCTTTAACTTTTTAATCAAGCAGATGAGAAAATAGTTCAACTTAATAAGAGAATGGAAAGATTGATAAATTTTATTTAGTTAAACCCTTTAAAAATAGGATGTGCTTATTTAGATTAAAAAAATTCTGCATGCTACTTTTTGTCACTTGAAAGAATCTGCAAACAATGAGTTTTCATAATCCAATTGATTTTTACATGGGCAATGTGTCATACAGAAAGTACAAAGTTTCTGGCTAATTCAGTACATAAACTATATGGATTAATTAGACCCAATTATTACATGGGAATGATGATTATTTTTTTCTAGAAAAGAAACGTAAATACCGTACCACCCCCAAAGAAATTATTTTAGAAAATGTTAATGGATCTGAGTGAAGTTCACAGGAGATCAACTTAGATGAATTAAGCCACGTAAAAGAAAAAATGTATATCCGTGATTATTAACATGGTGTTCAAAGAAATCAGCTTTTAAAAATCTAATATTTGGGTTTTTTCTCAGTATTAATAACCCAGAACCCCTTGCACTTGATGCACTCTGCGTCTATCTTTTGCCTAATGGTAAATCAACTTGCTGGTGAACACCACAAAAATTAAGGACAGAATTTAAAAAGAAAAATCATGAATCAGGATATGATCCCAGCCACACATTCATGGGTAGGAAGCACAATAGCCTGTACTGTTTCTATCAGCAAAGAGGTTTATTTCATTTAAGCTTTTCTTCTGTGCTTCATTATTTTCTGTGGAGCCCATGCTGGAAGGTTTAATTTATTTAAATGATAAAAGCTTCTTAACCTTAACAGGGAACACGGCCAGCTGAGCTTTCCATTTCAAAAGCAGGACATTTGATCATAAAAGTGATATCAAAATTGAATAATTTGAATGTGTTCTGAACTTTGAAATCCAATAAAGGCAAGGAAAAAGAGGGTTGGAATCATTTGTTTAATGACATGGATTTAGTGTTACAGAATTTGAGGGAGCCTAGCGGTGTTTTCTCTCCAATGGCCCATCGCTTTTCAGACCTGTGACTCTAGGGAACTGACTAGGAATTTCCAGCTCTATGTGGTCAAGCGGCAGCTGCAGTTCATCAGCTCTTACGGATCCAGTTTGTTTGGTTCTTTGGTTCTTTTTACTGTTTCTATAAATTTTGTTGCTAATCCTAACTCTTAGTCCTCTCAATCCGTTTTAACCTGAACTAATACCACAAAGCAGTATTTATTAAACACTATCATGTACATATCAGAGGCTATAAGTTCTTAACAAAGGCCACAATGACAGAGCTGTGGCAGGTGGCCGTTCAACAAATTTAGATGTGTGAATGAAGGGCAGTGATGATGCATCACACTGCTGAAATGTGGCTGTCCTGCTCTACTTCGCCCACTCATAAATCCAGAAGCTCTTCTAGGACAAGGAATGGGTTACGGATCTAGTTCAGCCTCTTAGATCCTAAATGAACTTTCAGAAATTAATTAATTGATTAATGTAAAGAAAAAGGAAAGAAGGAAGGGGAGCAGAGAGGAAAAAGGAAGGAAAGAAGGAAGGGAGAAAAGGAATATCTTGATTTTGTTAATATGTTGGATAATGCCTTATGTGGATAAGGATGGTTAGTAAAATGCAAATGAAGAACATTCTAGAATCACTGATACAACTGTTGAATTTACTAACAACACGTTCTAGGGCTCATTTTTCTTTACCACCTAAAAGATCATTAATCTCAATTCTCCACACTATCATAAATATGAAAATATATTTTTCATGAGGAACAAAAAACATAGATTGTAAACTCCATTACTGATGTTAGCATAACTCTGAAACACAGTTGCTCTATTCATGTGTTTCTATTACTAAAGTTTGTTTCATTAAAAAAAAAATAATATAAGAAGGAAGACAAAGTCTTCAAAACCAAGAATACAGCTGTTCCAAGGGAAAGCTGGCACGGTTTAGATTCACTGTCTCAAATATTGCAGTAATCCAAGAATTGCTCTCCCTGCCTCCATTTCTGGTCTCATTTCCCTTCATTCCATTCTCTGCTATTGTGTATCAAATATGATAGTGTCCCAGGTTAAAAAAAATCACAGAATAAAATTAAAACTCTTTAATAAAAAACAGCAAGCCTATTGTAGTCCAGTTCCACCTGCCTCTCCAACCTCTATTTTCTTTACTCCTCACTTGACCTCCACACATGAGCCACACTGAGTCACTCTGAGGTCCAGAATATTGCAGATATTGCTCTCTCCTCCTCCTCACCTGCTGGGGAACGCCTAGTTACCCATTAATACTCAGCTACACTGTGCTCTTCTTTATGAGGTAGGATCAACTACATAATTTGCTGAACCTAATACAACACAAAAATTCTGGGCGTCTCACATCCTACTTAAGGGTAAAAGACTGACATTCTCCCCCCAAGATCAGGAAAAAGACAAGCATCTTGCCACTTATATTCAACACTGTACTGAAGGTTCTAGCCAAGGAAACTGTCAAGAAAATGAAATAAAAACATCCAGAATGAAAAAGAAGAATTAAAACTGTCTCTAGCACCAACATGATCAGGTATATAGAAAATCCTAAGGCCTTCACACATACGTATACACAGAAAAAACTATTAGAGCTAATAAAGGAGTCAAGCAAGGATACAAGATACAAAATCAACATAAAAATTAGTTGTATTTCTGTACACCAGCAATGAACCCTCTGAAAATGAAACTAAGATAATAATTTCATTGACAATAGCATCAAAGAGAATTAAATACTTAGGAAAAAAGTTAACAAAACAAGTGCAGGACTTATACACAAAAAGTATAAAACATTGTTGAAATAAAGAGCCAAATAAATAGAAAGCTATCTCATGTTATGGATAGAAATACTTAGTATTGCTAACATGACAATACTCCTCAAATTGACCTGTAGATTCAATTCAGTTCCTATCAAAATTCAAAATTCTAAATGCCTATTTTTCAGAAATTGACAAGCTGACCCTAAAATTCAGATGAAAATGCAAGGGACCCAGAATAGCCAAAACAATACAAAAAAATAAGAGTGTAACTGGAGGACTCATACTTTCCAGTTTTAAAACATATTACTAAGCTACAATAATCAAGACAGTGTGGTACTGGCATAAGAGCAGACATACACGTCAATGGAATAGAATTAAGAGTTCAGAAATAAATACATGCATCTATGGTCAATTGTTTTTTGACATGGTGCCAAGGCAATTCAATGTGGAAAGGTTAATCTTTTCAACAAATGGTGCTGGAACAACTGCATATCCACACACACACAAAATGAATATGGATGCCAATGTCACCCTATATACAAAATTTAACTCAAAATCGATCAAAGACCTAAATGTAAGAGCTAAAACTATGAAATTCTTAGAAGAAAACAAAGGCATAAATTTTAGCGACCTTGAATTAGGCAAAGGTTTCTTAGATAACTGAATCTCAAGCCACCAAAAAAATTAAATATATAAATTGAGCTTCATCAAAACTCAAAACTTTTTTGCCTCAAAGGACACAATCAGGAAAGTAAAAAGACATCCCACAGAATAGGAGAAAATATTTGCAAATCATATATCTTATCTTGGTTTTATATCCAGAATATATAGAAAACTACTACAAATCAACAATAAAAAGACAAAAGAAAGACAATTTAAAAATAGTCAAGGGATTTGAAGACATTTCTCTAAAGACATACAAATGGCCAATAGGCACATGGAAATATGCTCAACATCATTAGTCATTAGGGAAATGCAAGTCAAGCCACAGTGAGACACCACTTCATATCCTCCAGGATGGCTATATTAAAAAATAACAACATGGCTATTAACAATGGAAAATAACAAGTGTTCAGAGGATGTAGAGAAACTGGAACTCTCACACATTGCTGTAAGGAAAATAAAATGGTGCAGTCTCTGTGGAAAACAGCTTGCAGTTTCTCAAAGAGTTAAAGTAACCATTTGACTGAGCAGTTCTACTCCTACGTATATATTCAAGAGAAATGAAAACATATAGTCGCACAAAAACTTGTGCATGAATGTTCATAGCAGCATATTCATGACAGCCAAAAAGTAGAAACAACCCAAATATCCAGTAACTGATGAGTTGATAAAATGTGGTATATCCATACAATAGAAAATTGTTCAGCCATAAAAAGGAATGAAGTATTGATACATGCTAAAACGGGGATGAACCTTGGAAATATTATACTAAGTAAAAGAAGCCTGACACAACAGGTCATACATTGTATGATTTCACTTATATGAAATGCCCAGAATAAGAAAATTTAGTCAGAAAGTATATTAATGGTTTCCAGGGGCAAGGGGAAGTGGGAAATGGAAAACGACTGCCAATGGGTGTTAGGTGTTGAGAATGTTCTGGAATTGTATAGTGGTGATGTGTGCACAACTTTGTGAATATATTAAAAAACAGTGAATTGTGCACTTTAAAATGGTGAACTGTATGGTATGTGAATTATATCTCAATAAAAAAATGCAGGGCTTTTTGTTCAAAATTATTAAGAATTTCAAGACAGCAACAGCAGAGCATTAAACCAAGAACAGGGCTCTTCTAAATGCAAGGCCTTACAACTCCACAGCTTGCATGCCCGTGAAGCCAGCCCTTCTAGGAGACTTTCACTTACAGCTCCAGGTAGACACTTACTAGTGGTGGGATGCAGCAGCAAACAAGGTATTCATTCAAATCATGAGCAATTGTTAAACACCTACCATGTTCCAGGCTCTACTTTGAAGCTAATTATACATCAGTAGCAAAACAAAGCCCCTTAGATATTCCATATAATGTGAGATGGTGATGTGAGCTACAAAGAAAATAGAGCGTAAGGACATAGAGAAGGCAGAGTGGTTGGGTCTCTGTGAGGAAGTGATGGTCATGGAATGAAGAAGTGGACCGTGCAGATAGCCATGGGGAGAGGGCTTCAGAGATGGGGAACCTGAAGGTGGGAGAATGCTTTGTACATCTGAGCAACAGCAAGGAGGACAAAGTGGGAGGCACTTAGTAAACACAGGAAGAAAGACTGGAGAGGAGAGTGGAAAGGAGGCAGGACTTTGGATTTTAAACATGAGGGGAAACGCTGGGAGAATCTGGAGCCAAGGATTCACGTTTTCTCACTTCCACTCTGAAAGGATCACTCAGGCTGCTGTGGGGAAAATAAATTGCAGGGTGGGAAGGCTAAAAGGAGGGTACCAATTAGGAGACTTTTTGAGTAGTTCGGGTGAGACCTCAGGGTGACTTAGACCAGAGGTGGTGAGAAGTGGTCAGATTCTGGATTTATTTTGCCAGTAAAACTGGCAGGGTTTGCAGATGGGCTGGGTGAACAATCTGAGAGATAAAAGAGAAATTAAAAAAAATAAGTCTCTCTTTAAGCAAAAGGATAAATGGTAGAGCCGTTTTCTGAGATAGAGAAGCCTGGAATGGTGGCCTAAAAACTAGAAAGACAAGTTATCCAGTCTCCTAGACATACACACACACGCACACGCACACACACACACACATAGGCATGCATGTATACACATGTGCACAACATACAAAAGTGGAGCAGGAACAGGATAACTGACTAAGCACTCCCATTAAAAGGGGCAAGGAATAATGACAGAGAGACTCAGCAGTCACTAGGCCACAGCAATAATGAAATCTGCCAGGCAGGCACTGTGAGGATCTTCTTTATTAGTCTTTCAGTCTGCTATCTGGGGTAAGCTCTCTCTCATCCATTGTCCTTATTCCGTCTTTTTTGGAGGTTGTCCTTTGTCCATATTCCTCTGGAGTCAGACCTGATGTGGAAATTAGAGAGTTTGTCCTATTTCAGGGCTGTAGAGCTTCCTCAGCTACTTCCTACCCGTGCAAATCAGGGGGCCTATGGTTTGGTTTTGGGCTCACGTAGTAAAACAATTTTTTAAGACCAAGCTTGTGGTTTCTTTGGCAATATAATTCTCTCAAAAATTTTAGTAAGTTTGTGATCTGTTTACAGTTAATTTCATGTGCCTGCAATCTCACAAAAAAGTTCTTTCCTAGATATAGTCCTCAAGCCTGGTTTAATCCTTCACCTTCTTGGTAGCATCTCTCTCTCTGTCTCTGTCTGTCTGTCTCTCTCTATAATGGCAGCTACATTGAAGGTATCAGACTTGGTGGGAGGTCACATCCATTATCTGATCTTTGCCACAAAACTGAGTCTTAAGGGACTTTTCCATACAATGACTTTTGAATCTTATTTCCACTTTTTCCCCTTCTTAATTCCTTCCTATATTTCCTTACAAGCGAGCTAACTCTTGTCTGAGATCACCTTTCTTCTTCATGCCTTGTTAAATGTAACGAGTCACAACCTCCGCTCAATACTAATACTCTGATTTCCAGCCTCTTCCAAAAGAGCTACACCGTTGGAAGACAATCACAGGTAGCAACTTCACTAAATGTTTTGTCACTGAAAAATATTTGTCTCCATCTCTCCAAGTCTTAAATATCAATTTCCTTACTTGTTTCCATTCTTGCTAAGTCAATGCCATGTATTTTAGAATAAATGATGGCAGAACCTCACTATTGTTATCAATTTAGGTTAATGCCCAGTAGCATTGTAACTGTCATCTATTTGTTAGCATTTGAAAATTCAGAAGAATAAAATTGTTTTATTTCCAAGTTCTTAGCATAAAATTTTTACCACACTTAAGTCCAAAGGAACAAAATTGATAAAGAAAAACCATACCATTATGCTTTGCTGGGAATATAAGAATACAGCTCCCAGTATTGCCTGAGTCCCATAAATGAACCATTAGACCAGACGGTCTTTGAGAACATAATTATTCTGGTCATAGTAACAACTGCTTCCACATGTTTTCATCTTGGAATCATTGTGATAAAAATACCAGGATTAGAAAAATTGTATTAAGTATTTTCTATGGATTATCTGCTATTTAATTTTCACAATAATCCATTTTATAGAAGAAAAAACTGAATCTTAGAGAGATTTAAAAATCTTCCCCAAGGCTACATAGCTAATGAATGACAGAGGGTTTCCAACTCAGGTCTATTGGCCTCAAAGACTAGGCTACGCTGACTTAGGAATTCCCAGTCTAAATTTAAGAGAGATGCAAAGGATCTAAGGAATCAAAGACCTGAGGAGAAGGAAATTAAATGATAAATGAGGTTGAAATCACTTTAATAATTGCATACCCCAAAAGTCATGGGTCAATGCTGGAGAGTTAACACACAGAAGGAGATACATACAGTAGTCCACCCTTACCAACGATTTTGTTTTCTGTGGTTTCAGTTACCCATGGTTAACCTTGGTCAGAAAACATTAAGTGGAAAATTCCAGAAATAAATAATTCATAAGCTTTAAATTGCACGCCATTTTGAGCAGTGTGAAGAAATCTCATACTGTCACCTTCTGCCCTGCCTCGGGCATGAAACGTCCCTTCGTTCAGCGTATCCATGCTGTATATGCCACCCGCCCCTTAGTTACTTAGCAGCCCTGTCAGTTATCAGCTCGACTGTTGCAGTACTGCAGAGCTTGTGTTCAAGTCAGCCTTATTTTCCTTAATAATCACCCCAAAGCACAAGAGTAGTGATGCTGGCAATTCGGATATGCTGAAGAGAAGCCTTAAAGTGCCTCCTTTCAGTGAAAAGGTGGAAGTTCTTGACTTAATAAAGAAAGAAAAGATTCATATGCTGAGGTTGCTAAGATCTATGGTAACTTTTATTACAGTATATTGTTATGACTGTCTTATTTTATTAGTAGTAATTGTTGTTAATCTCTTACTGTGCCTAGTTTATAAATTAAACTTTATCATAGGTATGTATGTATAGAAAAAACATAGGATATATAGGGTTTGGTACTATCTGCCATTTCAGGCATCTCCGGGGCATCTTGGAATGTATCCCCCTCAGATAAGGGGGGACTACTGTACGCACAAATATGTAATGGAACTCTTCAGTATGTGAAGAAAATAACATTATTTAACATTTGGCAAATGTGATTTTACAATGCACTTTAGCATATGTTACCTCATTTTCCCACCATAACTCTATAAATGAAGCAGGGCAATTATTAGTATCCCTATTTGACAGATGAGGGTCAGAGAAGTTAGTGACTTGCCTAAAGCTCACATAGCTAGTAAATGGCAAGCTGGGACTGAAATCTATTTCCTAATGTCAACTCCAGTGTTCCTTCCACTATTCCATGCTGACATTCCTAATGCTAGGTATAATTTTGTTTTGTAGTTTGCAATGCACTTTCAACTATATTACCCTACTAGACCTCATTTGATACTATTTCTTTGTCCCCAGGAACACATCCAGTATGTGGCATTAGCTTTTGCTTTGTAAGATAATGGCTGTGCCTCAAGGAGAACAATTACTGAGGTACAGCAATTACAACACCTTTAAAGACATTTTTTCATAATGAAAGAAAATTTCAACAGCTTTTGTTTAGAAAAACAACTCTAGTATATTTATTTAAATATGTGTTAATTTTTGCATTTTATTTCCAAAAGAACAATGCAGCTTTTACTTAATATCACACACACAAATTCTTCATTGTAGGGAAATATAGACTGAGTAGGTACATAGTTTTTCTCTGTTAGAGTATTATTTTCTTGAAAGATTTAGAAATGTATGTCTAGTCTAGATGATATATTACTGTTTCAATCTTTTACAGCTGGAATCAGATTTACACAAAATGGGATAATTCTTAGGTATTGCTTAATTTTATGGAATTTGATAACTGATATTCAGAGGAGTCAAGGTGACTAGGCACTTGGATGTCCAGCCAGTCATTCACGGTTGGACCTAGAGCCCACTTCTCTTGGTTTCTAAGTCTACTCTCCATTTCCCCCAGGGGATAGCTCTTATTTCCAAATTAAAATTGTGTGGAAAAATTTTTTAAAAAGACATTTCTGACAGTCAGGAGGCAAGGGTTTGGATGCCATCTCTGACACTGAACACCTGTATAAACTCGGCCAAGCCACTTAGCTTTTCTAAACATCAGGTGTACTTAAAGATCTGTTAAAGGTAAACAGTTCTCTATTTTATCAAGATGATGTAGCTATTCCATGTAAAACAGACATCAATTGCTTATGTTGAATGTAATGAGTGACATAAGTTATAGCATGTGTTCACCCAGGTGAATTGAAAATGGGATCTCTAAGTATTTACTGATCGCAAAATAGCCAAATTTTGGTGCATAAATCTCTCCTCTTTTCATTCACCACTTGGATTTTTGAACATTCCATAGAAGAAAATTAGACACGCAAGTCCCTGCCTCTTTGGACCATCTCTACTCTATTCCAATTGAAGAATTTAAGACATTTAGATAATGCAAAGGAGACGGTCTTCCCTTGCCTCTCACAGATTAGAAAGCATTGTATCATATACACCATTTTATGTTTACTCTAGTAAAAGGCTGCTGGAAACAGAACTGGTGATTAGTACCACTTCCAACTTGAAAACTTCCTTTGCAGGAGACTTGATGTTTACAGGATCTAGTGGATAAGCAATAATGGTCATTTGGAGATTGGAGTTCCAGTCCTAGCCAAGGCTCTAATTAGCTATGTGACCTTGTGTACAAGTCCCATAATCTTTCTAGACTTTAATTCCTTTATTTAAATAGTGGTGATGGTACTGCACTTACTTCTTTTCAGCTCTAACTATCTTCAAATATATGAAATAAGAGATCATTACCTGATGCTAAAAAAAAAAAACTTCGAAATAAGATGGACAATCTATTTTATGCTCTTTAAATTATTCCTAACATAACTTCTTGCTAGAAGATAACACACTTGCCCCATTTTCTAGGTGTCAAAAATTCCTTGTATCAAATCCCACTAAGGCTTCTCCGACCCTCAGTGACAATTATAGGTCTAGGATACACGTGCTGCTTTTATTTGTGTTTTGATCCTGCTTCTTCCGGAGGCAACTGCTCACATGCTGTGCTGAGAGAAGATGAAAATTTGCTGCTAATTACCAAGGTTCACGCTTCTAAATATTGCTAGCCCGTAATTGAATTGCTGTGTCTAGAGTTGAGTATTAGCTAATAACTTTGTCCCTACAGTGTTGAACTGTAATTAGTTATTCTAGTCAAAGGAGAGTATGGGAAGCTATGTGGCTGTTTCTTTAGTGTTGCAATTGCCAGGAGCTGGGACTTACAATTTTAAAAAGAGTATAGTGTTTAAGTGATTGAGGTGTGCTGGTACACTTGCCCACCAACATGCACACACATATACACACAGCAAAGCCAGCAGAGGCTCTTGGAAGAGAAGTTTGAGCTGTCACCATTAGGAAGGCTGATTAAAGAGATGTCGGCTGTACACGTTATTGGGGCACGAGTTGCGGAAAATTATATTTGAGCATCAGACAGCATTAGAATATATCATAACTTCACTTGAAGCTTCCTTTATAAATATATTCAAATAATTGGTACCAAATCTAATATTTGTTAATTAAAACATATGTATCTGTGATTTATTCTATTCGGAAGTATCTTTATACAATCAACATAGATATCCCAGTATCATACTCTATTCATCATCAGACAGTTGTGTTATCCTTGGGTGGAAAAGCCTCAGATCCCATATATTACTGTGATTGGAGGACCCTCCCCTAATATCATAGGTAACCTAACATAGGTAGCGTGAGAAAAGTCTTTGCCCTGTTTTCTTAGAAAGCATCAATAATATTAGCTCAGTTGATACTTCAGAGAGTTTTGGCCCTGAGGAAAAGACAATCTGAGGAGAGAACTGAATATTTTTAGCTGAAGATCGCAAGGTATAAAATGGGAGAGTCTGAAAGATCATAGTTGACTTAGGACATAAGAATGGAAGGAGAGTTCACATTTTTTGACGGTCAGCTGAGTTCCAGGTACATACTATGCATAAAGAACACAAAAATAAATGACTTAAATAAATGCAGGGATACACCATGTCTATGGTTTCTAAGACTGACTATTGTTAAAATGGAAGACACTCTTCCCTAACTGATTCATAGATTCATTATAATCCAAATCAAAATTTTAGCAGGATCTTTTGAAGAAATTAACAAGCTAATTCTGCAATTTATATAGAAATGAAAAATGCACACAATAGTCAAAGCAATACTAATTGAGAAGAAGAAAACTGGGAGCCTTATGTGGTCCATATTTTACTATTGAAAATTATAGTAATTAAGATAGTGTGGTATTAGCACCTGTCTTAGTCTATTCAGATAGTGTGGTATTAGCACCTGTCTTAGTCTATTCAGGCTGCTATGCCAGAGTTCCATAGACTGGGTAGCTGATAAACAACAGAAATTTATTTCTCACAGTTCTAGAGGCTAGGAAGTCCAAGATCAAGGCACTGGCAGATTCAGTATCTGGTGATGGCCCACTTCCTGATTCATAGATGGCTGCCTTTTCACTGTGACCTCACATAGCAGAAGGAAGAAGAGAGCTCTCCCGGGCCTCTGTTAGAAGGGCACTAGTCCCACTCATGAGGGCTCCATCCTCATGACCTAATCACTCCCAAAGGCCCCTCCTCCAACTACCATCACATTGTGGATTAGCTTTCAACATATGAATTTTGAGGGGACACAAATATTCAGTGCATAACAGCACAAGAATAGACAAGCAAATGAACAGAATAGAGTGACCAGAAATAGGCTCATACATATTTGTACACTAAATTATGATGAAGATAATACTGCAGCACAATGGGAGAAAATGATCTTTTCAATATAGGTATGGGATAAATTGAGTACTCATATGGAAATAATAAATATCTTGCCCTTTATCTCATACTATAACACAAAAATCAACTCTAAATAGATTGTAGATCCAAATGCAGAAGGCAAAAACCATAAAGCTATTAAATAATATAGAGGAGAAAATTTTCAATACCTTGGGATAAGAAAAGATTTCTTAAATAACAAACAAAAAGTGGTAACGATAAAGAGGAAAAAAAAAAGAATAAGTGAAACTACATTGAAATTAACGCTTTTTGTTCTTTGAGAGATACTATGAAGAAAATCAAAAGACAAGTCAGTGAAAGGAGATAAATTCAATACATATACCCAATAAAAGACTCATATCCAGAATACATAAAGAATTGTTACAAATCTTAAGAACAAGACAAACAACTCCAATATAAAAATGAGCATTTTACAAAAAGAAAAAGTTATATAAATGGTCAATAAATACATGGAACAGTGCTCATCTTAATTAGGCATCAAAGGTGCACAATTTAAAACCATAATGTATTATCCTTACAGACTCACCAGAATGGCTAAAATGAAAAAGAAAATAGAATACGTTGGAGAGGATATAGCAAAACTAAATTCTCATAAACTGCTAGTGGGTGTACAAACTCATACAACCACTTGGAAAACTGTTTGATGAATAATTACTGACGCTAAAGATAAACATAGTCTAGACTCAGAAATTTCACTCCTAGGTAACACTCCCTTCCAAATAATTTTGTACAAATGCAAATAAAAGGCATGTAAAACACCATCCTAGCAACACTGTTCATAATAGCCCCAACTGGAAACCCAAATGTCCATCAAGTTGAAGTGTATTCATTCAGTAGAAAACTCTTCACTGAATATTAATGAACCATGACTAACTACAGGCAATATGAATGACTCCTACAAAATAATATTGAGTGAAAGAAGCCAGATACAAATGAGCACATATTGTATAATTCGATCTAAATAACTCTAAAAATCCAAAAAAGAGGCAGAAGTAATCTAAAATGTTAAAAATCAGAATAATAGTTAAATCTTGGGGTTGGGGGTAGGAGTCGTGCATGCAATAGAGTAGGATATGGGCTTCTGACATGCATCCTATTCTTTTTCTCAAGCTAGGTGCTGGTTACATGGATGTCTTCAATTGTAAAAATCCATCAAGCAGTACACCTATGATTTATACACTTTTCCATATTTGAGCTACATTTCAATTATAAGTCTAGTTGAATGATAAATAAGAGCTTGACCCATCCCCAAGGATTCTCAGTGTAGTAGGAGTAAACCCTCTCATTAGCATGTTGTTACAATGCAATGGGGTGGTTCACTGTATTATAATTCATCAAAGATTCAAAGGAGTCCCTATTATGTGCAGGATCCGCTTGTAGGTGCTAAGGATACAATGATGAATAAAATAAGCTTGCTGCTTACAGTCTGGTAAACAACAAGGGTACATAAACAGGTAATTTTCAACAGGGTAGGTAAATGCAGAGGCATAGGAACGCACATGATACTAAATAGACTAGAACCTCTTTAACTGATCTTCACTTAATCGCCATGACTAGCTTGACCATCACCTTCCCTTCTCTTTGTAAAACACACTGACTGATGCCCACAGCACACCAGATACTCCAGACTGGTTAACCTGTGAACCTCTACATCCATCAGTTGAATTGTAGGTTTATTAATAGTCACTTGTATATATGTTTATACATCAAGTCTCTTGCTCCACTTAGAGAAACCAAAACAGGAAATCTCAGAGGCTATATTATGGTATGGTTTATATTAAAAAAGATTATTAATGCCTTAAAACATTGGTAATTGAAATGTACATTTTTTAAGGTTTTAAGTTAAAATATCTAACCAAAATTTTTTTATTAAACTACTAATTACTAAGCTACATACAATGCTTTGATAAGAGTATACACCCTGGTGCCATATTGGCTGGGTTGGAATTGTGGTTCATATATTCATCAGCTATGTGATTCTGGCAAGTTATTTAGCCTTTCTGTGCCTCATTTTCTTCATCTGTAAATAGGGGTAGGAATATGGCTGTTGTTGGGAATAAAAACATGGCTGTATCTAAAGAACTCTGAAAAGTGCCTAGCACATCATATGTATTTTCTTAATCAGTGTTAGTTATTAATATTTCTGGTCCCCATCACACCAGATAAGAGAGGCTGTAGTACAAAGGTGTAGGAAAAATGGAATGGATCTTGAGAAGAAGGAGTGACAAATGACACTTAACGGTGTGAAGCCACTAATGTTGCCTGGTGTGGGGATTTGGGGAAAGCTTCATAAACCTTTGAGCAGGATCTTGAATCATGGGTGGGAATTCACCAAAGGGACAAGGGCTGGAAGTACCTGTGGGCAGAGAGACACAGCTGATAGAAAGGTTTGGAAGACAAAGAGCATGGTACATTTAAAGAACCTTGAGTTGTTCTATATTCTTATATATATAGCACATATAAGATTCTTGGGACTAAGAGATAGAAGGTTAATCTAGAAAGGTAACTTTTAATTTACCTTTAAAATTTCCATTCTTCCTCAAGAGACTGTGAGTTCCAGAACAGTCTCAATTTCTTCTTTTCCCCAGATTATGTGACCTCCATACTCTCCTGGCTCACTTCCTACTCACTGGCCAGTGACCAGCCTGAGTCATCTCATCTGGATGCTTCTCCTCTTCCTCATTTCTAAATAGGAGAGTCCTGAGATTCCATAATTTTAAATGACAGCTACATTCCAAAGGATATAAATGTTTTTGTGCAGTCAGTCTGTTCTCCCAACTTCAGATTCTTCTATCTACATAATGTATCACCTAAACTGAACACACTTTAGAGACAGAATGTGCTATTAATAATTACTCCAAAACAAAAGGCATAAATCAGGACTGTCTTGGGCAAAGTAGAACATACCGACACCACATATATCCAGCTACTTACTCAACAACTCCATTTAGATAGCCAATAGACATCTCAACCTTAACACGTCTCAAAACAAACTCTTGACTTTCAGACCTGACAAAGAAGATTGCACATTTCCTGGAGATCTTGATCTTTGAGCTGGGTACAGTGCCTAGATGAGACTTGCTATTGTCTACTTTGTGATCTAGGTGGGAAGAAGGGTATGGTGTAGAGTCAAGTCTCTAGGGCAGATTACTAATTTACCACCAATTGTTTCCTCTTCTTCCCTTGTACAAGGCTAGATGATGACATTTTTCTCACCTCTCTCAGAGATAGGAGTTGCCATATGACTGATCTTTAGCTAAGGGAATGTAACCAGAAATGATGTGCATCATGTCCAGGCCTAGCCTAGTATAATTTCCCTGCAGGACTTCTTCTTTTTTGTCAGCTGGAAGTGAAGGACCAGTGTATACAAAGGATGATAGAGCCAAAAGATATAAGGATCCTGGCTCCCTGAATCAACCAATGGAAGACAGCCCACCAAACACTTGATTTGGATTGGTACATAAATAAGAATTAAAATTTTATTAGGATGCTGACATTTGGGGGTTACTGATTTTAGTAGGTGCCATTTCCTTTACAAAGAAACTGATAGATTTTCTGTGAACTTTCAGTTTTATCTAGTCTTATTGTCATATAAATATTATTTTACTGAATTGAAGTCAAAGAGTAAGTTAAAATAATCTACATTTCGCATGGAAACAAAGTCTTTATTTTTTCTTTTCAGGCTTTGCAAGAATATATAGTTATTTTAGGCATTTACTTGTATAATTTGAACTGAAAATATAGTTTTTGGACTTAATGGCTTGCATGCAAGGACAAGAAATGTGTGGATAAAATTATTATCTTCTGATTCTTACTTTTACTAAAGCCAAAATAAAGTAGCTCCTACAGCATAGTATTTAATTTCAAGCTTTGCCTTAGAATTAGTGATTCCTGTAGATAAAATTACCCTACCTCCTTTGATAGTCATGGGAAAAATGGTTGCAAGAGTGCAAAATCAATAACTTTGCAGAAGTAATATCCACCATGGATCAATTACTACAATCAATGGCATAGTAATCAATTTATTATGACTCATCCCAACACTTTATTTTCCTCTTGTTAATTTTCACTATATGGAAAGAAATCTCTCTAAATTGTTTTCTCTTGTTTAATATTAACAGAACCAAGAAACCTCTTTCTACATCTAATCAAAAACAACAACATGGGAATGTTTATTTGTTAAATGAATCAGAGAACAAAATAGACTCACAGAAATCTTCAATTCTACTGGGATGACATTAGGTACAATTAAAATCTGTCTTTACTGGTAGGCTGATTTCCTCCCCTGTACAAGGACACATGTATCAAAAATGGCAGAGTAAATCTACAAAGGCATAATTTCAAATTGGGTGATATTTAACCCTTTTCCAAACAATAAGTATAGTTTTTGTTGTAACATGTGACACTCTTTTCTAACAATACCATTTATCCATTGACTTTATTTGTAAAAAATAAAATTGTAGGAATTTTGAAAATATAATAACCTATCATCTTTTAAAAAACACTAATTAGGAGGCTGGCCCCATGGCCAAGTGGCTAAGTTCATGTGTTCTGCTTCAGTGGCCCAGGGTTTTGCCAGTTTGGATCCTGGGTACATATATGGCACCATTCGTCAGGCCATGCTGGGCAGTGTCCCACATAGCACAACTAGAAGGACTTACAACTAGAATATACATCTGTGTACTGGAGGGCCTTGGGGAGAAGAAGAAGAGAGAGAGAAAAAAAAGATTGGCAACAGTAGTTACCTCAGGTGTCAATCTTTAAGAAAACAAAACAAAACAAACTAAAAAAAAACACTAATCATATTGATGGGGGGAAAAAAACAAAAGAAATGAAGTGAAAACACCTTTGCAATAATTCAATATAATTCTTTTTCTTTTCAAATATATTAATTTGTCAGCTATAAACTGTATGGATTTAGTAAACAGCATTGATGGTCTCCACATAGAATGAAGGTATATAAATGTAGTACAATGTTTTCTTAAAATTTGAACCTTGATTGTATTTACCTGTATTATGTGATATTTGCTTTAACCTTCAGAAAAAAATTTGTTGTACTGAACATGAAAATGCTAATTGTAATACCTGTAGGAATTTTATCTAAACTTTATGAAATAATCCCAAGAATGTCACCATTATTATGCGTTTAAGAATGTTGCAAGTATACTTCTAAAAAAATAGCACTCATTTTATGCCTGGGGCTGGCCCATTCAGCTGCAATCCTGAGAGAGCTGACAAGAGCCTTGCAGGCCAGAGGCCTATAGTGATTGTAAGCCCCTGATCCTAACAACCAGCCACGGTGGGGACCGACACACTTTACAGAAAAATTGCAATAGGAATGTGTTATTAGACCTTGCAGCCCACTGTGCTGGGGCTCCCATGCCCAACAAAGTGACTGAAGGGTCCATAGCCGCCACATGAGCTGAGCTTTACAACGAGCTGGTCAGGAGGACAGCCTAGCCTCCCCAGGCACCTGCAGCAAGAGCAACCCTGCTACCACAGAAGGAAAACATAGCCCACACAGGGGACACTCCTGGAACATTGGGAACTGGTGATGAGATAGAAGCAAACTGCTGGGCCTCATAAGGCATCTCTTATATAAGGCCACCTCTCCTAGTTTTGGAGATGTAGCTGATCTACCTAATACATACATATAGGCACAGAGAAAGAGAGAAAATGAGGAGACAAATTAATATATTACAATTAAGGGAACAGGACAACACCCCAGAAAAAGAACTAAAAAAAAAAAAGAGAAAAACAAAGAGTACAAAAGAAGAGTCATAAGGATGCTCACTGATCTTGGAAGAAGAATGGATGAACACAATGAGAACTTCAACAAAGAATTTAAAAATATAAAAAATAACCAATCAGAAATGAAGAATACAATACTGGAAATGAAAAATCCACTAGAGAGACTCAAAATCAGAGTAGATGATAAAGAAGAAGGGATCAGCGAGCTGTACAAAAGATTAGAGAAGATGACCCAAGCTGAGAAGATAAAAGAAAAAAGAATTAAAAAGAACAAGAACAGTCTAAGGAACCTCTGGGACAACATAAAGTGCACGACATCTGTATTATAGGTGTTCCAGAAAGAGAAGTGAGAGACAAAGAGGCAGAGAATCTATTTGAAGAAATAATAGCTGAAAACTTTCCTAACCTAAGGAAGGAAACAGACATCCAGGTATAGGAAGCACAGATAGCACCAACAAGATAAACCCAAAGAGGCCCACATGAGACATATTATAATTAAAATGTCAAAAATTAAAGATAAAGAAGGAATCCTAAAAGCTGCAAGAGAAAGGCAATAAGTTACATACAAATGAAACCCCATAAGGTTATCAACTGACTTTTCAGCAGAAACCTTACAGGCTAGAAGGGAGCTAAAAGGAAAAACCCTACAGCCAAGAATACTGTACCCAGCAAGGTTATCATTCAGAATAGGAGAGATAAACAGTTTCCCAGACAAGCAAAAGCTACAGAACTTTATCACCAAGAAACCAGCCTTACAAGAAATGCTAAAGGGACTTATTTAAGCACAAAAGAGAAGACCACAAGTGGGAATAAGAAAATTATCCAAAAAAAAAGAGAAAGCAATAAAATCACTGGTGAAGGCAAGTATAGAGCAAAGGTAGCAGATCAATGACCTATGAAGCTAATATGAAGATCAAATGACGAAAGTACTAAAATTATCTATTTCCATGATAAGAGGGCAATGGACACATATGCACAAAAAAAGAGGTTAGATATGATATCAAAATATAAAATGTGAGAGGAGGAGAGCAAAAGAGTAGAGCAAGAGGTCAAACTAAAGAGACCATCAACTTAATATAGATTACTATATACATAGGTTATTACATGTGAACCTCATGGTAATCACAAACCAGAAGCCTATAATAAATACAAAAAAAATTAAGAGAAAGGAACTCAAACACGGTACTAAAGAAAGCCATCAGACCACAAGGGAAAAGAGCAAGAGAAGAAGAAAGGAACAGAGAAGAACTATGAAAACATCCAGAAAAAAGGTAACAAAATGGCAATAAGTACATTCTTATCAATAGCTACTTTAAATGCCAATGGAATAAATGCTCCAATCAAAAGGCACAGGGTGGCCAACTGGATAAAAAAATGATACCAATATATATGCTGCATACAAGAGACACATTTCAGATCTAAAGATACTCACAAACTGAAAGTGAAGGGATAGAAGAAGATACTCCAGGCAAATGTAAATGAAAAGAAAGCTGGGGTAGCAATACTTATGTCAGATAAACAGACTTTAAAACAAAAACTGTAACAAGACACAAAGAAGGACACTACATAAGATAAAGGGAACAATCCAACAAGAGGATATAACACTTGTAAATATCTATGCACCCAACATAAGAGTTCCTAAATATATGAATAAATTATTAACAGATGTAAAAGGAGAAATAGTAACACAATACTAGTAGGGGACCTTAACACTCCACTTACATCAATGGAAAGATCATCCAAACAGAAGATCAATAAGGACAGAATGGCCTTAAATGATACATTAGACCAGATGGACTTAGTAGATATGTACAGAACATTCCATCTAAAAACCACAGAATACACATTCTTTTCAAATGCACATGGAACATTCTCCAGGATAGATCATATATTAGGCCACAGAAAAGGTCTCAGTAAATTTAAGACGATTGAAATAATACCAAGCATCTTTTCTGACCACAACAGTATGAAACCAGAAATCAATTACAGGAAGAAAATGGGAAAAGACCCAAATACATGATTAAACAAAATACTACTGAACAAAGAGTCAGTGAAGAAATCAAAGGAGAAATTAAATAATACCTGGAGACAAATGAAAATGAGAATACAACTTGGCAAAATTTATGGTATGCAGCAAAAGTGGTTCCAAGAGGGAAGTTTATAGCAATACATACCTACCTCAACAAACAAGAAAAATCTCAAATAAATAATCTAACAGTGCACCTAAAGGAATTGGAAAAAGAAGAACAAACAAAGCCCAAAATCAGTAGAAGGAAGGAAATAATAAAAATCATAGTAGAAATAAATGAAAAAGAGATTAAAAAAACAATAGAAAAAATCAATGAAACCAAGAGCTGGTTCTTTGAAAACATAAACAAAATTGACAAACCTTTAGCTAGACTCAGCAAGAAAAAAGAAAGAAGGCTCAAATAAATAAAATCAGAATTGAAAGAGGAGAAATGACAACAGACACCTCAGAAATACAAAAGATTATAAGAGAATACTATGAACAGCCATACGCCAACAAATTGGATAATCTAGAAGAAATGATAAATTCTTAGAATCAACTTTCCAAAACTAAATGAAGAAGATATAGAGAATTTGAATAGGCCAATCACCAGTAAGGAGATTGAAATAGTAATCAAAAGCTTCCCCAAAATAAGAGTCCAGGACCAGACAGCTTCCCTGGTGAATTCTACCAAACATTCAAAGAAGACTTAATATCCATCCTTCTCAAACTCTTCCAAAAAATTGAAGAGGAGGGAAGCTTCCTAATTCATTCTATGAAGCCAACATTACCCTGATACCAAAACCAGAAAAGGACATCACGGAAAAAGAAAATTACAGGCCAATAGCACTGATGAACATCAGTGCAAAAGTCCTCAACAAAATACTGGCAAATCGAATGACAGAATACGTTAAAAAAGATCATGCACTATGATCAAATGGGATGTATTCCAGGGATGCAGGGATGGTTCAACATCCACAGATGAATCAATGTGATACACCACATTAACAAAATGAAGAATAAAAATCACATGATCATCTCAATAGATGCAGAGAAAGCATTTAACAAGATACAGCAACGTTTTATGATAAAAACTCTGATAAAATGGGTATAGAAGGAAAATACCTCAACATAATAAAGGCCATATATGACAAACCCACAGCTAATATCATTCTCAATGAAGAAAAACTGAAAGCTATCCAAAGAAGATATACAGATGGCCAACAGGCACATTAAAAGATGTTCAACATCACTAATTATCAGGGAAATTCAAATGAAAACTACAATGAGATATTACTTCGGGCCAGTCAGAATAGCTATAATTAACAAGGCGGGAAATAACAAATGTTGGAGAGGATGTGGGGAGAAGGGAACTCTCATACACTGCTAGTAGGAGTGCAAACTCGTGCAGCCACTATGGAAAACAGTATGGAGATTCCTCAAAAAATTAAGAATAGATCTACCAAATGATCCAGGTATTCCATTGGTTTTTATCTAAAGAACATGAAAACACGAATGTGTAAACATATGTGCACCCTTATATTCACTGCAGCATTATTCACAATAGCCAAGAGTTGGAAGCAACATAGGTGTCCAACAGGGGTCGAATGGATAAAGAAGATGTGGTATATTTACACAATGGAATACTACTTAGTCATAAAAAATGATGAAATCTGGTCATTTGTGACAACATGGGTGGACTTTGTGGGTATTATGTAAAGCAAAATAAGTCAGAAGGAGAAAGCCAAATATGATATGATCTCAGTCATACACAGATGATTAAGAAAACAACAAACAAACATATAGAGACAGGGACTCCATCAGTGATTACCAGAGGAGAAGTGGGAGGGAGGAGGATGAAAGGGGTGATTAAGCACATGTGTGTGGTGATGGATTGTAATTAGTCTTTCTGTGGTGAACATGATGTAATCTACACAGAAATTGAAATATAATGATGTACACCCAAAATTTATATAATGTTATAAACCAATGTTACCACAATAAATTTTTTAAATTAAATTAAAAAAGTAGCACCCAAGGGGCTGGCCCCGTGGCCGAGTGGTTAAGTCTGTGTGCTCCGCTGCAGGCGGCCCAGTGTTTCGTTGGTTTGAATCCTGGGCACAGACATGGCACTGCTCATCAAACCACGCTGAGGCAGCGTCCCACATGCTACAACTAGAAGGACCCACAACGAAGAATATACAACTATGTACTGGGGGGCTTTGGGGAGAAAAAGGAAAAAAATAAAATCTTTAAAAAAAAATAAAAAATAAATTAAAAAAAAGTAGCACCCAAAAAGAGAAGGAGAACCTAAAATGATCTCCGTTGCATAAGATGGATTTTGAGGGATCATCACCAGCGGCCTCATTTCCTGTGGTTCTACCCTGCTTCTGAACTAATCTGATAAAACCATGATCCTCAATCATCCCCTCAACTGGCCTTCTTGAGTTACAGTCTGGCTGCTGTGCATATACCACTGAATGAGAAAATCCCTCAGTCATACATATAGGACATATATGATAGGTCAGGATCTCTGACATCAACTGAGCTTTCAGTGGACATTTCTTGTTACTGGCCAATTCCTTCTTCTGCATTACCCCCAACAGTGACTGTTTCAAATAAACATAACTCTCCTCAAAATCCACCCAGATCCCCCCCTCTCACTCTCAGCAGATGATCATGCCTTCTTTATTGGGAAAACTGGGGCAAAGTAGTCAGCTCTCTCAATTTCTTGCTTCTCCCTTCTGTTCCCCCTACCACCTATAGATTCAACACAGCTGTGCTTCTGCCTCCACTTCTTTCCAATCTGAGAGAATGAAATGTTCTTCCTTCTGTTTAAAGCCTACTCCTTCACTTTTGCTCTAGCCGATCACCTGAATCCTCCAGGACTTTTCTCCATCAACTATCCTTATATCCTTGAATAAATTTAAATTATTTTTCTATTGACTTTTTACCTCAGCTTTCAGCTCATCTCTCCTATTCTGGTGAAGGAGGAAAAAAAGCTTCACAAAACTCAATCCCTTCCTTTGACTTTGCAGTCACTTTAGCTAATATCTTCCTACTTCTCCACTCAAACTAATTTTGTACTGAACATATTCCATTTACCCCTCCAGATCCACTCCCCACCCTTCTCTACCCTCCTCTGTGCCCTGGATGCTGGCCTGTATAACTGCATCAATGGGCTTACTTGCGGCACTGCTTCCAGTTGGGTTTGGCCAATGGGAAGCACTAGAAGGAGATATAAGAAGGAAGGAGAGTGGGGATCAGGACCTTTATTATCCCAGCGCCTAGGACTTGTAGGGTCTCCATGGGATGGCTTAATTCCTTGGCTAAATGTCACCACTCCTATCAGGCAACCTTCTTAACACAGTTTCTCTCTCTCTTTCTTTCTCCTTCTCCATCTCCTCCTTACCCCCTCTCTCTTCTTTCTGTTATCTCTTTAGCCAGTGGATAGTAGTGGTGTGCAGTAACTAGCCCATGGGTAACACTATCCCTTATGCAGAAAAAACATAAGGATTGCCCACACTTTATATGTAAGCCTTTTACGTAGCCTTTTTCAAAATATCCAGTAAGAGTCTTCCATTTGTCTCCTGCTAGGTCCCAGTCTGATGCAATTTTCTTGAAAAAATAGTTTATATAGATACTGCTTGCACACTTCCTCTTCAGTTATCAACACACAACATAGCTTTTGTCCCACCATCCCTACACTAACACTATTTTTTTCTCCCTAGTCATTATTACTGATCCCCACATAGACAAATCTAGCGGTCATTCTTCAGCCCATATTTTACTGGACATATTTTCTGCATTTTCCACTGTTGACAACTCAATTTCTCTAATAAATCTACTTCTTTAGCATCCATGATACCTTATTAATTCTCCCTTTATATCTCACTCATGGGTTCTTCTCACTATTCTCCCTTCAAACACTGATGCTCCCCATAGTTCAGTTCCTTGGCCCAATGATCTTTTAATATTATATGCTTTTCCCAAGTGAAATCCTCCACTCTCAAGACATTAACCAAACCCAACATGGCCCAAATCTCTAGCTATCAGCACTGTTAGACACAACTATCTGTGTATTCCAAATATACTTGAAACTCAGCATGGCCAATTCCAGAATCATTATCCTTATACTATGTGCCTCAGAACTGCTCCTACTTCTGTTTTTCTCTACGCTATTCAATCAGAAGTCTGAGTCACCCTAGACACCTCTCTTTTCCCCACTCCCCACCATATCAGCTTCCAGTCACGATCCATTAAAATTATTGTTCATATTTCCTACAGAGTGGAAACCTGACCACACCATTCCACTGCTTAGGACTCTTAACAGCTCCGGTTTGAGTTCATTAAAGGCACAGAGATGCTTTCTTCCTGCCCTGACCCTTACCTATATCCTCAGTCTTGGCAGCTGGAACTATCATGCCAGTGCTTTATGTGTTATTACATAAAACTGCTTATAGTTTCTAGTTCAGGTCATAATATTTCATACTTCCATGCCTTTTGAAGTCTGTCTCTCTTGCCAAAATGATCTTGACCATGTTGTTTGATTGTGTCCTGAATGTTTTAGCCTAAGCACCATGATTTTCCAGGAAGCCCCTCCTCTTGCCCCTATTTACCCCACCCCTCTCCTTACTGTTCTGCTGGTAAATGTTCATACTTGGGCTCGCAGAACACCATAAAATCTCCCAGAGAATTTAAAATGCTATGTTGAAATTATCTGTTAGCATCTCTCTCTACCTCATTATACCTGAAGTGCTCTAAGGCAGAGAACATGACTTGGTCATCTTTTAACAACTGCATAGCACAGTGACCGAAATTAAAGCTAATATTTAACATCAATTTTTATAACTAAGAGTGATTATTAATAATAATAAGCCTCTTGTTACTCCTTAACCTTACTTAGAAAATGAACATTGAAACCTTCTGAATATCCATGAAAAAATTAGTCTTCTGATATATTATAGGACAGTTTTTCCAAGCTATGAACTGATATATTGTATGCAGCAGCCATATATCAGCGTAAGGTCCTATATGACGTATTCACTTGAAATCAAGACAGGTGCAGACAAGTCCTTGGGGCAGGCCAGGCTGGATTTATATGCCTTAAGACCAAGGAAGATGTCATGTTAATATGTGTTAGAATTGATATCCGATCCCTATACCTGAGGTCCTATCAGAGATCTTGCAGGAAACGAAGCTTAATGATGTTCAGTTTCGAAAGTGGGAGAAGGATTTTGTAGCATAAGGACTTGGAGGGTCAAAAGAAGAGTTGATATAATCAGATCAGTATTGGTGACATAAAGAGGTGACAAGAATGATGGAGCTACAGCTGTAGTCAGGACTTGGGTGGGCTCAGGAGTAACAGGGATCCCAGTCGCAGGGCAGAGCAGGCAGTGGGGAGCAGTGAGGCAGGACTGCTTAGGACATGTGAGTTACCCTAGAAACCCCTGGGGCTGAAGGGAGGGATTTGATGCCTGAGGTTCCTCAGTTTCACTGATACCATCGTCCTCATGCATCACCTAAGGAAATAAGTATTGTTGTTACTGTGATCATCTGATCACAATACTGATTTTAATAAGAAAAATAATCATAGCTACTAATTACACTTTTAATAGTCACTATATAGAGATATATACAGTCAGTAAATATTATTTAGTCAGTAAATATTGTTGCCCACTATTTCTATTGAGACCACTCTTGTCTGAGCCACTGTTACAGGTTGAATTGTGTCCCACAAAAAAGCTATGCTGAAGTCCTAACTCCTAGTGTCTCAGAATGTGACTTCATTTGGAAATAAGAGTCTTTACAGAGGTAATCAAGTTAAAATGAGGTCATTAGGATAGACCCTAATCCAATATGACTGGTGTCCTTATTAAAAACGGGAAATTTAGACAGAGACAGACACGCACAGCGGAAAGATGTGAAGTCACAGGGAGGAGACGGCCACATGCCTGGAGTGATGCATCCAGAGCCCAGGAATGTCAAGGATTGCTGGCAAACATCAGGAGCTAGAAGAGGCGAGGACGGATTCTCCCCCAGAGCCATCAGAGACACTGAGGCCCTGCTGACACCTGGATTTCAGACTTTGGGCCTCCAGAACTGGGAGACAGCAGAGTTCTGTTATAAACCACCCAGTTTGGGTGCTTTTTTATGACAGCCCCAGCAAACTAACACAGCCACCAGCACTTGGGTTGTTGCAGGAGCCTCCTCACTGGTCTCTCCTGCTCTGCATTCTACAACTTCCCTCCCCCAGCCCCATACTCTATTCTCAATATATAAGATGGAAGCAAGAGTGAACCCTCTAAAATGTGCCTCATGTCATACTGCTCTTCTACTCAAAATCCTCAATGCCTTTCCGTCTCATTCAGAGTAGAAACCAAGTCCTTACATGGACTCCAAGACTCTACAAGTTTTGACCTGATCTCCACTATTCTCTCCTTCGCTCACCACAGTCCAGCCTCAAACATGCTAAGGAAACTCCTGTTTCAGGGCCTTGCCATTTGCTGTTTCCTCTGCTTATACCCCCTGAACATCTATAAGCCTCTCTCTCTCATCTTCTTTAGGTCTTTGCTCAAGCATCACTTTTTTGATGAGCCCTCATCATCTGATAATAATTTCAGCCCTCTGTAAATGCTCTGATCCCTTTGCCTGCTTCATTTTCCTCCACAATAATCATACCATCTAATGTACCATATATTTTATTTTATTTGTTGTTTTCTCAACAGGAATTTAGTCTCAACAACGATTTGATATTTGTTTTGTTCACTGATGCACGCTGAGTGCCTAGAACATACAGATTAGAACATACAGATTCTGGCACATAAAAAATGTATAAGTTGGGGCCGGCCCCATGGTGAAGTTAACCAGGCATGGACCTACGCACCATTCATCAAGCCATGCTGTGGCGGTGTCCCACATACAAAATAGCAGAAGATGGGCCCAGATGTTAGCTCAGGGACAATCTTCCTCAGGGGAAAAAAAAGTATAAGGTATATCTGCTGAGTGAATAAGTAGATTATCTCTAGTACTTTAGAGGTAGCACAAAGTGGCAGAACGAATACTGACTGCCTCTGGAGGTAGAACTCCTGGGTTCAATATCTGACTGAATCACATACTAGGGTAAATGGCCTGGGGGTAAGGAGCCTCTGAGTCTGTTTATTCATCAGTGAAAATGAGGAGAATAAAATCCACTCTATCTACTTCACAGTGTTGTTCTGAGGATCGACTTGGATGATACATAAAAAAGTATATCTGTAATCTGCACAGTGTTATATAAATATGAGCTATTATTAAAATAAATCTACTCAGAGTTTTATAGAATGAAAGTGATTCTGTATGTTAAGAGGGTAGTAGTAAAAAGTGACATTCTTAATTGTTAAGAAGTCAGGCTTCCTGAAAATAGGTTCTAAAAAAGAAAAAGTAAAAAGAATCCCCATACAGCACCTCTTAAGGATTTTTTTCAGTAGGAGCTGCAAAATGCAGCATTCACTAACTGCTATTTCTTGCTAAGAGTTATTGAACATACTTGCATATATAGCAAAATACTTAAGAACCCAGGACATTTAAGCTTTCTTGGTAGAACAAAGAGCTCATTTTGAGTGAATGCAACTCAGCATTATTGCCTGAAAGTGTATCACTTCATAAAAAAAAAAAAGGGAAGAGAAAATATTTAAAAATATCACACAATGGCTTTTTAAATTTACTTTGCCACTATGATTTACATATGCAAATATACTCCAGCCAAGTAAGTATTTCATGGATAATGTATAGTTTGTGTTCATCTCCCTATCAGATCCCACAATCATACTTGGGACATCTGGTACCAACTTATCCACCAAATAGTTAAACAGGAAGCATTTTTTAAGAATCTCTGGAGGGCCAAGCACTGTGCCTGATGGAGGGAGCAACGATGAACAAAACACGATTTCTCTCTTACAGGAGTGTGCAATCTAGTTAGAAATGGACAGCTATGCAGAAGCTCAATACAAATCAAACTATAAGAGGCTCTTTAATAAAAGGAATGCACACACGCGAAAAGTGTATTAGGAAAGAGGGAAACTCACTGAGGGGATCTGAAAGCGTTTTTAGAAATGGTGCAATTTTAATTGAGTTTTCAAGGACTTAGACAGGGAGAGAATTGGAGAGGATATAAGGGCATGCCAGGCAGAGGGAGTAACCTGACAAGGAATAAAAGGTTCAAGAAGAATTTAGACAGATTTGTGGTAACTTTATCTATTATCAGTTTTTAAGGGCAACATGAATATTTAGGGATCATCTTTAATCTGTGGAAATTAATAATGTCAATGGTACACATTCCCTCTAATACCAATTATAGTATGGCGTCACAGTCAAAGACAGTGGTACATGGCATTTCTTATTAACTACTTCTGAAGAAGTGGTCAACTCCCAGGGGCCACACACTCTTTTGGGAATCTGATAAAACTTATAAAACCTCCCTCAAGAGTACACATTGTCCAAGACACGAAAAATTTTAAATCTTATTTCAAAAGATTAATAGATTTCTTTGAAGCCTGCATTTGGACTCAGGCTCAGAACCTCTCGTCAAAATAATGAGACCATTTGTGTGGGGAATTATTTTCCTTTTTTGTTCCAGGGAATTTAGGAGTTTTTAGAGAGAAAGTTTTGAGGGCAGTGTAAAGTACCACATCATTTGAAAAACAAGAAATTATATGTCAATGTGTTGGAGAATATCTAGATGTTGTCTACTGAACATCAATATTTGCCATCTTAACAGAGAAAACTTGAATAGGAAGTTCTGTGACTCATTTAGACTCCAAGTCCCAAAGGCCTGCCAGTTTTAATCATAGTGCTGTTGTGCAGGTTAAAACACTTATATGAGAAAATTCTGCACAAACATTACAAGTGGACAAAGATTTATGTTCCTATAGACCCAGGGCATGGGATTTGAGTGTTACTCTTTGTCATATAAACCTGGAGGGAGGTTGAAGAATGGAAGGGAAAGTTTTTGCTGCGGATCTCGAGGATTGCAAATAGAACATTATCTTTGATTTACACCACCAGTTTCATGGCATTTTATAGATAGGCCATCAACATAAGCAAATGTAAACCTTTTAGCAAAGTAAGATGGTGTTTTTGGAGGGGTGGGATGAGAGTGTTTTAACATCTGAATCAGCACAGTTAAGAATCCTTTCTCTTGGGGCCGGCCCCATGGCCAAGTGGTTAAGTTCGCAAGATCAGCTTCCGGCAGCCCACGGTTCGCCGGTTCGGATCCTGGGCACGGACACGGCACCACTCATTGGGCCATGCTGAGGCAGCATCCCACATAGCACAACCAGAAGGATCTACAACTAGAATATACAACTATGTACTGGGGTATTTGGGGAGAAGAAGAAGAAGAAAAAAAAATGATTGGCAACAGATGTTAGCTCAGGTGCTAATCTTTAAAAAAAGAAAAAGAATCCTTTCACTTGACAGAGAAACAGATCACATAAATAGTTAAGCTGTTTTCCATTCTTAGAGATCACACATTTAAACACGTCAGATCTGGTTAAACCAACAGGAGAATAAAGAAGATCAAGCAGGAGTCAGTCTATGATAGAATCATTACATGAACAAAGATATTAATGTGTTTGTTCCACAAAACATGTGCCACAATATACAGGAGTGTATGTGGGTATTTGTGAGGATATATTTAACTAAAGAAAGACACCTTTCTTGTGATTATTTTCCATCTGTCCATTGTCCGTCCTTGGGGGCTGTGTATGTCTATTTGTCTTATCTAATCTTACAAACTTAATAGTGATAATACCATCATATTTCTCGCCTAGGCGGTCAGACAGAGGTGGCCTTGTTCTAGCTACTATTTAATCTATTGCCCTCCTCTTGCTCACCATCCCATGTCCCACGTTGCTCCCCTACTGATTTTCTAACATTACACCTCAGCTTCCCCTTTGCTTTCACCCCACTCTGAAAATGCCTTCCTGGGCTGGGAAGCTAGTTCAGAGAAGAATGTGACATTTAAGAGATGCAACCCTAAAAGGATAACATGTTTCCCTATGTTTCAACTTCATCCTGATTTTCTTCCTTTGTTTATTTTTATTAACCTTATCTTGCTATTCATACATTTTGACAAGCTATGCATAAAATAAAAGATATTTAATATGGAGGTGGAAATGATATTTAGTCAACTCTACATTACACAGCTGACTGTTTAGTGTCAAGGAATTACTTTTAGATAACAGTTGGTAAGAATGAAATTAATATCCGCTAACTTGTAAAGCCTTCCCCTTGTCTCTTTAGAGCAGTACAGACTGATGAGCTCTATGCAGCAATTTAAAACAAAGAACTCATGGGAAGCTTTTAATAGTCTCATTTCTGGCCGTCATTACTTACTTAACTAAACTTAATTTGCTAATTTCCAGACATGCCTTATTTTTAAGTAGAAGCCACTTAAACATATGCCTTGATTTCTTCAGGTATAAAAAAATAAAAGGAAAATGCTTGTAAATGAAAAAACACCCCTCTCACATTTTTAAGGACGAACATCATAATTTCCAAACTTTATCGATTGCTTTGTGAAGAAGGCTCATAATGGAATTTTCCCAGCAAAAAAACTGTCCTGGTAGATGAAGTGGCTTGCACCTGTTCCTTAAGAACTTTTCTAAAGTACTTAATGCTTCAGATGCAGGAGGAAAAAGGACTGCATTATATTTTGAGATGAGGATGACTGACAGTACAAGGACCTGCTCTATCAATAGGCTAGATTAGGATGGGAGAAGAGCTTTCAGGGAAAGCTCGTGACGGGGAAAGCACGGATGGAGTGGCCTTCTAACTCTGTACTACAGGTGACCTGCAGACAGCCACTTACTAGCACAGCGTGGCTCATTCTTTTAATGAACTGAACATGCCAAGCCAACTTTCAGTTCAGTTAAGATTGAGTATCCAGATTTTAAATTGTAAAAGCTCTTGCATCTCTTATATCTTGCAGAGCCTGATTTTCAGTCCCCTCCCCACCCCATGATAATGTAAGACATGGAGAGAAGGATCCACCCACACGAGCGATATTTGCAGCTTACCTAGAATGATTTTTAAAAATTTATTGCCAGAGAGAGAGAAAGAGAAAGTGAGAAAGAAACTTTTGGCTAATAGAAGTTGACATTATTTTCTAAAAATTTCATTATCTGTCTAATCTTTCTTCCCTGGCAATAGTCAGTAATACAGTTTTGTTCTCTGATTTTATTTTATAATAGACTCTACATTTGGGTTTTAATACATATCTGTGCAAATAAAGAATAGCATTAGTGATTTAAATGAAAAGCTCTGTAAATTGTTAGTGCTGCAAAAATTGTCTGTGGTTTTTCTCTGGCTAGACACAGTTTAGTACAAGAAAAGATCACTGCCTCAGAGTGAGACCCTGCGGTGGAAATTCCATCTCTGCTGCTTATCAGGACTATAACCTGGGAGATCCATTTAGTCTTAGCCTCTCTGGATCTCAGTTTTCTGGATTATAAAGTGGAACAGTGGTAGGATTAAATGAAATATCATCTGGAAACTGATGGCAAAGAGTGAATAACATGCTTTAGAAGCTTTAGGATAGCTAATGTCATAAGTAGCAAAAGACTACAAGGTAGCTTACAGTGTGTGATTCAACTTATTTTAGATTTTTGAAAGATTTTCATTTCTCTTAGGTTTTATCAGACTTTAATAAAAATAACTTAACATAATTGGATTTTAAAAAGTAAAAATCCTAAATAAAGTGAATACAAGTAATTCAACTAATGTTTGTAAAAACTAAAAGCAGAAACACTTAATGTATATAATATTATATATAATATATAAAATAATATAATAAAAATTATAGACTGAATCTATGTCAAAAAAGTGAGGAGCTTTTGCACAGCAAACATCTAATTTTATAGATCAGGCAGAAGGGCAAGAAATAAAAAAAGTAAAAAAAGAAGGAAGAAATTGCTACATTCTTTTCCCTTAGCTATCTGAGAAAGTGGAGTTTCGATAGAGTACTCATTTTTAGTGAATCTCTAGTCTGGTTCCCACAAGACAGCCAATCAAATTACAAACACTTAAAGCTCACAAGTGGTGTTCCTCAAAGCGTTTTCCAAGAAGCACCCAAATTCTCATCATTTGAGGTAGATTCCTGGGTCCCACTTCAGACCAACCAAATCAGAATCTTTGAAGGCACGTCCCAGGAATCTAAATTTTAGCCAACGCCTTCCAGGTGATTCTTGTGCACAATTTTAGAATCACTGACCTAGGATAGTAGTTTCCAACCCTGGCTGCACATTATAATCACTCAGGGAACATTAAAAAAATAGTTATCATGTCTTCTCTCAAAACAATTTAAATTAGAATCTCTAGGGATGAGGCCAAGCATCATACTTTTTTTCAAAGCTCCCAGAGCTATTCTAAAGTGTGGCCTTGTTGGAAAACCACTGTTTTAGAGCACTCCATGACTCCGGCATCATCTGTCGAGGTAAAGGTTAGAAATCTGTATCAAAACATAAACTCACCTTTACATGCAAACCTCCAGCCAGGCTCACTACTGAGGGCAGGACAGTCCTTTACACCCACCTTCACTAGGTTGCTTCTATCTGTAGAGGAGCAAATATCTGGATGTGTTCTACTTGACTCCCCCCACCTCTGGGCAATTTAATTTCCAGAATGAAAGCTCAAAGGAAGATTTTTCCCTTGATAATTATTTCTTATTCTATTGCAATTTTTTGTCACATAATAGTCACTCAGTACATATCTGTTGATGGAATGTGAGTCTCTGCCTTAGTCCTTTGGGGCTGTTATAACAAAAATCCCATAGACTGAGTGGTTTATAAACAACAGAAATTTCTGACCATTCTGGAGGTTGAGGAGTCTAAGATCAAGGTGCTGACAGATTCAGTATCTGGCGCAGACCCCTTGTTTTCGTTCACGGACAGTGCCCTCTCTCTGTGCCCCCACAGGGTGGAAGGGAGCGAGGGAGCTTTCTCAAACTCTCTTATAAGGGCACTAATTCCACTCATGAGGGCTCCATCCTTATGATCTAATTGCCTCTCAAAGGTCCCACCTTGGAAATTAGGATTCAACATATGAGTTTTGGAAGGACACAAACATTGGATCTATAGCAGTCTCTAGATCTTTAAAAGACTAAAGGCAGAAAGCTTTATCTTCCATGTTAAGCCACAATGGCAGCTAACACCACACAACACAAAGTGAACTTACAACTTATAACTTCCAAACTTTCTGACAGTTTTACTTTTCTAAATCTACACAAATAAAGTTATTTGTTTGTCTACCACCACATCATGCAAAAATAGACTAATTTTCAACAAATTTGGAGGGTATATTTGAGATGTATACTTACTATGTGGTATACATGCAATTCACATACTGAGGAGTATTATGAAGAGCTAAGAAGCCAAACTCCTGAGTAGCTAAAATACAAGGAAAAGCCTGTGTGATTGCCACTCAGGAAGAATAAGATCTATGTACTAGGACATTGTGGTCAGAGCAAAGAGAGTGGTTCACCTATGAGGCCAAAATCACAAGTGACAAGGGCAGAAGCTTTGAATGGCAGGCTCAATTTGCGAAGAAATTTTTTCCTCGCATGGACAATCCTAGGTGGCTTCAGGGTGAGCAATAACAGGCATTTATTTATTTTAATAATGGCCAACATTTCTCCTGTGCACAGCTGTGGAAGTCACCAGAAATTTGCTGAATGACACAGGTTTTGAACAAAAGCTCTCTTATCCAGGAAGAGAAAGCTAGTGCACAGAACCCTGTGAAGCTGGCAGCTGTCACTGCGGTCTCATCCCGTACAGGAGCCGAGAAACAGCTCAGCCTGGTTTGGAATGTCTGGTTAACGCAAGGAATAAAGAATCAAGTTAAGTTTTTGAACTGCCATCCAGAGGTTTGCTTCTACATTAATTTCTTTAACCCATATCAGTCTTCGAGTCTTCTAACCTCAGGGAACTAAAGAGAAAACTAAGAATATCGAAGGGTTTCATGAGTAAAGACAATCCTGCTTCCTTAAATATTAACTTACATTTGTAGAACTATTGATTTGTTTAAAAACTCTGTTGCTTCTACCTCACTTACTCCTACCAATAATTCCTTGAGCTCTGGAGGACATTTTCATATAAAGGAAAAATTAGCAAACTTTCTGAAGACTTGAGTTTGGGTTCCAGGACTGTTACCTTGCCGTTTAATATTGAGGGATCGTGGCAAGTTCCTTCACTTCTTTAGGTCTTGGTTTTCTCATTTACAAAATGGAGACAATGATATGTGTGTGCCCTGAAGGAACTTGCATTTTACATTGCATAAAACATTGCATTTTAAATAGATTTCTAAACTACAAGATCTATGGGAGTGTCAGATATTATAACTATTCCAATTTTAAAGATGATCAAAGCGAGGCACAAGAGGTTAAGGAGATCACCCAAGGTAAGAAGTAACTAAGAAATGTTACCATGGTTAAAATACAGATTTTCTAATTTCCAGTCAATAAGTTTTTTCCATATAATCACAAATAGTCTCAGAACACTGCCAAACAGACTTTCTGACATCAAATCAAGAAAAAACAAACTGAGAAGTTATTATGGTCCGGGATATTAAACATTGACAAAAAGAGCTTTTCATATCTTGATCGTATCTTTGGGAAAAGAAGTGTAATCACGTGAGTTACACTGAAATAACGGAAACAACAAGTAGAAAAACTAAATGAAAACTCAGTCCTTTAGCAACTGGCACCAAACTTCACACCGTGGTCGGACACTACGATGGGTCACTCACCAAACCAATCACTCAGAGGCCTCTGAGAAAATCCCCTCTGATTTGAAATGGCTAAAACAGCAGGAACTATCTTTCCATACCATATGCCCATTATCAAGGGCTGGAGAATGAGAATCTTTGAAAAAAATCAAGTAAAATATCATAGCTTTCAGTAGACCTACTAATCCAAAAGACTGCTAGGCAGGCAGTGTAATGAAGGGAGAAGGAGGGAAACTGGGCTAAGTCACCAGGGAGAATATAAAGGCTGTGTCTTTCTAGGGAAACGTCAGCAGACTTCTTCAGTGTGGTCTTTGCCTCTACATTTGGTTTTGACCTAGAGTCTAGCAGAAGAGCTCTTTACCACTTGCCTCCCTGTAAGACACTGGCATTACACAAGTTGCCAACAAGAGTGAAAGTCCAATCTCCAGGCTCTCAATGCACAAAAGTTACCTTGTGTGGCAAATCAATTGAGTGACTGGCTACTCAGCTTGTCCATATAGATAACAAACTCATGAGGTGGAAAGTCTCAAAAAGTCATTCGTCTCCCCATCTTCAGGCTTGTGTTGTCCCAGGCAGAGCAGCAGCCATGCTACTGCTAAAGAATCACGTGTTGTCCTCACACTGTAAGATGTCATTCTAGAAAAGGCAACTTTAATCTAAAATCAATGTTAAGTTGAGTCCAGCTTTCCAACAAAGCAACATTTCCTCAGAATATCTGACATTGTATGGAATGTCCAGAAGCACCATGTTCATCAACTTCCTAAACAAGTATAAATTTGATACCTATATGGTATACGGTTTAACATTTCACAGAATCAATCACATATATTTTGTTCATTTTTATTTAAACAATCTTTGGAAGAGGGACTTTGGCTAGAGGCCAGGGGCCAGAAAGACTCTCAGGATGAAGGCTGAATGGGGGTTGAGGGTTGGTGAAGGGCTAGGGTATTCATCACAGAGGCCCATAACAAGACAGACCGACTGGATAACAGTCGGTGCCCTGCTTCCCGCATGGACGACATATCCTAGTATGAGTGTAAGTGTCAAGACTCTCTGGGTAGGAAATGCTGCACACTTGGAACTATTCACAGTTCCCATACAAACTAGCCATTTTCCTGGTCACCCTTATTGTCAGAAGAGTCTTCACTCATAATCTAAATAATTCACTTTGTAGTTGAGCCATTTTCTCTGTCTCTTTTCAGTGGGGAACAAGAGATCTCAAAAGTTGGTCACAATCCTCTGCGTTACCTTCAGGTCAGGAAGTTGTCACTTTGGCAATGGCTTTTCAACCACATTGTACGTACGAATCACCTGATGATGGGGATGAATCCTTACCCCCCCCATACTTGGTAACTATGGTTCAGTATCTAAAGTGGGACCCAGGAATCTGCAACTTGAATAAGTATCCTAACTGATTCTAATGCAGTTAATCCATGATCCTCACTTTTCCCTATGGGCTGATCTGAGTCATCCCAAAAAAATGTTCATGGGCCCATGACATCTCCTCCAGGTTGCCCACAGTCCTTCAGGTCATAATAACTTTGCCTACAATTCCTCTGGTAGAGATTGGGTAATCTCTTAAAGTGTAAATATACGTATGTGGTATGTCACAAATATATTATACTTTAAAAAATACATGCATTATATACATGTATATGTATGTGCTATATTTATATATATAAAAGCACTTGTTATAAATGAATATGAATGTCGTACATGTTATGTTTTATATTTTATGTATATGATGTTATACCTGTATGTTATAAATCATTCGTAAGTACTGTGGTTCTATTTGCTCTCATTAGGGGAGAATACTTACCCTCCCTTCATTAGGTATCCAAACGGAAGGACTTCTGTAAGCCTAATATTCCTAACATTTTCCCCTATCTTTTACTTCCTTCTTCCCAGAAAAGGAGTGATCTCTCTGGTTGGTGAGGTTGGAAGAAGCAGCCTAGCCTTTTCCTCTCCCCTTGAGAAGCTGTTCTTTCTGCAGAGATGAAGCATTTGGGCCCATCTACGAAAGGATGAGTTATCAGGGCAGGCTCTGCCCTCACAGGGGAGAGTTGTGGTTACCTGGACAGATCACTGCCTGCGCAGCAAATCTGCCTGACTCAAGGCCAAAGAGCTATAAATTCCACTAGATAAAGCCCTAAAGTCATATTCTCCAATCAGCTTTATCAGTAATAATAATCATATTTTGATCTCTCAATTGGTTGAAAATATGGGATGGACATAGGGGTTCTATATCTTAGACCCTTCAAACCTCTACAACACCCCAAAAGATAGATGTCATGGTCAGCAGAAGGGTGGGTGTTTCTAAGTACCAAAAAGCTGCATGGAGAACAAAGTGTAGGCAGTGGGGATACAGGCAAGACTGAAGTTCAAGGAGGGAAGTATAAACACACCACAGGGAAAATTTACATCATAATTTACTCAAACCTGGGTTTGCTGCAGACTTTTATAACATTAGCCTCTCTCCAACAAATTAAACAATTCTAGCCTTTTTAACCTTTTCTTAGAGATATTATTATTGTTAAGGGAATATAAATCCATGTAATAATAACTATATTCAGTCCTCTTGCAAATACAAGGCACTCAGATATTGATTCACTCACTTGCCAATTATGGTTGAACATTACAGTATAAAATATTACTCTGGGTGAAATGATGACATTATCCACAATCCTTGACCTCATGTAGTCAAGGCAATTTGGTAAGAACAATGGGCCAAATCTAAGTATAATAAAAGATACAAGCAATAAGCTCAAGGAGCTACTTCTCTAAGTTCACCAAAGCTTTGATGAAGAAGTATTTCACACCCAGATGACCTAGGTGCCATTTAGGATGCAGGGTGAAGGTCACTTCCACTGCCCTGTCGCCACCGACCCTGGAAAGAGAGCTTTGTCGAGCTGTATTTTTCACTGGAGACTTTCTCTAATTCATGAGCTGCTCTTTTTAAATGACAGTTCTCTCTTCCTGTGTTTCTTTTAATTAATAACCCTGTGGAATATTTTTCACTAAAAATGAATTTTACCTTTACTATGAAATGTCAAACATGAATAAAATAAGCAACTTTTTCTTACAGGGAATATTATAAAAAGGAAAGATATTAGTTTGCCTTTTCTTTGACAAATTTGACTAGTGGAATGAGCTTGTTGAAGCAATACTAGTGCCTTCTCTTTATTATGTTCTTCTGCAAGCAGATGAGTGGATGCAAATAGTATTTTTTAAGAAAATTAAGTCCTTCAAAAATGCCATAATGTTAAGGGCAGGTGAAACTAAAAATTTTATGAAAGCAAAATGTAGTTGCCTTTTACTTCTAAAAGGGCAACTGAAATTTAGCTCGAGGTTCTAAATAAAAGAGTGAACTTAGCTCTTGGTTTACAAAACTACTGGGTTAATCCAAAGCACAGACTGGAAAGGCTCTTTTCCATTTTTCTCAATGCTTCCCCTGAGTGTCTCCCATTAAGAGGAATACATTTATGTAATAACTCTGTTTCTGTAGCCACAGGACAATAGTTAAGGGGGCAGTATTTCAACAGTAAGTAGGGTGCTCAGACAGCCAAACGTGATAGATAAAATTCAGGGTGAATTTAGAACCTATAGTTAAAGTACAAGTTTTAGGTCAAGTTAAATTGGCTAATGCTAATTTTAGCAAACACAGCAAAACAGAGCATGGAAGTTTTGTTCATTAACTAAACTAGAAAAATGTAGGGGCTGGCCCCGTGACATACTGGTTAAGGTCAGCACACTCTGCTTCAGTGGCCTGGGTTTACAGGGTTGGATCCCAGTCATGGACCTATGCCACTAGTCAGCCATGCTGAGGCAATGACCCACATGTAAAGTGGAGGAAGACTGTCATGGATGTTAGCTCAGGGCTAATCTTCCTCAAGCAAAAAAAGAAGGAAGATTGGCAATATATGTTAGCTCAGGGCTAATCTTCCTCAGCAAAAGGAAAATATAATCCATGAGCTCAAAATGCCAAGAACTAGACTTAACATCACAACCCCTGCCTGTGCTCTTAATATGTATCATCAACCAAATGATTTCATCAAATGTTAGGGACCACAGTTGAGATTTTACCCCTAATAGAGATTATGCTAAATGTGTGGAGTTTAGAAAGAGGTGGAAGTAGATATTGCTTTGCGTTAACAGAAGAAAGTAAGCATTTCTTTTTGGAAAAGTCAATATAATTCTGGGCAAGTATAGAAGTGTTTATTTCCACAATTCTCTGCATATTCCATTGTTGCATATGGCATTCCTTGCACTATAAACTGCATTTGGCTTATAAGATGGCAATTCTACCTTCTAAATAAATCAACCTGGGTACCTTGTTGACATTTCTCTTACTTTTGTTTTTGAGGAAGATTAGCCCTGAGCTAACATCTGCCACCAATCCTCCACTTTTTAGTAAGTAAGACTGGCCCTGAACTAATATCCGTGCCCATCTTCCTCTACTTTATATGTGGGACGCCTGCCACAGCGTGGCTTGACAAGCAGTGCGTAGGTCCACACCTGAGATCCGAACTGAGGAACCCCAGACTGCTGAAGCAGAACATGCAAACTTAACCATTGCGCCACTGGACCGGCCCCTCTCTTACTTTTTTATCACCAAGGATTGACAGTCTCCGGTAATATTGAGACTACAGCCTGACCTTCTCTTCCCATTAGAATTTTGAGACAGGGTCTTGGGCACCAGTGTGGCACTGCCACTTATGAAATGTCTCCTTATCACCATCTTCATCGCCATCACCACTGCTAACCTTCCCTAAGACCTCATGTGGGCTAGTCTCTATGCACTTAATAGTCACAACAACTCTATAAGGTAAGTGCTAACCCTAAACCCCCTGAGGACAGGAAACATATCTGTTCTATTCACTCCTAGGTATTCTGCATTTAGAAAAGTGCCTGGCACTTAAGAAGCACTCCATGCATATTTATTGACTATTATTAATCTCATTTGACAGATGTATGAACTGAGGTATAGTGAGTAAACTCATGTGCCCAAGATCACACACTTGAACTTGAAGCTGGCTCTCTAGTCCTTGGAAAGAGAGATCTTAGGACATTCCCTAGGAAAGAGTATAGATGCTCCTTGACTATGAACAGAACTGCTTTTATTTCTGAATTGGGTGGAAGCTATGGTCCACTTCTCCTGCCTACAGTTGTTTAAGAGAGAAGGAGCCATGTGTCTGGATTGCTTTCTGCTTTTCCCTTTCACTGAAATAACAACTAAAGATTCATTCTGAATCGAATGCCTGATGGTGGCAAAGAAAGAATTCAGGTGCCTTCTGGAGAATCCCAAATATAACAATTTCCCCTTACCATTTTTGGACAGGTTTTAATCAATTAAAATGTATCTGCTCATAGAAATCCAATGGGAAGACTAAAATTTTTTATCTCTAATTTCCCAGAGAATTTTCTAATTCCTCAAAAATGTAATCTTTGCAAATTCTTATTAAAGATACATTAAAATGATCCCAGTAGTTATCAGAATTTAAAAAAATAACTAAATTGGATACCTCTTTTCCTTCTACTTTCCTGTCAGTACTTTCTCCCCCACGAGTCTCAGGTTCTACTACCAGAAAAGGAAGCAGCACATATTGTTTTAAGTTAATGAACTCTGCAATACTGTTACTCATTCATTCAATCAACAAATGTCACTGAGGTGCTGGAGTGCAAAGAGAGGTGGAATGTATGAGTTAATAGATATTTCTCTACCTTTAAGAGCTTAACAGTCATGGCCAGGACATCTATTTAATACATATAACCCAACAAAGCAACCTACAGTAAATAACAAATAAATGATACAGTGCTGGGTGGTACAGGAGTGTAGAGAAAGGACAGATCATGTGGAGCCAGTACATGGGGCAGTGAATGGAGTAAGGGGCCCAAGGTTGATCCTTGAGGAGGGAGCTGAGGTCATAGGACAAGGTGGTTAGCTTCTCCCATAAAATAGCAATTCAAGTGACATATATCTTTTTCCTTGTAATACATACGTTTCCCAACCTCTCTTCCATTTGTCTAGATCTTAATGACTTCACTGTCCCATAGTTTAATGCTGTGACCTTAAATTTTTAGTTTTGACAACAAAAGTCTTTTGGAGTGATGTCAGCAACATGGTGGAGTGAGCTGTTACCTTTATCTCTCTCACTTTGAACTACAACTAAATGGACATTCATTGACCAATGGAGGAAACCCACATGGCACAACAGGATGTCTTAGAGACCCACACAGCTATACATCTGAAGGTGGATAGACTGACTCCTTGGGAAGTGGTGGAGATAAGTGAGCACTCCCCTACCCTTCTCTGGCAGCCCTGTGCACATGCCCAGATGCTTTCCTGGCTGGCACAAGTGCCCATTGTACCACTTCAGTCCCAAAAGTGGAAATGTGCCCTGGCATGACTGTGGGAAGGGGCAGCGGCAGCCCTGGGCCAATGTGCAAAAGCTTTTCCAGCTGGTGGGAGAGCCCACACTGCTGCTGCAGTCCCAAAAAGTTGCCCAGGTGTGGGATCCATAAAGAAGCCCCAATCACCAAGCACAGTGGCCAGGACAACCATAAGAAGATGTGATGGCAGATACACACATGTTCGTGAACACTTTCCCAGCCAATATGAGTGTCCATAGTACCACTGTGGCCCCATAAGTGGGCAGGTGCCTCAGCGGGGAGTAACCCTGAGCCTACGTGCAAAACCTTTCCTGTCTGATGGGAGGACCAACTGCACCTGCACAACTTCCAGCAGATGGGGTGGGATGAGAAACACAGCTCCTGCCTCCCCCTGGCAGTATCAGGTGGAATCTGCCACCTGATACTACCACAAATGTGCCAGAAAACATTAGTTCACCAAACACCATGAGAAACTACAGCAACAATTCAGAGCAGAAGGAAAATGACAAATCTCTAGAAACCAACACTAAAGTCACAGAAATTTACAATCTAAATGAGAGAGAATTCAAAATAGCTGTCATAAAGAAACTCACAAGATACAAGAAAACTCAGAAAGACAGTTCAATGAGCTCAGGAATAAAATTAATGAGAAGAAGGAATACTTCACCAAAGAGATTGAAACTATTAAAAGGAAGAAGAAGAAGAAATTCTGGATATAAAGAACAGAATTAATGAGATTAAAAAAAAATCTAGAATCCTTAAAAAATAGACCTGATGTTATGGAGGAAAGATTAGTGATTTAGAGGAAAGAAATCTAGAAATGCTTCAGGTGGAGGAGAAGAGAGAACTAAGATTTTTTTTTTTTAAATGAAGGAATTCTTAGAGAAATATCCAACTTATTAGGAAAAGCAACACAATAATTATAGGTATGCCATAGGGATCAGAGAGAGAGAAAGGAGCTTAGAACTTATTCAAAGAAATAATAGCTGAGAACTTCCCAAGCCTGGGGAGGGAACTGGATTTACAAATACATGAAGCCAATAGAACTCTTAATTACATCAATGCAAAAAGATCTTCTCCAAGGCATATAATAGTAAAACTGGCAAAATCAACAACCGAGAAAAAATATTAAGGGCAGCAAGGCAGGAGAAAATAACCTACAAAGGAACCCCTATCGGGCTTTCAGCAGGTTTCTTGGCAGAAACCTTACTGGCTAGGAGAGAGTAGAATGATATACTCAACATACTGAAAGAATAAAATTTTCAGCCAAAAATATTCTATCCAGCAAAACTATCCTTCAGATATGATGGAGAAATAAAAGCTTTCCCAGATAAACAAAAACTGAGGGAGTTCATCACCACTAGAAGTCCCCTACAAGAAATGATTAAGGATGCCCTCCTACCTGAAACAAAAAGGCAAAGGTCTACAAAGCTTTGAGCAAGAAGATAAATAGACAAAATCAGGAAACTGCAGCTCTCTTTCAGAACAGAGTAGCAAATACTTTATTTTAACTTAAAAGATAAAGGGAAGGAAAGCATCAAACGTAACTATAACCACTTCAACTTTGTCACAAACTCACAACACAAAACAGAATAACTTGTGACAACAATAACTCAGAAGGGGAAGAGGCAATGGATGGAACCTGCTTAGGCTGTTGGAGATAAGAGGCTATCAGAAAATGGACTATCTCATCTATGAGATCTTTTATACAAACCTTGCAGTAATCACTAAACCAAAAATCAGAACAGAGCCACAATTCATAAAAAAAGAGAAAACTGAGAAAACCTCCACAGAAAACCACCCAAATTAAAAGGCAGTCAGAAATACAAAGGAAGAGAAACAATGGAAATATAGAACAACTGGAAAGCAAGAGATAAAATGGCAGTATTAAGCCCTCATGTATGAATAAATGTTCTAAATGCAACTGGATTGAATTTTCCAACCAAAAGACTCAGAGTAGCTGGATGGATTAGAAAACAAGACCCAACAATATGATGCCTCCAGGAAACACAACTCAGCTCTAAAGAAAACCATAGGCTCAGACTGAAGGGATGGAAGATGATACTCCAAGCAAATGGCAAACAAAAGAAAGCAAATGTTGCCATACTTATACCAGACAAAGCAGACTTCAAGATAAAAAAGACAATGAGAGACAAAGAGAGGCAGTATATAATGATAAAAGGGACTTTAGCCAAGAGGACATGCACTTATAAATAAATATGCACCTAACACAGGATCACCAAAAAATATAAAGCAACTATTAACAGACCTAAACGGAGAAATTAACAGCAACACAATGATAGTAGGGGACCTCAACACCTACTTACATCAATGGATAAATCATTAAGACAGAAAGTCAGCAAAGAAATAGTGGATTTAAATGAAACACTTAAGCAGATGGACTTAATAGATATACAGAGAGCATTCCATTCAAAACAACAGAATACGCATTCTTCTCAAGTGCACATGGAACATTCTCAAAGATAGACCATATTTTAGGAAACAAGGCAAGCCTCAATAAATTTAAGAGGATTGAAATCATATCAAGCATCTTTTCTGGCCACAATGTTATGAAATTAGAAACCCACCACAAGAAAAAAGCTGGGAAAGTCACAAATATGTGGAGACTAAACAACATGCTACTGAACAACCATTGGATGAATGAAGAAATCAAAGGAGAAATTAAAAAATACCTGGAGACAAATGAAAATGAAAATACAACATACCTACTCTTGTGGTATGCAGCAAAAGCAGATCTAAGATGGAAATTCATAGCAATACAGGCCCACTTCAACAAACAAGAAGACTGCCAAATAAGTAATCTTAAACTACATCTAACAGAACCAGAAAAAGAAGAACAAATGAAGTCAAAAGTCAGCAGAAGAAGGGAAATAATAAAAACTAGAGCAGAAATAAATGAAACAGAGACTAAAAAACAGTAGAAAGGATCAATGAAACTAAGAGCTGTTTCATTGAGAAGATAAATAAAATTAAGAAACCCTTAGCCAGACTCACTAAGAAAAAGAGAGAAAAGGTTCAAATAAGTAAAACTAGAAATAAAACAGGAGAAATTACAACAGATACCACAGATATACAAGGGATTAGAAGAGAATAAAGTGGAAAACTCTATGCCCAGAAATAGGATACCCTAAAAGAAGTGGATAAATTAGAATCATACAACCTCCCAAGAGAAAATAGAGAATCTGAATAGACTAGTCACAAGTAAAGAGATTGAAAGTAATAAAAAATCTCCCAAAAAATAAAAGTCCAGGACCAGATATTATCTCTGGAGAATTCTACCAAACATTCAAAGAAGATTTAATACCTATCCTTCTCAAACTATTCCAGAAAATTGAGGAAAATGGGACACTTCCTAACACATTCTATGAGGTCAACATCACCCTGATATCAAAGCCAGACAAGGACAACAAAAAGAAGGAAAATTACAGGCTAATATCACTGATGAACATAGATGCAAAAATCCTCAACAAAATATTGGCAAACTGAATACAGCAATACACAAAAGGATCATACGCCATGATCAAGTGGGATTTATACCAGGTTTGCAGGGATGGTTTCAACATCCACAAATTAATTAATGTGATACACCACATTAACAAAATGAGGGATAAAAACCACAAGATCATCTCAATAGTTGCAGACAAAGCATTTGACAAGCTCCAACAACCATTTATGATAAAAACTGTCAGTAAACTGGGTATAGAAGGAAAGTACGTCAACATAATAGAGGCCATATATGACTAACCTACAGCCAACATCATACCCAACAGGGAAAAACTGCTAGCCATCCCTCTGTGAACAAGAACAAAACAAGGGTGCCCACTCTCACCACTCCTTGTCAATATAGTACTGGAGGTTTTGGGCAGAGCAATCAGGCAAGAAAAAGAAACAAAAAGAATCCAAATTGGAAAGAAAGAAATGAAAGTCTCGCTGTCTGCAGATGACATGATTCTATATATAGAACACCCTAAAGAATCCATCAGAAAACTATTAGAAATAATCAACAACTGCAGCAAAGTGGCAGGGTACAAAATCAACTTAGAAAACTCAGTTGCATTTCTATACACTAATAACGAACTAGCAAAAAGAGAAGTCAAGAACACAGTACCATTTACAGTCATAACAAAAAGAATAAGATATCTAGGAATAAATTTAACCAAAGAGGTGAAAGACCTATACACTGAAAACTATAAGACATTATTGAAAGAAATTGAAGATATAAGGAAATGGAAAGATATTCCATTTTCATGGATTGGAAAAATATACATAGTTAAAATGTACACAGTATCTAAAGCAATCTACAGAGTCAATGAGATCCCAATCAGAATCCAAATGATATTCTTCATGGAAATAGAACATAGAATCCTAAAATCTATAGGGAACAACAAAAGACTCCAAATAGACAAAGCAATCTTGAGAAAAAAGAACAAAGCTGGAGACATCACAGTCCCTGGCTTCAAAATATGCTATAAACCTGTGGTAATCAAAACAGAATGGCACTGGCACAAAAAGAAACACATAGATAAATGGAACAGAAGTGAAAGTCCAGGAATAAAACCACACTTCTATGGTCAGTTAATCTCCGACTAAGGAGCCAAGAACATACAATGGAGAAAGGAGTCTCTTCAATAATTGGTGCTGGGAAAACTGGACAGCCACATGAAAAAGAATGAAAGAGGACCACTATCTTACACCATACACAAAAATTAACTCAAAATGGATTAAAGACTTGAATGTAAGACCTGAAACCATAAAACTCCTAGAAGAAAATATAGGCAGTACACTCTTTGACATCGGTCTTAGCAGCATCTTTTCAAATACCATGCCTACTCTGGCAAGGGAAACAAAAGAAAAAATAAACAAATGGGACTACATCAGACTAAAAAGCTTCTGAAAGGCAAAGGAAACAAAAAGACAGCCCACCAACTGGGAGAAAATATTTGCAAATCATATATCCAATAAGGGGTTAATTTCTAAAATATATAAAGAACACATACAACTCAACAACAAAAAAACCAACAACCCAATCAAGAAATGGGCAGAGGATAAGAACAGACATTTCCCCAAAGAAGATAGCCAGATGGCCAACAGGCACATGAAAAGATGTTCAACATCACTAATTATTAGGGAAATGCAAATCAAAACTACAATGAGATATCACTTTACACCTGTCAGAATGGCTATAATTGCCAAGACAAAAAATAACAAATGTTGGAAAGGATATGGAGAATAGAGAACCTTCATATTCTGCTGTTGGGAATGCAAAGTGGTGAAACCACTATGGAAAACAGTATGGAGATTTCTCAAACAATTAAAAATAGAAGCGTCATACAATCCAGTTATCCTACTACTGGGTATTTATCCAAATAACATGAAATCAACAATCCAAAGAGACTTGTGCACCTCCATGTTCATTGCAGCATAACTCACAATAACCAAGACATGGCAGCAACACAAGTGCCCATCGACTGATGAACAGATAAAGAAGATGTGGTATATATATATATATATATATACAATGGAATACTACTCAGCCATAAAAAAGATAAAATTGTTCCATTTGCAACAACATGGATGAGGGTATTATGTTAAGAAAAATGAGCCAGACAGAGAAAGACAAATACTGCACTGTTTCACTCATATGTGGAAGATAAACACATGGATAAAGAGAAGAGATTAGTGGTTACTGTTACAGGCTCTTAACATCAGCCCTGATATGAGTTCCCCCACATTGAACCCAGCGTTTATGGGGTTAAAGCTAAAACCTACCACCCCCTTTCCTGCTTCTCTAGCTCCACTCATAGGTAAATACCTGTTTCTTTAAACTTTGACTCCTTGAGCTTTACAACTAGATGGGAATTACAAATTGTTAACAGCCCAGGTGGCCTGGAGTTGGAGGCACAGGAAAGTTTAGCTAATCATGTGTCCTTGAAGTTTGCCAGGAAAGCCACTGTCTCAAGAATATCAAGGAGCGGAGGCTTCCCAGACCTCAACTCCTTGACTCCCGGCGCTTGAACCCACCTCAAACAGGAAGATGAGACAACGGCAAAGGACGCCCACCTGCCATCCTCCTATCTCACTATCCCCCGCCCTCGCTGCAAGCAGCCTCTCAAGGCCAAATGCAGGCTGGTGGAAAAGCAGCGAGCTGCACAAGCTACATGTTCCCCCTCCCCTACCCAAAACCCCAAATAAAAATCCCTACCCATTCCTCATCGGGTAGCTAGCAATTTTTGAGGCATGAGCCCTTGCTTTGCTCCCCGTGCCTGGCATAGTAAAAAACTTTCCTCTTCCACTCAAGACTCTGTTCTCGTTATTTGGATTGGCATCGGGTTCAGAGACCGAACTTTCGGTTACCTTACCAGAAGAGAAGGGGGCGGGGAGGTGGGCGAAAGAGGTAAAGGGGCACATACACATGGTGACGGATAAAAATTAGACCATTGGTGGTGGGCACGATGCAGTCTACACAGAAACTGATAAATAATAGTGTAAACCCCAAATTATACAATGTTATAGACCTTTACAATTTCAATAAAATCATAGGGAAAAAAGTCTTTTTATAACTCAATAAATACCTTTGCCCTGTTCTCCATTTAAAATAACAGTTTTTGCTGCTGAATAAATGGCTATACTTTGTCTTTATTCTAGCCCTGGTCATTCATATTAGTTTGACCTTATTTTGGTGAGATATTAACTGCATCTCTGATATTCTTTAGTCCGAGTTAATCTGCTGCATCTTTGACAAACTGGAACACACCCAAGTATTGAATGCCTCCACTGTCGGCAATCTAGACTAGAGCAGCAGTTTTCTAAACTGGGCATACTTTGCTCTAGAGGATTTGGACAAAATGAGAAAAATGCATGCATAATTTGAAATTCTATGGCATCAATTATGAATTTATTTCTGGGATATGAATATTTGACCATGGAAAATACAGAGGTGCCTGTGCTTCCAGAAAGAGATTGAAATGTTTATTTCATAAAGTTTGTTCAAAAGCTGGAAATTCAAATCTCTTATATTCTGCCTGGTATAGTAAAGCCAGCCTACCCTCTGAGTATCAGATACATTTTCATATAATTACATTCGTTGCAAGTCTTTTCTGTTGACTTGCTCTGATTGATTTTTTTGAATTTTTAAGTTCTCTCTCTTTCTCTCAGCATTGTTTGAGCTTCATTAACATTTGCCAACCTTCATAGAATTGCTAGTTCACAAAAACACCCCTCTAAAAGAATATGCCAAGTAGAACGGCCTAGGAACCCAACAACAGAGATTTTTCATTTTGGTAAAACCACCAAATCGAAATCTACACTGATAGTTTTCTCACCAGAGCAAATGTCCATGTAAGACCTTCTTCACAAAGACTTTGGAGAAGTCTGTGCATTAGAATGAAGGGGATGGGGCCCCCGACAGGCACTTTTCTTTGCTGCCCACCCTCATCCCCACTCCCAACAGCCCACAGAGAAAGTTTTCCTGGTGTGTGATTTCAGTAACAAGCCACTTTGTGACCATCAGGTGTGGACATGCTGCTATTAACAAGCCAGCAGTCAGCTTGGTTTAATGGAGTCATAAATCCAGCAGGCTGGATCTGATCTCTCGTGCTTGCTCTTTGCTGGCACAACAGACTTTTCCCTGTGCAATAGCACACTCTACAATGGCTAAGTGGGTCATCCTGGTTTCTGAATTTCCGAGCATTAGGAAACACTATTATCTCACTCAAGAGGGGGCATGTATCTTCCCGTTACGGGAAACTAACTTTCAAAGGACCTCTGTCACATAGTACCCATTTAACGTACTAGAATCGTGCTATGCTCCACGACCATTTCTAAAGCTGTTGCCAAGGCACCTGTTAAAAGAGGGAAGCAAATTCCTGGACAGGGTCCAACGCCCCACATTACCTCTGTGTGCTGCCTTTAAAGAAACTGGCTGCCTTGTACATGCAAAATTAGCAGCCACAATTTTTACTTTTCAGTTTCCATTCCAGATTGTGAGTTTCTTACGGGACAGTGCCTCTGCTGAACTTCTACAGATGACATCACTCTCTAGAGGATAAAACGGTAGACAGAGAACAAACCTCAGTGAAATCAAATGCCAACTTCTAGAAGTGTTGGGTGAATTGAGTATAACCTGATTCAGAAAAAAGGGGCAGAAAACGAATTACTTTCTCTGCGAGAAATTACTGTAGCCTAGCTGGGTCACCTGAGTATCTCTGGCTATTTAGTAGAATGACTTGATTTGATTCTTTTGGGAAAAGATCACTTGATTGGAATGTCAAAATCTATGAAATGCACCTCCCAGCTGGGAAAAAAGTGGACATTTCAGGATTCTATTTTGGTCATAATAGTCAACTATAAAGAATTCAATCTAACCACAGAGCGAGTTTCTAGTTTCTCATTTGCAAAATGTATACAATGCTTCAAAATGCTTTCTATTCTATATAAATTGATATGTTTTATTACAATATCTATTTTCCTTTTTTGGCAATAGTCTGAATTCACTGAATTCACAATAATGCTGAATTCACTGTATGCATCTTGAAACCCCTCCTCTGAATGACCAAATGCTTCTCAAAATACGTCCCATTGTAAAGTGTTACAAAGCTACTGCTCAGAATCCGTGTGGAAGCCTTTGGAATATATGTCTGTGAAGCTCTCTATTTTCTCAGGTACCTCAGAGGACAGAAAAAGTTGAGTCAGTGGATTCGGCTCAAAAAGCGAAGAGAAAAAATTCCTATAATGACAAACCATATGATCAAATTTAGATGTTGTCTTGGAGGTTGAGGAGGGAGGAACCCCCCAGAAAAGTACGCTGCCTAAAAATATATTCAAATACAGGTAGGTAAACAGATCCAAATTTAATATTTTATATTGAACCACAGAGAACATCCATTAACTTCTTTTTCTAAGAAAGAGAAGGAAAAAGAGACATAAGAAGATAAGAAGTTAGGATAGGAAAAACGGCATGTATTCCAAATTCAAATCAACACCAAAAGCCATTAGGGAAGAAAATAATATAGACATGTCAGTCTTAATATTAATAGAAATCCTTGCTTTCTAATTCGAAAGGAGTATTTTCTTTCAATGAAGACAGTATGATATAGCACTTTGCTTCCAGTGGCCCCTCATCAAAGATTAATTGTTGAGAATTAAGAAGTGGTAGACACATTGGAAATGAAAAGTCTGGCATCCTTACAAAGGCACTACTGTAAGGCAGGATTCAGCCCTAAAATCAAAACGAATGTTTCAAGTGATTGTTGGCCACTTTGAGGATTCCCAAGAAAAATAATGTATAAAATATCTACCTCCTTATATTATATTAGTTAAATACTCTTCTGTCTGCTAAAGGTTTATTCATTTCTTTCTTGTTTCCTACTAAAATACGTATTTTCTTGCAATCAGAATAAACTCTAGTTTTGAAAACGGGAGCTGTCCAACCATAGACAGTGTAATCTACTGTCCAGTAAGTTGGTAAGTTATTGAAGTCAGTCCCCACTCTGAAATTTGGGAGACTCTGTCCTTAAATAACTGCTTTGGAGGCATTATTGAAGAGTGAGGGATCTGTGAACCTCTGTCCTGAAACTAAATGTGAAAAAGTTTCTATTATGTCTGGAAGAAGACCAACAGAGAGCCCTAAATAGAAGCAGCGTAAGGGCTCAAAAGACTGCATAATTAGGTCTCTGCTTCAACTAAATGCATGTGACAAACTTCTGGAATCGCTGAAACCTGTCTCTTTCTACTACCACCAAAGGAATGAGAGCGGCTCAGAATTGGGAAACTGAGGTTAGAGCCTCAGAGCAGCTATCAGCTCTGAGGCCACAAACAAGTCACCTCATCTCTCTTAGCTTACTTCCCTCAGTGCTGATTTTATCTCAAACGAAATAACGCCTGTGGCATGTAAACTGCAAGGCAGTGAGCTACATCACTTTGGAAGAGAAATTCTACAAACCATAACGTGTAAGCAGAGCTATTGCCAGCGGGGCCTGTGGTTCACAGTGACTTGGCAATCCTGATGATCAATGGAGGTAACAGGGTTATAACCACACTCCGCTCAGGTTAAAGTGTGGTATGCAGATTCTTCTAAGGAAACTGCAACAAAAAAGTTAGGGCTTCGAAGTCCTTTAGAATGAAATTAAGCTTCTATTCTGGTACGCACAGCCCCCGGCATCAGGTGATCCTAATTCACTCAACAGTGAGGTCAAAATTGCTGCACTATTCTGCAACCACTGACAACTACTGCACTGGACAGAAACTGCGGGCACAAATGGTTAGACACTGCAACTCAAAGTTAACTCTGATTGTGATTTAACACTAATTAGTAATGGTCATTTTCATAAGCCTATTTCATACGGCTCTTTGCCAAAGTTAAAGTTGTCAAGGGTATCATTTGTTTTTCTAGATGACAGTGATTATTCTAGTCAGTGATGATAAAAACTGTGCTGGATAGCATGCCTGATTCATGTTTCATTCATTCACTTATATAGCAGGCACTCTTTTGGCCATTACAGAGATTACTTTACAGAGCTCACTGTTCAGTTAAAATAAACAAAAATGTAAATAGAAAACCAAAGTACCACAATCAATGCCATGAGAAGTAAGCATAGATATTATGGAATACTCCAGAGTTTTATGGAGACCAAGTTGTCTTTTGTTTCAATTGTGGACAATGTTTTAGTAATATCCTCTTCACGGGATTAAAAAAAAGTATGAATTTGTGAAATGAATATGCTCCCATATTTTGTTTAGCTGATATCCCAGTGTAGGGGGAGGGGAGAAAAGAAAGTAGTGAAGTTGGAACTCCCATGATCACATTCCTAGATCATTTCCTCAAAGATGCCCGTATTAACTACTGAAATGCATGTAGTCGGCAACACATGTACAGCAAAGAAGTATTCTAGATCTATTTCATTTCCAATTCCAGTATGTTTGCCATCCGCAAAAGGTCATCTTTGTAGAGATGCTTCATTGCTCACAGGAAAAAAAGGCATTTTAGGCCACTGGATTCACCATGAAAAGAAGGCTTTCTGGAAAGAAAAACAGTTACTGAGTTCTGAGCCTGAGCTAGTGCAACAGTGAGCCTAAACCACTATTTCTTATTACTGGAACATTAAAATACAGATTGGTGCTATGTTTACCCATAAAATTGCCAGCTAGCTTTAATGACTCTCTAATTAAAAACAGCGCCATCTCTGGAAAAGGACTCTGGCTTTATGGGGTGAAAGGGATGCTACAGGTGCCTCTATGTTCCGCTTTTCCATTTTAGGATTTGTATTGATCATTCTTGGGGGCAATTTTTCCACGTTTAAATGGGAACCCTTTTTAAAATCACTCTAGGAGTGCCAGAACATTTTGCGAGTATTGATAATTATGCATTACCCAGAAGTTACAAAAAGCAATACTGCCTGCTGACGCTGCAGTACATCTCCAGTAAGGAAGACCTATTTCAGCTGTAAGTTTCGATTTTAGAATGTTTCTCAAAGTTACTCTTTCACATTTAGTTTAAAAAAAAAAAGGTTGTTAAGGACTGAATGTTTGTGTTGTGTTGTCTCCACCGAATTTGTATGTTGAAGTTCTAACCCCCCAGTGTGACTATATTTGGAGATTTGGGCCCTAAGGAAGCAATTAAGGTTAAACGAAGTTATAAGGATGGAGTCTTGATCCAATAGGATTAGTGTCCTTAAAAGAAGAGACAAGAGAAAGCTCATTCTCTCACCAGAGAGCTCATTCTTTTTCCCCGCAGGCACTCAGCGAAGAAAGGCCGAGTGAGCACACAGGAAGAAGGCCGCCATCTGTAACCCAAGGAGAGTGCTCTCACCAGACACCAACCCTGCTGACACCCTGATCTTGGACTTCTAGCCACCAGATTGTGAGAAAAGAAATTTCTGTTTAGCCACCCAGTGTGTATTATTTTCTTATGGCAGTCGGAGCAGACTAATACAAGGGTTAAATGAATGTTATTAAGGGGGCCCAGATTAGCCTGCATCTTGAACTAAGGGATACAGAGATGTTCGGTAAAAAGGAGTAGAAACTGGGAGCAAGATAAGTCTCTGAGGAAGCAGTGGAGGCATTTCTTTGGGGCCACAACTAAAGGGCAAGTGTCAGTTTTGTATCACTTTTGATCAGTGTCCAATGGACTCCACCCCATGACAGTAGTAGATGTACCAGAAACATCTTCTCTGAAGCCATTTGGCTTAGAAATTTTACTTAACACCAGCAACAAATTCAGCAGAGCCACAGAGTGAAAAGATGCAACAGTTCTCTGACCATGACAACTCTATGTAACAGACGTGGTCTTTAAAAGGGGAGCCCACTTTATTATACAATTTTAGCCTGTATTGACATTGTTCAACCTTAGTTATTTTTTTCTTTTCAAATTCCAGTTAGCAGTCTTTTTATTAGTTTTTAGAATTGGCCACATCGTAATTTAACTCTCATTCCTAACAAAGAATTGTTCTCAACATTGGCTTGTTCCATGCCTGTTTCCTGCTCTCAACCTGGTCTCAGATTTTCCCAATTCTATATGGAAACACTTATTTTTGTTTTCTTTCTTCCTTTCTTCCTATCTTCCTTTCTTTTGTTTGATCAACTAACATTTTTAGCACTCATAATTGTCACATTTGGCAGTAAACAATATTTTTTTCACAACTTCTAATGTGAAAGTGCTAACCTCAAAAAAAAACCTTAAAATACAAAGATGAAAGAAAAGGGGTTTTGTTTAATGTGAGAAATTTTATTTTTACATATGTTTATACCAAATGGTGCAGCAGCCAGTATAGTTCTTAAAAGTACTGACAAGATAGCAAAGAGTACTATATCAGAATGCGGTATTATCGGCACGGCAACAATTTACCATATTTAGTAACACTTCTTGAACAATACTGACATGTAAGTTACATGCTTTTACTAAAATGAGACCCTTCACAATACAGGTGATACACCTGCTGGAGCCACATGATACACATTGGCTCATGCAGAGATTGGGAGTCCTGCTCATGACTCTGAACACTGCCTATAACTCGGTTTTTTGGCTCCACTGTTAGTTTTATCCTGAACATGGCATGAAAAACACTAAAATCAATCTAAGAATCACATGCAAACTCATACCAAATACCTTCCTTCTTCCCTATTAAAATTGAACACAATCAAGTATTGCATTTTACTCACAATCTTCTACACAAGGCTGTTAATCTAGGCTAAACAGTAGAAATACAGCCAGCATGGGATTCACAGGACTTGGATTCCAGTCCAAGCTCTGCTAAGTGAACTTGAGCAAGTCATTTAATTCTCTGGGTCTCAGTTTTCTTATCTTTAAAGAAAATAAATTGGACTAGGCAATCTGCAAGATCCTTCTTTGCTCTGGAATATTTCTCTGTTTGAACTGAAATCCTAACTCCAGTGTCATCACCACCTCCTGGAATCCTTCCTCATCTCCTCCTCTGGGATGAAGTGGATTCAACTCCCCGGTGCCCCCTTTGCACCCTGAGTGAAGCCCTCTCGTAGCACTTCTCTGATTCTATACGATTTATTCATTGGACTCTCTCACTAGACTGCAGGCTCCTGCAGAGAATGCACTTGGCCTGTTATCTCCATAACCCCACAGTTACATAGAAGAGGCATGACAGGCATATACTGACTATATACTGAGCCAGCCAATACTTTCTGTGCCACACTTCGTCAAACTGTCTCATCAGAAGAGGGACAGAAAGTAGCAAATATAACTCCTCCCTCATCCTATTTAAATAGTCCATCTGGAGGAAACTATATTCTTGCTATCTTGAAACTAAAGGAAATATTTAGAAAAAATTCAAAATCCCAGCCATAGTTAATGAATCTGCTAGTGCTAATGTAGGATTTATTTCAGGTTTCAAGGAAATAGAATTCTCCTGACAGTCTCATGGACAAATATACCCACCAATTTTAAAATATCTCTGGGGCCAGCCCAGGGGCATAGTGGTTAGGTTCGCACATTACGCTTCCGTGACCCAGGGTTCACAGGTTCAGATCCTAGGCACGGACCTGCACACTGCTCAGCAAGCCATGCTGTAGAGACGTCCCACATACAAAATAGAGGAAGATTGGCACAGACGTTAGTTCAGCGACAATTTTCCTCACCAAAAAAAAAAAAAAGTCTAATTGTTTTATATTCGTAAAATATAATGTCTGTAGGTTTCAGCATCTCTTATGGAAAAAGGTTACAGTGAAATTACCAAGATATCTGCAGATCTGAGGACCTCTGAGAACACAGATTTCTTATCAATCTTTATAAGTGGTACATCGGTGGTCATCAGGCCCACTCCTAGGTTGGATGATTGGCTAGAAGGACTCACAGGATTTGGCATATAATCATCCTCATGGCTTTGACTTACTACAGCGTAAAGATACAAAGCAAATTAGCACAGGGAAAAGGTGCATGCGCGAAGCCTCCGAAGGCCCCCTTCCTAATTCCTCCAGCAACATGTTGTGACAACACTTGTGAAGTGTTGCCACCAGGGATGCTCATTAGGGACTCAGTGCCCAGGGTTTTCATTGGAGGTTGGTCACATAGGTATCCTCTGCCTGGCACCTACAAAATTTCAGACTCCTGGAAAGACAGTAAATGTTTAGCATAAACCACACTCTTTGAATAAATAGTAGAGGCACAATGAGCCACTCTTATCAGTTGAGTGGTGGGAACCCTCTTGAAATCCACATTCCCAGATGCCAGCCAAAGGCACATTTCATAAGCAGGTCTTTCAAAGCACAGCGGTCATGCTTGCTATGTTAACTCTTTTTACACAAATGATAAACGCCAGGTATCACAACTAGGCAGAATGAGCAGAGGTACAACAATTACTTTAAAAGTCTGATTAGAATCCTTTAAAATATAGATGTCACCTGTGCTGGCTGTGCTGCTTGCCTTCCCAGACCCGTACCTGAGGGCAGTCCTCAAGTTAATACACACCATACTGTCATTCCAGGAAATGGTATCTTAAATTGGCTAAGCAAATAAACACGTAAATAAAGTCAGCAAGCGAGTCAACCTTCTTCTGTTGATTTCCGATGACTTTTCTGAATATGTTTACACTTATTGGAAACTATGGAATTGTGTTCATATTATTGAAAAGAAAATGCACCAATCAGTGCTTTTGCTCAACTCAGTTCAGACTCTGACTCTCGCACAGGAGGTCTTAATCTGCAGCAGTTTGGTAAAACCCGTAGAACAGGCCTCATTTCAGAAGGGCTGCTTTAAATGCACAAAATAAAATACATAGCATTGCAAAGGAAACACATTATACTGAAATCCAGTTATCAAAATATTAAAAAGTAATTCACAAGATAGTAATCTGCCTGCTTTTTTATTAACACAATAACATCACCTAGCAGCAGGTCTAATAACTACCATGATTATTAAGCAGTGATGAGTGTAAACAACATTTCAGGATATCTTCAACAAATACAGTATGATACAAAAATATCTATGATTTATTTTGGTACTTCTAATAATACTGTAGTTTGTTACCAGCCTTTATAATTATAAAGGAAAAACTAAATTTCACTTAGAAGTTAAAGAAACTAAAGATGTAATAATTTTTCTCAGCCAAATTTACAGGCCCCAGGTAAAATTTTCAGGCTTCTAGTATCACAAGATCAAAGGTTCATTAAATCATCGCATTCAGTTCACCAACTGTTGGACCAAGAGCGAGCAGACTTGTTTCATTTGACCATAGTATTTAAAAAACAAAGCAAATTAGTTACCAAACTAATGTGATTTCAACATAAAAAATCATACTGTTGGCTTCTCAAAGAAAAAAAAAATATGCAAACCACGCAACACTGGGCTGCATTCCAGCAAGGCAATGTGCAACCAGACTGAGCAGCAGCTACCTGTTTCACATATGGTGCGAACTCTCCAGCCTTCACAGCCACATTAACCTTGCCCCACTCACGTGTGTTAGCTACCTGGCTCCTGTAGCCACATTGTTTTGTTTGATTTTTGTTTGTGTGTGTGTGTGTGTGGCCACCTCTTGTATATGGTATTTTCCATTTCATGGTAACCCTCTGGCTAGGTGGCAAGTAGTAGAGATTTGCTTTCTAATAAAGGGGGAGAGAATTCTGTTTGCATACCCACTGTTATCCCCATCTACCTTCCAGTCCCCTACTTTCAGCAACTGACACACAAAGCCAAAGGGAAGCTAAGTGTTTTGGTAAATAAAGTTTTACTGAAGGACAACTACACTCATTTATTTATATACTATCTTTGGCTGCCGCTAGGGACTGAATTGTGTCCCCCCAAAACTCATAGATGGAAGCCCTAATCCCCCAATGTGATGATATTGACGAGAGGGTTTGGGGAGGTTATTAGGTTTACGTGAGGTCATGAGGGTGGGGTCCTCAGGAAGAGATTAGTGCCCTTATAAGAAGAGACACCAGAGAGATCGCTTCCTCTCTCTCTCTCCCCACCATGTGAGGACATAGCAAGACATCTGTGAACTAGGAAGAGAAGAGCCCCTACTGGGGAACCAAATCAGCCAGCACCTTGATCTTGGACTTCTCAGCCTCCAGGACTGTGAGAAATAAATTTCTGTTGTTTAAGCCAGCCAGTCCACACTGTTTTGTTGTGGAACCCTGAGCTAAGACAGCTGCTTTCATGCTACAACGGTGAAGTCGAGAAGCTGAGACAGAGACTGTATGGCCCTCAAATCCTAAAATATCTACCACCTGGCCCTTGACAGAAAAAGTTTGCCAAAACCTGCTCTAGTTGTTGGATGAAATTACCAGTTATAGTTCTAAACTTTTTATATAGAAGGGCTTAAGGATGGTTAGTGAGAGTTATATTTACATAACGAGTATCTTATTTTTCCTTAATGGAGATGGAGGCAAGCAGCGAAGGCACAATCACATTCCTCCCTTTTGCGGCCACCGAGAACTGAACACTATAAAAACCTCTCCACTGAGCCACCCTATGTGTCCTGGGGCCAGAGCCGGAATCTATGATGGCTGAAAATTTGGGTCCAAGACTGTTCCCCTGACTTACCAGGAGTGTGCCCTTAATTAATGGTTATACAGCTATGAGATATCAATACGTACTAAGGACATAGGTTTGATTATACTATTCCCAACAAATGTTCACTGCAAGAATGCTCACAATGATAGCAATATGAACAAAATTTTTTTATTAATAATAGCTCAATGGGGAACAAAGTTAAAGTGACTAAGTGAATGAGAAGCTCCATAAACTGTTGACAGTGTGTCTGTGGAATATTGCCGTAGAAAAAAAATGTCAGCTACTTTGACAACTCAAAGCAACATGGCATAGTCTAAAGAATATGGCTTTAAGAACCAGACAGAGATTGATTCAAATCCTGGCCCTGACCCATAATTTATTTGGCAACTAGCTGTCCCACCCTCAGAACCCCAACCTCATCATCAATGAGATGGAGATTATACCGCCTCATCTGTGGGTTATTGACAATTAATAAGATTAATTATTAGAAGTAAAATATGTTGAAGTTCATGGGTAATAAAATAGGCTTTCAAAACAGTAGTTATGCTCATGGATCATTGGAGGATATTTTCTCACAGTTTCTCTCTTTTATGAGAATACTTTTTTGTGACAATAAACACACTGATTGACAATACACCTGTCCCCACATTTTGCCAAGTTATTGAAACTGTCCATCAGTTTCAGAAGGGTGGAATTATTTTTTTAAAAAAAACAGATACAGGTTGTAACAGGGCACGGGTTAGAAAGAGAAGAAGCCATTCACTGTAACTCGTGCACCGGCATCTGCAGAGGTAAGGGCACCACTCCTGGGGCCCACGAAACAACACGGGCTTTCTGTCTCCAGCTTCTCTTCCTACCAGAGGTAGCCACGCTGGCATGTGCACTCAGCTTGCAGAACCTGCGTGTGTGTGTGTCTGAGACAGAGAGATGCGCACATGCTCAGATGTGTGAAAGAGAAAGAGAGGTAACAGAGCTTTGTGATGGATTCATTCTGAAGAACCAGAATTTATTTTCTACTAGTGAGTTGTCTTAATTATCCCTCTTTGACACTTTGCCTTGCAAACAAATCAATTGGTTATTTGATAGTAATCCCTCTGGCCCGAGTTTCCTCGCGTGTTTTAAGAGAAAATAGCTGCCTTTTTTTCACAGGAATATTACAAACATCAGATGAGATACTGTGTAAACAACATGCTTTGAGGGGGACAGTGACAAATGTCTGTTCTGAGGACTGTAACGACGATGGATAGCAGTTTCAGTAATCTCATAGTATGTGGGAAGATTTCAAAACTGGCAAAATTTATATTGGAGAAGACCTAATAGGATATAAGAATTTCAAATATCTAACAGGCTGCCTTGTAGAGGAGGAGTTTGTCATTGGAGAAGCTAGAGCAGAGACCAAAGCAGACATATTTATGGTTAATACTAAAAGGGACTCGGGCTCCCTAACAAATAAGCAAGGAACTTCCATTTTTAGTTCCTATTTGGCACCCCTCTTCCCCATTCATCACTGCCTTAACTTTCACCTACTTGTACAAACATACGTTTCACAGATTTGTGTTTCACATAATAGTTACACTTAGCTGTAAGTTCCTCGAGCACAGGGACTCCGTATTTAGTCTCTGTGATCTTGAGAGCTCTTTACATTTTGTCTTGCAGGTTGGATGCTCAATAACCATTTATTAACAAAAACATAAACTGAAAATGCTATTCAAAGACAGATCAAATATTGCGACACAGCTAGTACAAATATGAATCCTGCGGTCTTATCCTCTCTTAGAACCTGGGGTAAAGAATTACATTGATTTGCTTATGCTCATTTCGATGTTGCTACAGTAGAGATGTTAATTTGTCTCTTGGCTTGATTTTGTTTCCTCTGTGTTAACTTCAGTGAAGCTTCTGTTTAAGAGGGTAGTGGAAGGGAAGACTTGTTATTTCAAAATACTTCACCATAGACAGGCAATCATTTTAGATGAAATGCCTTAAGTGCAGTTATCCAAACATCTATTTCATTCTTGGCAATAAAAGAACCCTAAGCAATGTCCAATGACCTATAAATCAGAGCTAGGAGATTTCTTTATGCAAATTAAATTTGTGTCACATTCATCAATAAAGAAGAAAACGGCAATGAAGATTAAATTTTCAACAGCGTGCAAAGTAAAGGATTCCTATATCTATTTGTAGGATATGTCAGTGTGGCTAATTATTTTTTGAGATAGTGTGCTTTGAAAAAATTAATGAGCTTTAGGAATTGATTATTAAATGAGAAGGAGGGTTTAAAGGGAGTCAGGAATACAAAATAGGCAACCAGTTTGATTAACCCTACCAGCTTTAAAAAATTCCACACAATAAACTAAGAGATACTAATATTAATTTTATGGCAGTATTATAAACCCCAAGAGCTAACTAATTATATTATAGTACAGTTTGCTTGCTTCTCCTCAAGTCTGTTTTTAATTTTGCATTTAAATGATAAAGATTCAGATCTTTACCCACGTACTCAAGGGTATTTCCCCCCTTAAAAAGTAAACAAAATATAAAGAAAGGGAAAGAAAGTTGTGTCGCTTTACATTGATGAGAATGGACTGCTGCAAAATGAAATAACTTTTGCACTCCTCAGCTAATAGAGTACAACATAGTCACCCTCTAGATACTAACAAGGGGATGTGCATCCAAACAACATACCCGTTTCCTTAGATTGCAGGTAAGAGTGAGATTCCTTGAGAAAGAGTTTGCAAAAGCCGTGTAAAAGTCCAGGACTTTGAGCAAGGCTTCTCGCTTGATGATGTGGAGGTCACAGTATGTCAGGGCTCGGACGTTGGCACACGCGTGAGCAAGGGTGGTTTCCTTCCAGAAGATATCTCCAAATACATCACCTTTCCCTGGAAAAGACAACAGGATATGTGTTTAAGTATCTGTACTAGTTCTTATCTTAATCACTATTTTTATTCATTGTCATATATGGTATTGATCTTCTGGTATAATTTAGAGCCTTCAGTGTATAACCCCATCTATATACATATTACAATGGACAACACTTTCCTATAATATGTAAAGTAACATCACCTTGAATTCAGTTCTTGTTGGAAATCTGGAGTGGTATGAGTAAGCGTAGTCCAACAGAAAAGCCAAAAACCTCCTATTAACAAATAGTTTCATTAGCCTCTGTCACCTTAAGTTTTCCCATTCTGATTAGAAGGAACAAAGGTGACATCTTAGTTTCATCCTTTCTTCTGCTCCTTCTGGTAGAGATGACAGTAAAATGCAATAAATAAGGATCTACTGTTAGAGCCTTTATAAACCTGCAACTGACTTGACACGTATTAAACATGCATTATTCAGCAACTAAGTCTGGCACTCCAGGCAGGCTAAATATCACCACAACTTATTCCCCCAGGATGCCCTTCCCTCTCCAGCGAGTCAAACCATATGCAAAGCCTCAGGGCCCAGCATGAGAGCTCCTACAATTACAGAGCCTAAGGAGTTGAGTTGGGTAAAACATGGAGACCCAGATTTGTTACGCCAAAAACAGTTCCATAAAGAGTGCTATACTGTAGTCAAATGTGGATGTCTTTTTAAAATTCTAGAAATCGCAGAGAACTCAACCACGCACTTCAGAGCACCATCCACTGGTAACCTGAACTCAGTAGTTCAGCATCCCAAATCCAGAGTACTTAGTTGGCCAAATAAGTGGGGCGGAGAATGAGGAAGAGTCAGAGATTAAGTCCCAAAAGGGCTTTCTGCCTTTGACAGTTCCATAAGAGCCCTCCACTTCTGAAATGTCTTCAACTGTCTTCTTTGTTTTTCTGTGGGAAAGCAAAAGTTTTAAAGTGGAAAAGATGGGAATATATTCAGGTGGGAAAAATCTTCCTCTGAGAAGACTTATTCTTTCCACACTCTAACCACAGAAATGGGCAAATATCTGCTCTCAACATGAAGATTAAAGTCAGAACTGACAGGAAAGGAGGAAGAAGAAAGACATCTTACAACACTTCAGGCCAGCTAGGCCCAGAGAGAAAAGACAATGTGTAACCAGAGAAATGAAAGAGAAGTTGACTGAGTGAGATTACAGATGGTTTGGAAATCCTTAGAGAACCCAGAGCCACTCTGGGATAGAAAGAAAACATGAATATCATTGGGGGGAGGTGGATAAAACCACCATGCGACCATATGATCAGCATAAAATAACCATATTGAATATTTAATTAATCTTGAACAATCTCATTTGTTTCCAGACCCTCTAAAAATTCTTTTTAGTTAGTGACACTGATGAACAACTCAACTAACTGTCTAATAGCCACATATTTGTCCAAGGAAGGAAAATTAGAGACCCGGGATCCAAATAAGGTGTGTGGGGTTATACAGCATTGTGATAACCTATGGGAGACTTTAGCTACAGAAACTTAAAAGATGAACCCTCCCTCCACTCACACAGATGAATTTCAGAAATATGTAAATGGTATTCTCTTTAAATATATAATTCCAATTATGGGTATTTATGCTAACTGTTTTATCAGAAGTACCAAATTTACTTATAAAAGTGTTCACTGAAGTGACATTTATAATAACCAGAAAAGGTAGACAAGATAAACGTGAATGAATGAATGAATAAATAAATAGTGGAATATTATGCAGCTAAAAAATATCATAAATTGAAGAAAAGTGACAGAGAAAGGTTCACATTATTGAAAATAGTAAAAGTAGAAAGTTAATTCACACATATAGCATGATCTCATTTTATGCACCCTATCCTTCCCAGAAATACTCAAATGTACACACAAAGCGAATACATCAAAATGATAGGTTATCTGTGCATTATGGGATAATGGATGGATTTTATTTTGTCTTATAATTTACATGTATTACTTTTTAAACAGAAGAGATCACCAACTGTTATATTATCATAGTCCCTGGTGCTATGAAAATAACAGGGCTTCTAAAAGGCTGCTTCAATCTACCTCTTGTGTCTTTTCCTCTAACAGCATTGCTACTTTCTATACTGGGGTTTTTCCTTGAAGAGATAGAAAAAGGATTACATTTCTTTCTGATTGATTTCAATTACCCTCTCTCAAATAATCACTGATAAGACAACCTCTAACCCATTTGTAAGTGCTTGTTACTATTCAACTATTTGATTTTCATATATAGTTACTACAACTATAATCAATGCCTTTGACTCAACAATTTCAGTTCTGGGAACTAATGAAAAGATTTAGAACCAACACATGTAATATTCACTGTAGTATTATTAATCACAACCCCAGACTGGCAAAAATAAATAAGTAAATAAAATGTCCAACAACAATGGAATTGATCTATCCATATATCAAGTATTAGTCCATACAGAATTAAAACTAGTTTTTGAAATAACATTCAAAAAGTGCTTACCTTATAATGTTAAATGAAGAAATAAAGATACAAAGAATAATTATTATGGTTATAGCTATAGTAAAGTATATAAAAATAAAACTGAAACCCCAAGACTAAAAGAATTGTTAATTAAAAGTGTACTTTTCTTAAAGAAAAATAATCTTGATAGAACCAAAGTATATTGTATTTTATTATTCTATGTTATTCTATATAGCATATGTTATTATCAGTTTGTCAGCTGATAATAAATTTTGTTAAAAACCAAAAGGGATACAAGACTATATGAAAATGCATTTAAATAACTACATCGATTTGCTGAAAGTGATGTGTTTATTGTTTTTCTTCTTTCTACTTTGTGCTTTCCAAAGTTTTCTCTAATGAATCTGACTAACTTTTATTAAAAATAGCAAAAAAAAATTTTCACAGATGTCTTTCCCTATACTTTTTAATAAAACTGAATTGATAAAATACATATATGGATCTACGGAATAGTAAATAAATATTCATTGATTGATAAGTGCATCATCAATAGGTAAAAGATACTCAATACATAAATGAACTCCCCCATATCAATATAGACCATTTTTAATCGTAGAGGCATTCAAATGTCTGTTATATATTTTATTTTACCTAACTGATGAAATTAAAATTCTTACCACATTTCTATCAAAAACTTTAAGTTTAAATTATTTACCATTTTAGTCTCAGGGAAAAATAAAAAGCCTATTATGTGGAAAGAATAGCGTTAAACTCGAATATAAACTCATGAGAGCACAGAATTTTCTCCGTTTTGTCCACTCCCACTAAGCCCAATGTCTAGAACAGTTCGAGAGCTTAATAAATATTTATTGGAAAAAAAATACACGAATGACAAAGGAGAGAAGGAGAGAAAGAAAGAGAAGAACAAATTAGGAAATGTGAGATTAGAGTTAGAATTGAAGCTTTGCCACTGACAGTATGACCTAGGTCAAGTTATCTGAATCATCCTCTGCTCCTTTGACCCTAAAGGAAGCAGGATGAACAAAAACTAATGTTTAAGATTTCTCTACATCTATAATTCCATAGTAAGTCAACTAAAAATCATCAAATTATGTTTTCAAGATAATATCTCTCTGTGTCTCACTGTCAAAAAAAAACCCAAAGAAATTGAAAATCTAGGGTGTCAATTCTAAATCCCATTACAAAGCTGAAAAGTAACAGAAAATTACCTGACTCAACCAAAGTAAAATTTATCCTCTGCTCCTCCCCTTAAAACAGTTTAGAGAAGCATAGAAAAATTAACAAATGTGGATAATTTTGCTCCCATCAGAATTCACATTACGTGACAAGCAATACTAATTGTTTTCTAACATAGAATTTCCATCACGCTACAATTCAATATTAATCTAATCAACCATTTCAAAATGTGCTTCCTTTATCCAGTCTTTCATATCACCTATAGTCACTCAATTCACAACAAACCCTTAGGGCACTTCTGGGAAGATGGTTATCTTGTAAATCAATTAATTAATTTATCAGATACAGTAGAGCTGGCTAATGTCCTTCTTCAAGGAATATTATGCACATTTACCCTGAGTAATCTTCAGAAATCACAGGTTGTGGAGACACAGGATTATGCATGGACTATCCAATAGAGAAATGCCCTTTCTTTCATCACAAAAATTTTGCAAACTTTCAAGGCTGGGAACTCCTGTTTCTCTTCACGACTGTAGAACATTTGATGCTAGTTCTCAGGTCAGCTCACACTGGGTGCAAGCAGTCTAAGCTACACACATTTTAGAGCTTGACAAAACTAACCTTCCCCCAAAGCCCTAAAATTAGGAAAAAAGCTCACACTCAATGTGAAAGTTGTTGTTTGGTCTATTTATATTTTCTCAGATCTCTGCATCAAGTCTTATGAAGTATTTCACTTCTAAACCACAGGAAACAGGATTGTAAAATAGAAGTAAATGTTAAAGATTCATGGAGTTGGAAACTGGAAAATTTAAAGACAAAACAGTGACAGAGTTACAACATAACTAAAGGAGTAATCCAGATCATGGTATGCTTGGGGATTATGGTCCCCTGAGGTGCTGGGGTTTTGGAGTGGTTTTTTTTTGGTGGAGATTTCAAATTAAACATTTTATTAACATGGTAGTTGTATGAGGTACTGGAGTTTTTTTTTTTTTTAAATGTGAAACATTATTTGGTGAGTTCATGACATGGATAAAAGAAATGCGTAAAAATTATCTCAGTTATTCACCACTGAGTATAGACATCTAATATAGCCAAAGAATCCCTAAAAATATGGCATTTGAAGTTTACTTAGGTAGTTTCCTGTGAGTGTATGTCTGGGTGTAGTAATGGCTCTTTGTTACGATTCTACTATGGAACAGACTTAATCCATGTATTCAATTTTACTTATTAGTCAGCCCTTCATTATATTTGATGACTGCAGTAGGCTTGTATGCTTTATTATGAATACATATGCAGAGAAATATTCATTTATAAATGAACAACACTGAGTTTTTTAATTATATGATTTTAAATGGACTTTGAATATTTACCAACAGCAAGTGTCATATAGTAATATTTTAAAGGAAAAGAACAAGAGAATGAGTATAAAAATTAAGAAATTATATGGGTGTATTAGAATAGACTTTTTAAAACATTTAGAATTGATGCCTGCCAATCTTCTGTGATTGACGTCCCAAGTCATTCTGTTGAAAAACGATAATGGATACAAACTTGAAGACACTTTTAGAGAAGCAAATAATTATTATCTACTAAAAAAATCACTGATTCACCTTATTGATTTTTATTTATACACACAATGAATGAGCCAAATAGCTCTTATTAAGTAGATGTAAAAAAAATAGAGAATATCCTGATGTCAGTAAGGGACGATGGTATCTACACTTAAGGAGGTAGAAGATATGCAATAAGCAGGTTGATAATCCCTAGTTTGGCACTGTTAGCATTAAGAAAAAATTCACTATACATAGAAACCCAAACACAGGCTCAAATCAAGAAAGTTAGCAGCATATCATAAAAAAGAAATCCAAGAAAAAGACTAAATTGAAAAACAGTTACAACTTGAAACTCTTCTGTTTTCTTTTTCTAAGAAAGCTTTTAGAGTTGAAATCTATAGTAATGTTCACATTATAACTAAGTCTTATACCTTTCACTTCTGTGAAATGAGAGAAATTATGGCTGACATTCACCCCATTCAATTAAGGCATTCAGCATTCAACTCCTAGCCCTAACACTAACCTTCAGCTGGAAATGTGCTCTGTGCTGTGGGGGGATAGAGACATACAAGAAATAGAAATCCTGCTCTCAAGAGTCTTTAATTTTGTAAGTAAGAGAAACATGCAAAAATATATATAAAATAATAAAAAAATAAAATAAGTGCTATAGAATAAAGATAAGCAAAGCACACAGGAAAAAAATTGTTTTGAATTTAAGGAGATTTAGGAAAGACCTCATAAACAAAGCAGTGTTTGAGTTTAATTGTAGCTGAGCCTTTAAGAGAAGAGCAGTAATTTGTATCACACAGTAGTATGAGCATGATCTGCCCAGGGAATGACGAGCAGCATTGGCCTGATACACTGGAAACCTAAGGGACCTAGGGAGAGGGCCAAATCTAGAGAGAAAAAACAAGATCCAAGAGGAAGAACCTTGACTGCCATGCAGCAGAGTCTACTTAATCCTACTGTAAAGAGGGAACCACTAAAAGTGTTTGGAGTGAAGGGAATCATGACCTGTCTAGTGCTTTACTAGCAGAACTAATGACAGCATGAAAAGGGACAAAGCGAGTACTGTTGGAAGTACTGTTTGCATCACTGTGAAACTGTAATATGAGATTTCACAGATTACAAATATACGATTCCACCTTGCCTCACATCAGCTCATCAGGCAGTGACAAAAAGAGTAAAGGGAAGAGAAGTATACAACAGATACAACGGTAGAAAACAAAAGCTCTATGATTTGCCTACTGATTTGAGAGGGGTAGAGGGAGTGACATATTTAAGATACTCTAGGAAAGAATGTGAACCAAGAATTTCATACCCAGCAAAACTGATTTTCAAGTATAAAGGGCACAAGCTATATCACCAACACAAAAGAACTCAGGGAATATTGTTTCCATGGATCTTTCCTAGGGAACTTATTAGTGAACATACTTCAGACAACCAAAATACCTAGAAAGACTTGACACAAAGACTAGTGTAGCATTAACTATATAGTTACTCGTAGAACTAAGACTAAACCAAGGTTAGAAGGGAGGGAGTATACTGCATACTGGCTGTATGCTCTCATGAGGTAGAGAAAGTACAACTACTAAAACTAATGGTGGGTGGAGGAGAATGGGACAAGCATATGCAAAAATCTCTTTATGTATTTTCAGTAATCATGTGGTGATGATATTAGTATTGTTATTCTGAGGTTGTTATATTCGTAATGTGGCATAAAGCAATTGAGCAATTATGAAATACTTTATGACCCCAGCTTTCTCAATATAGAAGAAAATAGATGAAGATGTAATATAGAGGTGGATAAATGAAGCCCTATTTTACTGAATTTTGATTAAATATATCTGCGTGAATTTGAGAAATTTTATTTGTGTATATATATATATACGTGTGTGTGTGTATATACACACACACAGACACAAACATATATACATACATGTATTTTTTTCTCATAATTTTGTCTATCAAAAGGGCCAAGAAACAGTCACCAATTCAGCAGCAATGAGCATCTCTAGGATCAAGATTGTGATCTTGAAATACTATTTTTCCCAAAAACAAATTTGAGCTTCTTGGAGAAATGGCTAATGGCTGATTCCAGGTATGGGGCAGAACATGTACAAGATGAGGATCTGGTCATACTACATAGCAAGGAAATTATCAAAGACTACTATATCAAAAGGACCCAGGAGCCAACTTGGAGAGGCTCTTACTGGCCAAAGATGGGACAATTTGCACTTCTATAATGATAAAAACTGCACTGCAATGCACTGAGATTCACCATTTGTTTAAATCCATTAGTACATAAGGAGTTTTTTAGAAACTATCTAGGCACCATCAGAGGATAACTATCTTAAAAATCAGTAAATAACGGAAAAGCATCAAGCATTTATGGGGCCATTCCTATGTGAACTGCATACTGGGTAACCAGATAGTACTTAAGAGCAGTCTCTCTCTATAAAAGTATTCTACCTAGCAAACAAAATATAAAATTAGAGTATCTTCATTTTGCAACTCCCAATGAATTAACGGATCTAGGCATTGAGTGTCAATGGTTGTTAACACAGAGATTCAACTAGATATCATGTGCCTTCTGATGCAAGAATATAGACCCACCTATAGTGCTGACAAAGGAATTGAACCTGAGGCTGATCAAGCCTCTGGATCCAGCTGCTAATCTACAAGAAATACAGAGGATGGAGGAACATGCCGAAGTGCAGTGAGCATGCCAATCAGCAGGATCCAGACCGAGGAAACTCTGCAGGACAAATGGTCCAGGTTCTTCAGCAAATAATTATAAAGAAAAGCAAGCAATGGAGGGGGAACATGTAGATTTCAATTTAAAAATACACAAATTAAACAGTGTTTAGGATGGAGCACGTGGCATGACTTCCAGGGGATGGTGGGAGGGACTGTAAAAGTTCTATTTCTTGACCCGTGAAATTGTTACAAGGTCTTTACCTTATAAAATGTCATTAGGTTCTATGGTTATATTGTGATATTTTCTGAATCTGTTTTTTAGTTCACAAATAAAAATCTCAGGTACTTTTAAATAACTAATGGTATTTAAATTAAACTTTCGAAGGGGACTGAAGTGCCTTTTTCAAAAACATACTTTAAAAATTTTGATAGGAAATATTAAAATAAAAATGTACTTATGGACTTTAAATTTTACTTAAATATGGGAGGTTCATTTACTAATTACAAATATGATTTTTCTTTCTATAACTCTTAAATGTTTACTTTCTAACAAAGTTAATTTTGATTTATAAAATTATCCATTCTAGTTGACAGCAAAAGTAATGCCACTTTTAGGAATTTAAGCTAAATTCCTTCTCATAGACATAATTTAAAGCTTTCCTACCATGATCAATGACCAGGGTATAAATTAGGTTCTTTCTCAATACTGGGAGTTACTGACGGAGAATAAGGAGTGATTTATTAGAAAGTTTTGAGTGGCCTGAGATAGTTAATATTTAGCCCTTCTTATTCTCCCTGTTCAAATGCCCAATTAAGAGTAGGAAAATGTCTCCCCAGTCCACAATAGATCTATGCTAAAGCTAGAGTCTCAGGGAAATGCATTTTACTATCAGCACCTAGACAAAAGAGAAACAGAGAGTAGTCAGTATCTCAAGATAAAACATAGAGGAAATGGCAAGAGAACTTAACGTATTTTTCACCCAGAACTCAGACAATTATGAAAACAGCCTAATGGCAGAATAAAGCACTAGCTAATTTGGCTCACCGAAGCTTTACTAAGAACCTATTTAAGGAGCCCTATCAGAGATGACAGAGAGACAAAAATGAGCAAGACCTCCCAAGTGCTCACAATGCAATAGGAGGATAAACAGGTAAAAGATAAAAGTAGGATGGACTAAGAACCTGTCTAAGTGTACAGCAAAAGCCCAGAACAGAGGTACCTCATCCATACTAGGGCAATAAGGGAAAGAATAAAAGAAGAGGAGGAAATAAGGGACAGACAACTAAAAATAAGAGAAAATGTCTTCTAAGCAAGCAAGCAGTATATGCACAAGCTTGCCAGTAAGACAGAACTTAGTGGTACTCAGGAAACTTCCTGCAATTCACTCTGGTGAGATCCAAGGAGGGACAGGCAACAGCAAAAGTCAGGCTGGAAAGGAGGGCTGAGACCAAGACTTAAATGGCTCATAGACCATGAGAGAAGTTACATTTTATCCCCAAGGTGCTGAAAAGCCAATCCTAACACAGAGACTGACATGATAAATTATATTTTAGAAAGACCACTGTGGTGGCAACATAATATAGAATTGCAGGTTGAAGCAGATGACAGATTGAAAGCAGGTGGGCCTTTCAGCTTTGAGTCACAGCCCAGGACCAAAATTTTAAGAGCAGTGGTCATGGATAGGGATATTAAGGATAGGATAAAAGAAGTATCAAGGAGATAAACAAGATTTAGTTCTGAAGGATGGTTGGGAGAGGGTTTAAGATTGAGTCTAAACTATCAGATTGTAAAGACATATTTTATCAAAAAATCTACAGGCTGAGGGGCTCTAAAGTGGATAATTTGACCCAAAGATAAATGATGTTATAATCACTACTTGGAAAGTTTGAAGCAAGAGGAGCATGGAATTTTTTTCAAAGCAAATAACTGGTTTGCCCTTTATAAAAATGTCTGAATTAACTAAGTTCATCATCATAATATGCAGAGCAAACCTACCTAGCTTAGCATCTCAAAACACAGAAATGTAGATTCAAAAGAAAATAAATTTCTGGGGCTTGGGAAAAGCCCTTTTAAGGATTTAAGTGTGAATCATTTAACTTCTGAGAGCAAGTATACAGGAAGACATCATAACCACAGCATAAAAGTCACATTTTCACAGATTCTCAAAATAGCAAAATATTATTCATTCACATCTCAGATTTTTTCATTTTGGAATTAAAATAAGAAGCAGAGTTTGAATTTTGAGAACCATATTTATGTTTTCTTTGACAATGCACGAAAGTTTATAAGAGATGGGCTGAGTCTAAATAACTCATCCTAATTAAAGTGGAACTTTAACCCAAACACTAGAAATTATCCTTTTTATATTATTAAGTTCATTTAATTCTGTCTTTCCCTTCCTCACTCACGCCACCTTCCCCTAACCCCGTAACAATATCTAACCCCTCCATCCAAAATCTACATAAACAAGCATAGTTCTCTTGGGAATTCAAAATTACAATTAAAAAACTCAAATACAGATTGTCTTACATTAGTAGCTCCAATCCTATGACTCTAATAATCAGTGAACACAGAGAAGACGAGATGTGAATGCAGTAACACAAGTATTTTAGGAGCTGGGTCTATTGTTAGTGTAGAAATGGAATTTTTATAATCTCTAAAAGGTACAATATACTTTGTCAAGGCGCTTAGAAGTAATCTGGCTATTTTAGCCATACCAATAAATCTGTTCACATTAAGTAATTATAAGGTAGGAAGTAAAAAGCAAGAAGGCATTAAAGAACATAAAATATTATGTATGCATCATGAACTTAATTTGGAATTCTTTGTGTTTCATAAAAAGTGGGAAGGTCAAAAGAAAAGGTGGAGGTGTAAGAACTGAAAGAAGTTCAAACTGGAAAAAGACATGAACTGCAATTATCTTCATATGCCCTATTTAGAAAAACATCTTGAAGCCACTTTCAGTGTTAAAAAAAGGTATTTGTTGACTACATTTTTTGTCTCTCCATTAATTAGTTATGCTTCAGAACTTATTCATTAAACACCTTAGCACTTTTGACACACTAAAGAATTATGTACCTACCAAGAGACTGATTAGAGGCAAGGATCCAAAAGAATGAAGCTGCACCTGTTTTTTGGATTCAGAGATTTTAATTAATTTTAAAATGACCTCCCTTCTCTACTTTTCAACTGGCAAAAGAATCAGTGTAAAAGAGAGCAAGGCCTGCTTATTTCTCCTATCAGATCAAATTAGGCAAATTCTCATTTTTCCAAGGTGTACTCAGATGTGAGCGATGCTGTTTCTGGCTGACCCTCATAAGGCAAAAAATCTTTAGACACGATGAAAAATGACACATCTCAATGCTAAAAGCCACAACGTACAATAAAGATAGGATAGTTATGAATTTCTGCGCATCAAATAGCACAGCAACAACCATTATAAAGCAAAAACTACAGGGGATGCAAGAAGACGTAAATAAAACACATTAATACTACTACACTTTAACAGCCGTTCTCACTTCAAGGATAAATCAAAAAGACAAAAAAAATAAGTAAAGATATAGACGAGTCAATCAACTAAACAAGGTAGAAAACCTAAAGATATATATCAAACTTCACACCCTGATAATTTTTGCAACTTTTCACTAAGTTTATAATTACTTCAAAATTAAGCTACCAAAAAACTATAAAAGGAAGAAGAAATAAAGGAGTAGCGGGAAAGGAATGGCTGGTCGCCAAAACGTCACAAGTGACGCTGATAGGTTACTATTTTCCTCCTCCTTTCTTAGAGCATTGTTAAGGCATCTTGAGTGTTTAAAAAAAAAAACAAAAAAAACACGTTTTTTTCTAATCGTAAAAGAAAGTATTCTTAATCTGGAAAAGTCGGAAAACACGCATCCCCCAAGGAAGCCACACAGGGAAGTCACAAAACAGAGCCTGTGTGAAAGTCTGTAAGTCAAGATGCTGGCTCGGTCAAGGGAGGCCCCTCTAGCAGGCTCCAGTCTCCTCAGGTGGAGCACAGGGGGCAGCGGGCAACCGGCTGCAGCTGCCTCGAGGGTGGACCCTGCGAAGCGCGTGAACCCAGGGCAGGTGCCCGGAGCACCTGGTGCACTGGTCCCCAGTGCAGGCGTCACGCTCCCTCTCCTGCAGAAGGTGACCGTGAGGCCACACTCCTGGGCCACCATCTCCTCGGGCTGCTCCTCCAATCAACGCGGACTGGCGGAAGGCTCAACACCAGGACAGAGTTCCCCTGTCTCCCCGTCTAACTCGTCATCGCGGATCCTAACCACAGACTCCTGAGGACAGCGTCTTTGTTGGGCCCCATGGCCTTAGCTGACCCTGCCACCCGCCTGCAGACTCCGCCAGCGATGCCTCCCCACCCACCCACGTCTGCCTTGGGAGATCACTTCCAGGTCAAACGTTTTTCTTTTTTTATTTAAAACAAAAACCTTCTGACTGCCATTTTTTTGGCTGAACTACTCTTTGTTAGAGGCCCATCGCAAAAAAGGAAAGAAAGGTTGCCGGAAGAGGTGTACATATAGTTTGACTTATTAAGCTAAGAGATGAAAAGTCTCTGAATCCCAAGATTTTTGAGGAGGATAAACAAAAAGCACACACTCAAGGAAATAAAATGTGACAGATATGTGATGAGATTGGTCCAATACCCAGGGGCCCTGTGTTCAGTTTTACTGTGTCACTGGGCAAAACCAGCAACCATTTTATTTTAAAATGAAAAGAAAGTGCATTTCATCTGTCTCACTGAGCAAATGATTCCAGCTTAGCAGACCCAGCCCAGAGCACGACCAGCGCTTTTTCCATCCTTCTTTTCAGAAAAGAAGTTACCAAGGTGAAGCTGTAATGAAGAAAATGGGGCAAAGCAAATGACAATGAGTACACAGCTGAAGTAATTTATCACACAGGTACTCACTTTTTTGTAATGTATTTGATGTCTGTTCTCCCACCCACCATTGACACAAACATGCAGGAAAAGAAAATACACCTGTTTTGAGCTCATATTTTATCTTCTTTAAGCAAACAAGAATGATTATACTGTGTATATGCTTCATTTTACCACAAAGGATTGCTCTGGCAAAATGTACACTTTTTGTGAAGGATCATAAATACTCCTTTATATTCCAAGAAACAAAGCAGAATAAGCACTAAGCAGCAATAAACACACCCATAGTGCTGACTCTAAAAGACTGTACTAATTTTTCTTGCAAAAAATAAAAAAAAATTCCTAAAAGAAATTTAACTATAACTGTAATATCATGTCTAAACAGACAATAGTGTTCAGTCATTTTCAACCTGGAACCATTTTCTCTAACTCCTATAAATTTTACTGAACCTGTTTTCCTATGAAGGGTCGTTGCTTCTGAATTCTCAATTATGTCTTTCTCAGGTAATTGTGCTTTTTGAAATCCATTCTTCGTTTTTGTGCTGCACTTCGCTTTTGCACTTTCTAAAGTACATCAGTCAATCTTTTGCTTGTGAGATTAAGTGGCATTGAAGCTATGGTAGGTTGACCTCGGTAACTAAAAAATCCAATAGTTTAAAAATTGAGCTCATTTTTCATGAGACACAAGCCATGAAAAATGTGACCAAAATGGAGTTGACATCCTGCAATTCTAACTTCTTTGACTTGAGGAAAAAAACAAGGGATGATTCTCCGCTGACCTCATTATTGCTTCCTTTTCTATCTACATGGGCTTCATGAGCCTGCTGCAGATATTTGAATAGAAAATGATCTAAAATAACATTTGGCGTTTTTTAACCAATATATATATTACACAGTCCCCAAACATGTAACTTTTTAAAAAATTTCTCTCTTATATGCACTCTCACTGTTTTTTGTTAGTATAGCTATCTACTGGGTCTCTGAACTTTAGAATGAATTTATTATTAGCCAAATAATTTTTCTGGTTTGCGAATGGATAGAACCAGGTTTATAAACCTAAATTTACTTGCATTGTGATTACTCCAGTATAATGAGTCAAATTCATTTATCTCTTCATCACTTTCAGCTCATTACTTAGGTCCACTGTGATGAGACAGAAAGATTTAGAGTAAGATGATCTGTACTCAAGCCCTAACTCATGTACTTAACTAGTTAAGTCACTAAACTTCTCTAGACCTCACTTTGTTCATCTCTAATAGAAAATGTTGAACTAGACAGGTTGCCCCTCTGAGACTAACATTCTAGGTTACTAACCTGACAATAATTCCACAAGCCATTTTCACACTTACCTACATGAGGGTACAGCCACCTTAGGCTATGATCAGCTCTAGTCTAAAAAGTACTGTCCTACTATTGCCAAAGAAAGTTTAATCAAACCCTTATGCAGCCCAGTAAGCTGTGACCAATACTAATGTGCTTTGCTGAAATGGCATTACTAGTTTTCACTAAGATTCATCATCTCATTAGTGACCCAATTTCCAAAGTCACCAAGCAAAGGAAATTTCTCTTACGAAACCTGAGAAGCAAATGTCTAAAACTGTTACGATTTTGCTACTGCATTAGGAAAGTTCACAGTACCTAAAATAGCCACCACCTCATCATCCTGGATGACTTCCAAGGATCCTGATACCACAAAGCAGAGGGCATCCACGCTTTCTCCAGCATGGTAAATGAGGTCCCCGGGAGCACAGTGAATAGTTTGGAACTCTACCGCCAAGGCGCGCAGACACCCATCGCTGGCCAATCGAAAAGCAGGATGTTCATTAAAAACCTTCCGGTTTAGATGAACACAGATATCAGCTCTCATGTCCTTGGGACAGATGGAGAGGACCTGAAGAAAGTGAGAGATAAATAAGTGAGAAGAAGAGAGAAAGGGGCTATTTCAGAAAAAGGCATCTAATAAATATTTAGTGACTGTGACAAAGTCTGCAACACACTGCACTAGATACTGGGAAGGCAAAGTTAAAAGACACAGCTCTGCTCTCAAGGGCCTAATAAATCTCGTGAGATGGGCTGATGAGCATACGGATTATTATAATACAGAACCAGGTAGTAAAGCTTTGAGAGGGATATGAGTCTCCCTGTAGAAAGAACACATTCTTACAGTGGTCAGGAAAAGTCTCAGCAAAAACTTAATCTAATTTCATCAAAACGCCAACTGAAACAGGTCATTAACATTCATTTTAGTCTAGTCTCTGTTTTAGAACATTTTCATAATGAAATCAAAATTCAGCATAATGTACTTTACTCCACGTTGGAGGTGGATTCATATTAACCAGTTATAAAAAAACAGAATCAACAAAAGCACCATCACAACTTGACACACTGGCATTCGCTGATAGAACTCCACTCTATGCGTTTTTCTCATTCTGGAATATTTTCATTTTGCAAATGAATTTATGTCCAGGGAACGAAAAGGGAATTCACCAGCCTTCTGTAGGGCGTGGGCAACTGGAAATGTCAATGCCGGCAAAGTGGGGACATCATTTTGCATGGCAGCCCTTGCCCATTCTGGTCTTTGACTCCTGTAGACTGCTGAGGGCAAGAACAGAATTCAAGCTCAAGGCGCCCTTTAGAAGAGGGAACAAATAGCAGAAACATGCTTAGAGAGCTGAGGTTAGAGAGCTTTCATTGCCTGTAGCTTTCAGACAGGACAATTAAAGGCCCAGATTAAAATGGGCATTATCACCACATTTAATCAGAGCATCATCAAGCAAGATGTGATGACAGAAGTCAGTGCCATCCACTTTAAAGATGCATGTGCAAACTCACTTAGAATCCTCTCTCACCCCCTTGGTACACTATTCCTTATGATCAGAAATGTTTTTCTTTGATAGACTTTCAATCCCTCAAGCTGACGTCGAAGTTGATTTTTCCCCATTAAGTTATACTGAATAATGTTTTAATATAAAACAGTTTTCTTTCCTGTACTAATTGCATTTTAATCTTTAAAAAATTACCTAAGGCTTGAAACATCCTCTGAGTATTCCTTTTACTTGGGGCTCACTATCAATGGAAAGTTCTTTGCTTCTTTGTGTAGAAGATGAGTCCCTTATAAATGCAAAGACCATTAATTAAATTGTGATTTCAGTATCCCTTCCCTTAACCTTTCCTAATATTTTCTATGTTATTTCACATCACTTAGGCATCTCTGTGGGGTTTTTTCATACTTCTTTGAACTCCTATAGGCAGCTCACCTATGTTTCTGAAAAATTTCATCTTTAAGGCAACGAATGCCTGACAGAGCTTTAGACGCAACTGGCCCTTTCTTTCAATATCAGTTGTTTTCCATAATAATGTAATGTTTTCTTTAACATATTAACCTTTAGTGACTTCTGACAACTTTAGTCATTCAGTAGGCATTTATTAGGACATACCACTACATTGAACCCCTGGAACTAGAAGGATAAATAAGACATTGTCTTTGCCTTAGAGGAGCTAACCATGAAGCACGGGGAGGTAGGCGGGTAAAGAGATTATAATTATAATAATATAATTATTATATACAATGAGAATACAGTTATAATACAATGAGAAAAGTGCTATGACAGGGCATGGCCAGGTTGACATGGGAGCACGTGCTGCCTAGAGATCGTTACTTATGACTTAGAGGTAGCATAAAAGATCAGGCTCAAGAGGAGACAGGTCCGCATGCAAATATATTACTTACTACCCTTGTTGCTTAAGGTATACAACAAAATCTATCACTTACTACCTCTGTAATCTAAGTTATCTAATCTCTCTAATGTCATCTGTGAAATGGGATGATAGTGCTTATTTCATAGGCTCAATACAGGAATTAAGTGAAAGGGCTTGAGTTTATCCCAGTTTAGCCTTGCACATGGAAAGGGCTAAAGAAATGTTAGTTTTTATTATCCTTATTGACCATGAATATTCCTAAAAAGTTGATTGTTGCTTTAGCTCTCCTCAAAAACAATTTGCGTTTTTTCATTTTCCAACCCTGTCTGAATTCTGTGTCTTGGTTGTTTGATGAGATTCCTAGCAAAATTAAGAAAATATTTCAGCATGAACCTGAAGATATTTCAAGCACTAGCTAACTTTAATATTTTTCTCAGGTTTAAAATGAAATTAGTACTAGAAAAGCAAAGCAGTAAGAATAATTTTAAAATACATACACACATGCATAAACATTACACTGAATAACAATGGGAAAATGGATCATTCCATTTCTATTCCATTTACTTTAAAGGATTTTCCTTGTTTTAGATTCATTTTGTAACAGTCATTTTATGTCCTTTTTATTATTTATTTCAGGATTCATGCTGCAAATGAAATCTTCCAATGTTAGCAATATTCTCAATTTAGTGGCATACCAAAAGAGGATTTTTATTACATTTTAAGTGCATCTCTCCTTTTTTGTTTCACTTTACTTATGACACTAATTCATTTATTATTTTGGTTGATGGTATATACTAAAGTCTAGATGTCATAAAATGACAAGTTAAAACTAAGTATTAAAATAATGCAAAGTCACATCCAGTGGCAAGCTCTTTCCCCACCCCTAGATAGAGCACATAACTTACATGGTGTTTCTGTCATCAAAATATGACTATAGTGTTATTTTTTCTGTAAATGAAGGTACTAATAAGTGTTTTAAGCCAGGAAAAATTTAGTTTTAAGTGGTAAAATAAAATTCTCATTCAAGATGATTCTATCACCTTGTCTGTTAGTCCCAATTTCAATGTACTCTGCCTTGAATGTCATATCCAATCTCTTGATGATGGGTTCCCTTATGGGTATCTCATAGTTAGAAATAAATGAAATTACATTTCAGCAGAAAATATTCATATTAAAAGTGACTTTTATTTGTCTCCAGAGTTGATTATTTATTCCCTCTTCATGTCAGGATAGTTATAAATTAGATTCTTAATAAGACAATAATTAAGTTTTCTCTTTGAAAGAGCTATGGCTGCATAGAAGGAATCATTTTTAGAATTCTGCAAACCAACCCTGAAAAAATGGAAAAGAATGCCATGGTCTGAAAAAGAAAACTTTTTGAAATTATTTATGACACCAGTTCCATTAAACCCAAGATCAAGAGGTATCTTAACAGATATTCCTCAGGCTCCAAAGATCTAACCTCAACACTGAGAGTAGAGAATTCTTAGTAAAACACAAATATGATCATGTTACCTTGCATTCTTAAAATATCTGATGGTTTGATTCCCCACCAGGTAAAGCTGAAGCCCTAACCAAGCACACAAGGCTCTTTATGATGGGAACTCCTCCAGACGCATCCCTTCCTATCTGCCTCCAACCCTGCCTTCCAGTCACACGATGTTGCTCACCTCTCTAAATTTGCCATACTCTCTCGTTGCTCTTTGCCTTTGCACACACTCTTCCTTTTGACTGGCATTTCCCATCATCCTCTTCTCTGCCTAGGCACCTGATTCATCCATCAAAGCAGGGACCATTCCTCTTTCTATCATAAATACAATTTATACACATCTCTGTCATAGAATTTGGTAATATATAGAGGGAGAAAATAAGATTAAGAGGTGTTGTGATCTGTATTTTTTTTAAATAATAGCACACAAAAGTAACATTAAATTATCACAGAATTGAAAAGACTTTAGCCTAGAGATTTCAAATTTTTATTTTCATCAGTAAAACAATTCTTTAGTTTTTTAATGAAATCTTAACTTATGCCCAATATATAAAGCAGATACAAGCAGAATTATGCTGAGTGAAGCTCTGATGGGAAAGCATACCCCAGGCAGGGCTCCACAGGGGGCACACTCAGTCATTCATTTAACTTATAGCTATTGAGGGCTGGTCGTGTGCTAGTTACATGCTGCTACTATGTAGGCCTCCAGATCCAAGAGCAAAAACTTTCACAGTGCTTGCCTGCTGGAACTTCTAGTCAGGAATAGCTTCAAAAATCACCATTCCTAGTCCAATGCCCCTGTTACAGATAAGGCAAATGTTTAGCATAAAGGTTATGTGATTTGCTTGAAGCCTCTCAATAAATTACTAGCAAAATCCAAAACTCTTTGATTTCAGCTCTTTAAGCCATGCCCCTCAATGAAGCTCAACCAAGAATAAAATACACCATCCGGCAATTTCTCATGTTTTCTAGTTCTTTGTGTACTACAAAAATATAAATGCTAATATCTGAAAATCACTTAAGGTCCAATTAATGAAAATATAGTTAATTTATTAGGAAATCACTAATGTCCCCCCACCACCAAAGAACAGCCTAAATTTCTTTGCAAGTTTGTTTCCATTTCTAAACACCTAATTTCAGTTCCAATAAATGTATTGCATATTTTAGAGCGTTGGTTAAAGACATAAGGATTCATTGACAAATTATTTATTCCACTACTATTTGCCAAAAGGAAGTTGTCTTATTTGGAATATAAGGTTTAGTGTATAGATGGAAAGGACCTGAGCTAGATATTAACATACAGTGACCATTTGATAAATGTCACTCTCTTTAAGTCCCTTCTCCCATCATTTTCATCCATTATTGTATTAATAATGTCACAAAAGCTTAGAAGAACAGTGAGCCTAAATATTTTAATTAGAAACCAAAGAGTTAAATCAAGATCCTCTAAGAAAATGGTTGACTAGAGCAAGTCAAAGAAGAAGGTTTTAGTCTCTCTCTTATTTGTCCTTTACATATACTTAAAAATATATTTTGATAATCACTACATAAAATATAGGAAACAAAAAAACATTAAGAAGAAAATAAAATTTCTCCATTATTTACACATATTTATAAATGTATATACCATTTTCTTAAAACTTGAATCTCAAAGTTTTATTTCCTGCTATAATTGCCGAATGTCATATTATAATCATTTCTCATGTCATGAAATACTGATTTAAAAACATAATTTGAATCATTGCGTAATATTACATCATATAATTGTAACACGAATAATTTAACTACTGCGTTAGAATTGGATATTGAGATTTTTAGTTTTCCCTTTCTTAAATCCAGTTATAACAAATACCCTGTACCTATACCAGATTGTCTAAGGACAGAGTTTTTAGAAGTAAAATTAGTGGGTAAAATACAGAAACACTTTTAAGTCTCTTGCCGAATTGCTTTCCAAAAAGGTGTACCAAATTACACTCTAACCAGTAGTGTATGAGAGTATCTTACATGTTTTCAAGAATCTTCCCTGAAATATTCCATTTGCATTCGAAAGAGAAAAGGCCATTTTGCTTGAAACAACAGTAGCATTGTACAGTGCAATGACACAGAAGGCTGCAGAGCTTTCGTCTTAGTGGAGGTAGGCTCCCACCACTACTCTCTAGCTCAGTGACCACAGACTGATCACTTTTAATCAAACTATAAGAAATTTCTAGTGGAAAATAGGAGTGATGGGGATAATTCTACTTTAAGTGCCTGAAGGTAGTGAACTAAACAAGGCTCCCTCTTGAGGTCACTTACAGCTCTAAAATAAATTTATTTTATTGATTATCTATACAATCCTCTATAAGAGTAATATAGCACCAGCTATTTTTAATAATAATTGATAAGTGAAGGTGATCCCCCTGTTTTCTTAGGACAAAGGAATAAGTGCATTAATGACATTTTGATAGCCATTGAAGCTACCACTGACATTCTTCAAAATCCCTACCTCCTTTGATGCAATTAAGTTATGCACTGCTAATTAATCTCTTTTTACCAATCCAATTGAATTGGTATTAAGTTAGTGAAAATCACTGGAAAGAGTCAGGCAAGTGACATTTACTAGTAAAACATTTTTACAATCCTTCCTGGGAATGAGGAGCTCAAAGACTGCCAACACAGGAAGTAGAGTTCTCTATAGGAATTCAGTTCTTATTCATGTTATGGGAAGAAAAGCTCACCTTCTTTTTTTTTTTTAAATATAGCCAGGCAGCCATGCGGACCAAGGGAGAGCAGCTGTCTGGATGTTAGTCTGCCAATTTCTGAATGTATAAAAACCTCCAAGGAATTAACTCAGGAACAATGTAATGAAATAAAACTAAAGCAAATTATCTGCCATTATTTAAAAGTAAAAGGTCATACTTTACACCAGAAGACTGCTATAACCAGTGAGAGATGATAGGTTAAAATTCATGCATTTCATTTTAGAGATAAATTTCCTGCAAACAAATTTCATATAAAAAAGTGAGATTTAAGTTTTTTCTTTAAAAAATTTAGAGAGTCAACTCTACCAAGTTTTTCATAGTCTTGATTTTGCAGTAAAGTGAGTGGTGAAAAGAAACAAATAGCAATTTTCACCATTTTTTAATTTGTTAAAGCTGCTGATATTTTGTGTCACCAACTTTCTAAAGTTCTGATAAAATTTAGAGTTTCTGCTGTTTTTTATTCTTAATCTCATGCCTGAACTTTTTTTATGTGCATATATTTGACTCTTTAAGAATACTTTTCCATGTTAAAATATTTTCTAAAATTAGAAATATATTTTTAAATATATTCAATTAATTACCCAGAAGAGTGGAAACAATGTTGGAAACAATCTGGTCATGATCAAAAGATAAAAAATGACTAAAAATAAAGTCTCCTATGACAGATGATGTTCCCAGCCCCGTTGAAAGGATGAGTTCGTCTCATATACTGTGGGTGGAAGTGAATTGGTACTGCCATTACCTGGTTATATTGACAAAAGTTGACCATATAGATATACATACCCTAAGACCCAGAAATTTCACTTCCAGGTATATGCCCAACAGAAATGTCTATGCATATGCACCAAACCACATGAACATGAGTGTTTGTCCCAGCACTATTCATAATAGCTCCAAACTGAAAATTACCCAAAGATCCATAAACATTAGAATAGGTAAATACATTGTGGCATACTCACACCATGGACAGCTATTCAGCAACAAGAATAAAAGAAGAAACAACTATACATAACATAGATGAATCTAAACAACACAATGTTAGTTGAAAAAGAGCTTGACACAAAAGAGTGTACTCTGCATAATTCCATTTATATAAAGTTAAACAGCCTGAAAAATCAATACATGATTCTGGAAGTCAAAATACGGGTTACTGTGGAGGGGTAAAGCTGGTTAATGCCTGGAGAGAACACAGGAGGGCTTCTAGGGTACTGGTAATGCGGTTGTTGGGTTCTGGCTACACACAAGTGTTGTGAAAATTTATCAAGCTGTTCATTTATAACATAACTTTCCCACTTTTCAGTATTACATTTATTTCGTTTTTAAAAGTTCACTTTAAAAAGCACACACACACAGGGGCTGGCCCCGTGGCCGAGTGGTTAGGTTCGCGCGCTCCGCTGCAGGCGGCCCAGTGTTTCGTTGGTTCGAGTCCTGGGCGCGGACATGGCACTGCTCATCAAACCACGCTGAGGCAGCGTCCCACATGCCACAACTAGAAGGACCCACAACGAAGAATATACAACTATGTACCGGGGGGCTTTAGGGAGAAAAAGGAAAAAAATAAAATATTTAAAAAAAAAAAAAAAAACCACACACACACAAATGGTAACTGTGTACAGAGATGGATATGTTAATTACCTTGACTGCAGTAATCATTTTACTATATATATGTAATCAAATCATCTTGTTGTACACCTTAAATATATACAATTTTTATTAAAACAAAAAAAAAGTTACTTTTATACAGATAGATATTATCTAAAGAAAATGAATGAAACAGAAATTGGAGCTGCCAAATCAATAATGATGATTATTTCTAGAATGATTGTGATTATGAAAGCTTATGTCTCAACCTACTATTCTTCCAATAGAGAAAGCAAACTAAAATTCTAAAGATATGCATCAGCTGTCTTTCAAATTATTTATGCAATTTAATATATCTACGCACACACAGGTATATATACAGTCACGCACCGCATAACAACGTTTCCGTCAACCATGGACCGCATATACCGTGGTGGTCTGCTAAGAATAGAATAGGTTCCATAGTATAGCCAAGGTGTGTGGTAGGCTATACCATCTAGGTTTGTGTGAGTACACTCTGTGATGTTTGCATATCACAGAAATAGCCTAACGGCGCATTTCTCAGAACATATCTCTGTTGCTAAGAGATATATATATACATATATATACACATACCAACTGTAGAAAGTAAAGGTAGTCAAAAGAAGTCACAAAGTAGTAAATGAAGCCAAAGATATGTAGGTTGATTATATTTATTTAGATTGCATCTAATTCCAAAATGATTTATTGTATAAAAGAGTATATATATTCTAATATATTTATATGTGTATATATACATATACATATATATGTATGTGTGTGTATACAGATAGATAAAAAAATCAGGTATATATAAAATAACAGCTAGAAAGTTAAGTTGTCTTGAAAAGACTGGGAAATTACAAAGTGGGAGAAAAATTAAATGAGATAAAATGAAGTAACATTTGAACAATTGAGATCACATTGAAACTTTTTTTCACAACTCTAACACTCATATATAGATTACAGATATGGTTCAGTGACATATCAGTGTGTATATGTATAAGATGACGATGTACCATAAAATTGCAAACCTTCCAAAGAGCACCAAGCTCTTCCACTCACTCTCCCAATATGCTGATAGTTATCAGACTAGGCACCAACCAGTATGTTCTTATTTAGTGAAACCTGTTATTACTTATAGTGGAAATAGGACAGCAATATAAGACTGAGCTTTCTGGTAAATTAAACTCTTTACTATTAGTAAAGTGCCTCAGGAATTAAGCTATCTGAGACCAACAGAATAGACAAAATGGTATGCAGTCATGTGTCACTTAACAACCAGGATACATTCTGAAAGGTGCATCGTTAGGCAATGTTGTCATTGTGTGAACATCATAAAGTGTACTTACACAAGCCTAGATGGTATAGCCTACTACACACCCAGGTTATATGGTACTAACATTATGGGACCACCACTATGTGTGTGTTTAGTAATTGACTGAAACATTGCTATGCAGCACATGACTGCAGTTATTTGAATATTAAAATGCACAACTATGCTTCCTAGAATTTTCTATGGCAGTAATTCATGCATAAGTAAAATATAAGAAACAACATATAGACCATGATAAATATAATAAAATATAACATATATAATAAATATAATTTCAAAAGTTAAGAAAATGAAAAGATAAGACTTACATTGAAAGAAAATATTTGTAATACATATATCCTATGAAAGAATCATATCCAAGATATATAAAAAATTCCTACAACTCAATAGAAAAAAAGGCAGACAACCTAATTTAAAAAAAAGAAAAAAGCACAAGACTTGGACAATTTACAAAAGAGATTATCTAAATGGCCAATATGATTTAAAAAGGTGCTCAAAACCATTAAGTATGAGGAAATGCAAATTAAAACCACAATTAGATACTACTACACACACACCACAGTGGCTAAATGTAAAAGGCTGACAGTATACCAAGTCTTGGAGAATATGGGGAGCAACTGGAACTCTCACGTATTCTAGTGGGAATGTCAAATAATACAACCACTTTTCAAACTTTTTCACACCTTCTAATTAAACTAACCTCCTACCAATACTATGACCCATCTATTCCATTCCTATGCATATACACTAGAGAAGTGTGTGCATATGTTCATAAAAGACATGTACAAGTATTTTATACCATCTTCATTCATAATAGCCAAAAATTAGAACCGACCTTAATGTCTATCAGCCATAGAATGAACAGATAAGTTTTGCTATATCCATACAATTGAATACTACATATATACTGCATGATTCCAATTACATGAAGTTCAGCATCAAAATGGTGGTTACGGGAAACAAACCAAATGCCCATCAACTGATGAATGGATAAACAAAATGTGGTAAATTCATACAAAAGAATATTATTCAGTTATAAAAGGAAGTGAAGTATCGGTACATGCTACAATGTGGATGAACCTTGAAAACATGCAAGAAGCCAGTCACAAAAGGCTGCATATTATGTTATTCCACTTATATGAAATGTCCAAAATTAGAAAATCTATAGAGACAGAAAGTAGATTAGTCATTGCCAAGGGCGTGAGGGTGGGGTTAATAGAAAGTAACTGCTAACGGGGATGAAGTTTCTTTTTGGAGTGATGAAAATGTTCTGTATAGTGGTGATGGTTGCAGAACCTTGTGAATATTCTAAAAACCACTGAATTGTACATTTTTAAGTGGTGAATTTTATTATATGTGAATTATATCACAATTTAAAAAATAGTCGCTACTTCAGAGGGGAGTCAGTAATTGCCTGGACAAAGCATGTGGGGAGGCTTCTGGGGTGATTTTTTTAATCTTGATCTGGGTAGCAGTTACATGGTCTACACACATATAAAAATGTATTGATCCATATGCCTATGATTTGTATACGTTATATGTGTATGTATGTATATGTGTGTGTGTGTGTATACCCTTCTATGATAAAATATTATATAAAAAGTCTTTACTATCAACATTCTCCAAACATTAAAAATATTGACATTAGGCAAATTTGGTCAAAATTAAGTTGCACAATCTATGGAATAGACCATCACAGGAGACATGACTATCTAATTCCATTCAATAATTTTATAGTACTTGTAGAGAGTGTCTATTATATGTGGAACATATATAAGAGGTGGCGTTAAAAAATAGTTCCAAACAGTTTCTGTATGCAGGTTGCTAGCCTGTCTCACCAGGAAAACAAGAAAAACAATCAAAGTTACAGGGAAAGCTTAGAGTGTTGCAACAGGAAGCCAGCACTAGAAAGTAATAGGCAGGAGCTCAGAGGAGGGTCTGGGTAAAGAATGTTCAGGGAACAGGAAGCCGATCTACAAAGGCCAAAGCAAAGGGAGAACTTGGCCATTGTACAAGTAATCAACTTTATGATTTGATTTTTACTTTTTTTTTTTTCTTCATATGGTGGAAGCGAATTTCTATCGCTAAATATAGTGGCTACTATCTTGATTAAGTTTGTATCAATGCTGTTGAGAAGACCTGAAGACAGAACAATGAACACTGTAGTTATTTAATTGTTTAAGAATATGTATGCTGTCATGGTGACTAAAACATTATAATGCTTTTAGGACCTAAGCAAACTCTTCTTGTTTGTATGAGCCCATTTAGTAGCACAGGGGAAATATTTTTTTTAAGTTTAAGAAATGCTTTTAAAACTCAGTAGTATTCTACAATATCTTAGAAACCAAATTATCATCTTTTTGATATAGTATATTATGTTGACATTATTAAAAGGGACTTTGGGGGAATAAGCCCAACATGAATTTTTGTTTATGTATTATTTACATTGATATTTGTCATCAATGTCTTCATAGCTGAGAAACTAGACATGTCAGTAACACTATCAGAAATCAAATTTGTCACAATTTTTATCATCCAGAAAATAGTCATGAATGCAGGGTAATTAAAAATGTCCATGAATAGGACAAAAGATATGTAGGATTTACATGTAACTGATGCCCTCAGAGGTCACTTAAAGCTTCAAGGAACCCTGGCAGAGTCTCAGGTCCTGCAAACATGATCTGGTTTCTGCTATGGCAGATCAAAGACAGCAGATTGATAGAAATTTTGCTGGAGGTGAGTGTGCTGATTGTAAGTAAAAGCAATAGATCGAGAGCCTAATGCCAAAGAAATATTTTAAAAATAGAAACATGATGATCATATGGAAACCAAAAATAAAAACAAAATACCATTTATAATTTATGAAATGAAATAATTAGGTGTAATTCTAGCAAAACACGGATAGGATCTGTATCCTGAAAATTATAAAATGTTGATGAAGGAAATCAACAGACGTCTAAATTAATGGAGAGATATATCATGTTAATGAATTGGAAGACCCAACATAGCATATATATCAATTCTCCCTAAATTAATCTATAAGTTTAATGCAATTTCTAACTAAATCCCAGCAAGGTTTTCGGTAGACATAGACAAGTTATTCTAAAATTTATATGAAAAGGCACAAGACCTAGAATAGCTAAGACCACTGAAAATGGAATAAAGTAGGAGGAATCACTCTACTCAATGTTATGACACACTATATGACTACAGTAATCAAGACAGTATGGTATTAGCAGGGGAAAGACAGTCTACAACAAATGGTGCTAGAGAAACTGGATATACATTGGTGGAAAAAAAAGCGCTAAACTTCAACCTAAATTTCACACCTTATACAAAAATTAACTCAAAATGCATCATGGACTTACATGTAAAATATAAAGGTATAAAACTTTTAGGAAAAAACAAGAGAAAGTCTTCAGGAGCTAAGACCAGCCAGAGTTCTTAAATTTGACACCAAAAGTACAATCTATGAAAGGAAAAATTGATAAACTCTGCCTCATCAAAATGAAAAACTTTCAGTCTGCAAGAGACCCTGGGGGGCTGGCCCCATGGCCAAGTGGTTAAGTTCACACGCTCTGCTTTGGTGGCCCAGGATTTCCCCGGTTCGAATCCTGGGTGCAGACATGGCACCACTCATCAAGCCATGCTGAGGCAGCATCCCACATGCCACAACTAGAAGGACCCACAACTAAAAAAATACACAACTATGTACCAGGGGGCATTGGGAGAAAAAGGAAAAATAAAAAAAACTTTAAAATCTGAAAAAAAAGACCCTGTGAAGAAAATTAAAATATAAACTGAAGACTGGGAAAAAATGTTTGCAAGTCACATACCCTACAAGGACAAATTTCTAAAATATGTAAGAACTCTCAAACTCAACATTATCACATCAATTGACTTGTGGAAGTTGAACCATGCTTGCATTCCTGGAATAAATCCTTCTTGATCATGGTGTATGACCCTTTTAATGTATTAGGGAAAAAAGTCCAGTTAGAATATGGGCAAAATGCATGAAAAGATGTTTCACTGAAGAGAATATACAGATGAAAAATAAGCACATGAAAATATGTTCAGCATATGTAATGTAAAACGTGTCTCTCAGGTCGCATTGTCTGCAGTGGGCTCATTTACATTTCCATCTCCATGTAAATTGCTTTCCACCCCCTTGAAGTCCCAAACCACTACCCTCAACATCCTCCTTTGTCTTTAGTTGAAGATGATATTTAAGGTGGCAGCTTGGCCATTTTGGCAAGTTACCCAGTTTCCTGGGTTTCTCCCACGTACACATGTTATAAAGCTTTGTTTGATTTTCTCCTGTTATTCTGTCTCATGTGAATTTAATTCATAGCCCAGCCAGAAGGACCTAGAGAGGGTAGAGGAATTCTCCTCTTCCCCTACACAACTCTATTTGTAATAGCCCAAAACTTGAAAGCATAAATTTCCTTCAATGGGTGAATGGTTGAACAAACTGTATCTATGCCATGGCATACTATCAGCAATAAAAAGGAACAAAGTGTTGTGACATGCAATAATTTGGATGGATCTCAAGGGAATTATGGTCAATGGAAAAAGCTAATCCCAAAAGTTTACATGATTCTATTTATATAGCATTCTTGAGATGATACAATTAAAGACATAGAGAACAGATTAGTGGTTGCCGGGATTTAGAAAGATGAGGGATAGAGAGATGGCTATGGTGGTAAAACGGTAAAACTGTAGGACAAGGAATCGTTGTGATGGAACTGTTCTGTATCTTGACTGTGGCGGTTGTTACATTGATCTACAGTTGTGATAAAATTTTTTGGTGTAGAACAAAACATACACACACACAAAAATGAATGTGTGTAAAACTGGTGAAATCTGATTAATGTTGATGATTCGTATCAATGTCAATTTCCTGGTTATGAGGGAAACTGGGTGAAGAGTATATAGAATCTCTCTGTATTGTTTATTACAACTGAATGAACCTAAAATTATTTCAAAATAAAAAGTCAAAAACAAAAGCTAAAAGTTTTGCATTAGCAAAAATTCAAAGTTTTGTTTTGAGGGAAGAACAAAGAGCCCTCCAAACAACCAGAGCCCCTGGAACATCAGCTCATAACAGGGCATTGCATTCAGTATCATTAATAGACTTTTATTAAGTGTTACTTTGCGTTAAGCCAAAAGGCCTTGAGAAGGCCCCTCAGTAGGAGAACTGTCTGTATGCCCTGGAGTGACGTGTGCCAGCTTGGCAGGAAGATAAGCTGAATCTCACCAGGGATGACTACAATTTGTCCCTCTGCTCCAGGGTAGACCGAATGCCAAACCTCTGACCTGAGGCATTAGCCTCTAGCACAAAGCCAAGGGCTTCAGCCCAATAAGCTTTGCTCTGGGAAATCAACTTGCAACCTTGAAATTCATAACACAACTCTCTATAAAATATTACAGTTTCATCTCCTTAAATGCCCAGAACACTTCAAAACTGCATTGATATTTCATTTAGACAAAGAGTTTGGCCCTTAGTGATGGTTTTTATGTGAACAAAATCTTTATCCTATTATTTTTTCCCTTTAATGAATCCTTTATTTATATTACATTTGCAAATTTTATCTAATGTAGTAAACTGAGGAAGCAGTATCAAAGAAAAAGGAATAACTCCTTCCCCAAGTTCACTGAGGTTTTCAAAACACTCTAAGCCAGTTCTGCTGTTGTTTGCTATTTCATTTTCTCAGTTATTGGTGATCACCTACGAATGCCAGAAGCAAGCTATGTCTTTCAGATGCAGACAAAAAAAAAAAAAAAAGACAAAGACATTACCTTCAGAAGCTTCTAGTCTATAGGTTAAGATATTTTCACACACAAAAAATATACTATTTTGTCAATGAACTATGAGCAACATTTTGGGAAAACCCAAAGACCTGAATGACTACCTTTGTATGGTGACAGAAGGTAACTAGACTTACCAAGGTGATTATTTCATAATGTATGTAAATACTGAATCCCTATAATGTACACCTGAAACTAATAAGATATAGTATGTCAATTATTCTTCAATTAAAAAGAAAAGGTGGCCGACCTCACAGCATAGTGGTTAAGTTTGGTGCCTTTGCTTCCGCAGCCCAGGTTTGTGGGTTTGGCTCCCATGCACAGACCTACACCACTCATCAGCCATGCTGTGGCGGTGATCCATATAAAAAATAGAGGAAGATTGGCACAGATATTAGCTCAGGGCTAATCTTCCTCAAGCAAAAAAAGAGGAAGATTGGCAACGGATGTTAGCTCAGGGTGAATCTTCCACAGAAAAAAAAAGTATCTTGCCTAGGCTGGTCAGCAGCCTTATGCCCATTTGTGAAATTATAGCATCTGGTATTTTAGTGGAGCAGCAAACTGAATTTCCCTCTCCTAAGGTTCAAACACAGCTCAGGAGGGATTTTGATATTGTTTTCTTAGATTCAGTTGGTTCAGACTTTGAAATAGATAGGAAATGACACCAGCAATTTAATCCTAACAAAAACTGTGCTGTGCAGGTATTACTGTTTCCATTTTACAAAGGTTAATAACAGATCCATGGTCTGAGTGACTTTAAAGCCTTCTTGCTCTTTCTGTAACACAGCATTGCTTCTGGATACAGAGACAATCAACAGAAATTTATCCCAGGTCAACTTGTAATAGTGGGAGGCACTTGAACACAGAGCCTAGGCCTAATTCAGAATGCTATCCAATACGACTCTCACAATTGCATGTGGGCTTTTGGAAACATTTCCTGAAAGATTCTCAGATTGAGACCCTGATCCCTTTTGTGGAGTCCAATCTACCTGACAACACTTTCATCAATTTATAGCAATGTGACCACCTGTCCTTCACTCTGACTTTCCTAGTCTTTTGATATTCTTTCTGCTCCACATATTGACCCTTGACCTTATTCCACTCACCGCCATAATGAATGTAATCATTTTCTGCATTTAGCTTACCCTCTTCTCAAAAGTTTCTCTGCTTCAGAGTGACTGAATCAGAGAGCTCATACATTTCCTGATTGTCATGCATCACCTCAGTAGAACATTTAGAGACTGGTGGTTGAATAATGTAGTCATTGTGGAATTAAATGTTTCTACACCCAACAGTCAAATTCTTGCAAACTCTGTCAGCATCAGTTCATTAACTGTATTAAGATCCCCCAACCACTGACCACTCCCAACACTTGCTCACTATCCATTTAACCCCCCTCTTCACTTTTGAAATGTACAGCATAGATTCCTATTGCTCATTCTTGTAAACACTTCATATTGTTCTTCATCATATTATCTATGAAAACCCTATCCCTGATTTATCCCTCATTGGCTAGGTAATATCACACAATTCTGCTAGATGTTTTCACTTTAAAACAATAAAGATAAACTTGAAATGGGCACTCATCACTACCTAGCATTTCTACTATATTTCCCTGATATTTACACATTCTCACTTTTAGAATATACCTTGAAGTTGATTATTACAGATCCATTTTCCCCAGTATGCAGTGGGCCAAGTATTAGTTTGGGGTTTTTTTTGTCTCAAGAATGCTTTCCTGAATTATAGTTTAAGCATTACTTCTGTTATTTTTATTTCATGTTTTGATGAACACCAATTATATCTATACTGGGTCTTTGTGCCTGTGTTCTCTGTTACATGTTTTCACCCTTTATACCTCTTTCTCTATTTCAGTTTCATTAATTGTTTTGCTCTTTTGATTTAATCCTTTATATATCTTATTATATCCATTACTACATAATAAAAGATAGAATGTGCGCAGCTTGTAATTTAATCTTCATTTATAAGATTTTTTTATCTTTTTTCTTTCATTTATTTTCTAACTTTGATCAGCTCCTTATACTTCTTTGTCTATTCTGATTTGTTTTTGGATTTCTGACTCATGAAGTTCTTTCCTATCTTAAATTTCTTATTTAACTATATTTAATTTAATTTGGGTGTTATATTAGTTGTCTTGTGTATAGTGGCTTTTTGTGGGGATATGTTTTCATGTTGAAAAGTTTTATTTCCTGATTTCTTTTCAGTATCTTTATATGAATCCTCTTTTTTCTGTTTACGATTATTTGTGTTGCATTTTTCTTAACCAGCAATAGTAGCTGATCCTCTGTGTGAAGAAGAAGAAGGCGGTGAGAAAGGGGAGGTGTCTTCTGTATCTTACCAGATTCTTTGGTTCAAAGGCATCCTCTTCTGTCATTACACTTAATTGTAGTTTGTCTACAAACAATACAATTTGGACTTGACTTCTTATATCTTATTCTTAGTCCCCGTATCTTTAGACACTTCTTTCCTCCCCTTTACCACTGAGCTTCCAAGAAAATCATCAGTCTTCCAAGGCTTTCTTTTTCCGCATAAATCTGGCCTTTCCAAAGTTATTTCCTCTCCTCCTGCTCCCTCTCCTTGCTGTTTGACTCCATAGCAGCATGTGCTCTGATCCACTGGGTTATCAGGCCTGTCCTCAGCCTGTTCCATTCTGGATGTGATTCTTCTCTCTGACAGCGAACTCTGGTCACTGCTGTCTACCCTCCACCATCGCTGGGATTGCACACCTCTTCTTCTGTTCTGTTTGATACCCTCATGACTCAGCTCTGGCGTGGGTCCCAGAGCCTACTTTGTTGGTTCATACATGTATTTTCCACAGTTCAGTTCAGTATAAAAATTTACGGCACTCTCTATCTCTTATCTAAGCTGTAGCCATGCTCTGAGGGTGACTTCATTTGTTCTCCTTGTAATTCTAGAGATTTCGAGAGATTTATGGGCAAATTTTGGCTGCCACGATTATCCCATGGGAACCCAGAGGTCAGAATTGGGTTTTTAATTTTTTATTTCCCTATTACTGGTAAAGTTAAGCATATTCATGTGCTCACTGATCATTGATATTTCCTCTTTTGAGAAGTGCCTGTTTGTATCTGTTGACTATCTTTCTATTGGGCAATTTATTTTTCTTACTGATTTTCAGGAATTCTTTATATATTCTAGATGTTAATACTTTACTGATTATATGTATTTCAATATCTTCTTTCATTTTATAGATTATTTTTCACTTTTTTCTGGTGTATTCTGATGAACAGAAACTACTAATTTTAATAAAGTTAAATTGATTAATCCTTTCTTTGTTGCTCAGCCAAATTGTGTCATGTTTAAGAAATTAAAAACATATATGATCAAAAAGATTTTGCATATATTGTTTTTTTAAAAAAAACTTGCTAAGAACAGCACCCTCTTAACAAATGTTTAAGTGTGCATTACAGTATTGTTAGCCATAGGCACAATGTTGTATAGCAGATCTCTAGAAGTTAAGCACCTTGCATAACTGAAAGTATAGCTGTTGAATAGCAACTCCCCATTGCCTCCTCTCTACAGTCCATGACAACCACCATTCTACTCTCTAAGAGTTTCACTATTTTAGATACTTTATATAAGTGGAATCATGCTGTATTTGTCCTTCTGTGACTGGCTTATTTCACTTCGCATGATGTCCTCCAGGTTCATCCATGTTTCCATGTTGTAGCAAATGGCAGGATATCCTTCTTTTTATGGCTAAATAATATTGCATTATATATATATGTATTACACATTTTCTCTATCCATTTATTTGTTGATGGGCATTTAGGTTGTTTCCACACCTTGGCTATTGCGAATAATGGTGCAATGAACATGAGAGAGCAAATAGTGCCTTGAGATCTTGATTTCAATTATCTTGGATAAATATCCAGAAATGGGGTTGGTGGATCATATGGTAGTTCTACTTGTAATTTTTTGAGGAAACTCCATACTGCTGCCCCATTTTGCATTCCCACCAACAGTGTGCAAGGGTTCCAATCTCTTCATATCCTTGGCAATATTTGTTATCTTTTGTTTTTTTGGTAACAGCTATTCTAACAGGTGTGAGATAATATCTCATGGCAGTTTTGGTTTGCATTTCCCTGATGATTAGTGATGTTGAGCATCTTTTCATGTACCTCTTGGCTGTTTGTATGTCCTTTATGAAGAAATGTCTATCCAAGTCCTTTCCCCATTTTTCAGTTGGGTTATTTGATTTTTTTAACTATTGAATTGTCTGAGTTTCTTATACATTTTAGTTATTAACTCCTTATCAGATATAGGGTTTGCAAATATTTTCTTCCATTCTGTAGGTTGCCTTTTCACTGTTAATTGCTTCCTTTGCTGTGCAGAAGATTTTTAGTTTGATGTAGTCCTGCTTGTCTATTTTTGTTTTCGTTGCCTGTGCTTTTGGTGTCATATCCAAGAAATTATCGCCAAGACCAAGGTCATGAAGATTTAGCCTGTGTTTTCTTCTAGGAGTTTTACAGTTTCAAGTCTTATGTTTAATAAAGTCTTTAATCCATTTTGAGTTGATTTTTGTGTATAAGGGTCCATTTCAAGGATAGATGGGGTCCAATTTCATTCTTTTGCAAGTGAATATCTAGTTTTCTCAACACCATTTGTTGAAGAGGCTATACTTTCCCCATTGTGAATTCTTGGCACCCTTGTCAAAGATCAGTTGACTATATACGTGTGAGCTTATTTTGGGGCTCTCTATTCTGTTCCATGGTCTATATGTCTTTCTTTATGCCAGTACCATACTGTTTTAATTACTGTAGATTTGCAATATATTTTGTTATCAAGAAGTGTACTGCCTCCAGTCTTGTTCTTCTTTCTCAAGATTATTTGGGCTATTTGAGTTCCTTTGCATTTCCATATAAATTTCAAGATAAATATTTTTTCCACTTCTTTAAAAAATGACATTATTTTTCACATTTACATCTTAAAACACAGAGTTGATCTATAGGTGTGAAAGAGAGGTCAAATTGAATTTTTTCTCATATGGATAACTGTTCATCTCAATAACATTTATTGAATGGTCTTACCTTTCCCACTTATGTATATTTGCCTATCTGTGTTGTATATAAATTCTCCCCATATGTTTGGGACTATTTTTAGACTCATTAACTTGTGCCATTACCATATGTTAATTTGACTATCCCTATGCCAAAATCACACTGTCTTAATTACTACACTTTACTCCTCCTCACTCTAACGTAGCATCTGTTTCCACTACTCTAATAAATCTGCTTTTATCAAGTCCATCAGTAAGCTCTATGCTGAAAAATCCAAGCGGAATTTTTCACATCTTATTTATCTCATAAAGCAATTCAAGACAGTTGTTCATATTGTCTCTTGGTTTCCATAAAATCAAATACTTGATCTTGTTTGTGTTCTTTTGTCTTTCCTGGCTATAATGTCATTTTGAGTGATCACAGCTAGGTCTTTATGGCCTTTTATATATTAACGGCTTTCAAATTTACACGGCCTTATGAACCTCAGAATTATATCCACTGATAAAACAAATGTTTATTGAGCATCTACCATGTACCAGTCACTATTCTAGGTGCTTATTATTCAGCCATGAACAAAAGAGGGAAACCGCCTGCCTGCATGAAATGTTTATTCTAATAGGAGCACAATTAACAAATAAGGAAGTGAACTATATATATAATAATTCAGGTTGTGATAAGTTCTGTGAAGAAAACTAAATCCTGGAAGGCACCTAAAGACTTTAGGGGTGGAGATGCTGCAATTTTAAATAGGACAGAAGTGTGACAATCTGACTAGAGATTCAATAATCTTAAGAAGATGTCAGGAAACTAGGACCTGAGGGCCAAATCTAGCCTGCCACGGGTGTTTGTATGGCTAGTGAGCTAAGGATGGTTTTTATATTTTTAAATGGTTGAAAAAAATCAAAAGAAAAATAATATTTTATGACATGTGGAAATATAATAAATCCAAATTCATATGTCCATAAATAAGGTTTCATTGGGTCACAGCAGTGTTCATTTGTTTACACACTCTATGGCTCTTTTCACGCTACAGTGGTGAAGTTGAGTCATTGAGACAAAGACTATATGGCCCACAAAGTCTATACTCTGTACTATCTGGTCCTTTATACAAAAAGTTTGCTGATCCCTGATCTTAACCAACATGCTCTATTGCTTGCAAACAAAAAGCCTTCCAGGGCAAAGTCCTCTTCGGGTTCAATGCCAGGAGAACATATGGAACTCTTTAAACAAATGTATTTGCTTCCTTTAGTATACAGCATTTCTGTTTTTTAATTCAGCTGCCAGGAAAATCAAAAGCTTGATGTGACCAAGTTCAGTAACAATGATACTCCAGGTAGCTGGACACCACCATTGTGTTAATCCCTCACCTATACGTGCATGTGTAAGTATTTATCTATGTCTCTTGTGCTGTGTTCTTTTATATTGATTTTAATTTTATGAGAAGTCTATAATTTTGTGTGAAAGTCAATACAGATATGAACTAACATAAAAATAAGTTATGTTCAGTATACTCTTTTAAGAGGTTATGCTTAAAATTGTAATGACCAAACTCTCTTTCTCTACTATGGGATTTTTAGATTAAACAAGCACATGTCTAAATTCATGAGGAGGTATAGTGCTCCTTTGTGATGAAAATATTGTCCTAATTTATGTAAGATATAATATTCTTATATATACTTTAAGGAAAATATGTAATATTTTTGAAAGGCTTTTGGAAGACTTTTCTCAGGGTCCTTCTTAAATAATTGTGCAGGGAAATATAAGTCCCACTCTGTGAAATAACTCATGCTTTGACACTAATATCTTATGTACAACTGCCAATAGAGAAAGGAGGTATATTAAGATTAAATAGTAATCCCAGGTCACATGTTTGGGGTTTTTGGGGTTTTGTGTGTGTGTGTGTGTGTGAGGAAGATTGGCCCTGAGCTAACATCTGTTGCCAATCTTATTCTTTTTGTTTGAGGAAAATTGTCACTGAGCTAATATCTGTGTGAATCTTCCTGTATTTTATGTGGGACAATGCCACACTGTGGGACGCCACCACAGCATGGCTTGACAAGCGGTGCTAAGTCCGTGCCCAGGAAGCAAAGCTACAAACTATGAGCCACAAAAGCAGAGAGCGCAAACTTATTTACTACGCCACCAGGCTGGCCCCACAGGTCACATGTTTTATTTGTTAGAAAGTAAAGGTCATAACATTAAGATTTGAGTTTTTCTATCAGCTCTTTTGAATCTCCTGTAAAAAACTTTTTTTAAAAAAAAGTATCAAGAAAGAAAAATTAGACTGTTGGGTTTTTCTTGTTTGTTTTGTTTAGTTTTTGAATATTTTGTTTTGTCTTATTTTTGACCTTTTAGAATGGCCCTCAAAAAGCCAAAGAAATGAAACTCTTCCCTGGTCAGCATTGTAGAGAGATCTCATTACAAGAACTTTCTTAAAATCAATTAAAGATAAATTTAATATCGAGAACATTAGTTTTAGTATTTCTCCAAATTTCGGTTACAGAACCAGACCTTTTTGTTGTGCATATGTGTCCTATACAATTAATAAGTTTGATGGCAGGACCACTGTTGATATATTCATTCAGTACTTTCTTACAATGGTACCATGTGGTTGTTGGCTTAAGTAAGATCTATGGCTTTCTGAAATCTGTTCATTAAAATATTAACTACTTAAGGGAACTTAAGTTTTCAGGGAATTTAAGAAAATAAAAATTTGTATATATTTTTGAAATGTGACATACTAAAAGCCTATGCAAATGAAAGCAGCTTTTCCTAACCCCAATACCAGTAAGAGTATAAGAACTTTTTTCAATACTGGAAAACCCTAATATTAATCTAATATTCATCCTAAGTTAGGCAGCATAAGTGCACTAAAATTCCAAGTTTCATTCTTCCTGGTTGTAATTAGATCAATTCAGTTTAGTAAAGTTACATACACCTTATTGATTAATAAAAACAGAAATAAGAACTGTCACAATCTTCTATTATTTGGCTTCAGAATATTTACAAGGTAGTAATCAGAGCTCACATAATTGTAAATTTTCATAAAAATTCAGACTTCAATATATCACAAGCATAGTGCATTTAGGAATAGTGCATTTGCTCCACCATTCTCAATGCAACTGAGAACCACCCTTCTCTATATTAAGGAAGAAAACCAAAGATAAAAAAAAAAAAAAGACTCCTCTTTTAACTCGAATGCTAACATTACACAATCATTTAAATTTTTATTATGGAATTGGAAAATACTAACTATTCACATAACTATTTGTCTCTGTCTACCCCACTTGACTATAAGTTTCATGAGCCAAAGACCCTGACCATTTTGTTCACAGCTTCATCTCCACTGCCTGAAGTAGTGTCTAGAACACAGGAGGTGTGGAACAAGTGAGTAATAGGGCAAAGAACATGGAATTTGGAGTCAGAATCGTAGGAATCAGAATCAAGTTTTGACTCTGCCATTACATTCACTAGATGTGTGTTCTGTTACTCTCTAATTCTTGGTCTACATTCTTCCAGGTGCCCCAGGCTTGGAAGCCAAGTACCTCTTGGTGTATCTATAAAACAGCATGAGCAGGTCAAAAAAAAGCAGAAATTCATTTGATCAGTCCTGCTAGACTGTGAGTTCTGTGTGGAAGAGACTGTCTCATTCACCACTGTCATTTCAAGAGACTGGAACAATGCCTTGAAACTAAATAAGGCTCAATCAACATTTATTATTGAATACTGGAACGGGAAACATCTTTAAAGTAAACACCAACCTATGCATCAATATCTATCTAAATATTTACAAATTCTGGACAAAACATCCTGTCAGGCCTCAGCTCTCTGTATAGAGAATTTCACTTCCCTGTAAAAAGAATTTTCCATTTTCCTCTAACCACACAATATGTCATTACAAAGTTAATAAGCCATTATAACATCAAAACTCTTCTAACAGAAAACATAAATGATAACGAAATGTTACCATTAGCAGGAAAGAGGATTTGGGGTTTGGGGTTTTGGTTTTGTTTGCTTCCTTACCACATGGAAGGATGGTTCTCAACTGTCCAAGAATGTTTGAATAAATGAATTACTTCTAATCATACCATGCTCTGTGATTTATTAAAGCATATGAATCATTTAAAACATGCTAAAATTATGAAACTATTGATCTGACTACTTTTCAAGGCACACTGAAGCCAAGTAATAACTGTCAGTTTAAACAGGGAAAGTCTCCTTGGATGTACTGGCATTTTAAATTGTGCCATTAGACAAGAGGGATCGTAACTGAAACAACTGGGTGTAAACTGGTGGCTGTGCTGGGTTGTTTCTCTTCTAACCATGACTGATTTCTCCTAGGGAGGCTGCTTTCCATTAAATTCTCATTTATCGTCAAGATAAAGTTTGATACAAGGGTTATAATATTAAAATATTAATTTAGACAGTCTTCTGATTTTTCCAGGGTGCTAAAAGAAGCTACTAATATTTCTCACAAAATCTTCCCAAATGTACATTTAAATTTTAATCTTAGAAATGGAAAGATCGTGAAAGAATATATATTCTGAGACTGAGTGAGTTTAAGTGATTGGTCACCCAGCTGGAATATGCCAGCTAGACTGGGAGGCTAGCTGACTAGAACTCAAGGCTCCTTACTACTGGTCTAGCATTTTGCCCATCATAGCCCACCTACACCACCTCCAGTTTGTACCCAAACTGTGGAATCCTTTGATCTTCACATTGGCCTCTATGAGTGGAACCTCTAACTACATTAGAAGAGCTACGTCCAAGACCTATAATTACTTTGAATGTGCCCAACATACCTCACCTGCACAATCAGTATAAGTTTTCAGATGGCCTCTGCCGTATGGTTTAACTCTGAGAGTATGACAATGCAATTCCAGTGAAAAGCTAATGAGATTTATTTTGGGTGTATAGGAAGATGATGAGTGGGAAGAGTAGGGAAACTTTATTTGGAGAAATAAACATGTGGAAAAACAGGAACAATTAAGGTCTGATAAGGAGAAACTCGTCTACCAGATAATAATATGCAACAAAGGGCAGAGTGGCTGCAAGCACTGCCTCTGTAAGGTAGACCTGGTCGAAACCCAAGTTTTGTTATGTGTGACCTAAGGCAAGTCACTGAATTGCTTCCAGCCTAGTTTCTGTATTCGTAAATGGGAATAATTTTAGTACTTATATGTTGGAAAGAGTAAAAATTAAACACACTGAGATTATTGCCCTATTAAATTCACAAAGATTAAAAGAAGATTGATGCCTAATATTAACAATGTTATTTTTAAAAAGGATACATGTAAACTTATGTCAGTTATAGCTCATTTGATCTTTTAGAAGAAATAAACTAAAAAATAATATAAACTATAAAATGTGCATACTCTTTGACCTGGCAAACCCCATTCTCAGCGTTTATCTTAATATAATCATTAAACAACTTAAATATCCAATAATAGAAGACTGATAAAATATATTATGATACATCCTTTAAATTGAATATAAATGTTTATGTGGTATATAGTTATAACAAATATATGTTCATAAAATCGTACAGAACAAATGCGGTAAACTGTATTTCCATGAGATTGGGTGGGATTATGGATAATTTACCATATTTTCTTTTTCTAGCTCTTATTTCTAATTTTACATAACCATTATGTTTCTATTAAGTAAACACTTTTAGAAACAAAATGGTTATATAAATACTCTTCTTCTAGCACTCGTTCATCCTTGGTAGAAGTGAAGATAACAGTACGCACAAATCTGTGCTCTGGTCATGAATATATTCTCTGCTACTTGCCCACAAGGCAGTAGATCGAATTCTAAACAGATAGGTGCTGATTAGTCAAGAATAAGGTACCGATGGAGTCAACATATGCCTCTATCAATTTATGTGTAGTTACTGGTTTTAGAGTAAGATTTTTAGCCAACATGAATGTTCAATTGAAATTATCCTGTGGTACATGGAATGTACAGGCCATGTGCAGTTAATTAATGTCACTTAACTAATGTTTTATTAGTAGTTAATGGACTAACTAGATCTTTGCTTTTTACCTTTTCTATTGTTTTCCATCCTCAAACCAGTTATGTGACTATTAGCACATAGGTAATATGAGTTTTATTATAAAATATGTGAAGAGTTTTAGTTTCTAACAAGCTTTTATGTCCAAATTCTATTGCTTTCTCTGTTGCCTTCTTGTACCCACATCCTCTCAACCTAAATTATATTCACACCCCTCTCCTTTTAAAAAAAAAAATCTAAATAGCTCCCTGTATCATATTTCAAGGATCATCACAATTCGGAATCACATTTTTCTCTGTGGTTATTTCGGTGTTTCCTCTCCCATTAGACTCTAAGCCACATAAGAGCAGAGATTGTGTTTATTCTTATTTACCACCCCAGAGCAATTACTACAGCACTCTACAAAACTATGCTTCCCTTTAATGTGGATGTCAATTTTAAAGCATGGCTATTTTCCCATTTATAAATTCTACCATAGTATCATCCTTCCTTAATTGACGTCTTCCATGTCTCAGAGATACTCCAGCAGAAACTAGGGAAGTGAAGATTCCTCAAGAAAGATCCAGAGATAAAGAAATGAGGAAGAATGCTAATGTGAGAAAAGAAGAGAAGGTTGGAAATTCTCAAAACAGGTCAAGACTCATAAAAAGCAAAATTAAGCGATTGTACAGTAATGTGTCCCTCTCCTTGGCTCCAAGACCAGGCCCAGAAGCAGGCCTGAAGCAGCATCTCAGGCAATTGGCAGTGAGCAACCAGAGGATTCTCTTCCTCACATAACAATCTTTCTTTTTCTTTTCATGTATTTACTCTATTTCTCCACCCTCTTGTGGCCTCCTGCTGTGCCCAACAGGGATGCCCATGGTTATCTGGCAGTAGCAGTAAAGGAGCTGAAAGTGGCTTTTCAGTACTTCATACTAATATTGTTGTTCTGAGCCAAAAGACAGGCATCTTTTAGGCATTATCATAAAAACTAGGAAAGAGATGGGTAAGTGAGTGGAGAGTAGAAAGCCACAAAACCTTTGAAAAGAAGTAAAATACAACAAACACAGTCAAATAATAACAACAAGAAGAGAAATCACAGGAATGGAAAGATCTTTTTTAAAAAAGTTCAGTTTGTAAAATCCAACCATCTGCATATTCCCACCTTTGTCTAGTAAACTGCAAACATTGTAGGAAGCATTATGATCTCATTCAAAAATAGATTTTTCAATAGACGTTTCTGCAGATTTACCCTAGTGAGAGTTTGAAAACAGATCAATCAAGGCAGTTCAGAACAAAATAACAGGTTGGATATAAACACCTACTCATACTGTAATAGTGTCTGCAGCATGTGTATTCATTCATGATTCAATTTTTTCCCCAAAGTCTAAAATATATTTGTGTTCAGTATGTATGAATATAGAAACATTTTATTCATCCGATCACTCTCCAATTGAGGTTTTATTCTCATCTATATTTAAACAGTAACCACTGAATGCCAAGCAAAGACTAAGATTAAAAATGGTGCCAGGCATGACCTAGTCTCATAGTTTGCGACTGGTAAAGGAAGAAATAAATTATAACCATAACAGACTAAATTATTTGCTAGCACTTGTTACTGCTTATTTTATGCAAGCACTATATGGGTTTTTTCATCCTCCAACCAACTAATCAAGGTGGACGGAGCTATCTCCACTGTAGGCATGAAAACAGACGCATGGAACCCAATTCTCATGGTCTAGATAAAGCCAGGCTCCTAAGTCAGTCATCCATAGCCAATACAGACAACGCCTTCTTCTCATTCCTGGATTATAGTTATCAAATGATTTCTTAGTCCCTTCCTCCGAGGGTAGTGGCAGAGTGATGAGAAAAAGAAACACAGACTAGCCCACACTACTGCACTAAAGTAATTTCAACATGGTACATAAAAAGAATGCACTGAATGTTATTCCTAGAGAGGCCCGGGTCATTCAGGATTTAATTTAGCTATACAATGCCTCCTTATCATTACCAGAGAGAAATAATACTGCCTACTACCTGACACACAAAAAGCTTACTAATAATTACATTAGCTAATAATAATACAAATCTTGCATTCAAGCACTCGAACTATGCCAAAAGCCATGACAAACTATATATACACTTGAATGTTCCAAAATACTATCACAGAAAATGTTAAAGTTCTCATTTATTTATAATGTTTCTAATAAACCCTTGAGCCTTATTTTATTTAATTTCTGATACTTGAAAGGAAAAATAATATTGAGGTTTCAAATAAAGTCTACCTTTCCAGATAAGGCCTCTAGCTCAGCTAGAAAAGAGAAAAGTTTCGGCAACTGAGGGGCAAATGTGGACTTGCCAATAGTTAAGTTCTCTTACCATATTTAGATACAGATAGAAAAGTCACAGTTTTCAGACATTTGGGCATGATGTTTCCACACAACAGGCTGAAGAACAGTTCTTTATAAGGACAGACTAAGCATAGTCTCTCTCGATCAACAAGCAGGTCACTTGATGACCACAGTTGTTCCCGAGCATGGCCTAGCTTAGCCTCATCAGGGATTCTGAGTTCTCATAATATTTTTCAGATGGTATTTGTTCCATCAGCTTGGAAAAACCAGTCAGCTTTACTTGTAAAAGTATAGTACTTAGATGTACTAATAAAAAATTGGGGGGGCACAAGAAAAGATGTTCAACATCACTAATCATTAGGGAAACGAAAATCAAGACTACAAGGAGATAGCATCTTACATCCATCAGAAGGGCTATAATTAACAAGACAAAAAGCAACAAGTGTTGGAGCAGATGTGGAGAAAAGGGAACCCTCATCCATTGCTGGTGGGAATGCAAACTGGTGCAGCCACTATGGAAAATAGTACGTAGATTTCCCAAAAAATTAAAAATAGAAATACCATATCATCCAGCTATCCCACTACTGGGTAATTATCTGAAGAACATGAAATCAACAATTCAAAGAGATTTATGCACCCCTATGTTCATTGCGGCATTATTCACAATAATCAAGACGTGGAAACAACCCAAGTGCCCATCAACAGACGAATAGATAAAGAAGATGTGGTGTGTCTGTATACACACACACACACACACACACACACACACACACACAGTGGAATACTACTCAGCCATAAAAAAGATAAAATCATGCCATTTGCAACAACAAGGATGGACCTTGAGGGTACTATGTTAAATGAAATAAGCTAGCCAAAGACAAACACTGTATGATTTCACTAACGTGTGGAAGATAAAAAAAACACATGGACAAGACGAACAGATTAGTGGTTGCCAAAGGGGAAAGGGATGGGGGGGGAGGGTGAAAGGGGTAAACGGGCACATATATGTGGTGACAGGTAAAAGCTAGACTATTGGTCGTAAGCATGATGCAGTCTACACTGAAGCTGATATATACTAACGTACACCTGAAATTACACAATATTATAAGCCAGTATGACCTCAACAAAATAACTGAATAAATTTTTTTAAAACCTAAGAGGACAGGCTAAGCTATTAACTAAAAAAATTGTTGGGAAACAATTACTGAATTTTTACAGAATTTTATTCTATAATTTTTTCATACAGAATCCCTTGAATATATATGTCTGAATTGTAAACAAGATATGAAATATAATAGTACTCCAAATCATTCAGACATGGTTGTCATATAATCTTAGTGTCAGGACCTGCAAGTTCATTTTGTACTACATTCTGCCTGTACCCTTTACTAGCAGGGAGCTAATTTCCTCCTGAAGCAGACAGATCATTGCATTTTAAAATACTTTGTCACTTGTCATACTTCTCTCCATCTTCAATTAGCCAAACTAAAGATTCATATTTCCTTTATTCATCGTATGACAACATTCCCAGAACTTCATAGCATCACGGTTATCTTCTGGTAAGTGTTCTGCCACTTGATAACATATCTTTTAAAATATCCAGTTGGAAGCTGAACACAATATTTTATCTATGATCTGATCAACACAGACTGCTTTGGAATGATTATTATTCCTCTTGATCCAAAGACAAGAGTGCTTTTAATCTTAAAGTCCATCCAGTTCTGTTTTACTCTATTCGCGTGTATATATTTACATGACGTATTTAACACAGCGCATTTGTCTGTGGCGTTCCTCTTGGAAGGCCAATACCTTCCATCAGTTTCAGCTGTTTATTGCCATAGGCACTTCTTGAAGCATTTAAATATTAAACCAAGATAACAATGCCATGTGTGAGAATGTCATCTCTGATTTTCACATTTGGGAATACAAAAAAAAAAATTTAGACATGCTTTTCTAAATTAAAAAAAAAAATACAAAAGTAAACTGACTAAGGGGCCAGCCTGGCTCTGCTTCAGTAGCCTGGGGTTCGCTGGTTCAGATCCCAGGTGCGGACCTACACACTGCTTGTCAAGCCATGCTGTTGCAGGTGTCCCACATATAAAGTAGAGGAAGATAGGCACAGATGTTAGCTCAGGGCCAGTCTTCCTCAGCAAAAAAAAAAAAAAAAAAGAGGAGGATTGGCAGCAGATGTTAGTTCTGGGCTAATCTTCCTCAAAAAAAAGAAAGTAAACTGACTAAAAGGAAGTTACTTTAACCCGTAGAAAAAAATATATTGCCTACTATATTTGGAAGAAGTAGAGTACTTCTGTGATAGATTTGTTTAAAAAATAATGCAGGATTTTAAAATATTCAAAATCTCAATTTGTTTAAATTCTAAAGGCATAATTCTGCTTGAATGATTTGCATAATCCTGCCAGAACTTCTCATGTAATGGCATCTTCCTTCTGACACTTTATGCTTATTACACACGCATGAAACAAGAAATGAAAACCAAAGAGCGTTTTTCTACTGATTTTCTTCAAACTACATGTTAGGAAAAGAGTAAGACAGTGGGAAATAAAAGATGATGAGGTTTTAAGCTTCATTCTATAAAACAAGCTGGAACAACATCCAGTATAGTGGGAAATATGTTGTCTACACGACGTTATACAAGTTGTACATTTTTTCATAACAGTTCCAAAAACTGAAAATGATGTCCCTGGCCATTTGCTTCATTTGATGTATTTCCCAGTAAAGTAATTTCAAACTGCAGTCTAGATGTTTTTAGCTTTAACCATCATCTTTTCTATTTTTTTCCCATAATCTCTTTTTTCTCTTTAAATCCTCACTCATTCCACCCATTTCTCAGTCTTTTAAGTGCACAGAATATTAGCAAGCAGCAAAGCCCAGAGGACAGATTTTGGTTATTAAATTTAAAAAGAATCTAAAGCAACTATCGTAATTAGTAGTCAATAAAATACTTTCAACTAAATAAAATTAATCTAGGTACTGTTTTATATAAAAAATATTGCCTGAGGCAACCTTTCATCATAGAAATGCTACAATCTTCACATCAATATTGATTTTAATGCTGCAATTTGTATTAGAGAAAGCATTACTCACGTAAGACAAGTTAAGACTGAATTAAATCACAGTGATTAATTTGCTTGTGGGGAAAGCTAAATTCAAAAAATCTATAAAGCTAAATATGTGGAAACGATAGAAGGAAATCTCAGTAATTGGGGTGAAGGTTTTTCTCTAATTAGCTGCAATGCATCATTAAATTCTATTGTACTAGCAGCTGAAAAAAATATAGCTGTTTTAGAACTAATGAGAGAAGAGAAGCATTACAACAAAGACATTTGGATTCATACATTATATATTTAAATTTTTCTCAGTATATACTCAGTTAAATCTGATAACGACCAATATCAATAAAATATCTGAAAGAAACAGTCAACAGAATGTGAGATAAGAAACGTATAGTAAAACAAAGTATTTGGCTTACTGAGGAATGGGAAGTCTAACAGAGGTCTCTGACATTGAATATGGGATAATTGTTAAAGTTAAGATTCTGTTTATCAAAGCTACATCCTCGAGTACATCCATATTTCTAAGATTGTGACTACAATGACAGAATTTATGTTACTGTCATCAACTGCTCATTTTCTTTTTTCCATCCTTGTATTTTAACAGGCTCAACCAACTTCATTCTTATTATCAAAAAAACCTACAGGACAGATGACTATATGATGGATAACTAGCTAACTAGGTAGAACATCACGGCCACTAGGACCACATGATAGCAATGGAGGTGGTGAGAATTGGACATACAGCCAACAGGTTTTGGTGGAGGTTTACATGTGGGGGTTTTGGTCCAGCAACTAAGGGGTGGAGTTTCCATTAACTGCATTGGGGAATAATGTTGGTGGAGCAATTTTCTTAGAGATGTTTGGGAGCTCAGCCCTGGACAACTTCGTTGGATCTAAATAGGCAGATGGATAGGTGAGTCTGTAGTTCAGGGAACAGGTGTAAGATGCGTATGTACATTTGTGTAGTGTTAACATATATTTTTTAAGTCATGAGATTGAAGGCATCACCGAAGGAGAGACTATAGACAGAAAATGGAAAAGACACAAAGATTGAGCTCTAGAATATCCCAAAATTTAGGATTTTATCCTGGTGAAATTGCTTTCAAGAAATGCCCTACCAAATTACACACAGGCCAGAATTATATGATAGTGTCAGTCACTACAGCCTTTGCTAAGACTGGGCATTGTCTTTGTCCATTTGACATATTACAAATTTTTTTTCTGCTTCAATATCTATTCATTAGAAGTGAAAATAAGCTTTTTTTGTATGTTTATTAGTAATTTGTATTTTTGTCTTCTATACATTTCCTACCTATGTACTCAGCTCATTTTTCTCCCCAGGTATTCTAATTCTTCTTATTGATTCATAAAGTCACTTTACATGTAAGGTAATTAACTTTTCATTTGTGATATTTGTTGCAAAAGCTTAACCTCATTTTCATTTTTGTGTTTTTTGGTGTGAGAAGTGTAACATTTTTGTAGCCAAATCTGTTTATCAGTTACTTTATTATGTATCTCATTACTTTAATAAGTAAGAAGACAAATTAAATATATTCACATATTTTCTTCTGGTAGTTTATGGTTTCTTATTTTTTACACTTAACTCTCAATCCTTCTGATGTTTATGTTAGGCCATGTAGGCTATCATTAAATATTTTCTTAAATTTTTAGCTCACTTTACAATTACATTAATATACCAGTTCCATCTTTGTGATATATCCTTTAACTCTTATTCAGTTCTTATCTATAGTAAAGTCTAGTTCTGAAATATGTATTCTTTTTCTTTGGCTACTAATTCTTGTGTGTATACTTCAATACTTTCTTATCATATTTTAAAGCTATATGTTACATATACTATTTATTTGTCAAATAACCAAATACCTAATAGGCGTATGGGTCTTCCACTATGGCTGTTAGGCTCTCTACTAATCCAGAGAGCTGGATGCCAATTTTTTCTTTTCTTTTGTTCAAGATAGCATATGGTGTGTAGTCTAAGAATGCATTTTAAAATTCAGGCTCACTGACTATACAATTAGTGGCAACCTCCTATACCGCGCCCCCCCCCCCCCCCCCCCAGGTCCAGACCTCAGCATGTGTCTCTTACACTGCTATTACTGCTGGTTCTTATGCATCTGTGTGGGGATTTTCTTAAAGTCTGGGAGAAATCAATATGCGTTGGAGAGTTTGCAGCCACATTAAATTAAAATTTACAAATGTTTTATACACGCAGAACAAAACGTTCATATTTGCCACAGTTGTTTAAATCTGCTTCTCCTATTAGTCAAAAACCACCCTGAGGATTCCCCATCCACTTAGGAGGCACATACAAAACAAAAATCATTTTCTTATCCAAAAGCTAATTCATTTTAATATTTATCCTTATTTTTTTTAAATCTTTTCATTTGAATTAAAATTTTATTTCACCTTTAATATTGGCCTCCCTTTTTTTCTATTGCTCCATTTTTCATTCATACTCTCCTATCAGAAGTACCTTTCTGTGACCACAAATGATGAACAAGTAAACAAAAAAAACTGGTAAATAATAGGAACCCAGAAATTTTTCCCTGCTGCGTGACACGTGCACTTCCAGACACACCACATGCTGGTGTATTATACCCTGACTACATCAGGAAGCAGGCAGTTGAGCAGGTCCTCAAGGGGAAGCTGGTGAGAACCTAGTCAGCTCCATTCCTGAACCAACCCAGCATCTGGGAGTACAAAGAACAGAGACTCAAAAATCTGCCTCATACCAGATCTGTGGCATAGGCCCTGGGTCAGGCTCTTTTCTAATGTAGAAGGCCATTATTCCATCATTTTACTGATGTTTTCTGTCAGTTACCATGTGACCCCATGGCATTTTCTGGAAAGAAAAGCTGACTCAGATGGTGACTGACAAGGTAGATGGTTGCCGCCTGATCTCAGTTTCACTGAATGTGGATCTCAAAGGACATCCTCCATTTAACGTCATAAACACTGACTCTCCCCTGCACCCCTGAGAAAGATTCCGTTCCTTCTTTGGATACCCTCTCTATTAACCATATATTGGCTCAGGTATGCATTAATCAAATTCCACGGACATATAGTATGTCCTTTTCCCTCTGTGGTCACACATCCCACTTTAAGTGGTCATTTAACCAGAACATTTACAGTGCATCTTGTAAAATGTTGAAAGAGGAACAAATCTCACTTTCTTTCACGATTCTTCGACATATTTCCCTCAACTCTCTCACTGGCACTCCCTCTGAAGGCTTCTCTCCCTCAGCTGTCACATCCCATATCCATTCCCCACACAGCCCCACAACGCTCTGCTCCTAACAACACCTTCTCTGGCTTAAAACTATCCACTTGTTATTTCATGGAATTCTTCTCACTAAAAGTTTGCTTTGCTCACCTGATTTCCCCTTTGACATTGAAAGGTGCTGTTGAGCAGGTCTCAAAGAAAAACTACAGGTCAACCTCATACAACTCAAAGAATAAACCAAATTTTGCAAAATGGCAAGGAAGGTAATGTACTATCTGATTATCATATGTCAACAACCAGTACCCAAAAATAATAGTCTCCACTGATGCTGATAAAGTAAAATAGCTCAAGATCAGTTTTCTCTAAAACTCTTGTGTGCAAGCCCTGTTTGTCATCCCTTATATTTGATGTGAATCAGCTGGGTGTAGGAAATGAGGAGTTTTTAAAATTTGGGTTTGTTTGTTGTGAAGAGGACTTTGGGTCCTTCTCTGCCCCTAATATGAGATAGATAGGAAAAATTAAAAGAGTTCCCATGAAAAGATAAGCAAGAAATTAGAGATGTCAGATAAATGGGGGAGGAGGTATCCATTCTATAAATTTGTGTAAGGAAAAGGGGAAAACAAAGAATTATAAGTTGTGTTATAAAATGGGAGAGAGAGGGGAGAAATTTAAGTGGAGGATAGCATAGAAGACATAGAATTTTTTAGCTTATAAGCAAGGAAGTTTGTTTCTAAATTTTAAATTGGCAAAAAGTCAAAGGAGAAATCAAGAATAAAGTCTAGTAGGAGAAATGGCAGCAGTTAGAATTTCAGAAGACTGCAGCAAATTCCTCTCAGTAGTAATGAGAGTGTTTTAGGGGAAAGGAGTAATTAGCTGTTTTCAGGAACCACAATTGCTAAATTAAATGTGATGACTAGTACTAATTGATAATTAATGGTTGAGCGTTTTGCACCTTTTAAGCACTCAATAATATGATTGATATGTCACTTACGAAAAACAGAGTAACATTTATGAATCAATTATACAAGCAATATATGAGTGGGAAAGCTACAAGCACCTGAAGATTCTATTGAAATAGAAAACAAATAACAATAACAATAATAATAACCCATACCTTCTCTGTGTCAATGCCTTTTGACATGGACCATGTTGAGACAATATAATCCATGACTCGTTCACTAAGGCCTTTGGGGACCTGATAGAGTTTCAGAAAGTCCCGCACATTATTCAGCATCTCATGGTATCTGTTGGTGTTGGCATACATTTGCTGGAAAATTGTGGTAACATTTCCAAAAATAGTCGCATAAAGAAGAGCTGAAAGAGAAGAAATGATGAAAATAAAACAAATATCCCAAGTGAAAAAAAATAACATGAATATTGACCAAATCAATGAATCATTTGACAGAGATGTCTTTATAAACTTTTAGGCATTAATGCACGTTAACCTCTGAGAAGAGTGTCTGGAATTTGGTATTCACTCAGTAAATGTTACCTTCAGTCTGATAAACATGATTTTATGAGCATGCACCACTCTAGTCAATGTGGCAAAACAAGAGAGTGGCTAATAGACGTCATGAAGAATCAGATGATCCAAAGTTATAATTTGCCTAAGAAATTCTAGCCTTTTGACTAAAGTTATCCTCCAGCCTTGTCCTCCTGAATCAAGCCTAATCAATTTAAATTTTCCAGGGATTGATCCAGTTTAGAAATGTATGCTCTTTCTCATTGCTTGCTTTTTCCAGCTTTTGGAATACATCCCTACTTATAAATATTTTTGACAGAACTTCAGCAATATAGGGAATGGAGACAAATTAAAGTGTTCCATTTTTAGGAGCTTCTGGAGAGAAAGAGGGTTGGAATTAACAGCTAAAATAAAACTTTGAGAGTGCCTGAAAATTCCAGTTATTAGACTAATGTGAAGATCCCAATGTTTAAGTATTTTGATTCCATCATTTTAATTAAGAGTAAAGCCAACTTTCAAACCATTGTTATTGATCTATAGGGGCCTACAAATGGAATAGGGTTTTTTAATGCCCCTGACTGCTACTCTCTCCCTCAACCAATAATTTGCCAACTCTCTTCTCTCCAGATCTGGTCAGGCTACTGATGTTGGCCTGCCCTTGTAAAAGTTGTTAAAAGCAATTGAGTTCAGTCCAAACTCAACACACCTCCAGTCTCACACCACTCCCATATGATCTTGTCCCTTTGGTTTCATCCTCTGTTAACAGTAAGCTCTTTTGTAAAAGCAGTATTTTATTCCCCTAAATATCCAGTAAACACAATATTTAATAACCACATATATTTCATAAGCATTTCACAAATAAGTGGGATATCAGAAAATGATCACTTCCATTCTACATCTTCCAAGCATTTGAAAAATGACGCCTCTAAACAAAGTATGGGCTGTTTCATTTTGCAGTTTCATCAACCAAATCCCATTTGATGGAAGTGGCATAAAATCAAGCTAGTAAAGCAACTTAAGATCCTTAATTTATTTTCAGGGAATCATTTGTTTTTTTAAGAACAGTTGTTCTTTGAGTACAACAAATTATAATTTCACAACAGAAAGCTATGATTTTATAAGCATTTACTCAGTTTTTTGGCTGTTATTTAGGGATCTTGATGCCAATGCAGAACAATTTTTAAGACAGATGATATTTTGTTAAAACTGCGGAGGAAGAATATAGTGCTGACATTTCTCAACTGGATCTTTAAATCTTTGAATATTTATATTTAAGATCAAAAACAGAAAAATAGATAAAATCACAGACTTAAATTCTTTATTCCATCATTGTTGGGATTAAGAAAGACAAACACAAAACTAATGTGAACAAATCAATGGTAGAAGAATCAAGAAACAAATATGATTTTCAGAAAAAAGAACTAGAATTTGTGTTTTTAAAATAATGAGCGTTTTAGAGGTCAATGAAATAGTGCTACCGTCATGTTTTTTAATAATGCCCAGCTATTATAAGTTGTCAATAAATATCACAGAACTACCTATTATTTTCACATGTTTAACTTGTTTGGCTCCCTGAGATACTTGCAATATGCTGTATTTGCCAAAATGTCTTACTATTGCCTCTTAGTTTAACAAATTACCACACATTCCATCTTTTTTGGGTACACTAAATATGCATATATTCTGCTTGTATTAAGAGTTTAAACACTAAAATATGAATAAAACTGCCAATCTATTAAAAGTTTGCAGCATTAATAAATGAAGACATTTACAGTTGCAACAAAAAGAATAAAGTACCTAGGAATAAATTTAAGTAAGGAGGTGAAGGATTTATACAATGAAAACTATAAGACATTATTGAAAGAAATAGGTAATGACATGAAGAGATGGAAAGAGATTCCATGCACATGGATTGGAAGAACAAACATAGTGAAAATGTCCATACTATCCAAAGCAATCTACAGATTCAATGCAATCCCAATCAGAATCCCAATGACATTCTTCACGGAAATAGAGCAAAGAATCCTAAAATTCATATGGAGCAACCAAAGACCCCGAATTGTTAAAGCTATACTGAGAAAAAAGAACAAAGCTGGAGATGTCACAATCCCTGACTGCAAAATGTACTACAAAGCCATAGTGATCAAAACAGCATGGTACTGGTACAAAAACAGACACACAAATCAATGGAAGAGAACTGAAAGCCCAGAAATAAAACCACACACATAGGGACAGGTGATCTTTGGCAAAGGTGCCAGGAACATACAATGGAGAAAAGACAGTCTCTTCACTAAACGTTGTTTGGAAAACTGGACAGCCACATGCAAAAGAATGAAAGCAGACCACTTCTCACACCATACACAAAGATAAACTCAAAATGGATCAAATACTTGAAGCTAAGTCCTGAAACCATAAAACTCCTGGAAGATAATATAGGTAGTACGCTCTTTGACATCGAACTTAATAGGATCTTTTTGAATACCATGTATTCTCAGACAAGGGAAACAAAAGAAAAAATAAACAAGTGGGAGTTCATCAGACTAAGGAGTTTCTGCAAGGCAAAAGAAACTAGGATCAAAACCAAAAAGACAACCCACCAATTGGAAGAAAATTTTTGCAAATCATACATCTGATAAGGGGTTAATCTCCATAATATATAATGAACTCACACAACTGAACTACAAAAAAACAAACAGCCTGATCAAAAAATGGGCAGAGGATATGAACAGACATTTTTCCAAAGAAGATATACAGATGGCCAATAAACACATGAAAAAGATGTTCAATATCACTAACCATCAGGGAAATGCAAATCAAAACTACACTAATACGCCACCTTACACCTGTTAAAATGGCTATAATCACTAAGACTAAAAATAGCAAATGTTGGAGAGGGTGTGGAGAAAAGGAAACCCTCATACACTGATGGTGGGAATGCAAACTGGTGCAGCCACTATGGAAAACAGTATGGAGATTCCTCAAAAAACTAAAAGTAGAACTACCATATGACCCAGCTATCCCACTACTGGGTATCTACCCAAACAACTTGAAATCAACAATCCAAAGTAACATATGTACCCCTATGTTCATTGTAGCACTATTCACAATAGCCAAGACATGGAAACTATCCAAGTGCCCATCTACTGATGAATAAATAAAGAAGATGTGGTATGTATATACAATGGACTACTACACAGCCAGAAAAAAAGACAAAATCATCCCATTGGCAACAACATGGATGGACCTGGAGGGTATGATGCTTAGCAAAATAAGCCAGACTGAGAAAGACAAATGCCAGACGACTTCACTCATATGTGGAATATAAACAAACACATGGACAAATAAAACAGTTCAGTGGTTACTGGGGCAAGGGGGGTGTGGGGTGGGCACAGGGGATGAAGGGGAGCACCTATGTGGTGACAGACAAGAAATAATGTACAACTGAAATCTCACAATGATGTAAACTATTATGAACACAAATTTTAAAAAATGAAGAATATATTCAACATCCCATTAAGTTTGGCATATTACAAAGATATCCTCCCATTTTCATGTGAGTGTGGTGTCCTACACTGAGTATGACTAAAAAGCAGACCACTTCTCATAATTTAAGTAAAACATTCAATTATACATGTACATATTTTTTATTTTTTTTACTTTGAAATAAGCTGCAGAAATCCACATGTACTCACATGCAGCTTCTGTCAATGATAACTTACACAACTAAAGTAATTTATCAAAACCAGGAAATTGATAGTGGCACAATACAATTAAACAGACTACACACCTTTTTCATATTTCATCAGGTTTTTACACGTATTTTTTTGGTGTATAATTTTATAAAATTTTATCACATGGACATATCTGCGTAATTTTATCACATGTACAGATCTGTGTAATATATTTTTAAAAAGAGAAACCACTTCTTCCTTAAAAATATTTTCAACACTTAGGACTAGTATACATTTCAAAAAAATAGTGAGAGCAAGTATGATATTCTACAGCAAGCAACAATTCTGCTTCCCACGGAAGTCTGTGTTCCCAGGATAAATGGGCACATCTTTAATGAGAGAGGCCCTGGGACATGACACACAATAATGAGGGAAATTGATCTCAGTAAAAACTCTATGCTGCTAACTCCCAAAGTAATACCTCTCCCCTGAATTACAGACACACATATCTTCTTGGATGTCTAATAGCCATTCAAGTCAAACATGTTCAAAAAAGAACTCTTAATTTATAACACCCTGTCTCCAACTACCAAATGTACTTTTCACCTCAGTAAATTGCAAAACCATACCTAGTTGCTCAGACCAAAAACTACAAAGTCATCCTTCAATTCACTCTTTGATTCATCTCCTGTATCTAATCCATCAACAATTCCTGTTGGCTCTACCTTCAAAATACAGCCTCAGTTCATTCACTGCTCACTACCTCTACCAGCATCCTTGCATAGTCTTTAAGAGTACGTGCTTTTTCACTTAATAGCTGTGTGTCTTTGGCCAATTCCTAAGCCTCTCTACACTTCTATTTCCTCACTTATAACTTTAAAATTACACTAGAATCTTCACAAAAGTAAAAAAAAATCTATATTCAGCTAATTAATTGTAACTCAGCCTCCACTCTCACAGGTTGCTCATGATAACAGATAAGATGATGCATCCAGGCCTCTGAAGAATTTATGTTCTCCAGACACTTCATTTTGTTTGCTCTTTAGGTCAAGCTTCAGCCATTCATCTCCTTATTAATGATTTGCATTTTTTAAACTTTCTGTGCCTGTTCATGAATACATCCAACATTTACTTTTCCTAATTATCTTTCTTTTATAAATCTTGGCAGGTAATCACTAGCCATAGACTCAGCAATTTAAAATATTAATATGAAAATGCATTTCTGGTAACCTTTAAAACCACATAGGTGGTTCAACCCTCAGTTCTCTTTCTATTTATATTCACTGAAGTCCACTTTTAATAATGATATTTAAGGTGTGGGAGGAAAATATTCCATCAATCTGTGACTGTATGTGTAGCACATAGCCTCATAAAACATTTGAAATGACTCCAGTTGGCTTTAGAACAGAGTGAAGAAGCTGATCTTCAGAAACCTCCAGTTTCAAAGTCTTACTCTCCTTCCAGCTCTCTCATAATGGCTCCTGGTCTCCCTGGATGCTCTTCTTCAGTGACCCATATATGAAGGCACCCTCTAGGCATCCCGTTATGAGTCAGACATTTTCTCTTTCCGAGTCTTCGCTTAATGTATATCCCATTCCATCTCGTATCTGAACTATGTCAATTACCCTGTTAGTTAATGAGAAACTAATCTCATTAATTACTTTATAAGTGTTAAATATTGAAAATTATTTAATACACTATCCCTTTCAGGGGTGTTGGAATTTTGAAGGGAGAATTCCAGGTAACACGAGTTGATTGAATCATTATTTGAATTAACTGTCAACTAGTGAGATATCATATTGGACATATTTCACCAGTTTATGGCTGACCACATGATGACCATAACAACTAACTACATAAAAATAGTCTTAATGATTACATGGTGATGATTATTGATATTATTTCCTGTATATCCTAAAGAGTCACTTAATATTAAGAAATTAATCATAAACATATGTCAATGAGTTACTAATGTAATATTTAAAATGGAAGAAAAGGAGGGAGAGGGTGAATGAAAAGATGCAGGAGGATTGTTCATTCAAAGCAACCCTAAGACATTAAAATACAAGTAAAAACAAAGAATCAAAGGATCAAAATAGCTTGATCTCCACCTTATCCTTCTAGGATAGTTATTCTATCTTTTATGCTAAGTAAATTCATTTTCTTTACTCTCTCTAATCCAACACAATTCATTTAGACTTCTAATAAAATTAGTACACTCATCTTGATTGTATAGCTATAGATGTTTTTGTAACTTTAATAAAGACTAGCTGAACAATATAAAATAATGCCTCTTAAATAAGAGGAACAATAATAAGAGATGATCAATGAATACTGACCTCACCATTTCAGACTCATTTATTATGAGTCAAACAATAATTCCCAAAATAGGTCAACTGTCAGGCAACCAGAGACAACCAAAGGTTAAAATGGTGTGTTATCTTTAGGGGGCCCTGACTCCCTCCTAGTGCCCATCTCTTCCCTACCTTTTATATGTCCACTGCCACCCTGAGCCCGCTTTCTACAGGGGCCTAGTTCATTGCTTAGGACATCACACCCTCCTGGTTGGTGCAGTAGCCCAGCTGTACAAAGGCTAGCTTAGTCACTAAAAAAAGAAAATATTTTGGAGGGAGCTGTCTTAGGTACTGAACACAATCTCTAACAAGGGCACTGATAGATATGCCACCCTCGAGACACTGGTCACTCTTCTCTATGTTTCTCAGGGATTCTAAAACCAGCTTAGAAAGAGGCAGAGGAATGTTGGGAAATAAAAAGGCACATAGACAGAGATTGCCAGTGATGTCCAGTCACTCAGAGAAACCAGAAGGGAACAAAGATACTTTTCTTTTGACATTATTTTTCAAAAAATCATAGTTACAAAGAAAGACTAAAATTTGTAGCTGAATACAAATGACTAAAGGTAAATAAAATACGTTTGTATCTGGTGATGCAGAGCTGGGTAAATGTCAGCACAATAAAAAGGAACTGAACACCAACTTCAAACAGACAACATTTTTTGACCTTTTCTTCCTGCAGTTGAAAAGATTTTGTTTATTTTTATTTTCTATGCCTAAAGTTTGCTATTTTTATTGTTTCAAGGAACAACTGAAAGTATGACATATTTCACAAGTTATATAGCTGGTGATATGTACTTTGGACACTTCCATTTTGTTTCCAATATTTCTTTTTCTCTGTTAAGTTAGGAGAAGCCATATTTTCCTCCTCTATCATCTCCATTCATATACACACGTACATACACACATAGTTAAATTATGATATGATCTGATGAAGAAATGATAATTACATAAGTTTTATTTTTCAGAATGTTTATATGTTCTTATATTGTATCTTTTTATTTAAAAAAACTTTCAAACACAAAATAAGGCAACTACAAGGGTAAGATTTAGATACTGTAGAGATCTAATGATTTGATGCAGAAATTTTCCTGTGCTCTTCAAATTACAAAATGCAAAGATCGAGCTGCTCTATGTACTTAGTCAGAATCTAGTTTTATCAGCTACAGGAAAAAAATAATGAGCAAATACAGTGAGACTAGAATAGTTTCACTAGGGTGAAAGATGGAATTTCTTTTATTTATGGATGCTCTCTGTTTACTTTGTCTAGATACACATTTTAATTGCTCTTCAGTAGTCTACTTTTCATTAATGATACCCACAAGTCATTTCTCTAATCTTTAGTACCAGAATATGAAAAAAAGCAATAAATAGAGAATAACATTAAATCATTTATTCTTTCTATATATCTATAAAGCGGTTGTCCCTGTTATTCTTACATTAATATGGAAGCACAAAATATAATACCTGAAATAATATTAAAATATCTCTTTGCTAAAATACAAGTATTAATGATCCAAGATTCAAAGAGTGAAGTGGCACTGCCAACAACCTAAATAATCTTTTGGGGCTCCTAAGCACGGTACCTGTGGATAGACAAGAGCTTTTCGTATACTCTGAAAAATAGTGTCATAAACTGCCTTCTTGATGACCCTCAAGACAATTCATTTTTGCTTCCAAATCTTTGTTTAGTCAATTCCCTTCAGGTGGGTTTCAAAATATGGCCACAGTTTTGCCCACCTTGTATGCACATCTCTTTGCAATGAGATTTTATTGCTTCTTACCCCAAAAGGTGGAATCTATTTCTGTTAAGCTTGGCTGGATTTGTGACTTCCAATAGAATGCAGGAGATGATATTATGCAACTTCCAAAGCTAGACCTTAAGGGGACTTGCATGTTTTGCCTTCACTTTCTTGGAATGCTGTCTTGAGACCATTATTCCTGAAGAAGCATGGGTTGTACTGAAGCACAGCAAGACAGCAAGGATAGAAAGGTCTGGTTATTCTAGTGGTCCCAGCTGAAACTAGCCACCAGTTGAGATGCCAACTAAATGTAGCTGCCTGAGGGAGCCTGAGCAAGATGAACAGAAGAACCAACTGCCCAGTCAATCAATAGAGTCATGAGAAATAATGGATGATTGTGATAGTAAGTCACTATGTTTTGGAGTCATTTCTTACACAGCAATTGACAACTGATACATCTCTCCCCCATGAAAGCCCCCACTTTGCCTTCATTCTTCCTAAATCCCAACCACTGTTCGGGGCTTATTACTTCCTTCATAAAACCTTTTCTGATTGTCTCAGGTCAAGGAATTTCTCCTATTCTTCTACAGAACCTACCAATACTTCATCCCTTAAAACAGTAATTATATACCTTGATTTATACTTTTAAATTCCTTTATATGTGTTAACAAATATTGCTATAAATATAATGAAGTTCTTGAAAGAAATTACCTTTTAAACTTTCTTATATCTCTCTATTAACAGGATAGTTCTGAACACACAACTTCTGAACACATAAAAATTGGAGGTCGTGGTGCTGGCCTGATGATGTAATGGTTAAGTTCACAAGCTCTGCTTTAGCTGCCCAGGGTTCGCAGGCTCTGATCCAGGGTGTGGACCTAGCACCACTCTTCCAGCCATGCTGTGGTGGCATCCCACATAAAATAGAGCAAGACTGGCACAGCTGTTAGCTCAGTGACAATCCTCCTCAAGCAAAAAGAGGAAGATCTGCAACAGATGTTAGCTCAGGGTGCCAATCTTCCTCACAAAAAGGAAAGAAAGAATTAAACTTAAAAGATTCTCTTTGTGTAGCAAAGCAAATATCAAGTACATGAGGACCATCCCAGGTCAAATCTGACTGAGAATATCACTAAGGTATTCTGACTTGACAGTCTGAAGAGATGGGAGGCAAAAAACCAAAAACAAACCATTAAGAGGTGCACAGTCACAAAGGCTATGGCTACAGCAATGATTACCTGCTAATCAATTACAGGAATATTAGACTCTAGGGACATCAATTGTTGAAATTTAGTAGTTATGAAAAGTAAATATATTTGAAGTTATACTGTAATATTCTAGAGAAAAATTAATCAAGAAGATAAACTTTCATGGATTAAAAATTTAAGGGGTCTACCATTTGGTCCAATTTGTCTATTTCTTGGAGGTTATACTGCGGCACTATAAAACAAGTGCACAAAAATGTTCACTGAAGTGTTGTTTACAATATGAGAAAAAAGCAAAATGTTCAAAAATAAAGATTGGGTGATACAAATGGTGGCACAGCAATATAATTGAAAACTAGGAAACCATTAGGATTATCATGGGGATCTCTGGGTATAAATCTGAAAAGATTAATAGCACATTTTTGTTAGAAAAAGCAGGCTTCTTAATTCTACTCTTTCTAATATTATATGAATCTGTGAATGCGCATGTGTAGGGGGATGATCTATGGATATACAGAGAAACATGACCAGAAGGATGTTTATAAAATGTTAGCAGTTGTTATATTTGGACAATAGGATTTCTGGTGATTTTTATGTTCCCTAAACTTTTCTGCATTATTTGATTTTTTGTAATAAGCATGCACCATTTTTATAAAAGGGATAAGTTATTTGTATCTTTTAGAAAGATAAAAGCTATAAATGTCTTTAAAGAGCAGTTAGGTCAATTCCCAGGTGACGTATTCATGAAAGGTCATTAAGAAATCTGAGATACTAATGGTGTTAGCAAACCTTTACCTCGTGCTTCTTATGAGCCTTATATGCATTATCTCATCAAATTCATGCTATCACCCTCAGTTACAGTTCTATCTTCATTGTAGATATAAGAAGCAAATTCAGGAAATTAATCTGCTGAAAGTTAGATCAAAGCTTCAGTCTCCACAACTACACAACCCTACACCTTTAAGACTGATGTTGCAAATAATAATCTTTCTGTCCCATCGTAGACCACTTGTAGCCAACGTTAGTAGCTTATTAATCATTGATCAGACCAAAAGTTCTTAAGTATGAATAGCAGATCTCAAAGAATTAAGTACTCCCAGGGCATACATTACAAACTAAGTAGAAATAGTATTCACTACTTGAATGAAATGTACCAAAAGATGTTCTGGGACCATCATTAAGCTGTGATATGCTTATTTGGATACAGACAAGGAGCCCTTCAATTTGCTATGGTTGCTACATTACCCAAACTGTCATTTAATGCAGTAGAAAAGGAAATTCATTGACAAATATCTCTGAAACGTAAAAGAAAAATTTTAGTTTACTTCACTTATGCTTATTTGCTGTGAAATATCATTATACACTACGATACACATCAACATTAATCAGACGCAAGTCTTTATTTTGAGAGAATTAAAAATTCAAGAAAATTGGATACATACTTAGTGATGGAGTAGAATTTCTAATTTGTGAATCTGAGGAGGCTAAATACCCAGGGATCATGAGTAACACAAACCTAACATTTATAGTCTCCCCATCATCAGCCTCAAATTGGATATTCTTAAGTCATTGCTGCATCCATTAGCCCTCCATTACAATCTAGTTTACATGCTCTGTCATCACTTTGTAATGATGTAATGAGCTTCAGCTAGGCTCCTCCTTCTATTTTTCTCAAATATTAAGGTTAGCTCACTGAACTCGGGAACAAATAAATATGTCTTTTATCAGCAATTCTTGAACCCTTTATTTAAAGCACTGGGTGGAGTAACTTGTGTAGGTCCAGAGGTCAATCTACTTGTCACTATTGTCCTGCCTTCCTTTTAATCTGGAAACTACACTACACAGCAAGTTTCCACACCAGATAATCAGCACTTTGGGTGGTGGAGTGCTTTCATTTTGGAGGTGGAAAGGGAGATATTTAAATTTCTTTCTGTGAGTATTTCCTCAATGTACATAATCTATAGACTCTTTACATGGCAGAGATGTAGACAAAGTTACACCTTTTCAAAGGCAAAACTGAATAGTTTTATTAGGCACATATTTTGGTCAAGAACACCACTGCTCTTCCCAAGTCCATTGTTGGCTCCTCCGTCTATATGATGCCTTTATGAAATCAGTTATCAAGAGTTTTCATTCTGCTGTCAGAATGCCTCTTCTACTCATAGTCTTCTTCCTGTTAACATCTCAGAATCTAGTCATCGTCCCGTGGCTAGGTTACCACAATGGCTTCCTAACTCTTCTCCTTATCTCCAGTCTCTGTCATAATACAGTCTGCACGTGGCCACCAGACAAAATTTCCTAAAATATTAAAATGTTGTGATTTTATTTTCCTCCTTAAAAAAACCTCAGTGTAGGGGCCAGCCCCTGTGGTATAGTGGTTAAGTTCGTGCGCTCTACTTTGGCAGCCTCAGGTTTGCCGGTTCGGATCCCAGGTGCAGACCTATGCACTGCTTATCAAGCCATGCTGTGACAGGCATCCCACATATAAAACAGAGGAAGATAGCCTCAGATGTCAGCTCAGGGCCAATCTTCTTTAGCAAAAAGAGGAGGATTGGTGGCAGATGTTAGCTCAGCGCTAATCTTCTTCTTAAAAAAAAATGTTTAGTGTATAGACATAGCCTGTAAGGTAAAAGCACTCTGAGAGAACCCATAGGATCTATGCAATGGGGAAAAGTTTCTGCCTGCCAAACTCTGTAATTTATAGTTTTTCCATTAGTTAATTTACCCTACCTAGACTCTGAGCTATTGAAAGGAAAAAACTAAATCCTTAACTTCTTTTCCAATCAAGTCAGAGTTTTGTCCAGTGAATGAATTTTAAAAAGTGAATTTCACCTGGCTATAAATAAAGGGATGTGAGACTTTTTTGACTATGTGAGTACAAAAGAGCATCAGGATGACTGTGTCTCTCCAGCTGTCTGTATGGTGCATGAATGATCTTACCACCTATTAAAATTCTGTGTAATGCATAGCAAAAAATTCATCAAAGAAAAGGCAATATAATCCTTGAATAAATTTATTCTTTAAGCTCTTTAAGGCAGGGCCAGTATCAGCTATTTCCTTCATAATCCCCAAGAATAACCAGAATGTTCTTCAACAAAGTGGGTTAACAGCAAAAGTTGCCAACTAACATGAAAAAATTACAACAGCTGATCTAGACTCTGTCCCTTGTTTGGTGAAATGACAAAACTAGTTTGTGTGAGCACAGAAGACTTACTGAATTGTATGCACATTGTCAAAACTTCTAAGGATGGTATTTTAGCCATTTTACAACCATCATTAGGCCTTTTTGCATTGGCCAATAGTCATTGACATATCGAGCACACATTTATTAAGTACTTACTGTGTCTAAACACAATGCTAGAGAGTATGGGAGATACAGGGATGTGCCATTTTATGGACATATTTTTATTTTTTAACTAACACTTGAAACAATTTGGTTGTAAAATTCTACGCTCAGGAATGATCATAAATTTTCCCATGTTCCTTAAAAATATTCTAAACAATGGATCAGAAGTCTGACAAAGTATCAACACAATAAGAAGCTTGATCATTAAATAATACATGTTTAGCAAAATGCTGTGAAAGAGTCAATACAGTCAAAACTAAACAGCTTGACCTTACTGAAACTGTGCTGCATTAAAATCTCCAGTTAGCCTCATCATCACTGACTTAACATTGCCCTTGACAATTTTCTTTACTCTTTTCCTTTTAAATAGTACTATCACCTTTATTTGTAGGACACACTGCTCCTCTACTGGCTCTTGTCTCCTCCCTTACCTAAAGTGTCTGTACAATTAATTAGTCAAACCAGCACTTTTTTGAGAGTAAAAGAGGGCCCTCTTAATAGTTATGCTGGGACAACAGGAGTAAGGAGGGCTGTCCCAGGTAAACAAAGGACACTATGGGTCACTCCACCATTATTCCAATTTCTCCTCCTATGGCCCCTTCCTCCATCGCAAGAGACCAGATCTATGAGCTTCTGATGTTCATCCACATCAGAGCTCACTCCCTGACAAAGTCTGTCCACTCACAGATTTCAAGTAACATCTGAACTCAGAGGGCTTCCTATCTACGTACCCTATCATCTCATGTTGCAAGTGCCTACACAATCACTTTATTTGAATGGATGTATCTTTCAAACTGCCTGATGCGATGCCTAAAAGCAACCATGTCATTTCTTCCCAGTACGGAATATTACTTTTCCCAAAATTCCTTTTCATATTCATCGAATGAGCATAAAGTATAAAACCAAGCTCAAAAAGCTTTTCTCTTTTTTTGCTGGAACTGTATACAGACTAATTTAGTTGACCATGAGGTTTTAAAATGAACAGTGAATTTGGAAAAATATATGGGTGAGATGATAAAAGTATTTCCTAGAGAAGGCAAGCTGAGTTGGTCAAGGTGTAAGGAATTTGATTTGAAGGAACAATCCAAAATTTTCAAACTGTATTCTATTGCAACACTATAATTCTCTGTGATGGTAACACATGTTTGTCAAAAAAGAATAGTTTCTGGATCAAATAAGTTTCATATCAGTTCTCCCTCTTGGAGAGACTCAATACACATTAGCATATCATACTGCATATTAGCATATCAAAAGCTCTGAGAAGCCTCCCAGTAAAGACATCACTTTTCACACTTGTTTGTTCTTGGATCCCTGTTTGTTCATTAAAAACCTATGAACATTTTTCAGATCTCCATGGAAAACCATTTAACAATCACTGCAGACGGTTGGGGGAGCAGGTGCAGACAGTGGGGCATATGAGAGACTGTCGCCACAATCCCAGGATGCTAATGCAGGCCAGCAACTGAGGAACCCATTTTACCAAATCTAAAAGTTGGCAGTGCTACATCAACCAGTGTCACAGATTGATGCGTAGAGATGGAACTGGCCGTGAAAAATAATGCCTACCTGTAGGAAAGGCAAGACTAGAAGTGCTGAGTGGTGAGGCCAAACTTGAATTTGATCAAAAACAATCTAGGCAGTGGCAGAGAGCAAGATGAAGGACAGTACACATGAGTTGGCAGGGCTTGTTGCTTTCCCTAGCCAAGGCTTGCTGGGCCTTTAGGCACAGACTCCTTGCTTTTCTCTGCCACTATGCTTTGTGGGTCTTAAAATGGCATTCTCTAATTGAGTCTTAAGTCAATGATTGATGAAGAAGGGGTAAAATAGTATTGGAAAAAGTTCACTTTTGCAGTTTTAGACAAGTTATACTGAAGTGAGAGAGAGACTAAAGACAGGTAAATAAGCTACCAGGTTGGTCACCATCTCTGTAAAGAAAGAAATGATGAGGATCTGAAACAGGGCAGCGGCTAGCAAATGAAGAGAGAAATAATCAACCTACAGACATGAGGAAGAATCAACAGGACAGAGTACCTGAACTTAGGTCAGCAAATTCAAACACTGTTGTATTCTTGCAGTAGTGAAGGGTATGGGAAGGGTCTGCCATATCTTGGCACACTGCATACTCAGTCTGTACTATCTTCATTTATGTTGATCTGTACCTTCCTGATTCTTTTTTGTAAATCACTTCAGTTGTGTATCTTTAGCTTCTCTACGTAAAGTGTAAATTTATTGTAGACAAGAAAACATATTTTCCATGAATTTTGCATTTCCTAGGAAAACCTCGTGCATTGCTTGGAGCAATAAATTAACTGATATAAAAAGTTAACTGATTTAAGCATGCATTTTATATATGATAGAGCACTTCACTGACTTCTTTTAAAGATAATAGCTCATCCTGTGTTTAAACAGAATCAGATCTTTTAAAAGGTAGTCACCAAGAGATTATCGCATATAAGACAATCACATCATCATCAAATTAGAGGAACAAACCCGTATGATGATATACGAACTCATGAAAAAATCCATCATGAAAAAGCAGAATATATTACTCCACTTAAAATCCCTGGGAACTATGATTTGTAGAAACTTTGAGAAACTCTTCTGGCTACAGAAACTCTTCACCCTCAGCCTAATCATTTGTTGCTGGCTAAAATGCGAAACTTAGTTAATTGTCTATGATTAATGGAGCCAATATAAACCTGTTAGGTCAACAGAAATGGCATTGGTTTAACAGGTTTTAAAGGTTTTAATTCTTGACTTGATAAAATTATCCTCCTCTTTCTAATTTGCAAGACTGTGTGCCCCATGAAACACTGAGTCCCATGAAACAGTGCATCATATATTACTAAATTTATTCTCTATCTCCCACATTACTAGGTTTCATTCTTTTCTAGTAACACTTGGTACCAAATGTTCACCTTTTCAATAAATCATTACTGCCAAGGTCTGACATCTATGGAATAAAGCCATACCAAGTTCATTCTACTGGGCACATCGCTGTGGCAGAAATGTCAGCTATAATAAGCATGAGATGAAAAAGATCTTCAGGCCTCCTGTCAGGTAGTACCTAACCTGACAGTAGGTTAAAATTGAACATTTACATGAAGAGGTTGGGCAACTGAGGCTGACAGCTGTCATTAACACTGTGAAGAAGAAGAAATATGCCACCTAAGATGTCCCAGACTTCACACTTTACAGGTGTTTTCGCATTCCCATTTAATCCTTCTAACAAACATGGGATTGGGCATTACTCCAGGTGAGAAATCTCTCTCTCCTCCCCATCCATATTACCGATGCCCTGCTTTAAGTACTTATCATCTCTCAGAAAAATTACTCCCACAGCTGGCTGATTGACGTCCTCACCAACAATCATGTTCCAACTGTAAGAATTGAGTAATATCAGTTTTTCTGGCAGGACAAAACCTGAAAATTCAGAATCTGAAAACTCAGTTGCTTAACAATAACCGGTTTTTGGGGCTGGCCCCGTGGCCAAGTGGTTAAGTTCGTGCGCTCCACTGCGGGCGGTCCAGTGTTTCATTGGTTTGAATCCTGGGCACGGACATGGCACTGCTCACCAAACCATGCTGAGGCAGCGTCCCACATGCCACAACTAGAGGGACCCACAGCAAAGAATATACAACTATGCACCGAAGGGCTTTGAGGAGACAAAGGGAAAAAAATTTTAAAAAATTAAAAAAAAAAACAATAACCAGTTTTTACTTGCAGTTCACAACTACAGGGTGGATGTGGATCACACAGCTTCCAGAGCAGTGATGCTCCAAATGGGAACTCAGAGATCCAGCACACTTCCACCTGTGACCCTGCTGTCTCAACACGTGCTCCCCATGGTCATCACCAAAGAGAGGCTTGGAGGACCATGCAGACTACTTCCTCCACCTCCCACTGGCAGAGCCCAATCACATGGCCCAATCCAACTACAAGAGAGCCTGGAAAATGCAGGGCTGCACAGAAACATGTAATAAATGAAAACAGCCTCTACCACATCAACTCTCAGTACAGCCAGGTAGATTGGCTAAAACAGAAATCTGCTCATGCCACGCCTCTGCTTAATCTCCTACAATGGCTCCCTAATGCCCGTAGGTCTCATCTTCATCTTTATCTCCTGATATTTCACACCTCAAAATTCAGACTCTACAAACCATGAGGCACTTGTTTCTTATACACTATGCCATTTTTTGTGTTTGCTAATATTTTTTTAAAAAATCACAATTATCACCATTTCTAATCACATCCACAGCTGCCATCCTTACCCAAGCCCACACCTTTTGCCTATACTTCTGCAGTAGCCTCCTAACAAGTTCCTTACTTCCATTCTTGCCTTGAGCAGTATATTCTCAACACAGCAGCCAGCACATTGCTTTAAAATAAAATTAGATAATGTCTCTGACCTCTTGAAAGTTTCCAGGGGTTCTCATCACAAGCACAATAAAATCAAAGCCTGCACAATCTGGCCCCTGTCTTCATCTCTAAGTTCATCTTCTTCCCCTCTCCTCCACCTTATGGTACACTGGCCCCACTGATGCCCATGCCCACCTCAGCACCTCCCTGCCTCAGGAGCTTCTGCAGTTGCTGCTGCTGCTACCTATAACATGCTTACATGGTTCCCTCCCTGACTTCATTCAGGTCTCTTAAATGTTACCGTCTAAAACAGGAATGCTCTTACTCCATAACCTTAACTAGCTTTTTCTTCTCAACACTTACCTCTACCCAACATTGTATTGTGAATCTGCTTGTTGTCTATATTACCTGATATCCTCTCCAGAATGTAAAGTCCATGAGATCTGGATTTTATCTGTTGGATTCAATATAATATCTCTAGAGCTTACAGCAATTGATGTTAAATTAATAAGTGATAGAGTGAGTGAATCCTGACCCTCTCTGCCTACTGTACACTTTCTCCAATATTCCTTGGTGGCCACTCCATCTTCAAGCTTCAGCAGAGGATTCATTCAAGCCTTTCACATTCTTCCCACCAAGTACAATTCCTCCTCTGTGACTTCAGCTCTAGCACAGTGTCTAACACATAGGCATTCAGCAATTTCACATCAGTGCATGATGCTCAGAGGCAGTAAGGCCAAATGGCCAGTAAATAACAAGACAGAGATGCAAACCAAGAATTTATGATTTTAGGCCCATAGCTACTTTTACTTTATGTCACAGCTGCTGTGAAATACACTTTTTGTAGCTGAGATTCAAGATGCAGAGTATATTTCTTTTCTTCGTAATTCTTTCAACATGCTTAGCATTTTGGTCAAATGAAACAAATACTGAATGACATTTTTGCTTAGGGCAAGTTACCTAAAAATTAGCCTTCATAGACTTCTTTGGCATACTTACACGAACACACTTCAGTACATATTCTTATGTATTGCAAAGAGGGTGCATAATTTTTTGACTCTTTAGAACAATTGCGTATAAAGAACTTCTTCAAAAACTGCTATTTATCTGCAATAAAAATGTATGTGACTTCTCCATCTGACAAATCAAGTCTTTCACATTTAACACTCTGTGGTAACAAATCATTTTATTGGCAGCTCTTGGGTCCAAAGTAGCCGTGTGCTAAAGGCATGGGACGGAGGCGAAGTCAAGTCCTCTGCCCAGTGGTAGGTCCTACATGTAAACATAGCTATTAATTTTTTTAACTTTAAAAAATACTTGATCTTTATTTATAAATCTAGTTATTTTTCTAGGTTTCAGATGTAAAATACAAGCAGGAGGGTGGGGATCTTTTTACAAGATAATATATGGAAACATTTAATTTAACCACTTGGAAAACAGAAAGCATAGTTTTAATACAAAACATTTTGGAAAATGTCTCAGTAAAATTCCTATTATACCCACAATTAAATAATAATAATAATAATATATATACTTTCATTATTACGTATCATATACTTTTATTAACTCATTTAACCTTAAAGCAACTCTCTGAGAAAGGCCTATTATCATTTCCCTTTTAGAGATGATGAAACTAAAGGCAGAGAAAGTTTTAAGCTGCTTGCTCAAGGTCAAATAGCTAGTAGGTGGTAGAGTCAAGATTCAAATCCAGGTAGTCCGACTCCAGGACCTATGTTTTGAAACAATGGCTAAAAATTCTTCTCAATAAATACTTAAATCTTTTTTCCATTAGCCATAAGATCTTAATATAGGTTCTTTGTATTTAAAAAACACATCAATGAAACTGTTTTCACTGTAACCGAACATCTGTTTGTGAAGGAAACGAAAAGATAAACATGTCACACTCTTGTCTTCAAATTCTTTGATTGGCTTATTGAATATTATTCAATATAAATCATCTTCTACATACCAGCCCCTTTGTTAGATGCTGAGATATAATGGCCTATGAGATCGTATCTATCCCAGAGAAACTATAGTTGATTGCAGCCAGATAAATCATTTCTGTTCAGTGTCACACATGGTACACATAGAGTGCTATAAGAAGTCACTGGAGGGGCACCTAACCCTACCTTGAAGGCTCAAGAAAAGCTTTTTAGATGAGCGATTTCTAAGTAATTTCTAAAGTTGTTTGGTATTATGTGGCTGTAATATAATGATAGACAAAATTTGTACCAAGCTATGTCAGTTGAAGGCAGCTCAGTTGCTTCTCCATTGATATGAGACACTATATCTCTCCTTGTGGAAAACAAATTCTCATTTAGCATTTCACTTAGAGATTTGTCTAACACTGCCTTGTCTAAACAATAGAGTTGGGCTGGAAAGTTGGGTTTTAGTCCTGACTCTACCACAAATTAACTGTGTGTTAAGGATTCTGGGGAATGAGGAGCTAACATGAATAGAAAAGCCTGGGTATTTATGTAAGAAAATTTTCATCATGGGTTGCTAGGATGTGTGAGAAAAGAGGGACAAGGACATAGACAAAGGATGAGGCGGGACATTTATGCTTCCATGAGTGTCAATGCTTAAGAGAGAAGCTGTGCAAGCAGTGTGGTAGGAGACTAATCTGAATCAAAAAGAACAGGTAATTTGCATGAAAAATCCCAAAGGTGAAACTGAGTCATAGTTTGTGTTGAGTGGGGTCTTGAAGGTGAGTTGCTCCAGTGCTTTGATCTCCCTAAATTCCTGATTTTCAGAAACTGTATGCTATTATCTATCTCTTCCTTCTCCTTCTTAAATAGAAGACTTTAATGAGAACTTTCCTCACTTAATGAAAACTTTCTCATCAGCATGTAAGCATATTCAAGTCTCTGACCGTTGATTAAAAAGAGAAAAACTTCCTCAACTATTTCGTAATTTCATTTCCTATTCATTCCTCCTTTCATTCAACAAGTATTCATTGGGTCTCTGCTGTTGGCCAGGCACTGTACTATCCACAATACAAAGGTGAACCAAGCAGGCTCAGTCTATCCCCTATATTTTTGGTTTTAATTACTTTATTGTGTCACACACACACGAAACAATTCTCTTATATCTAATTCAACTTTTTCCTCTAAAGACGGCTCTGACAAGAATAAAGACCAAGAATTAAAGTATTACATTTGAAGACTTCTGTGCTAAATAACAAAAAGAACGATTAAAGGAAAATAAGATTTCTCTATAAAATCCAATTCTTAGCTCAGGGCACATTGTATAAGGACACTGAGTAAATAGAAATTTATGACGTTGAATTGTATTATGTAAAAATTCCAAGAACTTGCTCTCTACTCGGTGACAGAGGTAGTGACAAATAGATAAGGTCGTCAGAGTATGGTCAAGCAGCAGTAGAAATGACAGGGTAAAAATAGAAAGGAAGGAGGAGGAATGGAATGAGAAAATATAAATTTCTAATTTGGCACGTTATAATCCCACAAGTGCAAAGAAACATTTGTTTTAAAGTACTCAGGGAAAAGGACAGACTGGCTCAAAAATAATGATAATTTAAAGGTGTAGAGTACACATAAAGGACAGTTCTTTATTTTGATGCTAATTTATAGGCCTATAATGTGGTTATTGCTGAGTAAAACAAATGCCTTTTATAATTGTTTCAGTCATTAGGCAAACTTGCATGATTCATCTGAAAAGGAGAACCATGCAGAAATCAGAGATTCAAGCACATATCAATATGTTATACATCTTTGGGCACTAAATCACAGACATTAAGTTTAGGAAGTATGATTGTTTAATGATCCAACGCTTTGAATTTCATTAACTATTGCTTGGAAGCACTTAAGAAATCAAACACATTTTTACTTTACTGAGAAGATTTGAAGTAGAAGAAAATAATAAAATTCCTTATCTATTTATCATAAATGCCCCAAATCCTCCTCAGTATTTTTCCCCAAATGAAAGGATCAGGTGGCAGGGTATAGAAGTAGCTGGAAATGAGAGCAGGCCTTAGACTGCAAACCACGCAGACTGATTGTCACCAGCCTGCTGATGAAAGACACAAAGCGATTTCTGTGTGTGCATGGGTCAACCGATGGTCCACGCTCCAAGGGCTGACCTGGTTCTAGCTTTCTATTTTTAATTATGAACCCAGACTTCTAATATGACAGAGTATTGTAGGGGGCGCTATACCCACTGACTCTTAAGCATGCAGGAGGCTAGAAACTCTCAAGGCTAGTGATGAAAATAATTTCTATTTAAAACAAACAAAAATCCTCCCATAGAAGAAAGAACAGAACAGAGATGGAAGTTTGTCTCTTAGAACTTCATTCCTGAAGAAGTGAGGATTTTGCTGGAGACACTGTTTGTGTGTTTGGTACCACAGAAGATTTGAACTTCGTAAAGAAGTTCATAATAAAAGCAACTGGGCACCTTGTTTACAAATGTGCTTGTTTCCTTTTAAATGGCTGGTTAGATTAAGAGCATGGGATTTCTGGATCAGACGACTCTGGATTCAGGTCCCAAAAGCACCACAGACTAGTTTGTAACCTTGGAAAAGTTATTTAATCTTTCTGAGTTTCTGTTTCCTCAGCTAAAAAAATATATATATATATACCAATAATAAAATAGTACCTTGCCCATATGGTTTCTGGGAGAATTGAATGACACGGTACATAAAAAATGGTTTGCACAGAGGCTGCCACATACAAAACACTCAAGAAAAGTAATATATAAGAAAAGTAATATAATAAGAAATAGTGGGGCTGGCTCCGTGGCTGAGTGGTTAAGTTCGCGCACTCTGCTGCGGTGGCCCAGGGTTCGGATCCTGGGCGCAGACGTGGCACCGCTCATCAGGCCATGTTGAGGCGGTGTCCCACATCCCACAACTAGAAGGACCTGCAACTAAGGCATACAACTATGTACCGGGGGGGGCGGGGGATTGGGAAATAAAGCAGAAGAAAAAAAAAAAAGATTGGCAACAGTTGTTAGCCCAGGTGCCAATCCTTAAAAAAAATAATAATAATAATATAGCAATCTAATACGCTCAAAAAAAGAAAGAAAGAAATAGTAAAATTTTGTCAGCTCTCTGTACCCTGTTATTCGGGAAAAATTTAAATTTGACTTCAATATCATATTGGCTAATATATAAATTTTAGAAGTCAGAAAAACACTTCCTAAGCATTTTCATGACACGAACTTGGCTGCAGGTGATCAGCTAAATGCCAAATTCCAAAACTTGAGCAAGATTTGCTTGTTATCTTGGACACATTTTGAATTTCTTATGCACTATTGTTTGCAGGGGGGACTTTTTTAGTGAGGAAGATTGCCCCTGAGCTAACATCTGTGCCAATCTTCCTCTATTTTGTATGCAGGATACTGCCACAGTATGGCATGGATGAGCAGTGTGTAGGTCTGTGCCCAAGATCTGTACCCGCGAACCCAGGTCCACGGAAGTGGAACATGCAAACTTAACCACTACATCACAAGCTAGCCCCTTCTTATGCACTGTTCTTAAAATAGCAGACTACTAAAAAAACCTTCATAATGCAAATAACCATGAGATGACAGAGTATCAAATCTGCTTTTAAAATTATTGCTAGATGAAAGGCCAAGAAGACTAATTTAGACTACAAAGGCTTATTCTTTGTGATTCTTCTTCTTTCCCATTAAGTTCATCTCTGAACAACTTGAAATTATGACACATGTTTTAGGGAACATTAAGTGCCTTACCAAATATGAAATCTGGTCTTCTGCTTCCAATCATGATGTAGTAACTGATAACAGACATATCCTCCCATCGTAAATAATGAGAAAACTGAAAAAAATATATGAAACTACTGATTTTAGAAGTTGGGCATCAAACAGAACTAACTGTTTCCCTGAGAGACAGAAAATAAACAAGCTGAGCCCAACAATTACCCTGGATATCTGTCTGGAGACCACAGAATGGGGGGTGGGGTGGAGGGCGGGGAGGGAATTCAAGTTGATCAAGATGACCAGGCTGAGTTGATGAGACTGAGATCAGAATTCGGGAAGGCTAAGGAATCTAGAATTTTGGGGACAGAGTATCAGAAATAAATATGCTAAGCATAGGGAAAGCCCCAGAAATCCACACAGAGTCTCCCTTGAGTCTTTGTCTGAATAATACATTTTATACGGATATGGTGAAATTCTTTGAGGCCAAGATAAAAGTAGATGATACATCTGTAAGCTGAATGAAGATGTCATAAAGGGCTGTTATAGATTTGCCTTCTAACCAGCCAGAGTGAAAAGACCTCACTGAATACATGGGACATCCACTAGAGAATTCAGAAAAGTTGTGTCTTTGGAGTAGGGTTAAGCTAGTAAAAGAGTAAAGGCTATTTGAGACTCATCTAGCAAAGCTTTAAAAACAAGCCTTAAAAGCATCAAGCTTTCTGCAAATTACTAAACCATATATCAAAACAATATTCAAAACTCTTCAAAGGAAGGCAATAAAATCCAGTCAACAATATAACATTAACAATGTTCAATATATGACCAAAAATTACTAGATATGTGTACAAAAAATGTGACCCATACACAGGAAAATAATCAGTCAATATAAACAAATCCAGAATTAACAGAGATGATAGAATTAGCACACAAGGACTTTAAAACAGCTTTTATAAATATGCTTAAGGATTTAAATAAAAATATGAACATAAAGTAGAGAGAAAGGGAAGGTACAAAAAGAATCAGAGGGAACTTCCAGAAACGAAATATACAGAATCTGAAATGAAAAATTTACTGGATAGGATTTACAGCAGATTAGACTCTGTCACAAGAAAGGATCAGTAAGCTTGAAGACATAGCAATAGAAACTCTCCAAACTTCAGGAAGACAGAAAAGGCCTAAAAGTATCAACAGAACATTAGCAACCTGTGAGACAATGCCAAATACTTTAATATACATGTAATTAGTGTCCCAAAAAGACAATGAAGATGTAGAAATATATTTAGGAAGAAAAGAACTGAAATCTTCCTAAATCCAAGGAGAACTCAAAAGCCACAGATTAAAGAAGCTCAGTAAATGCCAAGTAGGATAAAATGCAGAGAAAACCAAACCAAAGCACATCATAATCAAATTGCAAAACCATTGGTGACAGAAAGATCTGTCAACCTAGAATTTTACATTCAGTGCAAGTATTCTTGAAAAACAAAAAGACTTTCATGACAATAAAAATTGGAGAATTCATCACTAGAAAACCTGCAGCACAAGAAATATTAAAGAAAATTCTTTCAGAAAATAATTCCAGATGAAAAATCATATCTACATAAAAGAATGAAGAACACTGGAAAGAATAAATATACAGGTAAATAAAAAAGACATTTTTCCACTTTTAAATTTATTTAAAAGGAAACTGACTACTTAAAGTAAAAACAATAATATATTGTAGAGTTCATAACATATGTAAAAGTAAAGTACATGATAGCCATAGCATAAGAATAGTGGTGAGATATAGACATACTCTACTATAAGATTCTTACATTATGTGAAGTGGTATAATATTATGTGAAGGTAAAATATGATGATAAACTAAAGGTGCAAATTAAAAACCCTAGAGCAACAATTAAAAATTAAAACAAAGAGTTTTAGCTAATAAATCACTACAGGCAATAAAATTCAGTGTTGAAAAATATCGCTAAATATCAAGGCAGAACAGAGGATAAAAAAGAAAATCAACAAAAACAAGTAGCACAATGGTAGGCATAAACACTGAGACTACATAAGTATACTAAATGTATACGCACCTAATAAAAGAGACTGAACCCTCAACAATAAAATCTGCAAAACACACCTAAACTACATACTATATAGTGACATTTACCAAGACAATGTGGTATTGCCATAAGGGTAATAAAAACAAAAAATTCAAAATAGATCATAGATCTAAAGGTAAGAAGAAAGAGAGAGGAATTTCTAAAAAAAGCATTGTAAAAAATCTTGCCAATCTTAGGGTAAAGAAAGTTATCTCTACAGAACACCAAAAGCACTAAATGTTTTTTTAATTGATAAATTGGGCTTCTTACAAATTACAGCCTCTACACTTCAAAGTATTTTCATTAGAAAATAAAAATTTCCACCACAGACTGGGCGAAAATATTCATGATACATATATATGAAAAAGGCATATCCAAAATGTATAAAGAATATATTTTAAACCAGTAACTTAACTTAAAATGGGCAAAATATTTGAAAACCCTTTGTATTACTTTGCTAGGGCTCCCATAACATAAGTCCCACAGACTGAGTGGCTTAAACGATAGAAATTATTTTCTCACAAGCCTGGAAGGTAAAAGTCTGGAATCAGGTGTTGTGAGGGTTAGTTTCTTCTGAGGCCTCTCTCCTTGGCTTGCAGGTGGTCACCTTCTCCCTACATCTTCACGTAGTCTTTCCTCTGTGCGTGTCTGTGTCCAAATTTTCTCTTCTTAAAACGACACCAGTCATATTGAATTAGCACCTATCATAAGGACCTCATTTTAACTTAATTACCTCTTTAAAGACGGTACCTTCAAATAACGTTACTTAAAAATTTTTCTATCAGAAATTTATTGTTCTAGATTTATATTCAGTGATGTTTTTGGTAGTGACTGTATGTGAGAGACCCTGAACTAAACATTTTATCTCAACACCTACTCATGCTTTCACAATCAAGGGCATTGCAATAGTTTATTAGGAGATCATTCTGCACCTAATTATATTTTCTGTGGAATAGACTGTAGCACTTGAAAAATAATGGTACACTCATTAATGGTGCAATTATATATTAGAATTATGAATCCCATTCTTTTTTTAAAATGCACATACATTCATGTACACTCAGGCACTTACACATACCGCTCCAAATTTCTGAAATTAATAGAAAAAAAGATTTCCAAAGAAATTATGAGAAAAATCTTCAAAAAAGAAAACTCAATGCTGAGTTGTAAAAATCCTTTCACAATGTAAAAGAGTGAAAAACAGGACCTAATTTTCAATGCTGGAGAAATGAGAAACTTTTTCATCTCATTAGGCACACCAGTTAGGAAATGTGGCATTCTACAGCCAGAAGGAGACCCTCACTCAAGAAACATTTATTAAGTTCGGCTATTTTCCAGAAACTACATACAATCATAAATTTTTGAATGATATTAAAATGACGATGTGTAGAAGTTCGTGGGGACAAGAGCAAGATATAAAAGAAAGTGAATTGTAGGCAAGCAGAAAAGAGAGGACTGTGAAGAATTTCATCATAGTTAGTGGCAACTTGACCACTGTGCCCAATTTTTACTTTTTTTTTCTCTTTTTTTGAATAATGAACAGTCAGTATAAATTTAGTGTAGTATTTGTTCATTTGAAAGCATCTCAGAAACATGGACCTATTTTTAGAAGAAGATTAAAAATAAGTCCTAGATGTGTTTGTTGCCAAGCTGAACTTGGAACTAACAAACGTTCCACATACAGTGCCAGCCAGTCACTGATAAATGGTTCAGTCCTTCCTTTCACTGACACAGAGAAGAAAGAATGCTGCAAAACTGCAGCCGTTTTGCAAGAGCTGAATTTATGTAAATTTGTCACTTTTCAATCAGTTGTATTGACATCGTGTAGAAACACCTTTAAGCTTTCAATAAAATGCATATGCATGAGGGGTCATTTAGGCCGCATAATAGGGCTCACTTTTCTATCCATATTTGGCATTGAAGGTGGTCAATGGTACCCTGACATCATATTTAGCTTCCAAGAGCTTACATTCTAAAATAAGTAATATTGAGATACATAAGAACAAAAGGAAACCAGACACACATCACTTGTTTAAAGATTTCCATGGAAGATTCCATTAGTTCCACCATATATAAAGCCCCATGATAAAAATGTCTCACTTATGAAATTCCTGAATTCCCTCGTGCTGCAAGAAATGGAAAATAGTTAATTATCACTATGCCTATTGCTAGTCATAGGTACCATTTAATGAGAACTTTCCATCACAATACTCTGTGAGGTTGATATAAGTATCCATATTTTACAGATCCGGATGAAAAAGAATATTCAGTAGATGAAACAACTTCCCAAGGTTAAATTGCTAGCAAGTGATGAAGCTAGGCTCAAATCTCAGACTATCTCCTTTCAAAGCCTTGCCTCCTGATCAGATTTCTACAGTCTCCTCAATTAACTTTGATGGTCCACTATGTCTCTATCACCCTCGAAACATTTTATGTTAAGTATTTAACTATCTTTTGGGGATCTTCTGGAATCCACTAAAAACTTTTCAATGTCATTCTCTTCCTGGTCATCTGGGGAGAATCACAGGTTAAGTCTTTTTCAGGAAATAGTAGTTCCCTCTAAGGAGAAGGAATGTAAATCATGTAACTGGTATTGAGCTGTAATTTCGATGCTGTAATTTCTATGCTCCATGACATGCACAACAATAGGACTTCAGCCAGGTCTCACAAGCATTATGCTACAAACTCCGTAATCAGACTCACACTTCACACGTGACCCTTAGAACTTGACAGTGGCCATAGTGCATTTATGTAGAAGACTGTAGAGTAGGGCCAGATGCCTTGATGGTTCTAACCTATAATGAAATATGTGCCCTGGAGTAATAGCACCACCATTCTGATTCACACAATAGTCATTTTGCAACAGAATCTCGAATGTTCATTTTCTTATCTTCTTTGTTTTAACGCAGCTTACTAAATTTGTTTTACCATTATAATACATGCTGGACATGCTTCCTGGGTGGATTTTAATTGAGCAGTATAACTCTTCAGAATTAGAGACAGATGCAAATTCACAACCAGTCAAGGCTCTTATTAATAAAACATGCAACTTTAGCTCATATTGGTCAACTTAATGAGCATTCTCGAAACTAAGCTAAAAAAAATTTTAAAGTACTTCCTGCACAACAAGAGCCTTTAGCTTTATATTACTTCCTTTTTACTACGTGCCCTCAGAAATTTTTCTAATATCCCTGAAAGTTTTATCAATGGCTTATGGTGATAAGTTTCTGCAGTTAGGTTTTAAGTCTCTAAACATCAGTTTAGCTCAAAATTACATTGAGGAATCACAGTGGGAAATGTTTAATGAGTTAATTAGTACTCACTCTTCCAATAGAGCTGCGCTCATCAATCTGGGAGATAAACAGCAGATGCTTGCTTTCTGCTCTCTGAAGTACAGTTCTTTCCCCACATCCTTCTTGTCCATTTAATTATCTGATCCAATCAGGGTAACTTTTTGAGTAAAAATTGAGAGTATTTTCAAGTTCAGAATTCAATTACCTAGGATGTATCTAAGAAAATTTAGCTGCCCCATTTAGAAAGCTAGTACATGAGTTAGTCCCTTAGATACCCTAGGAAATGCAAAGTTTTTTCTCAATATGGAGTAATTACAATTAATTAGGGACTGCTGCTAAGTTCAGAACATTGATAACGCTGCTGCTGCTACTGCTGTTCACGGACTGTAAACTAAGATTACCACAATTCTAGCACTCTTTAAAATTGGAAGGCTGGCAATCAAGTGTTCATCAAGACTAGACTTGTAAATGGCATATACAGAGAGAAAAACTGACATTGAGAAATGAAATATACACTTGTAGATACATAAAATTTCTGTCCGAATACATGAGAAGCTATTAATACTAATTCCCTCTGTCCAGTGGAACGATGGGGTAGGGAGGAGAGAGGAAGACTTCAACCTTCCACTTTACACCCTGTGTTCTTTATTTCCACCATGGATATGTATTACAACAGTAATAATAATGATATAGTAATAGTATCAACTGTGATAAATGGCTCATAACAGGTGCAAGGGCTAAAGTTGGAGGAGTGTGAGTTAATAAGCTTTAAGCTATGGAGGCAAATGTTCTTTGCTCACAAGTTAGAATATCTGGATATAGAAATGCAGCCAGCTGCTTTCTCATATTTAAACACAGAAATTTAACAAGTTTCTAGTCCCAGAAGTGTCTAACTTGATAGGTACACCCCTTTTTGCCACTTGGAGAACCACCAGTACTATAGAAAGGGCATGTTTTCTTCAAGCTTTGTGTTAGAATTTAAAATATTTGTTTCTAATTGAACTTATAATAAAACTGGACAATAAATCACAAAATACCATTTAACCTGTAATGTACCTATAATATGATACTGATAGCATTCAGCAAATGTACATACTCACACTTAAAATCTGATTTCCTGGGTCTGTGATTTGCATTTCAAACAATTGACCTGGAAATGAAAATTACTACTCTAGGCTTGCCATTTACACAGCTTTGAGGACTGCATATGCAGAGGACGTAAATATTCGAATGAATATGCCAGCTGTTTTTAAAAAGGCAAATGACAAACAAAAAGGAATAGAAAGCTAGATGATGTTAGTAAGTGGAAAATATTGATGATGAAAACATTAAAAATCTAAGCTTGAATTAGCGCAAATTCAAAGTCCAGAAAATGTTCATCTGAATTCTGTAACACAAAATTATATCACTTCTAGTATAAAATAATTGGATTTAGACACAAACCAGATGCTTTTTTAAAAAGCATTGAAAACATAGGTATGTAATCAATTTATGAATTATTTGTATAACTTTACAGGATGCCAGTATACGAAAAACAAATATGATCTCAAATCCCTAAAAACAATATTCTACTTTAATGAAAGTAAAGAGAAGTTCTTGAAGAATGAATTGGACAATGATAGTAATTATACTTCCATGCTTGATCTTAGTGCTTAGGAAAAGATTCTTGAAATACCACCAAATTTTAAAAAATATATAACCAAATAACCAACAACTGAAACTAAAACCTACCAATATGGTCCTGGACAAGTCATGTCATCTCTCTGGACCTTAATTTAATTATTTTTCCTTTGGATTACATGATATCTAAAGTCTTTTCAGCTCTAAGACAATTACATTAATTATAATTATCATTATGTCCCATATTCTGAGAATATAGTAAGTATATTATGTTAGAGGAAAATGTAAAAAGAAAAAAGTATTTTCCAGTACTATGATGAAAAGATAAAGACTAATAACTAAGATTATCAGTTTTCATTATTGACAGGCTTGTAAATAATCATTAAAGAATTATAGCTTAAAACATTCTTATCAGAAGACAGGTTTTTTACATGATTGGATAAGGTTAGGATTGGCTAACGAAGAACTATCCTACGTAGCACACTTGAGGACAAAACTTTTAAATATCTAAAGTACACAAATATATTGAACAAATACTAAAAATGATATAATAATTTATTCGTTACACATTTCCCAAACACCTATTATGTGTCAAGCACTGTGTAACACTGGGGAGATGATGACAAAATGACATGGCTGTGCCTTCAGGGAGTTAGATTCCAGAGAAGAGCAGGTGGTTAAACAAGTAAGCGCTTTACAATATGATGGGTATAAGGAGAGAAGTTTGCTGAGAGGATAGTGACGATCATTACCTAAGTATCCTTTCATGTTTCAGAGTTATTATTTATTATCACACGGTAGATGAGAGAAGCACAATTAAATACAAAGTTAGAGAAAGCATATTTTATAGTGTTTTTTTACAGATAAATAAAGTGTTGAAGTTCCAAAGACAAAATGTCAGAAGAAAGGGCTGGGTCTGTAAGGAAAATATGAAGTCCAGAATCTCATAGCACTTCCCTAATGTAAAAATTTCTGCTTTGGATTCTGTCATGCCAACACTAGTCTGTTTGCAAATAAACACCTTACAATTATCAGTCATATGTGCTCAAGATGAACATTTCTCTCTTTGAAAATTTAACACCTTCAGAGAAAACACACACACCCATACACAAACACACACGAGACTATCACTCATCTGGGCATCTTTAGCCTGCAATTCTGGTACAGATGCACCAAGACATCTCTAATTGTAGAGCTGTCTTCCTCTGGAACTCATCAACTCAAAAGATAACAGCTAAGCATGAAGCAGTTTGGTCAAAAAACTGCAATATCTGTAGCCTGTAAAAATTTGTGCTCTGATTTTTTTTATTATGCCATGTGGTCTGCACTTAAAACTAACGGAAAACAGAATCCTGCCGAGTGCTCGTTTCCAAGAACACAACCAGCCTCTTGCTCTCTTTAGCGGCTCTGCTGCACCAAAACCCTGGCACAAGAGAGCTTCCTTTGGCTTTAGCCAGCACTGGATGTGGGTGTGTTTGGAGGTCCACAATGGTTGTGATACCATTAGAGAATTTAAAAAGAACATTTCCCATCTGCGACTTGAAATTCTTCATGCTGTGAAACTTGAACTCAGCCTTGAAAGAAATTGGTCATGAGCTCTTTTTCTGCAAAACTGGCTTCATCAATCGTGCTTTTCAGGAAAAATATGGTTCCTGTCAACACGAGCATTATGCTAACATACACACATGGCTGGGTGCATATTTCCTTCCAAAGACTCGGCTTTGGGACAAAATAGCTTTGAGTTTATAAAGCATTTTGAAACAGGCACAAAATGTGTAAATTACTACATCTCCGTATTAAGGAAGAAAACACTAAGTGAGGAACTAAGACAGAATAGTTAAGACTTTGTTAGAGGAGACAGTTGAATAACAGAGTGTTTAGATAAGGGTAGAATTGATAGTGAATGTGATGATACGGCAAGTTCTACTTTTCAGGAGTGTTAAAATAATATTTCTAGACATAAGAAGGTAGCAAACAAAATGCCACATTGGTTTACCTAATCCTCTATCTCTGACAATGGCAGAGAGGGCATTTTAAGGGAGAATACATAATTAGCCTCCTTAATCCTAATTTCCCTTAAATACACTGTTATGCTATTTTATTTAAATGAGGTGTTTGTTTTACCACTTTCACTGCATAGATTTGAGAAAATAAAGGTCTAAGCAATTCCTCGTGCTAACCTGGACTTCAGGTAGACTTCAGAACTCTACCGCTCAGCTGGTGGGGACTTTTGGGCAACAGCAGGAAAGCAATACAAGCCAAATCAATTCTTGGTTGAGGCAGGAGCAAAACAGCATTAGCTAGATGTTCTGGTGCTGCTACAGGCTATAATGTCAAACAAGTACTACCAAGACTTCAGGAGTTCTGTTGCTCACGCAATTCAATGTTAGTATTTGGAGACTATATGGTGAATATTTCCAGAAGCAGGAAGACAACACACAGAAGTTTAAGAAAAGAGCAAGACATAATCTGCTTCTTAACAGTGCTTCAAAAATCATTTGGGTGTATTCAAAAATACAAGTGAGAGAATAAGCTTTCAACTTAAACCACAGTGCTAAACACATCAGATAAAATAATGCTAAGCATAATATGAGGTTTGAGGTCCATAGAGGAGAGCAAACACTTCATTGAAATGGAAAAAGCCTTGGCTTTGGGGTCAGAACAAGTGTGTTCTAGTGTCAGCTTGGGCATTGAGTAGTCCAGCTTGAAACTTTTGGAGCCTCATCATTTTTCCTTTAATTGTGGTCAAATATATAACTTCATCACTTCTTAGGACCCAGTTCTTCCTCCTTAAAATAAGAAGGGTGGATGAGATGACTTTCAGTCTCAACTGCCTCTGAATTTTTACGAATCTTTACTAATTGTAATGCATGTGTTTCTAAGAGCATTTTACATTTCCTTTCCCTAAGAACGATGAAAAATGTGGGCATGCGATTGTCAATCAAGAGTCTGAGGCTGTGCAGATGGCTTTTGGGGCCTGCTATATTTTTATTAGATTTATCATGCTTTGTCTTACCAAGAGCATAAACCCTTTGCCTTGAAGAAAGGAAAACTTTTGGTTTTATCCTCTAATTCCATTCAGCTGAAACTCAAAGTCTGAAAGTCCTGCACATGTTACAAGAGGATTGTTTTAGAAGCTTTCTATGAAAGGAAACTTTAAGCAGAAATTATGAGAATATATATTCCCTTTTGGATTATAACTCAATAGATGAAATTTATTTTCTTTCAAAGCTTTGCTATGTCACCCTTGGCAGGAAAGTCATTCAGCCTCTTTAGGTCTCAGATGGATGCTTCGTGTGAAATCCAAATTACACTGAACCTGCCTACAGGCACGCATCCAAAATAGATAATGTCTTACGGTGCTTTTCAGCTCTAAGATCTATATTTTTGTGGTTTTCAGTTGGAAAATAATTTGACATACATTACTATAAGACTCAGCCTTATAGAATTTTAAGGTTCTTCTCAGAATTGCATTAGATTAATTCTCAGTGGTAGAAATAACGGCACTAGATATTAGAAGCAAGTGTCTGTGTACATCTTGACCGACACAATAGTGTCACTATTTCTTGCAGACTTCCTAAGATTGCAGAATGCTTGTCACCCATATGCATAATCCATTTGGATCTGTGTCCCTCCTCCCAAAGACTATTTTCATGCCACAGAAACGATCACTGACCCCAACCCAACAACACAGTATACAGAAATAAGTCCATTTACCCAAGAATTTCCTGATATTGCTGTGTGATAGAAACTAAGAACTTCTTAGTCATGAAAATATCTAATTTGGGAGAAGCCAAAATCACTTGGAGACTCTAATCTATCCTTAGGTGTCAGCTGCAATGTACTGTAATGGATGATAGATTATAATATTAACGTCCTTGGGCATATTATGCAGTGGACTGCCATGGGCTAGAAGTGGCCAGATGTGCATGAGCTATGAGGAAGAGGGGGTTTTGTCTGGAGTCCCTGTACTACCCCATAGGTAACACAAGTTAGACACCTGATAACAAAGGCTACTCATGGAAGTGCAAAGGGGAGAGAGTTAGAGGGAAAAAAAATGATAGAGACAAAAGTCAATAAATTTTATTCAACCTATGTTTATTAATTGAGAGCCTGACACCTGCCAAGCACCATTTTAGGCACTGAGTGCACAGTACTGAACAAAATAAACAAATATCCTCCTCTTTGAGGAGCTTACATTCTAGCAGAACATCACTGAGGGCCAAGCCAGGAAGGGTGGAGACTGTACCAAAGGAAGTTGAATTCCAGGGAGCGGAGTATCAGGAAGAGCATAGCCAAGCGACAGGAAGCAAGGGGAAAGTCAGAGCTAAGAGTCAGATACCCAGAATCAGGGGAAAGATGATGCAGTCATCCAGACAGTAGCCAATGATCACATTAACTGATAGGGCAAGGTTGGTGTTTAGTGCTGGCCCAGTTCCCGTTGTTCTGCCTCTAATTCTTGAGACTCAAATTTCCACAAGGCGAGAGGCCAGGGCAGTTTCTGACACTCTGACTATTTCAGTACCTACAACGTTTTGGATATGAGACAAAATTGGCTCATTAAGCACCAAATTCTGCACAATCACAATTCTGTGTGGTGACAAATTATCTTGCATAGTGCCTGTGTATTTCAATTGAATATATCACTGCATAGGAGATAAGCTAGTTATCCACAAGTATTGAAGATGGTTGAAGAAAGGCATTAGAAGGTTAAGTAGAAAAATTAGAAGTTGAAGGTCATAAAAACATCATGAATTAATCAGTCATTAAATCAGTATGAGTCATCAAGACTTTAAACTAAACATTATGCCTCTAATAGCAGAATCCTATACCCATAACGCACATAAACAAATTCACACACACACACACACACCACAAAACATACATGCACACAGAATTTAAGTATTAAAGAGACGGGATTATGTCCTGAGATGTGTGGGAGAGGGAAGAGAAGAGTTCAGACTGGTAGGTAATAAAAGCCTTCATCAACTAAGGGATATAAGTGTTTTCCTTTCTTTTTCTCTCATGTGTTTGTAAATACATCTGTGTTCAACCACCTCGTATATATTTCCTCCATATTGAGTAGCAACAACACTGAATTAATCCAACTTTCTTTTTCCATCAAATAATTCTATCTTTACATTTATCAGTATTTTCAAACTGACTATTCAAACTTCATCCCTTAGAATACCTGGAAGTCAAGGTTACTAATGATTTTCACTGTATCAAAGCAAACGCTATCTAGAATTGGTTAACATCCAACCAATTCTGGATAGCTTTTGTCTGACCATTTGCTAAATCAGATGCCAAAGGTTAATTGTAAGTCATTCTTCACTCTTACTTTAAGTCCCTGTACAGAAGAACAGTTTCCTCCATCTGATGGCCTTAACTAAATGAATCCACCTTTGATTTTCATTAAATGCACTAAAATTAAACTCACAAAGGCTCAATAAATTTTTCAGATATTTCTAAAGATAATTCCTCTTAATTTAATTTCTAAAACTCTAAGTGAATATATTCCCTTCTCTTCTATAGCTGAGAATCTATAGATAACCAAGCCTATAATCTACTCTAATAACTCAGAAACAGAGCAACAGACCTAAAACTCATAATACTGAACTTAATAATGGAAGGAAACTTGACATTCAGCCTTTCTTTAGTTTTAGACTCAGTTAGTAAAATTACAAATAACATACAATTCCCATGTGCTCAGTTAACTCTTAAATAAGCCTTTAAGCTTTGGAAATGCGAGATGGGAGGGTTCTTTCCTACGTCTATTTTGAGACATTTTAGAGTATTAATACTAACGATAAATATCCTTTGTTGTTTTATTTTCTTCATGCTCCTGGGAAATTATAGAAATATTCTGATAACCTAGTTCCATACCAATTTACCCCTTGTGCTATCAATACAGGTTAAGGAACTCATTAGCCAACAATAGTTCATTCAGCATCATGACTTGAATAAAGCAAATCATTTTCTGATTCAGGATGGAGGCAAAGAACAAATCAAAGTGTACCATATACAGCATCTATAGTCACAGTCTTCTTAGTTCAGAGATAAGACAAGAAGATACTGAAATGCAAAACAACCAGAAGACCTATGTCTTTTACTTATAAAACTCTAGTGATTTAAACTCCAGAGATTTCTTGTAAAGGTTCATCAGCTTCACTGAGGAACACCTCTTTTTAGCAGGCATGGATAGCCTACATTGAACCCTCCTTTGTATGAATTCCTGTAGCAGGTATAACCTTAACTCCATTTAGGTAAAGACTTAATTTATTCTTATCATAGGCAAAATAATGACAATGGCAAAGGCATAGGAGGAAGAAATTGCTTTCACACTATAAGCTTTTCCAGTGGGCAGAAATTATTGAAATCTCTGGTGTGTCTTCAATCCAAGAGTCCATAGGTATGTCCAGAAACAGGGAATCTAAAGCAACAGTTCCAAGAATATTGCGTTCCCTGATGGTGATACTCTTAGACTAGGAGAAGAGCAAAAGTAACAGGCATCAGTAGCCCCAAGCAAATTCTTCCTTCCATTTGAAATGTCAATAGGTCACTGTAGCTATAAGCTATGAATCAACCATAATTGCATTGTTTGACTGCACGAGGACTCTATAGTAATACAGTGAAGCAGTTTGATTCACTGTTGTCAGCAAATAGCAGATAGTTGAGACAAAAATGCTCTGGGAGTGAGGGAAGAGTGAAAGACAGAGGCCTACTGTTGGTATAGCTGCTTCAGTTCTCTATTTCACATGGCCAGTGAACATTGTGAATTGTGAAGGAATCTCCTTTCCACTTTCCTCTTATCATGGGGAGTATCCTTAAAGGAACAGGAAAAGTAGACTGATCCATAAGTTTTCAAAAGTCTTTCTGAGGTAGATTCAGTTCAATTTTGTGATCAATATAGCATATGTTGTCCAGCCATCAACAGAATTTACACAATAAACTGCTACTTGACTTAGAGACTATGAAGTGAATTCCTGTTTCTTTACAGGCATTCTAATCAGAATTCAAAGATTTTCATGAGGTGATAGGAAGTCCTCTCTTGATCCTTTTGGACCCCAGCAACTACATGTAACAACACAGTAAATAACCTCAAAGAAAGATTCAAAAGTTGTTGAAGATTGTATAAATAATATCGCAAAGCCACATATGAGGACTATACATAAAATGCATCCTGCCTCTCTTTAGAAGGAAAGGATTACTGAAGGCTAAGAATTTCAAATTATTCTTCAACAACTGAGTAAGGTGACAAAAAGTCAATGTGGGACAGTAGTTAGAACTGACAAATTTTGATCACTAACTTGCTTTATGGTGGTACTCCCCTGTTCTCCATTGACAACCAGTGTTTCAAATTTTACTTATGTTTTACTGACATCATAAGCAAAGTGAAAATGACTAAAGACAGTACATGAGTTTTTTGAGCAAGCAGCCTGGGAAATAAATAGCAATAACTCCTAATTAGCATAACTTTCAGCCAGAGGTTATAAATAATGAGTAGCAGATGTCTGATCTGGAGTTGTTTTATTAAATTATCTTAAGTGAAATTCTGGTTTATTTTTAAGCTATTCTTGGATCAGATACTGTAAGGCAAGAAAAGTGTTTTTATTAGTGGGAAAGAACTGTTTTTCTAGATGAACCAAGTGGAAAAGATAAGACTGAAAAATTAACAAGGGTGTTCATCGCATTCTGAAGAAAGAGGATTTTTATCTGAAAGATGCTGGAATACTGAGAAAGAACAACATAGATAAAAAGAAAATAAACCTGGATTTCGTCTTGGATCTACCATGAACTTGTTTGACCCAGGACAAAGCCAAGGAACAAAACGTATCATTGCTTCATCCACAGCACAGGAATAGTATGAGAACTCATAGACATCAATGAGTGAAAAAGGGAAGAACACAGTTAGGTAGAAGAGTAGCAAAGGAAAAATGGCACCATATTAGTTTCACTGTTTTTCACACAGTCACAAAATGCAGTGATATTTTTTGCATTCTCATTATCTTCATCTCTCTTCCCATCCACTACTTCCCACACCAACTTGGCCTGGTAATTGAAACTTCCAGCTGAATCAGTCCCACGGAAATGGAGCATGGCAAACCAATACTAACCAAAGCAGAAAAAAAAAATCTCTAAATGTTTGGATGTTAAATGTTCTCATTTAATGAAAACTCATGAGTACAACTGGATGCTGAGTCAGTGAGCTAGCAAGCATTTATTAAGCACCTGCTACATATATGGCATTGTCACAGGCACTGTGGGTTAAGAAAAAAATAAGTAAAACCAGACACTTGGCCATAAGGAGCTTAGAACATGGTAAGGATACAGACTAAAGAATATAATGCAATATATTATATAATTAAGGGTTAAATTCTAACATTACATTTTAGAAAGTAAGAGAAAAAAGTCACTATGATGTATGCTTCAGTCACTATGATATATAATTTCTGTAATTCAAAACTAAATAGAGAGCTGGCCCGGTGGCGCAGAGTTTAAGTTCGCACGTTCCGCTTCGGTGGCCCGGGGTTAGCCGGTTCAGATCCCGGGTGCGGACATGGTACCGCTTGGCACGCCATGCTGTGGTAGGCGTCCCACATATAAAGTAGAGGAAGATGGGCACAGATGTTAGCTCAGGGCCAGTCTTCCTCAGCAAAAAGAGGAGAATTGGCAGCAGTTAGCTCAGGGCTAATCTTTCTCAAAAAAAAAAAAAAAAAACACTAAATAGAACTAAAAGACTAGAACAATGGTAAAAAGTTAGGAAGGGAATGAGTGGATTTGATTTTAAATCCCTTATATTGTACTAAAAAAAGGTAAATACACTCATTAACAGTAGACTTTGTTAAACATACACATTAAGATATCTAGGGATTCTGTACAGCAAAGAAAACAAAAAACCAACCTAACAATTGGGAGAAGATAGTTGCAAACCATATATCAAATAAGGGGTTAATATCCAAAATATACAAAGAACTCATACATCTGAACAACAAAAAATTCCAATAGCCAATTAAAAAATGGGCAAAAGATATGAACAGACATTTTTCCAAAGAAAATATATGGATGGCCAACAGGCACATGAAAAGATGCTCAACATCATTAGCTATCAGGGAAATGCAAATCAAAACTATAATGAGATATCACCTCACTCCGGTCAGAATGGCCATAATTAACAAGACAGGAAACAATGAGTGTTGGAGAAGATGTGGAGAGAAGGGAACCTTCATACATGGCTGGTGGGAGTGCAAAGTGGTGCAGCCACTATGGATAACACTATGGAGTTTCCTCGTAAAATTAAGAATAGATCTACCATATGATCCAGCTATTCCACTGCTGGGTATTTATCCAAAGAACATGAAAACACAAATGCATAAAGATACACGCACCCCTATGTTCATCACAGCATTATTCACAATAGCCAAGACTTGGAAGGAACCTAGGTGCCCATCAAGGCACAAATGGATAAAGAAGATGTGGTATATATACACAATGGAATACTACTCAGCCATAGCAAATGATGAATCCAACCATTTGTGACAACATGGATGGACCTTGAGGGTATTATGCTAAGTGAAATAAGTCAGAGGGAGAAAGTCAAATACCATATGATCTCACTCATAAGTAGAAGATAACAACAAACACACACATAGCAACAAAGATTGGATTAGTGGTTACCAGAGGGGAAGGGAGGAGGGGAGAGAGCAAAAAAGGGTGATTAGGCACATGTGCGTGGTGATGGATTGTAATTAGACTTTGGTTGGTAAACATGATATAATCTACACAGAATTCAAAATATATTATGATGTACACCTGAAAGTTATATAATGTTGTAATCCAATGTTACTACAATAAAAAAATTAAATTAAAATTTTAAAAAGATATCTAGGGAAATCAATAAAAGAATAGATATAGAGTATATAACTTTCAAAATAGTACAGGGAGAAAAACTCCATCAAAAAGAAAACAGAAAACAAGGAAGAGAAAGAGAAAAATTGGAAAGTGAAAGGACAAAGTAAGATTACAGATATAGATTTAAAAGTATTAATAATTAAAACTAATGTAAATGGACTAAAATCTTAGGTTAAAAACAGGATGAACAAAGTGAATTTTTTAAAAACACAACTATGAACCATTTATAAAAGATTCAAAAAAGTATCAGAACACTGAAAGGTTGAAAGTCAAAGGCTAAAAATTGTATACCAGACAAATACTAATCAAAATATATTGGTACTAACAATAGACAAAATCATTGTTAGAGATAGGAGCAAATACTGTTAGATATCTAATAATATAAAAATTATTGCTAGAGATATTATAAATTATTGCTAGAGATATAATATATATGATATACATTAGATGCATACGAGTGAATGAAGAGTAACTATATATTGGTCAAAATTTAAGTTCCCCAAGAAGACATAATTTTAAAGTAGTATGCACCTTGTAACATAGCTTCAAAATATATAGAGCAGAAATTGCCAATATACAGGGAGATTTTGAAAAATTCACAAAGATAATTGGAGATTTTAACTCATCTCTCTTAAAAACTTTTATGAAACAGATAAAAACATTATTAAAGATATTGAACAACACAATTCATAAGCCAAAAAAACTGGAGAATTTAATTCTCAAACATACAAGGAATGTTACCAAAAATCAATCCATGTCAAGGCCATAAAACAAATCTTGATAAATTTCGAAAACATTGGTACAATGCAGAATATATTTTTTTACTAAAAATACCGTTAAGTTAGCAATCAATAGCAAAAATAGAACAAACAAAACACTCACGCATTTAGAAATGTTAAAATAAGATTTTAAACAACCTATGAGTCAAAGAAGAAAGAAGATATCACAATAGAAATGATAAAATACTTATAACTGAGCACTATCTTGTATCTAATCTAAGCCACGCAGTTTTTCACATTTTAACATCTCTGAAATCAGAATGTATCTTATAATCAGTGATGACTTTCAATTATAGTTGGCCAGATGACATAATTGCCATTATCTTCACATAATGGATTGTTATTCCTGGCAACTTAATGAGAAAGCTGCATCCTCTATATTTCAGTGTGCAAAACATTTAGGACTACTTGAGGAAGAAATATCAGTCCTGTTTGTTGACCAAAAATGATCCCGTGACATGTTTCTGGTAAGATCAAGAAAGCATGAGCATCAAGACTCACAGAATGCCGGTCAGCATTTTGGAAGAAAATACCAGGGAAAATAGTAAAGCAGTCTTTAAGAAATGTTCTTGATGGCACAGAGGATAATATAATGTGGGCAAAAATAAAAGTCCATGACTCTGAATCAATAAATGATTCAGGAAAGTTGGATTCTGGATGTGAAGAAGTTTAATAAATGTCTTAACCAATTTAGTTTTATATATTCTTTCATATATATGCATAAGAGCAATATCTGGCACAGTTTTTTGTTTTAAAAAGTTTAAAGACTCTTTCAACGAGTGGAAAAGAAAAATTAGAAATGGTGAGAAACCATTATGTTATAATTGTATTTTTTTTAAGTGTTATATAAAATGGTGCTTATATTAGAAGATGTACTACGGTACCACATATGAGAATTGTGTGATAAAGCTAAGAGAAAGCAAATATTCACTACCTACGATAAAGAGATGAAAGGCTTTAAAAAAATGGAGCTTAGCATAAAAATGAAGAAGTTTAAAAAATAAATGAAGATAAATTTAATGAAGGAAGTAGTTAAGATAAGAGCAAAAACGAATGAAGAAAACAAAGATATGATGGAGAGGGTCAACAAAACCAAAAGTTGGTTCTTGGAAAAAAAAAAGAATAAAAGTGCCTAGCAACATGGATCAAGAAAAAAAGGAAAAAGAAGAAATAAATAATAACAAAAAATAAACATAAATAATGGTGTAGTAGACATTAGCAACTTAGTGCTAGAGATGAAAAATTTATGCTAATAAATTTGAAAATTTATATGAAATGAAAAAATTTCTACAAAATATAATTTAGCAAAACTTAATACAGTAAAACAGGCTCAAAAGGAAAGATCAAACCTTTCTTTTGATACTATAAATACGATAAATGATACTATAAATATTGAAAAAATTGAATCAAAATTAATATCTTTGTACAGAAAAATATCACCAAGTATAGATGGTTTTTCAGGGATGTTCTATGCACCGTTCAAGAAACAGACAAATTCAGTCTGACATAAACTCTTTCAGAATCTGAAAAATATGGGAAAAGTCCTACTTTTTTTATGAGGCTAGTTTACCTTCATACCAAATTAGACAAAGCCAGTATGAAAAAGAAAAATTACTGCCAATCTCTCTTATGAATAGAGACACAAAATTCTCAGTAAAATATTAGCAAAATTAACTTAATCTATAAAGAATTATGTATCCATGAGAAAATTATGCCTGATGACCAAACAAGTTCATTCCAAAGATGTAATATTGAGTCCTCATTATAAACTGTGTTACTCTAATTCACTACGTTGACAGATTAAAAGAGAAAAGAAAACGATCTCAATAAACGTAGAAAAGTATTTGATGATATTTGACAACTATTTCTTACAAAGTTATCAGCAAACTGGAATACAGTAGCCCCCCCTTATTTGCAGTTTCAGTTACCCAGGGTCAACCACCATCAGAAAATATAAAATGGGAAATTCCAGAAATAAACAATTCGTAAGTTTTAAATTGCACACTGTTCTGAGCAGCTGGATGAAATCTCGTGCTGTCTCACTCCATCTTGCCCAGGATATGAATCATCCCTTTGTCTAGGTACCCATGTTGTGTACACTTCCCACCTGTCAGTCACTTAGTAGCCGTCTAGTTATCAGATCAACCGTCATGGTATCACAGTGCTGTGTTCAAGTAACCCTTATGTCACTTAATAGTGGTCCCAAAGCTCGAGAGTAGTGATGCTGGCAATTCCCATATGCCAAAGAGGAGCCTTAAAGTGCTTCTTTTAAGTGAAAAGGTGAAAGTTCTTGACTTAATAAGGAAAGAAAAAAATCATATGATTAGGTTGCTAAGATCTAAGGTAACTTTTATTACAATACATTGTTATAATTGTCCTATTTTATTATTAGTTATTGTTAATCTCTTGCTGTACCTAGTTTATAAATTAAACTTTATCATAGGTATATACGTATAGGAAAAAACAGTATATATAGGGTTTGGTACTATTCTTGATTTCAGGCATCCACTTGGACCGTATCCCCCTTGGATAAGAGAAGACTACTACAAAAGGACTTTTCTTTAACATGAAAAAAGAGTATTTTTTTAAACCCTATAGCAAACATCATACTTGATAGTAAAACAGAAAAGTATCTCTTTTCAAGTCTGGAACAAGGTAGGAATGTTCACTTTCATCGCTTTCTGTTGATCATTGTACTAAGGATGACAGCTGATTCCAATAAGACAAGGAAATGAATTAAAGTGTTAGGATTTAAAGAAAAAGCATGATGCATTTCACCACATATAAAACATAACAGAATCTACAGACAAATTTTTAGAAATGATAAAAGTTTATCATTATGATTGGCTGTAAGTTTAATAAAGAAACATTAATGGCTTCCCTATCCAATACCTATAAATGGTTAGAAAACACAACTTTAAAGTATACTATTATAATTCATTAATTCAACACATATTTATTAAGTGGCCACTGTGTGTCATGCATTAGTCCATGTGTTGGGGCTATGTAAGTTAAAAGAAAGAAAGAAAAGACAAAAGTGTCTGCCATGGCAAAGCTCACAAAAAAATAAATATGTATTATAAGATGTATTATGTGTTTATATATGGTATATATTTATATGTTTTTTTAGAAATGTAAGCCTTTATGGAGAAAATTATAAACACATGGGAAGACATATCATTTACCTTACTTTCTGTTAACATTAATCATAAACCTCTAGTCCTAAGTGGTAATGAGTAAGTACTGTAACAAGGCAGCATAGTGTACAGAGCGAGACCGTCTGTGCTTGAACCCCAGGTCTACCACTTTCTGGATGTGTGACCTTGGATAAGTTAACTTAACCCTTTGTGCTTCAGTTGCCACACCTAGAAAATGAGGATAATAAGAGTACCTAGCCTGTAAAGATTAAATAAGTTAACCTGTATAAAGCTCTTAGAACAGTGTCTAGCACACAGTAAGCACTATATACATATCTGATAAATAAATAGTGTAATATAGACAGATGAAAAAACAGATAACTCCACCGACTCCATGCGTCTATGAAAGCCTGATAAACGACACAGGTAACATTGCAGATCAGTGGAGAAAAACGAACAATTTAACAAATGGTGCTGAAATAATTGACAATCCAGATGCGGGAAAATGAAAATAAATCCTTACCTCATGTCCTACTAAAAAGTAAATTTCAGGTCTGTCTAGGATTTAAAGGAAAGTGGAAATGTTTTAAACCATTCAGAAGAAAATAGAGGAGAATGTTTCTGTGACCTCAAACAAGATGGCAAAAAGCACAAACTGTGAAAGACCGATTTGACCACATTAAATGAAGATCTATTCATAATAAAACACCACAAGATAATGAAAGGATATGCAACACACTGGAAGAAGATATTTGCAACATATAAAACCAACAAAGGATATGTACTTAATAGAGAAAGAACTCTTACGAATCAATTAAAACGACAAACAATCCAAGGAAAATGAACAGAAGACTTGTAAAGGTCCATTATAGAATAGGAGACATATGAAATGATTCTCATCTTTTTAAAATTCTTTTTAGCAATCAGGAAAATGTAATCTGAAAACACAATTACCACATTTCTAATCCTTCTGGTGGTGATGTGAGGTTTGGGACCTCCACATATTGCTGGTGGAACGCTATGGGATAAAATTTCACATCAGCTTGTAAAGTTGACCAAATGCACAGCTATGAACCGAAAATTCTACTCCCAGGTATGTATACACTTCTTGTATGTGGGCACCGAGAGATGTGTACGAAATGTTTACGGAAGCATTGTTCGTAGAGAAAATAAAGCTAGAGATAACCGTAATATGTACCACACATTAGACTGGTAACAAAGAATTGCATCAGTCCTACACTGGAACACTATTTAGCAGCGGGAAAAATATAAACTACAGTCTCATACATCATCATGAATGAATCTAAAACACATAACATTGAGGCAAATAAGAAAGTCACAGAAGAATGCATATAGTGCAGATCTTCCTTGACTTATGATGGGATTACATCCCAATAAATCCATCAGAAATTAAAAATGTCATAAGTCAAAAACGCATTTGAGGGGCCAGCCCGGTGGTCACAGTGGTTAAGTTCACACGTTCTGCTTCAGCGGCCTGGGGTTCGCCGGTTTTGATCTCAGCTTCTGACATGGCACCGCTTATCAAGCCATGCTGTGTCAGGCGTCTCACATATAAAGTAGAGGAAGATGGGCACAGATGTTAGCTCAGAGCCAGTCTTCCTCAGCAAGAAGAGGAGGATTGGCAGCAGATGTTAGCCCAGGGCTAATATTCCTCAAATAATAATAATAATAATAAAATTAAAAATTTTAAAAATGCATTTGATACACTTAACCTGTGGAACATCACAGCTTAGCCTCGCCTGTCTTAAATGTGATCAGGACACTTACAATAGCCCACAGTTGGGCAAAATCATCTAACACAAGACCTATTTTCTAATAAAATGTTGACTATCTCATGTATTATATTGAATACTGTACTGAAAGTGACAAACAGAATGGCGGCATGGGTGCAGAATGGTTGTAAGAGCATCAGTTGTTTACCCTCGAGACGGCGGGGCTGACCGTTTCACTTTCGTACCATCATAAAGTCCAAAAATCTTAAGTTGACCATTGTAAGTCCAGGACCGTCTGTTTACAAATCAATTTATATAAACTGCAAAAACGGGCAAAACTAAGCAACGTATTGTTGGGCGACAATTTCCTTGGTATGAAAACAAAACCTGGATAGTGGCCTCCTCTAAGGCAGAGGGAAGGGTATTGGATTGTGAAAGGCCACAGTGACATCCAAAGCATTGGCAGAGGTTTTTCTGCTGGATAGTGAGTACATTTTACCATGATACAGTATATATATTTGATAAACAATCTTTTTGGGTGTATGATATATCCTACAACAAAAACAGCTTTAACAAACAAATAAAAATACTTATAATTCCTGCTCTCATCAAAATGCAAAATATCTTTTAAACAGTATGTAAACAGATGCTTACTTTTTAATCCATACACAATTTTTAGTGGTAAGAACAGTTAACATGACTCTACCCTCTTAATAGATTTTTAAGTGTAAAATACAGTGTTTTCATATTTAGGCACAATGTTCTACAGCACATTGATAGAAATTATTCGTCTTGCATAACTGAATCTTGCTAACCAACAGGTATAAAGTTTCATATTACTTTTACTTGCATATTTATCTCCCCACTCTTGGAAACTATGACTTAAAATTACCTGTCTAACACTAGCATGGGTTGAGTCTGATAGACGCAGTATAGTGTACTTTTTAAGAGCCCAATTTTGTAGTCAGAGAAATATGGCTTACATCCTGGCTCTGCCGCCAGATAGCTGTAGGACTTTAGACAAATCACTTAATTTTTCTTTGCTTCAATTTTCTCAACTGAAAAAAATGTGGATAATAATATCTATTTCATAAGACTGTTATAAATGCATTTCTGAAAATTATGTGATTTTTCCACAAATTATGAAAATTAAAAATAATTTCAGGCCCATCATTAGGACATAATAAATGATTGTGAGTAGAAGCAGAATATAGTAGTCCAATAAATATTTTCCAAAGGAAAGCATAGGCCTCCCTTCTTCTTCTTCACTCCACCTTTGTGTTCTTTCAAAAGATGAGATCCTCAAACCACCACCATCACCACCACACATACACACACACAGACACTCCTACACTATCAATTCTCAGTCCATTCCTCGTTTCCATTTTGCTAAAGATGGTCTCGGGATGAGAATGTGTCAAGGGTTTATTACAGAAATTAGGTTCCTCCTAATTTCCATTATGAGAGGGAAGGAATGGGATGCAACACAGAGTCTGTCCCTTTAGAAATGAGGAGGGACCACTCTTCTCCTGAGATGGGAAGGAAAGATGGCTGGAAAAGCAGACAGCTAAAGTGAATATAGAAGGAGTCTAGGTATCATCAATCTTATTGCTTTGCATCTCTGGACCTCAGTTTCATGAAAAAGTTTAGTCAGACAACATGTACGGTCCTCTTCAGTTCTAGCACTCTACTAGTCCATGTGGGATGCTGAGTCACTACAAGCTCAGAAACAATAACCTAGAAGTGGCAGGGAATGAGCCAGGGGATCAGTGATAAATAAACAAGAAGATTGTTCTACAATGACAAACACAAAACTATGTATCATTCACACAGCCTGAGGAGGTAGCCAGAAAAATAAAAAATGGATAGATGGATGGATGGTGGCTCCATTTGTGGGGTTATCAAAGTTATATAGAATGTATGACTGCTAATGATGTCATAAATAGTTTAATACTAAAAAGTTGATCTGATGTTATACTTAAATAATTTCATTACATTATAAATCATATTTGTTTATTTTTCAGAAAATACTGATTGTGAGAAGATCATAGACGATTTCCTTAAAAGAAAAGTATCATTTCTACATCAGTTTCTTAAGGAATTGCAACATTTATGTGCACTTAAGAGAGTATGGTTTCCAAGATGTCAGAAATGACAGCATTCCTATAAAAATTATCCAAGACTACTCCCTAAGGAATTTGTCACAAATGCAATCCCTCAGAAACACACATCATCTTCATTAAGAATGCAAGTAAGTCAAAAAGTAATTGTTTCCACATTGGCATATAAATAATTTTCATCTAAGTAAACTCTTTATACATCAAGAACGAAATTACCAGAATATTTTCTCTTAATCGCAACACGTTTTTCCTTCACTGGCATGAATTTGTTATTTTACACAAGCGAATGGTCTCCACCCTAAATTCAGTCATATTATCTCACTTTTATGTTATAATTACAGAAGCAAAAGCAGATGAAACTTAGCTAGAAACAGCCTAGTTAATTAGACTGGAGGGTGTGCTGTGTGTGATTCTCCCCATCCAACCACAGAGATCCTCTCATCGTCAGCAAAATCCCACCCACACACATACACCCACTGTGACCCCCATGGTGCTCAATGGTTTCCTCATAAACCACACCTTCTCTGATCTGGAGAGGCTGCCTTGGGTCACCTCACACACACATGCACACATAAACATGTACACACTCTACAGAAATTAAGTCCTCATCAAAGGTGGGAAAACATTTTGCTTTTAGACATGTTTATCATTTTTCGTATTTTTCACAGACAATATACTGAGGCTTAAGTGGCTGCTAAAATAACCACTAACCTAGACTTTGATAAAATAGAAAGTGCTGAATTCCAAATTGGGATGTACTTCTCAATTCATTTTGCCCCCACCACAAGCCAAAGAGAGGTCTTACAAGTGAAATTAGATTATGTCTGACGTTCACAAAACCTCCCACCAATAGTAATTATTAGCTTACATGTTCAAACTTTGCTTTTCAGAAAAAAAGTGTTTAAAAGAAAATGAAACTAATTTAGATTACAATGCAAAGGATATTCATTTATAAACTTCAGAATTTACTCCACCACTGATCCAAATGCATTTCTGGGTGGCAGTTTAGCATCATTTATAAAATCGAAGAGCTGGAGGAGTCATTGAAAAATCATCAAGCCAGTCATCTGGGTTCAGATGTTACTGTACCCGTAGTAGGCGAAGAAAAGAAAGTCTACCTCCTTTCTAGTGAAGGCCATATAAGCAGCCACAACTTCCCTTCTTATCCTGTCTCCAAATCTCGAAATCCCGCTGGTTCATCAGATCCTTTTGGAATACGATTAAGCCTCTTTTGTTTTCTTTTAGCTTCAAATGAAAGGGAAGACTCGTGGTAACATTTACATAGTAACCCTAACACCAAAATTATTAATAAATATGGAAAATGATGAGGCACAGAGCATAAAGTCACAGAAGGTGAGAATCCTGCACGTCTGCCATAAGCCACCATCATCCTGGACTTGATTTCATACTGACTACGAGATGAAAGTTTGGGTTCTTTCCATCTTGTTTTTCCTTTCCTTGCTAAGATCTCTTTTCCTTCCTTCTCTTTTACTTTGTTGGGGAGGGGGGGGAAGATGACAGATGTTAGATAAGGGCCCTGGACTTTCCCAAGAAAGAGGAAGGCATGAAATCATGAAGTTGAAAAGATTAGAAAATCATTCTGCTAACTGTGTTCAATTGCTGTGAAAATATCTGTTACTTTTCCTGCTCTCCAGTAAATGAATCCCAACTTCCTGCTCAGTGGACCATTCGTCAGCGGAGGGGAGTGCAGAAGTGTTACTGCTGCCAGCCTTCCAGGGCGAGGCAAAGATGTCAGTTTCTCTCAGGGCTTTGATCACTCTCACTTGCTATATCAAAAGGACCCACAGAGTGCTTTTAAAGAGGCTTTCAATGGCACCATAAAAGAGAAACATGCTCAGTAACAGTTATGGAAATTGGACTGAGACTAAGGCTGGAACCATGCCCACTTCACATCCATCTGCCACCCACCCAGAATGTGACAGCTTTGCCTCCTAGACACCACTCTGCCTCTTCCATATGTTTGGAAAGTTGCCTTCCTTTTTGAAAAGGTAACACACCTACCGTAGAACTTTTAAGTGCAAACTTCTCTCACGGGCAATGACTAGTTTTATTCAACCTTATAGTTTGTTTTCTTTTTCAGTATTTTAACATCTTGACGACTTTCATTCATTGTCTTATTTATTTATGGAGCATCTAAAAGGCGTCAGACACCATGCTAGGCTTCGGTTAGAAAATGGTGAGCCAAAACTTGCACATTCCTTGTGTTCGGTGGAGCTTACAGTCTATCTAGTGGGGAAGGTAAATAAAAAAAGTCACTAGCCGGCCCAGTGGTGCAGACGTTAAGTGCACACGTTCTGCTTCTTGGTGGCCCAGGGTTCACCAGTTCGGATCCCAGGTGCAGACATGGCACCACTTGGCAAAAGCCATGCTGTGGCAGGCATCCCACATATAAAGTAGAGGAAGATGGGCATGGATGTTAGCTCAGGGCCAGTCTTCTTCAGCAAATAAAAAAGAGAAAGATTGGCAGTAGTTAGCTCAGAGCTAATCTTCCTCAAAAAAAAAAATAATAATAATAAAAAAATTTTAAAAAGTGAAAAAGTCACAAATGTGACCTTTGTATGCAGACGTGTGTCACATGCACACATGCAGACAGACATGCACATACTCGGTGCTATGAGTTTAGTAAAAGCTGAGCTGACCTGGTCTAGGAGGTCAGAGAAGACTTCACGAATGAAATAGTAACTGAGCTGAGATGCAGAAGAAACAGAAGCCCCTTCCATAGTAAAATCACTTTCTTCTCTTCTACACAAATCTATATTTCTCTTGGATCAACATTGTTCACAGTTTCCACTAAGAATGAGAATAATCCATCTTCTCTTATAAATAAAAGTTTGGATACTGAAAATATAAAACCCATTCATCTCTTTGTTGAACAATAAACAGAATACAGCTGGGCTTTTCCCGTCTGCTTTCCCACTGAAATTGTTAAACTCATCAAGATTAAATGAACAGACCTCCCTTCACATATAAGTCATGCTGCTCACCCTCCATAAGTAGGATACAAATTAGAGAGGGTTTTTTCCTTTAGTAACAAGACTTTCTTTTTCTTGATATCCATATTCTTTCTCATTCCACTTTCTCTATGAAAGTACATGAAAGGAACATATTTGTAAAGGCAATATACTGGATCGAAGACGGAATCAGAGTCTAACCCACTTCAAAGCATTCTCAAACACCTTAATAAGGGTGCCTTAAAAACAAAAATTGTGTCTTTGAGCAATTTACAACATCATCTCAATCCTTCCTGGATTCTTTGTTAAGAGATAGCTTGCATCTTCAAGCCCCAACGTTTTTTCTTGACCTTACAATCTCAACCCCTTCCTGTAATTCTGACTACAATTTCCCATATGTAGGAAGACTTTAGTGGTCTTTCTAGATAGACCAAGTTCTCTTTAGTTCTTTATGTAATTCTCCTGCTCTGATTTTTGTTACCACAACTTATCCAGCATTTTGGCTTAGATGCAGAATCTCAGGGAAACTGGACAGATTAATCAGGCCCAGTGACAAAGATCCTGTGTTTCTCATCTATATGGAAACATAAAATATGGCACAGTCAGACCCAGAGTTTTTCCGGAGTGATTACAGGGAAGCAACATAGATCTTGTCCATTACTCCTCCTTGTTTATGAGCCTGTCACTCTATCAGAGAAGAAAATGAAATAGGTCTGCCATTATTTGTCTTCACAGTGCCACGCTGACTGTTTCCTAGTTTATCATGCATTTTTATTCTCTCCCACAGGATAGTCTCATTGACAATTTCACGCAAGTCTTGCAGGAAAGGGCAACTGCCAAGGTTAGTATAAACAAGGGGCCTGGAATCCAAGGAGATCAGTATCCAAGTAAACCAGGTAGCTGCAATCCAGGAACGCCTGCAGGGTTGGGAAAATGAGAGTCCATACCTAGACAAGGACTTGCGGAACAAGTATTGGAAACCAAAACAAGTAGGATCTCAATACCAAGTCACATCATTTTGTCTTTCCCTGTTCATTCACATATTTTCTGGAAAGCAGGAAGCAGCTCTCAAGCTTGGGCTGCCTGGTTGGAGTGGAGTGATATGCACAAAGTAGAGCAGCATCTGAAACTTGCTCTGGGTCCCCTGCTTCATAACAACATCATAAATAACTCAGCAATTAACTAATATTCAATGCTTTCCTGCTGTTAGATTCACATGAGGGTATTATGCAAGAGGAAGGCCATCTACCATGATGCTGTCTTCACAATATTGAGGATATGTTCACAGACATCTCAAGGGTATTCCTAATACTTCATTATAAATCTATCACCCAAGAACTTATATAAACGATTTTCAAACATAGTTATCCATACAAAGTAAAAAAATTCTTGGGGGTAACATATTCCATATGTTTACAACTTAGTTTGTATAAAAGTATCATATTTCACTTTATTTAACCTAAAAAGAGAAAAGAAACTAATATGTATTAAGCATCAAATATGTAGTAATAAGAGGCTGTTTGTCATACTCAACTCATTTTATCTTCACAAGACTGTTACAATGTCCATTTTACAGGTTAGGAAACTGAAGCTCAATGAGGTCAACTGCTCAGTTAGTGTTGGGGGAGTAGAGAAATGCAGAGATAGGACAGACAAGTCTGACCTCCAAACATCTGCCTGCCACCTATTCCCACACCTGCCTCCTGTTCCCAAACCTGCTTCCTGTTCCCACACCTGCCTCCTGTTCCCACACCTACCTTCTGTTCTCACATCTGCCTGCTGTTCCCACACCTGCCTCCTGTTCCCACACCTGCCTCCTGTTCCCACACCTGCCTCCTGTTCCCCCACCTGCCTCCTGTTCCCCCACCTGCCTCCTGTTCCCACATCTACCTCCTGTTCCCACATCTATCTTATCTTCCCACACCTGCCTCCTGCTCCCACACCTGCCTCTTGTTCCCACACCTGCCTCCTATTCCCACACCTGCCTCCTATTCCCACACCTGTCTCCTGTTTCCACACCTCCCTCTTGTTCCCACATCTATCTTCTGTTCCCACACCTGCCTTCTGTTCACATGAAAAGTGCCTCCTGAGTTCTTGGTAAAGATGGTGGCCTTATAACATGCTATTGTCTCTCCTTCTCCCCTCAAAATTCCTAGATATTACAAAATAGCTTATTGAAACTTAGATGAGGAACCCTCAGCAAACCTCAGATTCAAGGACACTATTAGGAATCCCTACAAGATAGGAGATCGCATCTAAACAAAGAAGGAAAACAAAGTTCCAACGTCTGCAGGAATGGCCTGGAACTCAACGGCTGTAAACGAGGAGTGATTGCTAACAATGGAGCAACAAAAGAGCAACAACAACTGCACGAAACAACTTCTAGATGATGTCAACATGCTAGTTGACGGGATAGGGAAGGAGAGGAGAAAAATGAAAGAACACTATAGTTCTTTTCTTGGACAAGGTGGATTAACATAGTAATTTTGAGCCATGTTAAAAAAATAATATATACATATATTTAAAATATACATAAATTAAACATATTTGACATATACATGTCAAAATATAAAATTTTACATTTTAAATACATGTAGTTTATTGTATGTCAATGTACTTCAATAAAACTGTTTAAAAGGGGGTCAAGTGTGTGCATTAAAATTTTATAATGCCAACCAGAGAAATGTTTAGCTTCCAAAATATTAAAGGAGGAGTAAATAAACAACTACAAAAACAACAACAAACACAAGACAGTCAATTCCACAAAAGGCAGAAAAGGGGGTGGGGAAAACATAAAATAATTCCTACAGAGCAAAATTCGAATTACACATAACTATATTAAACTCAAAAGGCAAAGTGAACATTTAAACTTTGAAATAAAACAATTTTACATAATTCATATATTAAGAAATAAATTTAAAGACAAATTGGAACAGGAAATTTAACCATACTGAAAGGACTACATATCAAAACCTGTAGGGTATGCCCAGAGAGATTCTCAGAGGAAATTTTCAGCAATAGATATGCTTAATAGCAAATAAAAATGCTAACATAAAGAATTAAGTTTTCAATTAAAGATAAAAACAAAAGAAAATGTAAAGGTAAAAGTTAACTAAATCAAAAATAAAATTATCAATGAAATGAGATTTGTTCTTTTAAAATAGCCAAAGATAGATGACAAACAAGCACATGAAAAGATATCCAAGTCATTTACCATGAGAAAAACAAAAATTAAAGCCATAATATCACCACACGATATTATCAGAATGAATAGAATAAGAAAATAGTGACAACACCCAATGCCGGTGAGGGGGAACAAGCTCTCCGGAAAACCATTTGGCAGTTACTTATAAAACTAAACGTGCAATTACCATAAGACCCAGCAATGGCACTGTTGAGCATTCATCCCAGAAAAATGAAAATGGATGTTCACACAAAAACTTCTCAACAAATGTCATAGCTGCTTTATTCATAATTCTATTTATATATGTACCATGGAATACTACTCAGCAATAAAAAGAAATGAATTATTGGTACACACAACAATTTGGATGAATCTCAAGGGAATTATGTTGAGTGAAAAACACAACATTTTTGAAACGAAAATTCTTAAAAATGGAAAATAGATTAGTGATTTCCAGGGGTTAAGGATGGGGGAGTGCGTGTGTATAGAACGGACATGAGTGTGCTTGTAAAAGGGCAGCAGGAGAGATTATTGTGGCGCTGGAACTGTGTAGCATCTTGACCACAGTGGTATAAAGACAAATGTAGCCATGCGAAAAAATTACACAGAACTAAATACACACACATAAATGAGCTCAAGTAAAGCTGAGCAAATGAATAAGATCGTGCGTGTCCGTATCCCGGTTGTGATATTGTACTACACTGCTGCAAAATGTTACCGTCAAGGAACCTGGGTAAAAGGCATATGGGATCTCTTTGTAGTATTGTTTACAACTTCATGCTAATCTACAATTATCTCAATTTAAATTGAAAAATTTGAAAGAGATAAACTTTTGGCAAGTATAATCTGGAAAACAAGACAAGGCACAAATAAATATTAGGAATAAAAAAGGAAACAAAACCTAGGAAATAATATTAAAGTTTTAGGACAATGTTACGAATAATTGTCAAATTTAAATCTTAGTTAAAATGACAAATTTCCTGGGAAAAATTACCCAGATTATCTCATGAAGAAGTTAAAAATCTGAATAGATCAATACAAAAGAAATTGAAACAGTAATCAATACAATCTCCCTAGACCTGTGACACCCAATTTCTCTGTACAGAAAAGAGTGACCACAGCTGGCCTGAGACTGTTATCCTTAGGAAGTCAGTTTGCAAGTTTGGCTAGTGCCCCGAGCATGACTGGTAAAGAGTTCCCTACACTGATGTAACGCTTCCTCTAAATGAGCGGCTCACTGTGCCTAAACTCTATAAACAGCATGGTTTATGCTAAACACCTGTGTTCTTTCTGGAAGGCTGGAATTTTGGCGCATGCTATCTAGAGGGTGCTCATGTAACCAGTCCCAGCTGAGTGTCTAGTGAGCATCCCCAGTAGACCACACTTCCATGTGTTCATCTTGCTGCTGTGGAAACACACGTGCTCCAGGTGACTCCACCGGGAGAGGACTCCTGGACGCTTGCACCTCAGTTCCTCCAAACTTTGCCCCATGGGCCTTTGCCTTTGTTGATTTTCCTCATTCCCTTTTGCTGCAATAAATCTTAGTCACGAGTATAACTAAAGACTGAATCCTGTGAGTCTTTCTAGCAAATTCCCAAACTTGGAGGAGTGGGTCTTGGAGACCTGTGACACACTCCTTCATTGCCCAAAAAAGGCACAGGTACAAACGACACTCTGAGCAAGTTTAACCAAACTTTTAAGTAAAAGAAAATTCATTTTCTACAAGCTGCTCCCAAACATACAAAAAGCTATCCTGTGTTTATAATATAACCACACAGGATTTATGGAAGAACAGACAATCCTGGCACAATTTTAATTTGAGTATCATTGCAAAAGTCCTAAACAAATTATCAGCAAATCAAATCTAGCTGTTTACTAAAAGAAAGAATCATTGTGATCAGGTTGCTCAGGACAAAGACCTTAACTTCTCTCTTCCTCACATACCCTGCATGCAATTGAAAACCCAGAAAACCCAGTAAGCTCTACTCCAAAATAGAAGAACTTCACTACCCTTTACCAGGTCTGTCTCCATCATCTCCCTCCTGTATTCTTATAATGAGCTCTTAATATAAATCTCCCTCTTCTTCTCTTGCTCATCACCCCATACACTCTATGAGTCCAGAGAGAACCTGCAGAGCCACAAGGCAGCTCATGCCACCACTCTGCTCAGACCGGCAAGGTCAGCCCATTTAAATCAGAGTACAAACTCACTCCCCACATCTGATTCCCCTTACCTGCTCTACTCTCTCTGTTTTACATTGCACTTGTCTCTTCCCTGTAAAAATATGATTTTCTCATTTATTATATTTATTTTATTTTTTTTCAAAGATTTTATTTTTTTCCTTTTTCTCCCCAAAGCCACCCGGCACATAGTTGTACATTCTTCGTTGTGTGTCCTTCTAGTTGTGGCACGTGGGACGCTGCCTCAGCGTGGTTTGATGAGCAGTGCCATGTCCACGCCCAGGATTCGAACCAACGAAACACTGGGCCGCCTGCAGCGGAGCGCGTGAACTCAACCACTTGGCCACGGGGCCAGCCCCTCATTTATTATATTTATTTTTTATTTCCTCCTTCCATCATTAGAATGTGAGCTCCATGACGGCAGGAATTGGGGATGCTTTGTTCTCTGATGTAAATCAAGTGCCTAGAAAATTGCCTGTACCTGTAAACATTTAATATTTTTTAATTAATATATGTCTGAGAACTGAAAAGTAGTCCTACCTAAGGAAAGACATCATGTAATTCACTACATTAACATGTTACACACACATACACTCACATCCAATGAGCTTAATAGATGTTGAAAAGTTTTTACTTTAAAAAAGTCTCTTAGCAAATAGGAGAAAAATTCTCCTGCTTCATTAAAGAAAGAAATAGTAAACATCATGCTTAATTGTTAAATTAGAAGAATTTCGTCAAAATGAGAGAAAGGAAAAAAGATGCTCACTTTCATAGCTACTACTACGTATTTTACTGAGCATCCTAGAAATGTAATACGACAAAGAAAAAAGAAATAAAACATGTAGGCTAGAACGCAGGAGATAACTAGCCATTAGGCAGGACTGTCACTTATTAGAGAACCAAATGGAATCAACTGTTAAAATACTAGCACTAAGTTCAGTAATGTGACAAGATATAAAAATCAACATACAAGAATTGATAATTCTCCTACACACCAGCAATAACCAATTAGAAAGGTAATTTCAGAAAGAACATAAAAAAGATATTCAGAGCAAAGACTGCAAAACACCTAGGAATAAACCTAACAAGAAACATTCAAGATCTTTATGGAAACAACTACAAAACATTTCTCCCTCTCTCTGTAGTCTAACCACGCTGGGCTCTGTACTGTTTTTTGGTTGGTTGTTTGTTTGAGGAAGATTAGCCCTGAGCTAACATCTGTGCCAGTCTTCCTTTATTTTTTTTTTTTTGTATCTGGGTCACCTCCACAGCGTGGCTGGTGAGTGGAGTAGGTCCATGCCCAGGGTCCACACGGGGGATCCGAACGTGCTAACCTGGGCTGCCGAAATATGTGGAATTTTAACCACTCAGTCAAGGACAGGGCCCTCTGCATATTTTTTGAACACATCAGGCAGCCTCCTTCCTTGCAGATTTGCATTTGTTGTTCCCTCTGGAAAGCAGGGCTTTCTCAAGATATAAACATGGCTCAGTTCCTCTGCTGATTCAAGTCTGTGCAAACATTACTTTATCGGTGACAATTTCCCTAATCAAACATGGTGCCTGTGTGTGCACACACACACGTGCACTTCTATTGTTCTCTCTCGCTATATCCTACTTTATTTTTCCTTTGGGCATTTATCACAATGGAACATATTATATATTTGAATCTTATTTGTTTGTTTTCTCTATTCCCCCACTAGAATATAAGCTACTTAAGTAAGAGTAGGGGCATTTTTATCAATGTTGCATCCCCAATACCTAGAACAGTGCCCTAAAGATAGTATGTGCTAAAAAATATTTGTTGAGTGAATAACATACAAGAATACCTGATTAAGTTGAGATGTGCATGGAGGGGAAGTGTTGACACTATAAATAGGCTAATGATACTGATTTAATCTACAAATTCAATATGATCTTAATCAACAGTCCAATAAAATGTTTCCATAGAACTTGACAAGATAATTCTGAAATTCATATAGAAGGGTTAATGCTTAGGAATAGCCAAAGCCTGGAATTATACCCTATCAAATATCAAAATATGTTACAAAGGTGTAAAATTAATAAAATATGACATTGGCTCAGAAATTGACATCTTGATCAATAAAACAGAAGATAGAGAAGTGGGCCCATCACATGTGAAAATTTTGTATATGAGAAAAATCAGGATTTCAGGTTAGTGGATAAATGCTTTTAAGTAGTTATATTTCAAAAACTCAAGAAATGCTTATTTCACAATATACACATATTTTAATGCATCATGTTGTACATCTTAAACTTACACAATATTATATGCCAATTATATCTCAATAAAGCTAGGGGGGAAAAAGATATACTGAAAAAAATACATATGAGTAAAGATTATTTTTACCTGAGCCCGCCTACCTCTAAGGGTTGTTCTGAGGATTAAAGGAGATGGTACATGTAAAAGAACAATAAAAATAATTAAAATGCCCCTAACATAATAAATATTCAGTAAATTTAGTATTAATAATTATTTTATAATTTTATAATAATAAATTGAACATTGATGAAAACAATTAAATCTTATTCTTTGTGTTTTAGTCCTTAGAATGTTTGCCGAGTTAAACCAGAATATAGTCTTTCATTCTCTTACCTTGCTCTACCATCTTTTGATGTCTTTTACTTCTTGACTTATTTTAATAATTGGTTCAAAAAAGCAATCTTCCATGCACAAATGCAACATAGTTACGCAGAAGATTAATCATTTTTATAAGCGATTTTAAGTGTGAAAGTGAGAGGAAATAGAAAGCGTCAACCATTTTTTTTAACATCAAAGTAATTTGCACATAGCAAGGTATGCTTGCCTTCAAGTTTCACAGGTTGGAACATCTGTCTACTTAAGACTACACTGCTGCTGGGAATATAAATTGTTACAGAAAGCAAAAAGTAGTAAGTTTTTCTTCCCTTAAATTGTGTCAAATTACCTAACAAATATATCTATATTTTCTAATAACATCTATCTGAAAATGACTTCTAAATAGGTACTTAGTTAAAATTTTCTTCCTAGGGAGTAAAAATGTATGGGGAGGGGGAAAGTTGGGGGCAGTGATTTGCCATGACAAATGAAGCCAGAGGATAACTCTAATGCATCTTCTTAGCCTAGGATATACAACAAGCCGTGAATAATCAATAGCGACATAAATCAAGAACAGATCACATGTTAAAATAAATTTAAAACTTCTGTATTTGAAGAATAGGGGTGGGCAACTGATTCAGAATTGTAGGTAATATAGCAATGGTTTGGCTAATTAATAGGGATGCTCTAAATTCAATTTATGTAACCACCTAGAATAATTATAGTGCTCAGGAGAAACTAAAAAGCAAGAACACCACAAAATCCAAGGTAAAGTGGTTTTTAATGCATACCGGTAGAGGCTTTGGTTTATTAATGATTCATAATCATTACCTAAAATAACATAGTTTCTCAAAGAATTTTATTCATCTTTCAAGTAACTATAAGCAGTAATACATCCCTGAGGTTTGAAAAAGGAAAAATTGTTCTTGGCTTTCATTTCCATAATATGCTCTTGCAGTCTTAAGAAGAGCAACAATTTTAGCCTCAAACCTCCCCAACTAAAATCCTTCATCCTGTGTATAAAAATCAAGAATTAATTCTCACTTCATCCTCAAATCTGAGAAAGTATGAATAAAGAAACACATTTGCAGAAGTTCTGGTGATGGATATAAGCAGAGTGAAAGAGGCTGAATTTTTAGGAGAGGATAAATACCACTCCAACGTGTTTTCTTAAATTAGGAAAATATATCAAAGGTTATTATAAAATATTAAATTTGCTAATGATATACAAAGAGCTCTCAGAGGTTAACCATATTCCTTCTACAAAAATAGAAATCGTTAATCACCATCTCAATTGAGTTACTCATGGTGAGTCATCATTTATGTTAGCCTAATGTGGTCTGGGATAGTCTCACTCATGTTCATGGTTTCTGGAGGCCCCCCAACCACCTTTAAATCAAAAAAGAGAAAAAAAGAGAGGTAAGAAGATAAAGGTAGAGAATGCTACAGAGATTCTGTATCACCATAGAACTCCAATCACTGAATAAATTAAATAAAACTGACCTCTAACAGACAGACAGTTGAAAACAGATGATTAAAATCATGATTTTGCATAAAATTTCATAAAAGATGGTGTTACAATGTGGCTTTATAATATAAGTGACCAGAGCTGTTCATTTCCTATGAATTTGCCATTGGAAAAAGGAGGAAATCTCTTCATTTCTCTCTTCTCACATTTACATACATTTTACATGTACATAAAACGTATTCCATGTACATAAAACATATTCCATGTACGTTTCTTTGAAGATACATAAGGGACATGCAGAATATCAGTGGGAGAGGGATCTTACAACGCCCAACCGTTGGCAATAAAATAAGAGGCTTGGGTAGATCATGTTGCTATGATAACAAAACAGTTTGGGGTAAAGTCCTAGCCTCTTTTCAGTACAAGGATTAAATAACAAAAAAACAAAATTTAGGCTAATTAGCAGGCACTATCTACATCATATCTGTCCCTTAAGATAGATCTCAAATAGCACTTGTTCCACAAAAACAGTTTGATGCCTACCTCAGCCCATTCAGCCTCTCCTGCTGCAATAATTCAATGGAGCTTATTAGTGGTCGGACACTTGTGGGGCATGTTACTTATGTATAATTTCCCTTCACCCCCCTGACACTGCCATAGCCACATTGGCTTCCTTCTCATTATTCCTCAGATATTAACATACCAGGCACCATCCCACCAAAGGGCTTTGCACTAGCTAGTCCCTCTTGCCTGGAAGGTACTTCCACAAGATATGCACAGAGTGACTCACTGCCTTCAAGACTTTCCTCAATCATCACCTTCTGCATGAACATCCCTGCATCCCTCCCTGACCCCACACTCCCAAATGCCTGGATCCTGCTCTACTTATCCTTTTTTCATCAGCTAATTATCATCATCTGCTAACATACTATTCATTCCCTTATTTACTATGTCTACTATTTATCGCCTGTCTCCCCCTTTCAGGATGTAAGCTCCGTGAGAGCAGGAATCTTTTCTAGTGCACTGCTGTATTCCAAGAGCACAGAAGAAGATCTGACACATAGTAGGTGCTCAACAAATATTTGGTGAGTGAACAAATGAACACGTCTCTAAGCCTCACAACAACCCATAAGATAGGTGTTACCTTTCATTTAAGATAAGAAACAAAACCTTAGGAACATCAATAAGTGGTCCAAGGTGACACAACCAGGAAGTGCAGAAGCAGAATTACTACTGCACAGTAGGAGGACACCTACATTATTACACTTACTACTTTGAACTCAAAAGTAGCATTAGTTCTATGCACACCTCATTTTCCCCGCTAGTACTGTGTCTTCTGTTCAGTAAGTTCTCAGTAAACACAGGTGAGAAAGGAAGGAGAAGGAACAGGTCATAACCATACCCATTATCAGCAGTTCTAACTTTCAGAAAGTAAGCTATGGAGGGGAAGAACAGTGCAAATTAATAGTCTATTTTCCAGCACCACCATCCCTACAAAAGTCAAGCAGAAGAAGAATCCATCTGTTATAAGAGCCTACCCAGTCCCAGTTCCCTTGATAATTCTTTAGAAGAATGATATCTCATATTCTTCTTCCAGTCTGTGGGTACTAGTCCAGAAACTGACTTGAAATTAATAAAATAACGCTTTTAAAGTTTGGCAATATAGAAATCAATGCCATGTATTTACCCAATCTTTCTTTCTTTCTTTGTGTCATTTTTCAGCTTGAGTATGAAGTATTATTGCACCAAAAAGAGTATTTATTAAAAATTATCATAAAGCTGGATTTTTTAATATTTTCTTTATGTTCCCTTCTCTCACTACTTAAGGAATTAGGAACAATTTTAAATTATATTTAAATACCCTACCACTAAATTAATATGCTACTTCCAAATGTATTAGTGTTTATATGTAGAAATACACAAGTGCCTCTCATAATCTGGGAATTAACTCTATGTAATATTGCCATATGAGATGTTACAAAGAGTGAACACCTTTGATAAAATAGTCATATTTCAAATTTCAGAGCTGAGTCAGTGCCTAGCACAGAACAGACATTTAATAAATGTTTATGGAATCAGATCAATACCCCACAGGTCTCAACCAGAGATCCCCCTGCTCCAGTTATACAATGTATGAAAAGTAACAATCTTTTTACCTAACTGGCTATGTGATTTTATAACCAAAAGTCTTATGAGGTTCTTATCAATTATTTGGGTAGAAGTAATGGTGCTTTTTAATTTTTTCTGCCTTAAATTAATGCCATCAACTCACTATCCAAATTTGTACATTCTCCTAAGTTCTTCCCTCCCTATTTCTTGAAATGGGGGAACTACAGGTTTTGGCATGCATCACATCGAATAAAACACTTAAAGTTTGTAAGGTTCCCAAACTAGTGTCATTTGTAGAAAAATCTGATGATAAACACCAGAGCAAAATATGGCATACGTATGAGTGGTGTGCTCTATTCTTTCCCAGTCGACTTTTCTAGGGTTACAAATGCCATGAAGACGCACACGTGATACTTAAACAAGGGAAGGCAGTAAAAGTAAAGGTGGAACTGTTTACCTCCTGAACTCCTTTAGATTAATTCTTTGCGTTCCAATGTATTCTTTGTATCCCAATATTGAACACATTGGCTCCCAATTTCTGATGAAGTGAAAGCATAAGCAAGTGGGGAAAAAATGTTATTCCAAAAAGCATTCAAAAGCGTTAGCTGTTTATGGAAGTGCCAACATTTTGGTGACAATTGATGCCTAACAATAGTACTAAATTCTCTTTTATTGAACACTTACTTGATGTTAGGTAATGTGAAAGCATTTTATGTACGTTATCTCATTTAATCTTAAATGCAACTTTAGTGAGAGAAAGGTATTATAACTCCCACTTGATAAAGGAAGAAACTGTGGTTTAGAAATAAGCAACTTGCCCAAAGTCACCCACCCAGTAAGTGGCAAAACCAGGATTGAACCCTAGTGTGGCTGATGTTCATATTCTTTACAAACATACTTGGAATAATTGGGTGATTGGAGGAACACTATTGAAAGGAAGACGCAGCTTGAAAGAAGGTCAATAAATTTCCTGAGCATCCAAACTCGTTAATGTTACTCTTTATAACATGTCAAAAAATTGGCTGCTTCTTAGGGTCAGTGCTTTATTTTATTAAAAAGAACAACTCTTATGGGAGGAGTAATTAACTTTGGGGAAAAGCCTTTTTATCAGAACGCTAAAACAATTAAGTTTTTGTGCCACTGAAGTGCCTTTTCTGCTTTTTTGATGAGAAAAAAATCTTTCCCCACTGCCGTATAAATCCTGGATTCTGTTCTGAAAACCTCCAGGCCAGAAAACACTACTAACGGGATTTGAAAACACAGAGAAGCCCTGGAACTGGTTTGATTAGAGAGGAGAGACGCATGACTCACAGAGGGTCAGACCGTGTTCCCTCAGTGTGGCACACATGCGAACAAATGCTGAGTCTCAGAAACAGTCGTCTCATCTTTGCGGCTCTCAACCCCAACAGATGATCGATTTAATTCAACTGTAAGGGAAGACGTCCAGACACAGGTAAAAAGAGCAGAGCCCCCATGATACAGCTAGGCAATTTTCTATCAACTTGATCACTGAGAAGAGTCCTGAAAGATCTAGAAGCAATTCATGTGGGAACTAAAGTGGTTCGTTTTCTAGAAATGCAAGAAATTAAGGTTTGAGGATCCAAACCAATGAAATGGCAACACAAACTAACACAAAAATTGGAGCTTGCACTACAGTTTAAAACGTTTAACTGTCGTGAGAGGGTAGATTAGAAAACGACACTTTGTTTTGCCACAGTCAGCCTAAGATCTGCTTTAGTCCTGTTACATAGCTTTCCATTGTTATACAGCTTCTATTGTTCTGCATTAAATTTCCTAATTTTTTTATGAAACTGAGCTCTGTTCATCTCATCACAAGACCAGGAATTACGCGTTTACTTCTCCCTACTCAAATTTACCCTGAGAGGGGGACAAGAGGGCAAAAAAAGTCACTTTTTACATTGTCTCAAGTGGTGTTTGCCAAAAATATCAGTGCATTCACACAAATGCTGGAAGTTTATGATGTGATATCAATTGAAATCTATTTACCTCTTTACTCTAACAGTCAATTCTGACCTGAAGACTGAAAGCGTTCTGTGAATGAGAAATTTATCTGCATCAAAATCCAGTATAATACCAGGCCTAAAATCCTTTCTAATTGTACATGTAAAATCCTGCTTAATACTTGCTCTGACTATTTACTGGAAATGAGATGAGGGAAGAATTTGCTCAATATGCCTGCCTGAAAATGGACCAAGCATTCCAATGTGCTGCTCTCTCATTGACCCATTTTCACAAAATCGTTTAACTACTTGGACATCATCCTCTTAATTCTTCAAGTCCAAAGCATACCCCACATTATTCTAAATACCTTAACATTCCTATGTCTCTCTCTCTCTCTTTTTTTTTTTTAGCATCTAATTGCTTTTCCACTGAAATTCCTTTCAAAAGACTGAACAGGAATCCGATTACTGCAAGAAGCATCATATTAACAGTCAAGGATTCAGTTCCTAATCTTCCTATCAAAGTAGGGAATGCTTTCCAGCATGAGGCAGGCCCCTTCACCTCTGCTTTCCATCTTTGTGAGCGATCATAGTGTCATGCATGACTAAAAGCATGGCTTTGGCATCAGACTAATCTATATTCTAATCCTTACTAGATGTGTGATTTGGGGTAAGTTATTTCTTCTTTTTGTCTTGCTTTCCTCATCTGAGAAATATTAGCAATAATGTTAAAATGTAAACTGAATTAAATGAGAAAGTGTTTGTAAAAGCTTAGTAAACGTTTAAGTGATTGACGGATAACTGATAGTTACATGGCTTGGTTCTGTGTCCCATTTTAAAAAATCCATTTCTACAATGTTGGGGTAAAGAAGGTTTTACTAAAAATGGTTCAAAAGCCAAAAGAATCCATAAAATAAGAGGTTTGTTAGACCACAAAAAAATTTAAAATTCCTGTATGGCAAATAATAAGATAAATAAGTAAATAAAAACTACTAAAAGAAGGCTAAAGAACTAGGACAAACAAAAAGTTATATCCTTAATACGTAAGAAAGAAAAAAGATAACAAAAATCAATAAAAAAGAAAATTCACATAAATAAAATCAATGGATAGGGGACATTAATAGGTAATTTGCAAAATATATACAAATGATCAATAAACATAATAAATACGCTCAACCTCACTAATCATTGAGTATTAGAAATAAAAACAAAAATTTTTTTCAACTATCAGTCAGGCAAAAATATTTTAAAATTGACAAAATCAAGAAATAAAAGAAATGGGCACCCTCAAAATATATTGGTAGAGTTTGAAGTTGTTATAACCTTTCAGGTTTGGCACTATGCACCCAAATAAAAAATGTGAATGTCCTTTGTGCCAACTACCCCACTTCCGGGAATTTGCTTCCAAAAAGATAACTGTCCCTGTACCAAAATATTTGTGGAAATCATGTTTATCATAATATTGTTTATAATGTAAATATTGGAAGCAATTTAAAAGTTTATCTACATGGGATTGCTTTAGAAGAGTGGGGTACAGCCACACAAAGCAGCACCATATAGCCATTCAAAAGCATGGTATATACTTATAGTCACTCACAGAAAAGACATCCCCAACACACTGTGAGCATAGGAAGAGGTTACAAAATAACACGCATGGTCCAGTCTCATTTAGAAAAATGCTCTGTGCATACACGTGCATGTGCATAGAGAAATGTCAGAAAGCATAGTCACCGAAATCCCTCTAGGTAGGGCTTCAGGTGACTATGATTTCTCATTTAGATTTTATGTATAGTTTCATTTTTCTTCACAAGTATAAATTATTTTTATAATCAGAAAAAAATGAAGCTGTTTTCATATTAGAAAACAAATCGCATAGCTATTTCCCTAGAGATGATATTTTAATAATGATATAACTGCTCTAGGGGTTTTTTCTATATGTTTTATAAAGTTAGAAAAGCATTCTGGGATCCACAGAGAGAAAAGGAAAAACGGCACTGCTGCATAAAAAGGGAATTACAGCCTTGCTGAGATGATTAAACCAAGAGCCTCACACACTCTGCGTGGAATAAGACCACCTGACCAAGTTTCAGGTCTTACTAGCTGGACGGCTTCAGCAAGTTACTTACTCTCTCTGTACTCAACTTTCTCTTCTCTGTAAAACATGGGTAATATTATCACTTAACTCATAAGGTTATTACGAGGATGAAATGAGTCAATTTATGTAAAGTACTTAGATTCATATCTGACATCCTAGAAAAAATGTCAGCTGTTCATTGTAAAATGAGATAATGTATGGAATCATCCTTGCCTGTCCTGGAAGTACAATGAATATTTATTATTGTTATCATCTACCTGTTCATCACGAGTCACCTAAGAACGATGAGAAGATGGATCATTTTCTCTGTCTCAGAATACCGAGGGTCAACCAGTCAACTGAACGTGATTAAATTTAAAAATAGTATCTCCAAACCAAGGGTAGAAAGAGAGGCCAGTGAAAGCTTAGGAATGCATACCAGAGAGCCAAAGTCCCAGGTTGTCCACTCTTAGCAGGGTGATATCAATTACTTTGACAAATCAATAAACTCTTATATAAAACTATTATTAATACTCTGCATTTATACAGTGCATGGCAGTTTTCAGGGCACTCGCCCATCTCGATAATGGGGTGGCAGTGTATCTGATCACTGTGCCAACTCAATGGGAGATGGAGACTGGTGCTTGGCCGTCACTTTAGGACCCCAATCCCCACTGGAGCAAATGGTATAGGGGAGCCAGAGGCCTAGGAAGAATGGTGGAGAGGAATGGGGAAGAGAAGGCAGATAAAAGCGAGCGGAGCCAGGATACTGACGTGTGTGAGTAGCAGCAACAGGACAGAAACCCCCAAAGAATATTTTATATCATCTCTGGAACTCCTCTGGTGGACTCTGGGAAACTTACTCTGAGTGCAAATAAATAAAATAGGGAAAACAAAAGCTCTCAAGTTAAAGCAGAGATGGAAGGATGGGAGTCAATATGTTCGTTCATTTATTCCAATGAATCGAGGGCACTAAGTGCTAGGCACACAATGAGGTGTAAAAACTCTCACATGGCCTACTGTGTGGTGGCCTGTCTGCTCACCCACCTCACCAGTTCCAAGGTGAGCCCAGTTCAAAGGTGACTCCTCAGAAATCTTCAACCCTCCAGGACAACTTAAAAACCCCTGAGCTCAGTGTTGCTCTGCATTAAACTTACTTAGGGTATATTCCCACCAAGAAATAAAAATTGCAATCTTGAAAATAAGATTCAGTAGATCATTAAATCTAAAATAACAATAAATTATTCAAAGATGTTAGATTTTGTAAAAGAATTCCACTTTCCTTCCCTTCCCCAACTACTTATAATAATTTACTTCATTAGGAACTCAGTTCTGGATTCACACAATAAGAAAGAAAAATACTTTCTGAAAATAAAAATAAAGTAAAAAATATAGAAAGAGATACATGATCAAAACTCCCTAAATCAGAAATCACTCATCCATTTATAAATTTATGAAACATTTTCATTACACAAGAAATTACGCAAACTGCAGAAGAGCTTTTTGTTTCAATAAAGCAATTAAGAGCATTAATTGTCCTGTTATCACTTAAAGGCAGCACAATTAATTTGTCATTCCTCCCAACGCCTGTGTGCTTTTGTGTGGCTCTCTATCTTTAGGTATCTCAGAGCACTTTCCCAAACATTTATTTTATTTTTATCCTTTGCTGTAGAGCTGCAAAACACGTTCCGTGGCTGACTGGAGAAGCTGACATTAGCTTGGAAACAAAAAGTGGTCAACGTGGCTCAGCGTGTTCTGTAATTTAACACAGTTTGAGGGACACAGGGCTCCATTTTCATTCTCTTGCTACCAAAAATCTACTCATTAATCCAAACTAAAGGAAAAATAGGCACTTATTAACCTCTCACTTCTCTAAATAAATGGAAGATAAATTAAGCTTGTTCTTTAAAATACAGGAAAGTATGATTTGTGTTTTCATGACTTTGTGGATAGAATCTCAAAACCATTACAGAATATGCAGTGTCTAATAGGACATTAGTGACAAGAAGAAAATGCTTTAGCTCTCACCTAGACATTAAGCATGGTGGAGGAAGGTTTGGAGACGACGCCAGCCTGGTCTGATCGAGTTTTGAGTCATCAACATCCTGGAAAATCTCGACTAAGCCACACAATTTCTCAAGACCGTAAGTGAGTCACTAGAGCGCCACACCTCTGGACACAGGAAGAGCAAGCAATCATCCTGGGGGGCACGACACCAGAGAGCCACACTGACGCAGCTCTGCCCCATCTCGGTGGCTGATCACAAGGCCTCCAAAGAATCAGGACTGACCTGTCTCACAGGGTCCGCCAGGCTGGTTATGAACTGATTTCAAAACGGACAAGACAGGTCCTTTCACCCGCCAGCCTTCTCAGCCAAGACATGATGAATAAAATGCTTCTTAATTTGCCCCATTTTAACAGGGGTAGATGCATAGGAGCTGGATTCTGAGTATTCTAAGAATATCAAGAATAATTTTTCATGCTTAAAAGCTTAAAACATGCTCATTCTGTGTTCTTTCATCTAGCCTCATAGCCACTCTATGACATACATAGGACTGTATGATTATATCTATAAGCAAGCTCTTCTTCTGGCTTATTCCAGGACACAATGATGCAGAGGATATACATTCTGGGATCTGCCTTTTATAAGTGTAATCAGGTATCTAAGTTTTACGTCTTTCAGATTCAGCCTAATAAGATAGTTTTCCTTTGGTATCGCTGAGCTTTGGAGAACAGGAAAAGGACTTTACCTGATTTTGTATCCTTAGGCCCGTATATTTAGATTTATACCTATACCTATCTCTCTCTCTCTGTCTGTCTCTTGAAAGAGAGAGAGACAGGCAGGGAGCCAGATGGAGAAAGATATCAAGGCACTGAGGGTACAAGTATATATACACACATAAATTTGTATTACATAGTAGATATACCTAACTATGAAACATGCCAAGTAACTGTCTGACTGACTGATCAATAGATGAATGAAGACCTAGAAATGCTTTCTTTGCAGATAAGCTAAATGCAATAAGAAAAAAAAGCCAAACCACATTCTCAACACATTAAGGATTGGCTGGCCTGGGTCTCTACGGACCACAATTCGTTGGTTAACTAGAATTTAGAGCTTTCACCAAGAATAAGGGGAGAGAATATCACATAAATTACTCTGTGTTTAACTAAAAGACATACGCCTCCCTATCGCACTTCAAAACTAATTAAAGCACATATTCATTTTAAACTGAAAAAAAAAACGCAAAAGGTTTAAAACAAACTAATGCATGGCGTTAAATCATATGGGTTTTCTTTTGTGTAACCGTAGCTTGCATATTGAGCTGTTCATCCGAATGTTTCCTCCTTCTCTTCGAAAAATCTCCACAGGTACACTGTTTTATTTTTTTCTTGAGTACCATAATGAATATTCTTCCACATCAGATTTGCGTCAGCCTAAAATATATATTTATATATAATTAAGTGTATAATGTTATATAGAGCTATAGGTATGGCTAGAGATAATATAGATACATATTCATTCTGCCTTTCACAGAAGAAGATAGAGAAATTAAAGTATTAAGCAGTCCCCTCCCACTGTATGCTGGCACATACACTTGGTGTCCTTAAATCATTAAATTCCCAATAAGTAGCTATTCTCTTTTGTGCCTAGGTGAAAGGGACGGTCCACAGTCTGGATCATGCGGCCACAGAGCAGCCTCTGAACAACCCTTGTAGACGTAATTCTGGAATCTGAAGTTAGATTTATGATTATGGATTTCCAGAGGCTACAAACAATAGTTTAATTTTTAGTGCTTTCTGACACAATACTAAAGAGTAAAGAAATGCCCATATAAGAAAAATAAAATCTAGAACAATCAGAAAAAAGATCTCACTGGCATTTTTTCTTTGTTAATGCATAAACCAGAGGCATTGTTATGGTTTTCTTCTTGCCACTATAGGGTGCACAACTTTAAAAATTACAAAGCACTGATCAATACTGGATGAATGTTTCATGTATCCTGAAATACCATACAGTAAACATTTCAAGATGTTTCAGGCTGGAAATATTGCAAGCGGTTAGTACAGAAGGAAAATAAGAGGGAGAGAGGAAAGAAAAGGATCCAAGGAAGAAAGAGGGGGTAGGTTTGCATCAACTACCATACCCTTTGAATCTAGGAAATTAAAGTAATTCAATGCTAAGGAACTTGATAAATTAGGAGTACATCTTCATAGCCGCTCTGATCAATTTAGGAAACTTTGAGAGGGCTTTCAGCACAAAGTACTATGTTGGATGAAGTTAGAGAAGCTGCCAGTATTTCAAAGCCTAAATAGGGATGCTTATCTACATAGATGGTTAACTAGATTGTTAGGAGATATAAAGTGCCCAAAGAACTAATGTTTGAAAAGCAATGGAAAGGACAATAAATAGAAAGCAAGCAGAGCCCCACTGTCTTAGTCTGCACAAGTTGCCATAAGAATATGCCACAGACCGGGTGGCTTAAAGAACAAAATTAGTTTTCTCACAGCTCTGGAGGCTGGCAGTGGAGTTCCAGCATGGTTGAGATCTGGCGAGAGCTTTCTTCCTGGCTTGCAGAAGACCACCTTCTTGCTGTGTCCTCACGTGGTGGAGAGAGAACCCTGCTGTCCCTTCTTCTTCTTATAAGGACACCAGTTCTATCAGATCAGGGCTCCACTCTTAAGACTTCATTAACCTTAATCATCTCCTCAAAGGCCCTGTCTGCTATACAATCACATGGGGGTTAGGTTTGCAACACATGTATTTTGGGGAGACACAATTCAGTCCATAGCACCTGCTCCTTGGGCCGTGGGTCAATGTTGATGGATGAAACAAAGGATACACCCGTCCTCAACTCCTGCTCAGCCTTTCCTTTACTTCAAGCAGAATGATATTCAGACTAGAATATGGATTACAATGAGCACTGCTGAGAAAGACATGAACCCAACAGGGACAAATTGATTAAAAAAGAAAACAAACTATTAATAGCCCTAAAAGAGTTCATGTGTTCTGGTCCCATCAGATTTCATGCCAAGACACTGAGGAGAACCTGCCAAAGAGATAACTGTGCCCCTGCCACCTATGTTTGAGGAAGATAGAGTTGGCACAAAACTAGAAATAAGGCAAGCCCAATTGTAATTTTCAAATAATAATAACAAAATTGATGAATTCTGACCACAAATCCAGGAACAAGGCATTACCCTCGGTTGAGATTTAGAATAGATAAGCACCCAGAAACAAGAGGACTGATCTCTACAACCCAGCACGTGATCCTGCAGGAGAAGGCAGGCTGTGAAAGCCTCATTTCTTGCTTGATAGATTTACCACACTGTGCAGATTTACCTATATTTTGGTGAGACTCTGGACAAGGTCCTCAATGAGAGCCCGGCAGGGAGGTACCTGGACTGGATGTTCATTCATTTAGGTGGATTCTTAATTAGTTGTATGACCTCCCCAAAGGGTCAAGCCTGACAATTAATGTCCACCTGAATATAGGTTTCTAGAAACAACAAAAATAAATATTTATTTACCATTTACAATGTGCTAGGCACTGTTCTGAGTGCTTTATATGAATCAATTTATTTACTTCTCACAAAAACCCTATGAAGTGGGTAATATCACCCCATTCTACAGGTGAGGAAAATGCAGCTTAAAGAGGTTAGTAAGAGCTTTCTCCCCCAAGATTCCATCAAATCTGCTCAAGATCACCAGTGACCCCAAGACTGCAAAATCGAATGGTCAGTTCCAAAGCCTCATCCTGCTTAACCTGTAAGTGGCACTTGTCACAGCTGCTCACTCATCTGTCCTTGAAACACTTTCCTCACCTGGCTCACAGGACACTTCAGTCCTAGATTTCCTGCTACCTCACCAACAGCTCCTTCTCAGTCTCTTCTCTGGCTTCGCTTTATCTTACCAACCACTAAATATTGGAAAGCCCCAGGGCTTAGTTCTTAGACACCTTCTCCATCCACATTCACTCCTGCAGAGAGTTCAACGAGTCTCACCCACACTTTACATATCAGCTCCACACCAACCATTCACAAATTTGTGTTTCCAGCCTGACTCTCTCCCCTGAAATCCAGACTTCTCTATCCAACTGCCTATTTGACAGCTGCACTTATACATCTAACAAGGATCTCACACTTAACACGACATCAAAATTTAACTCCTAATTCCGCCACATCCCCCTCCAATAAAATCCCTCTGCTTTCCCCATAATCATCTCCATCCATAAATATGCCCAGAACAAAAAATAAAAAATAAATAACTTGGAGGCATCCTTAATTTCTCTCTTCTTTTAACACCCTGCATCTGATATGTCAGCAAGTCCTGCTGGTTCTATCTTCAAATATAACCAGAACCCAACCACTGCCCACTCTCTCCACTGCTGCTACCTCAGTCCAAGCCACCACCATCTCTCACTGAGATTATTGCAGAGCCTCCCCGAATTATCTCTTCCCTCCTGTTACCTAGAATTTATTTTCAACACAGTGGCCAGAGTGACCCTGTTAAAATGCCAAATCATGTCGCTTTCTGCTCGGAACCCTTTAGAGGTTCCCATGCACACAATAACGTGGTCTCCAGGGCCCCGAATGATCAGGTCCCATTATCTTTCTGACCATCTCCCCCACCATTTTCTCCCTTCTTCACTCTATTCCAGAAATTCTGGATACTCAATTAGTAATGGGGACAGAGCCTTTAATCACGATATTTTTAAAGCTGACTTTTTACCACTAACCATGGTGCTTTTTATTAGTCAGGCTTCCCCTGCTTTAAATTTATGTAGGCAAAGTTCTATCTGACAACAGAAAAGTTCCACAACCACAATAGTGAGACATTTCATTTTCGCTCCTGCTCAGCTGTAGGCCCTATATACCTATTTACTCGAGACTCAAGACACAGGTTTTAAAGGTAGCACTTATATAACAATGTTCACAAGATATAGCTTCATAGGAATCCCAGTGATTTTCACTGCAAAGTAGCTTTCATCAAAGACACATATGTTCCCATCCTACACTGACTGCCTCAGTGAGGTGTTCCAGCTGGCAATATTTCAGCCCAAACAAACTGAAAAACACCCATAACAGGTTTATCAACAAAATCCAAACATCACTGTGCTGAATTCACTGTGTACTATAGAAAGCTGTTATTAAAGGCTGACAGAAGAGAAATTTTAGCCCTGATTGCTTTAATTGAACCCATAGCACTAAGAGTGGTTTTTCCTTTCACTCCTTTATTGCCGACCACTTATAATCCCTAAGAGTGTAAAAGAAGCCTGACTTTAAGAAATTGAAGATATTTAGGTGCAGCTTCATTCATGATGCTGGTAAATTTCCTGCCTTTCTTTAACCCTAAAGTAGAAACCTATGTGAAAAGGATAGACCTTTGACTCAATCTAGCTAAGGAAAGGGTATTTGATCATTTTTACAGTGTAAGTCTACATACTTAAGGAATTGGCTAAAGATGCTATGCTGGAGATGGACTTGAGGATTGATGTAGTATAAGAGTAAACTTGGCTCTAATGAATACAGAGGGGAAGAATGCCAGAGAGAATGATTGAGCAGAGGTTGTCATAACAGCACAGGACTTCCAAAGGTCAGGGACCATACAGCATAGCTGAGAAGCCATGCAGACACTTGGGTAGACTTAGAGACTAAGTAGACAGATATTATAGCAATGGATCTCTGATGAGTTCAGCAAGTCCCTACTAACCAACTAGCTTGAAACCAGTGGTAAATATCAGTGGGAATTGTTATATCCAGAGCTGTATAAATCTGGATAATAAACAAAGGAAAGAGAAGCAAGAACCAGAACTGAGAGAACCATGCAAAGAGACAGAGAGGCTCAGCCAAAGACAGAGAATTGACCACATGTATGCACCTCTGCTCCTTCTCAAAACTCCTTAAAATAACAGTAAATGGATTTTTTAAACCATAAAAGAACAAGGAGAATAGGAGAACACAAAACAACAACAAAATTTTGAAAGCTGGAAAGCATAGGACAAGTAGTAATTGACTTAGCAGGGCAAGTAGTAACTGACTTAGCAGATCCAAGAAATCTGAATCTTAAACCAGCAGAGGGAAAGCCAAGAAGTCAACCTGATTTGCACTGCAGAACCTCCAAATATCCCAGGAATTGCTACGCTACCACCAGATACCTCTGGAAGGGAGGGGGCAAAGGAGGAGCTGAAACTGAAGGATTTGTTGAAAGTCTGCTTAAGAAGTAGATGGATATGCATCTCCCAGATGTTCTCCTTAATTCCACAAAGCCAAGCAATTTCCCTTTTCACACCTTAGCAGAAGACTGGAGAGGGTCTCTGGCCTGAGGGAACAGCAGACAGTAGGGGTACCATACTGAAATCAGGGGGACCATGTGAAAGTTTACACGCTAAATTTCAAACCCCTTCTCGATTTCCCCATTCAGTTTCCAGAAAGCTAGAAGCAAAGTTGATATTCTCCAACCTGGAAATTGGAAAAATTCCTCTCTGGGGAAAATTGGCAGCCCAACAGAAATGATGTAAATATAGTGATGTTGAGCATTCCCCACAAAATAACCCAATCAGATCTCCCTACATTAAGGCCACAGTTACAAAGACAGCCAAGATTCCCAGGCATCTGCATAAAGCCTTCGACATGGGAAACAGAGACCAAAACCAACAAACCCAAATCAACTTAAAGGAAACAGAGACTACATGGGTATATAAAAACTTCTCTCAGAGAAAGAAGAGAAGATTTTGAACTCATGAAACAAAAACAGGATGTTACAAGCCAGAATAAAGAGAAAACTCAAGAGCTCTTAGAAATTAATATAGGCTAAAAGAAATAAAATCTTAATACAAGGATTGAAAATGAGCTTAAGGAAAACTTCCAGACCATAAATGAAAAAAAGAAAAAATCATAGCAAATTGTAGAAAGAGGATAAGAAAACTAGAAAATCAAGCCAGGGGTCCAACTTCCAAATAATAGGAGTTTCAATAAAGAAAAGAAAATAGAGGAACTTATCAACAAAATAATTCAAGAAAATTTCTCAGGAGTGAATAATAGGTATTTTCAAGTGATGAAACGTGACCATTGAGAATCTAGAAGAGTGGATGAAAATAGACTCATAGAAAAAGATGTGTCCCATAGTGTTTCATAATATTAGGTACCAAAAGAAGATTCTAAAGGTTTCCAGAAAGGAGGGAGAGATAAAAACATATTATTTATAAGAATTAAGACCTGAATAGATCTAACACCAAAAGCAAAAGCAAAAATAAATGAGACTGCATCAAACTAAAAAGCTTCTGCACAGCAAAGAAAACCATCAACAGAATGAAAAGACAACCTACCATCTGGGAGAAAATATTTGCAATTCACATATCTGATAAGAGGTTAATACCCAAAATATATAAAGAACTCATACAACTCAATAACAAAAAAGCAAACAATCCAATAAAAAATTGGCAGAAGATCTGAATAGACATTTTTCCAAAGAAGACATAACAAATAGCCAACAGGTACATGAAAAGATGTTCAACATCACTAATCATGAGGGAAATGCAAATCAAAACCACAATGAGATACCATCTGACACCTGTTAGAATGGCAAAAGACAAAAAGACAAGAAATGACAAGAGTTGGCAAAGATGTGGAGAAAAGGGAACACTTGTGCCCTGTTGGTAGGAATGTAAATTGAAGCAGCCTCTATGGAAAACAGTAATGTAGCTTCCTCAAAAAATTAAAAATAGAACTACCTTATGATACAGCAATTCCACTTCTGGGTATTTATCTGCAGGAAACAAAAACACTGACTTGAAAAGATGTATGCAACCCTATGTTCACTGCAGCATTATTTAGCATTATTTACAATAGCAAGATATAGAAACAACCTAAGAGTCCATCAACAGGTGAATGGATAAGGAAAATGTGATATGCATGTGATGGCATATTTTTCAGCCATAAAAAAGAATAAAACCTTGCTATTTGAGCCAACACAGATGGACCTCAAGGGCATTATGCTAAGTGAAATAAGTCCAAAGATCCATCCAAAACTAAAAGAAAAAGGAGGAATGCCTCAAAATTCTATCATAGAATCATCCCTAACCTTTAAATCTCTACCCAGATGAACTATCAATTAAGTGTAAGGATAAATGAGATATTTTAAGACAGATACAATCTCAAAAAAATTATCTTTTATGCATCCTTTTTCTGTAGGCTCTTGTAAGAGTTGTTCCTTCAAAACAGATAGAGGAAACAGGGGGTCCACAAAAGAGAAAGGCAAGGGAATCCTGAAGATCATGGATGAAGGGAGATATCAGTCTGGAAGCTGTGAGTCAGGTCCATAGAGATTAGACCAGACTAGAGAAAGCCAGAAGGCTCCAGGAGCAATGCCTCCAAAGACGAGAAGTTGATCACTACCCACTATGAGCATACTGAGAGGAGAGTCATGCAGCAGAGGAGAGTTTGGAAGAGAAATAAAGAGAAGCACATAGAAAACTTAAAAAAAAAATTAATGACAATAATTACCCTGGGGAACACTAAATGTCACACAGAAAAATAATGATAGTATATCGCATGACTCAGGTATAAATAGTGTTTGCATAGTCATGATAATGAAAACAGACTGTTGATTCAACCAAAACTATGATCTAAATATATTGAGAAGACAGAAAATTGGAAAATATATGTATGTGTATATAGTGGTGGTTAAGGGACAGGGGGCAGGAAAGAGAACTATATTTTCATCTTCCAAAGATGGAAGTCAATAGATAATGACTAAAACTGAAAATCCTCTCCAATAATCATGATATTTAGAGGTAGAAACATAAATATCACCAAAAAAGTGAACATATTTTAAAGTAACCTCTGGGAAATGGAAAAGTCCTGGGGAACCGTGAGCTTCTATTTGTTGAAACAAATCTTACAGCACTATTTAGCTCTTTTAACTGTGTGTATGTATTACTTTGATCTAAAAATTAAATTAAAAAAAAGAACAGGCAGATAATCTGAATTACCATGAAGATAAAATTTAAAAGAAACCGAGAAATTTCAGAAAATATTTGGGATTTCCTACCCTTCCTCTGTGGGCCCTGCTCCTTTCCTGTTTGTCTCAGCTGTCTTCTCCAGTGTTGTCACATTAACCAAATCCCATTACCATCACCATTTCCTCTCTGATGACTAAGTTAGCAGCTAGAGTCACACAGCCATAGGAAGGCTCTCATCAAACATCAGAAGCCACTGAAATTTCCCTGTGAGAGCATGGAAACACTTGTTTCAAGATGCATATTTCTCTAAAATACACTTTTATGATTTTGTTTCTTTAGCAGACAAAAACAACAAAAACAATATTCGTGCTTCTAGTCTAAACTGAAACAATCCTAATCTTATGTTGCCTGTAGAATAGAATATCCAAACTTCATCATCAAATTCTGTCTATAGTACAGACAGCTGTTTCCAAACCATTTAAATTTCCAGGTGGCTCCCTTCTAAGGCCAGTGAACACAAAGAGATTGGGAGTTTGGCAAATTCATCTACACCAGGACTCACTCATGTTTGAGCTTGAAGAACATGCGAGTGCGTGTACACGGGGACACACACACACACACACACAGAGTATTTTAGGTCACTCTAATTCCTAGTTCTTCCTAATGGCCTCTCTGCAGTCCTCCCACTGAACAGTGGCAGTCATTTCTCAAGCGGTGTGTGGATATAGCCAAGAACAAAGAAGGCAGCATAGCTTTGAGTTTCAAGTTAGACTTTTTTTAAGCCCATAGCCAAAACAATAATCTTGAAAGCGTAGATTTCCTTTGCAAGTGCCAGGCCCTTGAGACAGCAAATGGCTTTCTTTTTGGTTCTTGTTGTGTTTTGTTTTTACTAGTAAAATTTAGCTCTTTTCCCAGAAAACATGGAGTGGCGGTAGGGGGAGTGAAAAAAAGGTGGGCAGAATAGAAACAAATATAGGTGAAAAAAATAAACCTGAAATAGGTTGAGGAGAAATCCAAAAACAGAGAAGTGTATCCTGCTTCCCATCCAGAAGTCTGGGATGTGACAGACAGAGTGAGTAGGAAAACATAAGACAGACACAGCATCAACGGGCATTTGAAAGGTGGAAGAGGGAAAGGAGAGGTCATAAATAAACTGAGCTCTGGAATAGCAAAATGAAGTCAGCCACATATTCACAAATCCAAGTTTCATTGTATCTCTTATGTAAACCCACCACTGAAATACTTAGGTCTGGAGAACTAGTGTGGCTTTGCTTTGCTCTGAATTTATAAGTTTTCAAATACGGAGTACCAGAATTCATTCATTTGTTCAAAAAGGATTGATTGAGCACCTACTATGCTTCTGTTACACCAGGATACAGGGTTGAATCAGACAGACAAGCTCCTTGCCTTCTTTGTGGCTCCCATTCTAGTTGGATAGACGAACAGTAAATACTTCAAGAAATAACTGAAGACTATAATTACAGACCATAACAAAGAGACAGAGGACACGGACACTTTAGACAGACTGGGGAAGAAGTTCTCCTGGCAGGAAACGAGAGAAAATGGGTGTGAATTATCAACCTCCAATTATTTTTTCCACCATAGAGCAAGAAAAAAAGAGTCCTTCTTGAAGAATCTCTTCCATGTGGGCATCATCACCTGAGCTCCTTGCCACCTACATCAGCCAGGCAGCACTCCATGCTCCAAATGTTTTCTCCATGCCTCACTGAAATCTCAGCATCTCTTTTCTGTTCATTGCGACATTTGAAGCTAGTGTAAAACTCAGTCCATACTGGTAGCTAGAGACTTCCACCTTTCAGAGAATGAAACGGCAGTTTCACAGGGGCCTTCTCGGGGGAATGATACACAAAGCAGGGATCATCAGGCAAAGTGACCAGGGAGATATCTGGAAGTTGGCTGGCTCCTCTTAAATCATGCCTTGTAGGGAGACACTGCTCAGCCAATCAGGAGAGCTGCCCTTGATCTTTCAATAATTTGTTCCCAATATCACAGCATTCAATATTTAAGAGACAGAGTCTACTCATCCAGCAAAGCAAACAGAGAAGAAACAGCTAGAGCAGTGGGAGGAGGCCCAGGGAGAGATCAACATCAAAGAAGCCAAAGGAGAGGTTTCTATATGGATGAAAATGTGTCCGTGAAATCCAGCAAATGTACTTTGAGAGGTGGTACAGGGGATGAAGTCCCCTTTCAATAAGTAGTAAATGGAGACACATGCTTTAGGAAGCTTGCTTAAAAAGGGACGAATTGGTAGATAGATAATAGGCAACGAAAGTGCAAAGTTGAATAGGCAAAGAAAGTGCAAAGTTGAGTGTTTTATTCACATAGGCATATTTTTTAGGATTGAAGAGATATGAACACGTTTAGGTGCTAATGAAAAAGAGTCAGCAGAGAGATAGAGAGATGGACAACATAGAAGAAATAAGGGTGAACAGTTGAAGGGAATAAAACATCAAAGGACAAAGCAAATCTATGTCCACACCCTGGACCACTCCACAGAAGTCTAGACGTATACAAGTAACTGCCCACTCGACACGACAAATGTCCAACCTAACATTCACAGTTGCTGGCACCAAAAGCCTGTGAGTAAATCTTGACTCTCACTTTCTCTCATACCCTTGTATTTTGTTGGTCCTAATGATTTGTCAAGAATCTAACCGATTCTAACTACCACCACTATCATCCCTCACCTTGACTATTAACCTAGCTGCTCTCTTCCATCCTTGACCCCTTGCAGTCTATATTCCACACAGCAGCCAGATTGATATTTGCAAAGCATAAGACAAATCATACCACCCTTGGTCCAAAACCCTCAAGAGTCTTCCCATCTGACTCAGAATAAAAGCCACTACTTTGGCCTATAAAGTCCTATGTGGTTTGGCTGCCCTACTCCCACCCTATCCCTCCTCCAGCCCTCCTGTGGAAAAGGAGGGTCAGGAATGTACAGGAATGCACGTCTGCTACAGCTATCCTTTCTTTTTCAGAGAAATGAAAGCAAGGCCATCTGCTGAGGTGAAGAAGGGTGGTCATAAGTTTAGGAGAGGTGGGAAGAAAACATGATGTGAGAGTTGCACACGAATAGCTATTTAGCAAAATGTGAGAGAGATGACCTAAAATAAGTTAAGATTTGTAAGACTGTGAACCATGCATTTAGTGGCACCTGTTCCCATGACTGTGGTTTACTCCAGCTAGTGCTTGGCAGTCCCGAAACAGCAGCAAAAAAGGCAGGTCAGTCCAGACCGGGAATTTTTCAGGGCGTGGTGCAGCAAAAGGACAGAAGATGATGGAACCTAGAGTGTTGGTGTGTGTAGGAAGGAGGGGAGTGATGTTCTCTAGGTAGGCCCTGCTAAGGGAAGGGAATTGGGGAAACACACCTACTACAGGAGTCCTTTGAGGCTTTTTCTGAGGAATCTGACAGGCAAAGTCATAGACAGCTCAGTGTAAAAAAGTTCCTGAGGACAATGGCTCCCACCTCAAAGTCTCATTAGAAGAGTCAACTCTAGACCTGTCTGCTTTGCCAAAGTGTAACTGGAGGCATCAGTTTAACGTCCTTCCCTTACATTCATTTAAGGCATTTGGTAAGACTCCCAAATTAGACTTTCACAGTTTTAATACTTTTGGAGATTGCTAAACATAAATTAACTTTAATGAAGATAGGATCTAAAAGGGTAGCTCCGGAACTAGCCTCAGAGAGAATTTTTTAAATCCTCCAGTATTTCCTGAGAGTCGACTTGGATGTTGTTCTCCAAGCCCATGTGCTTGGCACCTGAACTCCCAGGGAGGCCTGACTCAGTCAACGCAATTTATGTAAATATTAAGTAATAGGTAAGAAGCAGTCACTTAGGAACTGGCTTAGAATTTGCTCCAAAGAAAATCCCCTCTCTGAGCATACCAAAGCAATTCTCAAATTCATGCATAAAGCCCGTTGGACATGACATTCATTTTTAAAAATTCTAAATCTATTCATCTATGAATTTGTTAGTCTCTCAACCTGTGAAAAAAATTTCTAAGTATTTTATTTCCAGCAAAACTAAAATCATATATCAGTTGATCCTTGATGTACGTAAGGCTTATGTAAGTCACCAGTGTATTTTCTCTAGCAGAGCACTACTTCACCTACCAGCTTAACAACCTATCCCAGGCAATATACACATTCATAGGGATAAACACTAAATTTATTGGAAAGTCACCATATAATTTTGTAGTCATCAGTAAATAAAATTCTCCTGTGACTAAAATACCTATCTTAGAAAGTGGAATTTCACAAAAACTTCTTCCCAAGTCAATTTTATTTTCCATTTTGTAACATGAAAGGAAAACCCCATGTTTATGTAATTCATCAAATAATCTAATTTAAATATTTTTTGTTGAATTTGAAAGTTTATTCAGAAGAAAGAATCATTGGTCGTGAAAAATACTCTGTAAGCATAATCTACCTGTACTAGCTTAATGGTTACTGACAAAATTACTTCCCTTCGTATTAGAAAAAAAAGGTTTGAAGACAAATTCCTCATGTGGCTTTCTCCCCTCAACCATCCAATGAAACTACTCAGGAACCAATGACCTCCTAATGCCAGGCAGAACTCCTGATTCGATGTCCCATTTGTCTTTCTGCTCCTCTTCCATCTTGAAGTTCTCTCATCCTTTTTGGTAACAAACTCTTCTTCCAGAGCCAGACTCTTCTTCTTCCCTTTTACCTTTCTGGGTTCTGTTCTTCACCCTTCTGTGGCTCTCCTTCCTCAAGTGTCCCCCCTCAGCCACCATCATTCCAACTCTATCCTACACTCTCTTGACATCAGTTACTTTCTCTACATTGTGACTCCCAAAGAGATCTCTCCATGCCTCACATCTCTGGAACCCCAAGCCACACTTTTCACTGCCTAACTAACGAACATTTCCAACTATGACCTGAAGCCCCCTCACGTTCAACAGGTCCACAAAAAATTACCCTCTTGCCTCAGGTATACCTGCTCTTTCTTTCCTATCTTAGAAAAGAGCTTTGTCATTCACTCAGCTGAATTAGCCAGAAATCTACAAGTCCTTTTGAACTGACCTTTCTACCATATCCCACACATTGATTTCACTTACCAATAACAACTTAAGAAAGTGTTTCAGGAACTGTACATACAAACTCTTTTTGAGTTTTCCAAATCACTGTAAGGTAGGGTCTATTATCTCCATTTTACAGATGAGGTTTAGATAATTGATGTAAGTTCTTAATAAGCGATGAAACAAATTGAACCTAGGTTTTTCTGACTCCAAAGTCCATGGTCTTTTTCACAAACCATGCTGTCCACACTAGACCATGGGACACTACAGCCCACCTGCCACATCTGGCCTGCCACCCATTTAAAGTTTTATTGGAACACAGCTCTGCTCATCCATTCATGTACTGTCTGTGGTTGCTCTAGCACCACAACAGCAGAGATGAGTATTTGCAACAGAGACCTTACAGCCCATGATGCCCAAGATAGTTACCATCTGGTCTTTTACAGAAAAAAAGAAAAAGATTTTGCCAATTCAAAACTACACCATCCCCTGTATCCCTACCACCTCAGTTGACGCCTTCCTGGATCACCGCACCAGCCTCCTAACTGGTTTCTCTGCACACAGCCTCTATCTCTCCCAACCTATCTTTCATACTAAAGAATAAAATTCTTCTTATTTGTCCCACAACCTTTAGGATAAAAGGCAAACTCCTTATCAAGCTATGCAAGACTTTTTGACATCTTGGTTCCTTCCCTCTTCCCCATCCACATCTACTTTCCACTCAAGCCAAAGTGAAATACATGGAGTTCAGCAAAAAAGCCGACCCATTTCATTCCTGTGTTTTAAAAGGAGCATGTGTTCTGCTCGCCTAGAAAGTACCCAAGTCTTGCCTCATTTACTTACTTGTTTTTATATTCTGAGCTCGAGTCACTTCCTCCTAGAAAGCTTTGTGGACTCCTCAGGCTAGGAGAACTTTTTCCATTCATTCATTTATGCAACATATGTTTAATGACTACAACTATCAATGAGACACAAGGCTTTGTGCTAAACATACAGTGAAGAAGAGGACAGCATAGACCCTGTTCTTTCCAGCCTTACTACTCAGCCTAACTTTTTTTTCTTTTTAAGATTGGGTCCTGGGCTGACATCTGTTATCAATCTTTTTTCTTCTTCTTCTTTTCCCCGAAGCCCCCAGTACATAGTTATATATAGTTGTAGATCCTAGTTGTAGGTCCTTCTGGTTGTGCTATATGGGACACTGCCTCAGCATGGCCTGAGGAGCGGTGCCACATCCACGCCCAGGATCCGAGCCCCGGATCCAAACTGGCGAAACCCTGGGCTACCGAAGCAGAGTGCATGAACTTAACCACTCAACCATGGGGCCAGCCCCTCAGCCTAACTTTTTTATTCTTCTGTTCGAAGTCATAGCTCTAAGTTCACAGTTTAAAGAAAGATGAGATGAAGACAGAGTTGGAGATGGAGATGAGGATGGAGTTGAAGATGGGGATAAATATGGAAATGGAGATGGGGATGGGATGGAAATGAGGGTAGAGACGGACATGGGATAGGGATGGGGATGGAGAGAATGGGAGAGAGAGAGAGAGATGATTCAGTGATTTTCTTGTCTGACACTCACCATACCACTAACTTACTGAGGGCCAGGAAGTATCTAGTTTGTCTCCCTAAACCAATACCTACAAGAACACCTGCCACAATGCTGAAAGAATTAAGTAATTTTGAGTGATACAGGGACACAAGATGGTTCCAGAGACAAAGCCCTCACAAAGAGACCAGGCTAGTTAATACACCACCGAAAAAATTTCCTATTGTTTTCTTGGAAAACTCAACCTTTACAGAATCTAAGAGGCTTTGTGAAAATGTGACTATGCATAAAAAGAAACATGAGTATAGAAGAATCTTCCTGCAGAAGATACAAGTTCTATTTTGAATAAGAAACAGGGGATAAAGTGTACTTCACATGATCTTTTTCTAACTACTTGATTATACATCTGAAACTACTAAACCATGAAAAAAAGGTGCCTAGAATCCTTAACTTTGGGCTCCAGGAAATGTTTTTCTTCATGGGATATGCAGCTCATTAAAGAAAAAGAGAAGAAAAAGTCTTTTTTATAAGCAGGGGTAAAGCAGACACAAAGAATTGACCCAGTTTCCAAAATAAACATTAAGCTTAAAGCTCTCTCCATCTGGCTAAAACTAAAACCAGAAATTAAAATCGGCATGTTCACACTCCATTTCCTCCCTATACCACAATAGCAAGGGCAAGAAAAAACTTAAAATCTAACATATAACTAAATATTATATCTGAGTCACCTGAAGTCTCACATTAAGATTTGTAGAGGAATTTTTTTTAATATTGGAAAAGGGTAACAACTCACTTTTAATCCTGCCTGGATATCCGTCTGGGCCAAATACCATTCAGAGTCCCCACTGGCATGGTGTACAGACTTTCCCTGGGCCTGGTTCCTAAGCCCTGAAGCAAATGTCTTTCAGTCTTCCTAGCTGCTTAATTTTGATATGAAAAAAGACACCTCTTTCCAAAAGCATATTTTCTTTTCTCTATAATATTCCCTGACAGTCTCTCCTCTTCACTCTTTACTGAACATATTCCATACAAGACATATCTTACTCTCCATAAAATAAGGTATGCAGTATACGTGAAAAGCCCTAAAACCTTTAAGCAACACCTCTTCCTTTTCCATATTAACCTCATCTCCAATAACCAGCCCAATCCTATGGACCACGGCAGAACTGCACTGACAGAATCTTAGACATATAGAATGTTAGCACTGAGAGGGACTCTAAAAGTCATTTATTTCAACTCCTTCATTTCACAATTGAAAAAACTAAAACCCAGAGAGATTCAAAGACTCTCCAAGGTCACACAGACCTTTGCCCTCAACTTATTCTATATTCTCCAAATCCCTGGGTCTCCCCGTCTTCTATTTATTTCCTTTTCCTATGAAGGAAGGTAAGGGTAATGCCCATAATCTCATCTTGGCTTTTATCTGAACTCCACAGAGGATGCTAAAGGAGCTCATCAACTGGAGAATATGATGTGTGGCATCAGTCTCCCCTGCTTGATGTTGAGTGACCAGCGTGTCACTAAATGCTCCCTGGTGACACACAACCACCCACATGGAGATTGAAATCTCCCTTTGTACACATCCCTCTGGCAGATGGTCCTGCTATGCTTCTAAATGTGCTAAACCATTTGCCTGCTGCATTATGCATCATACCAGCCAATTACAGAAAGTTCTTAGATGTTTGAGCTACCATCAACTACATCCTATTTGAAAATTGCAAATTAGCATTGTTACAACTGGATTTCCTGTCTACCAATTAAACCTCAGCAGTTTCCATATCTATAGTTTTTAGTTTTGCTTTGCTTTACTTTTAAAGACTTTCTTTGCATGGCATCCTAGCAGGACAGATTCTGACTGTCATACATGACGCGAATCAGGCTGCCTCAATTTAGCAACCAAGCAGGCAACAGTGGAAAGAGTGAAAAATGCTTTTAAAAAAAATAAATAACCAAAGTCTAACCTTGTGGTCCTTTGAGTATGCTGTCTATATGTTTACTAATTTAATATTTAATGGTGTATTAAAAGAAAGCAAGCAAACAAAAATTAGAGAGAAAGAGAGAGAGATTTACGGTTATACATAAATTACTTAGGGCAAAAAGTTATTCATAACTTATATTTTTATTTTATATGTTTCTTGTTTTATAAAATTATAATGAAAGATGCAAAAGTATAGGTTTTTATAATGGATTAAACTAAAATGCAGTTATGTGATTATTTAGTAATGAAGAAGGAACTAAGTAAGCAACTGCTTTGTTGATAAATATTTAGAAAAAGATTCATAAAAATACATTAGGACAAAAGGATAATTATATCAGAAAAATTCCATACTCATAGCCGCCAAAACAAATCATCTGTGTACTAAGGGGCTTTCCGCATAGAAGTAAAATTAGCCAATATGCTAATCTTTGGAAAAAATAAAATTATTAGGGGTTCAATTAGATTATATAAATGAAATGGATTAGAAAACATTTCGGGAAGGCATGATTAAGTATTTATTGAGTAAATTAGTAAAGAGATTACCCACATCTTGATCTAAAAACATGTATGCCATTTTCCACAATTGCTATAGAACTAAACTGCAAAAATATCCTCTTTCACAAAAGCCCTTTGGTACTGAACTTCATGAAGGTCAGTAGAGTAGTCAGGTTCACTCATGAATGGAGAGATACGGAGGAATGAGGGGGAGCTGGGGTGAAATGGCTGCTGCCAGAGCCACGGAGCTCACTCAAGGCATAGAGCACACCAAAACTAAGACAACTTTGAGGTAAAGAATGCATAGTGGTAGACATATGTTGAGGAGATCCAAACAACCCTTCCAGTTCTGGAATCTGAGCAGGAGGATTCTCCACCCTGGGCACACGTAGAATCAAAGGATTTAAGACTAAGAAACTCCTAGGTAGCATGTAAGAGAAATACTCTGGGATACTGCTGACATAAAAGGGAACAAGAAAGAACACAGGTGACTGGGATTGAAGGGAGGCCACGGTCATAAGTTTTCTTTGAAGATATGTCTGTTATCAACAAGGAGAACCTTGAGACTGTGCCCTGGGCAGAATCCACATGAAATTCAGCATCGGGGGAAAGAACCTAGGAGTCAGAGAAGAAAGCCCGTTAAAGAAAGAAGAGGACTCAGGAAGAATGTAGGAACTAGAATTGCTGCCATTGAAGTTTCTAAATTTTGCTAGAAGTCACAAAATTTCAGATGATTTTCTCCAGAAAAAGAGGCCATCATTTATAGGTAGTGATTATTTTTTCAACAGAAAACAGGTAGTTGGCGTCTCCATCAAGCTTTTGATAAAACATCTTTTTCAGTTCCTGTGTTATAAGGTCCCATGTGGTGCTTCTCAAATAGCCAGCCTAGATTGGCTAGAATCCTAGCACAACTGAAAGCATGAAACTTTCTGTTTCCTATCCCCCTCTTCCCTTACACTCCTTCCCCAGCACACACATACAAACATACACCACTAAATCCCTAACTAGGTCTCTGGCTGATAATACATATCAGGTTCTAGGAACTCTGGTGCTTTATTTTTGTTTGTTTTCCTTGGAGTTATTGTAGGAAAAAGATAATACTAAGATTACAAACAGCCACAATAGCTGCATTTGATTGATATTTTGTGCATGTGTGTCTAATACATTTTGGAATTGTGGGAAGTTACTGTAACACTTCATGGGTCTTGACAGTTTTCTATCATCTTTTCGGGTTGTTGCAAAGGAAACACACCTTGAAATTACCAAGGACTAAGAAAGAAACTAAAAGGCATCTCCTTGGAAGATTCTGGCTATAGAAACCAGACCTGTTCAGAGGCATAAAAATTAAATCAAATTCAACAAGCAAAAGATACCAGAAATTGATTTATAAACAGAAAACTACTGCTCAGATATCGAAAGGAAATAGTGGATACTCAGGAAGAAAAAGGACCAACTTTAAGCCCAGGTCTTCATCTTGAAATCAAGACAGGAACTGAAGAAAAGGGAAAGAAGAGAGGAGAAAGAAATTTAGAGATATAATCAGTTATGCATGAAGTAGAGAAGGAATGGAACCAATACTGAACCAAATGAAGTTTTGAAAACTCAAAGGAGTCTATGTGAACATTTCCAGTGTAGGTAGACGGTAAAAAGTGGTGGGAGAATGAGTTGTTGGTGCTTCCATTGACTAGCGTCTTAGAACTTACCATCAGCCTAGTAAGAAACTTAGGGTTGGGGCAATACAATGAAAGGAGCTACTACTCTCCCAAAGGCAGACAGGATAGGTGAGTTTACCAGAGCTTTGACAAAGGAATGAGGGCCAAAATTCAAAGAGCATGATTGTATCTTCTTCAGAGACCTAACTGGAGTGGACTCAAGGACAGGAGATCCTCATTACAACCATTAAGGACAACTTCATTCATGCAACAAATCGAGATTGAGTATGGCATTAAAAATTGTTTAGAAGTTGAGTATACAGAAGCAAAAAAAGGCAGACAAAGGCCCCCCTCAGAGGGTTTACATTCTGAAGGAAGAGAAAAACAAAGCAAACATGGTTTAAGGTCTGGGGAGGTATAATGAAGAAAATAGTTACATGGCAGGGAATAGGGGTCACTGTCATTGAGGTGTTTTTTATAGTAAGGTAGCTTTGGGAGGAATTTCTGAAGAGTGATTTGGGTGAAGACCTGCATGAATCCAGGGCTTAAGTCAGGGAAAGATTGTCATAAGCAGTGGGGAAAGCAAGTACAAAGACCCCGAGACAGGACCAAGCTTGCTGTGCACAGGCTGGCGTGGATGGAGTGGAAGAAGCAAGCGCAAGAATGGTAGAAAGTGAAGTGCCCAAGGCAGACAAGGGCCAGGCCCTTAAGGCTTTGATAGAAGGGTAGGGAGTCTGGATTTTATCTTACGTGCAATGGAAAATATTAGAAGGCTTTGAGCAGGGGAATGAATGGTGTGATCTTATTTACTATAAAAGGGCCACTCTAGCTTCTGGGTAGAGATTGTGGGGCAAGGGTAAAACCAGAAGGAACATAAAGGAGATTACTGTAAACATCCAGGCCAGTGATGGTGGTGACTTGGTCGTGGGTGGTAAACTACAGAAGTGGAAAAAAATAATGAAATGTATTTTGAAGGTAAAGTCAACAAGACATGCTATGAATAGATGGAATAGATGAGAAATGCAAGAATCTAGGGTTATTCCCGAGTTTGAGAAAGAAAATAAATAATGATGTCCTTCAGCTCTACATAGATTTTATTTCCTATTACTCTCTTGTTGAAAAATCTAACTATACTAATACGTTCACCCTGCAAAAGAGTTTGGCAATTTCTTTAAAAAACTAAACATGCACTTATCATTTGTCCCAGCAACCACATTCCTGACTACTTATCCCAGAGAACTGAGAACTTATGTCCAAACACAAAACTGTACACAAATGTTCATGACAGCTTTATTTGTAATAGCCCAAAGCTGGAAACAATCAAAATGTCCTTCAATAGATGAATGGTTAGACAGTGGTATAGCCAAACCATGAAATACTACTCAGCTGTAAAGAGGAACAAGCTGTTGATATACTCAACAACTTAGATGGAGCTCAAGGGGATTATGTTGAGTGGAAAAAGCCAATTTCAAAAGGTCACATTTTGTATGATTCCATTTATATAACATTCTCAAAATCACAAGATCATATGGATGAAGAACAGATCAGTACTTGCCAGGGGTTACGGATGCTGGAAGGAAAAAGTGGGTTTCACTATAAAAGCGTAACATGAGGGAGATTTTTGTGGTGACGGAACATTTCCATATCCAGATTTCAGTGGTAGTTACAGGAGTCTACACATGTGATAAAACAACACAGAACTATACACACGCATTGTACCAACGCCAATATTGATCTTGTACAAGGGTTATATAAGATGCAACTATTGGAGAAAACTAGGTGAAGGGCACAAGGCCTTTTCCAGACTATCTCTGCAACTTCTGGTGAATCTATGATTACTTCAAAATAAAATTTTTTAAATCTAACTATGCTCAAGTGTAAAGCAAAATGCATTATATAATATTAAAAGTAGTATAGTAATAAATACATCTGACAAAATGTTCTCTTCTGAATTCATAAAGCAATTTTTGCCAATATATCTTACCACTTTTGGTGTATAGTCAACAGTTTAATCATCAGGATCTCTTTGTATGAAAGAACATTTTCCTCCTAAAAGCCTCTGGAGCAAACGGCACTTGGAATTCTCACTCTCCGTCTGTTACCTCTAACCAGCAAATAGAACCTGTGTGTTCTTGTTTCCATTCCTGTTCACAGGCGTATAGAGGGATGGAAGCTAAACAACCACTAACATTGGTGCTTCAATACCTTTTAGACATTCTGAACTCTGAAAACTACCTTGCTTAAACCCAAGATCTTGACTCTTCCTGGGCCAGCCAACACTTCTGAACTTTCACATCTTTCCCATCAGAGTCAAAATGTAGACCTCTGCAATGTGGAATCTCAAAAGGGTATTTGCCTTAGGCCAAATACCAATAACCATGACCCAAAGGCTTAACAGGTGCTAATACACTAAACATATTTCCATTGTCTTAAGGTTACTTCATGTATCAGAACTAGGCTTGGATAAATCATCTAATTCAACTTGAAGATATGAGTAGTGGCGAATTCTCCCTTAAAATCTTCTTTTAAAACAGCTTCTTTAGTCTGTATTTCTTTAATGTTCTGGTTTTCTGACATCATCCAGGCTCAGGTTGAGTGTAGAATACACAGTCTTTCACTCCTTTAGAGCACATTCTACTCCCGAGAACACCATCAAGACATTTAGTACTCAGGTATGCATGCTAAATCTTACACACTCTTGTCATTGCTGACTGAGCTTATATTTACTAATCTTTTCATTTTCTCAAACCGGGATATATTCAACCTAGAGTGTTTGTAATGGAGACTAGATTTACAAACATTTTTTACTAGTATTAATTGTAAAAATCTACATTTAACTGTATCCTGAGGTCGACTTTAATTCAGGAATTCAATTATTAACTACAACATTTTATGAACTGTGTATCTCACATCAGATCCTGTCTTCTTTTGCAGAATTAAATTCATTGCCAACAAAATCTGTGGAATGTACCAGATGCTGCCTGTCTAGATTCTGGTCTTCCTTGGAAAGAGCTCTGCCAGGTACAATGCTATGAAGAGAATTAAATCACAGAGTTCCCATTCTGATTTTCATAACATTCTATCCACATTGTTTTTCAAGTGTTAACACATTACATGTGTTAATACAAAAAGTAAAACACATTATTTTGCATTTTTATTTTCTAAGGCTGAATAAAAATTAAACCAATGCACATGATATGGATTATAAACACCTTTCAGAAGACAAAGTAGTTTCATCTTAATCCTGACAGAGATTGGAGCCTGGAAAATTGCCACAACATTAATTTTTTAAAAAGAAAAAGAAAAAAAAGATACTTACAGCCAACCATCATCATGGCCACCGAAAACATCTTCTCCACATCTGTGGTAGGAGCTATATTTCCAAATCCTATGGTTGTAAGGCTTGTCATGGTAAAGTAGAGAGAGGACACATACAGTGAATCCTTGCTAGGTCCTCCTTCCCATATCCCTGCACTGGTATTGTATCGATACGGTGTCCCAATGCTCAAGGCCAGCTGGTAGAGCCAACTGTCTATTTGGATGGTGTTCGTGACTTCATCGATGACCTCGTAGTCCCCAATACTGTACCATATGCAGGCCAGCCAATGGGCAACTAGTCCAAACACACACACCAGAAGCACGAGGACTGCTGCTCCATACTCTAGGTAATGGTCCAATTTCCTAGCAACACGGCCCAGTCGCAAGAGACGCACCACTTTTAAAGAACTGAAGAGACTGCTGATTCCCTGAATAAAAGACAAGAAATGACATGACATGACACTTCCTGAAAAGAAAAGGCTCAGGAGACAACACAATGGCTCACCTTCATGAACTTGATGACCACTTATATACTAAGAACATACACATAATATAGCTCTGACTTTGTCAACAAAAAAAGCTGAAATGATAAAGAAACTTTTTTAAAAAGAAAACGCAGATTCCTTCCCACTCAGAAATAAGATATTTTTGAATTATTAGATAAAACAACTTTTCATTAGCTAAGGAAGACCTAATTTATTTTCCTCAGGGTAGTATAAACATCACAGAGTAAAACCAAAGGAGAAAATTGCTCAAATGCAACATATACAGAGTACAGAAATAGGGTGATGAATTCAGACCTTTTATTTCTTCTTCCTACAAAACTTTTCTCTACTCCAAAAGATTTAAATTTATTTCTTACTTTATAATAGCTATGAACAGCAAAACTTCTGAAAAAGAATCCCAATCTTACTGGCAAGGACACGGGAAATACTTCTGAGCAAATGTCATTGCTGGTTTCGTTACCTCCTGCCCTAGTCATGATAAGCACTAAATTTGTAGAGCTCTGAAAAAGTGAAAAAAACTGAACCTAGAATGAGTGCATAACCTACAAAATCCTCTCATCCTCTAGGCAATAGTCATAGAAAAGGATGCCATGAGGGAGCAGCAGCAAGAAAATTCATGTTTTGTTGAGAAGCTTAAAATACCAAATACAGTATTATCCAAATAGAAACATAGCACAGATTTTACTCAGTCAACAAAGATTCCACAGTTGCTTTTTTGGAAGCATATAATAAGCCACTTGGGGAGACAAGATAAAGGCATCCCTGATTCCTGATGTGGGGAGGGAAGATAGAGCAGTGCTCCTGGAAGCCTCTCATCTGATCATCTCTCTAAGTCTCCTAGAGTCCTTGACACCCTTACTGCTAATTCTGTCTCCCAGAGGGGAGACAAGGAATCTAATGTAAATTAGTCTGAGCTTAATTCTGACCAACATGGAGGAATTTATTGGTATAGTGGGACAGATGTGACATTAAGAAGACTCTAATTATGGCATCATAAAGTAGTTGACAGTTAAGGTGAAAAAGGTTAAGAATGCATTTGGTTATTCTATACTCTGTAGAGTAATATATGTTTGAAATTTTGCCAAATAAAAATTTGAAAGAGAAAGAGAGAGAACAAAGAGAAGTAGAAACAGCAGACTTTGTGGAAGTAAAAGTAGCAGGAGCAGCCTGACAATCTTCTGTCTCAACCTTGACATCCTCAGGCCTGGCTCTATTTTAATTCCTACTCTCAATGCTGTGGCATATATGAAGTCTTAAAATAAATTCTCACTTCACTTGAACACTCTGGGGGAAAAAGGATATTTAACTTTAGGTATTTCCGAAGAGTAGCATTAATAAAACTCAGAAGATGAAATGGCATAATTCAATGACATGAGATGTTAGAGGTAAGAAGATTCCAGAAAGCTCGGAAGCTCTCAAAAATGGAACTACGTGATCATGAACGAGAGAGACAAAAATAAGTATTTATTGAGCCTTTCTACAGGGCAGGCTCTGAGCTGGGCCCTGGGGACATTAAGACAAATATGTCCTGCTTCTGCTCTGAAGAAACCCGCAGTCAAAACGCATGACAAACTCAAACAGGGTGCAATTTAAAAATAAAAACAGTGTTGCCACAGATGTTCTCCAGTCAGTCCAAATTTGTATAGGAACTGTGGTACTTCTGTTTAAATACTGCAGAGAAAAGTCTTTTCTACCTGAATTCTTTTCTCTAAAAACAAAAAGAAGGAAAAAGAGAGAGGAAATTTTTATCCCCATTCAAACTGAAAAAGTCACAATCCTCAATCAGAATGTGAAGAGTGAGTGTCTACTAGAATTAGGCCCAAATGGTGGGAGGATATGCTCCCTTGATCTCTGAGGTAGGCAGATCTTTCTAGAAAGAGGTAGCCCACCCTGAGGGGCACCTGCTCTGGACTCCACTTAATCAAGAAGCACCGTTTTCTATAGCAATGCCCAACACTACTTACATACTACAAAATATTTTGTAAGCATTATAAACTCTCTCTGGCACAGGGTCTATGACAACACTTTCTCCTGGGTTTTAGCCAACTCCCCAACTGACATCTCTTTCAAAATCATTTTCTAGGCCTACCCCTCTTCACGCTTCTCTGATGTGTTAGGATTCTCATCATAATTACCTTCAGCCCTCTTCTGGTTGATTGACCACATATTCATGTTTTAACCAACTTCTATATATGAACGATTCACTGGTCCACTTCTTAGCACAAAATTGTCCCCTGAGTTCCTGATACAAAAGCCAAATGACCACTATACATTTCCATTTATATGTCTCATAGATATTCAAAAGGTAATAGGCCCCAAAGGGAATCCTTCTCTTCTCCTGAATCAGTTCTCCACTTCCTACTCTAGTGAACTAATGTCATTATCTACCCAGCCCCTCAGACCTGGGGCTGAGCCTCAGCTGCTCCCTTTCCTGCCACATGCAGCCAGTTATCAAGTCCTGAGGCTCCCACCATTCGAAGTGCCCAAGCAAGTGCTCAAAATATGTCTACTTAAAGCTCTCAAAGATTTCCCTTCTTCCCCATTCCCAAGGCCATGTCTTGGTCATGACTTCAGGTTTTTTCTCACTCATTTGACACGAATAGCCTCTCCATTGGCCACTCAGCCTCTATTTTCACTCCCTTTAACTCACAGATCACACTATACAGGCTACCAGCCTGGTGTTTTTAAAATCACATCTATCTAACTATGTCTCTCTCTGATCTCAAATCTCTAATGCTGGCTCAGTACCTACAGGATTATGTATTAACTCCCTCCTGTAAAATGCAAAGCCCTTCATGACCTGGTACACCTGCCTACCTCTTCAGCATCTCTCCCACCAATTCCTATTGCTCTTTATGCCCCTGCCATACTCAGAGCATCCATGCTGTTGCATGCCACATTACAAATTGTTCCCTCTTCTTAAAGGGTTCATTCTTCCCACTCTCTCGGTGGCTAGGGTCTTACTTATAGTTTACGACAAACACTTTCTCCTCTATATGCTTTTCCCTGACCTCTTCCTCCTCCCCCATCATCTTTATTGTCATATCCTCACCCTCTGCCCCACTGTGAGTTATCTTTCCTTTGTGCTATCATATACTATTTGCACATCTCTATTACAACAATTATCACAATAACACTTTATTACATGTCTCTGATTGCATGCATGACATCTCAGGAAACTCTAAACCCCTTGAGGAGGATATCTAGTGTCAGTTATGAAGCTTGGCATATGGTAACATGTTAAGCAGTCAATACATTCAATAAAAAGTTGAACTCAGGGCTAGCCTGGTGATGTGGTGGTTAAGTTCATGCTCTCTGGTTCAGCAGCCCAGGGTTCGCAGGTTTGGGTCCCCAGCACCAACCTAGCGCTGCTCGTCAAGCCATGCTGTGGTGGTCTCCCGCATAAAACAGAGGAAGATTGGCACAGATGTTACCTCAGCAACAATCTTCCTCAAGCAAAAAGAGGAAGATTGGCAACAGAAGTTAGCTCAGGGCCAATTTTCCTGACCAAAAAAAAAAAAAAGTTGAACCAAAAAGTTTTTCAACACCAGCAAATGTGGGTGGAATTAATTTGGGGGATTTTAGTCAATAACAATGTAAACATCATTTAACAGAATAATTCAGAAAATAGTCAATGTACTTCAGATTGCATTAATAAAGGTGTGGCATCCAGTATGAAAGAGAAATTCATCTTAATTTCTCCACTGACCAGGCCACACCTGTAGGAAATACATGGAATATATCCAGAAGAAGACTGTCAAAAAAAGAACTCAAAATTACATCCTATTAGGAAATGTGGAAGGAAATAGAAAAGAGGAGACTGGGGCAGGGCATTATAACTGGGTTCAAATACACAAGGCATTGATGAGGGTTGAGCTTATTCTGCATAATCCTAGTATAGATGACCTGCATCAGAGCTAGAGCACCAGGGATAGAAGGACACCACAAAGATTTCAACTAGCCTGTGCCATATACTTCTGCTCAGTAAACCAACCAGAAAGCAAGATCATTCATCGCTGCTTGGAAAAGAGAGACAAGGTATTAACAGTATCGAGCACTTACAACATGCCAGGCACTGTTCTAAGTGCTTTATGTGTATTAAGTAATTTAATCTTCAAATCAATCCTATGTAGTTGGCATCATTATTAAAACATAAACTGGACAGGTTAAGTAATTTGACTATGTTCAGGCAGCTAGTAAGAACAGGAGCCAAGATTCAAATACAGGCAGTCTAGCTCCAGACCCCTTGCCCCTAACCATTTCACTATCTGACCTCACTCTGAAATCCGCTATAGCTAGAGCATAATGTGTAATTTAATTAAGCACATTAGTATCTGCAATAGTGGCTTAAACATGGGCATTCTCTACATGACTGAATAAAGGAGATTAAATACCTGGCCACACTCTTATCCCCACCCAGGCATAGCAGTGGCCCACAAAAGGGGTCTGCGGATACACTAGAACTCTATATAGTCTGCAATTCTCTAACACAGACCAACTCATTTCACTCACAGAATAGCAGGATTCCTATCCCCATTGTTCATATGTGCACATTGAAGTCCACATAGGTTAAATGACTTTTCCAAAGTCACACAGCTAGGAAGGAATGGAAGCATCACTCAGACTGAGTCCCTCAGATTCTTAGTGCGTTTCCCATAACAATCAGCTGTGTGCAGTCTTCCCGTCCATATCCCAATAACCACTGTAACATTAATCTTCCCAAAAGACAGCACCAAGCATAACTTCTAGCAGCTCATCATAGACATTAGATCAAACATAAAGTCCTCTGCAGGACAAGGTCCACAATCCCATCTCTGTCTACACTGCAAAGTCATTTCCCACTATGCCTTTGCACAGCAATAGTGCTCCGGTCAAGCCAAACTGCTCTTTGTTCCCAAACATAACCTCAAAGTTTCACCTTTGAATTTGTCCACAGTGTTCCATTCATCTACATATAAAATCAGAAACTGTTATTCAGACTGAATAATACACAAATAAATTTGCTTTATTTGGAAAGCTCTTTTTAACTATCTCATTCTCCATCGTTTTATATCAAAGAGAATTTAACACGATCATTATAATCAAAACTCAAAGTGAAACGACTTGGTTTTAAAATGTGATGAGGGGCTGACCCTGTGGCCGAGTGGTTAAGTTCGCGCACTCCGCTGCAGGTGGCCCAGTGTTTCGTTGGTTCGAATCCTGGGCGCGGACGTGGCACTGCTCATCAAACCACGCTGAGGCAGCGTCCCACATGCCACAACTAGAAGGACCCACAACGAAGAATATACAACTATGTACTGGGGGGCTTTGGGGAGAAAAAGGAGAAAAATAAAATCTTTTTAAAAAAAAGTGATGAAATACTTAAGTCTTGAAAGAATCCAAATGTCCATCCCAGTATAATGGATAAATAAATTATCACACATTCACTCAAGGGAATACTATCCAAAAATAAACATGAATGGACTAGAACTATATGCAATAACAAGAATGAATCTAAAAAGCATCATATTGAGCAAAAGAGACCAGATACAAAAAAGTATATAACGTATGATTTCATTTATAAAAAGTTTAAGAACACATGGAACTCCTCTATGGAATTAAAACTCAAGATAGTGGGTCCCTTTTTGGGGGCAAGGGTCATGACTATGGGGGGGATTTGGGGGTTCTGGTAACATTCTGTGTCTTAATATAGCTAGTAAGTACTAGGTATGTTCACTTTATGATAATTCTTTGAGCTCCACACTTCAGATTGGTGTAATTTTCTTTAAGTATGTTATACTTAAACATCAAAAAAAAATGTTATAGAAAACCCAATAGTCACTGCTGTGTTGTTCGGTTAACATTTCACCACAGTACATAATTCAAATTAATAATTTCTTCATCATACAACTTTTTGAGGAGCAGAAGTCATATTCAATATTGTATCTAATAAATAAGGGACTTTCCTTATTTTATGACTCATTCTCATAACCTTCAGATTGGGCCACATTTGTATTTTATCCCTTGTTGGTAGTTTTATTTTCACTCATATGGTAATACTACACTTTTATCAAAAGACGCCCTCCTTCTGTATTACCCCTTTTTATAGCAACTTTCTGATTCTGTACTTTCCACCAGTTTTATCTGCTCATTCATTTTCTGCTTCACGTCACTCCACACTTTCCAGTCCTTCTGTGCCCACCTCTGCACACCAGAGGATTTCTGCCTCGATCTCAACCTCTGAGCTATTAGCACACAAATCCCCGGGGTCCTGCTGGTGGAAAAGAATATCAAACACATCAAATGCATAATAGAACACAGCAGGGTTAATGGAGAACTTTCAGTCATCAGCCTTCCAACTTTCTAGCTAATTTCCTTACTTGACAAGCCCCTCAGGCCATAGTAGCATAAGGAACAATATCCAGGAGACATCTCTGTGTCATTAACTCTTCAAGATTTTTTTGTAGATTCTCACATTAAAGAGATGCAGGATGTTAGCATAAAAATAATATCTTTTGATGATAAAGCCATTTAAAATATAAATCAATTCTCTTACTTGAGCATATGATAGTAGGCAAATAGCTCAGCTAATACTCTCCCCTGTTATTCCCTCCTTGCTTTATAAACGGAAAAAGGATGATCAAAGAACTTTCTTGTTCAAGGACACATGACAATTAAGTGAGGGTGATAGAGCAGGAATACCATTTTGTAATATGTAGTTGTGGTTTTTCACCTACATCTGGCATTCTCACACGCAGGATGTTGTGGTAGATTATTTGAAAAAAAGAAAATAGCTGTGGTTATTTCCCTCCCTGTATCCACATCCCTTGGCAATGTGACTTTGCAACTTCTCCCACCAAGAGATAGGGTCTATCTCCCCATGCCTTAAGTCAGGGGTTGCCTCATGACTTGCTTCAGCCAATAGAATGTAAAGTAAGTGATGCTGTGCCAGTTTCAAGCCTAAACCTCAAGAGGCTTAGTGCCTCCACTCATGGTCTTAGAACCTAGTCAGTTGCCATGTGAAGAATATCTATTAGGTTTTTGGAGAATGAGAGACAGGAGGAGCTCTATGAGTCATCCGTTTGAGCCACCCTAGACCGGTCAGCTAACAGCCAATTCAGCAACTGACCACAGACACATAAGTGAACTTAGTTGAGATAAGCCAAACTTATCCCAACTCAGCAGAACCATCCAATTGAGCCACAGACTCATGAGTTAAATAAATAGTGGTTGTTATTATCCACGAAGTTCTGTAGTATTTTGTTATGCAAAAAATAAAGCTAACTGACACAAATGTGGGGAAAGCACATATGTTCTATGTTTATGTGTACAGAATTTCACACTTGCATGACTTACAACTGGGGCCAATATAGATACCTACTTGACACAGAGGTCTCATTTTGACCAGACATTATCTCAAATAATTAAGATATTGGTATGTAAAACAAAGTTTTAGATATAACTGTTAGGTATTATTTACCCTTTGTATTGAGAAATGTGTCACTATTTGTTTTGCATGGATTCATGCAGTGAATGTTCCATGAGAACAGAGAACTCAAAGTTATTACTTCATATATCTTCTAAATATTTCTTAGATCCAACCTCACTTAAAAACTTGCTATCACCCTAGGTAACTTCAATATCCATGTGGATGACGTTTCCAATAACCTGACCTCACAGTTTCTTCACCAATTCATCTCCAACAATTTTTCCAATTAGACGCCCACTGCCGTGGTCAGAAGCTGAAATCTGTCATATTCTAAAACTTTTTCCAGCTCTGTAGTCTTGAATTGAACCATTCTGCTATTTGACCATAGCCTCTTCTCTGTTGAGCTAAATGGTCCAATGACACCAACTGCAATAGTAGTTCAATCTTACTGAACCCCAAACCCACTGACACATCTACTTTTCCCTAACCTATTAACCCTCTCCATTCTCCACTTTCTTCCATATGTGGTGCCATCATTTCAATAGTACTATACACACTGAATTCCTTAGCATCTCTCTCTTCTTGTAACCTCTATCAAAATCTAAATCAGGGCTCAATTACTAGCTTTCTTCATGCCTGTGTTTAAAAATTGCTAAAGAAAGCCATACAATAGGTCAGACTGATTCCACTATAAATTCATTATCATCAATCTCAAATCATCTCCCTAATACCTTGCAATTTTACTATTTTTCTTACGAATTCATCCACTTGCTATATTTCAAACTTTCTCTGCTCTGCTCAAAACTCCGACCACTCCCCGCTCAACTACATCCTTCCCATAGGCATTCAAACATCTCATGTGTCCCCCACTAAAAAAAATGTTATTACCCACCCCGACCCTCCCATTCTAGACCTTTCCCCTGGCATCTTCTAATATCTAAGCAAATGTAAGCACTAACCACTTGATTAAACAAAAAAGAAATCAAGAAGTATTCTTGTCACCCCTCTCTTTGATATCCCCTATGCCAAATCTATCTTAAAACCCTGTTATTTTTAACTCCTACATATCTTTCAAATTTACCCACTTCTCTCTGTCTCCACTGTCACCACCTTAGAACATGCTACTAGCATCTTTCTCTTAATAAGCTTCAAGGTATTCATTTGACCGTATACAGTCTGTTCTGAATACTATATGAGTTACCTTTTCAAAATCACTCCTGGCTTAAAATCATATGATAGCTTTCCATTGTTCTAAAATCTATTTTGGTTTACACAGACTTGTATGGTCTGGGCCTTGCTTACCACTTTAACTTCCTCCTTCAACACTCTTAAGTTTGCTCTCTATCCAACTTTCAATTGTTTGAATATGCCATACTTCCTCAAACACTGGGTCTAGGCACTTGTTATTCTTTCTAAATGGAATGTTCTACAACTGTTCCAGGCTCCTGTCCTTAGCCTAGTTAGCTCCATTCATGCTTCAGATTTCTGCTTAGTCATTGCTTCCTCAGAGAAACTTTCTTCTCCAGTCTGGATCAGGTCATTTCATTGTACAATCTGAAAGGACTACGTGCATTCCCTTTCTGACATTTGTGTTTTTGTGATTGTGTATTTATATCATGTTTTGTTCTTCCTTTTATCCCTACCACACTCTCTAGCACTCCCTGGTATATAGAAGGCATCAAATATTTATTGAAAGGATGAATACATTAATTAAAGAATAAACTAACATATAAATCTCTCATAATAATTTCTGACTCCTCCCGCACTGATTGTTATTAATAATTAATAGTTATTTAATCTTCCTGGCAGCACCATATCAGGCAACTTGATAGAAACCACAAAACAATAATAAGCTCTGTTTCATAAGCATTGGGGTCTTATTCTAAATAGATTTTATACGTGAATGAATACATGGCCCATTTCTATTTCCTTTTGTAGAGCACAATTTAAAGATTGAAAGATAATTGCAAACTAGATTTGCTATCTGGACCTCTAACCCAGATAACAAATTCTATTGCCTCCTTCTTATTCAGAACTCACTTCTCCAACTCATGCTACCAAGAGAGCCATGGGGAAATAATCCTAATTACTCCATGCATTATTTAACATGCTTCAGCAGAGGATCTGAATTTAAAGAACTTGTACATACCACTTGTTTTAGCCTATTTATATTCTTATCAAAACACAGCGGCACAGAGAGATGATAGATAAATAGATAGATAGATAGATAGATAAAGAATAGACCTCTATTTTCAGCAATATCCATGATGTACTAACTCTTAAAATGCTTCTTATTATGGAAAAGACTTCTCTTTAAAATCCGTTGGGTCCACATTGAACCTAAAGCATGATAAAATGCACCCTAAAGAAGTGGTATGCTGCCTAAAACCTCAACTTTTTTCAAATATTATAAGCACAAGAAAAGCAGGTTGAGGATGCTTTAAATCCTTCAATAACTTGTTGCTGCTCTTACAATAATCCAAACTCGTTAACACAACTGCTTCTACTACCTCTAAGTCTCACTTTGTGCATCTCCATCTTCTGCTCTTTGTCCTCCAGTTATAGAAAACTTTTTTCCTTTCTTCAAAAATTTCATATTCTTTCTTACCTGGGGGTGCCCAAACATGAATTTTAAAACACTCTCCCTAACCTACCAACCACTCCTTTTGCCTGGTTAATTCTGACTTATCATCTGGCCTTAAATGTCACTTCTTCAGAGATTTCCTCAACTATCCCCATGCCTCAAATAGGTTAAGACCTTTGTTTTATAGTGTGAATAACTGGTCCAAGAAATGCTGAGGGAATGGTGCAGCAGCCAGGGAGAGCTGAAGCAGAGAAAGGTTGAAGTGGCCATGATGGACCACGTGCTAGTGAAAGTTATGAAGATTCAGGAATGGAAGCCAAGGGATGAAGAAAAAGAGAAGAGAGGATAATAATTTAGTTAGTAGAGAGAAGACAGAAAAGCACATAGATAGGACTAAGTGAATCACATTAATGGTGGGAAACTCAAGTAAAGATCTACAAACTCTGGAAAAATAGAAGAGCAGAGTGAACGGTCATGTTCTCCAAGATCATTTTCTAAAAGTGGCCCTTTTCCAACAATTTTAATGATGATATGTGACATTGTGGTTGTTAAGGCTGTAATAAAAAGTTATTAGATGAGGCAATCTCAAAGCAAGACTGTGAGACATGTAAAGAAGCTGGTGGAAGAGTAGCTCCCTTTTTGTATGCTTTACCTTCCCTCCCCTACCCTTTGGCCCAGCACTCACTTCCAGGCTCACTCCCCTAATATTACAACTTGGCTGTGCCATGGGCCAAAGTTCCCAGAGCTACTGAGGTCCAGAACCATACATTAGGTCCTAAGGTCCTATTGCTTCTTTTTCAGCGTTCCAAAAATCTCCTTCCTTATATTAAATCTCTCATCACTTGAGGTCGAGTCCCTTTTCTTTGCGACTGAAAAAATATCCTAACCTAACAGCTACATTTAGCCCACTACTTGCTTTCCTACATGGCTCAACTTCTGACTATTCCAGTCATTATCTATACCCTACTGCCTTGTATTATTTTTATTTGTAAAGTATATCACTATCTAAAATTATATAGAGACTTTTTAAATGTTTCTTGTATGTTTATTGTCTGTTTTTCCCCACCAAAATAAAAACTCTGACCAAGATGGCATTAATGTTCACCTATTTTGATTACACTTTAGAGAGGCTTATCCCTGACTCTAGGCCCCTGACTTCTCTTTTCTTAGAGCATTTACTTTAGAAAACTTTAAATTATAAATTCTTTCCCGGCCCCTTTGAGATACAAATCTTCTCCCAGACTCTTGCCAGTTTTGCAACCCAGAAATGTCTTTCTCAAGGACTTGGGAGTCATTCCTTTGAAATGTAATCATGAAGAAAGACTGTGCCCCTATCTCCCAGTCTCTGGAGGAGGGTGGGAGCCTAACTTCGATAAGCACCAATTAGCAGACACAGATGGCCTAATCGCATTGACCAACCTCCCTGCCTTTTGTTTCAGCAGAGCTGAGTTCAATCTCTCTCCTCTATTGCAGTAGTCTTGAACAAAGTCTTCCTTGTTTTTAACAATTTCCCAATGCAATTTCTCTTTGACTGTTCCATGAAGATGGAGGAGGATGTGTGTGCTTGTTCACTGCTAGATTCTCAATATTTAGGATAAAGAAGTAGCTCAACATATATTTGTTGAGTGAATAGATGAATGACATCACATAAGGCATTTTTTTTACATTTAAAAGATGACTTTGAAAGAAAAATAAATCCCTCTAGAGCCATTCCTGAATATTTCTGAATGTACCACGACATCTCAAAAGTCATTCTAAGTACATGGCTTATTAATCACACTAAACAGCAGAAATGATCAGTCCTAGAGATAAGAACTTTATTATATACACCAACAGGCTTCTGCACATGGAGACTGTATTTCCTAAATATGATTACTTTCTTTGCCAATATAGCTGAAACTGTCATTAAATAGATGTGCTATTATTGAACTTAATTGTTAGATTTCAATATTGAATATAAGAAATACAATCTGTTCTAAAATTCTAGCAGGACCATATTTGAGTAAAAAATTCTGCTAGCCTAATAATTTGTAATTATCATAAAATAATTATTGCACAAGCTCCTCTCATCTAGGCCTCTTCACTCACTGTGGTCAAAACAATTGCAACATCTGCAAAAGCTCAAACAAAAGCTTTTGAGTATGGCCATTCATAATTCAGTGTAATCCTGTGTCTAAATATGAATGTAAGTGAAGATGGCTAATTTCTACCTACACAATTACCTAAACACACATCACAGTGAAAACTAGCATCTCCTGGAAAAAATGCACATCAGGTACTTGCTCATAAAGTCTGTATTTGTGTCTGCAATGCTGATCAAGTAAACATTCAGACTCACAAGACAACCACAGACCAACCATGCTTGTTCTCAGTAGACTCAGAAGGAGATAGGGCAGAAATCACTGCTTATCAGTAACTGAAATTGTCTACCACCACACTCAGCCGGGACACTCAGAACTGAAACCATAACTTGCTGTCTATGTTAACATGAATTTGTGCTAGTCCTCTGCTTTCCTTAACATGACTTCATTTTTTCAGGATTCTTCTACCCAGGCAAATGGTTTGATTTTTCATCATAGGAACTTCCCAAAGACCTATGAACTCTTCAGTGGAACACATCAACAGACAGTTTACACCCTAAGATTCTCTGAATCCTTTGCCTCGAAATCCTCACCTTGCCGTTTCCACCAATCCTGGACTATTGTATCATGATCCTTGAACCTTACAAAATCCTAATAAAGCCCACTCTCCTAACCACTCCCTGCTTTGAAAGACCCACCTTAAATCAAACTTCCAGTTCCCAATAAATTTTCTCCTTTTCTGTTCTGAGACACTACCAAAGTTTTGCAAGATAGTGTTCTCCCTTATAATGATAAGCAATAAACTCATCTCAGCTTTGTCTTGTCAATGGGTTATGCTGCCAATATTTGGGGGTCAAATTTTTGATGCCTCATGCTCCACCTAACCCAATACCTGTAATAACAACACAGGCATAGCTTTTAGAGTCCCACAAGGGATGCTCAGAGTTGTATCATTCAGAGAATCCTTAAGCTACGGTGTCCTAATCTGGTTATTAGTAGTTCGTTAAAAGTTCTCTCCAGTCCAGATGCAATTTGCTGTTATAGGTCTTTTTCAAATATAAGTAATATTGCCTGGAAACATAGATAATATATTTCCATCATCAGTTCCCACAGGAACAAAAGAAGACTGTTGACCAAAGGTAAAATTCTCATGCAGAAGAGAAGTGGTTTTGTTAACCCTTTACCCACCATGTCTATTAAACAGACTTCTTAAGGATGAAAAATTCCAATATAAGGATAAATATGTTCTTTGTCAGTTAGCGTTTGTTATGTGAAAGCAGAGATGAAATCATGGAATAAAATGAAGTAATAAAAAGACCAAATGGAGTAGGGATGGAAGTTTAGAACTTCCTTCAATGAAAGGTGAAGAAATGATGTATTCTTAAGCATAGGGTAAATTAATGGGCAGAAAACAGTAAAGACCAATTTCTATACAGGTATCCAAGGTTAGTTAAGGTAAAAATTTTTAAATGGTTATAGTATATTGATTGTGATATAGTTCAACCTTTCTTGCCTATATACCAGAATCATTCCCTGATGCTTCACAATAGAAGGCATTCATCATGAATGAAGATCAGTACAGTTAAAATATTCTTTTCATGTAAGCAACAAAATCAAATAAAGGAATCTCATTGCTGTCTTCATTGCTTATTACTTTCTATCCTCCCAGAGCTAATTCCCTCAGTTAGACAGACTGCTTTATCTCTGGGAAAATTCATGCAAAAGAATATATTCCTGGAATGTCACCAAATTTTTCAAATATAAGAATAATATCTATCTTTAAATCTGTGTATTACCCAGCCTCAATAACATCCTCTACCACCAACCCCCACCTAGAACAGAATTTAAAAGCACAGTTCCAAATGTTCCAATTTGGAACCTGTGGCTAACTCTTACTCATCCTCCAAATCCTTTCCCCAACTCCTCCCTCACAGTGAGTCCTCTTTTATTCACACCCTTCAATAGTTTGTGAGCAAGTTTCTCTCTCAAACTAGAAGGTAGGTACATTTGAGTTCAGTGACTATGGCTTGTTCATCTTTGTATTCATTTGTCCACATGCTTTGCTCTCCCAGTGAGAGGTCCAAGCTTGGAGACCTAAACCCTAAAGTAATTCCTAAATACATGTGGAAAGCTGGCAGGGCAGGCCATCTTCCTGGAAGGTTATTTACATGACAGAATAAGAATCTTCAGGGAAAGGAACCCATAGAAGGAGAGGTGAGCACAGTGGTCAAAAGATAATGCCCTATTGTCTGCAAGGAGGAGAAGCTCGGAGCACAGTTAAGATTATGCCACAAAGATTTCTCTCTGGACCTATCCTTCCCATTATCAACAAGAAGCAGGTATATCTAGGAAACATGATAAACTTTAATGCTTCATTCAGTCCAATACAAATATATATAGTATGGCAATTATGTGTCAGGCACTGCAAATTCAGGTTGTTAGAAAAATAGAATCTCTGCACTGAGAAAGCATAAATTCTATCTTTGATTCCTCCCTAAATGAGCACGATGCCTAACTCTTAGTTTTCTAAAGATCTTTGTTGAATTTGAATTTTTAACGTGAAGTAGAATTAAAGGATGCAAAACAGGGTCATACAGAAACTTTCCCCTGAGCTTATAGATGAAAGACAATTGTGGATAAACCACTAACACAATCCTCAATAAAAATATAACTGGTTTTTAATTGTTATTAGAATCTGTAGGGTTATTAAGGAGCCTTCTTAAGCAGAGAAGAACTGAGAGGTATATAGGACTTAAAATCGCAGCTAAAGTTCTTTAAAGCAGGCTACTAAGAAACCTAAGTCCCAAACAGAAGGTAGAATCCACCCAAAGACAAGAGAAGATGCTATCACAGTAAAAGTCTCATGCTCTTCAGAGCAAGGAAAATTGTTGGAGAAAAAGAGGAGCATTACATAACGATAAAAGGGTCAATTCTCCAAGACGACAACAATCCTTAAAGTGTATGCACCTAACGAAAACATCAAATATGTGAGGCAAAAACTAATAGAACTGCAAGGAGAGACAGATCAATCCATTATTATAGTTGGAGACTTCAACACCCTCTATCAGAAATGGTCAGATCTAGTGGGCGGAAAATCAGTAAGCTCCAGCTATTCCACTTCGGGGATATCCAAAGAACACAAAAACACTAATTCAACAAGATATATGTACCTCTATGTTCATTGCAGCATTGTTTATCATACCCAAGACTTGGAAACAAACCAAGTGCCCATTAGCAAATGTATAGATAAAGATGTGGTATATATCTACAATGAAATACTTCTCAGCCATAAAAAACATGAAATCTTACCATTTGTGACAACATGGATGGAACTTGAGGGTATTATGCTAAGTGAGATAAGTCAGATGGAGAAAGACAAACACCATATGATTTCACTCACATGTGGAAGATTTAAAAAACAATAACAAACAAACACACAGACATGAGAACAGATTGGTGGTTACTAGAGGGGAATGGAGTGTAGAGAGGGCAAAAGAGGTAAAGGGGCACATTTGTATGATTACAGATGGAAACTAGACTTTTGGTGGTGAACACATGTAGTCTATACAGAAGTCAAAATATAATGATGTACACATGAAATTTATATAATCTTATAAACCAAGGTTACCCCAAAAAATCAGTAAGGACATAGTAGAATTCAACGGCATCATCAATCAACTGAGTATAATTGATATCTATCGGCTATTTTATACAATAACAGCAGAAAACACATTCTTCTCAAGCTCACATGAAACATTCACCAAAACAAATGGCATTCTGGGCCATAAAACACACCTTAATTTTTAAAAAAATAAATTATACAGTGTCTGCTTTTAGATCATGATGGAATTAAAATAGAAATCAACAACAGAAAGATAGCTGAAAAATCCCCAAATGTTTGGAGATTAAACAACACTCTTCTAAATAGGACATGGGTCAAAGAAGAACTCTCAAGAAAAATTTTTAAATTTTTTGAACTAAATGGAAATACAACCTATCAAAACTTGTGGGATACAGTGAAAGCAATGCTTAAAGGGAAATTTATAGCTTTGGTTGCTTATATTAGAAAAGAAGAAGGAGCTAAAATCAATCATCTAAACTTCCACCTTAGAAAACTTGAGAAAAAAGAGCATATTAAATCTAAAGTGAGCAGAAGAAAAGACATAATAAAAATTAGGGCAAAAAGCAACAAAATTGAAAACAGGAAATCATAGAGAAAACCAACAAAACCTAAAGTTGTTCTTTGAAAAGATCAATAAAATCTACAAGCTTCTTGCCACACTAACTAAGGGGAAAAAAGAGAGGACATAAATTACTAATATGAGAAAGGAAAGAGAGAACATAACTACAGATGCCATAGACATTAAAAGGATAATAATAATAATAACAGGGGAAATTCTGGGAGGATGGCATAGGACTCTGAACTCACCTCCTCCCACAGACACAACAAATCTACAACTACCTGTGGAACAATTACCTCTGAGAGAGATCTGGAAACTTGATAAAAAGAACCCCCACAACAAGGGACAACACTGACAGGATTGAAGAGGCAGAAATATACCTCTGCTGAGGAGAAAACCACATCCCAGCCAAGGTGCTTCACAGCCAGGAGCAATCTTAAAGGTATGAAGGTTTTCTCAGAGGAGCAGGGGGATATGAGTGGGAGATCTATGCCACAATAAGCATCCCAACCTTTAGATTTAGCACAATTGAGAAGAGATTCCATAATGCCTAGCTTTACTTGCTTTGAAAACCAACAGGGAATACCCTCAGAAAAACTATCAAATTTCAGAAAAAGAAAAACCTGTTTGTAAAGACCCACACACAGATTTACCTGTTCTGGAAACCAACACAAAAACACAAGAAGAGTGCATAGTCCATTGGTAAATAGACTCACTCACTAGAGCACTGATTCAGTAGAGCTCAGCCAGGGCAGGCAACCCACCCTAGGAAGTGGCCACCCTCACCAGCAAGCCCACAGTGAACTTGTGGACCTGAGTACACAGGGTGTGTGAGACCTCTGAAGAGAAGCGAGTGGGTCCACCTCAAATTAATATAGATTGCTATTTACATAGGTTATGATATATGAACCTCATGGTAATCACAAACCAGAAACCAAGAATAAACACACAAAAAATGAAGAGAAAGGAATCCTAACATAATACTAATGAAAGCCCTCAAATCACGTGGGAAGAGAGTAATAGAAAAAGAAAGGAACAGAGAAGAACTACTAAAACCCCCAGAAAAAAGTAACAAAATAGAAATAAGTACATATTATTATACTTATTATTTCAGGGCTGGGCTGGAGGCATAGTGGTTAAGTTTGGTGGCCCAGGGTTCACAAGTTCAGATCCCTGGTGCAGACCTAGCACCACTCCTCAAGCCATGCTGTGGCAGCATCCCACATAAAATAGAAGAAGACTGACACAGATGTTAGCTCAGGGCCAATCTCCCTCATCAAAAAGAAAAAAAAATAACATGATCATCTCAATAGATGCAGAGAAAGCATTTGACAAGATACAGCATCCATTTATGATAAACTCTCTGAATAAAAGGGGTACAGAAGGAAAGTACCTCAACATAATAAAGGCCATATATGACAAACCCACAGCTAACATCATAATCAACAGTGAAAAACTGAAAGCTATTGCTTTAAAAGCAAGAATAAGACAAAGATGCCCATTTTTACCACTCTTATTTAGCATAGTATTGGAAGTCCTAGCCAGAGCAATCAAGCAATAAAAAGAAATAAAAGGGATACAATTGGAAAATAAGAAGTCAAACTGTCACTATTTACAGATGATATGATTTTCTATATAGAAATTCCTAAAGAATCCACCAAAAAAATTAGAAATAATAAACAAATACAGTAAAATAGAAGGGTACAATATCAACATACAAAAATAAGCTGTGTTCCTACACACCACCAATGAAAAAGCAGACAGAGAAATTGAGAACACAATCCCATTTACAATTGCAACAATAATAAGATACCTAGAATATATACACAATGGAATACTACTCAGCCATAAAAAAGAACAAAATAGTCCAATTTTCAACAATATGGATGGACCTTGAGGGAATTATGTTAAGTGAAATAAGCCAGATAGAGAAGGACAGTCTCTGTATGACTCCATTCATATGAAGAATTTAAAAATGCAGACAAAGAGAACAGGTTAGTGGCTACTGGGGGAAAGGTAGGCTGGGGGGTGGGCACAAAGGGTGAAGGGGTGCACCTACAACACGACTGACAAACGATAATGTACAATTGAAATTTCACAAGATTGTAACCTATCATTAACTCAATAAAAATTAAATTAAAGAATAAATAAATAAAATACTTAGAAATAAATGTAACCAAAGTGCTGAAAGATCTATACACTGAAAACAATTAAACATTGTTGACAGAAATCGAAGAAGACAAAGAAGTGGAAAGATATTCCATGCTTATGGATTGGAAGAATTACCATGGTTCAAATGTCCATACTTCCGAAAGCTATCTACAGATTCAATGCAATCTCCATCAAAGTTCCAATGACATTTTTCATGAAAATAGAACAAAGGATTCTAAAATTTGTGTGGAACAACAAAAGACCCCAAAGAGCCAAAGGAATGCTGAGAAAAAAGAACAAAGCTAGAGGTATCACACTCCCTGATTTCAAAATATACTACAAACCTATAATAATCAAAACAACATGATACTGGCACAAAAACAGATACACAGACCAATGGAACAGAATCAAGAGCCCAGAAATAACACCACACATGTATGGACAACTAACCTGCGACAAGGAAGCCAAGAACATACAATGGAGAAAGGAGAGTCTTCAATAAATGGTGTTGGGAAAACTGGATAGCCACATGCAAAAGAATGAAAGTAGACCACTGTCTTACACCATGCACAAAAATTAACTCAAAATGGATTAAACATTTGAATGTAAAACCTGAAACCATGAAACTTCTAGAAGAAAACATAGGCAGTATGCTCTTTCACATTGGTCTTAGCAGCATTTTTTCAAACACCATGTCTGACCAGACTGGGGAACAATAGATAAAATAAACACATGGAACTACTTCAGACTAAAATGCTTCTAGACAGCAAAGGAAACCATCAACACAACAAAAAAACAACCTAAAAGTTGGAGAAGATATTTGCAAATCATATAACTGATATGGGGTTAATATCCAAAATACACAAAGAACTCATACAATTCAACAAAACAAAACCCCAAACAACCCAATTAAAAAATGGGCAAAGGATCTGAACATTTTTCCAAAGAAGATATACAGATAGCCAACAGGCACATGAAAAGATGTTCAATATCACTAATTATTAGGGAAACGCAAATCAAAACTACAATGACATAACACCTCACTCCCATCAGAATGGCTATAATAAACAAGAAAGAAATAAGAAGTGTTGTAGAGCATGTGGAGAGACAGGAACTCTCATACACTGCTGGTGTGAAAGCAAACTGGTGCAGCCACTATGGAAAACAGTACGGAGATTCCTGAAAAATTAAGAATAAAACTGCCATACGATCCAGGGTATTTATCCAAAGAACATGAAAACATGAATATGAAAAGATGTCTGCACCCCAATGTTCACTGCAGCATTATTCACAATAGCCAAGACTTGGAAACAACCTAAGTACCCATCAATGGATGAATGAATAAAGAAGATGTGGCATATACACACGATGGAATACTATTCAGCCATTAAAAAAGATGAAATCTTGCCATTTGCGACAACGTGGATGAAGCTTGAGGGTATTAGGCTAAGCAAAATAAGCCAGATAGAGAAAGTAAAATTTTGTATGATTTCACTTATAAGCAGAGGATAAAAATAACAACAACAAACAAGCACATGGATACAGAGAATACATTGATGGTTACCAGGGTGAAGGAGGGAGGGCAAAGGGCAACTGGGCACATGTGTGTGGTGATGGATAGTAATTAGTCTTTGGGTGGTGAACATGACGTAGCCTACACAGAAATCAAAATATAATGATGTACACCTGAAATTTATATAATGTCACAAACCAATGTCACCTCAACAAATAAATAAACAAATAATAAATAACAATAGAATACTATGAATAACTCTATGCCCACAAATTTAATATCGAGATGAAATGGACCAATTCCTTGAAAGACACAATCTGCCAAAAGTCACACAAGAAAAACTAGACTATTTGAAGAGAAACATATCTATTAAACAAATTTATTCAATAATTAATAACCTTCTAAAACAGATAGCACTAGATTCAGATTGGCTCATGGGTTAATGCCACCAAATGTTTCAGGAAGAAATATACTAATTCTGTAAAATCTCTTCCAGAAGGTATACAGATATAATACATCCTAACTCATTTTATGAAGCCAGCATTACCCTAATACCAAAAGCAGACAAAGATATTATGAGAAAATAAAATTACAGAGTAATATTTCTCATGAACAAAGATTTTTGCACATTAGCAAATTAAATCCAACTATATATAAAAATAATTACAGAATATGACCAAGTAGGATTTATCCTAGTTATGCACGATTGGTTCAACACTCAAAAATCAATTAAGGTAATTCATAACATCACAGACTAAAAAAGATAAATCACATTATTATATCAATAGATTCAGAAGAAGCATTTGACAAAATATGATACTCATTCAAGATAGAAACTCCCAGAAAACTAGGTCAGAGGAACTTCCTCAACTTGATAAAGAACATCTACAGAAAACCTACAGCCAAATTCATGATTATTGGTGAGAAACTAGAAGTTCTCCCACTCAGATCAGGAACAAGGAAAGGATGTCTATTCTCACCATTCCTTTTCAACATCATACCCGAAGTCATAGCTATTGCAATAAAGCAAGAAAAGCAAAGGTATATGGATTGGGAAGAAAAAATAAAACTGTCTGTTTGCAGATGGAATGATTATCTATGTAGAAAATCCAAACAAACTGATGTAAAGAGAAAATCTTGGACTAATAGGCAATTAGAGCAAGGTTGCAGGATATAAGGTCAATATACAAAAGTCAATAGCTTTCTTATATACCAGCAATGAACGAGTGAAATTGAAAATTAAAAACACAGTATCGTTTACATTAGCAACCTCTAAAAATGAAATACTTAGATATAAATCTAACAACATATGTACAAGATGTATATGAGGAAGACTATAAAACTTTGACGAAAGAAATCAAAGAACTAAATAAATGGAGCAATATTCAATGTTCATGGACAGGGGTAATCAATACTGTCAAGATGTCAGTTCTTCTCAATTTGATCTATAGCTACAATGCAAGCTCAATCAAAATCCTAGCCATATTATTTTGTGGATATCAATAAACTGATTATAAAGCTTATACGGAGAGGCAAAAATTGTGCAGAATAGCCAACATAGTATTGGAGAAGAAGAACAGTCAGAAGACTACCTGACTTCAACACTTGCTATAAAGCTATAGTTATCAAGACAACGTGGTATTGGTGAAAGAATAGACTAATAGATCAATGGGACAGAATAGAGAGCCCAGAAATAGACCCACATAAATATAGTCAACTGATCTTTGACAAAGCAGCAAAGGTGATACAATGGAGCAAAGACAGTCTTTTCGACAGATGGTGCTAGAACAATTGGGCATCCACATGCAAAAAAAAAAGATGAATCTAGTCAGAGATCTTATACCCTTTACAAAAATTTACTCAAAATGGATTACTGACCTAAATGTAAAACACAAAACCATAAAACTTCTAGAAGATAACATAGGAGAAAATCTAGGTAACCTTAGGTATGGTGCAACTTTTTAGATAACAACACGAAAGGCATGATCCATGAAAGAAATAATTAATAAACTGGACTTTATTAAAATTAAAAACTCTGCTCTAGGGACTGGCCTGATGGCATAGTGGTTAAGTCAGACACTTCGCTCTAATAGCCTGGGGTTCACAGGTTCAGATCCCAGGAGCGGACCTAGCACCACTCACCAAACCATACTGTGGTGGTGTCCCACATAACATAGAAGAAGACTGGCACAAATGTTAGCTCAGTGACAATCTTCTTCAAGAAAAAAAGAGAGGAATTGGCAAAAGATGTTAGCTCAGCGACAATCTTCCTCACAGAAAAAAAGAAAAAAAGAAAACCCTCTGCTCTGCGAAAGATACTGTCAAGAGAAGGAGAAGACAAGCCACAGACTAGGAGAAATATTTGTGAAAGATATACTTGATAAAGGACTATTATCCAAAGTATACAAAGAAACCTTGAAACTCAACAATGAGAAAATTAACAAGCCGTTTGAAAAATAAGCAAAATATCTGAACAGACATCTGGCCAAAGAAGATATTCAGGTGGCAAATAATGATGTGAAAAGATGTTTACATCATATGTCATTGGGGAATTTCAAATTAAAACAAAAATGAGATACCACTACACATCTAGCAGAATCCAAAACACTGATAACAACCAAAAGCTGATGGGGATGTGAGCCAACAGGAACTCTCATCCATCACTGGTGGAAACGCAAAATGGTACAGCCACTTTGGAAGATACTTTGGCAGTTTCTTACAAAATTGAACATATTCTTATCACACAATCCAGCAATTGTGCTTCTTGGTATTTACTTAAATGAATTGCTGACTTATGCCCAGACAAAAACCTGCACACAAAAGCTTATAGCAGCTGTATTCATAATTGCCAAAACTTGGAAGCAACTAAGATGTCCTTCAGTAGGTGAATGGATAAATAAACTGTGGTACATCCAGACAATGGAATATTATTGAGCACTAAAAAGAAATAGTTATCAATCATGAAAACACATGGAGGAAACTTAAATGCATATTACAAAGTGAAAGAAGTCAATTTGAAAAGGCTACCTACTGTATGATTTCAACTATATGACATTCTAGAAAAGGCAAAACAATGAAGATAGTAAAAGGATTAGTGGTTGCTAGGGGTTAGAGGGATGGAAGGGATGAGTAGGCAGAGCACAGAGGATTTTTAAGGCAGTTCTGTATGATACTGTAATGGTAGATACATGTCATGAAACATTTGTCAAAACCCACAGAATGTTCAACACCAAGAGTGAGCCCTAATGTCAGCTATGGACTTTGGGTGATACAGATGTGTCAATGTAGGTTCTTCGATTGTAATAAACGTACCACTGTGGTGGAGGAGGTTGATAATGGGGGAGGCTATGCACGTCTGGGGGCAATCTTTGTTTGGGAAACCTCTGTACCTTCCTCTCAATTTTGCTGTGAACCTGAAACTGCTCTTAAAAATAAAGTCTGGACATTTTAACTATGTTAATTCTTCCAATCCAAAAGCACAGAATATCTTTCCTTTTTTTGTGCGTCTTCTTCAATTTATTTCAACAATATTTTATAGTTTTCACTGTGCAGATCTTTCGCCTCTTTGGTTAAGTTTATTCCTAGGCATTTTATTCTTTTTGTTGCAATTGTAAATGGGATTGTATTCTTAATTTCTCTTTCTGTTACTTCGTTGTTAGTGTATAGAAATGCAGCTGATTTTTCTATGTTGATTTTGTATCCTGCAACTTGACTGTATTCATTTATTATTTATAAAAGTTTTTTAGTGGATTCTCTAGGGTTTTCTGTATGTAAAATCATGATGTCATCTGCAAATAGTGACAATTCCACTTCTTCTTTTCCAATGTGGATCCCTTTTATTCTTTTTCTTGCCTGATTGCTCTGGCTAGGACTTCCAATATTACGTTAAATAAGAGTGGTGAAAGTGGGCATCCTTGTCTGGTTCCTGTTCTAGAGGGATACATTTCAGTTTTTCTCCAATGAGAATGATATTAGATGTGGGTGTGTCATACATGGCCTTCATTATGTTGAGGTACTTCTCTTCTATACCCATTTTATTTAGTTTCTATCATAAATGGATGCTATATCTTGTCAAATGCTTTCTCTGCATCTATTGAGATGATCATGTGATTTTTATTCTTCATTTTGTTAGTGTGGTGTATCACATTGATTGATTATGCAGATGCTGAACAATCCCTGTGTCTCTGTAATAAATCCCACTTGATTGTGGTGCATGATCTTTTTAACGTATTGTTGTATTAGATTTGCTAGCATTTTCTTGAGGATTTTTGCATTGATGTTCATCAGTGAAATCGGCCTGTAATTTTATTTTTTTGTGTTGTCCTTGTCTGGTTTTAGTATCAGGATAATGTTGGCTTCACAGAATGAATTAGGAAGCTTTCCCTCCTCTTCAATTTTTTGGAAGAGTTTGAGAAGGATAGGTATTGTCTTCTTTGAATGTTTGGTAGAATTCATCAGGGAAGCCATCTGGTCCTGGAGTTTTATTTTTTGGGAGGTTTTTGATTACTGTTTCAATCTCCTTACTGGTGATTGTTCTATTCAAATTCTCTACTTCTTCTTGTTTCAGTTTTGGGAGGTTGTATGATTCTAAGAATTCATCCATTTCTTCTAGATTATCCGATTGCTTGGCGTATAGCTTTTCATAGTATTCTTGTACAATCTTTTGTATTTCTGAGGTGTCCACTGTAATCTCTCCTCTTTCATTTCTGGTTTGATTTATTTGACCCTTCTCTCTTTTCTCTTGGTGAGTCTAGCTAAAGGTTTGTAAATTTTGTTTATCTTTTTAAAGAACCAGCTCTTGGTTTCCTTGGTTTTTTCTTTTCTTTTTTTTTTTTTCTTGGTCTCTATTTAGTTTATTTCTGCTCTGATCTTTAATTCAATGCAATCCCTATCAAAGTTCCAAAAACGTTTTTCACAGAAATAGAACAAAGAATCCCAAAATTTACATGGAACAATAAAAGATCCCGAATAGCAAAAGGATTCCTGAGAAAAAAGAACAAAGCTGGAGGTATCACACTCCCTGCTTTCAAAATATACTACGAAGCCATAGTAACCAAAACAGCATGGTACTGGCAAAAAAACAGACACACAGAACAATGGAACAGAATTGAGAGCCCAGAAATAAACCCACACATATATGGACAGCTAATTTTCAACAAGGGAGCCAAGAACATACAATGGAGAAAGGAGAGTCTCTCCAATAAATAGTGTTGGGAAAACTGGATAGCCACCTACAAAAGAATGAAAGTAGACCGTTAACTTACACCACGCACAAAAATCAACTCAAAATGGATTAAACACTTGAATGTAAGACCTGAAACCATGAAACTTCTAGAAGAAAACACAGGCAGTACACTCTTTGACATCAGTCTTAACAGCATATTTTCAAGTACCATCTCTGACCAGGCAACGGAAGCAAAAGAAAAAATGAACAAACAGAACTACAGCAAACTAAAAAGCTTCTTCACAGCAAAGGAAAACATCAACAAAACAAAAAAGCAACCTAACAATTTGGAGAAGACAGCTGTAAACCATATATCAGATAAGGGGTTAATATCCAAAATATACAAAGATGTCATACTTCTCAACAACAAAAAAAACAAACAAACCAGTTAAAAAATGGGCAAAAAAATCTGAACAGAGATTTCTCCAAATATTGGATGGCCAACAGGCATATGAAAAGATGCTCAACATCATTAGCTATCAGGAAAATGAAATCAAAACTACAATGAGGTATCACCTCACTCCAGGCGGAATGGCTATAAGTAACAAGACAGGAAACAACAAGTGTTGGAGAGGATGTGAAGAGAAGGGAACCCTCATACACTACTGGTGGGAGTGCAAAGTGGTGCAGCCACTATGGAAAATAGATGGAGTTTCCTGATAAAATTAAGAATAGATCTACCATATGATTCAGCTATTCCACTGCTGAGTATGTATCCAAAGAACTTGAAAACACAAATGCATAAAGGCACATGCACCCCTATGTTCACTGCAGCATTATTCACAATGGCCAAGAGTTGGAAGCAAACTAGGTGGCCATCAAGGGTTGAATGGATAAAGAAGATGTGGTATACACAATGGAATACTGCTCAGCCACAACAAATGATGAAATCTGGCCATTTGTGACAACATGGATGGACCTTGAGGGTATTATGCTGAGTGAAATAAGTCAGAGGGAGAAAGTCAAATACCACATGATCTCACTTACAAGTATAAAATAAAAATGACAAACAATCACCTAGAGACAGAGATTGGATTAGTGGTTACCAGAGGGGAAGAGGGGAGGGAGGAGGGCAAAAGGAGTGATTAGGCACACGTGAGTGGTGATGGATTGTAATTAGTCTTTGGGTGGCAAACATGATGTAATCGACACAGAATTCAAAATATATTACAAATTATAGTTGAAAGTTATATAATGTTATAATCCAATGTTACTGCAATAAAAAAAATCTTTTTAAAGAAAAAGTAAATAAATAAAGTCTGTTATCAGCTGGATAAACTCCATAGTAATAAAAATTAATCAATTCCAAAGCAGACTGTGCAGTGTTTCTGTGGATTTAATAAGATTAAAACTAGGAAAACTAAAAAAAAAAAAAATAGTATTAATCCCTACCTATACCACTTAAACATTATTTTAAATTATTTATAGACTTTAACGAAAAGACACGGCAACCTATAGTATTAAATAGCAATTTCTAACATACTACCCTTGGTAGAGGGTCTGAGATTCAACAGACGGGAGAAAAAGAGATCAGAAGTTGACAAAATCAGGAAAATCTACAAGCATAATTAGCCTCTTTGATTTCTAATTCTTGTTTTGATGGCTAGATAGGAGATAAAAATCTGCAATGTAAACATGTATGCTAAAACAAAATAATGCATGTGGCAGCTTGATGAGCATAAATCATACAAAAAAAATTAGAATATTATTTTCTGTAAACTTTTGTGAAAATTAAAAATATTTATATACTTCCCCTTAGCAATCACTGGCCCATTCATTTCACCTCCAGAAACAATGCATGAGTGATCCTTTTCTAATTTCAATTTGTCCAGAACTAGTTTATCACATTTACCACTTACTAATAGCACTCATTGTCCTCTGAATTCTCTGCATATCATGTTTCCTAAGCCCACTTACACCACCAAACAGTGCATTATTTGCACTGCCCCATCTTTCTCCAATGTCCTATAATTCAGCCCCCCACACCTCCCAGAAATCAAGCTCTCTCTCTCCCAGAGCTGGATTCAAATGTGCCACACTACAGAGGAGCTTGTTTCTATTCCTTGGATTCCTAGTGACATCTTTGACCCTTTGTGGTTTCTAGGAAATTTGTACTACTTCTTTCAAACAGAATGCTTTCCTTTAATGGACTCTGTCTTCTCTGCTTCACAGTTCTCTTAAAGAATCACATATCCAGTTCGTGAATTCCTAGTAAATCAAATTACCTTCAGAAAGCATGTCAACTGAGACCATCTTGAAAATAAAAAGTGTTATTAAGTCTTCTAAGTCATTCTGTACCTGCATCATGTTAAAGGATTAAACTGTGATTTTCAGACTTGTACTCTCCTATTCCCAAGCCACCACTAGCTCACCTCCTCATTTTTAAGTTCTATTTTGTTTTCCGTCATTGTGCAATTTACCAAAACCTTGCTGACATTCCATTGCTTCAGGTCAGGGAGTCACCAGTGTGCACTAAGAGTAAGGAAGGATTACCAGGGAGATGGACCACACTCTTCACCAGCACAGGGCCTATCATCAAGCTGAGGAAGCAATCACATACAAATGAAATAATAATATCCCCCCAGATATGCAGAATTCTACAAGGAAAATTCACTTAAATCTTGATGCTGGCCCTATGGCATAGTGGTTAAGTCTGGTGCACTGTACAGCAGCAGCCCAGGTCCACGGGCCCGGATCCCAGGTGTGAACCTACACCACTCATCAGCCATGCTGTGGCAGCAACCCACATAAAAACAGAGGAAGACTGGCAGAGATGTTAGCTCAGAGCAAATCTTCCTCAACAACAACAGCAACAAAATTCACTTAAGTCTCTTTTCCCATTTATTCCTTATAACAACCTTGTGATGTATGTCAGGCATTCCTTCCCTTTTTTCACAAATATGGAAACTGAGAGCCAGAGTAACCATCCCAAAGGCTCACAACAAATATGTTCTAAAAAAATCATGAGATCCCCAGGTCACCCAACAACCAATACAGTGCTCATGAACACACACAAAGCAACAAAAGAAAAATAATTTTAATTATATTAATGTGCATCCATGTACATAAGTGAAGAAGAAATGTGGTGGAGATATTCATTAGAATTGCTTGGGTATAATGTAGGAAGCCTTCCTGTAAGAAGTATGTCTTAGAAAGATGGACGTTATATAATGGATAATAAAGAGTCAATCTACAGGAACTGAACCAGAAAGAAGGCCAAAAATGCATAAAATAGTATGAGCAAAGAAACTGGTAGACATGGATAAATCCAAATAAGTATTGAAATTAAATAAGATAAGAATATAATACTTAAAAAAGAAAGTTAAAAAAATGTGGACCCAAAACACAAGACAATAATCATTTGAAAGATGAGAAGGTGAACAGAGGTCCTTGAATTATTTAGGAGAAAGGTAAAGATACAAATAAGTCAAATAGTGATGCTAAAAAACTGATACTGATGTTAAGAGTCATCAATTAACACAAAAACTTTCAAACCAGTGGAGGAAATCCAGGAGACTAAAGAATCCAAAAGATGGCAGAAAAGAATAAAACTAAAATAAAAACAGAGAAAATGCATTTTAAAATGGAAAATAAGATGCTCTAAATAAATCAAAATGCAATTAATCTCAATAAATATACATAGATTAAACTTGCCAATTAGGGAGAGTCTCAGAATCTAAGACTATTTATAAAAGGTACAGCTAGAGTACAATAATCTAGAATGGTAAGTTAAAGGATAGAAAGATATATATACACCAACTACTATACAAAAGCTAATTTAATTCTGTTAGTATCAAGCCAAATAGATGTTAAGCAGAAAAAGCATTATTAGTGATAAAGAAAGTTAGAAAATAATGTTGAGGAAATCTCCCAGAAAATATAGCAAGAAGATAAAATATCAGACAATAGGAAAGGAAAAAAAAGGAAATAAGAGGTACAATACCTGAATAAAAGGAGTTTCAGTAAGAGAAGGAACAGAGAAAAAAGGAGAGAAGAGTGGATAAAATCATCACAGGAGAAAAATCAAGACATAAGACATGCTTTTCCAGACTGAAATAGGCCAGCGAGTCAGAGCCCAAGAAAACTGATGAAAATGGACCCACACCAAGGTGTATCATTGGGAAGTTTCAGAACCCAGGGACAGGGAAGATACACCAAACTTCCAGAAAGAGAAAACAGGCCACAAGTAAAGGATTAGAAATCACAATGGCTTCAAGTTTCTTAACAGAATCAATAGAAAGTAGAGGATAATGGCACTATGTCTTTCAAAATTCTGAGGAGAAATTACCCCTGGCCTAGAATATTATAACTAGCCAAACTATCAGTCAAGTGGGAGGGTGGAGCGAAGAGAGATCTGTTTAAGAAAATGACATTGATAGACTATTGCTTGCATCGGTATAATGAGGGGAGATTTAGACAATTGGCAGAGAGCTTAGTGGTTGAATTAGTATTAAGTACATAGAAAACTAAGCAAATGATGAAACCAGATAGTTATCAACTCTTGGGAAAATGGAAAGTGCAGAAAAGGAAAAGTAATCAGAGCATATTGAAGGTTTGGCTATAAATAGGATATTTGCAGTCACAATGACATAAACACCTAATATATATTGAACCAAAAGGATGACACACCCATATCATGAGAATGAGGTGAGGAAAACAGTGCACATACATAGTGAGGGCAGTGAGAAAAAGGGCTAAAACCTCAAATTCCATAGTGAGAAGTCAAAGACAAGGCATAAAACTGAAAAACCAAGAGGTAGGTACATAATCTTGTTTGGTGACATGGAAGAAAATAGTAAAAGAACCACCTAAACAATTTGAAAGTGGCTGCCTCTAGGATCTGCTCTTTTTTAAAACAAAATATTGCCAATTGCTCTTCATAGAGGTTTCAGCAAGTTATACACCCTTGAGCAATGTCTGAGAGTGCCCCACACTGTCACTTTATCAGTCCAGGTCCCCTACAGAGTGATGCCAAGTCAGGGTTAGATGGGCAAGAATTTTACTGAGATAAATGCCTGGGAAGGATAAAGGAAGGAAGGAGGAGCCTTCAGACCACAATGCAGGTCTGACACCTGTGAAGAGGGAAAGGAGAGCCTCAGACCACAGCACAGGCAAATGGGGAGTCCCGGGGCAAAAGTTGCTGATAGAAGAGTCCTGCATTGAGCAGGCGTAGACTAATCATAATATCACCACCATTCTTAGTCACTGGCTGGGAGCAGCCTTGGAGAAATACGGCTTCATTGTGTGAACCACAGCAGATCAGAAAATGCAGCCGCTGTCAGTCAACTGTGTTCAGTGGTGTGTTGGTAAATGATTAACAACTTGTTCTACAGAAAGTTTTTTCAAAAAATAGCATTTTCAGGTTTCTGGGTGTAAATACTCCCACTATGGCCAATTTCAAGCTACCACTGTGATAGTGTGGTAACTCAGGGAATACTGAGTTTGAAAGAGATGCTAATAATTGGGTTTCCCAAACAAGGAGCCAGATCCAGGAAGCCACTAAATGCTCCATGCAGCAAGTTTTCATGAAAGGAAATCTGAGCAGCATACTTCCTCAGCCACCGTACACACCAACCTAGTGTGTTAACGAAATTTTAAACGTAACAGTATGATAACTAAAAATTGTATGTTAGCGTAGTTTGTAGTTTTGCTTTGCATTTTCCTCAATATGAATGAGGCTGAGAATCTTTTGATATTTTTATATACTATATTAAGTGCATTTACTATTATGTTATATATTAATGTATTTTCTTTTCTATGAATTGAGCCAATCCTTTGAGTATTTTTATTAAAATTTTTATGCCTCTTTTAAATAACTGAAATCTTAATGTATTGATCTTAATATATTAATCCATTTAGCAAGTGAAATACAAATACTGCTTAATATCTCCTTATCATATGATTAGCATTTTAAAAATTAACTTCTCTCAACCCTTTCCAGAGGGTAAAGAGGAAAGAAATAAATGTACCCTAAAAATCTTGATGTAGGTGGAATCTAAAACCAGAAAACAAATTACTATGACTCCTTTTTTCTCCATAATTTTTGAAGTAACAATTACCTGTACACCATCAAAATACAATGTCTACATTTAACTTTCATGGAAATACTTTTTTTCAATGTCATTAAAGTTGATCGAATGTAGAAATGTTATGGAAAAAAGTCACTGAAGAAAAATTTCAACCTATCTCCCAACTCATATAGAAAAACAAAAGCTTTGACAACATCGTAAAGAACTTTCCATCTGAGCAGTCTACAAGGACAGTAGAATCTTTAGGGAAATTAAGTTTGTAATATTCTCATTATTGACATATTTTAATAATAGATACATTCTACATTGATTCATTTATATATTATTAGTTGAGATTATTGATTGCATCCTATTAGCGTTACATAGCAACTTGAAAATCATTCACTATTAAGTTAGAGGCTAAGAAGCTTTGGATAAAGTGGTCTTTTAAGATATTACATATGTTTTAAGCATTTCTAGTCATGCAAACAACACTGAATGAGCAGAACCAGGAATTCGACCAGACGTCAGAAATCATCCATTACAGACTCTAACCACAAATGTACTTACCCAAAATTTAAAGCAAAAGCTATAAAGAAGAAATCAAAAAGGCAAAAATTTAAGAAGTGCTCTTCCATAAAAGTTTTCTTATGTTTATGTTAGCTCGAGCACTGCTACCATGTATATCTGGAAGGGAGGAGTCAAAAGATCTATGGCTGCATAGAGTTAAAACGCTACAGTTTTCCAAAGAAAATACATCTATTTCATCATCTTTCAGTCAATTATCTAGGTTGTGAACTGTATTTGACTCCAAATACTGTTGCTTTTCTTCTGCTCCACCTCCTCCAACCACAACCTCCAACCACAGCCATTTTCATGGTAATTAGTATTTCCAACCAGAAATCAAAAAAAAAGAAGCAGACAAAAATTAATTTAAGAAATTTTATATGATAATTTATGGCAAGTGTTTAGCAGGGTTAAAGTTGAAAGTTAGCTTAAAAAGAAGCTTGGATTATCTGTAAACTCTTTTTATCCTAATTTTCTCAAAACATGATCCACTGTACTCAGAAAAAAAAGAAACTTACCTCATCCACATTTTCAAAGGCATTGATGATGTCGTAAGGTAAACAAGACAACAGATCAATCACAAACCAAGTTTTCAGATAGTTCATCCTTATCAGCTTGGGGTCAGAAATGACTTCTCCACCAGGTCCCACAAAGGTCGTGTGAAAATTTAAAACAATGTCAACCAGAAAAATAACATCCACCACGCTGTCCAGCACCAGCCAGGCTATGTTGTTCTGCTTCGTTTTGAAGGAAACATTATAAGGAACCATAATGGCGGTGTAGAAGGTAAGAATTAAAATCACCCAATCCCAGGTAGTTTTAAAAGCACAATAGTGTAAAATGATGTGTGGTGGCGTCTTTGGCGCTTCTTGCTTATACTGAGGAAGGATGTCTGATCCCAGCTGAAGAACCTAAAAGAGAGAAAGTGTCTATATGAATGACTTGGACATCTGCATAGTTAGTAATGAATTCAAACTTACTGGCAATCAAACCACATCCTATTTATCACGACTCTTGGTTTCAAGGCCAGTCACACCCTATAGTTCTGTCTCCCTCTTCTCCTGAGTTGCACCAAAGTTTGTTCAAAGGAAGTCACTCCAAGTCCAATCCCTCTACCAAAGTTGATCTGTCTACTGTTATATCTGACTTGCTTTCCAGTAGCCAACTGTTGCTTCGCAAACTGTCCCCCGTACACAGAGAGCAGGGAGAGAACTAAGACAGAGGCAGACCACTCCAGATAGGTAGATGGCAGGTTTAAGAAGCAGGAGAACTTACTTACGAGCTTGTCTTGGGTGGCTGCAAGATGAGGAGATCTCCGCACCTGCCTGCAAGAATCTTAAAAGTTTATATAGAGCCTTAACTGGGTTCAGTCACACATACTACCCAGATGGTCTCAACAACACCATACTCTCTCAAGGCCATGTCCTAGGAAATGGCTCCCACTGTGGGAATGGTAGGCAGAGTGTACATTCCAAGGACGAGGAGGGGGTGAGGAGCCTCTGATTGTCCAGGTCTGGCTCAAGGGTCAATTGGTGGGCATGTCCTCTTGATGACCTCTTCTAGCACCAACAGTGACCCACAGCGCTGCTGGACATCCACTTCTGGGAGTGCCTTCTGCACACTCACTGGGCAAGCCTGCCTAGAATCACATGTCTCTCACTGATTGTCCAACAGTTATTTAGGTGACTCACCGTTATTTATTCTTCACACATATTTAGCACCTCAGGGAGCATCACTTTGATTCTGATGGCCTCGCTCACCCCTACCACCCCACTGTTGGTGATTCTGCTGTTGAGGGGGACTCAGTAAGGGTTCTAATGACTGGCATAGCAATATCAGAGTTGTAACTGTTATAGCCTGCTTTTTCCTTTTCTCTCTTCAATCAAGATTTAAAGAATATTTTGTCTCCTGCCCAGATGCAAATTCCCTTTAGGAAAAAAAAAATGCCAAATACTCAGGTTTGCTTCTCCATACCTTTTTGACAAATTTCAGTGCAAGGTTGTATGAACCTTAACTTACTCTGATTAGGTCTAATTAAAGAAAAAAGCAGATCATAGAGCATGAGTGGAGGTCTGGGCAGCCCTGGGAAAAGGCAACAAACACAAGACTTAGCATTGCCTTCCAGAACCTGGAACCTTGAAATTATGAAAAGGCGTTGAAGGAGTGGGTCAGAGATCTCTGCTCCACACCACCAATGAATCGAAGGCTGAGTAAACCTGTGTGTTAAGGAGTTTGTAAATGGGACTTTGACAAATTATGTTTCCAGCAGCTGTGCTATCTTATGCATCCAACTATTCAGTGTCTCTAGGACTAATGGGACTCAGGAGGTAGGAGTCAACAGCTTCAAACTGTAAAATTATAAATGCATTAAACATTGAATGTAAGAATGGATATAAACGAAAATACCTGTTAGCATGTAATTCACATGCCACAAAGCAAAACAAACTAGCATTTCTTGAAACTTGGGAGACAGTTATCCTGAAAAGTTTGTCTCATACATAGAACTTACATAACTGAAAACGAAGTATATAACATGCATTATTACTATTTTGAAATGTGAAAAACATCACGGGTATTCTCTTCAGCTGTGTATTATAATTATTGTTTTAAGTTGGGAGGTTATAAGAACAATTTATAAAGATTTTTGTATATTTATGCTCATTATCAGTGCCCCCACCATATTTTTCCCATAAAGTCTTAAATTACTTAGCGGCAAATTATCCTCCCAGGAATGTAAGTTTCATTTTGGGATGGAGCACTACGTATACAGAATCACGCATAATCATGGCTTCTCTTTCACTTTTATACCACTGGTTTATCCATTCCAATTTCACTGTGTTAAACATGAAAATTTCCTTTATTTTCAATGTCAATATTATACCATCTATATTTACACAGTCTATAGTTTGAGCGCAAAGAAAGCAGACTCAGGGGAAAAACTCAGTGCCAGAGTGCATTACCACCTTCATGGGCCCTATGCACACTTGCCTTTCTGGACCTCTTTCATAAAAAAAGTAAAATTAAATAAAAATTATGTTTTACAACTGCATTGTTACACAGATGAATACATTAATATTATATAATCAAATTTTTTTACCCAGAAATTCATTTTTTTACTTCTACTGTTGATAGAAATTCAAGCATCCCGTGGACCCCTTAAAGGGTTGTAGGCCTCACACACTGTGCTCCCAGACCAGCCGGCCCTGCTCAGTACCCTGGAATAATGGGAGCTGTCTCCTCCAGAGGCGGAATGGGATCACTCTTGAGTTCAGTGTTTCTTAAATCTGGCTACAAACTAAAATCATTTGGAGAAGTTTTAAAAAATATTGTATAGTCATACCTAGAGCCCATCCCAGAAAATAATTAATCTTGTGTGGGTTCTCAGAGAATCTATATTTTCAAAACCTTTCCAGGTGATTATAATGGACAGCCCAAGATAAAACCCTTGTCTTATATTTCTTTAGACATTCAGAACCCAATTCTTCAGACAATGACTTGCATACGTAAAGTGATCCAAAAATGCTAAAGAAAGACGACAACAACAACAAAAGCGACCCCTGTGCTTCAGCTTTGAAATTCCTCAAATGCAGACCACTACTTCAATCTTAGCTCCCTCACTGGGGCTCTCTTATAAAGCACTGAGTAACAACTCTCCACTTTCCTTGCTATTTCATTTGTGCTTTCATAAGCAATAAGCCTTAGGTTGAGAGGGGATGAAATCATATTTTCTGATGTATTTTTGTACCAAGACAGACACGTTCCTTCTCTCTGAATATCTGAGTGCACTGACTCTAACGGAGTCAAGACGATGGATGAGGTGGTGGTGTGCTGTCTATCTCCTCCCAATATAAAAGTGAGAACCTGAAGCCAATCAGCAGGATTTCAGTGCGTGCGGAAAATCGATACACTGCCTACAAGGAGGCCAGGATCTCTGAAACTGGGAATCAGCTCCAAATTTAGGGGTCCCAGTGGACTTGAGATAAAATTTGTAAGTCTCAGAGAAAATTAAAGAGCTTGAAATTCAACAGCAAATCCAAATACTAGGGTTGAGCAAATTACATGATTCTGAGCACAACTGGGAGAACAATATCCTTGTGTTAACCTGATGCTTCTTCTAGGTCAGTCTTTGGAGATCTAAGAGCATAGGCAAACTAAATATCTGTTGAAAACCTTGTTATTTCTTCATTTTCTCTGAAATCTAGCCTAAGACCTGACAGAAAGCAGGGGTTTTTTGTTAGTTTGGTTTTTGGGTCTTTGTGAGGAAGATTGGCTCTGAGCTAATATCTATTGCCAATCTTCCTCTTTTTGCTGGAGGAAGATTGTTGCTGAGCTAACACCTGTGCCAATCTTCCTCTATTTTGTATGTGGGATGCCACCGCAGCATGACCTGATGAGCGGTGTGTAGGTCCACACCCAGGATCCGAACCCATGAACCCCAGGCTGCCAAAGCAGAGGGCACAGAACCTAACCACTACACCACCGGTTGGTCCCAGAAAGCAGTTTTGTATCTGAATCAGGTTTGTAAATTAGGGGTGACTGATAAAGAAACTAACAATAATCAAAAGGCAAAGAAAAAAAAATCTGATGGGAAGAAAGAGGCATGAAAGTTCCTCAAAAATAAAAGTAAAAATGATGAGCTGTCAAGGGGAAAGAAACTTCCCACTTGATGCAGAGGAAAAAAACAATCATGGGGGATTCAGTAGTAAGGTAGAAAATTTTCCTCTCCATGGTCTCTTTCCTCTTGTTCTTGCCCAGTTGTGCAATAGAGAAAAGAAAAATTCTGAAGGTATGTAGCTAAGACTCAGAAGGAATCACGACTGTAAAAGTCAGCAGTCACAGAAACAAGCTCCTACACCTCGGCTTGATTTGTAGAAAGAAACGAACAACCCAGGGCAGAAATGAAAGTCACTTCAAAATCAAGTCTACTTAAAAACAAGCTTTACTGAAAAAGGGAAGTTGTATCTAATTGTTTGCATTAAATCTTGTGCTAACTGCATATCATCTTTTAAAATATTGTGATTATTAATAAGTTAATATTTAGCTATGTTAACATTTTATTTGGGCCTTCAAAAGCATACCCGCACATCCAGGTGTTAATCTCTCCCCACGCTAGCAGTGCTGCTTAGAGAAGAAAGCCACTCTCGTCTCTCTGACAGCTATGGTCCAAGAAAACTCCTGAGCCCTCCAAATTCAGGGAGCAGACTTCACTGTCCAACCCTCTCCAAATCAACTGTAATGTCCACAACTAGTTACGAAAGTTCCTCTGGGCACCTTCAACTCACTTTTCTCCAGCAGAGCAAACTGATGAACACATGCACCTAATTTTATCTTTCTCTTCCTTGGCAAGTTACCTCAGCATGTTTTGTGAGTGCCCACTAAGTGCTCAGCCACTGGGTACCTTGATTAGCCTTTTGGCATCTTTCATGCCAATACGACGAACAATGATGGCAGAAGCCAAGTGAACAACAAAGCTTCTGGCTGCCTCAGAGTTCCGTCCTCATTCCTATTCTCTCTTTTTTCAATACCCCATCTCTGGGTAACATCGTCTAGTCCTGTGGCTTTAACAGCCATATCTGTGAGGATGACACCAGGGCCTGCAACTCAAACCCAGATATCCCTCCAGAGTCAAACCCAAAAGTCCCATTGCCTTTTAGGCCTCTCCATGCAGATTTCTTGTCAGGCACCTCAAACTTAATATGTCCAACCCTGAACTCATTTTCATCTCCCCCGAAACCTTCCCCTCCTCCTTATATTTGGCGTTCTGTTAACCAACAGCACTCACTACCTACCCAGTAGTCCAAGCCAAAAACATAGAGTTGTCCCGGACTTACCCCATTATTTCACATTTAATTCTAATCTAAAAACCAATGTGATAACTCTAATCTTGGTGTGTCTGCAATCTGCCCCCTCCTGCTACTGGTTCCCTTGCTTAAAGCCATGGTCATCCTAGCTGAATTACTCGTGGACCTCTTACCAGTTTCCTATCACCCATTCAACACAGAGCCACTAGGTCAAGCAGAGGTTCTTAACCACTTTTGTGCCATCAATCTCTTCTGGCAATCTGGTAAAATGTCTGGACCCCTTCTTAGAACAATGTTTTTAAATTAATACAGTAAAAATGTGGGATTACAAAGGAAACCATTGGGACCGACCTGCCTTTGAGAGGTTTTTCTGAAGCACAAATGTGACCAAGTCATTTCTCTGCCACATGGAACACCAACCACCACTGTGTCCTTAATATTTCCTTCCCCACCTGACTTCACCCACACTGAAGTCACACTCAGAGTCATCATATGTCTCATCTCTGAGCCTTTGCATATGCTGGCCTCCCTGGTAGGAATAACCTTCATCCCTTCTTTATCTGCCACTTATAGTTTTCCCTTCAGGATTCACTCAGCTCAGGTATCGCTTCAGTCAGGTAGCCCTCCCTAGCGCCCCAAGCCTGGGTAAATGCTCCTGCCTCTGCTCCCACCGCACCCTGTCATAATATTTATCACATTCTAGTGTTGGTTTCCTTTGCCCATTGCTTATGCATCTTTACATCCTTTGCACAGTATACAGCACAGGGCAAACCCTCAACAAATGTATGCTGAATACACAAACGGATAAATAAGTGAGCTCCCTACCTCATTTGCTCAAAAGAAACCTCACACTCTACAGACACTACCTGGTGTGTCATGAACTACTTTTCCATTTCCAAAGTATGGGGGAATAAAAAGAAATATTTGAAATTTCTATAATTCTTCAAGGGAAAAATAAGTTAGCAGACAAGTATTGCTAAAATAATAGCCAGAAGTATCTATATTGATTCATTTTGGGGGAAAAACGTACCACCACCACCATATTGGGAACCAAAGTTAGTCTCACACTTACTTCAGCTAATCTCGAATGTTTGTGGACCACCTCTGTTTTATTCATTGGAGTGAGCTGCTGCAAAACACTTCGGCTATTTGTCAAAGCCCGTGTCAATCGGGCAAATTTTGTCCAACCTTAAAAATAAGGAAAGAAAGTCTCAGTTTTTTGCATATAATGAATCTGGAATGCAACATTCTTGCTAATATTCAAAGCATCTCAGAAATAGCATAACATCCAGAACTAGTGAAAAGTATCAATCTAAAGCATTTTATTTCTACATACACATTATTATATATTTCAAGTGTGGCTATAAAATAATGAGTGATTTTATGTGTGACCTTTCTGTTTTGCTCATATCTACTGTATAGTCCCTGTAGCCAAGGCAGCTAGCCATCCACAAAATCCTGTGCTCCCCCTTGAATTGCACAGGTTTGTTACTGGGAACAGCTGCCCAGCCAGGAATACATTTTCTAGCCGTCCTTGCATCTAGGTGTGGCCCATGTCCCTAGTTCTCACCAATGGAATGAAAGCAGAAGTTATGCGTGTCGTTTCCATGTAAGCCACAACTTAAGAAGCAAGTATGACTTCTCCACATTTCCTCCTTCTACCAGCTGGATGCAAATGAGAACAAGGCCCCAAGGGATGGCAAAGTTGCTGAATCGGTGCATGGAAGAAAGCCGTATGCCAAGGATTACCTGCCTTGGACTGTTATGTGAGCAAAAATATGTTTCTATTGTGTTAAACCACTGAAAGTTGGGGGTTTATTTATTATAGCAGGTAGTATTACCCTAATAAAAACAGTCCTACTGTATATTTATATGTAGATATACACACATAAGGGAACAAAGCCCAATTTCAACAAATCTAATGTGTTATGGTTCATTTTACACACCTCCATCTTCTTTGCAACAGAGCAAAGTGTTATTTCTCTTTTACTAACAACCTTAGCAACATCTAAAGATTATCTTTGGAATATGTAGAAAACTTAACAATGCTTTTTAAAAGACTAGTAACTTTAACTTCTGAGGGGAAGGGATGTGAATTTAATGAGAAAGAAATTTCTTCTGGGGCCTTAAATTTCCATTACTAAAATCATTAATTTCAAGGAAATGTCAACGAGATGTAAACAAGTAGAACAAAACTAACCAAACTCTGCTCCTGTTTCAATGATCCTTTCCCTAGATATCTCAAAAAATTCTGATCTGTTAAATACTCCTTTGAGACTATTTGATAAATTCTATGGTGTTATCCCTCACTGGAGTATTTACCAAACAACTTGTTAAGAATGAAAACTCCTGATGGTCCAAAGGAATGATTATAATGGCAATGGTGAAATTTCAGACAAAGTACAAAAAAAGAAGGAAGAAATTCTGGGCAGATACCAGCCAAATGTCTTCCAAACCATAACAGGTAGGCAACATTAAAATTTACTAGTATTCTTCATGCTAATTCTGACTTCATTTAAGCTTTTTATTGCCCCACCAATTTAGCTCTCTCTGGGTTATCCAACAGGTGGATTGGAAAAGAGGTAAACTGGCATCAGTTCATAGAAGATCCTTAATTTTTCTTTATTAATGGGCTTCATCCTGGTGACTAGAACAAAAAAATGTTAGGCTTTGGGAATTGTATGCAACCCTAAGGCTTACCTTGTGCAATGTGCTGGAGAAACAAAGTACCACATATGCCACCAGCTCTCTAAGAACTCAACATCAACGTAAAAGATTGACATGCAATCCATATCACCAACCTAGAGTTTTCTTCTAAGTGCTAGACCCATGTATCTAACTAGCCATTGGCCACCTCTTAGTAAGATGTTCTACAGGCATCTGATACTCGACATGTTCAAAACTGATCTCATCGTCACTTTCTCCTCCCATCTTCAACTCTTCATCTTTCATGTATTCCTGGTCTTGGCGAATGGTCCCATGATATTTCCAATTGCCCAAATCAGAAACTTAAAATTCATCATCCTCCTTCACTATTATCTCCACATACACATGTCCAATCACTTCTAAGCTTTATAGACTATAACTTATCAATAAATATCCTCAAATTGAATCTCCTCTCTCTAGCCCTATTATGTCAGGCAATATATCATCTTTCACCAGAGTTAGGTGGCAGCATCCTAAAGATCATACTCTCTATCTGTTCTCTGACCACATACTCTACAAGCAACTTTCCACATTGCTGTCAAAGTTCTTTCTAAAGAACAAATCTTACCATGCCCTTCCCCTATTTCAAAGTCTTTAAGAGGTCTTTGGAGATCTTCAGGATAACATTGTATATCCTTAGCATATAGGTCATTTAGTTTCTGACCCCAAAGATTTGCTCTGCATCCATCTCCTTCCACTTCCTCATACATATTCTGTATTCCAGCCTTACTAAAATCAATAGCAAACTAAAAGAAGAATAAATTCAAAACTAAAATTAAATCTACTAGGAATTCTCTGTATACCCTATGGAATTCAGTGCTTCCATGCTTTCACATGTTATAATCCTTCTGCCCACCTGGAATGTTTTTTCCCTCCCCATCTGTCTGGCTAACACTTACTGGAACCTCCAAACTCAGTTAAAACATTACCTCCTCCTGGAAACTTTTTTGACCTACTCATGAGAGGTGCCTTCCTCTGTACATTCACATCATAGGATATATACCACACATGGCACTAACAATACTAATGCACTTGTTGATTAGCATATCAGTCACTGTCACTAACTGTTATTCATCTCTCCATACTCAGCCCTTGGTACAGGACTTGGCATAAAATAGGCCATTAATTAATTAACTAATTAATTAAAAGTTATTTGTAACTTTAAAATAAAATTTGAAAATAAGTCCCATTTTTCTTTATTATCATTGGGTTTTGGTTTGGTTTTGCTTTATTGGGTAAAAGTGGTAAGGACGTCTTCAGGTAACAACGTTGCCAATAGATATATTAAACTATTTCCTGTGGATCATTTCTCTTTCTTATATCAAATGAATATGGTAATTGCATTGAATACTTCTAGAAACTTCCAAGTTAATCTTATACTTACTGAAGGTTCAGGTTTCTAAGATAGGTAATGTTACACCCCTTAGTATATCTGATTGTTGCATTAAAAGAGAAGCCCATTTTCACTCCCTCTGTGCAATAAGGTTTATCCAAAAATATTTTGCAAAAAATGAAAGGAGATATTGAAGAAATAAATTCAATGACAAATGGAAGGATACAAATCATCAAATGCCATGTGTTCTCTCATTCCATAGGATTGTATACAGAAGTATATGTGTGAGGAAGGAGAAATATGACAATGAAAGCTTGTCATCATCCTCTGGTTTTCTATTTGAAGCCTCATGAGCACACACTATTGTGTTTCTTAAGGAGGAAACAGCAATTCCTAACTTAAATATAAAACTTATTCAAACATGTCTCTGTGTGTATCTTATTTTACACATGAAGTCACTATGATCAAGGAATATTTCATGGCTTTCCCTTATTTTAGTTTCGTGAAGGAAGAAGAAATTTTTAAACAGTGAAAATAAAATACATCCTTTTTCTCCATGGGTAAAAGTAGGACTATCATTGATTAAATAGCAGAAAGAAAATGAAAAAAAGTTTGTTAATTCTTCATTTTAAAAGGGTTTTCACCTAGTGTACTCTGAGTGAGACCCCCTTAAACATAGATGAAAAGGAGTTTACCACATGACATGACTTTTAGGTGCCAGATCTTATTCTTCTATCCCTTGTTGTCTGGTACCATGACTGGCACGTAGTGGGAACTAGATACATTTTGTTGAATGAATGAATGAGGAAATTAGTAAAAAAAAAAAAAAAAGAAAAAAGGTTAAGTGGAAATTAATACAGTATCCACATTATATGTAGTTAAAATTAAAATATAAAGAAGGAAATACATTCAGCTCTTAGCAGGTGCTAGCATCACTCAGCTGTCTTGTGAAGAAAGGTCTTTGGGTTGGAGAATGGGGGAAGAGTGTGGTACTGGAGGTGAGGAGGGAGCAGTGGAAGTATTAAGGGGTATAATTCTGCTCACGCAAAGAGAAGTGGGGAGTGCTAGCAGAAAAAAACTGGTGGCAAATGTCGAGCTGACTCAGACATACTGGAAGAGAGAAATTTAGGAGGAAATACTTGGGAAGGATTCTTACTTCCTAGAGAAATCAAAGCCAAAGGCAGTTATCTAATTGAGTAACCATTTAGGAGCTTTGATATCAAAAAGTACTGCAAGCTGGAGAACCACTGCAAAGCCAAGGGATGTTTTGTTTCACATTTAAATCAATGGGAGAGCTCAAAGATGAGCTCTCTGAGCTGCTCAGGAGCCTTTTTATTTGTCTCTAGTTAGGGCTTTCTTACAGCTCTCAGTTCTAAACAGTCAGCATTTTTTATTGAGACTCCTATACCATACCTCTCTGCTCACTCTCAGCAGATTACCTTGTCAAATATACTATTGAAAGAACAGAAGCCATAAGAAACACAAAAGCCTTCAATATCCCTTCTGCCCCCTCCTCCTCTAGACCCACCCACAATGGCACCTGATTCTTGCCTGCACCTTTATCACTTTATCATCTCAGAGAATTAAGCATTTGCTCTTTCCTGATCATGCATATGTTCTGTCCCTGGACATTTAAGTATTTTCTAGATTTTTCACTATCACTAACAATGCCACAGTGACTTTCCTTATGCCTATCCCTTTGTGCTCTTGGACACATCTGGAATTGCCCATGTTGTTAGCTAAATTAGTTCATCTGATCTGTCACCAACCCCTCTTGTACAGTCAAACTTTGAAAAAGTTGAGCAGCCACACTCTCTAGGTCAGAGAAAAAAGACACATCAGCAGTTCTAACTTTTCCCAGCGATACATTTACTGATCTCACCTTTACAGAGACCCAAGTGGTGTGACTCATTATTCAGCACAGTTCGCTGATGTTACTTAGAAGTGATCAATACGCGGTAATGTGAACAGACAGCTGAATATGAACAGCCTAATACTTGCTCTATACGTTGTTCGTGGCATTATGAGAACATTTGTTCTCCTAAAAGCTCAGGATGCCAACTCCTTCTTAATAAAACATTAGTTTAGCTCTATTGGGTTGCAATTAACCTCTTTGTCATGGACTGCCTAATCTTAAAAATAAAAGGAAGTCACAGAGGCAGTTAAATCAATCTACTGGACTGCAACACAAGATTCTAATCTATAAGAAAAAAGCTTAGGTAAACAATTATACTCTCGGCCAAAGAGACTACATGGTATAATTACTCATATTTCATCTGTCGTTTCCTCTCTAAAGAAAACCATTGACTTCCCACAGGGGAAGGTTGCTATTTTTGCTGTTATTTTCATTCTACAGGAATTTTTTTTGTCTCAATTATTGGCATCAAGATGCCATAACTATTTGGCACAGGATATTTCACACTGTAAGTGTCTTGGCAGTTTTGGAATCTGTTTGAAAATATTGTACAGTATAAATGGGCATAGATTTGGGCCATCTCTTTTAGAATACACATGGATAATCAACAGAATGGATTTCTTGGCTGTGGTTTTCCCCTTGGTATTATTATAAATGATGTATCGGGTACCATTGACCGATTATCTGAGCAACAGTTCCAAAACCTCAATACCAGGAACGAAAGATAACAAAAACACTTTGCCCCCCTGAATTATTATCAGTAAATCCCATTGGTTCAAAACAATACAGTTATGTCAAAATCAGAGTGTTCTCAGCCCGTGCTTCATTTATGTAGGGAAAAAGGAAGCAGGGCATTAAGGTGGCCAAACCCCAGAAATATGTTTCCACTGGAAGGGATAAGGCAGCACGGTGCCATAGAGAGAACACAGGACTGGAAATTCATCAGATTTGTGTGTCCGATCTTCAACAGTAAGATGGAGATAATAATACTAATTTTCAGAATTATAAGAATGAGCAATAAAGATTATTTCTGCATCTATATACCTTTTCCTGATACGTATTAACTGCTCCATCAAAACTGGTTTCCTTGGCTTTCACTGGTTTTTGCTACCATTCATCATGGTATAAGTCAAAAGTATTTTTGACATTACTCAGTGCCATTCATTTTAAAGGCAAAAATCAATCTAGAAGGAAGTTTTGGTGATCATAGGATTCATTATGAGGGAGAGTTGCACTCAAATTAGTTGGCTGCCATCATGCCATAGTCACTATCCCAGATATGATTTAGAATTAAAATTTAGAATTAACCAGATTACTCAAGTCTTTCAACCATATGTCTGAGTTTCTTAGTAAAAATACCAATACAAGTAGATGGAAGTTGACATCAATTCCAAATTTGGCAAATCCTTAAAGGACTTGGGCCCTTGCTCCCATCACTGGCCCCTTTTCATATTAAGAAGGTAAAATGTTCTGGCTTGCCTGTTCTGCATCCTAAAACACTATTTCCTATATCTAGGTAGAACTTTTATTGCCTAAGTATTTCTTCAAAGTTTTGCAAACACCCTCAACCTACTCCCTTGCAAGCCTTTTCAACTCCCTGATGCTTCTCCCTGATTCTTTTCATCTTACTTACCTGACCAAATCCCAACTCTGGTTAAATCCAACTCTTGACCTATTTGTACGTCTATACACCTTTGACTAAACACAGTTGGAGTAAAACACATCATCACACTCATAGAAACTAGTGACATTCACAAACACTAGCCGCAAATGGACCTTAGTGCTGCTCAGCAAACCTGCTGAATTTCCCCTGTCCATCACTGCTCCACTCACTTAGATAACTGTTTCACACTTACCCCTCTCCTCACACCGTCAACACTTCCTCACCTCATTCACTATCCTTGCTCTCACTTGATAACTGTGTTTCCTATTTCACTGAGAAAATAAGAACAATCAGAAGAAACCTTCCACTATATATTTACTTGTTTGTCTGTCACCCTAATTCGGATGTGAGGGATGGAATTTTGTATCTCCAGGACCTCGAATAGTGCCTGCACCATACTGTGTGCTCAATTAGCATTTTTGGTTGGGGGAAAAAATAGATAAATGAGGAGAATAAAATATTCCTGGAAGGGTCATGAAAAGGCTCCTGTTAAGTAACTCTGGTGCCCAAAGCAGAGTCAAAAGTAAATCTACTGTCTCTAAGTCCAATGCTTTAGACCCAAATCATTTTGATATCATGATGTTATCATGAAATCTCATCTGCTGTTGCTCAAAAATTCCATGTTCCCCTTTACTCAACTCAAAAGTTAAAAGATACATCATTTGCCAAGATTTCAAAACATACTTTCCTATATTGCTAGCTTCATAGCAACAGTAGGATGATTACTTAATGGCATAAATATTTTATTTCTATTGAATTTTTCATATTAAATTTACAGCTCGCATGAATAATAGAAAGTAGCTCACACACCCCATTCATGGTTACACTGTGGAATGCTTTCTCAGTAATCTGTTAGGTATTGGAAAGGTGTGGAGGAGTCTCAAAATAAAAGTCTCTTTAAAATAAGCTCTTCCTCTACAAATTCTGGCACCGGAAAGAGAGAGTTTACTCAATGCTTTCACAATGGGGTATAATTTTCCCTATAAATTCTAATTTACGTCTTTTGAGCACACACTTCAAAAATCAAGTAGTCTGAGTTGACTGGAGTTTATTCAAATATGACTTTTTTGTAGAAATGAATAACGAATTGAAAAGATTGTGCCTGACAAAGAGCTCTGTGATTCTGTGTGAAGATGCAGAGACGGAGGTGGAGGCAGATAAATGGAGAGGCATTAATTGAGAAAGAAAAGTCAACCCTCGATAATTAGCACTTCTTCCCCCACCTCATTGTAAAATGCTGCCAACTTTCAGTTTCCCTAAATAGATTGCATAGTTGCTGACACCACCATTAATGTTCAGCAGGTGAAAATTGTGAAAAAGTACTGTACCCTTCTTGACCAACTTCAGCTATGCCACGAAATCACTTAAAGTAAATGAGAGAAAACAATATTCATCAAATAGAAATACAAACAAACATAAATGTTTTTGAGGGGAAAAGACCGTGACATAAAACTTTTTACTCGGTCTTGCTGTCATCATGTAGGAAGGCGAGAGAAATTCACTTGAAGACTATGTTAGGTCACAAACCATATACCAGTCATTTACCTTTTATTTTATAATACATGTATTACTTTAAGATAGAGTCAACTGTTAGGTGTAGGTTTGTCTTACATGTTCCTTAAGTTGAGGAAGTTTCCCTCTAGTCCTACTTTGCTAAGAATTTTTATCATGAATGGGTGTTGGGTTTTGTCAAGTGCTTTGTCTATGCCAACTGATATGATAATATGATTTTTCTTCTTTAGCCTGTTGACATGGTGGATTACAGAGATTGATTTTTGAATGTTGAACCAGCCTTGCTTATGTGTAATAAATCCCACTTGGTTGTCATGTGTAATTCTTTTCATATATCATTGGATTCAATTTTTGTTGAAGATTTTTATATCTATATTCATGAGAAATACTGGTCTGTAATTTTCCTTTCTTGTAATGTCTTTTTCTGGGTTTTGGTATGAGGGTGGTTCTGGCCTCATAGGATGAGTTAGGAGAGTTCTCTCTATTTCTATTTTCTGAAAAAGACTGTGGATTTGCCAATGAAACCATTTACACCTGGTGTTTCCTTATTTTGGAAGTTTATTAATTATTGAATCGTTGATCCAATTTGTTTAATAGATATAGGGTGATACAGGCCACCTATTTCTCCCAGTGTGAGTTGTGATAATTTGTCTTTTTCGAGGAACTGGTCCATTTCATTTAAATTGTCAATTCGGTGGCTATAGAGTTGTTAAAAGTATTCCTCTACAATCTTTAACGTCCATGGAATGTGTTGTCTTGGACTTTCTTTAATTTCTGATATTGGTAATTTGTGTCTTCTCCCTTTTTCTTGGTTTGCCTGGCTGGAGGTTTATTAACTTTAATGATCTTTTCAAAGAACAGCTTTTGGTTGTGGTGATTTTCTCTAATGTTTTCCTGATTTCTAGTTCATTGATTTCTGCTCTAAGGTTTATTATTTCTTGTCTTCAGCTTGCTTTGGCTTAAATTGCTCTTCTTTGTCTAGTTTCCTAAGGTGGAGGCTTGGGTTATTAATTTTATATCTTTCTTCTTTTCTCATGCATGCCTTTAATGTTATACATTTCCCTCTAAGCACTGCTTTTGCTGCATCTAGCAAGCCTGATAAGTTGTACTTTTATTTTCATTTAGTTTGAAATATTTTTTAATTCATTTTAAGGCCTCTCCTTTGACCTGTGGGCTATTTAGAAATGTGTTAATTTCCAAATACTTGGGGATTTTCTATCTATCTTCCTGTTACTGACTTCCAGTTTAACTCCACTGAGGTCTAAGAACATACTTTGTAAAATTTCTATTCTTTTAAATTTGTCAAGGTGTGTTTTTCGGCCAGAATGTGATCTATCTGATGAATGTTCCATATAAGCTTGAGAAGAACAGATATTCTGCTGCTATTGGATAGAGCATCTTGAATTTTAAAACAAATAAGCATTAAACATAAATAATATTAGAAGACTATTCTATTTTTAAATATCATTTAAACTTAACCTAAACTTCCCAGACACTGGGTCTATGAGTAAAGGCAGAGTAAAAGGTAGTATGGGTCCACAAGTGAATACTTTATTCAATCTTTCAGGAGATAGATTAATACACACATTTTCAGAAACATTCACAAATGAATTGTTCTATGTCATACTCTAAATGGTTTGCACATTTTAAAGTTTTCCTCTTGCAATTTGATGTTAACCAGAAATTGAGAGGTATAAAATATATAAACTCATATGCAAGGAATAAACCTAATGCAATTTTTCTATAATTATGATTACATTAGAAAGATTAAAGCTTCTGAGCCAGTTTTTGTTAAGAGGTAATAAAAGGCAATGTTTGCCAAGTGAAAAGAGGAAGACATTTCATTTCCAGTCTCCTAAAAGATTATAAAGAATAACATTTCATTAAAACTTCTTCTAAGGGCATTTGAAATTCTTCATTTATATGACACAAGTTTCAAATTTAAACATAATTGGAGAGAATAAAATGAGAGTAAATTACATAGAAAAAGGGGTAAAAGCACATGCCACTGACTACTGTTTTCCATGGCAGTCTCTCTGAAAATAATAGTCAAGAAGACCCCAGGCAGGCTGTTTGCATTTCACCAGCCACTCTCTTGACGACAAAATTGTTCTTTACATAATCTAGCAACACCTACCCATGAGAGTCTACAGTCCCCAAACAAAGGGTGAATAGTAACCTGAAAAGGTGAACTAATCAAACTCTAGTCAATTCAGCAAAATTCAATCAACTAATGAACTGTGCTCTAACACAACTTCTCCCAAACCATCCTACAAGATGTTATCCTTTTTGTTTTTAAAACTCACCCTGGTAGAAGTCATTTAAATCCCCATTATATTGATTCTAAAGTAGTAATGCTGTATGAAATCTCTTTCCTATGGATTATCTCAATTCCTCTTATTATAATTTAGTTAACCAACTATTATTTCAACTTGCTATTTTCATTTAAACAATATGATTGAAGAAAACTGACTCTGGACAATTACTAGTGTGAATGTGCAGCAAAAGAAGGGCCAGATAGTAAAATTTTGTTTTGCAGTTCAACCAATGGATTTCGTTAAAATAGCAATAATAATATTTTTAAGTGATAACCTAATTCTTGCATGTGGTAATTTCTTCGAAAATTACCTTTTGTTGAATCATCCTCTATTGGCTGTTTGAACAACGTAATATCCTTGAAAGTGCATAGGAACAAGACCACCTTTTCATGTTCATTTCTTATTGGTGCAATTTGCATATAAAACCAAACAGGGGTTCCTGTAAGAGACAGAAAGAACAATAGAGTGTGACATAGCCACAGTAATTATTTGGTCTCTTGCCTTCCCTCTTCCTTCAGCTGCCAACTGCTATGCCAGGAACCAGCACCAAAACAACAGTATTTTAATTGCTTTCAGAATCAAAAAACCTTTAATTTTGTATCAACTGCCAGTTGCTTAAATACTAATAAACATTTTTCAACCCAAAATATCAGAATTTGAAAGTAAAGCACAGGGTGTCATTTCACAGTGCAGGAGAAGAAAGGCAGTCCTGCTTCTTAAGTAACGCCAGCATCACCTTGAGGTCTGGGTCCCTGCACCACTGCCGCTCTCACCAACTTTTCTTTCATAGTCTTACCAAGTGTGACCACTCCTACAAGCTTCTCTCTTCTTGTCACTTTGAGAAGTGTTTCCAATTAACTTCCACAGCAACACCTGATGCTCTGGTAAGTATTCCTCTTGGAGGAACATCTGAAATGCCATTTCTATCTCAAGGCTCTCTCATCAGTCAGACAGACTTATATGATAGCTCTATGGTTTTGACTGCATCCCCATATCAGAGACAGAGGACGTCAGCAACACTTGACGCCTGATGTACAGAGCTCTACCTTAGGCCTGGAAGGCAACCTTAAAGAAAAAACAGACATGGCTCTAGCCCTAGAGAGTTTCAGGCATCTTCACGAGACACTGCTTCCCACCTCTCTCACTCAAAGCCTGAGGCTGGACTCTGTCACCATGTTCTTCAGCGGCTCCTGCAGACTCCAGAGGACAGAGAGGTTCAAAGCATTCAAGCCTTAGGATTTGGACAAAGCAGGAACTGGCATTATGTCAAATAATAAATATTCGAAGACACGAGAAATGCCTTCAAAGGAGTAATTATTCATTAAACGATAAAACACTGAAGGAATGTTCCATCAAAATAAAAAAGACACACTTTCCATCTTGTTCTCTCCGAGCCACAGCGCAGTAAAGCCTCTCCAAAGATTCCATCTTAAAGACACACAGGCTTTATCACGTTTGGGATTGGGGAGTGAAATGTGCAGCTATTAATAGTGTCTAGGTTACAGCTGATAGCCGATTAGTGGCTTCCAGTGAAAACCCAATAAGAAGCACCTCCACATCTGTTGCCAAAATGTCACATGATAATGTCACCACAAAGGGGAATTTGCCATTTAGACAAGATGAGGCGACTTAATTACTGGGTTTCAGAAGCCAGAGAATTAGAGAGAGGAGATTTCTAAGAGAATATTCAGTTCTGACAACCAGGTTCTTTGCAACCCCAGGGGCCTAGGGAAGGACCTGGCCCTTTCCAAAATGATTACAGGATGAGATAGAACCTCACAAACAACCACAGCATCTCCCACAGAGCCTTGTTCTTTGTTTTCTGTTTCTTATTTTACACAGCGTGTCCAGGAACTGTGAGTGATGTGCACAGTTTTACAAATCACCAGACCCAGACGCTGGCAGCTACATGGCCTACGGCTGTTCCAACACAGTGAGCTTGAGGCAATGGGGTCATAAACAGAGAGAAAAGGGCATTAAAAACAAGCTGTTTTCCAAGGTCTGCTAGAAATCTGGACAGAAAGAGATGATGTTACAGTCCGTACCTTCCTAGGAAAACAGTTACTTTTCAAATTTCGGCATAGAGTCAGAGTTGTTTTTAAAATTGCTTTCAGATATCAGAGTAGATTTCTTTTCAAGTTGAGCTACAGGGTCAGACTTTCCAAAGAAGGCGAGTATTTGCTGAGTGGCTGGTGAAATATCCATATTCTGGATTTGGGGTTCAGGGGAGCAGCAAGTCTGGGAGGCTTAGACAGAGTGGCGTGTTGAAGCTGGAACCTGGGAGCAGTGATGTGGCATTGATTCTGCGGAGCAGCCCCTGCTGTCGCAATTCTGCCTTTGTATAGGCAGGAAGAGCCATTTTCAATCATCACCCCAGAGCCACTGTTTATTTCTCAACAGTAGAAACAGCCCCCTGCTAATCAGAGCAGTGGGTCTAAAGAACAGAGGCTGCAAACTGAAACGTCAATCATGACAGAGGTTGAATCAGATACCTCAGCACCCCATATGCAAAATGGTGCTTAACCTAATTACTTAAGGGAAGTGTTGGGAGGACTTGGCGTTCAAGCATTCCCAAAAGAGTTTTCTACAGACGTGAATTTTTCTATCTAACATAAAAAGAAGCCACAAGAATACACTTTTTTCAGTTGATGCTCAAGAGACTTCAGCTAGCTATTTACAAGACTTTTCAAAGCTGCTTTTAAGTATAGTAGAACTCCATTAAAATACGTGGATAAAGGGCCGGCCCCATGGCCAAGTGGTTAAGTTCACGTGCTCCGCTTGGGCGGCCAAGGGTTTCACTAGTTCAGATTCTCGGCTCGGACACGGCAACACTCCTCAGGCCATGCTGAGGCAGCGTCCCACATAGGAGAACCAGAAGGACCTACAACTAGAATATACAACTATGTACTGGCGGGTTTTGGGGATAAGTGAAAAAAAAAAAGAGAAAAAGATTGGCGACAGATGTTAGCCCAGGAGCCAATCTTTAAGAAAAAAAATTCGCAGATAATATCCATCCTTCATGTTAAAGAAAAAAACTCAATACAGATACTACACAGAAAAGAGACACAAGTTTTAATCTATAGTGCTATGGGCTGTATTTCCTTCTGGATCTAAGCAGACACCTACATATATATAGATACTTATCTGAAAAGCACCAGTCAGGCCTGAACAAAGGTCAGATAATTATTTCAAGCCACTAAAACAAAGCAAAAAGCTAAAGCACCTTGATAAGAAAGCTTTGGAAATGTAAGATTCAAGTTATTACTAACCTGATTTAAAAGATATAAACAAAACAGAATTTCCACTAAGGTATTTTTGAGAAACTCAGAAACTATGGACTTGGCTTTGATGTTTTAAAATTAGGCAAAGATGGTTGATTCTGTTTAAATGTCAAAGTGAAATGAACTTAGTAATATGGAATAGTCTTAAATTACTTGCTAAACTCAGGGCACATATCTAAGTCATTCAAGGGATAACAACTCTTTTGAAAATGCAAGGGGGTTTTGGTCTATGGGTCTACCACAAATTATCAATATGTATATGAACCTGGTGAAAAAGACCCAGAAAGCACCTCGAACCTGACTTTTCTCTTGTAGAGGGCAGAGCTGATCATTTAGAATGGATTGTTTTCTAGGTGACAAGCCAACAGACATTTGGCTATGACCTCGAAGAGAAATGCCTCTTCAGCCTTGATTCTAAAATGAAAGATAAAATGGCAAGATATTTCTCAGGTAAAACCACTAATGACTAATGCTCCCATTACCAAGGGCCCTACTGTGAAGTAACACCTATGACTGTTGTCATCCCAATGAAGGCCTATCAATAAAAAGAGAAACCTAAGTTCAATTCCAAATACTACATAGAGAACAAGTGCTCGAAGTGAAATAGAATAAATTATGCCCAAGACCCAACAGGCACTAAACATGGAACAAGTGTTTCCTGTTGAAGCTAGAATGCTTCCCAAACTGGGGAAGAATTTCATAACCATCAATTTCCAGTAAAGATAATAATTGGCTTTGCAATCATTTATCATTAATACTAAATAAATTGACCCTTCTTATGAAGCAACTGTTCATTTAAAAAAAAAAAAGCCAATTTGGGAAAGCAGCAAAAGGAAATAAAAGTAAGTGACTATTCCAAGAAAACAAATTAGAAAGGAGACATGGTTGATGAGTGTATTAGCTGATTTTTTGCTCTGTTGTTTTTTCCTCCAAACTCTGATGGAGAATCCCTATCATGAGGTCTTATGTGATTATATAATGGATAACTGACCATTCACAAATCCCATCCTAGAGAACAGCTCACAACAATCAATATAAATTTACCAGAAGTGAATGGCCTGTTCTGAAAGTAATGACTACTTCCCCTAGCCTGCAGCACAAAACAGTCTGAGCCTAGTAAAGGGCCATCTTGGTAGAGATTCAACTCGAGTGGATACCGTATGTTCACATGTTATCTATGCATCTGTAGAAGGGTAATCACACATACCCAGTGATACCCATCGCCTTCTCCTTCGACCGTAAGACGAAATGAATAAATTTCTCTGTTATTTTTAGGTGCTGTCACCTAACTATAGCATCTTTACCATGAATATTAATTGCAAAACATTTTGCCACCTGACACAGAAAAAAAAAATCTCATTTAAAATGCACCATATTTTTCTGCCATTCCTCAAAAGGTTGCTTTTCATAGGGAGAGCCATTTATTAATTTTTCTATCTAATTTTACCAGCATCCTGTTTTCAATAAGATAAGGAGCAAAGTTTTATATTCTCACTACACTATAGCTCGACTACCACTTACCAAAAGATAACATTAATAAAGAGTTGGCGTATCTTTTTGATAATTTAGATACCTACTGTTTTTCTTGTACAGAAGAACTTCAAAGCAGTTTGACTCGTAGTTGTCAAACGTTTGCCTGACTTTCTCAATGGTCTTCTTGTCAGTCAATTCCCCGTACATGAAACTGGAAAAAAAACAAACAATCCATTTCAGTTTTGTGTTGCTTTTCAAACACTACATAAAATCATATGATTGTCTTTGTTTAAGTACTCAAATTTAGTTACAAAATATAATGCTGCTTCCACAAAATGAACTAAAATACTTAAACCATTTTTTAACAATGATTGCTAAACTTCTTGCTAAAAGCTAGCTTTAGAAGTTATTTCAAACGTGCAGAGAGAGAGAGGAGAGACAGAAAGAAGTAGTCCTCGCTTTACACAGGTCCTAGGTGTCCAGATGTCAATTACCATGGTTTAGTTAAATAACATCAGTTTCCCAAGGGCACCATTCAAATATCAGTTACCATAGAATATTAACTGTGAATAACTGCATAAAGTACAAACTTCACTGCTTGCTCTTCAGTCTACAAATCACTAGTAAATAAGATAACAGATCGGGGCTGGCCCCATGGCCGAGTGGTTAAGTTCGCGCGCTCCGCTGCAGGCGGCCCAGTGTTTCGTTAGTTCGAATCCTGGGCGTGGACATGGCACTGCTCATCAGACCACGCTGAGGCAGCGTCCCACATGCCACAACTAGAAGAACCTACAACGAAGAATACACAACTATGTACCGGGGGACTTTGGGGAGAAAAAGGAAAAAATAAAATCTTGAAAAAAAAAAAAGATAACAGATCACGATCAGTAACCAATCACCTCACTTCCTTCAAAGCCTGTCAGTACTGGTCACTGTACGTCTGTCATTCAGTTCATGCACAGAAGCAAAGCATGTAGTTGTGTCGCCTCCTTGTCTCTCAGTGATAAACCCACATGATGTTTTACAAAAACGAATAATCAAAAGCAGAAATTAGCCATCAAAGACTAAAGTTCACCAAAGAAATGCAAAATGATAATGCTGGCAGTGAAATTCAAGTTGAACATAAATGCAGTTACAGAAAAAATATATGACTGTGGGAATGATGACACTGCTGCCATTTGAGAGACTCCAGAAACGCAGCCAGAAGAACTTAGTGAGAGTGAACTTATCAACATAAATTAGGAAAGTGATTGTGACTAGAAGGATCAAGGTTTCCCAGTGGATGTGATATCAACACAAAAGAGCTTCATGTTAAAGGAACCCTAGGAGATAGGTCACAATAGTGGAAGTGGAAGGATAAAAGAGTTGAAGTTGATTCAAACTTAGAAAGGAGTATGACCACTTGCTACAAGATAGAAAAAAATGCTCTCCTCAGGTAAGTTATATTATGTTAAGGCAAGTATTGTTCAAATGATTCATGATAGCCTTTTACAGAGAAATAAAACATTTTAATTAACATTTCTAATGTCCTTAATCACAGTGTACTCAATAAATATTAGCTTTACTATTATTTTCATTTCCCTGCATTTATAACCAACAGTAAAAGAATTTTTAATATTTTAACAAAGATTGTTAAAGGTCATACAACAATCACAATTTTTTCCTTTGAGTATTAAGATTGCATTACATGGTTTCAGTTCCCATGGTTTTTTCTATGCTCCCATAATACAGTGAAATGTGAAGACTCCATATTACACACATAACGCACTGGCATTCTCATCATTTATGAGGATTTCTTTAAGGTACATACAAGTATGGCTAATGTGAGGGAAACAAAGGTGACAAATTGAAGAAAACATACACTATTACCAGGGCTAGAGGAACATACAAACCAAAACATAGATTAGAGAATGAGCTTCTATATCCCACAAAAATTTCCTCATGTTTGAAATTCTGTTTTTCTAAGACAACCCCACCAAAAGTCTGATAACCTACATAACAGAACTCAATCAAGGACTACAAACCTCTAAAACTTCATTCTTGATGCTTTCACAATCATCAGTTGTGCATCTGGTTTTAGATACATAGTTCTACTAGTTCGTATAATTGTCTAGATCATTTCTTCCCCCAGGAAGGAGCATGTGGCCCTGTTAGACACCTTGAGTAAATTTTTGAAGACCCAAACGTCTCTTTATTATTGCTTTCTTCCAGTTTTCAATGAGTTAGCATATTGGCCAGAGGTAATTCCAAGTATAGTGGGGCCAAAACTTGTACTATTTTAGGGACCCTCTTTAAAGAAAAGAATACAAAATTATAAAACAAAATTAGGCACAGAGCCTTGAAAGACCCCTACTCAAGCGGGGGCCCCTGAAGGTTAAGATTCATTGTCCTCAGGGGAAATCTGTCCCTGAATGTAGCAATCCAGAAAATTTACAACGCAAAACGCCTAATTCGTTAACAAGATCCAGCAAAGACTAGCCGGATCCAACAGCAATGCCAAAGCACAACTAGGTATCACAGAGCAACTCAGGCTCATTTTAGGCTAACAGGAATCTAGGCAACCAGAATTCTAGAAACCAAGAAATGTAAGGAAGTAGATGAGGCAGACCAAAGTTTGCCCAAGCACCGAGAGGTCTGAACCCTGCACTTTCAATTAAAGTATTTCTTTTATAAAAAGGATACTTTTAATTGTCATAATAGTAAAATAAGCAAGAGAATCTCAGAATAAAATGACAGATTCTAACTCAATAATCTTACAGCTAGACTAACACATGAAGCTTCAGAGCCTGCCTTTAAGACAGCATTAAAAAGCCACCGTTCCTGTCAAAGCCTGGATTTCAGCTCATGTGAGTTTCATGAAAATCTCTTGAAGGCATTACAATTAAATTAAAATTTCTCAGTCGAAGAGCATAAAGGCAAAAAAATAAAAAATTTTGTTTTCCACTAAATATCCTCCAAAAAATAAAACAGCTTAACACTATTAATAATAATTTTACAGACAGGTGAACTTTTTTATTAACGATTTTTTTATTAACTGTTATTTTTAATCTTGAGACTCTTTAATAAAGAGAAAACATTAAAAAAACAAAAAAATTAAGATAAGAGTAAATGAGCTAATTAATTGTGGTCATTAGAAAAGGAAAAGAAATGCCATTATACTCCTGTTACTGAATGTCAGAATTCTATAGTTCAATAAACTGAAATACAATATTCACAACTGGCCAACAGAAAAACATAAAAAGAGAAAGCATCTATATATATATAACATAACAAGCAACTAGGATAAAAATTATGAAAAATAAATTCTAATAGGATTAAAAATTAAGTTACAACTCAAATCAGAAAAGAAGAAACTGATTTGGAAATTGTTGTAATACCACTTAAGAAGAAATACAATACAGGTCTGATTCAGCTAAAAATTGCCTGTCCTAATAATATAAAGGCACTTTAAGAAAGAATCCCAGATTATTAAAATCTGAATACATTTTTTAAAAGTCTTTTATTTCTTACATTGTTTCACTTCTATTTTTCATTTTAAGTTTATTAAGCCCCATATTTCTAGAGACAGAATATATATTTGAAGTAGTGAAATGCAGCAGTTAAATAATAAAAGATACTTCAAAAGAAACTATGAAGAATGTCTGAAATGTACTAGCCATGCTTCCAAACCAAGTGTTCTGAAGGTTAATTAAAACTAGCAAAGTATTTCCATCTAAAGTTATCCAAACCATACTTACTAAATCAATTGTTCCATGTACTCGGTGCATATGGCACATTTGTTACTTTGCTTGACTTTTTTATGTGTAAATATTGAATATCTTTATCGAGGTTTCCCTCAGCCTGACTTCACATGGCTGAAGCTCAATGCAGTCTTTGAACGGTTAATGGAATGTGAGGGGATTCAAGCTTTAGAAATGCTAATCATCAGGCTTTAGAAACTACATATAATAATTTTATGCAGTTTTTATGTCTCTTATTGAATATCCTCCAGGAATACATAATGGGCTTATAAAAAAAATTATAGAACATCAAATTGCCCTCTTAGACAGAACTCCAAGCTCCCCTTCAGAAATTATAAATGACTTCTATAACTGCACTGTTATTTTATTGGAAGGAAAATAAAATTAGATGTACAGAAGCAATCCATCTCTGCTATAACATTGAGCAGTCATGATATAACAGAGGAGACTGCACTTGGAAGACCACTTACAAACTGTGTAACTCACGGGCAAGGCATATAGCCTCTCTGCTTAACTCTTACTTTGCTCCTCAGCAAAATGATGGGACTGTTAACATAACTCAGAGTGTGAGGATTCAAAGGATGATGCACACGAAGTTGCAGGTTAGAATGTGTTGTACAATGGCTGAGTTATTACTGGAAGCCTTCTTATGAGTAGGCTTCAAAGAAGGCCCCTCCAGCCCAAACCCCACTCCCTGGCTTCTCCACAATTCTAGGACGGGGTTTGGGGATGTTTGCTAAGGAGCAGGGTCATTGAGTCTTAAAGGGAGACGCACATCATTTGTGTCTTCCTTCTCTGTGAGGCCATGAAGTTGTAGCTTAAACTCACCCAGGGCCTGCTCCTGGGTAATCTGGCCACTTCTCTTGCCACACAACTAACTGGCGGTAAGATCTGGTCTTGGGAGTAAGGGAGGAGTTTCCCTCAGGCCTGGCCTAGGCCATATCCAGCATGCCTGAGCATTTGGCCGTATATCTTTTGTGTCTATTCTGCTCTAGGAAACTTCTGGGGACAGGCGGCTTTGGTTGATAGCAGGATTTACTTATTCCTGGATCCCTTGTGCTGCCAACAAAATTTCACAAACAAGCCTCATCAGGATACCTAACAGTAAAGATGGCTATAGTGTTGATGGACTTCCAAGGGAGAAAGGAAGCTTAGAAACTGAAGAAAAAAAACAGAACCTAATCATGAGTTCTGCCAATCTATCTTAATCTGCTAATGTTCGACAATGTTCTAGGACTAAAACACTACAAACGTTGAGTGGCCATTAGTAAAGGATAATATCATCCAGAGGCTGTAGTTCACAGACTACAAGCATTTCATCACAGAAACCACATAGACGGACTTAATGCAGTTGGCAAATGTGGTCTCCAGCTCAGAATCAGCCACAAGAGTAAAATCATCACAAGTTAATGGGAGGACGGGATGAGATCTGTAGTCAAAGGACCAAAAAAGAAGAAGCCTGAAAGAAAGTCGAAGAATTTAGAAACAAATAAGAACACAGCTTTCAAAATCTGAAAGAGGTAGTTTTGGAATAAATCACAGCATTACTTTATATAGTAGATCATAACCAAAAGGTTTCACAACTCATTAATTTATATGAGCTTAAAAGGATTTAGATAGAGTCATAAATGGTAGATCCACGACACGTAATTAAGGGAAACTAGAGATAGCACTGGACATCTCTAACCTGTGGAGTGTGACATCACTGAGGCACCTCTCCTCCAACACTTGCCCTCAGTGCCACCATGGGAAGCACAGCCCTCAGCCAAATGGGACCAGACTGAGGGACAGCCATCATGTGTAATGTGCTCTTTTTGGCTGAGATAATCCTGTGTCAATAAAACTGCTTGTAAAATACATCCAATAAAGTGTCTCTTAATATCTCTGCTTCATTGTGTAACTTGATGGCTTAGGTAAAAGATTATTAATGGGTGTTCTCGAAAAAAATAATTTTGAAAGCATCCAACTGCTCCAATCCTCCCCATCTACATTATTGCTCTTATCACCTCTCTATCCTAAAAAAAAAAAAAAAAAAAAAAAGCAGAATGGGCTTTTAAAAGTTTTAGCTTAATGAAAGGTAAAATGCTAAAGTGCTTTCTACCTAACCTGTGATAGTGGGTCTTGAATGTCAGGGCTTCCTAGGGGTCATGAGATAAGATCACACACTTTTCAATGCCATTCCCCAAAGCCTACAGTCTCCTTTAAACATGCAATACTTTGGTGTCCTTTGATAAACAGCAAAGCAATCCAAAGGCTTGGAAATGCCTCTATTAGACAATAAAATGCACTAGATTTGACACCTCTAGGAATCCTGAAATGTCATAAGAATATTTTTTGAAATTTCAGCTAAAACAAAAATGAGACAATAGGTTGCACACATCAGATTGTTTTAAACAGAAATTTAGATACTATCATGTAGTACAAGGATGTAGGAAAACTGGAACCCTCACTCATGGCTGGTGAGAGTGGAAACAGAAAGCCACTCTGGATAGCAATCTGACAGCAGTTAATTTACAAATTCCGCATATATTCTACTATCCAGCAATCCTATTTCTGGGCATAGGGACAGGCAACTTCTCACAGGGGGCCACAAGAAGATGTGTATGAGGATGTTTATCTCCAAGTTGTTTGAGGTAGCAAAGTGTCAGAAGTTGGAGCTCCTGACTAATAAAACGGATAAATAGTATGAAAGCTGTGAAGACACTGGAGCACCACACATTGGTCAGCCATAATAAAATAGATTATTATATAGCAATATAAAAAAATCTCAAAAATATAATGTTTAATGAAAACAGTAAGAAACCACAAATCCTACTTTATGGTGTGAATTGTGTGGGTCTTAAAAACAAACATAACAAAGCAACATCATTTCAAGAATACACATATTTAATAAACAGAAGATGGATTATAAAGACCTACGATAAACACTATAATGAATAACTATGGAAGGGGAAGAGAGATGGGATGCAGGGGAAAAGAAAGAAAATTAAATAGAAACCTTGCCCAGAGAGATCACAGTGCTAATACTGGGACAAATGGAGGAGTTCGTTTAATTCCATTCTGTGCACCTGGTCTAATGGGGGAAGGGTTGGGAAGGACAGAAGAGGAAAAAGATAAGAAAACAGAAGAAATAAATCTTAGCCTCTTGATATTATAAAATCATAAATTGTTATTTTTTTAAGTTTTCATAAAACAATTCATATTTGGATATTTAAAAAATAGAACATATAATCTTTACCCAGTTACTACTTTAATCCCATAGACTTTAATCCATCTAATGCAAGTTGTATAGAAAAATGATTCTTTTTTCAGCATATAAAGCGTAATTTTTTCCCACCACAAACTGACACTCACTGATTTGTAGTTTTTTATTTTATGTTTGTCTAAGACTTGTCATTATTAAATCAGTGAAATTCTTTGAATTATTTACATATGACATCCTCAGTGTCAAATGATTTATCTCCATAGAGATAAATTCAGTTAGAATTCAGCAATTCCAAAATTCTATAATAACTTTTAGCTATTAACACTGTATTTCTAAATGTGTATATAATTTTCTCCTTTCCTCCCTCTGTTTCCTTGTGTCTCATATTCAAACACTTTTATAGATTTATACAGGAAATGGAAAAAAATTATATGTAAAAAAACGAGAATCATGATGCAGATACTGTTTGCAAACTGGTTTTTTTATTTGTTGGTTGGTTTGTTGGTTGATTTTTTTTTTTTTTTTACTTAATAATATGTTGTTAGCTTCTTCTGGTGTCATTATCTTCCGAACACATGATTTAGAGAGGTAGGGCTTTGCAATACTTTTTAACAAATCTACTACTGGACATTTTTATCATTTCCAGGTCTTCATTCTTCCAAAAAATACTGCAGTAAACATAAAATGGGTATAGTTTAATTTTAGAAAGAGATGAGGAAGTTTAAAAGGGGAGTGCATTAGAATAAACTGTGCCTCTAAGAAAAGCTGATAGGGCTCAAAAATCATTTGCTTATATATCAGATTCTGGTCTTCACTGCTCTGTGAGGGCATTATACTGGTTGCAGTTTTTAAATTAGCAAAACACACCAGGAATTTTGTGCAATCAAGTAATAATTGGTTATGTTAAGAATATTATCATTTTGAAAATATAATTCCTAACAACAGTGAAGAAGAGTTGGGGAAGAACTTGCATACCTCTTTCCACAGTGAAAAGCATAACATGACCCAAAGTTTTCTGCTCTCTTACCCACCTCAAATACTATCACACTTGGGATGAAATACAATAAATAAGAGCATGTTGTACAGAAGCACGTGAGACCCAGGTTAGGGCTTATTGCAAAACAAGCCAATCTAATTCAACAGTTCTGACACAAAATGCTGAGCCATGTCCTGGAGAGCATACAAAAATGAATAAGATGGAATTCCTACCTTCAAGGCATTTATAGTCTGGCACTGTGGTGGGAGGGAAAAGCAATTCTTTTAATAATACACTAATAAAACATGCCAGCATTTTTTTAACGTATGCTTTTGTAGGAAAAATCGCACAAGCCGAAGAAAACAGGCTGGGGATGGGAGCAGATGCAAGGGAAGCAAGAAGAGATGTCAGAAGACTTTACAATATATCCAGATATGAAGAGCAATACTTCTCAGAAATGGCAACAAAAGCAATAGCAATGAAAACCCAAGAGAGAAGGAAAGGTAGTTTAAGGCCAGACTCTGAAATAGGTGTGGATGGTTATGGGATGTCTGTAATCCAAGTAGAGGAAATAGGTGTGGGAGCATCTGCACTCCCTGGAACTCTCTATACAGTCTGTTCCACAGGTAAGGTCTACCATAGAAGTAACTTCTGCCTGATCTAAACCCCGCTGAGATATTAGGGAGCAGAGACACTCACTACAAACCTTAGCCTCCCAGAACTCAGCATACACACCTTTGTGACATGCTGCCTGAGAGCTAACATCCACCCAACAGATAAAAAGGCACAAAAGATGTCAGTGTTACTACCAAAGGGAGATTCTCAAAGAAGGGCCACATTTATTCATCACTCCTGTTTACCAGTTTCAGACCTGGAAATGAAGACTGAATGTGGGGATGACTTTAGTAGAGAGAAAAATGGGGAGCACTGGGAGAGGGTAAGTGAAGGAAGAGGATGTTTGAACAGATTATTTCTCAAACCTGGTTAAGCATCAGAACCATCTGAGCTGACGATCAAAAGTACTGATTCCTGACCCCACCTTTCCACCTTGGGTGATTCTGTTCAATAGGTTTGAGGGGAGGTCTGGGAATCTTCATTTTGCAAAATCCCTCTCAGTGATTCCTACCTGGAGTCAGGTTTAGACCCACTGGTACAATATGAAAACCCTGTCCTTCGTGAAGATGCAGAACATTTATGTTTGTATCTGCATGTGGTCTTTCTCAGCATAATAGGGAGAAAAAAGATCAACAAATCACTGCTTCCCTGGGCAAGTCTCTTAACATAACTCTACCTCAGTTTCCTCCTCTGAAAAACAAAGGATTTGGGGTAGGAAATAAGTCAGATCCCTTGTAGTTCTAAAATAACATGATTTTGGTGCTTAGTTAAGTGAAAGCTTTAAAGAAAAATTAACTCAAGGAAAAAACAACCCATCTGGCTTTACTGAAATATTGTGAAAAAGTTTTCAATTCTAAATTGGTTCCTTATATGGTTTCTTTTTCTTTTTTATGATCTTTTTTCGTAATACTCTCTTTAAGCTCACAGATATGGCATATTTTTTAAAGAATTGTTATAAATAATATAAATGCCAGATTCTGTTTTACATAAGTCAAACAAAATAGCAATGGTACAATGTACCAACATTACAAAGTACGTGGGATTTACACAGGATGTAAGAGCTTTATTTTGACATTCCTTAAATGTTCATGAACCATGTCCTACTTGGTTGGGGTTGTTCACTCTACTTTGTTCAAGACAGTTTTAGCAGCTCAAGAAATGCTATGCCATCAGTGGTTCCCTGATATAGGATGCTCCTTTGATCACTTCCACCTGGACTAGCTCCTGGTTCATGGTAGGTGATCTAAAAATATTTATTGAATGAATTAATAAATTCACAGATACACAAAAATCTTTCTCTTTGCAAAAGTTCTCACCAATGGCTCTTAAACTATATATTCCCATTGACAATTTAGTCTCCTTCATATTCTAATATAATTTTTACCCTACAATTTTTATATGTGAGTAAAGAGATTCTGGTACCAATTCCAGTGTGTGTGTCTGTGTGTGTGTGTGGTGGAGGGGTGGGGATGGGGTGTTCCTCACACCAACAACAAGCAATTCTCAGGACACCAGCTGGGAGTCCTATGATTCACCTCAATTCTGACACTAACCACCCGGAGATAGCATCAGATTCTACAGGTAAAGTGCTCAGTCCCACAAGACTGCCCTCCACTTCACGTACCAACTGCAAGTCCAGGTTGTAACTCGTACTTCTGATGTACTGGCTATAAATCAGAGGTTTCCACGACCTCCTCATTGGGTTCCACTAGTTTGCTAGAGTGGCTCACAGAACTCTGAGAAACATTTTACTTACTAAAGTACTGGTTTATTAAAAAGGATATAACAGAAACAGCCAGATGGAAGAGATGCATAGGGCAAGGTATGGGGACATGGTACAGAGCTTCCTGCCCTCCCTGGGCACGCCACTCTCCCAGCACCTCCACATGTTCATGAACCCAGAAGCTCTCTGAACCAGTCCTTTTGAGTTTTTATGGAGGCTTCATTATATAGTCATGTTTGCTTCAGAAAAGATTCCTGAGCTGTTCTACCACCTACCTGCAAGTGCTGCTTTTCTGCATGACGTCAGCTCGATGATACCCAGAGAGTTTGCAAAAACCGTCATTACTATAAACTACAGGCCAATCCACAATCTGGGCATTTCCCAGTAAGAAACTCGATTCTAAAGAAGAAAGAAGAAAAGGAAGTTTTTTAGCTTCATTTAACAATGTATTTCTTTCAAGTAATCAAAAAGACAAATTCATAAAGATAGACAAATGCAATTATGGTGTGTTATGGTACAATCATAAATTCTATTCTTGAAATTGACATAATCAGCTTAGCATGATCATCAAATGAGATCTGCAATAAGTACAAGATTTGCATACAAACTTAAAACCCCATTGAAAAGAAGTTGGTTTATAATACCTCTTTGCATTCAAATATACTCTAAGTTATGAAAACAAAATATGGTTAATATTAAATAAGTGCTAATGATTATAATAATTACACCTAAAAACAGATTAGTTTATTAAGATTAGGGCTACAGTTACTTCTCCACAAATTGAGAATACTGAACTTGTTAACAGAGGCAAATTGGGAGACTCCTCCAAAAATTCTATTAAAGTAATTTTGACATGATGGGACAAATTCTTTGTCCATTAGATTGATCTTGAGAAGTCTAATTTAAAATAACATTGAAGAGTCCCTTTTCAAAATAAAATTATTCAAAGATAATTATTTCAACCACATACTACATTGAATTTGGAAACTATCATTATTCTAAATAAAAGAAACATCTCTGATCTATTTTGTATGGAGAAGTGGTTTTTCTTTAAGTATAAAAATTAATATAAAAATAATATCTTTTGGTATCAACCTTGATTGGAAATCCAGTAGTTTTAGGTAGTAACTAGCAATTTTGTAGCTCACATGATAAATGTGTTAACTTTTAATGAATTAAAATTAGAATATTAAAATTTAAAAATGAAAAATTATTTTTAAAATAAATATTTAACAAGAGTAAAATTTTTTAAAGGAATATTTACTTCAAAATATCTACCTAAAACAACCTCCCTTGAATTCATATTTAGAGTAGTGTGCTAAGGAGAAAATTAATTTATGAGTAGAAGTCTTTAAATTTAAATTCCACTCACAGTGGTCTTCATAAAAATAACAAGGCAATTCAACATTTACTAAGGAGCTGCTAACTAAAAGGCACTACTCTGAGTCAGACAATGAGATAGAATAAAGACCTTTTACTCTCAAAAAAACTCACTTATTAAGAAAAACAAATACATAACAATCAATTACAATTTAGCAGAATAGATGCTAAATCAAGAAGCATAGGACAAAATACAGGAAAAAAGTCTCTTTCAAAGCACTTAAAAAACAACCAAAAATAGACAGAAACTGTAAAAAAGGGAGATACATTAGGTGAGATATTCATTATCTGCCCATTCCCCTGAGAGCACTTCCAGTTTGTACAGTGATAGTGCTCAAGCAGAAAATTTGTACAGGGCTAAAGAGTCAAAGATCATGATTTGGGACTACCAAAGCAGCTTGAAGGGGGAGATCATCTAACATATGGAGCCATAAACCTGTATATAAATCCTCCTCAAATCCTTCTCTGTGACCTAAACTGTGCATGCACAGGATGAGACTACAAAGAACCCCTCTAGGCCAGCAATGACTGGAAGACTAAAGAGGTAGGCAGAAATTTCACCAGTTCCTCAAAGCCAGAAGACAAATTTTAGGGTTCAAGTCCTATCAAGTTAGAGAAGCTTGGCAAATACCTCCAGCTTTCCATTTAAGCCATAGAAGGCCATGCTTTAGGAGTAAGAAACAAGTCTCAAGATAAAGGTCTGTGACCTGGGGCTAAGATATAAAATGTAGAAAGACTCACACTAAAAAAAAAAAAGCTAAAATCATAATCAAGATGACCTACCAGAAATTTACCTGCTAAAATAAAATACAGCCCTCTTCAGAGGAATATAATGAAATCCAAAATCTCTACAATGCATCAACATAATGTCTAGTATACAATTAAAAATTATTAAGCACGCAAAGAAACAGAAAACTGTGACAATAATCAAGGGGAAAAATAAGCAACAGAAAGAGAGGTTGATATGGGAACAAACAAATAAACAATAAAATCTCTGAAATAAAAAATTACTTGGATATGTTTAATAGCACATTGGACAATAAAAAAAGAAAAGACAATTTAAAAACATATCAGAGCAAATTATTTGCATTTGCAATGCACTTTTATTGCAAACTGAAGCAAAAAAGAGGAAAAGATTGAAAAGATGTCCCATAGGACAATACCCAGGAATCTAAAATATATGTAGCTGAGTCTGAAAAAAAACAAGACAGAATAGGGTATAAATGTTATTTGGATAAATGAAGACTAAATTTTTTCCAAATAGCATGAAAAATAATAACCTACAGATCTTAACTCAGTAAACCTCAAGCAAGATAAATACAAACAAAGCCACAATAGGAAGATGACAGTAAAACTGCTGAAAACGAAAAACAAGGGAGAAAAATCTCAAAAACATCCAAAGAAAAAAGACATATTTTTAATGTGTGTTGAAGGCGTGAGGGAGGGAGATAATAAGTACAGCATACTAATCATGAAAAACAAAGGAGGCCAGAAAACAATGGAATGGCATCTTTAAGATAGTCAAAGAAAAATATTCATCAATGTAGATTTTTATATAAAGCAAAGATACTCTTCAAAAATAAAGGCAAAATAAAGACATATTTAGAAACAAAAGCTGGGAGAATTCATTGCCAACAGAATCACTCTAAAACAAAGGCACTAGGTATTTTAGCTGAAAGGAAAAGAGAAACATTAAATAATAATAATAATAATAACCCCCACCAAAAAAGTCAAGAAGGGAAAGACAAACAACAGATGGGACAAATAGAAAATAAACCAAAGGACAGTAGCCCTATATCCAACCATATCAAGCATTACATTAAACGTAAATGGGATAAACACACTAATTAAGACAAATTTTCAGACTGGATTTTTTTTTTAAAAAAATGAAAAGAAATTGATGGTTTACTGTTTTAAGAGAGCCATTTAAAGTATAAAGAGATAGGTAAGTTGAAAGTGAAAGGGTGGGGAAAATACACTACACAAACACTAAGCATAAGAAAGTAAATGTGACCACATTAGTATAAAATAAAGTAGTCTCGAAGACAAGGGGTAATAGAGATAAAGAGGGGCATTTACTTATAATGAAAGAGTCAATTCATCAAGAAGACATAAAGCTCCCAAATGCATATGAAAGTAACGAAACAGCTTCAAAATACATGAAGTAAAAAAAGAAAAACGACATAAGAAAAAGGAGAATTAGACAATTTCACAATAACAGTGGAAGGTTTTAACCCTCCCATCTTGACTGGCAGAACAACCAGATGAAAAAATGACTGCAGATACAGAGTATTTGAACAGCACCAACACTATCAACTAACTGGAGCTACCTCATGTTTATAGAACACCCCACACTGTGCTACAGGATACACACTCTGTCCCAGTGCACATGGAATTTTATCAAGACAGAACAGAATCTGAGCCACAAAAATTGTCAATAAATTCCAAAATATTGAAATCACATATAGTATATTCTCTGACTTCAAAGTAATTAAATTAGGAACCGATTTTTTTAATTATTTAGAAAAATCTAGAATTTTTGGATATTACTCAATTCATTTCTAAACCAATGGGTCAAAGAAGAAATCAAAAGAAATTTAGAAGATAGCTTTAACTGGATGATAACGAAGTAACAACATATTGAAAATTGTAGGATACAGTTAAAGCAGTGCTTAGGAAGAAAGTTACCATTTTAAATGTTATATTTTAAAAAATAAAAAGTTTAAAATCAATGATCTAAGCTTTTATATGAAGAAACTAGAAAAATAATAGCTATTAAATCCAAATTAACTAGGAAGAGAAAAATAAAGATCGGAATGTAGATCAATGAAAGAGAAAACATTCAAAACAGAGTGAACCTCAAGAAAGTCAAAAGTTGGTTTTTGGAGAAGATTAATAAAAATGATAAAGTCTTAATAAGACTGATAATGAAAAACAGAAAGAGTGAAAACTTAAGTTACCAACATCAAGAGAAGACATCACTGGATATATTACAGACAGCAAATGATAATAAAGATATAGTGTAAACAATTTTTCCCAATGAATTTTAAAACTTTGATGAAATGAACAGCATGTCTGAAAAAACAATAAGAACAAGTTACAAAAATCAGCACAAAAAGAAATGGACAATCTGAATAGTTTAATATTTATTAATGAAAACTAAAGGCCCAGAAGGCTCCAGGTTCAGCAAATTCTTTCAAATATTTAAATAAGACATAATACAAATATTACACAAGCTCTCCCAGAAAGTGGATGAGAAAACATTTCTTACTTGTTTTATGAGATCAGCATTATGAGAATACCAAAATCTGACAAGGACTGTTAAAAAAGAATTAATGACCAATCGATCCTATGAATGTAGTTGCAAAAATTCAGAAGAAAATACTGGCAAATTGAATCCAGCAATACATAAAAAAGAAAATAGATCATGACCAAGTAGGATTTGTCTCATAAATGTAAGGTTGATTTATCATTATGAAATCAATCAATGCAATCCACCACATCAACACAATAAAAGGAAAAAAATCCATATTATTATATCTCAATAGATGCAGAAAAAAGCATTTTACAAAATTCACTCTCATTCATGATTAAAATCTCTGAGCAAACTAGGAATAGAAGGAAACTTCCTCAAACTGATAGAAGTTACCTACTAAAAAACTCAAAGCTAATGTCATTCTTAAAAGTAGAACATTGAATGCTTTCCCCTTAAGATCAGAAAAAAGTCAAGAATGTATGCTCTTAGTCCTTATACTCAACATTTTATTGGAGGTCCAGCTAGTGAAATAAGGCAAAAAAGAAAAAGAAACACAAAATATATAAATATTGGAAAGCAAGATGTAATTTTTTTCTGTTTGCAGATAGCATGACTGTTTACATAGAAAATCCTAAGAAATATTCATCTAAAATTAATAGTTGAATTTAGCAAGGTAGCAGGATATAAAGTCAACATAAAAGACAATTTTATTTCTATATATCAGCATTAAGTTCTTGGAAAATGAAAAACAGTTTCACTTAGAATAATATCAAAAAATATAAAATACTTAGAAATAAATTTAACAAAAGATATGCAAGACCTGTAGAGTGAAAACTAAAAAACACTACATAGTTAAATTAAAGAACACCTAAACAAATGGATAGCTATTCCATGTACAGGAAATGAAAGACTGGGAATTTTTAAGATGTCAATTCTCCACAAATTGATCTATAGATTCAATATAATCCCAATGAAAATATCAATAGGAGTTTTTGAATTGACAAAATAATGTTGTTTGCAAAAATGCAAATTACCTAAAATAACGCAAAATAAACTTGAAAAAAAGAACCAATTTGGAGAAATACACCACTATAGCAATTAAAATAGTTTGCAATTGGCGGACAAATAGATCAACGAAACAGATTAAAGAGTTCAGATACAGAACCTCACATAAATGGTGAACTGATTTTTTGCAAAGATGCCAAGGCAGTTTAATGGGTAAAGAAAAGTCTTTTCAGTGAACTGTGCTAAAACAACCGGATATCCATATGAGCAAAAATAGAATGATGACCCCCACCTCACACCACACACACAAAAATAATTTTAAATGAGTCACAGACCTAAATACAAAAGTGAAAACTAAGAAGAAAACATAGGAGGAAATCTTTGCAACTTTGAGGAAGACAAAAATTTCTTAGATAAGATTCATACAGCAATCACCATAAAAGCAAGCAGTGATAAATGTTAGACATCATCAAAATTAAAATCAACTGTTCATTCAAGAACACTGACAAGAAAATGAAAAGAAAATCCACAGCCTGAGAGAAAATATTCACAATACAGATATCTGAGAAAGAACTATCCAGAATATACAAAAAAAATCCTACAAAAGGACAAATAACCCAATTAACAAAATCAGCGAAGGACTTGAACAGACATTTCACAAAAGAAGATATGCATGGCCACTAAGCACAAGAATAAGATGCTCATCATCATCCAGCATCAGGGAAATGCAAACTAAAAGCACAATGACGTATCTCTGCTCAACCACTAGAGTGGTTATAAAGACCAACAGAACAAAATGTTGACGAGAATATGGAACAACTGAAACTTTTTATAACTTGCTAGTGCAAATACAAAATGGTATGGTCACTTTGAAAAACAGTTTCTTATAAAGTTAAATATTCAACTATGACTCAGAAATTTCACTCTTGGGCATTCACTCAAGTGAAATGAAAACATAGGTTAACAAAAAGACTTGTGTAAAAAAGTTCACATCAGATTTATTCATAGTAGACAAAGCTGAAAACGATGTAAATGTCAATCAGGAAGAAAATGGATAAATATTACAGCACATTCATATAAGAAATACTACTCAGCTCTAAGATGGAACAAACTACTGATTCACGCAACAACATGGATGAATATGAAAAACATTATGATGATTGAAAGAAGCCAGAAACTATTATTTCATTCATATGAAGTTTAACTACAGGCAAAGCTAATCTATGGTGGTAGAGATCCGAACAATGATTTTTGAAGGGAAAGGTAGGGGGACTGACAGGAGAGAGGAGAGAGAGCTTCGTGGGGAAGGTCATTGTTCTCTGTCTTTACAGAGATACAGGTTACACATTTGTCAAAAGTAATTGAGCTGTACACGTAAGATCGGTGTATTTTACCTCATATAATCTATATGATATACAACTTCAAATTTAAAAGAAAACTAAAGAAGGACACAGGACAAGGAGAATCAGAAGTTTTAGGAAGGCAGTGGCATCTGAGCTGAACCTCAGCTATAAGAATGGTGATACTACTTTTCCTTGGTACCTAGGGTGGTTAGAGTAGAAATTAAAATGAGCTTAGTCCTGAAAAAACGCGTCATAAAGTGTAAGTTTTTCTATAAATATATGATATTTTCAATTATAAATATGTGTAATATGATCCTCAAAAATTAACTTCTTTCCTCCCCCAGCCCCGGCCAGGTCCTAGTCAGTTGACCTTCTCTAATCCACGCACCCCCTGCTTCATGACTAGGTAAATGCGACAGTCCATTCAGTTAGCCACACAGTCTCCCTGCCTCCACGCATCCTGATTGTCAGACTAACGTTCACTGGTCCCCCTGAAACCCTGCCCTCATCCTATCACTCTTCACCGAGATCAAAACTCCAAACTGCTTACACCATCAAATCCTCTCCTAACTTGCAAACCCCTCTGAAATCCAGCCTCCCCCTCCCTACCTATACAAACAGATTTCTCATTTCTCCTAAAGTCCATACCATTGCAGTTAGGTCAGTTTCCCCATTATGTCCCCAAAATATATTCACTCATGATGCCCACTATCCACTTGAAACACTTTTCTTCCATCCTTTGCCTTTTAAAACTTTTAAGAACCAGCCCAAAACCACCTTCTCTACAATACGTTCACTGAGTACCACTCAGCTCACATCCCCTTCTGGCTACCACCATACCTGTCTCCAACCCTTCACAGGACAAACTTTCCAATAAGTTGTCTATTCTTGTTGGCTCCATCTTCTTAGCAACTATTTACTCAACTCACTCCTGTCTGGCTTCTCTCCTTACCACTCCAAGACAGCCAAGATCACCAATAACATCTCCACATCACCAAACCCAAAGGACGCTTTTTACTATTCACTTGACAATTCAGAAGCATTGGTAACCATTCCCTCCTTAATAATTTTTCAATTCTTATCTTTCATAGAACAACATTCCCATTTCTCTGGACACTCCTCCATTTCCTTTGCAGGCTCAACATTCTTTATCCAGTGAGTCTGTATTAGAGTTCCTCCATGTCAGTTCCTCTTCTACTTTCACCTATCTCCATAAATTCAGGAACTCATAATTTTGTATCTCCAAACCAGACCTCTTCTACAAACTCTAGATCTTGATATCTAAGTTGATCTCTCTTCTTAGATACCTTAAATATACCTCAGTAGAACATGTCTATGACCTTTCATTCCCCTAAATCATGTGCTTTTCCAGGGTTTCTTATCTTAAAGAATGAGATCACCATCCACGTAGCTATGTAAGCCAGAAATTTGGGAACAAACTTTCAACATCCTTCTCATAACCCTTATATCTAATCCATTACCAAATCTTATTGATTTTTGTCTCCTAACAGTCTTTCAAATCTCTCCATTTCTCTGGATCCTCACCATAATCTCCCAACTCCAAGCTTCCATTGTCTCTCCCTTAGAGTATTCCAAGAGCTATCTAATTGTTTACTCCCATCTTTCATGGGATTCCTTCAATGGACTGTCCACATTGAAGCCAGACAGGTGTTTTCAAAATTCAGATTGAATCATGTGCCCTCCCTGCTTTAACACTCGTCAATATGTTATCATGACTTTCAGAATGCCCAAATTCTTTCCATGGCCTATAATGACTTCAAAGTCTGTCAAACCTTGTCTCTCACCATTCTGCCCCTTGCTCTGAGTACCATAGCCACACTGCTTTTTCTTATATCCTTGTAAGCTTCAAGTTCTCTCCCACTGTAGAACCTTTTAACTTGTCATTCCCTCTGCCTAAACACCGTTCCTTACCCTTCTCATCTAGTTGACACCTACATTTATCTAGATCTTAACTCAATTGTCATAATCTCAGCAGCTTTCTTTCCCTGACCTTCTGGCCAGGTCATCCCTAATAATTTTAGACATAATGTACCTCTTCCTCACAGCCCTTATCACAGTTGCAATTTTATACCTATTTGTGTCATGATATGATTAATGCATATCTGCCTGTTGGGCTATAAGCTCTCTGAGGACAGAGCCTGTGTCTGTTTTGCTCACATTTGATCCACCATTACCTAACACAGTGCCTGGCACATGGTATAGGCTTGGATATTGGTTGACTATATCAATAAATAAATGAATTAATATATTCTTTCAGAGATCTCTCTTTATACCAATACTCTTTATACCAATGTATCCAATGTATACCAATGTATCACAAAATTTAGTATGTAATACCTCTCTAAATACTTCATATATGCTATTTTTATCTTTTCAAATGGATTATATAGTCCTCAGGATTATAAATTTTATGCCTACTGTGCATATAAGAATTGTAATATAGTAATTACTTTTTGATTGAAGGAATTGCCAGTATTCCAGGAAAGAGAATCCCACAGTCCTAAAAAAGAAGGACTATAAATATTAAAGGGCCTGCTGAGGGAGACCTTCTTTCCTCAGAAACTGTCCAAACTTGTGTTTTTCAAACTTTTTCTAGTTGAAGCTTAGTGATTCAATGTATGCTTACACACAAGCACACACGTATACACACAACTGAAAAAATTTCTCAGACAACATTTTCTACATGAGACGTTCTCTATTTCTATTCTGTTCCAATTTTTAGTATGCTGGTCAATATCCATTAAATTGATTTACACTCTAATAAAGGGTTATATCTTATGATTTTAAAAACACGCTTTAAACTATCCTCAAAGGCCTTGCAGACCTCCTTCTCTCATAAACAGACTTGTTTTCAAGACATTTATTAGAATTTGGATGAAGAGCTCTAACTGTTCCTAGTTAACTCTGCTATTAAAAATATTAGCCTGCCCCCGTCATAGCATTTTCAATAGCTCTACAGTGGAAAAATTAAGATTCCAGCTCAGCGGAGTCCAGTTATCACTATTCATTTGCTGTTGACATAGTATTTCATTCATACCCTAGTAATTCTATGTAATAACAAAATTAACAACAGAAGCAACCATTAGCAGAGCCCCTACTCGGTGCTGGGCATTGGACCAGATGTCACACATGTTATCTCTCATGTGGAAAGGGACTCTGTTCCTCAATGACTCAGAGACTCACCGAGGCCCGAACCCCCAAGAGGTCTGAAGCAGCACTCCAAACACAGGTTCCCTGAATTCTAATTCTTGACTGAGACACTTGCAAATTCAAACTTTTTCTAGGGGGAATTGTGTCTCTTTTTTTGCTTTAGATGAAAAAGTAGGAAGACTAGGAATGAAGGTGAGTACAAAAGCAACTCACTGCAGGGAGGACTAATTCTCATATTGGCTGGAGGCAGAGCTGTTTAAGGAAAAGAACACCGAAGTTGGAATCAAAAGTGAGCTGTTGAGATGTTGCCTTTCCTTAATCCCATTTTTCAAAACATATACTTGATCTTAACCAATAACATAGAATATGGACAATTCAGATATTTGCCAGGTACATACTAGAGTATTTGCCTGTGTATTCAATCAGACCTAGCAATTTAGAAAGTTTTTGAAAACCAACTTAGAGTTTAAAAAAATAGTCTAGGAAATATACTCTCCATTCACCTTTAGGCTTCAAGTTTGCGTCCATTAATTTAGGCCATCAGAGAGTGAAGTAACAGGACTGATGTGCTCACCAGTCCCCACCTCGAGCTCTTAATGATTGCACATTAACAATATGTTCTCTAGGTTTAGGAGGACAGACGTAAGAACTGCTTCTCTCATTTCTGAATGTTTTATAAAACCATAGTCGAGAAAATTAGCCACAGCCGCATAAGTGCTAGGTCCTTCATAAAACAAGTCATCGACTGGTAAATATTCATAACAATCAAATTACCACAAAGAGCCCTGTCCCCAAATCTGCCAGAACTTGGATCTCGTCTCAACACTACCAAAGAAGCTACTGTGGAAAACGTGGGGAGCTTTGACTAGGTTATTGGTTTCCTCAAACACAAACTGGAGACAGCGATACCCTACCACGCTGGGCAGTTTGCGCAGATTAAATAGAGTAATGTGAGCAAAATCTTTATAAACTAACTATTGGAGCAAAAAGGCTTTATAAACTATTACTGTTATTGTTTACTATGTACAAGATTCTTTTACACCTGTATCATATATGCAGAGACAGCTTTCTATGTGTGAGTTCTGTGTGTGTGTATGAGCTAAGAACTTAGAAAAAATAACTTTTTAAACATTGACCCCGCAAACTAAAATCTACAAAATTATACTGAAAGCTAAACTAGAAAATAAAATATTAGGAGGAAGGAGGGAAGAAAGCAGAAGGGGAGACAAATTTTTTTTAATGTTAAAGGCTAAATTAGATGGAAATTGCTAAATATTAAATAGACTGCCCAAGAGCAGAGCTTCTTTTGGAAATTTGTCCACTTGTTAGTTGAAACACAATATGTGTATATGAAATATTCATACAGCAGTTCCATTTCCCTGTAGTCGGGAAAATTATTGTTTCAGTGAATGTGAAATCTGGTATTATTAACAAATATTAAGAATAGGACAGCAAATTAATTAAAATCGCCTCCCAGAAAATTTTAATTTTCTTTGGCTTTAAAACACGGTGAAGAAAAGCAATCTGGCTACCGAGGGGCAACTTCTCTGCAAAGGAGATAAGTTGCTAATGTAGAAAATGAGACCAGTTCAGAAGAGTTGGAAACACAAAGCCTTTAAAGAAATTGCCCAGAATTCTGAGTGACCGTCACTGTCCTCATTGTCATGGACTGAATGCTTGTGTCCTCCCAAAATTCTTATGTTGAAACCCTACCCCTCATGTGACAGTATTAGGAGGTAGGACCTTTGGGATGTGGTTAGAATTTGATGAGGTCTTGAGGGTGGAGGCCCTCAGGAATAGAATTAGCGCCCTTACAGGAATCACGAGAGAGCTTGCTTCCTCTGCCCTGCTCTCTGTCATGTGAGGATACAATGAGAACGAGTACTCTGCAACCAGGAAGAAGGTTCTCACCAGAACCTGACGTGCTGGCACCCTGATCTCAGACTTCTAGCCAGCAAGACTGTGAGAAATAAATTTCTGTTTATTAAATAAATAAGCTGCCTAATTTGTGATATTTTGTTATAGCAGCCCAAATACACTAAGACATTCATCAACCAATCTTAGGGAAACCAGTTCTGATTTGTCTTCATAGCTCTCAGCACCCTGAGAGCCATGAATTCTAGAAAATGGAAACTTCCTGGGGATCTGGACTGTCTCAGTCCTTAAAGATGTTTACAAACATTTCGTGTCCAAATGGGTCAAATATACAACATGTTCCTGCATGCGGGGCCTAAGAATTGGGTCCTTATCCCTACCAGGTGATAGTAGTCCAGGACAACATTTCAGAAGCTATAATTCCAGATATGAGCAGATTCCTGAATGATCTCTGCAAGAGACCAAGCTTGAAAACATCTCATTATGTTCTTTCAAGACCACTCAGGATCCTTTCAGAGATGGATGTGTAATACAACAAACACTTTTTCCTCGAGGGTTAAAAGGTCAAAAACTAAATCGTAGGCCCTTAGTTCAAAATGGCCCAACTAGGATCATTATGAGTGTTTCTGATTTTGACTGCACATTCGATTGGGATGGAGGTTGAGGAGCATCGGAGGGGGCCACAGGAGTTACTCACTCCAGGCCCCACCTCTCAATGAGTCTGTTTTAAGGGGTCTGGAGGGAGTTCCAGGCATTAGTATTTGTTTTGACATCTCAGGTGGTTCTAAAGTACCTCCAGGGTGGAGAAGTACAAATCTACTGCAGTAATTCCTAAAGACTGGAGCTGCAATAGAATCTTGTCATAAGTGTCAAAAATACAGATTGCTAAATTCTAATGCAGACAGACTGAATTGACACCCTCGGTATGGAACACAAATGCGGCCACAGAGGTAAGTCATGCTCAGCCAGATTTGGGAAACTTTGATCTTGCTACTCAAAGTGTAGACCAGTATCACCTGGGAGTTTATTAGCAATGCAGAATCTGGGACCCACCCAGACCTGATGAATCAGAACCTGCATTTTAACAAGATTATTTGGTGCTTCCCCAAACTCATGAAGGCACTGATCTTGTGCATCCTTTCCTTCCTTTTATGGATGGGAAAGCAGGCCAGGAAAGTTAGACTCAGCTAATGGAAGAAAAGAGCGTCTGGTCAGGGAAAAAGACAGAACCAGGCCTCACCGTCCAAGACTTTCTATTCTATAACACTATATTTCTGAACTGCTGTCTAAGCTTTAGCTTTGTTTTCATGTAAAGGATGCACTTCCTCTTTATAGTGCTATTTCTTCAGACAATAGGAAATTTGTCAATTTAATACCACTACATATTAATCTCATTCCTAAAGGAGACCAGATACAAACCATGAGGTCAATAATCCTGGTTAATAGAAATTTCTGGAAGAAGAAAGGTTATATTCAGTCAATGAAAACAATATAAAAGCATGTGAGATGTTCCTTCCCTTTCTACAGCAATTCCAGGAAAAGAATGTTTTCCTCTGAGCTACTCCAACATTACCTGTATCTAGCATGATTAGATAGTTTTTCGGTTTTCTTGTTTTGTTTCGTTTTTATGAAAACTATACCGTTCTCTGATCCAGAAATTGCATGGACATTAACAACGGTGGAACACCTTCTTTTGGAGTTAAACCTTTCTCTCTCTCCCCCTCCCTCTCCTTATCAACTCTTTTAATGCAGAGTATCCTGGAAAGACATATTTAAGAGCACTAGCACAAAGAAGTTTTCAGATATTTTAAGAAGTGCTAAGACACACAAAAGAATTCTAGAACACTGAGGAAGAGAGAAGATGGAGTGGAGGCGAGAAGGGAAAGAGCTTCACAAAAAGAAGCCAGAAACACTGAATATAAAACACTTTCACTAATTTATAGTTTATCCAAGGTCTAGGGTTGCTTCTGTGGAAAGTCAAACCAGATTTTTGCTCTGATTGTATTCGTTTAGTCCTAACTTTGGAGAAGCGCACCTCCCACAAATCATCACTCTTATTCTGAAAGCCCTAAAATGCTGGCACAGAGCTTCTCCAGCAGAGGTGAAGGGCAGGTGGAAACCCAGAAACCTGCTAAGGGGTATTTCAATTTGCTCTCCGGGGTTGCCATGAGGAGGAACTTGAGTGCCCGTGCTCACAGCTCCACGTATTACCCGACCCTCCACAATCGTCTAATTCAAAGAGCTGAGGAACACACATTCCAAAAACCAGTGACCAAGAAGGGAAATTTGAAGCTTCAAAGTAACACAATAAAATCCATGTCACAATCATTAATGTTTTCTAAAAGAGAAAATGCTGATTGTCAAATATTCATTACAAAGTTAGGTTTTGGTTTGATTTGGAAATTTCCTTTGTTTCTCATGTGAATCAGCCTCTTATTAAAATCTGAAGCTAGATGTTTCTAATCCACAAGAAGTCACCTCTGTACACAGTCACACTGAGTGAAGCTCCCTTTGGCTGCATTCTTCTTAAAATGAAAAGGGAGCTCAATGACAAAGTGACAGTGAGGTGATCTCTAGAGCTTCACTCCAAACCTGGCTCTCTTCCAGTTTTCTCCATCTCAGTGAAATCTCCCCAACCTCTGTCCACACCCAGATGCTTGAGCCAAAACTCTGAAAGTCATCCTTCACAATTCTCCGTTCATGCCATCCAATTCATCACTGAAACCTAATAATTCTACCAAGAAAACATGTCAGATGCATCCATGTCTCCCCATCTCTACTGCTACCACCCCAGGGCAAGCCACCGTCATCTCTTGCCTTGACTATTGCAACAGCCTCCCACCTGGTCTCCCACTATCACTCCTCCTCCCTCCAACCCAGCTTGTTACACAACAAGCAACCCTTGCGGCCAGGAGATTTGTCCACTGCGCTTGGAATGTAATGGAAAAGCCTTACCCTGCAGAGCCGGTCCCTAACTGTCTCTCCACCCTGTTTCTCCTCTTGCTCTTTTTTTGCCCACTGCAATCCAACCACACTGGCCTTTAAGCTTAACTTAGCCACTCATTTTCTCTTTCTCTCCTTAGTATGTTTTCTTTTTGCCTGAAATATTCTTCTGTCCACTTATCATTTACCTCTTACTTTATGTCTCAATTTAACACTACTTCCTTACAAAGGCCTTCCCTGACAGCATCTCCCAATCGAAAATGGTCCCTGTTACACTTGATCACAGCGCCCTCCCCTTTTCCTTCAAAATGCTTACCACAATTTGTAATTATATATTTGATGCGGGTTTGTTGAATGCCTGTCTCCCCTACCAGATTCCAAGTTCCATGAGGTCAGGGAGCATGTCTGTTTGTTCATCACTCTACTCCCACAAAAGTTTGCTGAAAGATCAAACCAAATATAAAAATTCTGATTCCCATTTAAAGTCATACAGTCAATAAATAATTATTAGAGCAATGCTAGATATTGTCAAGGATGTAGATAAGGATCATGCTAGGTATTTTTCTTCAAAAAAACTGACAATTCTGTTTAAAAAAATTAGATGTTCCCAAGCAGATTTCCCCACACTCCAGAAACTTGTAAATTTAAATAATGGAGCATATATTATTTTTTCAACTTGTCTTCTGGGTGAGTGATATCTATAGATCTATTTAAGTTTTGTACAACAGAAACAGCAGAACAATCCCTGAAGCACATACAGCACATTTTATTTGGGTTAAACAAAATTTTGGAACAGATGGCTAAACAGAAGCATACATAATTTATATGTCATGCCCACATCCACAAGGCTGATTTCTGGAAGGTGCTTTGCCCACTTCTACTATATCAATAACAGAATATAAGGTGGTATCTTTCGTGTCCTTACAAACACACCTTTATCATATAGCTCTGTAGCAATGATTTATATGTGTCTCTGTGTGTATGTCTGTGTATGTGTCTGTAGACACATACACTTTGTACCTTCCACAATGAGACTAATTATTACATAGTATTATTGGCAACATTAAGCAGACCATCACTGTGGGAGTTTGAAATATGCAAAAAATATCTGTTAATTTATTCAAACTTGTTCAGCTGTCATCAAAGATAAAAATATGCCTCCACTTTTCATCTCCTTCAAGATCAAAGGTACATTTTTAAGTTTCCGTGTTTCTTTGATGGCATTAACTTCATCATTTTTCCATCTAGCCAAAGTGGTTCAGAATGCATGGGATACTTTAACATATATTTCTGAAATTCTAATGGTGAGAATAACAGCAATTTTGTTAGAAAGAGTTTCTCCACACACACAAAAAAGAATGTTCAACAAGTCAAAGTTTCTACTTTCAATGGTTGGAGTTCTGTTCACTAGAAGATGGATTTCTAAAAAGTATACTGGTCAGAATCATTAGAAGCAAAATGTAATTGCAATAATGGCCCATATCACTCACAATCTCATAATACAACAGAAAACCTTCACTCCGATATACAGAATGACAAATTTTTACTGGATTTTATTACAATGAAATTTCTTAAAATACCTAAAGCCATAAGACATTCGCTAGTTATATAATCTTGGATAAAAGCTAAATCAGTCAAGATGGGTTTATCGGGGGGGAAAGAATTACATATTTAATGTTTAAGCATAATTTTTCAATCCAGCAAATAAACAAACCTTGTTTTTGAAAATGAAATGCATCTGTTCTGAAGGGATTATGTATTTTCTTTGAAGTTAACCTTTCAAGGCAATGAAACACTAACGGCAAGATAACTAATGAAGAATTGCGACTAAAAGACTAGTCTAAGCCATACACCTGGTAGAAAAACAGAAGTGAGGTCTTGTTGAATGCATTTACAATCCAATTAATTTCCTAAAGCTTTGTCCTTTTTTTTTTATTATTTCTACCATCTATGCAATAAGAGCCAATCATTCAAGGAGAAGATACGGATCCCAAATTCAATTCATTTGTCTCCTTTGGCCAGATTTCACTGGCCAGTTATAAAAAGAGGCTGACATTTCTGCCTTCTTCTTCAGCTTCTCCAAGCACTGCCAGTTACTCAGGTAAAGAGAACTGATTTTCTTTGGCTCTAAGTAGTAGTTTTTTTGTTGAAGGGAGGAGAGATGTTTTTGTTTGCTTGTTTTTGGTTTTGTTTTTTCTCCAAATAAGTCAGTCCTTGGTAAAGTGAATCCAAATCCTTTTAAGCCCAGATCCCCTAGTTTATGACTTAGGAAAGTCTCACTATTTAATACTTCGCTTTCTTTAGGTTAACAAAAAGAAAATCTCCCCTACCTTACCTTCTCTAGAGAAAATAGGAAAAGGTGAATATTTATTAAGCCCGTACTATGACGAGGCACAGGGCAAGAACTGCTACATTTGTGGCTTTGCTTAGTCTTTCCAGCAGCCCTACAAGGTGGTTATTATAATCCTGGAGTCCCAGTGTGTCGCCATGGCTAAGGGCTAGAGCCAGGACCGGAATCTGTGTCATCAAGGTGAAAACGCCTTTGCTCTGTTGAGAGGAGTGTTCTCTGAGCCTTGGACATACCCCCAGAGTCCCAGAAAGATCACCAGTTACCTCGACCATGATTGCTCTAGTAGAGAGAGAGGCTGCTTTAGGAATGAGTAAGGAGAATGTATCACACCTTTCATGCCTCATGCTCAGGGGAGATATTTTGTTTCTGAGCCCAGTTAACGAGGCAATGCTTTCTTTCGACCTGTAATTCTCTCTTTGGCACATCATATTTCTATCCACTGGCTGCATCTAATGTCAGTCATGGACATGTCTCATGCCCTGAGATGAGTCAATATAGCAAACAGGCATGAATTCACATACTCTACACACAGCACTTATAGAGAGTACAAAAGGAGTACATGGCGAAATTCTTACCCCTAAGGATTCGTAATCTGGTTAGGAAGTAAGACTGATATTATACTGAGTGGGAAGGCAAAGATGACTCTAAGATTTCTAGACTAAAAGGCTAAAATATTAAAGACACCATTGAAGAAATGGGAAAATATCAAAGAAATTAAGCCTGTTTGAAGCCAAAACCAACGATAAATTCAATCCTGGCCAGGGTGAGTTTTAGATGACTTGTGAGAAGTACAAGAAGAGAAGTTCTACAGGACACTGTAAACAGGGGACTGGAACGCAGAGAGGACAAAGTTTAAATTATGACAGAGGAAGCTTGCTCTGAAAAGGAGGGTGAAGAAGTCAGAAAGACAGTTGAAGGTTGAACCTGGATGATAAACATTCTTCAGGAGGGGGGAGAGGAGGAGAAGGGAAAGGAAAGAAGGCGAGGAGAGGAGAAAGAGAATAGAAAAGAAATACAGAGGGACTAGAAAGAGAATCCAGGAAAAAAGGCAGGAGAAAGTGCAAAGTCATGAAAACCAAAAGATGAACATGTGTCTGGAGAGGGCAGGGAGCATAGTCTCAAATCCTGCAAAGCCAGAAAAATATGGACAAAGAAAAGGCCTTTGGATTCACAAGAAGAATGCTCACTTGTAACCCTTCTGGGAAGTTTCAACATTAGGGTATAGACAGAAACCTGCTGAAAAGCAGTGCAGGAGGAAATGGTGACCAAGAATTAAAGGCATCAACTACAAACGGTCCATTCAAAAGATTTAAACATCCAAATGATAATAATAACTAACAGCACTGATACTGATATGGTGCTTGCTGTGGGGGCCAGACACTGTTCTCATCACTTTGCACATATTACCTCATTTAATCCTCACCCCAACACCACAAGCTAGGTACTATTATTACTTGTATTTTATAGAGAAGAAGATGAGGTACAGATAAGTCGAGTAAGTCACAGAGCTACTAAGCTTCGAAGCCAGGACTCTAATGCAAGTCTCCAGAACCTACAGCTCCTAACCAATGTGCACACTGTCCCTCGCAGATAAAAAGGAGGAACGTTATTTTTATCATTGTGTTCATCCTGCATCCCCAGTGCTTAGGTCATTGCCTAGCATACAGTAGGCACTCAATACATTTTTGTTGCATTCATGAATGATTAGCTAGAAAGAGCATGAGGGTCAAGCAAAAGGATGAGAGTTGTTTCTAGGGGACTTATTCTGGGACTATTTTACCCTCATTGAAGAATTCCTCTATTCTCTCAATGCTATAAATACATGAAAATAAACTCATTGTGCTTTAATTTTCCCCAAATGAAAATAAGCCAGCAGACAGAAAAGGCTTACATAAAAGATCAGGATAAAGGCTAACTTTTCCCCTCAATCCAAGCGAGTTGTTTGATTTTCAGTTAAACAGTGATCCGCAATCTCTAAAAATCCAAAATTGATTTTCCCTCTTCGGCTGGACACTGCACAGGACTGTAGGCTACTCCTCAAGGCAAAACTAGCTCCAAAGATCCTTGAACTGGTAAGGATCGAGTCCCAAGCATAAAACTTACCATCAATAACTTCTAACTGCAAAATTGGTTTTAAAAAATTTGATTAGCATCTACAGATTTTTTGAATAGTTCTTTCTTGTATAATATAGTCCAGCTTTGGGGCTGGCCCCGTGGCCAAGTAGTTAAGTTCGCGCGCTCTGCTGCAGGCGGCCCGATGTTTCCTCACTTCGAATCCTGGGCGCGGACATGGCACTGCTCATCAAACCACGCTGAGGCAGTGTCCCACATGCCACAACTAGAAGGACCCACAACTAAGAATATACAACTATGTACCGGGGGGCTTTGGGGAGAAAAAGAAAAAAATTAAATCTTAAAATAGTGCAGCTTTTAAGCTTTTGGAGATTAGAACGAAAGAGATAGAAAGTATTTCAGCTGTATGTCAAGTTGGAATAGGAGATGAGTACGCAATCACTTCCATGCTCACCTCTCATGTTCTCATGAGTCCCATCTGATTTGCCCTATACAATGCAATTTCCAATTTCAGATATACACATTGAGTAAATATTTTAAACTATCCAATTACTTTTACAAGCTTACTTAACAGATTTAATCAACATTGTTTTGGGGAAAATATCACTTATAGACTTGCTTAATTTAGAAGACAAAATCAGAAAGTATCTCTTCAACTAGTACTTAGTGCTTTGTGCTGTTCACAGTAGAGGATACAAAAGTATGTTTAAGGTGTGACCCATATTCTTAAGGAACTTAGTCTATGCACTAACATTCTCATGACTTCCCAGTTATATGTCATCACCACCAGAAACTGCTGTGATTGTGCACCTCAGCTCAGACCTCAAATCCCAGATCTCTCAAAATCAATAGGACTTCGTACTCAGTACCTATATTTCTCTGATGGGACCAGACCCCAAGAGAGAAAGAAATCCATTTCAATAAAATTTCAAATAGCTTTTCAACCACTTTTCCTGTCTAAATTATTTTGCTCTTTGTTTAATTTTTCTATCTTTTTCTAAGTGAAAACAATATATCACGAAACTACTATCTAGAATGTATACAAATAAATCTCTTTATCAGTAATAGTATCCACATACAGCCAAATACTAAAACAATGTCTAAACATACACTGATTTATGTGACAATGTTATCACTGCCCTCATTTGATCAAATATTTTTCTAGAATAAGCCTTTCCAATATCAACTTCTATATCATATAACATGAGAATATTTAAATGATTCTTTTTAGTCATTCCTCAATGAGAAAAGGAGTCATGCCACACATTATTAAGTTAGAGTATCTGGTGGAACATATTGAGGATTTATTTTTAGCTTTATTGAGGTATAACTGACTAAAACTGTATATATTTAAGGTATACAACTTGATTTGATGTAGGAATACACTGTGAAATGATTTACCACAATCAAGCTAATTAACATAACCATCACTTCACAGTTGTCATTTTCTTTCTTTTTTGTGTGTGTATGACAAGAACATAAGACAGGATTTTTTTTAATTCTACTCTGCTATTGGTAAAAGAAAATGTTTTATAAATGTCCATTTCTTAGAACACATTAAGACTATTTTCTTTCTCCTCAATTTCCACAACAATAATTGCCACCGGTTTTGGATTTTGACTTGTTATTCATGTTTGATTTCATGACATATCTCTTTTATTCATAAAAGTGCTGTATGGCATATTTTATTTTTTCCCATTAAAACTAGTTTTGTTCGGAACATTTCAAAGCATCTCCCAATATATGCTTTCTAACTCGACCACAGAGAAAAAAAAATCCCTAAAACCAAGATTCAAACCTGCTGATTGACAGAAAACAAAACCTCTTGAAGTAATATTATCTCCAATCATATTTTGAGGGGAGTTTAAGAAGTTTGGAGAACTTTGAAGAAGATCTGCTTCAGCTCTGTATTTTATTTTAAAATTCCAGATGTCATCAAAATACTAGAATCATGGGGCTGGCCCCGTGGCCGAGTGGTTAGGTTCGCGCGCTCTGCTGCAGGCGGCCCAGTGTTTCGTTGGTTCGAATCCTGGGCGCGGACGTGGCACTGCTCATCGGGCCACGCTGGGGCAGCGTCCCATATGCCGCAACTAGAAGGACCCACAACGAAGAATATACAACTATGTACCGGGGGGCTTTGGGGAGAAAAAGGAAAAAATAAAATCTTTAAAAAAAAAAATACTAGAATCATATAATATCCCAGGTAAGTAGCTATAAATCTTTGAACCATCTTTCAATAAAATCAAAGCACTGTCATGAATTGATTCTCCTTCACCAGTTTAATATAAATTATATCAAGACATCTGGGAGAGGAAAATTTTGTTGAAATAGAAAATATGTATTCATCCTTGCAGCATATTATTTATAGGCCTTTTCCTGCAAAATTTTATATTTCATATATATTACCACCACCCTGAAATGATTTATTACAATAGAATTTTGTTCACCTGCTAAAGTAAATGTTCTACTAGTCTAAAATTTATTTAAATTTATTCACTTACATAAACTTTTTTATTAATATCCCATTCATTTAGTCACAAAATATTGGTTACCATCAACTAAAATGAAACTGCAATAATTAAAAGAAATAAATAACTTTCTTCATTTCACTCTCCTATACGTCTTATATTTTAGACATTTTCTGCCAAGAGTAACAACTACCTACCTTGATTTTAACCTCCAATCAGACTTGAGGAAAAAAGAAAGAAAACGAAAAAGAAGGATATTAACTACTTGGCTCACCCGTGACAGAACCTATAGCGACCTCTTGTGGTAAATACTATCTACAGAGCTTTGGAGAACAATACAACCTTTTCTCATGCTAGACATTGGAGAATGTGGAAGCCTTGTTCCTCCATGCTAGCAAACAGCAGTTATTAACAATGAAGGTAAAAGATAAATATTGACTAAACTAAAGGATTCTTTTTTTTGGAAATCTACTCAGTCACTGTTAATTAAAATAAGCATAGCTGTTTTCTTCTATTTCAAAAAAATGTGTCTTACGTGGTTCTTTTAGTAAGGCAGTTAAAAGATGGCTAGGTACATGGATTTCTCCACATCTTCCTTCTGGAATCAAGCAAAAGACAGACAGAGGGCAATTTCTAGTGAAGACAAGAGTGTTTCTCTAGTCAGCAAAGACCTGCATTCATTGTGTAACGCAGTGTGGGCTCTAAAGCAAGAGACAGCCTCGGGCTTATTTATAAATATAGTTTAGGAAGTGGTCAGTGTAATTTCAACCTCCATGATACTTTAAAAGTAAAAGTGATACATTATGAGACCTGGGTAAACCAATGTTTCAAAAACACTATGTGGTTTTATCAACATTTCCTAAATAGCGGTTTAGATGTTAAAGAAAATCTTTCAAGAAAAAAATATCAAGAACTTAATACCAAAAAAATCCATTTGTTTCTCACCATTTCTTTTCAAGTGAATGACACTTAAAAGTTATTATTCCTTTCCTTTTTTGTTTTTAAATCACTAATTGTCTATTTCCTCTCTTATGGGTTCTCTTTTAAGATCTCAGTTTTTACGAATATTAATTACAGCACAAAAATCATTTTGGATTTTCCTATTAGAAAGAGATGACAGAGTAAAGAAAGTATTAGTGCAGCCTCGGTAGCACAAGCAAAATGGGAAAACGAGCATATTGAGCTTCTTCTCTTGAAATGTAAGTTGTTCATGAAATACTACCTTTTCTGTTTTCTTCTTTCCTGAGCCCCTTTTTTCTCTAAATAGAAAAACATTCCTAGTAATGTTTAAAATATTAAGGAACAATAATTAAATTCTAATAAAAAGACATTATTTTTGTACTTACAACTTTTCAAAATGGCAGCATAGTTTACTGTCACCCAAACTAACCGTTTCTGCCTATTTGTTAAGGAATCAAAGACAAGATATGAATAAAATGTGCTGCCCAAAGACATAATCAGAATGGAGGCCTTGGAAATGTTTTGGGTTTTTTTTAATCTAAAATTCCACCTAAAAGTCTTAAAAACTGTTGGTTTCTTTTAGGCACTTACCCTCTACCCACAAATCTACTGCCCCCTGCAGCCCAGTATATATTGATGAATAGCTTGCATAAATAATAGAAATTCAAATTAAGGGAAGATAGCCTAATAATGTTCCTCACATAGATTCAGTCAATAAGCACTTGCTGCGGGTGGGGGTTGCTATGAGACACTGCCCACATGTAATGAACTCACCAAAATGTTCTAAAACTTTCCCTTCCTAGCAACTTTGATTTTGATCAAACTAGCCAAAAATTTACCTAAACCTTCCTATTGCATTTATACTTTTGACGTTTTACAACTTCTTGGAGTAATAATGTTCTTTCTATATCTACTAAGATCACTTGTTAAGAATTATTGTAATTCCTTTTATTTTTCTAAAAATGGTCTTGTCTTTTATCTTAAAACTAAAGAGAGGAATTCCCTACTTCTACTATGCGGGGATTTGGCTATAAACTATGTTTGTATCCATCCTACTCAATGGCCCTCGTTATTTTATTTTATAGACTTTGAATCACCAGTAACAATTTGAAATGCTTTCCCATAACAGACTGAGTCAACTAAATAAGGAGAATAAAAATCCAATCTCAAGGGTGTAAAATAACAGCAAATAGATACCAGCGCTGGAGCCTGTGATTCTGGGAAATTGCAACAGAGGAGCCTGGAACTTTACTAGGAAATCCTCAGGTCTAAAAGCTGTGCCCAAATATACCACACTTCTTGCCCCTTTGTCGTGCATCATCAAGAAGACCTCTGATGGATTTCTAACTGGCTGAGATTTCAGTTCATTAGCGATATCCATGGACAAATACACGCCTGATGTTTTCTCTGTGTCCATGTCCCTTTCATATCTAATCTCTCTCTCTCTCTCTCTTTCTCTTTCTGTGTGTGTGTGTGTGTTTCTGTTGCTTTCAACATCTCTCTTTTCCTCTTTGGGTGTGAAAGAGAGAGAAAGGGTTTTCTTCCTCCACATTTGTCTTTGGGCCTGGGCACATGCCCATCTGTGTGTTATCTCTGTGCATCTCTCTATGTATATATTTCTATGTTCATCTGACTCTTACTATGGATCTGATCTTTTTATAAGGAGGAAATGATGTTGTATCAGAAAGAGAAGTATTTCATGGGGTAAAAGTAAACAGATAATCCCAGCCTCTGCTCCCTCAATTTTTAAATATGTTGTGAGAGCTGCCTCCTTTTCTTTCTTTTTCCACTAAAGCTCTTCCAACACTTCACTTCCAATGTTGTTGTTAGTGAATAATGAAATCTTCAGTGTGATGAACCCAAGCCATCTATGAGAATCCTGAAGGGAATTTCCTGTTTAGTCTCAATTAAACAATTTCTCAGATTGAATTTTTCTATCTCTGCCAAATCATATAGAAATGGCAACAACTGTGGGATACTCCCACATGAATGTGTGGACCAATTTAACACTGGAATTCTCAATTTCCGAGGTTCTTCCTGTAAAAGGGGCGATGAGACTGTCAGTATTTGTTATGTGCACATGCGCATATACTTACCCCAAGTATCTAATACATTTCAAACAAAGCTCAGAGGTTTTGAGTAGTGGTATTAAAAGTTAGCCACAAGCAATTAGAGGTGGTATTTAAAATGCCAAAACAGATAAATTTTCATTCGCACTTGATGTTCTCTACAGAAAGAAACATTAAGCCAATAAAACAATTATGAGCGTGAAGAGTAAAAAAGATAAAACACTCATTAATTTGGATAGTAAATACAAAATGGAGGCAACAGAAGCAGATATTTCTAAGCCACATAAGGTAAATCTTAATTTCACAGTCTATCTAAAATAAAAGACATTGTAAAAACGGACTCATAGTTGCAGTCTGTGTAAGAAGTTTCAACCGAAGATGCTCTATCAGTAAACTTCAGTCAAGGAATTCACACCTTCTTTCTGGTTACCATGCAGAGCAACAGAGAGCCTATGGGCTTTATTTTTTAAGGCCTTCTCTGAAAAGTCCTCTCACAGACAAAATTGTATGAAGTCGAAATAACCCAAGAGGATGAAAAAGCTGAAATAAGGCTGATATATCTTAAACAACTGATTCCAATAATCTTTAAATTTCCCAAACTGGTTGATTTAACAGTAATATTTTCTTTGTACTCTAGGTCTTTGTGTAATACTAATACAAGGAAATAATTTATAAACATAGAAATTGCCTGCCATTATGAATTTACATTTTATATTTTCATAAAAAATCAAAAACACAGTTTAAATCACACTGGAATGGCTAAAAATATTACAGATACTTTTTAAATAACTAGCCTAGGCTTATTAGCTATTTTTTCAACCCAGAAAGTCTGCTGTAGACTTGTATAGTATCAGGCATTGACCAAGGTGGAAGAAATAAAGTCACAAGCTTCAAATTAAAACCAAATACCATGTCAGAGATTTATGAAAAATACCTTAGCATGCTTAAATATATATAGTCCCCAAGCCAGGGGAAATATTTGCAAGCCTAGTTTTAGAAAAGATCTGAATCTAAGAATTAGTATAAACTAATCTACCAATTCAGGAAAAGCATAATTATATTTAATTATTTATTATAATTTGAGTGTGCCTCTATCTTGCCCACTAGGCAGGGAGCTACTTGAGAACAGAAACGTCTTAACCATTTTTTTTATACAAAGGCCCCCAAAGAGTGTTTCTTGTGTAAGGCACCCAAACAAATATTGTTTCAATGAATGAATGAATGAACAATGAATTACGGAACTGCATAAGAGTTTTTCAATGCTTTGGTCCAAGCTCTACTGTAATCAATATGCAGAAAAGTCTTTCTGATAACTCTTCAAGCAAGGGGTCTCAAAATAAAATGACAGGCCTCTGAAGAAAAAAAACTTTAAAGGATACTTTACATATCTTGCTTATAAAATTGAAAATTACATAAGAGAATTAAAGACAAGTGGAAAATGTAAATTTCAGTAAAATACAAAGTTTATGAGGTCTTAAAATGTGAAATATGTAACCATCCCCATTCAAAATATCTTAGAGGAAATGAATGCATAAATGGATGGCATTTTAAAGACACTTTAAAGCAAGAAAACCTTAACACTAGCAGCAAGGTAGAATGGCATTTTTTTACTTCTTTCTCCAGTTACTTTTAAAGCACAGTAGCTATTGCTTCCCTTCTACATTTCTCCTGTTTAAATCAAATCAAACATATCACAGAGATTAACATAGACCAACACACAAAGAAAAAAAGGAAAGAAAGAAACTTTAAACACAAAATTTGACCATACTGATTGCCTTCCCATTTTTCAAGTATTAACTCTCTTTATTAGGCTCAGCTCCAACTACTCCCCCGCACAGGGTTCCTTTCAGCGGTGCCCATTGGACCCAAAAGCCATTCCAGAGACTTAAATCATATTAAGTAGCCACTTTCACAGCCATTCCCAACTTGAGGGAAACCCTTCTAACCGAGATTCACTCTAAGAATTTGATCATTGTCTGCAGCCTACCTGGGAAAAAATATGGGAAAAGGATGAACAAGAAAGATATCCTTCCCCAAAGCGAAACTCAACTCTATTATCCAAACGTACCTACTCCCTACCCGCTCCCCCATCGCATCCTCGGTACCAGGCTCTGGACAGGTGGGAGGGGGTGAGTACGTCTTGGGAAGGGGATGCAACTAACTTTCCTCCACCACTTCATTCCCACTCCCACCCCAAATCAGTTCCAACTAGTAACTGAAGCCACCAGGTAGGGCTGTCTGCATCCCCCTCCCCCCCAGGAGTGTGATGGGATGGGGAGGATGGGGGGCGCGCGTCGGCAGGGTGGAGGGGAGAGGGATGTTCTTAAAACTGCAACTCTTCTTACCGCTGGAGCGCCTGACGATGTTCTCCAAAAATGTGTTCTGCGGTGCCACCAGCCCTCTCTTGCCCCCCGGCATCCTGGGTCTGGAGAGCGGCGGCCAGGATCCGCGGCGGGGGAGGGGGGCAAGCAGGAAGAGAAGGCAGAGGAAGAGGAGAAGGTGGAGGAAAAGATCGAGCCGAATGAAGAGGGGGCGCGGCGGCGGCGACGGGGTCCCCTGACTGTTTCTCCAGCCGGACCCGGATGAGCAGCTCTGGGGAGGAGGACCAGGCAGTTCATGGTAGTAGCGCTCCCACGGCCGCCGCTGCCCAGACTGTGGCGGTGCCGCACACGCGGCTCGGGAACTGCAGGCTCCGCGGGGCACAGTGCGCCTGCGCCGCCCCCGCTGTCGCTGTCCCGCCGGTGCTGATGCTGAAGCTGCTGCTGAGGCTGCTGCCGCGGCGGCGGTCGCCCGGGCGCGGGCTCAGCATTTCTCCCCCTGCCCCGCGCCCCGGGGCCGGGAGAGCGGGAAGAGCCAACTCGAGACCTGTCTCCCAGTCCCTCTTAGCCCAGACCCAGACACCTTTACTGCGTCTTCTTCTCCTCCTGCCCTAGCGCACCCGTCTCGCGCAGCTGGATCACGGCTGCCCAGTCGAGCCCAACTTCTGCTGCGCTGTGCGCCTGGAGGCGGCTCCTCTCTCCCCGGAGATCGAGGCAAACGCTTGCGGTCCAATGGGGCAGTGGAGTGAACGAGGAAGTGGGAGACGCAGGCAGGATGCCAGAGAGGGCAATGGACAGGCGGAAGGGGTCACATCTCAGCTTCTCCCTTTGGGGTCCTGAGCCCCGGCTACTCCCGAGGACACGACTCCGGGGGAGAAGGTGTCGATCAGCTCCCGCTCCAGCTGAGGCTGAGCGCCGAGCAGGGACTGACAGGGCGGTGCGCTGGGACGCAGAGCAGCCACCTGACGCTGCTACCGCCCCCCTCCGGGCTTTGGCGCCCGAAGCTCAACAGAGGAGCTTTCATCACCCGCCCTACCCCACGCCCCAGAGCTCGAGCCAGATAGGGTCGGAGCGCAGAGCAGGCACGGGAAGAGCCTCTGTGCCGGGGCTGGCTCTGGCGCGCGGGGAGGCGTGCAGCCGCACAGGGGAGCTTCCCCAGGGCTGTCGAGCGCAAGAGGCGAGCCCCGCCGCGCTGCTAAGTTGCGGAAAAGGTTGCACTTAATGCGGGGAGTAGGCGAAGAGGGCGAATAATTCACACGAGAGGCGGGGAGCGCAGCTGGCAGCGTTTGCGGTGGAAACACAGTGAGGGCAGCAGGAGCGAAGCTGCGCAGGGCATGGGGCATACCGGCAGGCATGGTCCCTAACAACCCACTGTCCGCTCGGAACCGGGGACAGGAGTGGAACCCTTAGTAAACAGAGTCCAAAAGCCAGAATCTACCGCGGAGAAGGGAAAATGGCATAAGAGCGAACGGAGAGCGGAGAGGCGGAAAGAAAAGGGGGAGCTCGCGCCGCGGCACCTCCTTTTTATCTAAGACAGTGGTTCTCAAAGTGGTCCTGGACTGGCAGTGTCTCCTAAGAACTTGTTAGAAGTGCAAATTATCCGGCCCTACCCGAGAGCTAGGGAACCAGGAACTCAGGGGGTGAGGGCCGAAAATCTCTTATAACAAGCCCTCCAGGTAAATACGATGCCGGGTTGAGAAGCACCGATCTAAGGCTTTCCCTCCAGAGGCTCCACGTGGGCCTGTGAGAAAGGACGGCTGCACAAGCAGGGTCAAGGAGAGGAGACAAAAAGTGCGCTGCGGCAAGTCAGAGGCTGAGGCGAAGCGTTGAGCGGTGAAGGCAAAGGAGAGACAGAGGGGGCGGGCGTCCCCTTTTGCTGGGATCAGAATATACCAGGTAACCCCTGTTAGAAATGGTCAAGGATAGGTTGCCCGGAAGCAGCGGGACTCCCCAGGCTGGGGTCAGAGGAAACCTGCTCAGAGCTTGCTCTGGGCGGGGAGGAGGGGAGGGAAGGTGTCTGACTTCCTTTGGAACCTCCTAGATTACCCATCATTGACCTCGAGCCACGATCTCTCCAGAGCACCCAGGATAAGGACCGTTGCCTGTGGCCAAGAGACACATAAATGCATAACCGGGATCCAAGTTTAGCTTAGGGTCATTTTTTCCCTCTCCCCTCTGAAATTTCCACCCATTCGCCCAGAGCTTGGGCAGCTGAGCAAATCCAGAAGGTTGATGTGAGGTAAAGAGGAGTTTGCTCTGCCAGGATTTCTTCCGCAAAAACTCAAGATATTTGGCGGAATAAAACTAGGCTATTCGAGCTTTCTACCCGAAGCATGCTGGTGGTGCAAGTTTATTCCCCTACAGCTAGAACGTCTTCTGAATACACCGTGGCGTCTTTAGTTAAATAATACGGGACTGCCTGTGCAGATTGGGTCCGTATGGTTACAGCCCCTCCCTGGAGTTGACCCCTGTGTGTGTATGAGGGAGGGGAACTGGAAAGCAGTCCTTAAACACACAATTGGATTTTCCCCTCTGGTGGGTCTTGTATGACCTGCGTTCATGGCGACTAGGCTAGTGTACAGACAGACCCTGGTCCTAGACTTAATCAGCCATTCACAGAATGGGGTGGAGAACAGGCAGGCTAATCTTTTTAAAATATATATATATATAATTCCTAGATTGCTATCCTAGACTTCTAACATGATATGATAAATCCGTCGACATCATTAATGGGAAATATTTCAAATCTGTATGTTCTTTTGCACATCATCAGCTGCCCACATCTCACCTCTGGGTATTGATATAAAATCTCTGCTTCCCAGCATTCCCATCTAGTATAAATATCCCTGCTCCTAATCACTCCTCTGTGGGTGTATGAGCTCACACTTCCCAAAGAGGAAACTCTTTTGGACTCCATTAAGACACAGTCACACAATTACTGGTAGAACGTCCTCATTTATTTCCATCTGCAATTAAATTGACATTTGTCTTTTCTTCTTTATCCTTACTAACTGCATAGCATTATAACTTTGGGATTATTTTAATTACTGTAAAAAATTGGTAGTTATAAAGGATCAAATTCTTGGTTTACACAATTTTCTTAATCTTCTAGTTTAAATTTTCATTTTGTAGAGGAAGAAACCAAGACCCAGAGAGTTGAAGTGCCTAGTCCAATATGACACAGTGCTGTACTGAGACTAGAATCAGCTCTTCTGACCCCATAGCCAAGCTCCCTATAAATAATAGAAAGCATTATGGCTTGGCTTAGTGTGGGAACAACCAGCAACCTCCAGGGACATCTATTGCAGTCGCTGATTTTGCAGCACTAGTGAGAAGAGAAACCGTTGGCAACAACTTGCAACAGCTCCTAATCAAAATAGAGTTAGGGAAAATGGAGCGGCACCGTATGGCCTGCCTGGCCCCGGGGAATGTGCTGGCAGATTGCAGCAAGGTGCCAATACGGCATTTTAAAAGCATTTTGCAGACGGAGTCCATATGTTGTAACCAAATCACTGGATTTAACAGGTGAGAGAGACAGGAATCAAAAAGCTTCAAAGTCATACAAAGGGCTTCTTTTTGTTTATTTTATTGCAAAGATTCAATTATTTTAAAGCAGAATCATTTGTCCTTTTCTTTTCTCTTGAGTTATTGTAGTTAGAGTGGTGGTGTGTGGTAGAACCAAGAGTTCCAACACCCAGAGGTGTTCACTAACTCCCAGGTCACAGCTATGAAATGAATGAAAGCTAGCTGAACTGCAGGTGTGTTCCCGTTTAACAGCAACAATATCAAAGGGAAGACGAATATAATGCTGCATGTCAATTACACCTCAATAAAAAAAATTTTAATAGGTAAAGACTTAGAAAACTGATATATTAGGAAGTGATGGTTCATAACTACTACTGGTTCTCTGAAGAATTCTTTTATCAAGCACTCCTCCTTTGAGGATTTTAAAATGTAGTTTATTTGACAGCAGCTGTAATTATATGTAAATCCTCAGAAATGCGTTAGAAATAGGTCCAGTCTGACTTAATGTTTGATTCTTTATGTGAAAATGGGCTACCCACTACTCAGTTGGGGAACGGTTTTTCTCCCCACTTCTGCTCGCTGCTTCTGAGCTAACCTCAGCATAAGTCTAAGGTGCAATCTGCAGATACTAAACGGGTGGCTCTGAGGAAGAATGGGAGGAAGGAAGAAAGGAAAGGGCCAGAAGTTGCTTTCCATCCTAGCCTCCAGGGTTGGTCTCATTAGCGGCAGTGTTAGCTCAACCCATTTCCTCCTCCCCTACCCATTTCCCAAGCCTCACTCTCCGCCTCCCCCCAGAGTTGTACTCCTGCTCTAGCAGTGAAATACCCACACATTACTCGATTCCTTTGCACACACAAAGTCCCCCACTTACACTTAACCTTCTTTTTTCTCTCCCCCCACCCCCCTGGAATCTAAGTGGAAAGAAAGCAGAATAGAGAGGTAGTATTGTATAGAAGTTCAGCACCTGGGCTCTGGACCCAGACTACCTGGAATGTAATCTTGTCCCTGCCACTTACTAGCTATATAACCTAGGGCAAGTTATTTAGCCTCGATTCCCCTCCTGTTCATGGGGATGAAAATGACCTACTTAATAGGACTGTTATGAGGATTAAATTATTTCCTACTTGAAAACATTAAAACAGTATCTAGCATATAACAAGCATCATATAAGTGTCTGTAAAGTAAATAAGCCTTTTCATCCCCTTCTACTTTCATTGACAGGAAAAGTTCTAGGTGATGGTTGTAACTAATGTTCACCAATACCCAGTTGCTTTCTCCACCTCTTGAAATTAGTGTGGCCATGAACTAGTTCTTGTCAATGAAATGTGAATGGAAATGATGTGTTTTGCTTCCTGGTGAAAGCAGATAAGAGTCAGGACTCAGTCAGTGACTGTGGAATGTCAAGCAACACAAGGAGAATAGGTGCCCAGAATCACCTAGACCTGCAATAGACATTATCTAAGCAGGAAATAAACTTTGTTGTGTTGAGGCCCTAAGATTCTGGCACTGTTTGTTACTGTGCTATAACCTAGTCTATCCTGACTCACACAGGTTGTGAACTTGCTTTGGGTACAGGAAATTAGAGAAACAATAATTCCCTGACTGCAGATTAGAATCACTTGGGAAACATGTAAAAATTCCAATGTCCGGGTCACAGCGCCCCGACCAAGAAAATCAGAAATTCTGAGCATGAGACTCAGACATTAGTAGTTTTTAAACTTTCCCAGGTGATTTCAATGTGCGGGAAGTTTGAGAAACACTGTCCTAGAGCAATGCCACTCTCTATGGGGAATCTCTAGGATTTAGATATTGTGCGAAGATCCCCAACTGCAAGGATCAGACCTATGGTTACACCTACCCAGCAAAGATCCAACCCAAATATGTCCAACTGTGAGTTTCTCTATACTTGTAGCTGCTGAGCATCTCAGGAGAGAATCACAAAACCTGCAGGACTGATGCACATAGATTCAAGGCCTCCAAACTCCAAGTGCCCCTCTCAACACAGCCCTGTCCGTCTACACATCCTTAGTCCCCCGTCCCTTCCGTGCTCCGCAGCAGCTCTCTCAAAGCTTCTCCTCCCTCTCCACACCTCAGATGTCACCTTCTCCCCTCTCATTCTCAGCAGATGACCCACAGAGAACAGGTCATGCTGTCAATCCTTAGGCTTACCGCCTTGACTCTCTCTTCCTTTTCTTTCTTCTAGGCAAATAGGAAGCAATTTCCCTCACCATCCCTCCACCAGTGCTCTGGATCCTATTCACGTGTGCCTCTGAGGGACCTCACTTTACTGACTGTCCCCTTCTTCCTCTCTCTTTGACACTTAATGTGCCTTAAGAATGCTTTCCTAACTTGTTGTTCCCTCTAGCTTTTGCTCTGTCTCTCCCATCCCTCCATGCTAATTTCCCGGAAGAGTAGTCCATAGTAGGTGTCTCCACTTCTTTGCTTCCTATCCACTCCTTAACCCACCAGATTGGCCTCCACCCCACTGCCCCCTGAAATGCCCTCCCAAAGGCCACTTTTAAATTGCCAAATCCAGTGAAGCAACTTCATTCTTAATTTTACTTGACCTGCCTTTGACATTTGACCCTGTTACCACACGCCTCTTCTTGAAACATTCTCCTGCCTTAGACTGCCTGGGTTTGTGTGACCTCAGGATTTTTATTAACCTATCTGTGCCTGTGCCTGATTTTCTTTATCTGTAATAAAAGAATAGCGGTTGATGTGAGAATTAAATGAGATAATACAGGTGGGCAGTCTCATATCCACATTTCTGAAATTGAAAACTCGGAAATCCTAAACCTTTTTTTCATAAATTTGTCACAAACTCATTTGCCAGAAAAGCCTGACCTGAATTGTCACGAGGCTATTTGTACTCTTTCTTTATCCCACTTGCTGTGAACATTGACATGTTTTGCTGCATAGTTATTAATGTGTTTGATAACAGGGATTGCTGTTCAGAATCCTGATAGAGGAGATACAAATATACACAAATCCACAAATTTCTGAATTCCAAAAAACAAATCTCTTTCCTGCAACTCTAGACACGCATACATATGTGCTCACTGGCTCTCTCCACGTGGCAATTTCACAGGGATCCCCAATTCAACATATCCAAAACAAATGTATCATCTTGCAGCCTGCCCAAACTTCTCCCCCTCCAGTGTTTCCTATCTTAGGAAGGCCACCTCCACCTGCGCAGTCATCTAAGTCAGTAACTTCAATGCTTCTCCATCCCTACCACCTACATCCAATCCTGCTCATTCTACCTCCCATATATCTCTTAAAAGTATCCACTTTCACTATCACCATTGGCACTGCTCAAGGTCAGGGTCCCTCCTGTGCAATCGGGGTTGAGACTTATTGTCCCCCTGATTTCCTACCTAAAGCAGGTTCATATTTTGGATCAGTCGGGATAGACTAGGTTACAGTGCAGTAACAAACAATGCCAGAATCTCATCTTCCAATTGGATTACTGCAACAGTCTCCTAACAGCTCTCCTGCTCCCTGTATTTTCCTGCCATGCTCATCTCCTTCTCCATCTCCAAGCTCCACTCCCAATTTTTTCTTCACCCTTCACTGTAGCTAATGTTCCTCAGGCATAAATCTACTTATGTCACCCTTCTAAATTCCCCTTTGCCCTCAAGTGAAAGTCCAAAACCCTTAGCTAGCCTTTTTCTATCCTTCCCTATCTGACTCCTGCTTATATATCCAGTCTCAACTCTCATCTTTTCCCATTGCAACCCCATATCTTCATACTTCCTTGCTCCCTACACTCCTTTTTATTCCTTGTACTTACCATGATCTCTCTTCCTTCCTCCACCTATGTCCTGTATCACCAAGTATATTTGGATCATAGATTAGATATCATTTCCTCCAGAACGCCTTCTTTACTCTCCAAGACTCAGTAAGGAGCCTTCCTGTGACTTCTTCTAGTGCCACCCCATGCTTTCTCTACTGCAGCATTTGTCTCGCCATTGTAAAGAAAAGATTATAAATATGGTTGACACCCTAGGTATCTCCTCACCAGAGCCGCCCCTAGCCACTTTGGCATCTTTGTAGGAATTAGGGAAAGAAGTCTCCTATGGACAGTCATAGGACCAAGACAGGGACACCAGTTGGTGAGATGATTGTGGGCTGGATTTCAGCCTCTATTTGCCCCCTTGATGAATGCCCTCGGTTGGAAGGAGGGAGGCTTTCTAAGTGAGAAAACTAGAAAAAAAATCGTAACAATAGGAAAGCTTGTGATATGTAACAAAAAGTAGACAAGTCATCTCTAGCAATGAGGAATGGGAGATAGAATTGGAGGCGTGGTTAGGGATGTATCAGGGTAGCCTAAGGAGTTCGGGCTCATTTGGTAGGCAATGAATGACAGGTTTTGAGTAAAGAAGTGACACGGTATTTTAGGAGAAGGAATCTGAATGTAATTGGTGTACAAGATGCTTTAGGGAGAGAAAAGGCCAGAACTAGAGAAACTAGATAAGAGAGTTCTACATGTGACAAGATGATATTTTTTGAAACACTAATAAATATTCCCTCCCCATCCCCATAATTACTGCTACCCTCTTGCCATCATTGCACCACAGCTCCTCACCATGGCTCACCTCTTCTTGGTTTTTGAATTTCAAAAGCCTAGGCACTAGAAAAACAGAAAAACAATAATAAAAGTGTTATAATAAAGGCTATGTGTATTTTTACTGGGTGCTACACACTGTTCTAAGTACTTTACATACATTTTCTCATTTAATCTCATTTAATTTTAATAGAGATAAATTGAATTTCATTCAGTTCAACAAATATTTATTAAACATTTATGTGCCAGGTGTTTAAATTATCACCCATTGAACCAAAAGTGAAACTGAGGCACAGAGAAGTTAAGTAACTTGCACAAGGTCAAAAAGTGATACGTGATGTAGCCAGGTATTCTGTCTTCACAGCTCAAACTCTTAACCATTCTGTTTAACCACCACAATATACTATTTTCCAAAAGAGTTGGGAAATATCTAATGAGAACTAGCTATCTCATATGATCCCACCTCCAGCCTAGATGAGACAAAATGCCCTGTGCTAAGGGAAGGGAGACAAGCTGTAGAGGAGGCAAAGACCAAGGAGGTCCTGTCTCTGCCACAGTGTGGGCCAAGCCCGGGATCTCCAAGGAAAATGACGAGAACTCCCAATACGTTCGTGAGAGTTGAGACAGAGAAGACCTGCCCCATCACGTTGACAGAACTCTAGGGAGGCAGCAAGGCCATATGGAGGAAATGGTTGAGTTGGGTGGTGGAGACATGGGGCCTTAATTAGCACTGAGAAGTTCCCAAGACCTTGGTGGGCACATGGGCACAGACATAGTGAAATGATTCATGCACATTCTAGAGGAAAGCCAGGAGGCAGAGAAAGTGAGACCCAGTGAAATTATACCACATGTATTATTGGTTTTACCTACCTATCTCCTTCGCTGCACTGCAAACCCCTTAAGGTCAGAGATCGCGTCTACTGTATACATGTTTCTTTAGCTCTGATTCAGTGCCTAGAACATGCAGGCCACACAATAAATTGATCTGTTAATTATTCAGTGCTACTGGGAAAATTTGAGTGTAGAATTAAAAGTTTTAATCTCTAACGACACTTCATACCACACACCACAATAAATTCTAAATATACTACCAGGTGAAACATTTTTAAGCTATTTAAAATAAGTTTCCAAACTACTTTTGAAGCAAGAGAAATTACAAATAACAAGGTAAGTAAGTTTGATTACATCAAAACTATATCACCTGCATACACACAAAAAGCGTAATCTAGATGAAGAGGAATTGAAGGAGCAAGAAAAATTATCCATAATTAATATAATTTGGAAACATTTTTTCTTCAAAATCTGCTTGGAATGAGTACAATGAACAAATGGCAGGAAGAACCAATGGATAATAACCATAATTTTTCCGTGATTCTCAACAGCACCTCATGAGATTACTAGAGCAAGTACAATTATTCCTATTGTTCACTTTTTTAAAAGTGTCTAGAAATAGCAAGAGATTTTTAGAAGGTCCTCTGCCAATAAGTAGAAAGTCAAGGCCCAAACCAGTTCTTCTGACGCCAGGTTCAGTGTCCTTTCTCCCACACCACACTGGAATATCAGTATTATAGGGCAAGGGGCTAATTCAAATGAGAAAATAAATTTACAAAAATGGTTAAAACTAAAGCATATATTCTTACTACTAAAGCTAAATGACCCAAATATTTAAATGTGAATGAATGGGCAGGCAGATAATGGTATGTTAATTCAAATAGAATTGACAAATTCAAGGGCTACTGTAAAAACATGGAAAAGATCTTTAAAAATACAGGTCAATGGGAAATACATATACAATGTGAAATACTATATGTTCACTGATTTCTGCATATAGGTCTGACTTGTAAGCAGGAACATGGGGAAAGGCTACAGATTTTGTGATTCACTTCTGATTTACAGGATTGAAGCTTTGTTTTTTCTTATCATCTACTAATAATTCATGTTACTACTGATTTTGATGTTTCTATTAAATGTCCACTGTCTGTTGTTTAAATAGATCATTAAAAATCAAAGCAAAAATCTAGCTGGAAGTAAAGACACACATACACAAATAAAATTTCCAGGGAATAAGTATAAACAACTTATTTTTTACAAAAGGTATATTGAGGTATTATTGACATACAATAAATTGCGCATATTTAAACTGTATAATTTGATGAGTTTTGACATATGTGATGTTGAACCATCACTACAATCAAGCAGCGAAGATATCTATCACTCCTAAAAGTGTCCTTATGCTCTTTTACAATCCATCCCTCCTTCTCAGTCCATAGGCAACCATTAATCTGCTTTCTGTGATTATCAATTAGTTTGCATTTTCTAGAATGTTGTATAAATGGAACGATAAAGTGAGTACTCTTTTTCGCCTGCCTTCTTTCACTCAGCATAATTATTTTGAATTCAGGCACGTTTTTGTGGGTATCAATAGAAAGGTGAGACAATCACCTTTCTCCCTATGATCATCCTGCACAGTAAAGTTTGAGAAACACAGCCATAGGGATTAATAACAGCCAAACCTAATTTTCTTCTGGCATTTGAAGAATTTGTCTACCAAGGAACACTGGTACTTTAAAATTCTTTTTCTACGAGCAGTCAGCCAGGAGGAATGAGCATCAGCTAGAAAGTGGGGCAAGGAGTCTAGCCCCACAGGTCTGGGGTCTGGCACTTAACTCCTCATGCCTCAGTTTGCTCATCTGTGAAATGAGGTTAGGACTGGCTCTTTCTAGTGAGGAGGAGCCACTTTTTATTTCCCTAAGCTATTAACATCTCTAGGTTTGAAGGACAAGAGGATTAAACGGTGAAAGACCTGAGAAGTACTGAAAAGAGGGCATGAAGTCATCATGGCAGACTGGGGAGGGGGTGCGAGGCAGAGAAGCCAGTGAACAGATTTTTCTTTGACCTGAAGCTTCATCATCTTGCAGATGCCGATCTACTTACTGCTCAGTAACCCCACGTTTGCTGAGAAGGCAGGCTAAGGGTGTCGCCTCACAGTCAGACAGAACTGGCCTTGAATCCCACCTTGGAGCAAGTCACTTAACTTCTCACGGCTTATCGGAAAAATGAGAACAAAGAAAAACCAGCATCCAGACATCTTATAGATTGTTCTGAGGATTAAACGAGACAGCATTTAATAACCAAAAACTTCACCTGTAAAATGGAGGCAATACCTTCCTTTTAAGAAGTGGAAGTAATAGACACAAAGTACTATAAACAGAGTTCGCCACATTTCAGGACTGTTTAGTGGCAACAAAAATCCCTAGAAAAAAGAAAATGTAGAAAATCCCTGGGCAGAGTCCCTTCTGGTTTTGTCCCTTCTGTTCTCTTTCTTAGCAGTGCTTCCCATGGGGAGTCACCTTTGTTCTGCAGACAAGCCCTCTCCACCTGGGTCCGGGGAGAGAATGTCCACCCAACAACAGCCTTATGTGCTGTGGTGTTCTGGAACCAGCTGTACTGCTTGTGAAAGCCAACTTGCAAATTTTCAGGAATTTTGTGAAAGGGTAGTTAAACACAGTCATTAATAAACATTAAATTATAGTAACTTACAAGTAAATAAATTATATTAAAAATGAAAGCAATCAATACTCAAAACTCATCACTTCCTAATTATGTTATTACATTTTACTATTATCTATGCTCTTGAGGTTATTTCTGCTTATTATATCTGTATGGTGGAAATTCTATGTAATGATGTGCTTCTGAGCATCAACTTCCAATCCCTGTTCAGTCATGTCACATGGGAAACTTGAAGTCAATGTTGGAAACTGGCTAACGCTACATACAAACCAGAGTTTGATAATTGTTTTGTTGATCCCCTAGACTTAAGCAAATGATGGAGAAAATGCAGACTATACATAATGCAGACTAAACTTAAAAGTGTTCATGTCTATAGCTACGACATTGTAAATAGCAACAAAAGATTGAGGAAATATTCTTCCAGTATTCAAAAAGTGTTACACAATTCAACAAAGAAGTCACTTGCATCGTTGTCAAACATGTAAATCCTAGCACATATCTTCATTGTTCCATTTTCATCATTAAGATAAATTAAAATACCAACCAAGTTCATGTTGAAGCCACATTATCATCAATGATAACCGTAGGCTGGCCACAGACTCCAGAGTTAGGCAAAAATCAGTGAAAGTATCAATGTGATGTATGGAATTTACAGTAAAGAGTGCTGAATATTTTAATATTACATATTTGAAAATTATATGCTACACATCTTTTATATCAGTAGAATGTATGATAAATTTAAATATGTACCTATATGTGCATGTTTTTTTTTTTCTTGAGAGTCAGCCAGAGTAAGCCATTAAACATTTACCTGCATGCTAGTGCCCAGATTCACCAATTCAGAGTTTTGCAAATAGCAACTTCTCTTCCAATATCTAAAGTCAATCCAGCAGCTGGCCCAGCGGCACAGCAGTTAAGTTCACACTCCACTTCAGCCTGGGGTTTGCTGGTCAGAATCCTGGGTGCGGACCTAGGCACCGCTTTTCAAGCCATGCTGTGGCAGGCATCCCCCATATAAAATAGAGGAGGGTGGTAGCTCAGGGCCAATCTTCCTCATCAAAAAAGAGGAGCATTAGTGGTAGATTTTAGCTCAGGTCTAATCTTCCTCTAAATAAATAAATAAAATCAATCCAGAGGAAGACCCTGGAGGGCCCTACCTGTTACGTGTCTACATGTCTATACCTGCAACAAGAACTCTTGCAAAGAGCATGTAGTATGTATGGTAAATGGCTCAGCCTGGGGTAGGCGTGGGCAACGCCATGTTTGATCATCCCATAGACTATGGAGACAGGTACGATCCCTAAAAGGAATAGAGATGCTGGACAAACAAAAACAAGGGATGCCCATTACTGTAGATCCTCAGTAAAAGGTAGCCGCTATCATGTAAAGCAATGCAAAGCAACTCTGACCTTTTAATCTCAGGAAAGAAAATTAGCCACAGTTGACTCACTCTGTAGTACATGTGACATTCTAAGATTATGTAATCTCCAACTCATTTAAATTTTCTCCCTTCCCCAAGGCGTCAATAGAGATCCAGCCGTTAGTTGTTTATGATTGTCTTTCTTCTAACCGGCATTTCTCGAGCTTTTACTCTGTTTAAGGAACTGGGTTAGGTGCTGTGAATCCACTTACGTTTACTCTAAATTTGATAAATGGCAATCTAGCCTGATTGCAAGCCCATCTGTTGTGTCTCAAACATCCTGTTCAGAATATGGTACCACTTTTTTAAAAAAAAAAAACAGTTTATGCCACCTTAGCTTCAGTAGACTAATTGAACCAAACATGTTCAAAGAAGCAAACTCTGAGAATAAATTCCCAAATGTCAGCGCTGTCTAGGAGAAATGAAGAAACATATGGGATCCCAGCCATTCTCCAAATTATTCATGCCAAGGTGTCTGAGGGGGCTGGGCTCCAGAGAGCAACTTTATGCCTTCCAGAAAAGTCGTATGGTCATGTAATTCTAATTGTAAACTTGAAAAAAGAAATGTGCATTTAAAAAGTCACTGCAGAGAAGAGTCCTCTCACAAAGGGCCATTATGTTAAGTTCCATTTGTAGTATAAAGCACTGTTACAGCCTTAAAATTGGGTAGGAAATCTCCCCTATTATAAGAACATTCTTTGCACGTGAATGTAATGAATGCCGTACACCCTGTACACCATCTTTGGGAAGATCAGGCCAGCGTCTTCTCTGGAGAAGACTATAGGATTCTTTAAAAAAAACTATGGCATGCATCTTACTTTCAGAAGTGAACAAATGGTTCTTACGCTAGAAAGAAACAGATCAAAGTGGCTCAGATGTGTAAACCAAAGGCAGTTAAAAAAGAGTTTTTGTTTAAAGGATGCGGGCCAGAAAGAAAACAGAAACTCAGAAAGTTAAAAAAGTCAGCTCAGTTCAGATCAAGAGAGAAAGAACAGCCTGAAATAGCTCATGCAACTCTGTGGACATAGACCAGAATCTGCATCATGGGCTAGTGGGCTGGGGAAAGAAGCTAGAACAGGAAGGCTAGAGCTGGCAGTGTGGGGAGGCTTGAGTGCCAGCTCAAGGCATCCCCCATATAAAATAGAGGAGGCTGGTAGCTCAGGGCCAATCTTCCTCATCAAAAAAGAGGAGCATTAGTGGTAGATTTTAGTTCAGGGCTAATCTTCCTCTAAATAAATAAATAAAATCAATGCAGAGGAAGACCCTGGAGGGCCCTACCTGTTACGTGTCTACATGTCTATACCTGCAACAAGAACTCTTACAAAGATCATGTAGCCTAGGTCCGCACCCAGCTTGAGTGCAAGCAGTTAAGCTGGGGTCTGCATTAGCTACTTGTCATGGGTAATTACTAAGCATTACAACTTTTCAAGATAGATATTATTTATCCCCACATTACAGATGGTGACCTTGCCTAAGTCACACAGCTAATAAGTGTCAGAACTAGAATTCGAATTCAGAACTATTTGGCTCCAAACCCCTCTTTCTATAGGTTTGCTGCAATGAAACTGTACAGCAAGCAGTCCAAATCTCAATATCCAAAGGGACAGTGGTGTGCTTGACTCCAGTGCAGGCTGTCATCCATACCTGGTAGTGACACATGGCAGAAAGCTCTAGACAGTACAATATTTTAAGTCATGTGGGTGGCAAAGGCAGAGAAGGGTAGAAGGACAAGTAGAGGAGGACACTCTGATTGGTGGCAGTGTCCCAGCCAATGGCTAGGGGTGGAATAGGGAACAAGTCTAGTTTTCGGGAGAAGGGCTGGTATGGCTATAGTCAAGGAACCACTCTAGCTGGCACCTGAAATTCCAACCAAAACTGGAGACAGAAGCACCATCACATGAAATAGGTGCTCAAGGGTGGGGGGATGGGATGAAAGTTACAGCTCAATAGGCTGCAAGCCCCTAGTACTCATCCCAAAGTCACTGCACCTTGGGCTTAGGACAGCAAGACCATATCTGATGGGGACATACCTCCTTGGGGCCTAAGACTGCCTCAGCCTCTGAGTGGAGTTAAGCCTGCGGGTTAAAGGTCTTCAGTACTGGTATCCCAGCATGGCTTCTAGTAGAGGAGACAGACAACAAGCAAGAAAACCAATGAACAATTACAACATTTAAAAGTCAAAAAAGTTCTAAGAAAGGAACAAACAAGAGGTTGAGATCTAAGGAAAAAGTAAAGGAGAGAGGGACATACTTTAGATTAAATACTCAGAGAAAGTCTCTCTGTGGAGGCCACGTTTAAGCTGCAAACTTGGGGGAGGAAAGAATCTAAGCCTCAAAGGAATAGAAGGAAGAGCAGTCTAGACAGAGGGAAGAGCTCATGTAACTGGCCTCAGGTGGGGAAAAGTTTGGGATGTTAAAGAAACCATAAGAAAGTGGGTTAGAGCGGAGTGTTGAGGGGAAAGAGAGATGCAAAGCAATGTTGGACATAAGTAAGTGCAATATCATTCAGTTTGTAGACCAGGGCAAGAACTTTTCCTTGCAATCAAAGTGTAAAGGGGAGCCACTGAGTCATTTATAGGTGGCTGTGGCATGATCAGTTGCAGCAGGAAGTAACAGGAGAGGAGAGTGTGCGACCAGCGAGAAGGCTATCGCCATAATCTAGGTAAGAGGTGATAGTGTCCCGCAACAGCATGAACTTTCGAGACAGGAAGAGAGCAAGTTGGAGATAAATTTTGGAGATACAATCAAGAGGGACTCATTGATGGAATGGCTGCACAAAGTGAGGACAAGGGAGGAATCGGGGATAGCTTCTCCATCCCTGACTTCAGAACTGGGTGCTGTTGACTGAGGTAGGGAAGATCTGTTAGTGAAACCTGTTTCCAGAGAGAAATCAAGGGTAGCATTTTGGACATTTTGAATTTATATAGCCGAGTGAAGATATCAAGGAGGCAATTTGACGGTTGAGTCAAGGAGAGGTTTTGGCTCCTGGGAGCCGATGCAGACATCCTAACCCAGGGAATTCCTCGAGGATTTCCTCTTAGGGCAGCCACAGCACCAGTTCCACAACTGCCCACATGTGTCACAGAGTGTGCTGTTTCGTATCTTTCCTGTCTTTAGTAAATAAAGAGATTGGAAGGAGGAAGTGGGATAATGAGATAGGAACCACAATGAAGACATTAAATCCTCGCAGCTCTATTCATATTAGGAAAACACTAGAATCAACTTAACAACCCATCAGGAGGGACTAGGCTAAATAAGTTATTGCACATTCCTTAAATGAAATATAATTAAGACACTTGAAATTACTGCTATAAATCTATATTTATTTTCTAGTATGAAAGATATCCAAATTATATGATATGGAAAAAAGCATATTACAAAAACAACAAATGCTATATAAATCATGTCTTTTATCTGTTAGAAAGAGATAAATTAACCATATTGCTGACATCCCCCCACAAAAAAAGCGTCGAGAAACATATATACACCAAAATTTGAGTAGTGGATGCTTTGAGTAGTGGAATTCTGGGTGAGTTTTACTTTCTTTTTCACACTTTAATGCATTACCAGTTTATTTTTACAATGATCACACATTTCTATATGTGTATTTTTTAAATGCGCCTTTATAATCAGAAAGCTCAAAAATAGCCATTTTTGTTTAGGAAGAACAAGACAAACAACAGTCTGGAAACTTCAGGTGAAAGACAGAAAGAGCCAGGCTGGCAGCCAGCTGCTCTGCCACTGCCGTGATCAAAGCATAGTTTGCGTTTATTCAATTCAATTCAACAAACACTTCCTATACACCTACTCTGGGCCAGGCTCTGGTTGGATCATGAGGAGGCATAGATGAATCCATCTTATTCCCTGACCTCAATAAACTCACAAAGAAATAACCTGGCTTTAGATACACATTTATAGAATATTATATTACCTTGCCAGGGCTGCCGTAATAAGATACCACAGACTGAGTGGCCCGAACAACAGAAATTTATTTTCTCATAGTTCTAGTGGCTGGAAGTCAAAGATCCAGGCGTTGGTGGGCAGGTTTGGTTTCTTCTGAGGCCTCTGTACTTGGTTGCACACAGGCACCTTCTCGCTGTGTCCTCACGTGGTCTTTCCTCTGTGTGTGCGTCCCTGGTGTCTCTGGGTGTCCAAACTCCCTCTTCTTATCCAGATACCAGTCAGCTTGTATTTGGGCCCACCAAAAGGACCTCGTTTTAACTTCGTTACTTTTCATAGGCCCTGTCTCTAACTATAGTCATATTCTGAGCTACTAGGTGTTATGACATCAACATGAGTTTTGGTCAGGGGGACACAATTCAACCCATTACAAGGATCCACAAAATTAAACTTTCAGTGGTAAGATTCCTATCTATTTTGTGATTTATTACCAATGTCTCTTAAATTTTCCTTGTAAAATCTGAACAAGAGATTCAGAAATAACTTTAAAATAATTAATGAGTAATCACAGAAATAAAGAAAATTACACTTGTCTTCTTATGAAATGATTAGGTACTATATGACACATTTATTTTTATGCTTTACATTCAAAATATGGAAAAATTGATCAAAATGTAGTGGAAAAATGAATAAATTTTTATTCTAGTACATATGCAACCTAGAAAAGGAATACTTGGAATAAAATTTCCAGGGATGAGATAATATTTATTAACACAATAGAGCTTTATAGTCTATTATATCGATTATATGGAATACATACTATTATATATATAACTCCTCACATCACTTTGTCTTATGTGTAACAAGGTGAATTAAGCTCAAATAAAATCAGAGATTAAAAACCTGGAACCACCCACGAGATTTAAAATATATTTTTCCAGAGGTCATGTTCAAAAATTCTACTCACTTTGTTCAGGAATGCTCAAAATCCATTCTGCCTTAAACTATATTCCATATGGAAGAAAGCAGAAAGTACCTCCCAATTGGAGAAAAGGGAGCTTCCCAAGGAACTTAATTGAACAAACACCCAACATAACATAGTTACACATGGCACCAAAAATCAAATGAAAGCAAATGACTGTATTCTAAATTACAAGCAAACTCATTCCTTCTCAATAATATTCAGGATAATGCTAGCAACATGTCCTCCTTATCACACTTGAACAAAAGAATCTCCCTTCCTACACTCTCTGCGTTCTCTTTTGTCCAAGATTCTAAGTGGAAAATAAGAAGAGAGCCAGCAGGGCTGCCAAAAAAATAGCAGCATAGACCACCACAGTGCCGGTCTAGAGTAGATGCTCAGTAGGTGTACAGGGGGCATTTATTCCCTCTTTCTCTAACATGCATTTCCCTGACGCCCCCTCTCCTTTTTCAATTGTACCCAAGTTCCTCTAGCAACATCTATCTCCCAATCTCAGTCATGTGGTGTAGATTGTCTTGACCCCACTGCACTACCACCTCCAGGAGAGCAGTCTATTTGGCTTAAGTCAATCAGCATTGCCTATCCACATTGCCCACCATGGTTGGTTTAAAGATGAGCACATTACTTAGTTAGAACCAAAGAGATGTGAAAAGACTTTACTGAACACTCCTGAGAAGAAGAAGTTTTCTCTTTCTCCCCTAGTCGGTGGATTATGAAGTTTCTAGAATTAAAGCAGCCATTTTGGTACCTAAAAGGAAGAGTCTGGAGCTATAATGAGTCAAGAGATGGAGCTTCCAAGTGGAGTCCACACATGCATCCTTAACATCTAGATCTGATTATCTGTTTGGGTGACATATTGTTCCCTTGATTGTTTAAGCTAGTTTGAATTATGTCTTCTGTCAGTTGCAACCAAAAGATTTCTAACTGATTCAAGTGAAAAAAATGAATTAAAGAAGTGATAAACCAGACATTCAACCCCAGCAGGTATGCAGGGGAAAGATTGCTATGGGTACACTCTATATTCGTACACTGTGAACAAGATTGTAATTTGTCGCATAAAGACAAAGGGAAAAATTCCTCCCCCTTCCTCCACAAGACAATATTAGGATAAATCTACCCAAAAGTCCTGATACTCCTCTCTTCTCTTGTATGGTCAATTTTCAGTCAACATGTAGATGATTCACTTTATAAATTCCTAGTAGCAAACATCCAATTCCAAAATAACTTTTTTCTCCATCTCATCATCAATTACTATATTTGATTCTTTTCACATAATTGAGCACTTATTTTACAAATGTTGGGGATGAAACTACTTTTATTTATAAGAAAAATAAATTCTGAGCTTTGTGTTAGGAATTTTATGTATGAAATTTCATTAAACTGCACAATAACCCTGTGGAGAAGATTGAGTTGTTCTCATTTTGTAATTAATAAAAAGGAGGTTCAGACAGGGTGTGGAGCTTGTCTAAAGTTACGCAGCAAGTAAGTTGTAGAACTGGAATTCTAGTCCAGATTTAATTACTAAACCTGTGCTTTTGAGTTATTTATTAAATCATTCAACAAACTTTTTGCATGTCATTGTGATAAACAATGGGAATGCAAAAAGAGAATTATTCCAAGGTTCTTCCCTCAAGAAGTTTACAGTCTCAGTGAGAAGAAATATGTATATGTAGTTGAATTAACACAATATGCAAAAGTTGCTTTTACAAAGCAACGGGCAAAGTAGGATGGGAACATGGAAGATAGAGCCTGGGGGTAAAAGAAAAGCTTCATAAAGCAGGATGATACTGGGAATCAAAGGATGAGTAAGCAAGGAAGAGAGAAAAGAAAGATCAAAGCAGAAGCCACAGCACTGAGTCAGGAGAGGGAACAAGGAAGGACGGAAGGAAGGAAAGAAAGAAAGAAAAATACAGCCTGGCGTGCTCTGGACACCAAAGATTGCCTGCGGCTGAAGAATCAGGGGCAGGGTGGGGGCAGGGAAAGAGAGGAATGAAATGGGAGAGGAGGCTCATTACATAATGGAGAGGAGTGGGAAAAATATAACATACTAATATTATACTATACTATATTATTAGTATAACATACTATAACATACATAATATAGTATATTGATACTAATATACATCTTGCTTCTTTTTAAAAAGGTTTGGAGCCTAGTGTGGGCCTAAACTGGAGCGACTTTAAGCTGCATTTATATTTTGCTGTTATTGTTATTTCAGAACACCAGTGAGATAGGAGCAAGAAACCATATTCTAAATAGAAACCACGGTGTGAGGGAAGACACCAGACTGTCTGCCCCATGGCCTCTGCTAGAGAGCCATATTGCCAACGTGGAGAGAACGTACTTCTGCTCACAAAGGAGGAGAGAGAGTAAATGATCACATTATATGTTATCTGCTTTAAAACCTGGAAAGCAAACTGCATAGTTTTATAAAATATTGTTGAAAATGGACGTTTCAAGGAATATTCGACAATTACTGGAAATTTTCAAATGCAAGGATTTCTGTCAACCATAAAAGTGTCTACCTTCTGATATATTAAGTGGAAAAATAATGATTCATTTAATTGAATTGAAGGAGAAAGAGTCAGGTGTTAATCCTTCCATGTAGGCAAAGCTTTAAAAAATTATAACAGCTGCAGAGTAGAAAGAACCTCCTTGTCTTCTGCAATATCTTGTATAATGGATCCTCTTCTTTCAGAATGCTTAAACCCAAAGCTCCAGTTTTCTAATATAGTTATGACAATGGTGGGTTTACAGAAAATAGAATTATTATTCTGCTGTGCTTGCTGCCTCCCCTGGTGAAAGATAACATGGTTAATTTCAGCCACCAACATTTAACAATGTTTACCTTGGTGGGAAGATAAATTTTCAGGGATAGCGAAATTAAATTACTTGACTAATAAATGTCACTGAAACATATTTTAAAACTAAGACAATGTAGTCCTGGAAAGTAGTTAGATAAGAAACCATGCTTAAGAAATGTCAAAAATAATGTGCAATGTTTTTGGAAGATGAGGCAAGCCTTTAAAAGTCTTCGGCGGTACCACAGCATTCTGTGCATGATAGGGAGGCTCCGAGGCAGTAGGAGTGGAGGCCATGCAGCCAGATTGTGCAGCTGAGACCCGGTTCTGTTACTGATGACAAATGGCCACATGGATGCAGCGATTATCTGGAAAATGAAAATAATAGTAGTACTTACTACATACAGTTTTGTGAGGATTAAATGAGATTTTACAAACAACTAATGCTTCATGAATATGTCACGCAATGTATATATGTTGATTACTTACTCCATGTATTAGTTAGAGTTCAGAGAAACAGAACCTATATATATACATAAAGAAAGATTTATCAGTGATACCTATAAAGTATATACCTATATATATACATAAAGAGAGATTTAGCATAGGAACTGGCTCATGTGGTTATGGAAGCCAAGAAGTCTCACAATCTGCCATCTGTAAGCTGGAGAACCAGGAAAGCTGATGGTATGATTCAGTCAAGTCTGAAGGCCTGAGAACCAGGGGGCCGCTGATGTAAGTCCAAGAGTCCAAAGGCCCAAGAACCAGAAGCTCTGTGTCCCAGAGCAAGAAAAAATGAACATCCTGGCTCAAGAAGAGAGAATTTGCCCTTCCTTGGTCTTTTTGTTCTATTCAGGCCCCCAACAGATTCAACGATGCCCACACATATTGGTGAGGGTGGATCTTCTTCACTCAGTCTACTGATTCCAATGCTAACTCCTTTCAGAAACACCCTCACAGACACATCCAGAAATAATGCTTCTCCAGCTATCTGGGCATCCCTTAGCCCAGTCAAGTTGACATATAAAACTAACCATCACACTCCACAAAAGGCCTTAAACACTGTGGGAGACAAATAAATGAACACAACATGATTTCTGGTCATCAGGAGCTCACCAGTTAGTAGGAATGCCAAAACGTGAGCAGAGAGAACAATAATTCATTTCAGTAAACATTTACAACCTAACTATTATGCGCAAGCCATTGTCCTAGGTGCTGCAGAAAAACACTGTGCACTAACTTAATTTATAACTCCGTATCACATTAGTATATATTATAATAAGACAAGTTCAATAAAAAGTGATTTGAAACATATAGCACTGGGAGAAGTTGTTGCCAGTGGAGGGGACAAGGTCAGGAAAAGCTGAATGGATAGGTACAAAATAACCTGGTCCTCAAAGGATGGGCAAGATTTCAGCATGTCAAATATGGGGCATATGCAATGGGCCTGGGAATTCAAATTCCACACATTGCAAAGAAAAGACTGATCCTTGACCAGCTCTTGGGAGATGGCCTGTTAAGCCCTTGGAATTTGCTGGTTGAGTAGAGTGTCTTTGTGTACCTGGGCCTTGGGCCTTGCCAGATAGTTTATGCTAACTGTGTGATTTATGGCAGCGGCCTTGGGCCACACTGAATCAGTTTAACCTCTGGATAAGCTGGAGACTGAGTAACTAAGGTCAGCTGCATGGGTGCTCCACGCCTACCTAACTGACCCACAATTACATCTCTGCATGCCTTGGCTCAGGCGGGCTTTCCTGGTTGACAATACCCTGCACATATTGTCACACATCATTGCTGGGAGAAAAAAGCACTCTCCATACAACTCCCCCGGAAGAGGACAACTGGAAGCTTGCACCTGGTCTCTCCTGGACTCTGCCCTGTGCACCTTTTAACTTTGCTGATTTCAATCTGTATCCCTTAATTGTAATAAACTCCAACCATGAATACAACAGCTTTTCTGAGTGCATTCTTCGGGACCCCTGACACAGGGGTCAGGGCCTTAAAGGATGGCGAGAATTTCAGTGCTTCAAATATGGGACAAAAGTCAATTTAGATGACATGAGAATTGCACCACAAAAGGAACCTCTAAATATTTTTGTGTCAACACAGTCTCGAGATTAGATGTGATTTTGGGCATCTGAGACATATAGAACTATAAGTACTATTACTGATCAACAAATCAATTTCTAACAGGAACAATATATAAATAAATAAACATATACATATAAAGTTTATTTTGTAAATTTTTAATCATTTAAGAATCTTCCTATAATAGTTTCATCTGTGTTTTATAGACCTCAAATATTAATTCTTTCTACTATTAAATATAAATATAGTCTATTTTTTCTATAATTCTCATTTTAATGTTTATAATTTTCTCCCTTGTGTATAAGATTAGATGCTTATTTTAAGTAACCAGGATAATTATTCTCAAACCTTGATATATTTGTATTTAGCAATTTTTTTTAAAAAAAAGAACTTACGTGCAACAAAGATTTTTATAATATATATGAAAACACTTTTTCCCCAAATTAGTTCATCTACATTGCAACTCAATAGCATAAGCTGGGCAACATTTTCCATAGTAACTAAATTATGCCCTTAGCATAACATTTATAATTCTTGCTATAGTTGCTACTAGAACTTTATTAACAGAAATATGATTAGGTGTAGTAGAAAAGTTTAGCACAGTGTTTTGCTTTTAGTAGGCTCAATAAAAGTTTGGTGAGTGAATAAGTATACAATGGACAAAAATAAGGAAAAAATTAAAAACATACTTTGGAAAGACTGTGGAATTATAGGAACTCAAAACAGGATGATTGTCTGCAAAAACATTGAAATGTATAATGAAAAATGTGTTTTGATAATTATTATAAAGGTTATATAACTAAATAAAATAAATCATTGGAGGATAAGTTACCTTAACTGCCATGCTATATGATAATAAATATAAAAATAATCTATTAATATCTTTATCATAGGAAAAAAGTTAGATTTACATCTCATATATGTATATTTACTTTTAAAAACTGAAATAATTAATGCACACAAGAAAGCATAGGTGGTTATCTGTAAGCTTGAGTTTGAAAGATTTTCTGAGTTTGATACCAAAGGTAGATCTTAAAGGAATGGTTTAGTAGATTGGGATACAAAAAAACTATAAGTTTCTGTATGTTAGAACATGATAAAATTTTTAAAATTTACAAGCTAAATATTGTGTGAAAATATATGATAGATATGTGATTAATATCCTTAATAAATGTAGAAGGTTCTTACAACTAATAGAGAGATATGAACATCCCATTAATGAGAAGAATAATCAACATGACCTATCAATTCACAACAGAAGAACTTTTAAAAATCTAGTAAACATGGAAAATTCAACTGCACTAGTAATCAACTATATTCAAATTAAACAATATTGATACCTGTTTTTATTTACTAGGTTGACTAAGATATGTTTAGTTTATAAAATCCATGTTTATTCCAGTATGTACAAATGGTTCTCTACCTATTTCTGGTGGTAGTTACCCTAAGTAATAATTTTCCAATTCATCAAAATAATTTTTATAGACTTCTACTTCCAGTGCCAAGGATTATTATTAAAGTTTGAAGCATATCCCATATGTTTCATGACCTACTTGAATCCTCCTTAGATAACTATTTGGCCTTTCTTTTAATTTGGGTATGAGTTGTTCAACTTTGCAGTATTTGAAGAATTAGTTACATATCTGATTGTAAGGGATAAAGGTTTAGTAGGTTTGGGATAAAGCTTTGGGAGTACTGTGACTAAAGAACAAGATTGGTTACTAATTTTCTTTTCATAAAAGTACAAAAATAAAAAAGATTAAAAAACAAAAATGCATAAAGAAGATCATGACAATCAGTGGCTCTTGGAATCTGGGGGTCTTGTGCCAATGACCTGGGAAGGAAGCAATCTGCTTCTGAACACAAACAGTTCTGGAAATCCTGGTTCAGTCACCTGTTGGTGGTGGTGATGTCAGTGATACCTATAAAGGTATTCTCTATATTATCCGTTCCAGTTACTGTGTTCCAGAACTAAAATCAATTCCAGTTACTATGACAGCATAACAAATTATTTCAAAACTTAGTAGCTCAAAATGACATTTAACTTGCTGAAGAATCTGAAATCTGAGGAGGGCTTGGTAAAAACAGCTCGTCTCCGCTTTCCTGGGCATCAGCTGGGGTGACTTGAAGGATGGGGATTGGAATCACCTGGAAGCTTCTCATTCGCTTGTCTGGTAGTTCATGTTGGCCGTGGGCTGAGATCTTAGCTGGAGATGTTGGCCAGAACAACCATATGGGGCCTGGCCTCTTCGTAACATGGTGACAGGTTTCCAAGAGTGAGCATCCCAAGAGGGAGAGAGAGAGAACCTGTTGCAGTTCTTACTCAGATTCTTTTGGTGTTCCTTCCAGAAGACACATTCCAGATCTTAATCTTACGTTAGAGGCCTTTAGGTGAATATAAAGAAGCAGAAGAAAGCCCTGTGGATGACCAAACTAAATGCTTTGGTTAATTTATTCCAACAACTTACAGGATCAGAATGGAATGTTTTTCTGAGCTATAAGACGTAATCAATTTTACAAAGATTTAGTCACTGATTATGCTGGGAGAAAGATTATATTATGAAAATGAGAAAATTGACAAGCCTTAGGCCTTTAATTTATCCCATAAACTGTATTATTATTGCCCCCGAATGACAAGAGCATTAAAGTCTAGAATCAAAACCTTTCTAGAGATACTGTAAGCCTTTGTACATGAACATAAAAATGTTTATTTAATATGAAAAATACACAGTCATTGAGAGCTATTCATATTAACGCATTTTATTCATATACAAAAGCCCTAGGAAGGCTGACATTCTCTTCTGATTTATTGATTTCACGTATTATTCCCTTATCTTGTGTTTGGTAAACAAAAAGAGCTCTCATAATAGTTTTGAATTAATTAAAGTGTAGAGAATGTCGAGTACGCATAATTATACCTACACATGTTCTTTTATAAGGATGTACAAGGAGGAAGTCTTTGTGTTTCCTGGTGGGCATTCCAGGAAACTCAAAGATAGTTTAGACATAAAGGCAATTTATGAATTGTTATTCATTTTTATCAAGAATTTGAGATTTGAATTTGAGAAAGGCAAAATCAAGAAGACTTGTCAGAAAAGACAAGAACATAAGTCATAAATATCCCAAGGCAAGAAATAGTTACATGCAATATTTTTAAGTAACCATAACTATTAACTTTTAAACAAGATAAATAAATAATCCTTTTCTCAAAATGATTGAAGAAGATTCGAAAAGCAGAGTTAGAACAATTTATTAATGAAAGAAATCTCTGTTATCTAGACACAGGACAAATTTGCTACGTAAAAGAAAGAAAAAATTCCTCAACTTCTAGATGTATTCTTTGTGAATTTAATCTACATGACAATTTTTAATAGAGCATTTGTAAGTCTTTTATTCTTTATGCATAATCCATACAAATTGTCAAAACTTTCAACACTTTCCGCACTGCTTTTCAAACCATTTGTCGAGGGCATTATAAACTTATAATATGGCCTCAAATTGGTCTTTTTTAGTTTTATCAAGACCACCATCCTTCAAAAACATAGCTGTAAGATTCCTTTAAAAAATAAAATCCAGCAAAATATAAAAAGGAAGATACTGCAAGACCATGTGGAATTTACCCTAGAAACGTAAGTTTGGTTTAACGTTCAAAATTCAATTGATGCAATTCATCATGTTAAATGAATAAAGCAAGAAAACCACATGATCATTTAAATAAATGCAGAAAAAGCATTTAACAAAATTCAACAGCCATGTATAATAAATCACTGCAAATTAGAAACAGAAGGGAACTTTTTTAACGTAATAGGGGCATCTCAGATACCTAATATCGTACATAATTGTGAAATAGTGAATGCTTTCTTCCCAAGATCAAGAACAAGACAAGGATGTCCACTCTCACCACATCTATTCAACATTGTATGGAGATTCTCACCAGTGAAAACAGACATCAATAGTAAACACAAGGCATAAAAATTGGAAAGAAAGAAATAAAACAGTCTCTAGCCACAGATTACATGACTGCTTAGATAGAAAATCCTAATGCTCCTAAATGAATTTAGTAAGGTCACTGGGGAGAAAGTCAAAACTATACAAAATTAAGGGTGAACATACTAGCAGTAAAACATTGGGTGATAAAATTTAAATATCATTTACAATAGCATAAAAACATTAAATAATTAGGAAGGTATTTAAGCAAAAAAGTATGAGATATCTACAATGAAAACATAAAACACTGCTGAGATTAAAGAAAACCTAAATAAATGGAGCAATATATCATGTTCAGGTACTGGAAATAATATTAAGACGTCAATTATATCCAAATTGACCTAGTGATTCAACACAATTTCAATTAGAATCCCAACAGGTGTTTTATGGAAACTGATAAGCTCTTTCTAAAATATATATGAAAAAGCAAAGGACCTAGAATATCCAAATCTATCTTGAAAAGGGAGAATAAAGTTGGAGGACTTAAGCTACTTGAAATTAAGACCTACTATGAAGTATTGTAATCAAGACTATTGCACTAGCATAAGGATAAAGCAAAAGATCTACAGAAAGAACAGAGAAGACAGAAATAGACCCAAATATTATGGTCACTAGATTTTCAATGAAGGTGCTAAAGCAGCCTAATGAGCAAAGAAAAGTCTTTTTATCAAATGGTGCTGAAAAAAATAGATATCCATATTAAAAAAATTAAACCTCAATCCCTACCTCAAAAATAATTTGAGGGGACCAGCCCCATGGCCCAGTGGTTAAGTTCAGCTCACTCTACTTCGGCCGCCCAGGTTCGGTTCCTGGGCACAGACCTACACCATTTGTCAGCAGCCATGCTAGGGCGGCAACCCACATACAAAACAGGAAGATTGCCACAGCTGTCAGCTCAAGGCAAATCTTCCTCAACCAAAACAAGTAAATAAATAATTTGAGAAGGACTATAGATGTAAAGGTAAAAGCTAAAACTATAAAGCTGTTAAGAGAAAATATAGAAGAATCTCTTTGAGATAAGGAGATAAGCAAAGATTTCTTAGGCAGGATATAGAAAGGATAAATCATCAAAAAATAATATTAAATTAGAATTTATCAAAATTAAAACTTCTCATCAAAAGAAACTATCAAGAAAATGAAGGGGCTGGCTCCGTGGCCAAGTGGTTAAGTTTACGCGCTCCGCTTCGGTGGCCCAGGGTTCGGATCCTGGGTGCGGACCATGGCACCGCTCATCAGGCCATGTTGAGGCAGCGTCCCACATCCCACAACTAGAAGGACCTGCAACTAAGATATACAACTATGTATGGAGGGGGTGGGGGCGGGGGGGTTGGGAAATAAAGCAGAAAAAAAAAAAGATTGGCAACAATTGTTAACCTAGGTGCCAATCCCTAAAAAAAAAGGAAGATTCGCAACAGTTGTTAGCCCAGGTGCCAATCTTTAAAAAAAAAAAAAAGAAAATGAAGAGACAAGCCACATACCTGAAAAAATATTTGCATACATATTGCTGACAAAGAACTTGTATCCAGAATATTAAAAAAGCTTCTATATTGAATAATAAGATATAATAATAACTTTAAAAATATATGTATTTGAGGGGTCAGCCCAGTGGCGTAGCAGTTAAGTTCATACGCTCTACTTCTGCAGCCCATGGTTCACCAGTTCGTATCCCGGGTGCAGACCTACACACAGCTTATCAAGCCATGCTGTGGCAGGCGTCCCACATATAAAGTAGAGGAAGATGGGCATGGATGTTAGCTCAGGGCCAGTCTTCGTCAGCAAAAAAAAGAGGGGGATTGGCAGCAGATGTTAGCTCAGGGCTAAACTCCCTCAAAAAAATAAAATACATATATATATATTATATTTGAGGAAGATTACATAATGGTAAACAGATCAATTCACCAAGAAATCGTAGCAATCCTAGATGTGTAAATTCACTGCACAAATCTGGATTAGAATGAGGAAAACATAGCCACAAAGATCAATATCGGGCAATTGATAAAATTTTAACATGAACATGGATAAACCTTGAAAACATTATGCTAATTGAAAGAAGCCAGTCACGTATCATATTGTTCCATTTATATAAAATATCCAAATTAGGCAAATCTGCAGATACTGAAAGCAGGTTAGTGCTTGCTTAGGGCTGAGAAGGATGGTTGGGTAGAAGAGGTGATAGCTGAAACGTAAGAGGTTTGTTTTTGAGGTGGTGAAATGTTCTAAAAATTGTGGTGATGGTCATACATATCTGAATATTCTAGAACCTTTAACTTGTTCCCTTTAAAACGGTGGATTGTATGGTATGTGAATTTTATTCTTACTAAAGATGTAATAAAAAATCCTTGGTCCTCTCTGTATGCCCCCTTCTTACAGATGCTGTCTAGGTATTCATCATCCTCTTAGGTGGTACTCCCTGGAAACAGAACAGGTGTCTTGGATTCTAGCGCATAGAATGCACTGAGGGAGTGTTTGTCAGGAAAAATTTTAAGCAAGTGAGGACTGCAGTTCTGGAGAAGGAAAGAAGCAAGGATAAAGTTTAGCTCAGAAACCTAAATTGTCCCTGCAGAATTGTCCCCACCTTGAATCAAGAGGGCTGGTCTCACGTACCCTCAGATTAGTCAGTCTTTGGCTGCAGCTGGCCCCAGCAGTTAGAGCTGTAAGCTTTTTGGCAAGCAGGTTCCCATGAGCTGAATCTATCTGTGAAAGGCGGCAGCTGCGAGTCATTAGCAGCCAAAACACAGCAGCTGGGAGATGGATGTGCTGGGCCAGTAAAGGGGGTCCAGGAGGAGCATCAACCAACTCTACCAGGTACCCAAAAGAGTACTCATGGAGGTTGGCAAATATTTAGCCAAAATAATTCATTACAATATCGTTTGTAATAAAGAGAACTACATTTAATTGCCCAAGAATTTAGGAGGTGTATGTTTTGTTCATACAGCAGGATGGCATTAGCCATTAAAGATATGGTGGAAGATCATTTAAAGAAATGCAAATAAATTCTAGAAATATTGTGATGCGGATAGACTAAAAAATTATGAACACCATAATTCCATTTTTATAAATGTGGCAGTACATGTATTTTGCACACATTCTCTCCCCCTTTTGGGAAGGATATACATAAAAATTTAAATAGTAGTTATTGCTCAGTGGCAGGATTATAGCTATTTTTATTTTCTATATTTTGTTTATCAGTTTATTCTGTATTGTTTTTGTATAAAAAGTAATTTCAAATATTATACATCAACAAATTAATTCTCAAATTTGAACTGAAATTGTGTAATCATACTCAAGTACCATCAGATTAAAGAGTAAGGCTCCAAGAAAAATCTGGTTCTTGGAGATGTTACGGCCCAGTGTGGTCCTCCGTTTTTCACATTCAATTTTATCATTACACCTAAGGTTGGTCAGATTGGTGGTCACTGACCACAAAAGATGAATCTACAGATCAAACATCCAAGTACTAATTTTCAGTGACCATTCCATTCCAGCAACCATTCCATTCATAACTTATTCATAGCCCCATGTTCCCATGGTGAGGTACCCAAGAAGATGTGTAAGTTAACAGAAGGTTGTTTGGTGAGTATCTGAAGCAAATGGTCTGGAGAAATATTTCATCCAGTCTTTATGCTGAGGCCTTATGAACCACAGCAGACACCCCAGGGCCTCCCTACTCTCCACTCCCTCTGAGAGTCAGGCCAGCAGCCCTGGCCACAACTGATAGGATGAAGAATGAGCACGTGACTTGGGAGAAACATTTCACAAGCTGGTCTGGTCGAGGACTTTGGTGTGACCTGAAGCAAAAAGGTGAGTTGATCCAAGTTGCCTCTCTTATGTTTGAATTAGGCATTATTAAGATAATGAGGCTGCCAGTGTGAGCAAAAGCTGGAACAAAGCCATGAAATCCTGTCAGGGCCATGGTGGGTCATGGAAAGCCAATGTTATGAGGCAAAAACCCACAGAGAGAGACAAGACTCCATGAGCTGAGAGACCATGGCAGGCCAGGAGGAGGGAGAATGTCTCCTCAAGGCTCTAAGGTGGCCTCAGCTCTTGGCTGCTTTCCTTTATCAGCTCACAGATATCTTTATGGTAAACTTAGGGCGAGCAGGACTTTGAGGAAGCTTCAGTTCCTTATATCAAAAGAACTTCACTTCCCATGCACTATCCCCACTCACCACTTAGTAACCAGAGCCTCCCATATTCAGTATCTCTTAGGAACCAACGTGGGTTAATTCTCCAAATGAATTAATCCCCAAGAGAAGGGGCTAGAGAGTGCTTCTTCAGTGTGCTTCTTTGAATAATGACAGTCTCCCCCTGTAGACTGTAAGCTTCCTGAGGGCAGGAGCTTCATCTAGTTTTGCACACCAGCATGTACCCACCATGGTGCCAGTCCACAGACCCTTTCAGGAAATATATTTTCAATGGAGGAATCAGAAAATCACTCTAAAATGTTTTATTATTTTTAATTTCCACAACATCCCTGTGAGATATTTCTCTCCTAACCATTGGCTTGTTGCAATACAGTTGTCTGTTGACCCATGTAATATAAATTTTTACCAGTTTCGTCTGAACAGTTAAAATCAAGAGCAAGAATAATGCTAACTTTTATTATTTCAATTAATCCGTGTAGTCATGGAAAGAGAGAAAAATCCCTTGCTTATCAACAATGTGCTAAGCCATTTTGATTATTCTAATTTAATATTTCCAGCAACCGTATGAAATAATATTACACTCTCATTATACAGGCAAAATCCAAGGCATAGAAGAGTTACATAACTAGAAAGGAGTGAAGCCGGGATTCGAACATAGGTCAGACTTTCACATCTTAGCTCTTTCCATTTATCCTGTGCTGTTTACTGGGATCTAAGAGATCATCTGATTTACCCTTTTGTTTTACATGGGGGGAAACTTATAGGAGTTAAAGTAGGACTTCTGATTCCTGACTCTGAGAGTTGTGAAGACATGGATATTGCTGTTCTGCTGTTGAAAAACTGTAAACACAAAAGAGGCTAAGGCCAGGATAATTCCTTATTGAAGTCACTGCAAGGATTGAGGTCCTTTGATATCTTATCCAGATATTAGTACTGCTCATTCCAAGTTACTATTACAGTTGTTCCATTTGACCATAGAAGAAAAATAACTTAAATCTCGTTATCTACTGTTAACTTTTCTATGTCACACATGGATGGATGGGTGGATGGATGGATGGATGGATAGATGGATGGATGGGCCAGTCAATAGATTTGTAATAATTTTGTAGAGCAATATATTTTCCAGGTTATTTTATCTATATATCCCCTTACTAATTAGAGCCATAAAAAGGCCTCCATTTCCCAAGTCTCAGTTCATCCAGGGAATTAAGATTTTCTAGGTAAAATCTAAGTCAGCATGAAAAGGCCTAATCCTATCATTTTTCTATACTCGTAGTTCCTACTCTTTCCAAGAGAGATGGAAGCATGGACCACTGTCGCTATTGGGTCCTGAGTGCCGATTTCTAAAACAGTCTATAACTGGACCCCTGGCTTCATCTCATGCTGATTACATTAACTTTATGTACTTTAGGTTCCATAGTGATTGACCAGCAGGACAGCACTCCACTGAATTTCATGCTAACTTAGAGTTTTCTAATTTCCAGTTTGCAGTGATACCCTTGCACTAGATGTCAGCAGAGGGAAACTCCCAAAGGTGAGCTCTCTGCTTCTGAAGTCGTGTGAGAGAGTCCTCTCCCCACTGACTAAGCAATGCAGGCAAACGCTTGGCCACATCCATGTTTAGATTCTGCAACTGTGGTCTCAAGGCGTACTGGGACTCGGAGATACCTCAAATCTTTACTTGCAACTTGGCAGGCTGTAATTAAACACACACACACATTAGATTTATGCACACTGTGGTAATTTACCGAACTTGATGATTTCTTTAAAACATTCTTACCACCACCCGGCATAGTAGAAAGATCATAAACTTCAGTCTGACATCTAAATTCAAACCCAAGTTCTATCATGTACTAGTTTGTTTACAATTATGCTGGAACAAGTGCTAAACCTCTCTTTTCCTTGTTTTTTTTTTCATTTGTATAATAAGGACAATAATGCGCATCCTCATAATATTACTCGATGGATTAATAAGATAATGTAGGTAATGGACCCAGCACAGCATCCTAGCACCTAGTAGTTAATGATTGTTAGGCCCCTTCACCTAAGAAGGCACTATTAAGCTCACAAGTGTATGGCTTCACAACGGTAAACAGGCCACTAACTAGTATTTGAGAAAGTACTGAAAAACATGTGGAGGCAAAAACATACACCAAGTGCCTGGAAAACCCATATCAAATATTTAAAAATCCGGAATAAGATTATCTAAAATCAAAATAAACCCTAGCCGTCTTCCTGTGAAAATGAACTATAGTTTCAGTTTGAAGTGTATCTTTCTTAGGAACATATCTCTTTGAGGCATTTTCCTTTAAGGTATGGATTTGAAGAGTTCAAATTTCATCAACTTGAAACTTGTGGCATAAGGACCTCTTAAATTCAAATGGGAACACATGGAATTTATCTGTAAACATTTCTTACAGATAGATCAAAGAGAGAAGTTGTTCTACAAAGTCACAATATTGGAGATAAAAGAAAACTATGGAAGAGTATGCTGGTGCCATGAAGTATTTCATTTTCCAGTTAAGTATGACATTCTTTAGAGGATCAGATAGTCCTTAGGCCAGGCAGTGTCTGCAGGCTATTGTGAATCTTGATGCATTCAGGCCCAGACTGACTTAAACTGTGTCAGATAGATGGGGCCTCTATTATTTTAAAAGGGCTCTGTGATAACTTCTAGAGGTTCACAAACCCAAATCATAGCAACAAAATTCATAGAACAAGCTTCTTGAAGATTGTATGAACTTGGATGAGGTCAACTAAACAAACTAAAGCAACTGGTACTGGTACAGATATCTTTCAAAGGCCATTTTTCCTGCGAACAAATTCAAGGAGTGAATCAAATTTAACCTTCTAGTCAGACAAACGACTTGAGTCTTTGGAGTGCTTTCTTTATACAGTGATCACAGATAAGGGCAGACATGCTATGTGGGGTACCACTTGAACTACACGAACCATGAATGTGGAACCCAAGGATGCAGTAAAATGACAGTTTGCAAAACTATCAATGGACATGTATCTTAAGCCCAAGCTGGAGTCTTGATGATAGATCTAGTCAGATAAATTGGGTCAATTTCATAAAAGCAAACAAATTGTGGGCATAAACGTCACTTATGAAGAAAGGTATTTTCACAGATCTGTACACCTAAGGGACTGACACACCAGGCATTGTGTCATAGGCCGTGTGGGGTAGTGTTGAAGTTTCTCTTCTCTCAGGCCCTTCATTAGTGAGATATACCCCTGAGAAATAAAAAGAAAGCTAACTGTGGAGGCTCAAAGTAGAAAAGGACTTTTACCACCTTGTATTTTGGTACAGTCGTGCATCGTTTAACAACAGGGATGCATTCTAAAAAACGTGTCGTTAGGAGATTTGGTCGTTGTACGAACATCACAGAGTGTACTTAGACAAACCTATATAGCATAGCCTACTACACACCTAGGCTATATAGTACTACTCTTCTGGGACCACTGTCATATATGCAGTCTGTCATTGGCTGAAACATCATGACTATATAAAGATTCCATAGAGTTCAGGTAGAAATGCTCTAAAAATCAGAATAGTCAGTGAATGACAAGGACATGTTTCTCAGATGACAGTAATTATCTTATTATGAATAACTAAGACAATAATGTCTGTATTTTACATCATGCTTTAAAAACTACTTTCACAGGGCCTGCCCAGTGGCACAGCAAAGTTCACATGTTCCACTTCAGCAGCCCAGAGTTCCCCTGTTCGGATCCTGGGTGCTTGTCGAGCCATGCTGTGGCAGGCGTCCCACATATAAAGTAGAAGAAGATGGGTACAGATGTTAGCTCAGGGCCAATCTTCTTCAGCAAAAAGAGAGAGATTGGCAGCAGATGTTAGCTCAGGGCTAATCTTCCTCGGAAAAAAGAAAGGGGACAAATAAATATTTACAAAATTTTTTTTAAAACCTACTCTCACATTCATAATCTCTTTTAAGCCTTCTAAAAACTCCATGTGTTAAGCATTATTAGTCCCATTTTACAGATGAAGAAATAGAAGTACAAGATATTAATTAACCTGATCAAGACAACACAGCTGGTAAATGGCCCGGATAACATTTAATGTGTGTTCTCTAGCCTCACAAATTCACCTAAATGGCATAGAGATGGCATATGTAAAATCTTATTTAAAAATATCGTAGGATAAAAATAAAAATCACAAATATAAACCCAAAAATGCAACAGAAGTACAGAGATCATCAGTTCTTCGGAGAGTAGTGGCCATGAAAGGCCAGCACAGAACAGTTGTTATTAGTCACAAGGGAAAATAATCATTCTCCGGGGATATTTAATTTACTATAATGTTAAAAAGCTTTATGAAACCCAACAGATTTGTTTATTGTGTGGAGCGTGTGGATTACACATAACCAAGGAGACACTGGGGAGTGTGCTTGTCTTGGTTGTATGGCCTTTTTTTTTTTTTTAACTCATTGTCTTTGCTTGGCCCAGTAATTACATTTTGAAGTTCCCTGGCACACAGAAGCTGATGCAGCAGAGTAAGCCGATTTGAATAGGTTTTTCGTCATTTCTCATAAAGACATGATTTGCGGTTACGCTGTTTTCCTTCACACTGTGCTTTTGGATGATCAAATTCTCCCTCAAGAAAGGAAACAAAATCAGCCAAATTGCTAACATTCTTCACCTCTGCCGCCACTCTAGACAGCTTATTTGCATGTTGCCATGAAGGCTCTTATTAGCTTAGTCTATCTTGAATGGAGAATGCTTTATTGTGATCTTAAAATTAAAAGACACAGTATCTCCACCTCTATGATTCTGACAACACCCATCCTGTAGAGTTTAGTGATAAGCTTGACACTTTGCCATTTTCTTAAATTATACTGTGGGAAAATTTGAAAGTATTTTTTTAAGTATTCATTTAACAAGTTCTTATCTGAAATCAAAGTCACCCTCCCTTCCTACCTAATTAATGTAACCAAGGTCCCACAAGACTGAGTAGACTTATTCAGATTCAAAAGACCTACTACAAAATTAAACTTCCTAACAGGCTGAATAACATCTGAGCAGAATCAGAGATGCAAAAGGTATATTTCCAAAGAGAGTTAGAGAAAGGATGATACACGCAGAGAACTAGATTTCTCATCCTTGAACTGAGCCTTGGAGATGCCCAGACACCAGGAACAGAACTCAGAAGACCACAAACCATGAGAAACCTCTGTGAAGGTAGAATTCGGGACTCAGAGGTGGCAAGAAATGGCCATGGAGAGCAGAAGAGGGCCAAGCACCATGGACGGAGAACAGGCTAGGGGAAGCCATTTTCCTCCTGACATGCTCTGTGTGTTAAATTAGTAGGGCCAACCCAAGACGGGCCAGCTGCAGTGGGGACCCAATAACCACAGGGTGGGCTAGTCCCTTCTCCCACCTTTATCCACGCCTGAAGCCTGGTAGTGACAACTGCTAAGCACCCATCTTTGCATTTCCTTGCCTCTTTTCTCGCTGCTAGTAATTCCTTACCCACCTGGAACTACCCCCTGACTTCAATTTTTACATCATTTTAATACCAGTTCAGAGGGGGTAAAACAGATGATAATAAAGTTTAATGTGTAAAAAGGAAGGAAAGAGGGAAGAAGAGAAACAGGTGAGCCACCTCCCATGATTCCCCTTGCCTCAGCTTTAGCACACCCGGAAGTTTCATTATAGAAACCCAGTCTGCAGCCATTAATATAAGGTACCATATATTGCATACCTATCAGGTATCAGGCTCACTGCCACTTGCTTGACAAATATATAACTCAGTACAACACCTTGGGGCAAGTATCATTGCCCCTGATTCATAATGAGGAGTCAAACGTTTTTTTAAAAGTCTTAGAATTTTTCCATAGTCGTATAGATTTTATATGTTTTTCAGATCCAAGATTCAAACCCAGGTCAGTGTGGCTCCAAAGATTACTCTCTAAGTATGCTCTTCACTACCATGTCTAGAATTCCCTTTGAAAATGCCTAACAAGCAGGTGTCCACAGCCAAGGATAACTCAGATACACTTGGAGATTCGGAGGCCGCTTTCTCAACCACTGAGCCCCACAGGGAGGAAGAGGCCCATCCGCCCAGGGATTCTCCACAAGCGAGGCAGGACTGGGAGGGGGAAATGGTAGTTCAGGGTGCTTCTGTCTTTTCTAGTTTCTCTTACTCTGACCTCCCAGTTCTGCATCAGAGAAAGAATACAACTCCCTTTTCTTTGATTTCTACCCAAAACACAAGGCATGAAGGTTGAGTACCATGTACTGCACAGCAAACAATATTTGAACATTAGCTATTCCCTAAAGCTTTCATGCTTCTCTGCTTCTCAAGCTTTCCTCCCTCAGGAATCCTCTGGAAACTCAATTCCCCTCTTTAATTTGCAGAATACTTTAACTCTCTGCCCCCTGTGGCTTGGCTTGGGCGCATCACTGCTATTCTAAGATTCATTAATGTGCTTTGCTCAATAATGGACCAGCTTCTCTAAGTTCCCTGATTTATGAGTCCAAAAGAGCAGGACAAAGGCCCACTTTCTTCCCTTTTCTTTCCCTCTTTCCCATTAGCTCCCAGACAGAGGTTTATTTCCCTCACCTGTGTAAATTATTCCACCGACTTTAAAAGTCAGATGCTGCTCATTGTAATTTGGAGTTTTAAAAATAAAACTCTGTCTTAATTACTTATAACTTACTAATAATACTTTAATTACACAGAAAACATCTGTCTTTTTGATTGGAGGTAGCAAGAGGTGCTCTTACTAATTCTCTAGGGGCACTGGAGGCCAATACGGTTCTTAGGTCGTAACATTTTAGAGGATAAGTATTATATTAATCCCAGACCGTGCTATTAATGTACTCTTGAGTTAATACTTTCCCACAAAAGCTTTAGTGATAACAATTTAGTAACAAACAGGTTGGTCTATGTTTTAGCCACATGGGATGGGAGGCTGTTCCAGAACTTCCAATTAGAGCACCCACCGCAGACAGAAGGACGGCCCTAGGACATGAGGCAAGCTCAGAAGTGCCGCTGGAAACTGCCCAGACCCTCACTTGTAGGTTACAAAGGAAACAGGGAAGGGAACTGAGCTCCTGGGGGAGATGGGGGGGAGGGCGGTAAGCAGAGCGTAGGGCAGAGCCTTGGGGTGCCCTATTTCACCAATTTAGGACAAACTAAGACCACCCCTACTATTGTTTTTTAAAAAATAAAAGCTAAGTGGTTCCTGAAACTAAGATCAATGTTTTACCTAAGTTCAAGGCTGCTGGAATTTTATATCTGATTTGTGCTTTCCTCCAAATGATGTTCTTGGAACATTTTCCGAAATCTCAGAGGTAAAAGATAAAGGCAAGCCAGGACCTCCAGCATTTGTTAAAATGTTTTGTGTAATCCACCCTGGTTTATTCTGCTCCAGGGCAGGCTGATTTTAATCCTCATATGCAGTCCATTCTGACCCTCTGCCCGCAAAGATAAGAGGAGGAAAGCTTTTACAATAATGTAATATCATATCTGGAAAGGATTCCGCAAATCCTCCTGTAAGATTGGTACGAAAAAATCCAATTTAGCAAAAGCTTTAAACACACAAATGCACACGCACGACACAGTGTACCTCGATCTACAAAGCTCGTGGTGAACGGGGCTCAGGGGAGAGACAAACCTGATTTCCAAAAGAACACACCACTTCAGAATGCAAGTCATAATTCTCAATTTTTAAATAGAAACTGAACTAGTTATTAAATGAGTATCAAGATCTTGAGATTTTCCATTTTTCACAGTTGTTCTGAATCTATCAAAATATAAGTTGTTTGTTTTACCTTATGAATTTCTCAATTTTTTCTAGCAAAAATGGCCAGCCTTGACAAACTCAATTTTTCCTTTTCTTCTCCTTTATGATATATTGCCATGATTTCCGAGTAAATTCCAATTTTTTTCTAATTTTAAGCTTGCTGCTTTATACTTAGCGTATTATCCAGATTTAATGGAAAATTAATAAACATACACAAAAATCAGTCTAATGGTTTGCCAACGAACAACAGTGCAGATAAAAGCAGTTTCCTTCCCATGGGTAGGTTTTGACCAACATTATCACAGGGACCTTATCCCATAAAGCAAAGCGATCAGCTTCCCCCAGAGCAGCACCCGACTCCCTGCTCAGGCTCTTCATCTCTTCCCATTACCTACACTGTTATTCTGACCTGTGTATGCGCCTCGTTGCCTTTGAGTTGATACAGTTACAAGCTCAGGAAAAGAGACGTAGCAGTATCGTCAAGTGCACCAAAGCAGAAGGGAAAGTACTAGTGGCTTGAGTGGGCAGTTACAGGAGGACCTTGCTTCGAGTGAGAGCTGAAGAGGTGTATAAAGAAAAATTTTTGAAGAAAACTCTCTCCTATCTTTGGGGAGAGTGCTGCCTGATTATTCTATGGCGAATTCTTTCACAGAACCAAGTATTACTTGGTAACATAATTAACCTTATTACAAGTTATCTGTTTTTAAATCTGGCTCTTTGTTTGTTGGATCTCTTGGGGTGACTCATTTACTCACAGATTCGTTCTTCCTCCCTTTCTGATCCCACCACATGCTCTAGGACACTCTCAGTCTTTTCCCCTTCTTTTGCACAGACAACAAACTCTCTTGCATACCCACAGTAGCTTTGTCTATGCCTTTCATTCTCCACCCACCTTCCCAGAACATCATTTCTCGAATTTCCTGACTGTAAAGCCCTCTGGCTTCACATTCCACCTCGTGCTGTAGTTAATGTCTCATTTTCCTACCAGATGATCACCTCAAAGGTCAGAGTCAAGTCTGGCCCCATTTTTATCACCCAGAGCTTACTTAATAGGTTCTCAATAATTTTTCTTTGAATATTAACTAACGTGTTTCTCTCATCATTATCCAAGCCTCCTCTGATGTGGGTTCAAGCAAACTGGGTTACATCACAAAATCTAAATACCTAGTGTAGACCACCAGACTGACCGTATGCTTGTCCCTGAATCAGCCTCGTTTTGCAGTATTAATCTCTCCCATCCACCCAAACTGTGTGCTCATATGTACATATTTTAAGCCACATTGATTAAATAATAATGTCCCATATTTTTTAAAACGACAAATTGTGTAACCTCAAGCAGATTGCTTATCCTCTCTATGCTACAAGTGGTTAGCTCAGTGACTAATTATACTCAATTAATGTTAGTTTCCCTTTTCAACTTTCAGTTCCCCAAACCAGCACTATCTTATGCTTCCGTGCTGTTCACATTCTCCTCCTTCTTAGAATACTCCCTGCTGGGATTGCTTGTCTACTAACTCCTACTTCATTCCAGTGACTCTAAGTTTATATCTCTAACCCAAGATTTTCTATTACCACTAATGGAATATCAGATTATTTAAATTATTTCTCTCCTGATAGACTCCTTTTTGGAGATCCAGGCTTACAACTCCATCTTTCTTCTTAAAATTTCCACTTAAACGTCTCACAGTTATCTCATCCTTAATATGTCCAAAACTGAACTCTTGCATCTTATGCTACCTCAATCTGCTCCTTCTTTACTGTTCCTTATCTCAAAAATTGCACTGTTATCCACCCAGTGCCAGAAACTCTAGTGTCAACTTTGACAATGATCTTTCCCTTACTACCCAGATCCAATTGATCATCATGTCCTAATGATTCAACCACTAAATTATAACTTGGAGTCACGTATTCAAATCCATTTCTATGGCTACAACCCTAGTTCAAACCAACTTCACCTCTCACTGGACTAACATAAATAACTGCCCTATCTGCCCCTACTCTAAACTTTCTTCAGTGCCTTTTCAACACAGAAGCCAGCATGTCTTTTTAAAACTGCGAATCTCATCACGTCTCCTTCATTTTAAATTCTTCAATGCTTTCTACCCATCTTCGAATAAAATTCAGAATCCTCAACCTGGCTTGCAATACCGTGCACAGTTTGGTTCCTGCCTATCTCTAACAGCGTCCCAGAGTGCTCTTCCCCTTACTCATTATGCTCCAGCCACACTAAGTTTCTCTCTGTTTTTACAACATTCCATGGTGTCAGCTCCATAGCTGTGATCTTCTCTACTATATCCTCAGCACCTGGGCAATGATAGCCAGATGCATGTTCAACTAATATTTATTGAATGTATAAAAGAATGAATGAGTTTGAGGATCAGCACCTTTATGCCAGAAGAGCAATCAAATCTCTTATGATTCTTTTAGCTGCAAATAATGGAGGATCCAACTAACAGAGCTCTAAACAATAAAGAATTTTATTACATAACACAACTAGAAGACCAAGGGTGGGGCAGCTTTGGGACAGCTTTAGGTCAATATTTCAACTTTAGAATAACATCTTCAAGCCTCCAGGTCTTTCCTTCTCTTTGCTCTGCATGCTCAGCGTGAGCAGGACCATCCCCTTATGGTCACAAGATGGCTGGAGCATTTCGGATATCATGGGTAGATGACAACCTCCAGCTAACAATCAGAGTGCTTCCTCCATTCAACTCTTTTTATTAATGAGAAAAACCTTTCCCAGAAGCTCCTCAGCAGAATTACTCTCAGTTCTACAGGCCAAAATTCAGTTGCATGTCCCCCCCGTTCCTAAGCAAATCACTGGAAAAGGGAATAAGACCACCACAAATAGATCAATTATCATTTATCCCTGAGAGCTGGGAAGAAGTCCACTTTTCTCAAGCAATCAAAGGAAAACAACGAAACAAAATCAAAACTCTGCCACCAATGAAAAGTTGAAGGATAGGAAGAAATGAGAAATGGAATTGACAAGGAAAAGGCTATTAGATCGGCAACCAACAGGGTCTGCCACAAAAGAAGAGCAGCAGCAGCAAAATTCAGAAGTGTTGTTGGCCCCAAAACATTTCCTTATTTAAGTGAGTTATCAGGACTTGGGTCTGTAAGCAAAGACTTAAGCTTAATTCTAAAAACCTTTGTTGAGCTAGACACCTTGATATGTAAGAGCACAGGTTCTGGTTACACCTGACCCAACTTCAACCAAAGCAGCTATACCTGTTTTCTGTTTAATATAGTGAGGTTCCACAAAACATTGCATTGGGACAAGGGTTCTAGTGCTTTAAAAAAAGGAATTCAAACGCTTCTGATCTGGTTTGTCCGATATTTTCCAAATGCGCAACAGAGGCCCAGAAAGATTATACAATTTAAGTCACTTATTGGCCAAATATCTTGGTAAAACAGGACCTCTGCAGGAACCCAAGTCCCAGGACAAAGCAATAGAGCAGATTCAAGACACCAGTCACCAAAGATGATGACATTGCTTGGTAACAGTTTGCTTGAACCCAAACTTTTAGGATGGCTGTGTTAGGCTTCCAGGTGAAGGTAACACTGATCAGAACGGGATGTTTGAGGGTTGAGATGAGGCAGCAATTGTCCTGTGACTCTTGGTTTTCCTCCTGTCTCTAACGTCCCTTCTCCTTCTGTTTGTGACCTCCTCTTCTACATGCTCCTTAAAGGGTAATGTACCACAGTCTCCTCTCTCCATACTTTATGCCTCATGTGTCTTCTTTCTTCAGCTTTTGCTACCAATTCTTTGCTAATAAGCAGAAATTTTTCTCCCCAACACTTCTCCCCTGAGCTTCAGATTGGAATTGTTAGTCATTCACTGGTCATCTCCAACTAAATTATCACAAGCACCTCCAGATCCACACATTTAAAAATTACACCCAACTCCTAGTGTCTCCTTGCTTCCCACCTGCACTTGCTCTTCCTCAGGTGTTTCTAATGCCAGTAAAATGTCTCCCCATCCACGAAGAACTCAGGCCAGAAAGTCGGCCAGTTATTGTCCAGCCCTCTCTTTTTCTCACCCACACATCAAAAAGTTGCCAATATTGTCACTTCCAACACCTAAATTTCCTTCAAACCAACTCCTTTCCGTCCTAACCCTGCCCACTAAACTCATCATTTCTTAGCTGGTTTTTCTGTAGTAAATCCCTTGGCCGTCCATCCTCTCTATAGTCCATCCTCCCTCCTACAATCACAATGATATTTCGAAAACAAACATCCAAAATTATTTTCTTTCTTATCAGTTTTTTCCAGAGCACAAGATAAAGTTCAGCTCCTCAGGGGACCCTGAAAGCCCCATTATGATTTGGCTCTCACTTCCTCTAATTTCTGAGCCTTTGCTCCTCGTGGGGAGGAGCTGCTCTTACTTATCGATTGAGAGCCCAGCCTTTGAAGTCAGACTGCCTGAGTTTGAATCTCGTCTCTGCCACTTACTGAGTTACTTGAGCAAGTCAGTTAACTTCTCGGAGTCTCTGTTTTCCCGATTGTAAAATGGACATCATAATATTCCCTGAAAATTAAGTGAGGTAACATATGTAAAGTATGTGGAACAGTGCCTGGCACACAGTAAGTGCCCAATAATAGTTACTGTCTCACGTACCAGCCACTCCAAATTTCTTTGAACCTGATGTTTTTGTCCCTGTCTCTGTGCATCTTCCTTGAATCCCCTTCTCTGTTTTGTTTGTCAGGCAAAAAAAAAATGTCACTTCTTTTCAAAAGTCACTTCTACTGAGCTCTTAAAACTTCAGAAACAGGGGCCAGCCCGGTAGCACAGCAGTTAAATTCGCACGTTCTGCTTCGGCGGCCCAGGGTTTGCTGGTTCAGATCCCTGCTGTGGACATGGCACCACTTGGCAAGCCACGCTGTGGTAGGCGTCCCACATAGAATGCAGAGGAAGATGGGCATGGATGTCAGCTCAGGGCCAGTCTTCCTCAGCAAAAAGAGGAAAATTGGTGGCAGATGTTAGCTCAGTGCTAATCTTCCTCAAAAAAAAATTTCAGAAACAAAGTCTTTTTTTTGGCTTAAACAAGAGAGAAATTTATTTTCTCACAATTCTGGAGGCTAGAAGTCCAAGATCAAGATGTCAGCAGGGTTGGTTTCTCCCGAGGCCTCATTCCTTGGCTCACAGACGGCAGCCTTCTCCCCATATCTTCACATGGTCTTCCCTCGGTGCATGTCTGTGTCCAGATTTCCTCCTCTCAAAAGGATACCAGTCATATTGGATTAGGGCCCACCCCAAGGACCTCATTTTTCACTTAATTATCTCTTTAAAGACCCTATTTCCAAATACAGTCATATTCTGAGCTACTAGGAGTTAGGGCTTCAACGTATAAATTTTGGAGGGGACACAATTCAGCCCCTAACATGCTGATTCCTGGGTGCGTGGACCCCACCACTTTGAGTAGCAAGGCTCTAGATTTCACAGATCAAAGAACAAGTATGGTTTCACCAGTTAACAGTAATTTATAAGAAATATGATCTCTTACAGCTTCTTTTTTTATTATTTATTTATTTATTTATTTTTATTTAGTTTACATCATTGTGAAATTTCAGTTGTACATTATTTTCTTGTCTGTCACCACCTGGGTGTTCCCCTTCACCCCCTGTGCCCACCCCCAACCCTGCTTCCCCTGGCAATCACTGAACTGTTTCTTTGTCCATGTGCTTGTTTATGTTCCACATATGAGTGAAATCATCTGGTGTTTGTCTTTCTCAGTCTGGCTTGTTTCGCTTAGCATAATTCCCTCCGGGTGTTTCCATGTTGTTTCAAATAGGATGAATTTGTCCTTTTTTTCTGGCTGAGTAGTATTTCATTGTGTATATATACCACATCTTCGTTATCCAATCATCAGTTGCTGGAGGCACTGGGATAGTTTCCATGTCTTGGCTATTGTGAATAGTGCTGCAATGAACATAGGGGTACACATGTTCCTTTGGATTGTTGATTTCAAGTTGTTTGGGTAGATACCCAGTAGTGGGATAGCTGGGTCATATGGTAGTTCTATTTTTAGTTTTTGAGGAATCTCCATGCTGTTTTCCACAGTGGCTGCACCAGTTTGCATTCCCACCAGCAGTGTATGAGGGTTCCCTTCTCTCCACAACGTCTCCAACATTTGTTATTTTTAGTTTTAGTGATTATAGCCATTTTAACAGGTGTAAGGTGCTATCTTAGTGTAGTTTTGATTTGCATTTCCCTGATGATTAGTGATGTTGAACACCTTTTCACGTGTTTATTGACCATCTGTATATCTTCTTTGGAAAAATGTCTGTTCATAATGTCTGCCCATTTTTTGATCGGGCTGTTTGTTTTTTTTGTTGTTCAGTTGTGTGAGTTCCTTATATATTATGGAGATTAACCCCTTATTGGATATATGATTTGAAAAATTTTCTCCTAGTTGGTGTGTTGTCTTTTGTTTTTTATCCTAGTCAGAGACAAACTCTTGATCCTCTATTCCAGTAAAAAAAGAAATTAAAGATTTGTGGAAAACTTATTTCTGACTGCAGAGCCAACATAAAGGAATTCTTCATACTTCATTTGTTCATTCATTTATTCAACAAGCATTTGTTGAGCACCTATTTCAGGTACTACACTGAGGGCAGGGATCACAAGACTAGTAACACAAGAGTTCACACTCTAAAGTCCTGACCAGCACTGTCCAGTAGAACTTTCCATGATTATGCAAACGTGCTATAGCTTCTCTGACCAATATGGTAGCAGATGTGGCTATGGAGCACTTGGAATATGACTCATGCAACTGATGAAGTGAATATCTAATTCTAATTAAATTTAAATAGTCACATATGGCTATTGATTACCATACTGGACAGCACAATCTAGACAAATATATATAGCAATAATTACCAGGTGACCAAGATTGTTGAGGAGATATGTGTAAAGTAACACAGGAGCAAAAAAAGTGTGACCAATTGTTTTTGGAGTTGGTAAAAAAGCTTCCAATATTTGGTCACAAAGAATGAGTAGGAGCTTGCTTGACACAATCAAGAAAAGTGGTACAAATGGAAAAAACAAATTTCCTCCAGCCCAGATAGAATCTAAAGAAGTGGTTGATAACTCATCTGAAAGCTTAATGAAGCCCTTACAAGCTGGAGCTTTGTGTCACTGAACGCTTTCTATAAGAGGTATATACCATTTGATTGATTTTTATCCTTAAAGGGACTGAAGGGGCGCAATTTGGAGGAAATGGAATGATGAAGACGAGAGAATTATATTCTGCCTAACAGTGTGAAATGTTATATTTTGAGATGATTAGCCTTAGAAGCTATAATGTACTTGGGAATATTCTTCCATCATGTGGGCTTATACTATACTATACTATCATCTCTGAGAATTTATATGTGTCCTTAGAGGGTATGAGTTGTAGTTTGGTGTGTGTGTGTTTGAGAGAGAGAGAGAACAGTCCGTCACTAAACAAGGAATACAAAGGGCATATCTGCAGCTCATCTTAGTGGAGAGATTTGAAGGGGAAAAACTCTGAAGGTTCAAGTCCACTCTAGACCGGAGTCCTTTCAAAGGCCTACCTACACTGTCCTCCTGGGGCCCCTAAGGCATATTTCTACACTACATTACTCCAACTTTGAGAAATGTACTACTTTTCTCAAAGAGGGAAAAGAAGTGGATCCTGAGGCCACAGTTGGCCCTGTGGAGAGGGTTTCCAAAAGACAAACAGAGATTTACCCTGAGGAAATTAGAAGAAAAGGTAAACCTGAGGACCTGAGAATAAAGTTAGGAAACATTACAGGGGAATGACGAGGCCCACAAAGTGACTATGTGACAATGGTTTAACCTCTTGGATACATTTCTCTTGACCCATGGGAAAGGTAATAGTTCAAAGAAGTTTTAAATGTCTTCCTTTAATATAATTCTTGCTGTTTGTACAACTTAGCACAGTGAAGCCTGAAAGGAAGTAAGGAAGAGCATGAAGAAGAGAAGTGAGCCCTGCCGTGTGTCTACCACCTCCACCACCTTCTCCACCAACACTCTCCACAGCGCCATTGAGACAGGAACTATATTGTCTTGAAGGAACTATGGAGTGTTTGTTGCTGAATTTAACTTTTAGCAAAGACAGCCATGTTCAGCAGAAGACTCAGAAAAGCAGCGATCTAGTAAATGGAAGAAGAGACCCAAGACTCTTTCCTCCTCTAGCGCACACACGCACATGCACACATTCACAACTACACAAAGATTCTAGAGGATGATCACTCAAGGGGAGAAAAATGCTAATATTTTGATAGTGAGAAATGCATCCCAATGAGCTTATATGCAACTTATTGTACAATTTTTGAGAACCGTGCCTAAATCTATATCATAATGCCTGATTGATTGTACTTGAAGAAAAATATCAATCTGAGTTAGTGAAAAATCTTAATCACAGGTGATTTTTAAGGATATGCAATTACATTACTTTTTAGTAAGTTGAACAAACCTAGTGACTGACACAGCTCTGCCGAGTGGAGGCCCAGAAGACCTGCATTAATGGTTAGCTAATTAGCAACACTGGCAAACAACACCATTTACAAGTATTCTGCTAAAGCACTTGAAAATTTTTGTACTCTTGCTTCCCTCTTCTTGCTTGACTATTTATTTAGTAAATTTTGTTCTTCATGAATGTTATACAAGTAAACTCCAAGTCAACTTTTGTTCAAATTGCACACTAGTGGCTTCTAAATTAATGAGATTTATCTCTCTTTATTTGATGTTTCTTTCCAATGTAAACCAACTCTAGTCTGGAAGTCAAGAACATGACTTCCTTCCCCTTCAGGTTCCAGCCATGGTGTGCTGGTAAATGCTTATCAACTGGCTCTCTTGGTTGTTACTCTAGTTCTGACTTGAATTTTGGTTGATATTTTGGTTACTATTCATGAGTAGGACAAATGTGAAACAAAGTGTATATGGAAACTTTACTAGTTCATCATTTCTGTGAACAACTTCTTTGCTGAACCAAACAGTAATTTCTAATATTGGAAGAATATTTTTTCAATTTTTTGTGCTACTCACAACAAAACACCTAAAGACACCATACGCTTAAGTTTAATGTGTGTCATTAACGTTTTCTCCACCACTTTCTTAGGTCTAGATACATCAACAAACCAATAACTCAGGCCTTAATTTGTAGTGTTTGCTGATTTCCGTGGTATAAATACTCCCACCATGGCCCTTCAAACTAGCAACACAGCATCGAATGCAGAATCGGGAAGAGACGCACAGTAGCACACTATTATCTAACATTCACCATCCAGATAAACACAAATAACCTCAAAGGCATAGATAATAATTTCAGAGTCAAATAATCAAGAAGTGATGAGTTTTGAGTATTTTTCTTTTGTTTTGAATATAATTCATTTTACTGTAATTTTCTATCATTTACTTTTTAATGATGGCTGTATTTAACAGTCAGCTTGTAAAATTCCTGAAAATTTAACAAAGGACTCTCAGGGGACAGCAGAGCTGGATCCAGCAAACCGCTGGTCCAGCCATGGCCTAAATGTGTAAAATACTATCCTGAACAAGAGTAACATGCAATCCACTAATATCCTTCAACATATGAGTATGTATGAGCTTCAGAGACTTCGGAGAACAAGGCACCGTAGGAAACACAAGGCCACCACAGCAACAAAAAAAACAGAGAATATGTATAACAACCCAAAAACACCTGAATAGATGCAAAGCAGTGAGTATGTAAGAAAGTGTTGTTGCATTAAGGGTTCCATAGCAGACTCTTCTGGTTACCTACCCAATCCATATCTATTCTCCCAGAAGCAGGGGAGGCGCCCCATGAAAGCACAGGGACTGCGTAGAACAGCAGCGTTTATTGGCAGCTCCCAGCAGCAGAGAGTAAGGATATAGGAAGCTGCACCTTGGCCGCTTTCTCAGTGAGTCTCATTTTCTGAGAAGGCTTCACTTGGGGAAAATGTGCTCTAGTGAAACAATTGCTTCCCTATTCCCACCCCATATCAGTCCTGGAGACTAGAGAAGGGGCGTTTCTCTCAAAGAAAAATTGAATTTGATACCAGAAAAAGGGAGAATGCACAGGGGAGGGCAACAGTAATGTCTCTTCTACCTTTGTTGCCCTCAGGTCTGAAATTCAGAGTTTGCACTAATAGAAAACTAGCAACAGTCCCTCTCTTATGTCGGTAGTTCATTCTGAAACACCACTCCCCAGACTGCTCAGACAGTACTACATCTCTTTCTACACACACCGGGAGACTGGAACTTCAAGGCAATAACTAACTAGGAAGGTGGGGAAAGGAGCGTGTGGCAGTGTATTTCATCCTGAGAGGCGCAGTCCTCAGTGTAAAGCCTTGCAGGGAGGAAGCGCATTGGATGAAGTCGATCCTGAGCATTATAATTTTTCATGTGCCACAATGATTCATAGAGTCACGGGCAGTAGAAATACAATAAAAGCCTGCCTCAACCAGGCAGTGTCACCCGACGTGAGTGCCTAGCAGATGCTAAGAATAGAGCTGGGAGCATTTCACATCAAAAACAAGAGGGAAGCGGGCCAGCCCTGTGGCCGAGTGGTTAAGTTTGCGTGCTCCACTTTGGCGGCCTAGGATTTCGCTGGTTTGGATCCTGGGCACAGACGTGGCACCGCTCATTAAGCCATGCTGAGGCAGTGTCCCACATGCCACAACCAGAGGGACCTACAACTACAATATACAACTATGTATTGAGGGGCTTTGGGGAGAAGAGGGAAAAAAAAAATAAGATTGGCAACAGATGTTAGCTCAGGTGCCAATCTTTAAAAAAAAATAAGAGGGAAGCAATATATTCATCAGGTGTACAGAAACAAAAAGTAAGCCAGGGACACATACCAATCACAGACAAAGACTTAAGTGGTACAAAGAGAGGAATTTATACTGACAAAAGGAACAAACTACCATAGATTTTTATAAATCAACTATACAAAGCAAAAACCATCATAAATAAGGTAAATTGATCAAAAATATTCTTTCAGATTGGAAACAACAAAAATAAAATCACTGCATGTCAAAATTTGTCAGTAAGGCAGTGTTAACATAATATAGGATTATTTTAGTCATTTATTCAGTGAAGGAACAAACTACCCCAGGACAAAGATTTTAAAATCCGTTCTCTCTCCCTTTTTTTATTATCCCAACCAGCAACCTACTTGAAACTGAATAGCCTTGAATGGTTCTGTGTTTTCCTAACGGTCTTCGTTCTACTTACTGTATTTTTTATTTTTCCTCTTTGCTGATCCCTGGCTATATTCTACCTGCCACCTATCCAATTATTTACTTAATATGACATCTTATTGACCTATCGTTTTGACTCAAATGCATTTATTTTCAAGGGGAACTGATAGATAAGAAAATACAAGACAAGGATAAAACATAGAAAGATCTATGCCTTTAGAGTTACAGGACAGGCGCAAGAAATGCATAAGAGGCAGACATGGGTGGTACACTAGTTTGACAGGGTTGTTGTAACAAGTACTACAGACTGGGCACCTTAAAAAACAGAAATGTGTTGTCTCACAGTTCTGGAAGTCAGAAATCTGAAATCAAGGTGTCAGCAAGTTAGCTTCTTCCGAGGGCTGTGAGGGGGGGATCAGTCCCAGGCCTCTCTCCTTGGTTTGTAGATGGCTGTCTTCTCCCTGTGTGTGTCTGTCTCTGTGTCTAAATTTCCCTTTTTAATAAGGACACCAGTCATATTGGGTTAAGGCCCACCCTAATGACCTCATTTTAACTTGATTACCCCTGTAAAGACCCTATTTCCAAATAAGGTCACAGTGTGTGATACTAGGGGTTAGGGCTCCAATATATCTTTTTTCATTTTTCAGGGGATGGAGAGTGACATAGTTCAACCCATAACAGGAGAGATGGGTCTTCCTGAGAATGACCAGAATAGAATTGGTGCCATATATTTCTTTAATAAGCCACCTAAAATCACCACACCTTAGGAAACTCTTTCCTCCATGTTTTTTGCTTTGTCACCCCTCAACTCACACCACGCACCCCCTGCTCCTCCCATAAGTCAACTTGATTTATATTTTCCTATCTCCTACTGAATTTTTAGTCACTTAACAAACAAAACACTCCTTTCCTTTTAATAAAACATAAGCAAAATCACCACCATGGGCACAAGACTGATGTAAAGCCCTTCACTTCCATCCCTTGGATAGCTCCAATCTACAGCGGAGCCACTACCCCCTCCCAGACTTGGAGACCAATCTTCGTCCTACACAGGGAATATGAGTCTGGGTTCAAGTTTTACTTCTGGTTCCACACTAATAGAAAACTTCGGTTTTTCACTAATTGATTTCCTGACTTGTGACCCAGGATGCCTGGAACTGAATCCTTACCCTGCCTTCTTATTACTCTTTATCTAAGTTCCTAATGTATGTTCCAGCCCCTCATAGCTAGACTCTTGTTTTTCTCTTTAAGAGTAGGATTTACAGTTTCTGAATTCTCTGCCTGCTATCTCAATATAACCAGGAAATTGTATTCTTGTCCCTGAACTTCACTCTCCTTAGAACTGGTCACTGATACAGATGCCACAATTTTATAATGTTCAACACCTGCCCCTTGAAACTCCACCAGTTGTTGGTCCTGTCCCCATTTGGATATCATGGTACCTGCGTATAGTAAGTACACAGGAAATGTTTGTGTTTTTTAAGTAGGTATTAGTTGGTGTTGGACATTGAACATTTGTTAATGTCACTTTTTCCTCACCAGACCAAAGACCAATACCCTCAAAGTATGTCTTCTTTCAAACTCACATCACTGCCTTTCCAACCCTGGAGAGTCTTACTTTGCTCCCATGTACAAATCCCTGATCTTTATTGGAATGGTGAGTCTCTCCAGACTCAAATTCGAGACTCACTTAGACTGGAACTCAAGTCAAGTCCTGTCAGCCCTGATCAGACACTGGCCCCACCACATGGTTTATGGCTCGATTTTATGAAGCAGTAGAAATTGCTCAGTCCTAAAACAAAGAAATGATCAAACATCCTCCAAGTAGCCCTAATATCGCCTTCTCTTTGAGTGGATCAAAATCCATGATTACAGGGTCACTCCAATAAAGTACAAGGAGGCTGGGCAGTAAAGGGTTAATTAACTCAGGCCTGGTTGCTCAAGCCCTGCACATTCCAAAGAAAGGCCTGAGCTCAGGAGGACTGGCCCTTGACCAGCTCCTATGAGACAACCTCTGAGCCCTTAGAATATCCTCCCTGATAAGAATGTTTTATATTCCTGAGGCCTTGAGCCAGGCTATATCAGTGTGACCAGATGGTTTATGCTAACAATGTGACTTGTAAATACCTGTTTTCCCGTGCCTGAGATCCTGGGCTACACTGTACAGCTGGGTTCTCCTGGACTTCATCCATTCACCTTTTACCTTTGCTGGTTTCAATCTGTTTCCTTCCACTGCAATAAACCACAACTGTGAGTGTAACAGCTTTTCTGAATCCTGTGAGTCCTTCTAGCAAGTCACCAAGTCCGAGTATGGTCTTGAGGAGCTCTGATGATTCAGCGCCACTTTGAATGAATACCAAAATGAGTAAGAGAAGCCAATTATTTTAGTTTCTTTATCCCTGTAGATTTTTGGTCCTGAGAACACACAGGACTTCTACGTAGATCTATCCTTTTACCTTGGTTTTCACCTCTATATCAGATCCTCAAGATGAACTGACTATACCTTGAGAAATTTTAAATGCCTAAATGCATTAACCAAAAAATTCAAACTCTACAGATTTATCAAAAGGAATGTTCACACATGTTCACATGGATAGGTGTAGGATAGTCATCCCAGTATTACTTGTGAGTAAAAAATCAGAGGCAACTTATATGCCCTTCAACATGGAAATGTTATAACATATAATAGAATAACCTCGTTATGGACTATTATGTAGCCGGGGTCTGATTTGGAGTGCGATCCAAGAAAGGTTCTTGGGGAAAACAATCAAGTATGCAGAATACAGCTTCATTTTTGTAAAAACAAAATAAAACCCTAATTCTTTTGTTTGTGTAAACATAGGAAAATACTTGGCATCTCATCGATCCGATGCCGGTGAGTATGATGGAGCAAAGAAGGGAGGATGGAGTAAGAGAAGATTTCTCTGATGATATTTAAATATTTTTCAATAATTTTTTGTTTGGTTTAGTGTCATTTTTACAGTTTTCACAGATTTTAAAAATACCAAACATCCCAACTTTTAACCACTTTGCCTTTTTTTACAATGCCAAAACCACCTAGCACCAGTCAGCAAAATTCAGCAATGTAGAACTGGTGCTGCATTTGCCTTCACCTCTCCCAATGGGCAAATCTCACTTGAGTCGTAGGATGAGATCTGGCTCACTCGGTGTGAGAACAGGCAGCTGGAGGGGAGCTGGCAGACACCCGGCATGAGAAGGAGGCTCCTGCATAGGTGCTCGTTTGGCCTTTCTGTACCTTATCATAAAGTTCTTTTAAAACTAAGCATGAATGTCCCTGTTTCCTTGGGTCTTGAAACACCCTAAGCATAAATTCCTCCCATAAATTCCTTTCCCTCTAACCTGTGGGGTTGGGAGAGCTCCCCACTATTGAGGAGCAGGCTGAGTATTGAGTGTGGGTTGTTACCGTTATGTGGTGATATAGAGCACCTTCCATGGCTATGTTCCTGCTCAACCAACTGGTGGTGTGACTTCATGCAAGTCCACTTCTACTCTAAATATCAATTTTCCTCATCTGTAACATAAGGATCATGAATAGATCCTTAACGTCCTTTACAGAACTACATTTCTACCTGCCTTATCACAGTAAATTAGCTCCATTTTCCTTAACCTGGACACACAGCTCTACACCTCTACACGGCTACTACTTCCCACCAAGTACCCTTGTCATTCCCACTAAGAGCAGAGAAGGTCAGACTTCTGAAAAAGAAAGATAGCGATTTCTCTTGGGAAACTATCATCACTCATCACACAACTCCTCATCTAACCTGAGAATAAGGAAATACATTACACACTTTTACATATTTAAAATGAAGCTTCGTATTAGTTGACCTATATAATTCTAAGTCTCACACAGCAATTTACGTTTTTTGATGTCTATCAAGAAGATGAATTAAAACTTTGATTAATGAAAAGCGTACATTTCATATTTATACATCCTCTTTCATCATTTGTATGAATGAGGAGGGAACATTAATCTCTGACAAAAGAATGAAGTCTCAGTGTAGAGAGAATAAGGAATGAACTTCAATGTTAACAGAAATGTAATTCAAAGAGCTTGTGATCATTTTCAATTTCTAGAACCAACTTTTAGATATTCCTAACATTTATTTTTGTCTCTCAATTTGAAGTTCTGTCAGGAAACACAAAAAGAAAAACACTTCTTTATGATCTTCATTTCCAGAATAAATTGAGTCTCTTTATAAAATGTCCACACTTTTCTACTACAATTAATCTGGTCACAAGAAGATCAGTGGTAAATGACTAATGAATCGCAAATGAAGACTGCTGTGCATGGAAGAATGACACCACTATCACCTCAGACACAATGCCGCCACCATCACCTCAGTCATGACACCGCCACATCACCTCAGTCATGATGCCACCACCTCAGTCATGACACTGCCACATCACCTCAGTCATGATACCACTACCTCAGTCATGATACTGCCACATCACCTCAGTCACGACACCACCACCATCACCTCAGTCATGACACCACCACCTCAGTCATGACACCACAAGAGCCAAGTTGTCAGCTCTTCTGCAACAAATTGCAACACTCACACTGCACCACTAACTCTGTCTCTGGAACAGCTTGCCATTATGAGTTCCTGAAATTTAATTTACATTCTATTTCACTTTTGCAATTACAAATCCCTGAAATTAAGGGTCACAGAAAAAGGTTGGTAAAATCCGTTCTCTAGAGCTCCGTGGGCAATTGATATCCATATTTATGGTGTCCTTGGAGCAGCTTTTGTCCTTCAAATTGTTTACTGAAGCAGTTAATTTTAGGTTGAACACCGATAACATCTGAAAAAAAATGATCTTGAAAAACTATATATATAGCAGCTAAAAGGAATGTCATATGAGGCTGCAATTTAGCTGGTGAGCACATTTATGGAACAGCTGTGAACCAATAGATTCTGTTAAAATCTGAGGTAGGCACAAAATGAATCGATTGCAAAGTCCTTTTCTTGAAGAAATTTACGCTCTACATGGGGCCCAGAGCATGGGAGGTAACACTGCAATTTGGTAAGGAAAGGTATAAACCAGCATGAAATCAAACTGAGAATGTAAATGCTGAGAGTCTATCAAAGCAAGGAGTGAAACCAACCAGAAAGTATTAGACATGTATGGCTACTACTCAGAGGAGCATGCTTAGGAGGAAGATGCAACAAATGGAAGCATTTTATGGCATAGAGGAAATGGCAAGAGCCTCAAGGTCAGAGATAAAAATTTTTAATGGCAATAGGAATTTCAGGTAGAGATAAGAATCAGCAACATTTTGGTAGAATCTTTCTGATTAATGCTTCTTGGGACATTGCCTGGGGCAATAAAAGATGGGATCTGGCTCCCCAGGTGTGAGATGTTCTCAAGAATACTCAAAGTACCTTGACTGGGCTCTAAGAGCAAAGGTAAGGGTAGTGACATTAAGCACACATGTTATCAGGAGATTCCAGAAAAACCTAGAGAGTTTGGGGTATCTTTTGTGCATATTCATATTTGGGGAATTCTAACCTTTGTGCAATGGTAACAAACAATATCAATGCTGCTGATCATCTGTGATTAATCCCAAAGCAGCCATTCCTCAACCTAGTTGGTGTTCCCAAGCTCTTTTAAATAGTTATATGTGAAGCTGAATCACACAGCAAGGAAAAGGCTGAAACTTACTTGTATAAATAAATCCTTGATATCAGCTTCTTTTATTTCTCTTGTTTCTTTCACTTCAAGGACATTTAAAGGCTTCCAACATCAGCCATAATGGAGGAGCTGGTATCAAACTAATCATCCCACTGGAAAAGTTTTAAAACCTTGACAAAATATTTAAAAATAACTGTAGTCTTGAGGGGGAATGAGCACAGGGAGGATCTGAGGGGCTGTGACGCATGTGGGACGGAAGGTACAGGTAGTGAGCTTCATCATATCTGTCTGCTCTTTCCCTGAGGATGCTCTCCAGTTTCCTGTAAGCAGAGGAGCAGACCCTTAGCAGAAATAAATTGGTCTCAATGGGCTATGGAGAAAGAGCTTAGAGTCCAGGCACCCAAAACAGGTAGAACTTGAAGATTAGAATCACAGAGAGAAGGAAACCTTAGGAAAGAAAGCCCATGACCTGCATATAAATTCCCCTCAAGTCACTGACTAACATCTAACATGCACATGAAGAGTGTGAGAGTGAAAGAGGTGACTCCTAGCCGATGATAAGGCAAGAAAGAAATAAAGCCATACAAGTTGTCTTCTGTTCTCAGACAACATGATTGTCTTCATGGAGAATCCCAGTGAATCTAAAAAAGCACCTAGAACTAATAAGCAAGTTTAGCAAGATCACAAGATACAAGGTTAATATACAAAAGTCAATTGTATTTGAACATAAAATTAATAATTAGAAATTGAAATTAAAGAAACAGTGCTATTATAATAGCACCTCAGGTACAAATCTACCAAGATATGTGCAGGTATTTAATATTTTAAATTACACAATATAGATCAAAGAAATAAAAATTCAGTTAAAAAAGACCTAAGAAAATGGAGAGATATACGTTGTTCACGGATTGGAAGACTCAACAGTGTTGTCAATTTTTCCCAAATTGATCTGTAGATTCTACACAATCCCAGTAAAAATGCTAGCATTTTTTGTAGATAACTACAAGCCATTTTAACATCTATATGACAGGCAAAAGAAATAAAGCGTCAAAACAATTTTTTAAAAGAGGCGCAAAGCTGGAGGACTCCTGTCACCTGATTTCAAGACAATATGAAGCTATATTTTCAAGACAGTGAAGTACTGGTGGAAGGACAGACAGAGACCAACATAACAGAGTAACGACTCATGGAAATAATCAATACACTTTTGACAAAGATGTTAATACAATTCAGTGGAGAAGACATAGTCTTTTAAAAAATTGGATATGCGTATCAAAGTAAAATATCCTCAGAAAACTAGAAATAACCAAATACCCATCAACAGTGGAATGGATAAATAAATAGCGGTATATTCTTACAACACTGGAAAAGAACAAATTACTAAATACTCAAGAATACGGATAAATGTCAGAGTGATAATGTTAAAAGCCAGACATAAAAGACTATGTACTGTATGATTCTATTTATATGAATGTTTAGAGAATAAGCAAAACTAACTCATGAAAATAGACATCAAAATAATAGTTTCCTTTGAGGAATATTGACTAGTAAGAGACAAAAGGGAGCCTTTTTGGGTAGTGATAAAGTTTCTGTATCTTGCTCTGGTAGTGGTTACACAGGTGTATGCATACGAAAAAATTCAATGCATTGAACACTTAGGATATGTGCACTTTACTGTATACATGCTGTTATACCTCAATTTTAAAAAGGAAGAAAGAAAAGAAGAAAGGAGAAGGAAGGAGAGAGACAGGAAGAAAGAGAGAGGGAGAGAGGAAGAATTTACATATTGCTGTGGCTTGATGATGTGATCTCCAGGATGTATTACCAAGTGAAAAATGAAAACACAGGGGCTGATCTCCAGGATGTATTACCAAGTGAAAAATGAAAACACAGAACAATATTTATTATATGACACCTTTTATCTAAGAATAGAGGTAAGGAGCTACAAATATGTGTATTTATCAAAAAGCAGCAATTGATGAGCAAACCAAAAATGAACAAACTGTTACCCATTGGGGAAGAAGAGAGTAGGGCGCAGGCAACAGGGTGAAGGCTGCACCTCCAGATGTACTTTGTTTATTGTTTTGATTTTGGAACCATGTAAATGTTTTTACATAATTTTTTAAAGAGATTATAAAAAAACACTCTATAAAAATAACAAAAGGAAACAAGTGTACCTAATAGTATATCAAATTGATAGTATAAATATATGGAGAAGAATTATTTCAAGTGACTCTAAAACACTCTATTTTGAGTGTATCCTCCTCTGGGAATGTTTCTGAAGGACAGAAGAACTGCCACGAGACCACAAACTGCACTCAGCCATAGTCTTTTTAGTAGAAATGTTGCCACTGTTACTTTTTAAATACAGAAAATAAGAAATGTCATTAGGAAGTAATATTTTCAGCATAAGAGAAAGATACAAATATGAAATCAAAAATAATCTGTTTTAATCTCAATCCTTATCCCTATATTTCTTCAAAATAGTTGTCATCACCATCTCAGTTGTGGCTTGGAAAGAAGCTTGCAAGTCTGGGAAATGGGTGATCAAGATTGGGGCCCAAACGAATTAGAGGACTAACAAGCACCGATTATATTGATTCTGATTCTGGTGAGCCATCTCCCCAGAAGAGTTCTGATTCTGGGGTGAACACAGCAGCCGCTTAGTTCTGAAACTTCTCATCATGAAGAATAGTAAGGAGAATGAAAAATAAATACATTGACTATGTGGTCAACGAAACCAGGAGACAAAAAAATCAGAAAACTTCAAATCAAATAATGGCTCCCTAAAGGTGGAGCGGAACCAGAAGGGAGGAATGAGGAGCTCAGAGAAGGCCTGAGGGGAAATGATCCCTCAGCAAATATGAAAATTATAAAAAGTGTAGGACTGCCTTGGAAGGCTCTATCTGTTGTGAATTGCAGTCTGGGTGAGCTCAAGGCTGATGAGTAAAACGAGTGAAGATGGGACCACACAGAAAGGCCATACTTCAAGTCTTTTGCTTGGTCAGCAGAAGAGGACCCCCCTTGAGATGTGAAGCCTAGAAATTTCCCCAGGCCTCATGCCTCCACAGGAACCTCCTGCTCAAAATCGCAAAAATCCATCCTGTTAAAATATGAGTGACAACAAAGAAATATGCACAAGAGTCACACAAAGATGCTACAAGGAATATAAAAAAGATAAAATAGAGCAATCGTAGCCTTCTTACAGACAGTGAAAACACCGGAAAAATATTGACACAAAGCAGACAAAAAGTGCAACCTAACATTACAACTGAGAATTTTAAGCCTTTATGCATCAATTGAAACTATAAAGGAGAAATATCAAAACGCAGAGATGGCCGGATGAGAGGAAATGGTAGTAGATAAGAGGAGGATATGCACCAGGAACTGGCGGAACTCAGAAAAGAAATAGAAGAAAAAGACAAAACCACTTCAGAAATGAAGACTAAGTGACAAGACATACAGGGAACAGTAGACACATAAAAAGCACAGTAAGGACATAGGGGACAGAAGTGAGAAAATCAAACAAAATGCAAAGTACAATAGAAAGAGGAAAAAAGGACTACATAAAAACATATATGTTTAAAAAAATAAAGTCAGGACTAGAAAGTTATACAACGTTAAACGCACAGCCAATGGCATATAACTCATGTCTGAATGAAGCTTATCTAACGCACGTGTTTTCTCTGTGAGGCACATCACAGCTTTCTCGTGCTTAAAAATACTCAATAGCACTTCATCACGATGCTTAGGGGCCATTTTAAACCACAAAATCACCAACAAAAGCACAAAAATGCAGAAAACATGGCACTACATAGACTACAGAAAAGACCCTGTTTACAGGGTGAGGGCTGAAACGGGACGGCACAGCGTTGCTGTGTGCACCCTCAGCTGGGAGTTTGTGTATCAGCCTCTCAGATTTTTCGACACTGCGCATATCTGCCAGTGACCCCAAAAGCACCAGGAGTATGGACTTAGGGGTCACAAATAAATTTTAGCAAGTAGACAAATTTTCAAATACAGAATCTGCTGACAAGAAGGACTCACTGTAGTTTGGAAGATTGGAAAGTTCAGGGAATACTGGTCACTTGAAAGTTTTGTTAGGAAACCACTAGAGGACAATATCCAACAAGTCAAAAGGTAAATTGGATTAACTAAAATTAGCTGGCGAGGGGGCCAGCTGGTGGCGGAGTGGTTAAGTTCACACGGCCCGCTTCTGTGGCCGTGGGTTCAGGTTCAGATCCCAGGCACAGACCTACACAATGCTTGTCAAGCCATGCTGTGGTGGTGTCCCACATATAAAACAGAGGAAGATGGGCACAGATGTTAGCTCAGGGCCAATCTTCCTCAAAAAAATAATTAGATGGTGAATGGAGGGGTGGGAGAAGAGAACAGAGATTAATTTTATTTTTGCTTATGTGGGAAGAGTTATTATTTTACATAAGGGAATAAGAATATCAGGTAAAGGTAATATCTAGATTTAAAATGAAAACTTCCTAAATATCAAGGGGGAAAGACTACAACAGAAAAAACAGTACATATAGTAAAAGTTTTTAAAATATTTATAAATAAACTAAAAAAAGTACTATAAAATGACAGAACTAAGACCAAACACACGTTTTCTATCAACACATGTACCTAAGCTTAAGTAAGCTATTAAAAGGAAAAGATCTACAAAACAGAATTCAATTCTGTACTGTAAACAAAATTCATGCCTAAAACTAATTTAAAGGACTTAAGAATAAAGGAAAACACAAAGGAAAAAGCAGAGGTTGTGACTAATATCACACAAGGTAGAATTCAGTTTAAGCATCAAAGGAGACAAAGAAATGTACTGTGTTGCTAACGGGCACCATTCACAATGAAGACATAACAGTTATAAATATGTTTTATGCCCACCAACTAAGTTTTATTTATTGGCACTGTTGCAACAAGGAAGACCACCCATGGGGAACCTTGGGTGTCTCAGTAAGTCAAGCAGGGCTTGTTACAGGATTGGGATCTGTTAGGTGATTGAGAAGAGGGTTGAAGGAAGTGTGGTTTAGCTCTTGGTTGGGTGGTTCCTGAAAGTGGGAACAATTCTACAACCGGGTATCTTAATGATGCTTATCTAAAAGGTGAAAGTTCAGAGTAGGGCTAAAGTTGTAATTGGTGATGGTTAATTTTCTGTGTCAACTTGACTGGGCTACAGGATGCCCAGATAGCTGGTAAAGCATTATTTCTGCATATATCTGTCAGGGTCTTTCCAGAAGAGATTAGCATCTGGGTTGGTAGACTGAGTGAAGAAGATCACCCTCCCTAATGCGGATGGGGATTATCCAATCCACATTGGGCCAGAATAGACAACAAAGGTGGAAGAAGGGCGAATTTGTTCTCTGCTTGAGCTAGGACGTCCATCTTCTCCTGCCCTCTGACATTGGCACTCCTGGTTCTTGGGCCTTCAGACTCAGACTAGGACTTACATCATTGGCCCCCAGTTCTCAAACCTCCAGGTTTGTACTAGAACTATACCCCTGGCTTTCCTGGGCCTCCAGCTTGCAAACAGCACATCATGGGACTTCTCAGCCTCCATAACCACGTGAGCCAGCCCCTCATAATAAATGTCTTTCTAATCATCTACGTATATCCCGTTGCTTCTGTCTCTCTAGAGAACCCTGACTAACACAGTAATGAAGCAGCAGTCACTCATGCTGGCTCGGAGAGAGGCATGTACGGCATCTGATGTGCACAGTACTTATTTTTGCCTTTGCTCACACTCAGTTGTGCAGTGGTCTTGTTTGGTCTCACTCTATCACGGTCACAGGGTGACCGTGTCTGACCTGTGACCGTGTCTGACATTAATATCCTGTGAAGTTGTGTGAGTTCACCAGCAGAACATCACGGCCTGGCTGTAAGAGTCAGGCCAGGTGCCAATGGTCAGCTATCAGGGGCTACTTTTGTTTTCTCTCAAAATCTGCTTCTTCTTCCCTCAATACCTATACAGGAAAAAGCAGAGTAGCAACTTTTAGAAAATAGAAATTACAGAAACATATATTGAGATAGTAATAATTGGAGATTTAAATTTACCTCTCTTTGGTCTAAGATAGATCAATTTGAACAAAAATAAAGACATAGAATATCTAAACAACATAATCTATAACGTAGATTTGATTGATATAGCGTTGTATCTGAAAATAGAAAATATATCTTATCTTCAAGTGCCCATGGGACATTCATTAAAACTGATTAAATATTAATCCACATTCAAAATAACAAACCCCAAGGAGTAAAAATAATATAGATAATATTCACTGATTACAATGAAATAAAACTAAAAATTAATTACAAATTCAGAAAATAAGCCCTCTTCTACCTAGAAGAAAAATTCCTGAGCTCTCAAGACAAATGGGACATAAGTCAGAGTGAGAAAGTCAAATACCATATGATCTCACTCATAAGGAGAAGACAAAAATGACGACAAACACATAGCAACGGAGACTGGATTGGTGGTTACCATAGGGGGAGGGCAAAAAGCTCACGTGTGAGGGGATGGACTATAATTAGTTTTTGGGTGGTGAACATGATGTAATCTACACAGAATTCGGAATATATTACGATGTACATCCAAAAGCTATATAACGTTATAATCCAATGTTACTGCAATAAAATAAATTTTAAAAAAGACAAATGGGAAATGCAAAGAGAAGCTAGAATTTTTAGAAAACAATAATAATGAAAACAGTACATATCAGAATCTATAGGCTACAATTAAAGCAATGATCAGAAAAGAACTCCTAACCTTAAAATACTAACATAATTAAAATATGAAAATAAATAAAGCACAGGGCTCAAAAATTTTTATAGGAATAACGAAATAAATCAAAGGAAAGCAGTAGGAAGGAATTAACAAAGGCAAAAGCAGAAATGAATAAGTTAGAACAAAAAATCAATAGAACTAATACCTAAAATAACAACAATATTCATTAAAAACTACATATACAAGCATTGTACTAAGGCCTGGGAATAAAGAGATGCAAAACAGAATGAATGAACAAACAAATGAGAAAAGAAACCATCCTGACTCGGGGAGTTTTGCTAATCCTTCTTCATAGATACATGCTACAAATATCTGATATTGATACTTCATAATTGAATGCTAACAGGCACAAAGGAATCTCTTTGTTTTTGACCGTCACTGTACGAGACTACTGAGATAATTTTTAAAACTTCAACATGGACCTTTCTAGGCTAACGGGATCACAGTCTCTAATTTTATAAATCTCTTTTCTTCTTGTGTTGACACTTAAAATTTGTGGAACAAAAGCATTTTCCTAAAATCAGCTACTACTCATGAGGAAAAAGCTCCTATTTTCCAATAACTTAACATGAGATAGATAAATGATAGACATAGATACATAGGTACATAGCTAGATATAGGTAAACAGGACAGAGAGTTTGGGAAAAGACATAAATTTTCTATGCATGCTTTATTTTTCCATTGAGCGCCTGAAAGAATATGAGTCAACGATGTAATTTTTTTCAAGTAAGAGAATAGAATAGAAGGATTTGAGAAGGCCCTGGAAGTGAATTTAATAATCAGGAAGACAAAGCGCCTCCCTCCCCCTGGGTCTTTACCATCAGTCTCTAAGCGTGCCTAGAAATGACCTCAGCGACTCCTCTCCCTCTTTGTGAGGAAGACCGTGAGCCTCACCAGCAGTACCATGGGGACCTTTAGCAGGGCAGGTAGTGCCAACGGGCCACAACCAGAAACAGTGTGTCCTACAGAGTTTCCAAGTTGGCTCCGGAGCAAGCTGTCTGAATGGAACAAAATGAGAAAGGGGAGCAGAGTGGAGAGGGAACTGAGGCAGGAACTGATGTGAAGTGGATCTTCAGTAGTAAAAGGAAGGAGGAGCTCTGAGCAAATTCGGGGGGTTCCCACAGCTTTCTAGGCACTACCCTCCCCCTCTAGCATGGCATACTTGAGGTGGGCAGCCTAAAAGCAGTTAAAGAGAAAGACCTCTCATTTCTGTCTGGTGCATCAGAAGATGGCCTTCTGATTCTTCTGGAAAGTAGTAGACAGCAGATGTCAAAAGCAACCCATCTGCTGATGCAGACCTTGTGGAAGCATATTGCCTTGGGTCCAGATTAGATAGATAGATAGATAGATAGATAGATAGATAGATAGATAGATAGATAGATGAATAGATAGACAGATAGGTAGATAGGTAGATAGATAGATAGGTAGGTAGGTAGGTAGGTAGGTAGGTAGGTAGGTAGATACATAGATAGATAGGTAGGTAGGTAGATAGATAGATAGATAGATAGATAGATAGATAGATAGATAGATAGGTAGATATAGAAAGATAGATTATTTTCCCCCTTGACTGAACTTCTTCCTCTAATTAACGCCCTCTTTTCCACTTCCATCAACATCTGTCTTGGCTCTGCTCGTTTTTTCTAGTTCCGTGCACTTTTCAAGCTGGCATGTGCTGTCCTCTGCCCCCATCATTCTTCTAACATTGTTTCCATGAAGGTCACTTGTGACCCTCTATTACTAAAGCCCATGAAGACTGCTGCCTTCTTCAGCAGAACATTCTGCCTCCCTCAGCACTGTCCGCTGCTCCTTGTTGGAGAAACATCTCCCTGACTCGCAGGGCACCACTTTCTCTGAGCCTTCTCTTTGTCTCTGACAGCACGTTCTCAGTCTTCTAAAGTGGCTCCTGTTCATCTACCTGCCCCTTAAATGGTGGGATCTACCAGGAACTCATCTTTGGCTTCTCACCTCACATTTTTTCCTGGGCCTTTACTGACGCCAACTAGCAATATACTGATGCTTTCCAAATTTATATCTACAGGCCCCCTCCTGCCTGATTTCCAGTCAATCCCATTATTTTTACTTCCTACTAAAAGGCAGAGGAGTGTGGTGGTTCAGAGCGTGGACTTTGGAGCCAGAATGTCTAGGCTATGTGAGCTTGGGGAAGTCATCTAAGCTCTATCTATGACATAGTTTTCTTTCTTTTTTTTTTTTTTTGAGGAAGATTAGCCCTGAGCTAACATCTGCTGCCAATCTTCCTCTTTTTCGCTGAGGAACACTGGCCCTGAGCTAACATCCATGCCCATCTTCCTCCACTTTATATGTGGGATGCCTACCACAGCATGGCTTGCCAAGCTGTGCCGGGTCCGAACCCAGCATCCGAACCGGTGGACCCCGGGCCACCGAAGCAGAATGTGCACACTTAACCACTATGCTACTGGGCTGGCTCCTGTGACGTAGTTTTCTCACCTGTAAAATTGAGGAGGGAGGAAATACCACTTTATAGCATTGTTGTCCAAATTAAATGAGTTAATATATGTAAACTTTTTAGACTAGTACCTGAAACATAAACACAACGTGTTTACTATTATTATTTTTTCTTTAGGCATCACTTTCTAGAATTTCCTGTGAGTATTTCAGGCTTTTTTCCTAAATCTGTCCCTGACATACTCATTTCCCTCCATTTCTAGTGCCAACATCCTATCTGATTCCAACTATCTGGATAGTCAGGCCATACTTACCTCTCCAGCTTCATTTCTGGTCATTTCTTCCCTAACTCCCCCCCCCAACACTCTAACTCCACAACAGAAACTGAAGTCCTTTTTTGGTTTCTTGACCATGTCATGCTTTCTCCTACCTCAGAGCCCTTATCTTCTCTTCTGGCCTGCTCTGCCTAGAACGATCTTTCTCTTCCATTCCTTTCTATGTAGAACACCCAATACTCATTCCCATACAGGGCCAGCATATACGGTTGTGCAGGTTGTGCACTGAAGAACTCCAGAGGAACTCCATTCACGTCTGAGTCAATGTGACCAGCAGTCCCTGGAATTGTGTAGTGTCTGCACAGTCACACATGATGGCCCTGTTCAACCAACCTTATCCAGATAACTCTTGCTCTTTCTTTAAGTCTCTGCTTAGAGGTCCCTTCCTTCAGGAAGCTCTTCTGGATTTCCTCTCTTGGTCAAAGTTAGTACCCATCTTCTGTCCCCTTTGGTATCCCATGCTATAAATCACAGCCCTTTTCACAAAATATTGCAACCATCTGTTTTCTTGTATTAGCCCCCACCATACTGTTAGTGGTTCAACATATCCAAACCAAACTCAATAACTTCTCTTCACCCCAAGCCCACTCATCCAGTCATTCGCTCTCCATCACCCAAACTTCCCTTCTTCTATATTCTCTATTTAGATGGAACCATCTATTCACTCAATTCTTCAATTCATCCTCTGACAATATGCTCATTTTCCAGTCAGAATTAATTAGTACCCATAGCACTGTTATATAGATTTCCATGATAGCACATATCAACCTGAGTTATATTGTGATTACTGGTTCATGTGCTAATCTCTGCATAGACCATGAGCATAGCAAAGGCACACAATCATCTCCCAATCACCAATACCTGACACAGTGCTGGAAACTATTCTGCATTAACATTTTTAAATGTGTAAAAAAATAAATAAAATGAAATAATTTCATAGGATTTAAGGTAACTATAAATCTAAATAAACCGTTTGTTAGGCCCCCATTAATTCATTCATATACGTTGGGACCTTGAGTCTTCTTTTTAATATATTTGATTCACTTAAAATATTGGTTTCCATTCAGAAAAATACCAAAATGGGATTTTTCTGTAATCAAATGAATATATTTTCTCATATAAATAAAAATAATTTTAGTATACACTCACATATGTTACTACTTGCAAAATCTATTTCGGTGCTAAAAATTTAACTGGCATAAAATAAATATTGGCAATTATGATGAGAAAAGGATGTTGCCTTGAAGAACACTGTAAATAGTAAAGCCTTCTAAAAATAAAATCCAAATTCTAAAATCTGTTCTTTTAAGTAAATTTCCATCACTTTGCTAATTACAAAACATTTTTAATGCTTATAGATATAAAAATATAAATGTTTCCTTTTAACAATAGAGTCTCCCCTCCCAAAATAAAATGAATAACTAGTGTGTTTTAGTCTTGGATCTGACCCTGATTCTGGGATCTTAGACAAGCCAATAAATTTTACAAAGCTTTAGTTTCCTTATCTGTAAACAAAAGAGAGAGTAATAATAGTATGTCACAAAGTTAAATGTCAAAATTAAATGTAACTTGGTATAAAAAATGATTTCTAAACGTAAATTGCTAGATCTCTATTATTACCGCTGTTAATATAATTCCTACCGGGCAAATCACTTTCCAAAGAATGACTTAGCCCCAGTATGAATTCAGTTCTCATATCCTTATGTCTCTTTATTATTGGAGCTGACTCTGCACAATAAAAGTTTAAGATAGTGCTATCTTGAAAGTGAAGGAGAAAATCTGGCATGTGTAAACAAAACACACACACACATTAGTATTTGGGTGTACATTGTATTTGTAATGGATATTTTAATGATTTTTAGGAAAAAAAGCCATAGGAAACCAACAGTCTGAGTCTCACCCCCAGCCACCAAATGATATAGAACAGGAGTTGGCAAAATTTTTCTGAGAAGTACCAGATAGTAAATGTTTTAGGCTTTGAGAGCCATATGGACTCTGTCTCAACTACTTAACTCAGATGTTGTGCAAAAACAACTGTAAAAATTATGTGACTGAACGAGTATGGCTGTGTTCCAATAAAACTTTATGCACACCAAAATTTGAATTTCATGTAAGTTCACATCCTGAAATATTCTTTTGATTTTTTAACCATTTAACAGCGTAAAAACTCTTAGCTCATGGACTGTACAAAAACAAGTGTTGGGCAGGATTTGCCCTGTGTGCCGATGCCTGCTATAAAAGATAACATCCCACAGTGGACGGTCTTCTGGTAAGAGAGCAATGCAAATTAATTCCTTCCAGTGTAGTAATTTAGCCAGGGTTGGTAGTTTTCTAAACTAGAATACTTTTGAGATTATATTGTATTAAAATTCTTGATTGCTGCTGGGAACATTGTCAGAGGAAATTTGGAGGTAGTATTCCAAGCGAGGTCATTGTCTAGGTTAATTCAAGGCCCAACAAAATGTACTTGTGCATATCTTCTACCTTCAGGTGTCATTTCATGTAACCTGGAGAGACTTACACATTTTGGTTTCTCATTATAAATTTGTATCTACAAAATCCTTGCATCCTGGTCATATATTCTATTTCGCAGGCAATGTAACAAGAGCTTGGTTTGGAGGGTCTCTCAAACTGGGCTTAAATCCCAACTTTCCCCCCTTAACAACTGTGTGACTTAAAGGGAGTTTGTCAAACCTTTTCAACTTAATTCCTCATTTGTAAAACAAGAAAAATGACAAGAATGTTTGCAGGGTTGTTGGAAAGTGTAAAGGAGATCACGTAACTACAGCACCCAGAGCGACACATTGTTCCTTTTCCTCATTCTGTTTCTGAATTCAAAAAAAGTTTCACCACCCATCTGCTCCTCTAGAGGTGAATTCCCATCTTTTTTTCTCCTTTTGTCCAAATCAGTATGACTATACAAGAAACAACTAATGTTTCTAAATTTCTTATCGCACCTTGCCTCCATTTAGAAATGCCTTTCACAATGAAGCTGAGTATTCATTTTTGTGGAAACATTTTGGATGCCTTTGCTTTTAAAGCAACATCTAAGCATTAACCTAAAGTGTAGAAAGTGTCAAAAAGTTTCAGATATCACGCATATTTTCCCTTGTGAAAAAATTAATATCCTTTAAAATTGCCAAAACATACAAGTCTACTTTGTTTTCTTTTTAGATGTACAATTCGTTAAAATTGTGAATTTCTCCATGTAACTTGACATCAAACCAAAAATCTCAAGAGAAAGGCCCGCCTGGTGGTGCAGAGGTTAAGTTTGCACGTTCTGCTTTGGCATGGGTTTGCTGGTTTGGATCCCTGGTGCAGACATGGCACCGCTTATTAAGCCATGCTGTGGCAGGCGTCCCACATATAAAATAGAGGAAGATGGGCACGGATGTTAGCTCAGGGCCAATCTTCCTCAGCAAAAAGAGGAGGATTGATGGCAGATGTTAGCTTAGGGCTAATCTTCCTCAAAAAAAAAATACTGATGAGCATTCTCATCATCAAACTAGAAAAAGTTGAGAAAAAAAAATCTCTTGACATTGAAGGGACAATGATGTGTGATTGTCAGAACCAATCTGTTACACTTGCCCAGCTATCCTCTCACTTGCACTCAGAGCACTGTTTTGGGAGACAGAAGGTCCTAGAATCAGACTGCCTGCACTCGAATCTCAGCTCTTCATCTAATAGGCTGAATAACCTTGGACAAGTTTATCACCTTCTCTGTGCCTCAGTTTTCTCATCTATAAAATGGGGCTACAAGTGGTTTTATCTCACAGGTAGGTCTATTGTGAGGGTTAAATCTGTGTGTCTTAATTTGGGTTCTCCTAAAAGCAAAACCTGAGATGGGACTCGGGTTCAGGTAGCTTGTTTGGGAGGTGTTCCCAGGGAGCAGCGAGAGTGAGGCAAGGGAGGGAGAAACACGAAGCCCACTAAGGATACATTGTTGGACTGGTTACCATTCTGGGAAACTGGGGCTCAGTCCCACAGGGGGCCTTCTGAAGAACCTTATAGAATGGTCCTCATAACTGTGCATCTGAGGGATGAGAAACTGGGGTTATTTATCCACTAATTCCCACTCCTCATTGTTGGCATTCACTCCTGGGAGATTTATCTTCCCCTCACAACCTGGCTGGCTTGTTCACTGGCTAAGCAGCCTTCCCCAGCTTCAGAGTAAGCACTGAGGCAGGAAAGCTGAGGCTTGTCCTGGGGGTGGGATGATGGCAACAAGCACAGAATGTTTGACCATAGCTGCACTAAAATCAAGCTAAGTAGGCCACATGGCTGGGTTCAGAAATTACCTAGTACAATGAATGAAACCCTAAGCACAGTGTATGGAATATAGTGGCTGCTTGATAAATCATAGTTCTTATTATTGATATTAATTTTGTTATCAGAATCAACTCTGTGCAGTAGGAAGACAAACACCATTCATCCATTGGGTCCTGAACACCGAATGATAATGACACATACCCAAAGGGGAAATATAAGCCAGAGGGCAAGTAGCAGAAGGGCACAAAACGATGAGCTCAGTTAGAATTTCACAGGGTTTCAGGCACCTGCACAATATTGTGGTGGAGATTTCTAGTGACAGACAGGAATTTTGGTCCGGAACTCAGGAGAGAATGGATGAGAGCTGGAGATGGAGACTCAGGAACTACCGGGATCTACGTTAGAGTTCCAATATTGGTGTATGACAATGGAGGAAGACAAAGTTGAATGGAGGGAAGAAGAGGACTAAGAGTAGAACCTCAAGCCACAGTGGTATTTAAGAGACCACGAAAGGAGGGTGACGCTGGAAAGCAAAGAAAACCAGTCCTGCCAGGGAAGTAGAAGGCAGGCAGGAGAGAAAGGTGTCATGGAAACCAGAGGAGAGAGGAGGAGAAAAGTCTCCAGGAGGGAGAATTCCACAGTGTCAAATACTGCAGAAACCAACATGAAAACAACTGAAAAATGTTCATTGCATGCATATTGTAAAAGATGTATTTGTTTTTAATGGAATATTATTTTAGTTGGGGAAAGTTGAAACAACAAGAGCAATTAAAAACTGAGGCACGGGGGATCTATCAAATTCAGTTCAACACGAAGTCTTTTACTGAGCAACTTTAGTGTACTAAGAGCATAATTGAGACTAATTATCCAAAAATCATGTAAAGCTAATAATTAAACATTCTTTAAATCTCTTCTTCTCGTCTTTTTCGGTCCTTTAAAAGTGGATTTCATGATGTGAACATTTCGTATCTTGAAATTGGCCTCAAGCTTTAACTCCACTGTGTGCATTGCTTGATCCGCAAGCATTCCTGACTGCTCTTGCTCCACTAGAACGCAAAGCATGTCATCTGAACAATGGAAGCTGTGCAAGCCAACCTCGTTATTAATACGCCCACCGGCTTTCCCAAACATATGCTTAAATATCTTCTTCATTCTAGGATTTGATAGCCTAGTATTGCAAAACAAGAAACCTCACTTGTTTCATTGCCATAATAAACAATTGTCTTTTAGCTTTGTGGTCGGGAGGCATTGGCCACTAGGTGGAGAAAGATACCCCGTGAGCCCTTAGGCAAATGCATGAACTGAATTTTTAGTTTCCAAGATTCACTTAGTGACTTCTTTAGACAGTAGTTTGAATTCAGTTGTGAACAAAAGAAATCTCTATGAATGGCGATGCCAAATATTCCATGCACGTGGGGGTCATTACTCTGTTCCCTGGAATCTATGCATTCACTTTCCAAGAATGAGTTCCTTGCCCTTCTGATCAAGATAACCCTCAGAATTTGAATTAATGAGTCATTGTTCTTCCTCTTAGCCTTCCATACAGCTCTGGGTAACACAGCTCCAGCTCCATCAGTGAAATAGAGGGGAGTGTGCCCCCTTGTTTTCTCCTCCAGTCCCTGTGCCATCCTCAGACATCACTCTTGCCCTCAAAAAACATAAAGGACCAACCACACCCTCCAGACATATTTGGATTTTTACTGGGGACCTCAGAAGGGCAAAAGATCTTCGGGATCTGAAGGAATAAAACTCTCAAGGGTGAAATTTGAGAACCACAACTGGCACACTTGTAACCCCTGCTAAGATCAGTCTTGATCTGGAATCATAGTAAATTTCCCATTGTTTTTTAATAACTGATGTGAATAGTATCTTAGAAAGAAATCTGTTCCTCTGGCCAAAAGACATTTTTATTCAAGTAAATTAAAGAAATTAACTCTATTAAATGCCTTTTGCTATATTCTTTATCTCTCAAATTTTTTAAATCACAGAATAATTTTTGTTCTTTTTCTTTCTAAAGTTTTCCTCTGAATACAGATCTCTCTATTTTTAATGCATTAATCACTTTCATAAAAGACCTTAACTATAGACTTTTAACTTTCTCTTTAAATAAAATTATACACTTATTTTCTCGTCTCTCATCTAAACAGTTAGGCATGTCCACATACGTCATTTACTGGAAAATATTTTCCCACTTTCCAACTGATCGCTGTTGGCAGAGAGGAAAATTAAGTAATCATTTTTTCATAGATATGATTTTCTTTTTCCCCAAGAATATTGCAGCATCTGCCATTTTAAACCTTATATTACATAAATTAAAAAATGTAAGAGAGTAGATCCTATGAGTTCTCTTCACAAGGAAAAAATCATTTTTTTTCCTTTTTTACGTATCAATATGAGATGATGGATGTTAACATTGCGGTAATCATTTCACAATATATGTAAGTCAATTCATGATGCCCTACACCTTAAACTTATTAAAAAAATGAAAAGATAGAAGTGGAATAGTGGACAGACAAAGATAGTTAGAGAGATGATACAGCTAAAAGGGAGCCCAGGGAGAAAATGAAGGAAGGAAGGGCTGACTGGAAAAACATCTGATGGGGCCCTGGGGCTACATCTGAAGACCCTGGTGCTGGTTTTTACCCCAGACTTGTCCTTTCCTCACCATAGGTCTTTTCAGATTTGATTCTTTACTTCTTTCATCACCAGATTCACTGCTTTTCCTGATGTTTTTGATCCTGTAAAGATACCAATAAATCTAAAGATAACTATTAATTTTAATTTTTTTCAAGGAGAAATCACTATAATTAACTTAGCGATTAACTACCAACTGATTACGTTTTGTTGTTAACTTAGTTGGTCCGAAAATTGTGAGGTCAAATCTTTTACTCTGCTAGATTCTCTTAACCTTTAGGAAAGCATGCCGCATGCACACACAGGATCATGGAAATTTAGAGCAGAAACCGTGGGAAGATCTAACCCTAGCTCTGTCATTCGAATGGCAGGACCCCGGAGCCTGGAGAAGAGAAGCACCTTCCTCCACGTCTCCTGAGGACAATCAATGGGGCCAAAGCTTAAGGCCATGCTCCTCACTCCTAGTCGAGTACTCATCCCACATTATAGTTCTCCGGAAACGAGGACGAGTTCAGCCTACACTGAGAGTGTTTGTTACACTGACAAGAGAACAGCAGGCACTCAGATTTCTACCAGCAGAAACAAACAGAATGGTGGTCTGTGCAGCTCACATTTCTCTGACAGTTCGGGCTTATGGCATAAGGGGCTGGGAGCGCCATTAGCTCATGCCTCAAATTTAGACTTTTCACCTTACCTCCAAATAAGGTTCGTTCAGTTATAGAAAGACACAAAGAGAACTGAAAGGCATTCCCCACACACCTTTACACTTGGGTCCGTTCCAGACCACCCTGTAGGGCACCAGGATCATTGGATAACACAATCATGTTGCACACAATGCTTTGTGTGTATGTGCGCATGTGGTAACAGCACTGATTGGTTAAATGCAATATGCAAACCATATATCTGTTTCTATATTTCACTTCTTCATATACCAGAAGATTCAAAAAGGAAAGTACTCTGACCTCTTTGGACACCCGAGAAGCTCTGCTGACAGGAATACCAGGTTGTTTAGTGGGGAAAAAAGGAACTCCTCCAAAACAGAGGCACCATTCATAAACACCCTCTGCGGGACATTCTATTTGGTGCTTTGTGATATCGTATCGTATCATAAGATATGATCCCGTGCAATCCTCACAATACCCTCTGACATAGGTACTATCATCATACCCATTTCACAGATGAGGAAATTGAGGCTTAGGTTAACAGCTCAAGCACAGACAACTAGCAAGCGGTTGAACCAGGACTAGAGAGAACCCAGCCCTGGCTGACCCCAAAGCCATGTTCCAGGCATTCCGGATCACCACCTCCCAGGGTGGGTTAATGTCCATGCAGCAGCCCTAATCGTTCAGGAAAATCACCAGAAGGTCTTCAGCTCCCCCTGAGTGGGCCATCCATCACATCCTCGGCTCTTCCCATTGGCCTGTACTGCCTTTACTAACCTGGAAGGAGTGAGGGGCTGCAGCTGTCCCAGAGAGGCAAGCGTTTATCTGACGGTCTGCGTATGTGCATCACATTCAAAGCTTAAGGTTAGTGACATAAGGACTAACTGCTGGTTGACTTACCTATGATCCTGCATCCTTTGCCCGACCTTTATTTCTAAGTCATTTCCCACACTAGCCATTTTTGGCCCCTGTTTTATATTGTAATCTATTGAATTAGTACAATTATGGCTCATTCCTCAGCTTTTCTGCCCACTTCCAAATAATAACCAAATCCTGTTTCTCTTTCTTTCTCCATTGACCCTATAGGACAACATTTTTGTCCAACATTCTCTTAGCCACCATGATATGCCAAACTACATCAAAGCCTGAAGCTTTGTGAGCAGCCAGCCCAGGACCGGGACCAGGTAACGGTGGAGAAACAGGAAGAGCTGCCCTCACTGCCTCCCTCTCCCTGTTCCCTGTAGAAGCCTCTTTTGTTCTGCTCTCCCTGGACCTCCTATGTCCACCTGCTACCCTGGATTCCGGTAGTCAGGAAAGATAATGACATTACTAACTAATGGACATAGGTATTTGTGACTGAGTGGTCACTGTCCCTTACCCTTCCAGAGGAGTCCTGGGGGCAGCAAAGCCTTTGGCAGAATTTCAGACACTGCACACCTGGTAGGGAGATAATTTTAGGAAGGAGTATTCATTAGAACATTTAAGTGGCTATTTGCTCCCATAACATTGGCCCTTCCCAGAGCTGAGTGCCACATCTCAGGGGATGGCCAAGTATATTCCCTCTTCCCTGAGGCAAGACGAGGAGCCTAGGAAAGAACAGACTTCAAACTAGACCCACTCAATGGAGGCAGCCAGGCCTCAAGGACGAGTTCAGCCCAAGAAACAGAATACAGTACCCAGAGGATGCAAGACAACAGAGAAAGGGAGTGGTCTGGGCAAGCTGCCAAATTCAGGAATGTAACACAAATTAGCAGGAACATCCAGACAGGCAGGTAGAACTATAAGGAGGAGATTCACCCTGGAGCAGGTCACATGCCAAGATCCAAGGAGAAAGGGCCATCAGGGAAACTGGGACCAGGAGCCAGGCTGGGAGCAGGAACAATGCTTCAATCCATGGCATGAGGATGGCCAAAGCAAGCTGGGTCCCCAGCTTTACAGGGAACAAGACACCAGGCAGGTCTCTGAGATATCATTGTGGCTCAGGAACTAAGCCGAGTCTCTCTCTTCAGTAGAAGCAGAGGCCTTGGGTCTCAGGGAAAAACTAGGACTAGCTGGATTGCAGCCTCCTTCTTACCCCTCAGTCAGGCCCTTTGGGCAGTAAACAACCTGCCCAACCATACCCAGCAGACCTGGGAAGTACAGTGACTTAACAACAGAAGATTTGCTCTGGAAAGGGTTAGAACCAAGGGCAAGGGAAGGGATTTCCTTCTCTCCTCTAAGGTGTAAACAGCCTCCTCATATCCTATGGGATGTAAAAAGTAGAATCAAGAGGAACGTGCACCAGCAGCTGACAGCAGACTTTTTCCTCCCAGAAAGGACATTGAAATGAATTCAAGTTAAGAAATCTGAGAACCTCCAAAATAAATGCTTTGGCAAAAACACGTACTTCATGACTTTCTTTTCACAGTCAAGTTACGTTCCTCCTTTGTTTTCTCCAGGCTTCCTAGCAGAGTTTTCATTATCTATGACCAAGTAGAAGATAAGTTGGACAGATGCACCATTCAGAGGCCAAGTTCTGCACAGCAGTGTTTTTTCTAGAAGTAACATCTGGCTCTATGGCCCTTCTTCGCTTGGAGACTCGGCGGCTGTGGACGTGGCTGGCAGCTTGGCTTGCTCCGCAGCTGTGGAGCTGCATCCCAAGTCGTTTCTGGCATCAACTGCAGCTGAGCAACATCTGACTTTGTCCTTCCACATCCTACCCGGTCCTTTTACATGAGGCAGACCCCGAGGAGCCAGGGCAAGATTCTGGATGGTATTAGCACTCTGGCCCTGGGCCCTCAGTAGCCATTGGAAGTGAGACCTGGCTGTGTGGGGACCGGTGTTCAGTACTGTGTTACAGTTTAGGAAAGAGGTTAATCCCTTCTGTCAGGCAGGACCTGGGGAAAAAAAATGAGTTTCCGTTCACAGGGGAAATGAAATGAAAAACCTTTTTGGCTAGTGGGGACTTTTCTGTCATGAAGCCTGAAGACAAAGAATGAGGAGAGAAGCCTATAAAGATACTTGTGAGAGAAAGGAGGCCAACAGTCCCTAAGGGTTCCAGAAATACCTTTGAATTGGAAGGATTCTTGTCTGGTAATTTTTTGAAAATAATGTTTTCATTTTCCAAATGATACATATTCATTCAAGAAACTGTAGAAAAAGAAAGAAAAAAATAAAACAAACCTAAGAGAATCACATTTCTACCATCCAAACTCAGTCCATTTAGGGCATTTCTTTCCTACTCTTTTTTCCCTGTATACATAGAATGCTGCGGCTGGGGTGGGGGGAGTCCCCTAGATTTAGTCATACATGATATATGTTTTTATATTCATGACGCTAAATTATAAAAATTTTACCATGTTAACATTCTTCTTAACAATTTTTAGTGGCTACTTAATTCAGCAGTCATGTCAATTTTCCAAATCATTCTATTGTAATTTAGGCTCAGTGGACACTGAAGAGACATTTTCGAAGAGGAAACAGAATCAGTAAAAAAAAGGATTGGATTTAGGCAATGAGAAGGAAGAAAAAGTTTATGTAAACTGAAAGATATATATAGCCTGGGAAACTAGCAGGATGATGATACTAATACCAGAAATATTGAAGCTAGTAGGAGCCTTAGAGGTTGTCTAGTTTCTTGCTACTCACAGTGTGGTCCATGAACCACGGGCATCGGCATCGCCTGGGAGCTTGTTAAAAACGCAGAATCTCACCCCAGACCCACTGAATCAGAATCTGCATTTTCAAAAGAACTTTGGGCAGTTCATGTGCACATTAAAGACTAAGAATCGCTGGTTTTAGAGCAACCCCTTCCCCTAACCAGAACGGTGAATTCTGGCCACAGTCACTCAGCTCTATAGTGGCTGCTTTCTACCAAACTGAAATTTATCTTATTCAACTAATAATACTAACAGATAATATTTATCAATAACTATGTTCCAGGAATTATTCTAATTGCTTTACATCCAGTCCTTACAACAACCTTGTTAGTGTCCCTATTTTACAAATCAATAAAAATCAGTTTTAAGTAACTTGCCCAAGGTCACATAGTAATTGGCAGAGCTGAGACTGAACCTTGGCTGTACCACTTGTGTTCCCAACCGCGGCACTGAACTGGATGGATAGACGGATGCATGGAGGGAGGGAGGGACAGATGAAGCCTTTTGCTGTACTTTAGCCCAGCTTATCTGACAAGTATCACATTTAAGTATGTTAGGGATGTAGTTAAGTATGCTAGGGATAGTATGCGTAGCTATATATCAGAACCAAAGAAGTCTAGTTCCAAAACCCTCACCCACTCTTAATCAATCACTATGCCAGGAGAACCACAACAAAAAAGAGTACCTCCTTCTGGCTGAAAGTCACTGTCATCAATGTAAGGAGTTTTAGGTCTACAAGAACGTTAGGCTCCCCTCTTTATTGGATTTTCTATTATTTTCTATGTACCCATTGGTTTCTTCTCCCAATTCACTCATTCACTTTAATCTTTACCCTGCCCTTTTGTTCTTTTTTAGTTCTTAGGGCACTGCTCAGGAGATTATTGTAATCAGAGACAGTCTCTGCCCTCATAGATTTGCAATCTAGAGGGAGAGACAGAGATTAAGTAAATAATTACACAAATATATAGTTAACCTCAAGCAGTGCTGTGAAGGAAAATTACATAGAGCTGAGAAAGAAGAGCAGGGGTCTGTGCCCCCCACCTTGGGTCGAGCTTTTTCTGCCCCACCTCCTCCCTGCGGTTCCACACGTACTTTACCTTCTTCCAGCATTGTCTCTCCACACAAACATCAAACTTAGTTTGCAAATATTTACATTCTTCCAAAAATTCGCATTCTTCCCCCATTAAATTCGGCATCTGTACTACTTTCCTACTGCTGCTATAACTAATTACCACAATCTTAATGGCTTAAAACAAAACAAATTTATTATCTTAAAGTTCTGGAGGTGTTAAGTCAGAAATGGACCTCCCTGGCTAACGGCAAGGTGTTGGCAGGTCTGCGTTCCTCTTGGAAACCCTAGAGGACACTCAGTTTCCTTGCCTTTTCTGGTTTCTCAAGGCTGCCCCCTTCTAGCCGGCAACTGCATCACTCTGACCTCTGGGCTGTCGTCACGTCTCCTCCTCTTTGTTTGACTCTCCCGCTTCCCTCTTTCACTTATGTGGAACCCTATGTTCACACTGAGCCCAGCTAGATAAACCAGGATAATTTCCCTTATCTCAAGATTCATAACTTCATCACATCTGCAAAGTCCCCTTTGCCAGGTGTAGTAACATATTCACAGGTTCTGGGAACTAGGACATGGGCCTCTTTGGGGGCCATTGTTCTGCCTATCACAGCAGGCTAACCCAACCCTCCTGCCCTTCATCCTATTGCCCACTGTCTCCTCATTCTTTCCCCTCATAATGTAAGCATGTAATGATTCCAGTAACACATCAGCCAAACAGGAAGAAGGGAGCATAACGGGTCAAGCCCTGAGCCATGACTTTTCCACTGGAGCATAATCTTTCTTCTTTTTTCCAAACAAAGCTTTTGTCTTGGATTTGATTTTCTCCGAACCAAAACAACACATTTCCTGGTTCAGAATGTGCCTATGAAACAATAGAAAGACACTCATTTTTTCCAGGTAACTTTTATAAAGGAAAAAGTTACACTGTAGCAGTTCATTATATTGGTACAGACACTGGGAAGATCAAATCGTCTATATCAAAAAGAATTTCACTCCCAAATATCTATCCTAAAAATAATTAGGGGTGAGCACAAAGATGTGCATTTGTTTCTAATGAGGAATAGAAAACAACCTAAATATTCAAGGTTATAGGACTCAGTTATTACATGTTTGTGTGGTTCACTATGCAGCCTTTAAAATAATATTGTATATATTAAGTGACGCAGAAATAGAGTAGTGGTATCAATTTTCAGAACAGTATAACATGGTTGGTTAACATCCATGATTAAGTCCAGAATTTCATAACCAAGATAAACACAGGGCTTTTTTTTTCACTCTTTTGGCTTTATCTCTGGTTTTCTAATTGTTTCACTATGACTTAGATCACTAAGCAATAAAAACGCAGCATTATTACAAGTAGGGTTTACTGATGAAAACATACAAATATTTAATAATTAAAAATGATAGCAATAACAATCAGAATGCATTTAGTTATTTTCAGTTAGCAAAGTATATTGTCATGCAAACTCTATATCCGTAAATGATTTGGACACTAGCCAGGAATATTTATATTCAAAACAACCAGTGAGAATCCACACAGCATAAGTAGCAGAAACAAGATCACTCATCTTCTAGCTCTGTCTTCCTTGCCTGCTACACTCCTGTCACGCAGACCTCCTGCAGTTCCTTCAACATGCCACGCTTATCGTCGCTGTAGGGCCTGCGTAGAGGGAGCTGCTAGTCCCTCGCCTGACATACTCTTCCCACAGAGCGTCCCAAGGCTGGCTTCTTCATATTGTTTCAGATTCTGCTCAACTGTCACCTACTCAGAGAAGTCTTCCTTCGCCACCTGATCAAGAATTTTTCTCCTGGTCACAGTTTTCTTCACGGCACACATCAGAAATTATTTTATCCATTAAGTAGTTTGCTTATAGTTTGTTTCTTACACACATACATACACACATCCTTTACCTCCCCTAACATGTAAAGCGTATGAGAACCAGGCTATTTTTGGTCCTGTTCACCAATTCCTAGCTCATGCCTCACACACAGGAGGTACTCAATACATTTTTGTTAAATAAAATAATTACCAGCCCAGGTTAATTTTGAAGAAATTATATCTATTGCATTACAGAACAAGGGCTACAAGAGAGTTTTCTATTTTTCTTTGTAAGCTTCAGTTCCTTCCATGATTGTGGGTTATTTTTTCTTTTTTTTAAGTTGAATTATCAATTATATACAGTGAAATGCACAGATCTTAACTGTACAATTTGATGAATTTTGACAACTATATAAGCCCAGTTAACCCCAATCAAGATATATAGAGCTTTTTAATCATCCTAGAAACTTTTCTTTGCCCCTAGTAGTCACCTCCACAGGGGCAATAATTATTCTGATTTCTGTCACTGTAGATTAGCTCTCTCCGGTTTTGAGCTTCATATAAAAGAAATAATACAGAACTGTGCTCTTTTCTAACTGGCTGCTTTCACTCAACCTTACACCTCTAAGATTTGCCCACGTTGTTGCACTTAGCAATAGTTGATTCATTCTCAGTGCTGTGCAGATTTCCATTGTATGAAGACTTTTCTATTCTCCTGGGTATGGACATGTGTTTTATTCCCAGTTTGGGGCTATTATAAATAAAACTAGTATGAACATTCTTGTACACATCTTTGTGTGAACATACATTTTTTACTTCTCTTGGCTAAATACTCAGGAATAGACTTACTGGGTCATAAAGCAGTTATGTATTTAACTTTACAAAAATCTGTCAAAACTTTTTTTCCAAAATAGTTGTCTGGTTTACATTCCCACTAGCAAAGTATGAAAGTTCCAGTTGATCCACGTCCTCACCAACGTTGGGTGTCGTCAGTCTTTTTAATGTTGGCCATTCTAGTAAGTGTGATATAACATCTCTTGGGGGTTAAAATTGCATTGTCCTGATGACAAATAATGTTGAGCACCTTTTATGTTTTTGTTGTCCATTTTTACATCTTCTACATGCCTATTTAATTACTTTCTCCATTTTCTCATGTGGATTGTGTGGGTTGTGATTTCTTAGTTATAGCGGGTCTTTGTTACATTCTGGTTATGAATCCTTTGTCAAATACCTGGATTACAAATATTGCCTCCCAGTCTGTGCCTTACCTGTTCATTTTCTTAATGATGCCTTTTGATAAACTGTTTTTTAAATTTTTCTCAAATCCAATTTATCAATTTTCCTTCTGTAATTAATGCTTTTTGTATCCTGATAAGAAATTTTTGTGTTCCCCAAAGTCAGAAATTTTTGTGTTCCCCAAAGTCTCCTTTTGGATCCATTTTTGCGTGTGGTTTAAAGCAGAGATTGATGTCCATTTTTCTCATACAGGCATCCAGTTCTTCCTGCATCATTTGTTGAAAAACTTTCCCTTTATCTATTGAATTGCTATGGCACTTTCAATGAAAATCAGTTGACTATAAAAATATGGATCTATTTCTAGACTCTTTATTCTAGTCCATAGATCTATTTATCTGTCCTTAATTTAATATCATGCTGTCTTGATTACTGTATCTTTATAGTTAACCTTGAAATCAGGTAATATAATTCCTCCAATTTTGTTCTTTACTTTTTAAAGGACTACTCATAGCTTCTATTTCTTCTTGTGTGAGTTTTGTAAGTTGTATCTTTCAAGGAATTTGTCCATTTCAGCTAAGTTGTCAAATGTCTTGGCGCAAAGTTATTCATGATATTCTCCTATACTTTTAACGTCTAAAATCTGTCCTTATGTCCAGTCTTTCACTCCCGCTATTAATTTGGGTGGGTGGTGGAGTCTTCATCAGTTTTGCTAGGATTAATCTTATTAATCCTCTCAAAGATCCAATTTAGGCTTTCTTGATTTTCTCTATTGTTTGGCTGTTTTTTCTGGTTACTTTTAAGATTTTCTCTTTATCTTTGATTTTCAGCAGTTTGACTCAGATTGTCTAGGTGTGGTTTTCTTTGTTTTTATCCTTCCAGGGTTTGTTAAGCCTCATGGATATATGAGTGGATGACTTTCATCATGCGTGAAAAATTCTTGGCCCCATTTTCTCTCTCCTCTCCTCTGGTACCCCAGGTACATCTCTATTATAAGCTGCTCAATGTTATCCTACACGTCACTCTTTTGAAACCTTTTTTAATCTCTCTTGTCATTGGGTAATTTTTATCGACATAGTTTTAAGTTCACTGGTCCTTTCTTCTGCAGTGTCCAATCTAGTTGAAGCCTGTACGTTGTTGTTGTTGTTTTCCATTTCAGAAATTATATTTCTCAATTTGATAATTTTCATTTGGTTCTTATTTAGAATTTCCATTTCTCTCCTAAAATACTATACTCTTCACGCACTATACCCATCCTTTCCTATAAATTATTTTAACAAATATATAATAGATGTTTTAATGTCTTTGCCTGCTAATTTCAATACCAGGGTCATCTATGAATCTGTGTCTAGTGGCTCTGTTTTTTCTTAATTATGAGTCAAATATTCCTGCTTTTCTCATGTCTCAATTTTTATTGTATTCTAGACATTGTATATAAAAACAATCATGATGGAGTATAATACTTTTGTTTCATTTTTTAAGTTTTTTCCCAGAAAGTAAAAATTCTTCTCCCCCAGGCAGTCAAGTCACAGAGTTGATGTTTAGTTAAGCTGGAGCTAGGCTACAGCTTTACTTAGTCAATATTCACCTGCTATTGGCTCCACCCCCTATTGTCCCATGAGCCTCTGCCTTTTTGATCATCAGTATTGGGCAACAATTCTCCGTGAGACTCTAACATTCTTCACATCTTACAAGGAGAGGCACTGACTGTCGTCCAGGTGGAGAGTCTTCCAGACTCTTTTTGAGGAGGTTTGTACAGCAAACAGCCTTGGAAGATAAAGATAGCATCTCCACTTGGAACGAAGAGTGGGTATGCTTACAGCCCACTATAAAATATTTGGATTCCCCAAGCTCAGGGTTCCTTTCCTGTAACAGAACCCACTGCATGTTCAGGCATCATCTGACCCTCTTTCTGTCACCCTGTGGGTATTGGGGTTTGGAGAACTGACACAAATATGCTGATTCTCTGGCTACTACTATTGCTGCAAGTTATAAATTATCCTTCATCTCTGACCCAGGTGTTTTGTGTCTTCTACCAGCATCCATGAATCTGTGTCAGGCCAACTTATTAGCTTGAAGTACAGTAGAATCTCAGACCCAAAGGATCTTTGAGAAGCAATATTTAAGCTGGGAAGAGTTTGGCAACTGCAATTACAGATTTTTTTAATTTATCTCCATGTTCAACTCCGGTAAAACCCTGAAGTCTACTCCCACAAGAACAGGTGAAACAATATTATTTCTCTCTGCTTTCCAGCTCCTCATCCATTGTAGCTTTCTAAACGATATTTAAGGATAGCGGGGGTGGGAAGATTTTTAGATCAAGCAACTTGCTTTTGTCTTTGGTGCTCTTCAAGAGTCCAATCCATCCCACCAGCCCACATAGTCATCTAAGGCTTGAGTGATTCTCATCCCTATAAGATTTCTTTATCTATGGCAGGTTTGTAACTCTATCAGCCCAAACCTAGGGCACTGACCAGTCCCCAGATATAGAAGCTGCCACACTTGATGTTTTCCTATGAAGGGCTTCTTTCTTCCTTCCTTTCTTCCTTTCTTTCTTTTTACCTAGAATTCAGTTCTTCAGGACACCCTGTGTTCACCCCTCTTCACTAGCTTCATGTAAAAGAATAATTTTAACTTTACCTGGGTTTTTAGTTGATTTTATTACCATAGGAGTATATCTTTCCTATTCTTCCATATCATAACCAGAAGAAGAAGGTTTTCTACCCTGATTCTGATATATACCCTTACAATGTAGCATATAAGCTCTCCAAAGGCATTTTATACAAAAACTCAGGGGCTACATAAGTGTTCTTGAGTATATGTGTCCAAAACTGGTTCACTTATACAGGAACTTTGGATATAATCAACAAAATTTAAAACACTAGACAGTATAGGTAAGAGACAGCTAACAACTGCTGGCAATGCTGCTCACTAAAACCCCCCAGAGAGTTTTACTATGCCTAGAATGATAACCTGAGTGACAAAAAAAAAGAGAGAGAGAGAGAGAGAAGTTTAAAAGTTAGATTTGAGTACATGCTCAAAACTAAGGACAGTAAAACTACAGAACTGATGATGGGGCCGGCCTGGTGGTGCAGCAGTTAAGTTCACACATTCTCCTTCGGCGGCCCAGGGTTCACCAGTTTGGATCCCAGGTGCAGACCTACACACTGCTTGTTGAGCCGTGATGTGGTAGGCATCCCACATATAAAGTAGAGGAAGATGGGCATGGATGTTAGCTCAGGGCCAGTCTTCGTCAGCAAAAAAAAAGGGGATTGGCAGCAGATGTTAGCTCAGGGCTAATCTTCCTCAAAAAACAACCTACAGAACTGATGGTAAGAAAAGGTCTTTTTAATATTGCCATACTGAAAGAGACTTTTAAATGTTGAACTAGTTGCTGAAAATCAATAATTCAGCACAACTGGGATCATTCACCTTCAAGATTTGGAAATTTAGCTGTACACTTCACTGAAACTTCTTTAGAATGCCCCACTATTTCATGAATTTGGTTTTTACTGAGAGTCAAATTAAGTCCTATGTGTACCCATGAATAGGCATATGGAGAATTTATTTCCCATCAGATCAGAGACCATAGCAGAGAAGTGCCAAGGCTCTTTGAAGCATCGCTTACCACAAAATGAGCAGACAAATCCACCCTGATATTCAAAACCACAGATTCTGACCATCCACTACCAACTAGCCTCCTGGCCTTTTTGTTAGCACCCACTACTACTTGACATTATTAATTAGGAAATTTCTTGCTTCCTCTTCAATATAAAATTACTTTATCTAAATAAACGTTTATGAGTATCTGCCACATGCCTAACACCAATTCACCTCTAAGGATGTGAGGGTAAATAGGATGCTCTTACTACCCTTGAAGACTTCGGGACTAACTTGTCTCAGGTTTCCATCTGAAGTTTCAGCTCTTCTCAATCTCTTCCTCTTCCAGGCTCTCAGTCCCAGCTGACCCCCTTGCCACCATCCCCAGTGAGATTTACTTCCCACTGTTGACTTCCTTCCAGATCCCTGACTCCTGCTTGAAACAGCAGTTTCCTCTACCTTGCTCTAGAGAGCTTAGGTTCCCTGCTTTTCACAGACTCTCTCTCTGAATTCAGAGGCACCCTAGCCCCAAGACCCAGGTATTTTTACTCAGGGAACATCTCTTCCTGATTATACCCCAGATGAAGTCATTCCTAACCCAAGGTACCCTTTAATGAACACAACTAACACACATCCTCTCATTAAGTTTCCCAGTTCCTTGAACATACACCAAAATGTAACACATTATGCCATAGGAAGACAATGATGTGTATCATCCATTCAGAACCAGATATTCTTTCCTTGTCTCTTTGTCTAATCCTGCATGCTTCCTGTCCTGACCTTCCCTTGGGGCAAAATGAAAATGAGAAGACCACAGATCCCATATGTCTCTTATGTGAATTTCAGACCTGGATGAGAGGATCTCTCAGACTTTAGTTTCCCTAGGCGCTCCTAGATTTTGAAAAGTGGAATTGCCTAGTATTTGTGGTAAATTGTTTAGAAAGATGGACACAATAGTAGTTACCATCCCATATATCCTTTCAGAGACCTTGTAGTTTCTATTTCTATGCTCCTAGAAAACTCCCTGCTGGAATGCTGCCTTAAGAGTACTCTGCTGCTTGGAAGCCAAGCTACTCATGTGGAGAAATCACAAGAAGAAGATTCAAGGTGCCCCACTTGCAGCTCCAGGTGAACCCAGTCTTGAACCAATCTGCCAGCTGACTGTAGCCATATGAGTGACTCCAGACAACAGAAGAATCACCCAGGCAACCCACAGGATCATGAAAAATAACTACATTTTGAGATGGTTTTTATGCAGCAATGAAAACTGAAACAATATTTAAGGACAATATATTCAATGTATTCAAGGCTACAAAAAATTTTTCTGCAATTTTGACTTTAGTTGGAAAGTATTCTAAGAGCACTTAAAGTATTCAACCTACTGCTGGGCTAAGATTTGTTGCTCATGTTAGCACTGTATATTTTTGAAGTGTCCGATCTCAGTACTTGACCAAATGAGGTGAAGTTTCAATTTGGATGTTCAATATTTTTTAATTGATTAATAGTAAATGAGACAATTGATTTTTAAGAAATTTAATACACTGCTAAAGAGCATAAGTCATTCTTTCCTTTCTATTTTGTGGTCCATTCCATTATCTTGGGGGTCAATCATGAGGACAACATGACTGAATGGAATAAATTTTCTCTTAATGTTTTTAACCCAGAGGAACTCATCTGAGGATTAAATAACTGGAAACACAGGAATAGGAAGCCAATTTTTATAGGACAGAATTAAGCACAAATGCCTTATTTAAATATTCATGCTTGGAAAGAATTCTCTCGGAAATCTCTCTCGTTTAGAGCCATCCTTTTACAGTACAGCAGGAATTTTGGTAAACTTGTTGCAAGTTTTGAGCAGATGTGGAACAAGGCAAAATGTGACCCAATGTTACCAGCGTCTGAAAAAACCACAGAACTGTACTATTTTACACCAGTCTGCCAAAATTCATACTGAATGACTCATTAGAAGTTTATAAAATAAAAATGGATAAAATATGCATAAAGCCTTACAAAAGTATGTTGTTTTTTTCAAGTTTTTATGGTTACAGAATTTGTGTTAAAACTGATGATAACAGGCCTGAGAACATAACCATTTAATTCAAGAATAAAATGAAAACAAGCTCAGCTTTGCATTTCCTCATATTTCTTTGAGTAGATTCTTGATGTTTTAAGGCCTGTTCTGGCACTCTAAGATTGCTAAGTGTGGGGAGTAAGAGACAAGGAAGAAAGCCGATACCCAATTCTAAGATATTAGGAATATTAGAATCCTTGTGAAGAGGGAATATAAGGCAATAGTAATTTATGTAAAATAATTTGCATGTACATATATTGAAGAATAATCAGGCAACCAGCCAGCCCTGGTGGTCTCGTGGTTAAGATTCTGTGCTCTCACTACCACGACCCGGGTTCGTTTCCCAGTCAGGCAACCACATCACCCATCTGTTGGTTGTCATCCTGTGGCGGCTATGTGTTGCTGTGATGCTGAAAGCTTCACCACTTATGCCACTATGCTAAGTGTTTCAAACACCAGCAGGGCCACCCATGGTGGACAGGTTTCAGCAGAGCTTCCAGACAGACTAGGAAGAAGGACTTGGCCACCCACTTCTGAAAAAATTGGCCATGAAAACCCTGTGAATAGTGGTGAAGCGTTGTCTAATATAGTGCTAGAAGGTGAGAGGTTGGTGCAAAAAGACTGGGCAGGGTCTGCTTTGCTGCACGCAGGGTCACTAGGAGTTGGAATCAACCGATGGCACTAACAACTTCAACCTCTCTTTAGACTTGGGTTGTGAGGGAAAGTAGGGGTGTTACAAAGACCAGATGTTTTCTTCTGTCTACCAGAATGGGCTGGAACCACATCAGGAATATGATCTCATACCACCACTCTTCCAGCTTCACCCTATGGTGTGATGGAGAGATTTAAGCAAATACAAATTAGAAGCTGAACAAATTAACATTGGTCCCCATGCCAGATTCAGTTAGCTGGCTCCTAGATTCTTAATGCTTCTTCCTCCTATGGATCTGGCAATTAGCATGCCAAGTTTTGAGTTGCAGATGTTGCTTTTAGGGGAAAAGTTTTACCACAAAATTTAACTCTTTCAGATAGCTTAATAATTATAAAACAACAAATTATAATGTTACTATGAGGAAATTTGGCAAATGCCACTTTAAATAAATGCCCAAATTAACATCACCAATAATTGGGTAAACTGGCACCACTTGCCTCCTGACATGGTACATTGAGCACGACACAACCCTAGGTTTTATAATATTCCTCCCCAAAATGCATAACCTGAATCTGAGCCTGAAGAAACATTAGATAAACCCAAAGTGAGGAGCATTTTATAAAATAGTGTTCTGTATTCTTCAAAAGTTACATCCTGAAAGACAAATAAAGGTCAAAGAACTGTCCAAATTAAAGGAGGTTTAAGAGATGTGATGACTAAACGGAATGCATGGTCTTAGGTTGCACCCTCTACTGGGAGGAAATTGCTAGGAAGAAATTTGAATATGGGCAGCAAATTATAAAATGTTATTATAAAGGTGTTATATTTCCTGAATCCGATAATTGTTCCATGTCCATATATGAGAATGAGCTCAGTGTTAGGAAATACATGCTTAAGTATTTAGGAGTAAAGGAATATGACAAAAGCAACATATTATCAAAAGGGTCAGGACATACTATGTACATATAAATATAGAAGTCATGATGAAGCAGATGTAGCAAAATGTTAATAATTGGTGAATCTAGATAAAGAATTTATGAGAATCTTTTGTACTATTCTTATAACTCTTCTTTAAATTTAAAGTTATTTGAAATTTTAAAACATTTAAACATAACTTTTAAAACACAAGATTGTTAAGACTTGAAAGATAAGAAAGCTGTCTTTGTTTTCAATATGCACTATCCTGGTTAATAATTTTTGTGAGTTCTAGAACTTAAAAAAAAGTGATATTTATCTCTTAGCAAACTAAGAATACAGATCATTAGAGCTATTCATTAAACAGACAGTTCTAAGTATTCATGTACGTGTTTGAAATGGATATTTTTCAGAGTGTTTTTCTTTCACAGTGGTTTCATTGGACATCATTTGAGTGGATATTATTAACCACCTAACACCCAGAAAGCTGAGCTTTGAATGTCATGAGTCTGTACTATATACAGTCCACTCCGAATCCAAAGATCCACAGCTCCTCTGCAGTATTCCTGGGTCCCCGTTATGTACCAGGTACTGCATTGCTTCTGGGCCGACTCAAAGCACAACCCTAGTTCACAATAAATTGCCAGTTCCCAGGCAGATACCGCCCACCCAGGCCTCTCTCCTGAGCTACATTTCCACGTGGGCCACACACAGCCTACTGTGTATCATCACTTGGATGTCTCACAGGCATCTTGACCTGTACCTGCCAAACTGCACTCTTGATCTTTCTCTCCAAATCTGTGTATCCTCCAGTCTTTCTCTGTTTCAATAAATACTGGGCCTTCTAGTTGATTCAGGAAGAAACATGGGAGTCACCCCTGCATCTTCCATCTTCCTCACCACAGACAGCCAATAGTTATCAAGCTCTCTAATGTATCTTTATCTACTTTTCTCATCTCCATCTAAGAGAGGCAAGTTGGTTTAGTGATTAAGATCATGAATTATGGAATCAGATTACTTGCACTGAAATCTGAGCTTCAATCTCATAGCTGGGTGACCTTGGAAAAGTTACTTTGCCTCATTATGCCTCATTTCCCTCATCTGTAAAACTGGGACCAATAATGATATCTATTTCATAGAATTCTTATAGTTGGTACTCAATAAATGTTAAGTATTACTGTCTTCTTTGCCACCACTCCACTCTAAGTAACCATCATCTCTCAAGTAAATCAGCCTTTTATTGATTTCCCTAATTTCACATTTGTACTTCTCTAACCAATACAACCACCAGAGGATCTTTATTGAAAACATTGATAAAAAGTATGTCATTCCCCTGCTTAATGTGTTCCAGTGGCTTCCCATTGACCTTGAATACAATTCAAAGATTTTTCAAAAAGCTACATGTTTCTACATGACTTAGCCTAGTGTTTTGCCAATTTTTTTATTGGATTCTTTTTTTTGGGGGGGGGTGAGGAAGGTTGGCACTGAGCCAACACCTGAAGCCAATCCTCCCCTTTTTGCTTGAGGAAGATTGTCCCCAAGGTAACACCCATGCCAATATTCCTCTATTTTGTATGTGGGACACCTCCACAGCATGGCTTGATAAGCAGTGTGCAGGTCTGTGCCCAGAATCTGACCCCACAAATCCCGGGGCCACCAAAGTGGAGTGTGCAAACTTAACCACTATGCCACCAGGCTGGCCCCTGTATGTCCAGCTTTTGACAGCTGAAGAACAGAGGATGGGCAGTCAGTTGACACAATGCTACAAACTTTAAGTTAAAAAAAGAAAGAAGACTTATCCCAATATTAAATAATAAAAATATAATTTAAAAATAAAAACGATAATGGTTACATGTAAGTAAGGAGTAGAATATTGTTTGCAATTTTTCACCAAGGCAGCCAGCTCCACCTCAACTTTGATCAGTTTCCATCCACATATAGACGGTTTATTTTCTTATATTTTATTTCTAATAAACTTTAAAATCCTCAATCACAACTGTAGACATCAAGAATGGAAGTCTAGGACTGATCTCAGACAGTTCATGACTGAGTTAAGCAGAGGATCCAAAAACTATAGGGTGATTTTTCACTGAAGATCACTTTCAAAGCTCTGTCAGATGCTGAGTCAGGGAACACATCACACACGAAGGCAGAAAGGTTAGTGATTTGAACCAATTCTCAATCCACTCTGACAGCATCCAATTCTAACAGCATCTCGTCAGGTTCTACTATAGCACTTAGATATGGTTTTCAAATATACCCCAATAACACAGAATCATTATTTTCTGGGACCAGTGAAGAACATCGTCATGTGCTAGAAAAAAGTCAAACTCTCAGCAATGGAGCTCTTTTCACTGTTGGTCAATCTTTGTAACAAATCCTGTCATTTTACCCTCAATATTAAAATCTTGATATGCCAGCTTTCAATAATGGATCAGGCTGTTTGAGATTCTGCTATCACTAAGATACCACTTGAACAAACCACTTGAAAATATATTTCAGTGACACAAAGCTGTCATTATCAGATCATCATGAAGAAAGATTTTTATCTCTTCCCTCATTGCAAAAACTTGTGAACCCCTTTCCTCCCCACAACAATTCTCCCTCTATCTCCTATGTCAATTTTTTTTTCGTTTTATTAGGTCATTCTCATCGGCATAAAACTATGCTGTTTTTATGGAAACAGCAAAACAGAAAAAAATCTCCAATTTCTCTGATCCATTTCTTAAACTTCTCCAGTCAGATTCTTGTTCCCGTCAACGCTACCAAAACCACTCTTGTCAAGATCACCAGTGGCCTTCACCTTGCAAAACCCCATGGTCAGTTGTCAGTCTCACTTGAACCTCAGCAGCCTTCAGCACTGTAGCTGCCTGCCTCCTCCGGCAACAGCTTCCTCATGGCCTCCTGGGCACCACATTCTCTTAGGGTCTTCCGTGAGCCACTCTCCCTGCTCCTCCTCAGTCTCCTTTGCTTCTCTAACCTCAAGAGATTTCTCCTTTCTCCAGGGAAGCAAATCTACATCTCCAGCCTTACTCTCCCCCGACATCCAGGACCATATACATCCCCGTTTGTCTAACAGACACACGATTCCCCAAATTGAAATCTTGTTCTTCCCTACTCCCAAATCTCCACTCACAGTCTCAGTTAATGGAAGTTCCAACTTTCCAGTTGCTCAGGCCAAAATCTTTAGGGTTCATCCTTGATTCCTCTTATCTTCTCATAACCTACAACCAATCCTTCAGATCACTGATATACCCAGAATATGACTTCTTCTCTCCACTTCCTCTCTTGTCCAAGCCACCACTGTATTTCACTTGGATTATTACAACTGATCTCCTTGCTTTCATCCTCCCCCCACTCCCAGTCTACGTTCTTCACAGAATCCAGAGTGATTCTTTGAAAATACACCCAATCACATCCCTCCTCTGCTCCAACCCTTCCGTGGCTCCCCACCACACTCGGCCAAAGTCCATACATGGCCTAAAAGGTCCCACAGCCTGGCCCTCTGCTCCCTCCATCACTTTATCCCTCACTCACTCTGTTCCAGGTACACTGGAGCGCAAACATTCCAAAGATACCCTCACTTAGGGTCTTTGCATTGTCTAGCCTCTCTTTCTAGAATACTGTTCCCCCACATATCAGACATTCCCTATTAAACATTTGGTCTTTGAGGATCGCCCCTCTTCTGGCCAAGCATCCTAATCTTACTATAGTCTTCTTATTTTCTCATACCACCTATCACCTATTAAGATAATTTACATATTTACTATGTTCGTTGTTTATTATGTATCTCCTCCCACTAGAATGTAAGCATCACAGGGGCAATGATGTTTTTTATCTGATTTGTTCGTCACAAAATCCTCAGCACCTTACAGGTGCTCAACGAATACCTACTGCAGAAATTAATAAATCCAAGGTAAACTGCACTTCCAGCTGTCTTCCCAAACCTACACTATACATTTAAAAATCATATGAACAATTGGTTATTAGCAATGATTCTAAGAAGGCTCAAGGAACAAGTGTGATATGACCTTCAGATTCGGACTTGGACTTGAATCCTTGCTCCATCACCTAAACTGCTGGCTCTGTGACATTAAGCCTGAGCCTCCATTTCCATTTAAGAACAATGGAAATCATGACACCTACCTCCTGACTACAGAAAAGATTAAATGTGGTAAGTGTGCAAATTTCTCAGCACAGTGCAATACATGTAATAGTTGTTCGTGAAATGTTAGAAAGTCCATCTCCCTTTTCTTTTCCCTCCTTGATTACAGGAAGAGTCACTTGTTCCATCTGCTGAAGGTTGAACATGGCTGGAAAAGGATTTTACTTTACGTGCCAATCAGTTTGCGGTAGATGCCTGGAGCTTAGGGTTGAGAAGGATTTGGCAGCTATGTCTAGATTCAGCTAAAACCAGCGCCACGATGACATCTACCCTCGCACTGGAGGGGAGAAGGGTGGGGTCTGAGCATAATCTACCATCTTGGATTCAATGGCTTACCCTACTGCCTCAGAGAAGAAGCATCTACTTCTTAAAACGCCCATCTGATTTTTCTAACATAACTGTGAGTAGAGTGTCAATTGTGGAATCGTTTCTGAGGTTAAGAAAAGGATTAAGGAAAGACAGTGGAAAATCTATATTTCTACAAAGGCTTATCAAGCCAATTAAGCTACCACTTCATTTTATGGAGTCTGCTTCTTTCAGTATATTCAGGCCAGGGTCTAAAAACCACAGAATGTTAGCTAATCAGGTTTCACAAATCTCATCTCCTCAACCAGATTTTGAAAGCCCACACTGACTCTAAGGGGCTTTGCCCAATAACATAAAGGGAATTCCAATATTCTTTAAAAAGATCTTCAGTCCAGAATAATTTAAGATTAAGCACTGTATTGATTGCGGTAGTGTAAGAAATACGAAAATTAAATGCATGAGACAGATGTTAACTGAAGAAAAGAACTTTAGAAATGGATATAATTATTCTCCTAAAATGCTATGTTATTCGTCAAGTTGACTTGGCCTAGTAACAGCATCTCTTATGTTTTCAAGGCATAGAAAATGTGATAGCTTAATTTTCTTAAAATAAATATTATGTCCAAACTGTATTCTCGAGGAAGGAAGAGAGTGGGCAAAATGGTATTTACTTCAAAAGTGGTGTCAAAGGCAGTCAACTTATCTGACAATAAGCTTTTGTCTCAAAAGTAGAAGGAAATAATGTTTCCTACTATGTGCCAAGTTTACCTACTAGAAAAAAAGAAAACAAAAATTAAACCAAACAAAATGTTCTGTGGCTCCTGTTCCACATCAAATCAAGAAACATGTAGCTAAAGATTTAGTCACAACAGCCGAGCAGTAAAGTTTCACATTTACTCACAGCCCCAATCCTGTTTTGATTAAGCAAAAGGTAACCATAAAAACAAACAGGAGAGGAAGATACTTAACGGCCATCCTTGATTCCGGAATGATCGGAACCAGCTGCAGACAGGATACACTAAGAAGTATAGTGCTTTGTCAACACCTTCAATGAGAATAAATTTGACCTAATTAGATAAAAACCTAAAGTACAAGGATTCTGAAACTGATAGGCTTCCCCACGTGGCTCCCACAATCACTGCAGACAGCCTAAAGGAGGCACGGATTGTCCGGCATAGTGCTCAACATTGCTATGTGTCATGAGCTCTTAAATAAAAGGCCAAAGATTATAACCGGAGGGTGAAAACTGAGTGTGGACACTCATTGTTTGTGACTCACCATCCATTCTTAGTTCAGTCAAGTTAAACTGTGTGAGTTATAGCCAGAGCGGCTGTGTGAACCCTGGCTCTGCCACTTCGTAGCTGTGTGAACTTAATCTCTCCGTTTTAGTTACCTCATCTGTAAGATGAGAACTTAATTCTACCTCTCTCAGGGCTATGGTCAGGTTTAGGTATGTTAATACATGCCAACACACAGTACGTACTGGACTATTAGCTGTTATTACTATCATCATTACTACTAGCACTAGTAGTATTATTATTACTACTACTATTTTTTTCACTCCGCTTCCAAACATCAATATCTGGAGTTTCCTCCCTCAGTCTCATTCCCCATTTTCAGCCCTGTGATTCTGTGAGCACCAGGAGTGGAGCCTGACTGGCTTAAACCCAGCAGCATATCTCACTTCACCCAGGTCAGAGAGAAAGCTGAGCCTCGTGGGGGATGTGCTGAGATACACTCTCTCCTCCCGACCAGAAGAAGTGAAGCTCACCTTCATTGTGGCTGTGGAGTGGCCTGGAGGTGCCGGGGGCCCACTTGTAGAGCCTGAGGGTGGAGCCGACCCAGAAATAGGAGGCCAAGAAGGGATCCCAGCGGCAACATTAAGTTCTGGATCAGTCACACCCAGAGCCAGCTTCCCTGGGATGTTCAGTTACACGACTGTAAATGCCTTTTAGGTCAAGCTAGTTTGGGTCCAGTCGTGTTCCTAGATTTTTGTATATTCATAACTACCTTCTATAGATATATAATTAATGTCTTTATTTAAAAGACAAAATGTTATTAAATGAGGATTCTCTCAGAGTCTACACAAATAGGGGCTCAAGTGACTTGCATGTAGTTCTTAATTATGTGTCTTAGTCCATTTGGGCTGCTCTAACAGAATACCATAGACTGTTATAAACAACAGAAATTTATTTCTCACAGTTCTGGGGGCTGGGAAGTCCAAGATCAAGCGGCCAGCAGATTCAGTATCTGGTGAGAACCAACTTCCTGGTTCATAGATGGCCATCTTGTTGTTGGGTCTTAACAATAAGGGGAGTCTTTTCCAGGGCATTCAACCTGAAAGCCACGTGTCCTTTCCCGTAACGACTCCATCCATCCTCTGCCCATGGTTGCTGGGGTTAAGTCATGAAAGACTTAAATTTTCTTCCTTCCCTTGTCCTGAGGATTTTAATAGATTTTTTTTGAAGGAATTTTCTTTCCCATAACCCTCTCTCCACTTATCCCACTGGGAGTTAGTTTCCAGATCTTTGCTCTCAGTCTCTATCGTGCACGAACACCGAACCTGAGGTTCGAGCTGTGGTCTTATTTTAGCCCTGGTAGTCTCTATGTCTCTCTTTCTTCTGATGCAGGTGATATCTAGACACAAATTAATTAGCCAGTAATTTAGGAATATTTAAATAATTCAGCAAGTTTGATCAGACACATTAAGTCCCCAGGGTAGAATTGCATTTCCCTCTGCATTTAGTGTTTCACCAACGAAGAGTTGGTCAGTAACCTGCAGGCTCTCAAGAGGACACATTTTTAGGTTTAATCCAGTGACAACAACCAAAATGCCTCCATGGACACAACAGAGCCCCAAGTCTCCTGCTATTGTTGAAAGGCCCTTCAAGTCCTCAGTCTATGCATTAATTTTTTCACATGGCAACAATGCATCCTAAGTAGAGGACAAATTTTGAATTGTTTTCTAGCAGGGGTGGAAAATTTATGTCAATCTTTGTCACCTGTCCCTGTAGTTCACACAAGCAAAAAGGACAGCAGGTTGTGGCGTGGCCCTGACTTCACAGAAGTTCAGCCTGTGGCAGTGACACTGTGAGGCTTCCCCACCCAGAAAATGACCAATCCAATGACCTTAGGCTTCTTGGGCCCATATCACTAACCAGTTGAAATAATCATCAAGGATCTTTGTTTGACTCCACCCCATGGCTATTTCCACAAGCTATTCCCTACTCCATGGCCTTGATGGAGGAACAACCCAGCACAATCTCAACCTCAAACTCCTCCACCTTCCAAAACACACCTCTCCAATCTGGAAGATCAGGGATCAAGGGGAAATTTCCTTCTAAACTATTACCTAACTCCTGATTTTCTGGATAATGGGAAAGTGAAATGTCCCTAGCCTCTGGATTTCTATGGAGGGAGACCAAAAAAAGATAGTCAGATCACCCATAGGACTCTCTTGCTCTGGGACGAAGTTTTGTACTCAGAGTTAAGGTATACAATAGTGAAATGCAGAAGAAACACACACATACACCTTTACCATTACCGGCCAAATCAGCCTCATCTGTCCTAGAACAGAAAGAAGTCCCCATCTGCCCGAGATTTGCAAGTAACCTACTTCTATCAGAATTAAGAGATTTGGCAAAGAAAGAAAAGCCCTCCAAGCAAGAAAAAAAAAGCCATTCTAGAACAATAAAAAGATCATATCCAAGAAAATGTGGCCAATATATGATTATGATATGATATGATATGATATGATATATGATAACATGGGCTATAACCAGAGGCTGAGTGCAGGTAGTCTGACAGATAACAAAAGCAGGTACATGAGTGTCCCCGATGGCAATGACTCACCCACCTTAGAGAGAGGTTGTTTCAGTCCAGACCTATCCTAGGACAACCTGTTAAGTTTTAGCAGTGCCCTGAATGATCTTGAGGTTTAGGCCCAGTGAGAGATTTGGGTCAGAGCCCCTAGAACTATGCAGCCCCTCCTGCCTCACGCTATACCCACCACCACTGAAGGCTGGACATCGTATTAGCCCCAGAGAGGGCTTTCTCTGGACTGGAGTGACTCGTGACTAGGCTGGGCATCCCAGAATCATAGCGACCACAGCACATCTGACGTTCAAAGACTGGAGTCAAAACAGTCTCCTAACTAGAGGCTACTCCAGAATCAGAGTATCTGGTCCAATTGCATGATTTCCCTGTGTGATTCCTAATTTCGAGAATAAAAGAAGGAAAAAAAAGAAGAAGAAAAGTCTGGGCTTTTTTATTAAAGTCATACTAGAACTGGAAGTAATCAGAGGAGTCGGAATTTTATGCAAAAATGCTCAGTTGGCATTTGGGAAAATTCATGTGAGGCCAAAGCTCGGAGGACAGGAGGGAGCCAAGGAATTAAGATCTCCTGGAAAAAGCAAGAAGTATCACCCAACAAGATTTCACCATGTTCTGGTAAGTTTGTGTAAACTTGGTGCTTGAGGTAAACCAAATAATTAATGGCTACGAAACCACCACTCAATCATGCACATGGCCCAAGATCCAAAAGTACAGGCATCTGGTAAAGAATCTTCTAGCAAATGGTCTTCATACCACTGCTCAATTCATACTTATAAACCTTCGGAATTAAAGTATCTTCTTGATCATTCTTCCTGGGCACAATTCTGTGGATTCATTGACTTATAAGAACAATGCTGAATTGTCTTTACTTTTTTCTTAAGATTCTTTTACTCTGGTCCAGATCAAACTTTTAATATTTAAAACAATTCTCACATGGATAACATGATCCATATAATTAGCAGGTTATTAAAACTTTAAAATTTTTTTGCCACTTTCACTAGGGTGTCTCAAACATTTTTCCCTATAATATTCAATTTGGGGGGCAGTAAACAGTGATGAAGCAAGTTCGTTTTGAGAAATATAGCCCACATTCTCAATGGCCATGAACCATCTTTGCGTATAATCCAGTCTGGTAGATGTACCAATCTTTTAAGTTAGAGTAAAGGACTCACACTGGCTACTTCAAGTCTCCTAAATGTCTCAACTTGCAGTTCACATAGCAATCATCAGGGGCTTAAATATCTGTGTCTGATGGCGCAAAGTTTAGGTTATACACAGGTGTAGCAAAATTTCACCTGACCCAATTTCTCAATTTTTTTCTAGGCCAAGTGTTCGGTAGGCTGGTGCATATTTGTAATGTAGGAATACAGGCTGGGCAGTCATGTTTGAGAACTCCGTATTTGAATGGAGCGTTTACTCCACACCACATTTACTGCCTGATCTCAGGGACAAGGCCAAAGTCAGAATTCCCTCAAAGTTCTGCCGATCACATATCATCACGTGCTCAAAGTGGTCTTGCTCATCTTCAGGATGGGGTTCCTGACACTGCCAATCACTCCTTCACCTCCTACAACCTTCATGCTCAAGCATTTTTTCTAAAAGAAAAACAAGTTTTCAAGTTGCAATTTTATTATCACGTATTCCATATGTTTCAAGTAGATTAAATGAAAATAAAACTATATAAATCACATGCAGTCATAGGTGTCTTTAAATGGTTCAGAATGGCAATAAACATAAACAATTCAACTTTCATATTGCTAACTTAACCTCCACGAAACTATCTCTGGATGTCATTTAGGCTATTCAACAATATTTAGCTCTCTCCTTCCTGACATGGTAGGATTATAATTCTGACCCTGTTGAACCTAGCATGGGCATGTGACTTGCTTTGGCCAAGGAATGTGAGCAGAAGTGTCACTTCCAGGAGGAAGCTTTAAGAGCCAATACCACTTCACCACATCAGTTTCTTCCTCTGCCATGGTGATCATCAATATTCTCCATGTGACGGCTCCACCAGCCTAGATCCTTGAATGAAGATGACAAAAATACACAAAATAGATACCGTGTAAGCAATAAATACATGTGTTACTTTAAACCGTTGAGCTTTGGGAGTTGTTTGCTACAGCAGCATAACCTACTAGATATGCCACAACCTGACTGAGACTCCACTCCTTTATAGGAAAGAAACACTGGGACACTAAGCACAATGGCTAATGTTACTATAATCCAAAGCACAAGAAATTTGGAGATGTATCTATTATACAGCAGCATATAGATACAGATATATATTTTTTTGATAGCCACTTATGAAACTACTGCTCTCTCATCCCCTCCATAAAATAACCTCCTCAAATCAATTGGATAATCTGAATTGTTAAAAATAAGTGCTCAAAATCTCAAAGAAAGGGAACTCCCCCATCAAAAAAGTGCTTGACCCATTTGTCAAAATCATTTACAGAGTACCACTTCTTTTCTAAGACCAAGTACGTTAATCAAAGGCAGGGCTTCAAAGGGGCTTCATCTCGAGTGACCCAACAGACAAATAAATTAGCTGCCAAGTGCTCCTTTGTAATTGAAGAGGGCCAGGCTGACCCAAGGGGAGAGGACTAAATCACAAAGAGAACCATCCACGCAAAAGCAGCATTTGGGGACCTGGAACAAACCAATAAAGCTGTCCCACACACTCTCATTTCCAAGAGCGTGAGCCAAGCACATGTGTGTTTATTCACTAATAAGAAGATGCAAACATCCCACATCTGATTGATTTCTTATGTGCTACAACCATAAAAATGTTTGTGTCTGCAATACGCGTTTGCGCATAGCGCTCAAATGCGGCAGCTTGTAAACCCGATCACACGTATTACACCTACGATCTGCAAAAAAGTTTCCCTTCGGAACAATGCAGCTCTGGAAGGTTCTCTTCTTTATTGCAGGGACGGCTTGCTTAAGGTTTCTCATTTAAGTATGTGAGGAACTGTCCATTTTTAATTTACAGAGCTTTTAACTGTGACTCAGTGAGGGATGATGTCATATGTTATCCTACAACGGCTGGTGCGGTTCTCTCTGCTCACTTAAACCATTCCCTCTGTTTCTGTGGCAGACAGTCCTCCCCAGTTTCCATCCTTTCGTCAGCTTCTTCCCAGCCAGCCACAGGCAAACAGCCTCCCCAGCAGTGGATGAAACAGGAAGTCTGACAGCTTGAGTCTGCAGTGGGACCCCTGGTGTTTTCCCACTCCATGTCCTGGCAGCGTTCCCCAGAAGTACAAACACACACACACAGAGCTCCCATTGTTGCAGCCTTCCCCGGCCCACTGATCCTAATATGGAATGCAGCAGGAAACCCATGATTTCCTGACACTCGGCAAGCTGGAGGAAGCAAGGGGAAACTCCATTAAAAAGCTCAGCCTTCCTCCATGTTAGATGTGAAGTGGAAAATGGGGACGATTTAGCAAAATTCCACCGTGTCTTCAGCCGGGGTGGAGAAGGGGGAGAGCAGAGTGAAACCCTCAAGCTGTTGAAATTTCCAGACTGCCAGGAAGCCCCGAGAATTTGGTGAAAATGAGGGTTTCTTAACTCAAACTGATAGGGAAAAGGAACAGACCCTTTTACTAATTCTCTCAAGTGTGTGTTACCTTTCTTTACCAGTATGGTAAGCAAGAGGGCATATGCCAGCTGCCTCGGACGAGTCTGTACCATCCCAGGGACTCAAAGTAAGGCAGAGTGATCTGGAGCCTGCTGCTCGCTTCCCGCCGCTTCATGGGATTCGGGAGAAGCAGGAGAAGCAACAGCAGCAGCACAGTGAGAGCAGCTGGAGCCGCAAGAATGAACTGCAAGGAGGGAAATGACAGCAACTGTGGCTGCGGGGGCAACGAGGAGAAGAAGATGCTGAAGTGCGTGGTGGTGGGGGACGGTGCTGTGGGGAAGACCTGTCTGCTGATGAGCTACGCCAACGACGCCTTCCCGGAGGAGTACGTGCCCACTGTGTTTGACCACTATGCAGGTAAGAAAAGGTGGAATCTGGCCCTGCAAATGGGTGAATGGTGCGGGAGGCGGCACCCCAACTTCAGAGGGGCCTGGCTTCTTTCCAATATCAGTTTGGGGTGTGGGCCTGGCAGTAGCATATCATACAACCAAGGACTTTGCTGGAATTGTTAGAACATTTGTACATCAATTTGTAGTGTAACACTTTTTTTTTTTTTTTTGCTTTTAAATCAAGTGAATAACACTGGGGACATTTCCTGAACTACCCTCTAGGCTTTAGGACCAGAGATTTTATTCAACATTTGCCCGAAGATTCATCACCTTTTTATTGTGAACATTTTAAAATGTAATGTAATTACATCTCAATTCTTTTTTACAAAAAAAAAAATCACCGCTAACCACACAAATGGTGAAAGAAGTGTTCTTGCCACTTTTCATATATTCATCTCATGTCATCTGTAAATGAAAATGCTAAGATTAATAAACAGTGGAACTCATTTTTCTATACAAATTAGTGCTGTATTACTATACTTTTATTTTCCTGGAGTTGTAGATGGAGGGAAAAGTATTACAAAGGTTTAAATATCTGTTAGGTAATCTATATCTTGAATTAAAAAAAAATCTTAAACTGATATGTCTTTAAAAGTAAAAATAAGGATAAAAGTAAAATTTGAATCATTTTAAAGTATGTCCCGTAAGGAAAAAGTTGGGCAGGAAATATTTTAAAGCATGAAAGTTAGGATAGTATAGTCACAACTTAATTCTTTCAGTTATATTTTTTTATGTTCTAAAGTTTGTGGATGTGCTTGTCAGTGTGATAGCTTATCCCAATTTTTCCATTTTGACTCTCACTTTTTTTCTTAATTTCCAAAATAAATCTTACTAAGTTTCTCAAGAACAAGTTCATGAAATTCTTCAAGTTTACCCTAGCCTAGATTTTATAACTTTTTTGAACATAGTGATCAGCTTGGTAAGTGATCAAAGATTTGAGATTTTATAAGAGGAAAATTTCTCTCCCTTCCACCTTGGCTTTGGGTCGGGTTCAGCGAGGGGAAATGGCCCACAGGAAACCTGTGTGAGTGTTGGCTTTGCTGTGTGGCCACAGAAGATCCTCTTTCTGTAGGAAGTAGCTTCTTTTCCAGAGCTAAACAATCACCTAAGTCCCCTCCTCCTCCTGCATTTACTTGATTTATGACAGTATTACACAGCAGAGAGAGAGAGAACCACAGTAAAAACAGTATCCATTTCCCAGGGTTTTCTATATTTGTAGACATTAAGAACAGGTTTGAATGCTGGCTCCCTTAAGCTTTTCTGAAAATATAATGACTCTGCGCAGGAGAGAAAATTTTATTGAGAACAGAATAAAGAGAAGAACAGGTAGACTTTCACCTCGAGGGAAAACACTAAGTATACAATTAGGGGGTCTGCAGTTTAAGAAAGTTGCTGGGGTACTAGAGCAGTAAACATCTTAGCCAAAGTTGTCTATTCTGCACCCTCTTTCTGGCTGGAAAGGGAAATTGGCTGGGACCTAATTTCAAAATTTTTAGATCAAAGGTGGAACCCAAAATCTACGAAAGGGAGAGATTTCAAGTGCTTTGAAAATTATGCCTCCCATCCCCATCTACTGGGTGAACCAATTATAGTGTAGTGTCAGGAAGAAAGAGGATAAAACCATCTTTGGAGATAAAGTTAGCCTATAAAAAAAAAATACCACTAGATTCCACTAGGATCAAATTATTTTATATTTCAATTGTGTACATACTTACTGTTATTTGAGCATCAAAGCATCTTAAAGATTTTGGCTATTCTATGATTTCAGCTCTCAAGAAATCACAGCTACTGAACCCGAAGCAATACTTTGCAGATAGTAGGCATTCACAAACGTTGCCGCTTTGATTTACACTCTGTACCTTTTTAAGTACACAATCATCTCATGTGCTTTCAGTTAGGTTATAGACGAAATGAAGACACGAGACACAGGAGTCTAGGATCGTAATGAAGTGGACATTTCCATTAGTGGAGGGATCTTCTCCATCACAAAGACTCTAACTCCTTTTACCACCACCCTCCCCATGTATGAGCTGACCGAAGCTAAAACTTTACACAGTCACATGAGAATCTCCAATCAGTTGTAAAAGAACTAACACTCGCTTCTCCATGTAGAGAAGTACCCAGTATCCAGTCCCTGGGCCCCACTGGCCCATTCTGAAATGACAACCTGCAACTGGTTTCCTGAGTCTTTAGAAAATTGCAGTTGAAGTCAAAGAGAGCCTATCTCTTGAAAAAAGATTTTTCTCTAATAGTCGCCCATCCCAGGAAGGTAGAGAAATAATAGTATGGATAGAAGTACTACATACTGCTCAAGATGGTGAGCCCTGAAGCCAGATGGCCCAGTTCTAATACTGGCTCTGCCATTGCTGTGTAGCCTTGAGCAAGTTACTTAAATTTTCTGTGCGTCAGCTATCACAAATGAAAAAAAGGGACAATAGAGGTATTAGGATTGTTTGTGAGAATAAAATAAATTTACACATGTAGTTTTTAAAACAGTGCCTTACACACAATAAGTGTTAGGTACATAGTAGCTATTCTTATTAAAATAAGATCTCTACATTTGCACACAGCTATGAAAGGGAATTAAAATGTAATTAAAACACAAAGAATACAACAAGGAAAAATATAATCCCAAGAGTATTCTCCAAATGGAGCAGGGTGTGATAGAGTGTGTGTATTGTCCTTATAATATAGGAACCATGTGTACTGATACTTGATAAATATGGTATATTAAAAATTGATAACTATGTCTACATGGAGTAATAGTAGTGGGATATTCGCTTGGAAGAGGAACTATTATTTTTGCATAAATGATTGTAGAAAAATCAACAATCAGTAGATTTTTTTGTTTTATGAATCTTAGCTATTTTTTCTTCCTCCCACCTACCAGAATCCAAAAGTGCACCTCCTCTATGTAGCCCTCCTTGACTCCCCAAGGAGAGTTCTTTGCTCCATCTTTAACCCATCTCCAGATATGTGTTAACATTTTTAGAACACTCTTCTACCATTGTACAGCAATTCGTCTGTTTCCATCTTTTCCCACTCCCACTGTGCTGGGAGCTCGTGAGGAAACGGTCATGTCTTGCCAAATCCAGTGTTCAATTCTCACCTTACTTGATCTCTCAGAGACTTTTCTTATGGTTTATTGCTATCCTTCTTGAAACACTTTCTTCACTTGGTTTCCGGGACACCACACTCTCCTGGTTTTTATTCCCCTCACAAGTAAATCTCTCTCCATCTCCTCTGCTGCCTTCTCCATCTCTACCCAACCACTGAATGTTGGCATACCTCAGTCCTCAGCCCCATGATCCTCTTCTCTAGTTACGCTCAGGCCCTGGTTGATTGTATCTAGTCTCATGACTTTATATCTTACTTATACGTTGACAACTCCCAAATTTATATCTTTACCCCCCAATACCTGTCTGAGACCCAGACTCATATATCTGTCTATTTGGATATCTAATAGGCATCTCAAACTTAACCTGTACAAAACAGAGCTTTTTAATTGCCCCAATCTACTCCTCCTCTAGTCTTCTCCATAGAAGTATGTAACCACTATCTTCTACCCAGTTGCTCAGAATGAAAACTGGTATTATCCTGAACTCCTTTCTTCCTTGGACGATACACCTCTCCCTCTCCATTCAAACCGTTAGTTCCTATTCTTTCCTACTACCAATCTGCTCAATGCTAAAAATACATCTCAAATCTGATCACATCTCACCACCTCCATTCCCTTCACACTTGTCCAAGCCACCATCCTCTCCCATCCAGACTGCTGTAATTGCCTCTCAATTCCCTGTTTCCTATCTTGCCCCATGTAGTCCAGTTCTTCACACAGCTGGCAGAGGGACTATCCACAGCCCCAAATCCACCAATTGCTTCCCCTCACACTAAGACTCCACCATTTATCATGCTCTATGAGGCACTCCATTGCTCGGTCCCTGTTAGCTCTCCAACTTCATCTCCTAACACTCTTCTCTTCAGTATTTCTGCTCCAGCTACACCAGCCATCTCGCTATTCCTCAAACACACCACACACCTTCCTTCCTTAAAGACTTTGCACTTGCTCTTCCACCAGCCTGACACTATTCCCCCAGATCCTCCTCTCCTACAATTGACCACATTATTTAAGATATTCACACACACAAACAAACACACATGCACACAGAGTTACATTTTTATTCTGCTACATCTTTCTTTATAACATTTAACACTACCTGACATTATACTTATATCTATTTGCTTACCATTTTTATCCCATACTGGAATGTAAACTCCAGGAAGTCAAGGACTTTGTCTTAGTCACTGCTCTATCCCAAGCTTCTAAAGCAGAGCCCAACACATAGTAGACTCTCAATAGACAGTCACTGAATAAGTGAACTAGCACGTCTTAATCGTCCTCCTCCCTCTAGTACTTAGGTAATTCCTGGTCCATTAAAAGTGAGGAATAAATGAACAAATTTCTGGTTCAATAGATATCTCTTCAGGAATAAACATATAAAAATATTTATTAAATTTATTATACTTTTGAACTATTTTGTTCACACTTTAAATATCATTTTATCTCTACTGAAATTGTAATACAGCATTGAATTTTCTTGACCTAATTGGCCAATGTCACGTCTATTGAATAATGTAAGTCTACAGTTTGTACATTTTATTTGTGAACAGATGGGATGTACTCAAATTGCTCCATTTGCATTATATTCAAAAACCTACCTAAATCTTGGGTGGCCCACTCAAACACTTTTAGTTCTTATATAAAAAGTATATTCCAAAGCAACCCCAAGATCAACTAAGGGCTAGGGCTAAAAATTGAGGGCGGTGGGATGAAGGTAGAAAAAGTCACTCATGCCTTTTCCAAGTGTGCCTAAGAAGCATCCCTGGGCCCTGCTTCCTACTTCCTTCCAGGTTGACTCAAGTTGTCCTAACAACCTTTAGAGTTTTCCCCACTTACCGTGGAACAACCACATTTCTTCTCCCATCCTATCTTTGTTTCTGTTCTTCTTATTGAGGAAGATTGTCCCTTAGCTAACATCTGTGGCAGTCTTCCTCTATTTCGTATGTGGGACGCCACCACAGCATGGCTGCTGATAGGAGGTGTAGGTTCGTGCCCAGGATCCGAACCCTGGCCACCAAAACAGAGCATGCTGAACTTAACCACTAGGCCATGGGGCCGGCCCTCCCATCCTGTCTTTATCTTATCTTTAGCTTTGAGTTTTGCAGCAGGCCTCTCACTAGTAAAGTATTATCAGTTAATGTTTCAAATGACATAAGGATAACACTTCCATTTTGAGTTTGGTTAGACTGTATTTGAATTAGATTATATCTGTGGTTGTATGATTATGTGCATGGGCATGTAAAATTAGCCCATTCAAGTGGAAACCTGTGCGTAATATACCTCATTCTCCATACCTCATACCTCCGTTTTTTATTCTATCACCCATCCCTCCTAGAGTTTGTCAAAAACCACCTGTGTTTGGAAATTCATTTTAAGTCACTATTTTCAAACTCAGGCTGCCTGTGCAGGAAATTAACACAATTCATGGAAAGGGGGAAAAAATCCAGTTGTTCTGTCAGCAAAGTGAGATGTAAAAGGAACTTGTTTTCACAGAGAGCTGAAAGACAGTTCTAACTTTTTCCACTTAGTTGAATGGTGATCAGCTCAAAGTAGACTCCAACACAACGTTAATAGCAAGAGCAAGGGAGGAAACTAGGTCCAATCCACAGGGGAAAATAACGTAAAAAATAAAGAGTGCATAAAAAAAAAAACCCAGGCCTGTAAAGAGTTGGGACATAGTTTTGCCCGTTTGGGAATATTTATTCAGGAGTTTCTCTTTTGCTCTTTCTGAAGACACTTGAGAGTCCCCAGAGAATGGATGAGATTCTGTTTTTGTAAGCCAAACAGAAACCTAAAACAACTCTCATGGGACTATGAAATAAATCATTAGGTTTTCAACTTTATACAAAAATATAAAAGAAGTTTGTGGAAGAAGAGACAAGAATGGGCCAGCTGAATCACTCACTCTGCTCCTTCTAAAAGCAACCATGCTCAAAAGCCCCAAGTCTCATAGGTATCCAACTCCCGATATCTCTTTTTGAGGCAGTGTAATGTATGTCTGAAGCTTTTTCTGGACTCTTGGAGGCCACACAAAAGGTGCAGTGACAGGAATTATACAGATAGTTACTTCCACGTTCTACATTGTGATGCTTATGGGAGCAAGTACATTCAGAGGCATTGGGAGTGGAAATCACACTCCAAAACCCAAAGCATACTGCAGAGATGATAAAATGTGAGCTGCATCTCTTAGGAGTAGGAAAGAAGAACAAGAAAATTAAGTATCTGTGACAGAGTGACCCAAGAAAGCCATGCTCCCAGGACTGGAAACCGCATCTGCAGTTCAGAATCCTCCTGCATTCCAGCTTTAGCTGGTGACAAACCAAGCACTGTGACCAACAGAGGCTTCCGTGGACAGGGTCCCTGTGATCAAGACTTTTAGTTCCACGCAGCCTGGCTCCCTTCACTGTCCAGGCTAGAAAATGCTTCATAAATTTTACTACCTAACTGCCCATTGAGGTTGGGCTTCAGGTAAACAGTATTTTATTTCTGAGACAGCTTTTTCAAAATCTGCTCTCTCTCTCTCTTCTTGTGGGGCAGTTAGCAAATTTGGCTCAGAAATGGTTCAGCACATTGGACGTCTATGTTTTGGGATATAGTTGGCTTATTCTACAAAGGCAGCATGAAGGTGAGCGAAACATAAGGCCTCTCAGGAAAGGACAGGTAAGAAAATTCAACAGAAAGTGTCTCCCTCAATCCTGAACACCGATCGTAAGGGTCTATGGAGGCCCTACTCTCTGTATAACAAAACAGGTTCTGATAAGGCTGAAAACTTAGTTTGCCACAAACAAAGATCCATGCCACCACTTGGGTTAGTTAATAGAATCCAAGCAGTAATTTTCTGGGTGTAAGGCAGTCAGGATAAATTCCATCAAGAATTCAACAGGGACCAACCGTGAGTCACAAAGTGGCCTGGCATCATTCCTGAATACTTTCAAGTCTACCAATTTTTTGGATGTGCCCAATTTTCAGGAAACAAAAGGTGCTGATTCATGTGGATTCACCCAGCATTTTATCTGGGTTCACAACACAGCCTTTATTTATGGTGTTCTCCATTCCCAATCTCAGGATGAAATCCATTATGGCCACATGTGATCCTACAAGCAATGTGGTAGTATTAATTATGAAACTCAAATGCCACTAGAATTTGCATTAACACAAATAGCAACAGCTATTCACTACATAGTCCTTGCTATGATTCACGCATATATGAAATGTTTTCATACATTGATTCATTGCCTCCTCACAATGATCTTATGAGCTGTTATTATTTTCCCAGGTCAAGGCACAAAGATATTCTCCAATTTGCCCAAGTAATTCCTATAATTGAGTGAGTGGAAGTCATGAAACAGTAAGCAATGTAAGTGTATAGGTTTATAACTAATAACATTAATCAAACAGCTGCTGTTAGTCAGGGTATGCTAGCCTGCTATAACAAACAGACCCACACATGTAAGGGATAAACATATTGGCAGGTGTTTCTTGCTACTGTCATGGTCCTGGGCAGGTACTCAAGTCAGTGGGGCTGCTTTCCTCCACGTGGCCATTTAGGGACCAGGGTTCTTTCCATCTTGTGTCTCTGCCATCAACTAAGATCTCATCGTCATTTGCATCCAAACAATCTAATGAGAAAGAACGTGGAGAAATTTGAATGTAAAGTTTTCTGCTCTAGGCCTGGAAGTGACAGATGTCACTGCCAGTCACACTCCATAGGGTAAAACTTAGTCACAAGGCCACACTTCACTCTAAGAGAGGCTAGAAAATAAAGTACACCTACTTTCCCCAAGGAGGAAAGAATGGATTTTCATAGAAACTAGCCATCTCTGCCTGCATCACACTTTCCAGCCACCAAATATCCTGGCACACTTTTTCCCACATGTAAAACAAGCCCACCCTTTTCCCAAGAGGACTGCTAAGAGTCCCATTCTGTCACTACACCAGGTCAAAGTCCAGAGTCTACAGGTGATTCACGGTCCTTTCCATTTGATGGAGATGTAACTCCTTGTGGTTCAATAGATGATTCGTTATCTACCCATATACAAAATCACCCCTTAGACTGTGGTAGCACAGGGATGGGATAACCAAAATATTCAAACCTCTTTCAGAAAAGGGAAGAATGGAAGACACATAGCAATAATAGAATCCTGATGGCAAACACTGGGAAGACCCCCTGCCCAGGCAGGGTCGGGGAAGTTTCTTGAATTGACTCTGATGCTATTCTCTAGGAGGAGTTCTTTCGCCCCTTATTCTCAACTTTCCCTGGCTCGGGTCTTCGAGAGGTCCTTCTTCCTCGTCCATTATCCCCCATGACACACATCTGAACTGGGCCTTAGCGGGTATCTGTTTCTTGTAGGCTGCACAACTTTCATAGCCTCTTCTAGCTTGTGCAATTTGGGGGACTCAAGTGTTGTTTTACAGTCATAAGCATATTTAGTCCAAGTTTGGAGTTTCTTTGGAAATACACCTCTCTCAAAAACTTACCAAGTTTCTGGTAAATTCCATTCCAGTATCCACATCCAAGGCCAAAGTGTGTCTTCCTTAGACATACTTCTTAAACATACTTTATTTGTCTGCTTCCTCTAGCCAACGCCTTTTACTCTCAAATTAGCAACAGCTACCTAGAAGTCACGTGAAGCCGTAGGCTTAGATGGGAGGGCAACACCCTAGATTTTATCTTTGACACAGGGACGACTCCCTGTTTAGACAGAGGAATGGACATTTGTTGCTCAAATTCTTTTTTAATTGTATCTTCTATTTATGGAATCCAAAAATAATCAATATCCTGACACTATAAGGCCGTTAATATCTGTGTGCTATCAGTCTCTACTTAAGAAACAACCAATTCAGCTCTTCTCTTCTTGTAGCGCCTTGTTAAACACAGTAACAGTTAATGTACACTAACATTCTGGCTTTTCTCAATCTTTTTTTTGAGTGCTAGAGATTCAGTAGGACGTAGGTTTACCTTCCAAGTTTCACAGACAATAGTTTTACAAAATGTTTTGCCATAGAATAAGATAGATCTTTGTCTTTCTAGCCTGTTCTGTTCTCTTATCACCTGCCATTTAATGGCTAAGCCAATAGTACACTTTTTTTAGGTTTTTGAATCATGGCGCCACACTAGATAGGCTAGGATGCTGTAACAAACAGACTCAAATATACAATGATTGAGACCATTAGAATTCTATTTTTTGCTCATATAACAGAGCTGGGCAAGTGTTCAGGTTGGTGAGATGGTTCTGCTCCATGTAGTCGTTCAAGGATCTACTTTGTTCCATCTTGTTACTCTGCTATTGCATACAGCTTTGTAATGCTCTACTAGACAGCGGAAGAGGAAAGAATATGGAGGAGTTAGGGCAAAGGGGTGGTGTGGGTCAGGTCCACAAGTGGCATCTATTCACATTTCATTGGAGAGAATTTAGATCCTAGGCCACGCACAATTGTAAGAAAGGTTAGCTGTATAACCAAAGAAATGGTGAACAGATTTTAATGGACATTTAGTAAATGTCACCGCAATCACTAAGTTGAAATTTCTTATAACAAATACGATAGACCCATAAACCATATAAATTGCCCTAAGTACTATATTTAATTAGGTGTTTAGTCAACTACATTCAACTACAAATGACGCACTTGTATTTCCCAAATTTGCCTGGTCATCAGAAAAACCTGCTTGTTAAAAATGCAGATTCTTTGGTCCATGCCAAGGCTGCTATACCAGACCCACTAAGAGAAAGAGCTGTAAACATAAATTTCAACAAGAATCCTAGGCATTTCTTCTTAGGTGGAACCTATCAAATTGCCATTTTGTAGTTGAAAACCATTTGGATACCATAAGTTCATATAGTGGTCCATCTAATATAATTTAGTAAGTTCAGAAAACTTTTTTTAATGTTATGAAGATGCCTATAAATCAAGTAAAGAGAAACAATTTTGTAATCAACCATCAATCAATGAAAAGGAATTTAAAAATAGATAGTGGCCGGCGGCACTTAAGTTCGCACGTTCAGCTTCAGTGGCCAGGGTTCGCCGGTTCAGATCTGGGGTGTGGACTGGCACCGCTTGACAAGCCATGCTGTGGTAGGCGTCCCACATATAAAGTAGAGGAAGATGGGCAGGGATGTTAGCTCAGGGCCAGTCTTCCTCAGCAAAAAGAGGAGGATTGGCAGCAGTTAGCTCAGGGCTAATCTTCCTCAAAATATAAAAATAAATAAATAAAAATAGATATATGTATAAATCACTTCTTGACTTGGTAATTTCTAACAGGGGGAATTATGTAAAACAGAAGAGACCTTTAAAACCTGTCGGAGGCAGCTAGCAAATTCCTAAATGAGGAACCAGAGCACCCTCAAAAAAGATCTGCTCCCATGGCTGGGATGTAGAGAGACTCTGGAAGGAAGAGCACACTCAATGCTGAGAATCAGAAAGTGTTGGGAGAGGGTTGGTGTGAGGTGGGTTGAGAAGCCTCAGAGACTCAGAGTGCAGATAAGGGGGATTGTAACACAAAGCAGAAAAGAGCGAACAGGGTAACAGGGGCACCCAGCACTGGCGGCTGGGGGAAAAGCTGCGTAAATGTGAACCACCGTTTGCTGAGCCCGCTGTCTGTAAAACAATCATCAGCACGACTGTAAGACCTTTAGAGGGGTCACTGAGGGAAATTAGAGAACACCTACTCTCATGGGAAGAAGCAAAGAAGTCTTAACAAACAGGAAGGAGCCTGGAATCCTCAGGGCGGTTTTGGTGCGGCTCTGTCTTGGACACTATTACTGCTCTTCCATATCCACCCAGCCCTATGGTTATGAAATGAACATAAACATCTGTTTCCCCTCTGCAAATCCTTCTGTTCTTCTTCATGCTTTGACCTAGCATTTGGGGAAAAGGAAGAAAGAACGAAAATGGAAAGTCGCCTGAAATTCAATTTCTCAGAGTCCAAAAAACCTTTTACTTGGGATAGAATCTGATTCCTGAAAGAAATAGCATGTAAATCCCGGGAGAGGCAGAAATTTTGTAACTGAGACTCAGGCCCCCTGATCTGGACAACCGATTGACAAGCTCTCCTGCTAGTGGAGACCAAGCCTTCCTTTGGAGTCTCTCCAGCTGTTTTAATACAAATTAGTAAATCAGGCCTCAGAATGTGATTCCACTTACCAACAAGAGAGAAACAATGCTCCGTGTGGCCTGAACATGATGAACGAGATTGCTTCCTGCTCTTTTTACCATAATTTCTATGGTTTATTAATAAAACTAGCAATTAGCTAATATTAATTGGCTAAGTATTTAATATGTATCTAACCCTATGTCACCTTTGCTATCTTCTTTGAGCCTCACATTATCTCTAAGTAGTAAGTATCTTCATTTCATAGACAAGAAATCTGAAACTCAGGGGAGTAACTTGTCCTCTGTCACAGGGTTAGGAAGTGGCTGAACTGGGATACAAACCTCTCAGCTTAAATGTTACCTCCACGGTGAGGCCAGAACACCCTGACTTAATTGGGCTCCCTTTCAAAACCTGTCTGTTTCCTCTATAGTTATTGTCTAATTTGTTTAGTTATTCATTGCTTGTCTCCCCCTGGAATGTACACTTCAGGAAGGCAGCTTCTTTCTGTCTTGTTTACTTTCATGCTCCCAATACCTGGAGTGAGCCTACAACACAATATATACCCAGAAATGTCTATTGAATGACTGAATGAATAAATAGTTGAATGAACGAATGACATCCGCAAGTCTCGCCGTCTTAACCACTGCACTGCACTGGAGTCCACACCCTGGGTGAACAGTCGGGATAGTTTTCTTTGTTCAAGTTTCATCCTCTCACATACTGAAAGAATATGTCCTAAGCATGGTGAGCTTACATTCAGAAATAGTGTATTGGCTTTGTTTAAAACTTGTAAAACAGTTTTATTTTTCTAGGAAAGAAATTCCGAAAGGTTTTGCTTCCAAATTTCAAACTTGTGAGTTCTGAGTGACTTAACTAGGAAAAAGGGTTTCCCTAATTATATTAAGGATTGCTGTTATATCTCGGTTTTTGGATGCTATATACTAGAGGGAAAAAGAAAAATTTAATTTCTTAAAGTATGTACTGTATAAGTTTTTTCCAAATAATGAGATTAGTTAAGAGGAAAAACAGTAAGTCAATAATCTCCTTAATGCATACCAGGTGTAATCTCCTAAGAATTATGAATCATGTTTCTAAAACACAACCATTCATTTACTAGAAAGTGTACTAATTTTCAGCTGATATGCTTGTAAGAAATGCAATGAACACATCATACATATTAATAATGGGGCACTTTATACTTATCAAAGTAAGAGTATTGGAAGGAAAATGGCTATGATCTCTCTCCTCTAGATTCTTCTCTGCTCATATTGGATGATCTTGTGCTGTGAGCCCTAAATGCTTCTTTCCACAGTTAAAATGAATTTCATATGACATTTGCAATAGTTCGAGCTGGTAAATAAAAGCCTTAGGAATTTTCAATAGTAAATGTGTTTTTGACCAAATTTTTCAAAAGAGGCAGAGTGAATATTAAATCTTAAATGTCAATATTCAGCACAAACTTTGCGGTAGCGGTTTTACTCTGTTCATTTCATTCATGTACCCTCCTATTAACTCTTCATACCAACATAAACTCCCTTTTGGAGAAACTGAATCTATCGCGCTGCCCATCAAATCCATTCACTCAAGTTCAGCAAAGATGGAGAAATTCTCATTATCATCCTCAGAATAATGGCTCAATGTATTTGCAGACCAAAGAAATTTTCATCCTTGACATCCTCAAACAATACACTCAGATCTTTCCAACTCCCTTCATAGATATTTGACCTATTCTTTCCCTGTTTCTAGTGGGTAGCTTCTCATGAATTCACTTCAAGTCAATCATGAACAACTCACATTTCAAATCCATAGCCAGTACACAGCAACTTCAGTAATTTTTTGGTAGGAAGGGGTATCTCGTCAATATTGTTAGGTGCAGTCCTAACACGATGTAGAAGTCTAGACTAAATAATCTTTTAGATCACCTCTATCTTTTTGTGGTATATTTTCCCTTGTTATTAGGGAGATAATATATCCTTAAATTGACAGATTTTTGCTGTTATAGGTCCCTGTGGTTACCACAGTTCACTGTGTCTTATAGTACTGAATACTCTACCATTGTAACAGATATGCTCGTCTTACCAGGATTTAGTATGTAGTAGATTACACATCATCCTGAGTGATTTTTATGTTTCATTCACCTTCTACCAGTTAACACATTAAAAGCTTCTTAAAGGTAGTCCACATCAGCCAAACATCCTATTTCACATCCTCACCAATTACCACAGATTGAATCCAGTTTCACAAAAGACATTCTATTCCAGGGTAACCTAGAATTCAGGGGATTTTCCTGCTCACAGGAAGAAATCTTAGGCTCCAAGCTATAATCAAACCCCAAAGTACCTACAAGAAATCATGAGTTATTTTGGACACTACTACATCATCATCTAACCTTAAGGATAGTAATTTACACAGTATAAAGAAATTACTTTACATTGTGTCTATTTATATATTTGGGTGCTAGAGCGATTTCCAAAATTTCAACTGATATCCAAGGGTTAGAGCTTACCGTGGTGCAGAAGGAGTGAAAGTAGGTCAGCAACATAGATTAAAAGATGCAAAGCTTTCAAAGCATCCGCACAACATTTGGAAAAACACATTTTATTTACCTTCAATGTCACAGGGAGCTGGTAAATCCATCATAGTTTTCCTATCTGATATTATCACTGCGTCAGCATTTCTATCTTTTACCGTCTCTAGAAGCCTGTTCCCTGTGAACTGAGGAAGAGAATTTCTATTCTACTGACAGAGACACTTAGCTCCACTTTTATAGCCAATATCTGATTACTCCCACAAACCCTGCAATTAAAGCTAAGAGAAAAAGAGCACCAAGTAAAGCAATTTGAGAGTGAGAAGGATCTGCCCACAGAATGATCCATTTGTCCATCAAAAACTTTTGGCATTTTTCTATTTTTGTGTAAATGATATGAAAGATGACATGAGTGGAGCCATATTAAAATAGAGCCAGAGCAGCCATTTAAAGGAAGGGCCTTGCACATCTTGTTTTCTTTATCTTCCAAAATGGATCAAACCACCAAAATTCAAAGAAGTCAGTAAGAACAAGAACATCCTGTTAGGATTGATGAAATTGGACCTCACTAATGACCAGATCTCTAACCAATCAATGAAGTGCAAGTCTAGCCTTTTGCCTGATGACCGAATGTCAAGCCAATTTATGAAATATAAACCCAGCCTTACCTCATCTAGCACCAATGGACTCTTCTTTAGTAGAACTCAGCTCATCTTTCTCTCGTTCACCCACAAAAGTTCTGAGCCCCTCCCCTGTAATCTGGACACTATTTGGGTTTCTGCCTGAATCTGTGCTCCCTGAATTGCAATTCTTTGATCCCAAATAAATATTTTAACTGGCTTCTGTTTTTGTAAGGTGACAACGAACACCAACAGCCTTTAAACAAGGTAACTGAAAATGGTGACTTCAAAGGATTTAATGAATGTTTTTCCCTTTGCGTGGTTCTTAAAATCTGCTATTGAAAGATTTATGACATACTCACGAAAGAGCATCATAAAAATTGTTTTGTTCTTATTTAGTCTTTTCATGTTCTCCTACTTTTTTAAAGGATCCTAAACTTTCTTCCGTACGTACGTTAAGAGTTTTCCTCTCCACTGAAGCACCTCTATCTGGTGAATCTACATGAAAAGGAAAGCACATCTCCTAAGAGAGAGGCAGTGTATATTAACTTGACAAGCAGCTCCTGAGAAGCCAAATTTCATGCTAATGCTATTTAAATTTTACCTTTTATTAAGGAAAAAATGGTTAAGAAACATTTTAATGGATATGTGAGAATGATAGAAATTCAGTTATGGAAATTACACTGTGATACAAGAGGAATGAGGAAGGACTGCATGTATCTTCCTTGGTGAATTAACAAGTTATTCAGAAGGAATAATGTAAGTGTACCCCTGAACAATGTCTACCAAATCTATGGAAAGAGAAAATTAAGTAAAATTTTTCTCTGTGATTCTTCAAGGACAAGGTCCTTTCAGCCCCAAATCCTTGGTATTTTTTCCACTTGGATCCATTAGGATCCTTTCTTCAGTACAGACAGTGGTCCTCCTCTATCACTCCCCAAATTTCTGCTTTTTTCTCATTTTAACATCAAGTCTCAGAAACAAGATTCTTGTATTCTGGGGATGAAGACAAGCACAGGAAATCGCTGGTCTCTGGAATCCCCAACCACGTAGCTCCATCTCACTCCCCAAAGGGAGGCACTGTTTAAAAGCAGCATCTGCTGGAGTCCTGTTCCATTAAATCAGAGTAGGTACATAAGGTGAGAGAGCTGGATGATCTTAGAAAAGATCCAAGTCTTCCCTGAATTATAAAAGATTGTGGTTTTAACTTGACTTCCCAAACTCCTTCCTCCTTCCTGCACACGTCACTCAATGGCTAAAGATAAAGAAATTTAAAGGGCAGAACTGGAATTTTTTATTAAAGAATCTGGCATTATGCCCTATCTCTAAATATCTATATTGTTGTGCTCTGTCTCTTGAGGCAATAAGATGCCCCAAGCTTTCCTTCTCTGTTGTCTCTCAGCTGTGTGAATACCCACCTTAAAATAGATGCTCTTATCCCCTCTGCCAGGCTGCTTCTTCTAATGAGGTATGGCTCCTTCCCCCAATCACACATGGGGAGAAGGAGCACTGAGTAATAAATGCTGATTATATTTCTGACACCAGAGAATGGTGATAAAGGATATAGCCCTTTTCCAGCGTCAGGAGCACAATGGATGCCCTAGTGATGAAAATTGCATTATACATCTCCATGGACACACCCAAGAAGATCGTCTTAAACTACAAAACGAGTGATTTAGGCTAGACAGGTTTAAATGTGACATTGCTGTACAATTTCCAAACTGGTTTTGGCATCTTCCCCTTCAAAGGATCTAAGATGATTTCAGTGTGAATGGACCCACTTCTTAATGGGAGCAGCCTGGTATTGTGTTGGGTCTGAATGTCAAGAGAACAAAGGCAAAATAACGCAACTTCTTCAAAAGGCATTTTGTTATTCCTTGGTCTCCTCCCCTCTGTGTATCTGGGGAACACAAAGGAACACTAGGAAGAAGAGAAGGAAGAGCATAGAATAGTACCTCCTGCTCTACGCTCACCTTTCATCGTTGAATGACAAGTGACAAGAACCAAGAACGAATAAGAGACGAATTTGGGGCTTGGGGGCAGATGAGTGGAACTTAGGTTTGCTTCTTACTGAATTTAGAGCTGAAAGCCATTTGTGAAAGTGTTCCATCTTGAAAGGACTTTCCCCAAATTTTATCCATACTGTTGAGTACAGCTGAAAAGTAGGAAATTACGGCTAGCCATCTGGAATATTGATTCTAGCAGGACCTGGTCTAAGGAAGCGATCCTATGGTCCTCTCCGTCCCTAGGGCCCCACCCATCCTCTCCGCACTGAACTTCCAGCATTGACAGACGGCTCTTCCTTAGTGTTACAGATCTCTTTTCTCACCTCCATCCAGGTTCTGCATTTATGCATGACATTTTTAACCATTGCCCTACTCTGCCATCATCCTAGGTGATCCGCAGAGGTGCAGAGAAGAGAGGAGCGACACATCCAGTGAGTTGGTTATTGCCCAATAGCCTCCTTCTATCACCCCAGATCCGTGTCTGGAGGTTACTGTCTGCAGAGTTTCATGGGAAAGTCATGAACTATTCATAAAAGCTAACTTCATACCTATTTTATCAGATAAGTGCTGGCAGCAATGTTTTCAATACGAGCTTTCCAACCTTAAATTTCATGGACACCTCTGGAAGACTGAAATAAGTGCAATCCGACACATTGTTGATCCTACCTCCGTGTGTGTGAGAGACGGAAACCCCAACTCTCTTGGTAGAAAAAGAAGGACATATATTAATATACTCCTCAGGTATTGCCCTTACACAACTCTGCTTTTCCAGGTTAGGATTCAGTCTCATCCCCACAAAATGACTTCAAAATGTTCTGTTCGTTTAAAAAAAAAAAAGATGGTATTATCCATAAAAGCTCTTTAAAAGTTTCTATAGTCTCATTTCATAGTCCAACTTTACTCTACCCTGAGAGCCTCTAAAAACTTCTTGTTGAGCCAGTTTATCAACACTGTCATTCTCTCTAACATGTAATTCTGCATGGAAACCAGGTTCTCAGAAGTAAGCTGTCTTCTTGATAACACAGTGTTGTAGGGGTTCCCAGGCTACTAATCTGTATTAGGCAAACATCCCCAAGGAATCACAAATTATATAATGTAAATGAAAGCATCTTCATGCTGGAAAACACTATCAAATGTTCTTGTTTCTTATTAGTAATAAATCACTTTATTTATTAAATGTTCTACGAGTATAGAATGACATAAGATATAATTAGCCGCAAGGTTCAGCAAAAGCATAAAACCAAACACATCCTCTTTCCCCGGGACTGCATCTCTAAGAATGCGGTTAATCTGTTTTGTTCCCTCACACATGCATAAGCGATATGGATGTGTGAGAGCCAGAAACAGGGCTCAGAACCGGAGGTCGCTGCTTCGTGTGCTGTAACTCGTGCACACAGCCTGCTTGTTCCTTTTATGGGTGGAAATGCCTCAGAACTGTTGGCATGATCTCAGCAGCAGGTGTGGGGAGGGCGTAGAAGGGTCTCCACAGTCCAGATCACCCAGCTGCAGTACCAGAAGAATCCTTTCTAACCAAGCATGTAAATCCATTTTTATGACCTTAAAAAGACTCACAATAAGACCATTTGGATATTAAAACACTCTGTTCCAAAGACATAATTGTATTTGTACTGTTTACTGTTGATGGCATACCTCAAACAATTTATTCCCTAGTGAAAAATCCAGGCCTACCTTATACCAAATTCTCAGAGTAGTTGATAAGTGCAAGTAGTTCCCATGAGGCCAGATCCAGAAGTTCATTGTTTAGAAGATTTCGCTGGTTTCTTTCCTGATTTCCCTAGCTTTCTCTGACTTCTGAAGTTAATGCTCAGCCTTATCCCATACCCCGACCTGGGGGCCTCTGACTAATTCAGTTTGTTTCTCAGCCCAATTTTGGAAGTGACTGAAGTCAATCTCCAAGAAAAGTATTTTCCCCAATTGCATCGACTATCACTTAAACTACCCTTATATAACTATCATTTATACATTTTTAAGCTATAGTTAGAAGTTGACGGAAAATAAAACTTTTCCGTTGGAACAATATAAATTGCCTCTAGCTTTCCAGGAGAGGCTTGTATTTGCTACTAGAGAAAAGAAGATAAATAATTGACTTGTAATAATCTCATCCCTATTCCCACAAGTATTGAAATCTTTTACTTCTCAAGAAATTTCGTCTCTAAAATGTCTATTGAGAGTTTGTGAAAATCAATTTAATATTTTTATGTTTACTTATGTAAAAATAATATTTCATTGGGATGTCTTATGTGAACTATAATTGCATAAATCCAGTTTTCTCCCCTTTCTGAAAACCATCCAAAAGAAAAAATGGAAAACAAAAATGCAAACTATATTTTTAGCAAAACTAAGACATAGATTCCAAAATATTTTGAAAAGGATGCCAAAAACAGCAGAATTCACAAAAGAAACAAAAGAAGAAAGTAGAAAGAAGCTAAGGAGACAGAGCCCAGCGGTAACAGATCTCAAAACTGCCCACTAAAATATGCTTTTTGAAGGTGAAGGACACACCTGGAAGAGAAAAGAACTATATCCCATGTAGTATATAAAAGAGTGCAGAAAAGAGAATAATCTGAAAGTTTTAGAAGGCTCCATAGACCTGGTTCAGATCACAGAAGCTAAGGACCTCATGAAGAATCATACAGATAAAGCCAGATACAGAAGGGGTTTATTCCAAGTATTTCAGGATAGTTCAACATTAGAAAATCTATTACTAAAATTCATCATATTAATAAGTCTAAAGAGAAGAAAGTATGATCATCTTCATGGAGATTAAAAAAGAATTATAAAAGTTAATCATTAAAATTTGATTTCAATAATAATAATAAAATAGGAAATTGATGGTATGATAGCCTCCCTTTCCTCTATAAATATGTCACCCCACCATCAAGAGGTGCGTTTCTTCCTCAACTCTTGAATCTGGACTGGTCCTGTGACTGCCTTCACCAAAAGAATGAAGAGAAATTTATTTTCTGGTACATCAGAACCCAAGATTTCCTTCCTCTTAGAACCTAACTGTCAATGATGTGAAGTCCAAGCTATATGGAAAGACTGAAATGAGAAGAACTAAGGCACTCTGGAAAAGAGCCCAAGCAGATCTCCAAGACAAATCAACCAAGTCAACACCACTGCCACATGAATGAGTGAGCCTTCTGGGAAGCTCCAACCAAGTCAAGCCCCCAGACAACTTCAGCCCAAGTTGACATAGCATAAAGCAGAGAAACTGCCCAGCCACGCCCAGTCAACCCACAGAAACATGAGATAATAAAAATGATTATGGTTTTAAGTCACTAAATTTTGGTGTGGCTTTGTATGCAGCAATAGACAACTTAAACACATCTCTTTGTGTTTGACAACTTAAACGCATATTTTGTTTACATATCTATCCTGTTCCAAGAGCCAGGATCATGCATAATGGGGAAAGACCATAAATATTTCCCCTAAGGTCAGGAATAAGTTATGGGTTCCCATGTTACCATTATTATTCAACATTTTATGGGAGGTACAAGATGCTGCACTTGGATAAGAGAAAAATATTAGAGGTATTAAAAAAAAGGGGTTACTCTCTCTCCTCCATCCATTCTTGTCTCTTTGCTGTTCCTTGAAAGCAAATTTCCCCTTAAGAGATTTTGCTCTTGCTGTTCCCACTACGTGGCAATTATGTCCCTAAAGCCATACGACTGGCTTGCTCACTTCCTTCAGGGATCTAGTCAAATGCCACTTTATCAGAAAGGTCTTCCCAATCACAATATATAATAAGGAACTACTCTCCACTTACCCTGCTTTATTTTTCTATGGAATTTATCATCACCTAATACATTGCATGCATATATGCATGCACTCACATACCACATTTCTTTATCATCCATCTATGGAGACCAGGGGCCATATCTCTAGCATTTGGAAAAATATTTGGCACTCAAATAAATATCTCTTGAGTGAATGAATGAAAAGTTACAAGGGTACAATGCTTTCACTTTCTAGTTATTTTTATATGTCGGTTCTTCCTTAATTCCAACAATTAGTTGTATCCATCTCTACCTTTTTCCTCTGATTTTATGAGTCCTTTATAGTGGATACTAGAGCATTCTTACGAATAAGAAGAGAAAAATTGACCAGTTCCATAATTCAGTGAACCCAACCATCTTGCTGGGTGACGTTAACAGCTAGTCAAATAAATCAAAATTACTGCCTTTACGACATGCCATGCTTGAACTATTGTTTTCCCCAGTTATGTGGACAAGAAAACTAGTCATGCTTTGGCAAAATTTTATCTTATAGTTATGTTGCACAGCTATGTTATGAATGGATGCACACACATGTAGGGTAGTCAAGAATATGTACTTTGGATCAAATATATCCAAATTAGACACTGAGTTCTGTCATTCAGCGGTAGTTTGATCTTGGCCAAGTCACTTAAATTCTCTAAGCTGTAACTTCTTAATTTGTAAAATGAGGATAGAATAGGACTTGACTTATCCAGGATATATGAGGATTAAGTAAGCAAATGTGTCAATATATATATCAGTGTTGAATAAATGTCAATGGCTTTTGCTATTGTTGTTGTTTTTATTCATGTGGGAGAGATACTTGACCCAACTTCTTTGTCCTTCTGTAACATCTGATCTCATAGACTGTATTTTACCTGACTATGGTCAGTTTCCAACATCCAGGGAAGAGTAAACAACACAAAATGCCCATGGACTAACCCCATATGGATTGATGTCAGTTTGTTTGGTTCTTAAGACTTTGAAGTGAGGATGGAAGTTATGAAGTAGATAAATATGAAGTTCTCTTCATAAAGAGAACAGACTGACGGGCCTGAGGCAGTGGATGATATGAAAGGACTTCCTGGGGTGCCTTCTAGATCTATGTTTTATTTTGGGGCAGGGGATGGAAGTAAAACTTCCTCATCCTGTAGGTTTCATCAAACCATTTTCAACTAGAGAGTCATTACTGCTGCTCTCAAGTAAACTCTTACATTCTTGGGCATTCAGACATACTTCCTTCTTTCCTGATGCTTGAAAAGATTAATTTTCACAAGTGCTTAGTAAATTTAAATTCAGGACAGGAAAAGTTGTCTTACTTCCCCAAAACTACATTTTGCTGATACAGCAATCTCAAGAAGGATTTAGACAAAAGCAGAAGGGAGAAAAACATATTAGGGTGCCTGGGAAGTAGATAACCAGGAAAACGAACACAGTCTATTTCTTAGAGCCACTTCATTGAAGGACGTTTGCCAAATATGGAGCCTACAGCTCATGCACAGTCGGTCCCCAGCAGGCAGCTCTTCACTGCAGTCTATATCCAAACTCAATAAACCATAGTTGGTTTAACATTGTCAGATTATTATGTTTCTCATACAACATTGAGAAGCAATAATAAATACAATGTGATTTCCGTAATCATAATAATTGTTTAAATACCTCTATTTTTCAAGTGGTGAGTCTACCCATTTGGTTGTGTGATTAAACAGTTATTATTATCCTGACCCTCTTTCACAATGGAGTTTCCTCCCAACCCCAGCTGAAGGATGGGGAAACAATGAGATTCTTGGTCCTCTTATCTCTTAAGACACATCCATGAGTTTTCTCACTTATTCAAAAGATGAGGCCAGTAACCAAAGGATAGCTGAGTCATTCCAAGTTGAGGAAAATGTGAAGATCCTGAAAACTGGGATATAAAAAAGAAATGGGAAAGTTACCTGGGAATTTAAAAACTAGGGTGTTTTGTATTCTCAAATAGTAGTCAAGATCATGACTTTCGAGCTCATACAAAGTGAGACATGAAATAAGTAACTTCTGGCCTAATCTTTACTTTCCTCACTGGTAAGAGAGTTAAATAACCTACCTTGTGGATGTGTTGTAAGGAATAAGTAAACTAAAGTCCATACAGTATTTAACAAGTGCTCAATGCATAGAAATATTGCTACGTATTTTTATGATAATTTAGAAGCAGCATCATTACTGAATAAGTATCTTTCTCTATCTGACCTCTTATACAGCTCTAAGCACCTGTGCCTTCTCTGGAACTCTACAGGCTGCAGAGGGAGACAGTTTCAAGAGATTTCTCCATTTCTCAGCCCATTTCCAATTCCCTGGCTCTAATCATGAGCAAAAGTGAAGCAAGCAGTCAGTGACAAAAGACAGCATATTGTCTGATTTGGTTTATATGGAATGTCCAGAATAGGGAAATCCATAGAGACAGAAAGTAGATTGGTAGTTTCTAGGGACTGGGGACTGCTAATGAGTACAAAGTTTCTTTTTGGAATGGTAAAAATATTCTAAAATTGATTGTGGTGATGGTTGTACGACTCTGTGATTATACTAAAAAACCATTGAATTGTACACTTTAAATGCATGAATTGTATGGTATGTGAATATATCTCAATTTAAAACAGCTCTAAAAAAAACAATTGGAAACAAAAAAATGAAGATAGTTATATGATCCCTTTGCTTATAAAAGTTAAACTGCAACTGGATAATAGCTAATAATTGAAATAACAACAGGGAAATCTTTGTTTCTTAACCTCATAAAAATTCATCAAAATTTTCAGTTCCTGAGTGCACATGCTGAGTTCTATTTAATAGCTAGAGTAACAAGTGGCTACTAGGCCAAATCACTCTTGAATCCGTCCTCCTCTCTCTTCCCCCGTCACTGATTTATTCGTCTCTTCCCTAGATTATTATAAGAGCCTTTTGACCAACCTGTCTTCTCCCTTTCAACTCATTCTCCATACCACCACCAGAGAGATTTTTCTAACAAAAAAATCCAAGTATGTTAATCCTCTGCTCAATATCATTCAGTGGCTCCCACACTTCCAGAATAGAGTTAGAAATCTCTGGAAAGGCTTAAAATGCCTTCATTTTCTGTACTCTTGACTCCTCTTTTCAATCATATCCCCGCCATGACTTCCCCACGTGAACTCTGAGATTGGGTCAAACTGAGCTATGTGTGGGGTCCCCATACTCTTGCTACCATGACTGTACCAGCTGCCTGGTATGTCCAACCATCCATGTCCTCTTGGAAAACTCCTGTATGGCCTTTAAGACACAGCTTAAACTACACCTCCTTCTTCCAATCTTTTCTAGTTCCCCAGATGTTCTACTAGGTGATTCCTGTTCTGTGATTCCTTCGTTCATCCATTCATTCAACAAATATTTACCAAATATCTGCTGTGGGTCAAGCACATAGCACCTCGAATGTCCTTTTATTATACCAGGTATCACACAGCTATAATTCTCTACATTTCTGCCTCCTCTCACTAGACTATGATCCCTTGGGGAAATGGGCCACGTTCTATTATTCATCTTTGCATCCTTTCCCCCAGTATACTGCCTGAGACATTATAGGTGCTTAATAATTCCTTGGATAGACCAAAATGGAGAACTAAAGAGATTATTTGAATTTGTCTACATTACTTATAAACCATCCTTTCACTTCAATATAAGATACAAATATAAAAGAGATATGTTTTATTAGTATTAGTAACAGTAATGCCAGTTTTGTGGTTGCTTAGATCTAAAGTTGTTGGATATATAATACACACACCTATAATTATACGTACTCTCATATTTGAACATGAAAGAGTATAAAACAGACAAATAAAATAAGGCATGATTTTTTTAAAACCTGTGTGAAATTGTACATGTGGAGTGAAAGGTGAAGTTCCATGTCCCCAGTGATCTCCATCCACACTGTTACGGAGATAACTCCGTTTTCTTTTTTTCTTAATTGAGGTGCAATTGACATACAACATTACATTAGTTTCAGGTATATAGCATAACGATTTGATATTTGTATATATTGCAAAATGATCACCACAATAATTCTATTTAATATCTGTCACCATACATAGGTCCAGAATATTTTTTCTTGTGATGAGAACTTTCAAGGTTTACTCTCTTAGCAACTTTCAAATATGCACTACAGTACTATTAACTGTAGTCACCATGCTATACATTACATGCACATGACTTACTTTATGTTTTATAATTGGAAGTTTGTGCCTTTTGACTCCCTTCACCCATTTCATCCACCCCTCATCCCCCACCTCCGGCAATCACCAGTCTGCTCTCAGTATCTATAAGCTTGGTTTTTGCTTTTTTGTGGTTCTTTTGGATTCCACATATAAGCGAGATCATATAGCGTTTGCCTTTCTCTATCTGATTTATTTCACTTAGCACAATGCCCTCAAGGTCCATCCATGTTATCACAAATGGCAAAATTTCATTCTTTTCTATGGCTGAATAATATTCTATTGTACATATAAACCACATTTTCTTTATCCATTCATCCATCAATGGACACTTACATTGTTTCCATGTCCTGGCTATCGTAAATAATGCTGTATGAACATGGGGGTGCGTATATCTTTTCAAGTTAGTGTTTTTTTCTTCATATAAATACTCAGAGGTGTGATTGCTGAGTCATATGGTAGTTCTATTTTTAATTTTTTGAGGAACCTCTGCACTGTGTTCCATGTGGCTGCACCAATGTATATTCCCACCAACAATGCACAAAGGTTCCTTTTACTCGTTGCCAGCATTTATTATCTCTTGCCTTTTTGATCATAACCCTTCTCATTGTGGTTTTAATTTGCATTTCCCTGATGCTTAATGATGTAAAGCATCTTTTCAAGTACCTGTTGGCCATCTGTATGTCTTCTTTTGAAAAATGTCTGTTTATATTCTCTGCCCATTCTTTTAATTAGATTGTTTTCTTGCTATTGAGTTATATGAGTTCTTTATATACTTTAGGTATTAAGCACTTGTCAGATATATGATTTGCAAATGTTTTCTCCTATTCAGTAGGTTGCCTTTTCATTTTGTTGATGGTTTCCTTTGCTGTGCTGAAGCTTTTTAGGTTGATGTGGTCTTACTTGTTTATTATTGCTTTTGTTGCCTTTGCTTTTGATGTCAAATTCAAAAAGTCATCACCAGGGGGCTGGCCCCGTGCCTGAGTGGTTAAGTTCACGAACTCCGCTTCGGTAGCCCAGGGTTTCACCAATTCAGATCCTGGGCACAGACATGGCACCGCTTATCAAGCTATGTGAGATGCTGAGGTGGCATCCCACATAGCACAACCAGAAGGACCTACAACTATAATATACAACTATGGATAGGGGATTTGGGGAGAAGAAGAAGGAATGAAAAAAGAAGATTGGCAACAGATGTTAGCTCAGGTGCTAATCTTTAAGGAAAAAAAATCATCACCAAGTCCGATGACAAGGAGGTTACTATCTATGTTTTTGTCTAGGAATTCTGTGGTCTTGGGTGTTACATTCAAGTCTTTAATCCATTTTGAATTAATTTTTGTGTATGATATCAGATAGTAGTCCAGTTTCATTCTTTTTCATGTGGCTGTCCAGTTTTCCCAACATGAGTTGTTGAAGAGATTGTCCTTTCCCCATTGTACATTCTTGACTCCTTTGTTGTAAATTAATTGACCATATATACATGGGTTTATTTCTGGATGCTCTATTCTGTTTCATTGATCTATGTGTCTGTTTTTAATGCCAATCCTATACTATAGCTCTGCAATAGAGCTGGAAATCAGGGAGCATGGTGCCTCCAGCTTTGTTCTTTCTCAAGATTGCTTTGGCTGTTTGGTGTCTTTTGTAGTTCCATATAAAATTTAGGATTGTTTGTTCTATTTCTGTGAAAAATGCCAATAGAATTTTGATAGAGATTGCATTGAATCTGTAGATTGCGTTGGGTAGTATAAACATTTTAAAATACAGGCATACCTCAGAGATATTGCAGTTTCAGTTCCAGACCACTAATAAAGCGAATGTCTCAATAAAGCGAGTCATACAAATTTTTTGCTTTCCCCATGCATATAAAGTTACTTTTACACTATACTGTAGTCTATTAAGTGTACAATAACACTCTGTTTAAACAATGTACATACCATAATTAAAAAGGCTGTTCTGCTTTTGTGTGTGTGTATGTGAGAAAATGCTGTTGGAAAAAATGGTGTCAACAGACTTGTTTGATGCAGGGTTGCCACAAATCTTCAATTTGTGAAAAACTCAATATCTGCAATGTGCAATAAAGTGAAGCACGATAAAACAAGGCACGCCTGTATTAATTCTTCCAATCCATGAGCACAGAATACCTTTCCATTTATTTGTATCTTCTTCAATTTCTTTCATCAATATCTTATAGTTTTCAGTGTACAGGTCTTTCACCTCTTTGGTTAAATTTATTCTTGGGTATTTTATTCTTTTTGATGCAATTGTAAATGGGATTGTTTTCTTAATTTCTCTTTCTGATAGTTTGTTATTAGTGTATAGAAGTGCAACAGATTTCTGTATAGTGATTTTGTGTCCTGCAATTTCACTGAATTCATTTAGTAGTTCTAACAATTTTTTGGTGGGGTATTTGGGGTTTTCTATATATAATATATCATCTGCAAATAGTGACAGTTTAACTTCTGCCTTTCCAATTTGGATGACTTTTATTTTTCTTGCCTAATCATTCTGTCTAGGACTTCCAGTACTAGGGTGAATAAAAGTTGTGAGTGTGGGCATCTGTCTTTTTCCTGATCTTAGAGGAAAAGCTTTTCACCAATGAGTATGATGTTAGCTGTGGGTTTGTCATATGTTATGACAAACTTTATTATGTTGAGGTACATTCCCTCTATACCCACTTTGTGGATAGTTTTTATCATAAATATATGTTGAATTTTATCAAATGTTTTTTCTGCATCTCTTCAGATGATCATGTAATTTTTATCTTTCATTTTTGTAATATGGTGCATAACATCTATTGACTTATAGATGTTGAACCATCCCTCCATCCCTGGAATAAATTCCACTTTATCATAGAATATGATCTTTTTAATGTATTGTTGAATTCAGTTTGCTAATATTTTGTTGAGAATTTTTGCCTCTATGTTCATCAGGGATATTAGATTGTAATTTTCGTTTCTTTTGGTGTCCTTGTCTGGGTTTGGTATCAGGGTAATGTTGGCCTCATAAAATGAATTTGGAAGTGTTCCCTCCTCTTCTGTGTTTTGAAAGAGACAATTCTGTTTTCTTGAACCACAATTTCTCTTGTAAACCACAAGCTAGCATTCCCAACCATTTGCTAAACATATCCACTGAGGAATGATGAACTGTTAAAGAAATTAGTTCCGTTTCTTTTGACTTTAGAATATCTAAAAATCAGTAAACTTGGAAACATCATGATCCCAAAATACTATGATGTTTCCTGCCAAATTCATTCTGTCCAATCTAAATGTCCTGGGGTTTTTGTATTAATCTGAAACCATTCACCACTTTGATGATGCTCTCTTTACTAATATGCTAAACTAAGTTCTTAGGCTGCTTTTTTTGTGATTCTAAATTATCAGAAGACATATCAAAACTACTACTATATTACTAGTTCCAGAATGTGATATATTCTACCAGAAAACTGGGCTGGACTCTTTAAAAAGAAAAAAAGTTATTGAAGACATTTTATGGGCGACTAAGGACATATTAATATGGAATAATTTAGATTATATTAGGAAATTAGTGTTAATTTTCTTGGGTATAATAATATTGTGGTAACGTAGGAGAATGTCATTTTTAGGAGATGCTGCTAAAGTGCTTATGGATAAAATGTCACCATGTCTGCAGTTCACTTTCAAATGGTTCAGGGGGGAAAAAAATGTGTGCATATACGTGGAGAAATAAAGCCTATGTGGCAAAACCTTAACACTGTTGAATCTAGGTGGGGGTAGAGGGTGCTCATATCGTTCTTCCAACTTTTCAGTATGTTAGAAAATATTCAAAACAAAATATTGGGATAAAATCCTCTTTGGAGGAACATTTTTTAAAATGATAATTTTGCCCTGTGCAGCAAACACACACTTGTTCAAACTGAGACAGTCGTTTGGTATTAGAGATAAGTAAGCACGTTGTTGGAACTGTTACTATATGGCAGGGCTTCTTTCTGATTAATAACTCTGAAACTGGTTAAACCAGAAAATTAAATTCTGTAATTCTCCCCTAGAACTTACCAAAAGACTTAAACTTAGAATTATTTTCTCACAGAGAGGAAATACCAAAATGCAAATTTATGACTTTCTTTAACACAGCTCTCACAAAGAGTTAAAATTGTTTCTGCATTTTCTACATATATCAAATCTCCCCTTCTACATCCTTTCTCTTTACTCTGTCTCCAGAAAGGCTCTTAAATGGCCAGCAAGTTCCAAGAGAGGCTGCAGGTCCTAAGAAAGGATGCAAGTTTCATGAATCACTTGACATAGTACCTTTGCTTTGAACAAAGCCTTGTCAACAGAACCTGCTATGTGAACCAGCTATGATGGTAGATAACCCAGTTGAATGCCTTTTGGGATATTCTTTCCAAAGTCCGTATGTGGCACGGAATATTTTCTAGTGGCCAAAAAGCACTGAAAGGTCCATAATTCTTTCTTCGTAGAAAGGAGTTTGCAACACACATGCAGACATGCACACACACACATACATGTTACATACTGTGGGAACTTTATTTCAAAAAGCCTTGAGTAGACAAAAGACGATGTTTCATGAGATATAGTTTGCCTATAGAAATAAGAAAAAATATGAGCAAGAGAAAAAATATCAGAGTTTCTCTATTGTTAAGAAAGAGCTTGGCGCTAGCGGAAAACAAGATGACATAACCTAGAAAGCATTTGACAAAACATTAACCAGCTCAGTTTATCTCGTGAGAAAAAACTTTAAAACTTGAAAAGAATAATTTTCTTTAGTTCCCAAAGTATTCTATATAACACTTGAAACAGTATAAATGTCGGATCAACACCAGTCCCTGGAAAAAATTAATTTGAAACATTAAAACAGATCTGCTCTTGAAAGTCATTATGATGTCTTAAATCCCCCTGGTTCCCCTCTTAGGCCAATAGCAGGAGTTGTGACGTGGCATTCTGTTAGCTGTTAGCCAAAAACTCCAATTACACACTTGTTAAGTTTCAGTTGAAGTATGGCTCCAAAGGGTAATTTCTTGTTGCGTTTTCCAAATAGTATCTAAATAAGGTAGAAACAAGAGATATAACTGCAAAATGCTGGTGAAATTTTAGGTGTATGTTTTGTAAGTCAGCTTTTACTATGGACTTCTACTGTATTCGAAGGTTAGGCTGAGTTAATTGATATGTATCATCAGACCACCTCCATCACGCCTCCTCTTATTACCACAGCACAGTGAGATCAAGGGATTTTTCACATGCTTCTCATTCTTTAGCAAGTACAGTTTAGGTGTGAAAGGAATTTTTCTCGCCACTTAAGCCTGGCTGTTCTCCCACCCTGCTGTGTCCTGCTGGTCCTGCAGCTGCCAAGCGTTGGCAAGCTTCTGACCGTATTCAATGCATTTTAGATTCACCCAAATGGGTTCACCTCTTGGCCTTGGTGTCCACCAGCAGTAGATCATAGCCTAACGTGGCAAATCTTTCATGGGCGGAAAAAATTTTTCTTTATAACTCATAAGTCAGAAATGAAGGGAAAAAAATTGTAGAGTTCAGGTATATTTAGAAAAGTAAAGTCAAATCCATCTTAGATGTGTTAGTAAGGGAAACTCTAATATTTCACTTTTTTGCTTGTTTGTTTCCCTCAAGCATAGGAAAAGGACATAATTCAGACCAGAGCACTTTTAGGAAGCTGTAGAAATTGTTGAAGCAACAATAATCATCAGCAAGATATAAAAACAACTTTTCAAAAATCAGGGTTGGACAGTCTTGAGCTGTGTACTTTTAGTCATGCGTAGGATGCGAATATAGTCAGTGTTTACAGAATTAAGGACCACTGCTCATGCTTCAGGACCTGTGATGAGGACTTTCACATATTTAAGTACATTTTCATGGTGATCCTGGGAGGTAACTGTGATTTCTCCATTTCTGGAGATGAGGACAATGCAACACAATTAAGAAACGTGTGTGTGGTCACATCACGCATGAGCAAGATGAGCACATGCTCATAACCATAAAACCACACTGCCTTATCACACTTTAGGCTGGGTGCTGAGGCTGTGGGGACCCAAACTTGGCCCATGGTCTTTCTAGGTCATTACACACTAGTGAGTATAACTTATTCAAATGAGTAACAAATCATTTTAAAGTGGAAATAGGAATGAGAGTTCATCCAACAATTTGACTCATATTACTAGAGAAACTTCAGGGGAGCCTCACAGACTTTCTGTGGTTCCCATGTTATTCTAAGAACATTGGAAGTCAGCAGTCCAAACACTCTTACTGGCTCTTTTGGGAAATTTAAAAGGCTTCAAGTTGTTTCCAAAAGTTTCTTTGAATAGAACCATTAATTTAGTTGTCAGAACCTGACTTGACTGACCCACTGCACCTGTCAAGGGCTTCTTCTCTATTTCAGGGGTTAAGAGAGTCAGGTCGGGGGCCTTGGCCGTAATTTTGTGATAGTCTCTGCTGCCTGCTTAAAGAACAGAGATACATGAAATCAGACTTCTCTCAAGATGATCAGACCGAGGAAAAGAAAAGGTCCTTTAACAATGTGTGTGTGATATTTTCTGTAGTCAAGGGCAGCAGAAAGAGGGAGCTACCAAGCAACTGGGCTCTATGCTAAAAGACCAGAGATGGAATTCTGGAGAACTAAAATAGAAACCTTTGTGGCTATCTGAATATCACTATTTCCAGTCCTCAGGGGCAATGGCTCTGACTTGCATTTCCTTTATAAAGTGTCCCAGAATTTTGCATTTTATTCTGTATAGTAAGTACTCTGTAAATATGGTAGAATGATAAAATGAGTAATTTATAATATTGAAAATAGAGCCTTTGGGAAACCCCCGAAGGAGTGGATTTGGTTAACAGGAAGGAGCAAAAGCTGGGAGGTGACTCATGGTTAACTGGAAACACGAAAAGTTTTAATAATCAGAGTATGTGAATGAAATCTGGCCATTTGCAACAACATGGGTGGACCCTGAGAGCATTATGCTAAGTGAAATAAGTCAGACAGAGAAAGACAAATACCGTATGATCTTACTTATATGTGGAATCTAAAAGTAACCAAACTCATAGATATGGTGAACAGATTTGGTGGTTGTCAGAGGCAAGGGTAAGGGGGTGGGTAAAATGGATGAAGGGGGTCAAAAAGTACAAACTTCCAGTTATAAATAAATAAGTCATGGGGACGTAATGTACCACATGGTGACTATAATTAATAATACTGTATTGCATATATGAAAGTTGCTGGGAGAGTAGATCTTAAAAGTCCTCATTGCAAGAAAAAAAATTTTTGTAACGATATGTGGTGACAGATGTTAACTAGACTTATTGTGGTGATCATTTCACCACATATGCAAACATCAGATCATTATGTAGGACACCTGAAACTAATATGATGTCATCTATTAATTATACCTCAATAAAAAAATAAATAAATAAAATTTAAAAAATAAAAACCAATACAGAGTCTCTTCAAAAACGAAAAGAGGGGGCCATCCCAGTTGTGTAGTGGTTAAGTTCGCATGATCCGGTTTGGTGGCCTGGGGTTCAAGGTTCAAATCCCAGGTGTGGACCCGCACACCGCTCATCAAACCATCCTGTGGTGGCATCCCACATATAAAACAGAGGAAGATTGTTACAGATGTTAGCTCAGTGACAATCTTCCTCAAGCAAAAAGAGGAATATTGGCAACAGATGTTAGCTCAGCAACAATCTTCCTCACCAGAAAAAAAAAAAAAAAAGAGTATATGAATGTACTTTCTTTTTGGAATAGTCTAAGTGTAGTTGTGTTTAAAAGAAAGAAAGAGCCCATCCTTATCTAAAGTATGTATTTATTATTGTCATCAAAACCATTAAGTACTTTCTGGCATGAAATATTACTATATCAGCTGTTATGTGGAGCAATTTGGACAGAAATCTTCCCCTTTCCTTGAGGAATTATAGCTTAATTCCCACAAAGCCTGTTACAGCAACAACATAACAAATACTTGCAGGTTGATTGCTCTCAGAGAAAAAAATAATGATATGGCTGAGATTGTGGAGGACTGCAGGGAGCAGAAGAGAAATAGTGAGTAAATAGAAAGATACTAGAATATTTCCATTGAATATGTGGTGGAAGCAGTGAGGAAGGGAGTAGATGGTCAATGCCCAGCACAAGCTGTCAAGAAAAACAATCAAGCCACAAACTACAGGGCCCCCTTGGAGTCTAGATATTCAATCTCACAGTGGACACTTCATAAATACCTACTGGTTTTATAGAACAAGCGAAAACATAATGGAATCACGCTATGTCAGGATTTCCCCCATGTAACAGATTTTTCAAGGAAAATTATTCAACTTATTTAATGTAACAAGACATTTATTAGAGCATTCCACTGTATTTGTTTTCCCATTTATAATAATGGTTCCATGAGGCGGAATTTCTATTTTATTAAGAATGTGTTCAGCAGTGGACTAAGTATCTAAAGCTTTTGATTTCAAATTCAGTCCATGGCAAGCCTTCTCCCAATATTTCACTAGTTTTCTTCCCAGAGCATGCTTGGGAAATACTGACTAATATAATATAAATTCCAGATATCACAGGCAGTGCCCAGGAAAGTGCCTTTGAAGTTATTATCAGTTCTAGAGTCGCTCACAAAATGCTATTCAGGGACAGGTCGAGCGCAGCAGGAGGCCACACCATACATGCGTTCATCCCATGATCACTGGAGGTCTACATTAAGAAAAGAAAAATGTGGATTTTAAATAGTGAGTCAAAAATGCAATGCCATCCCAATAGTATTGATCATCTATTCTCTAAGCTTTCTGGGAAAGCAAGGACCAAAAATCATTTGCACCCTCCCAAATCTTTGATACAGCCATAAATACTTAAGAGAAAGAGGGAGAGAGGAAGAGTCTAATCCCATCAACGACTTGCCAGCTTTATTTTTATATTTTACACAAATACTTGTTCCCCTTGTCTCTGGGCACACATTCAGAAGAATGACTTGCCAGTAGTTTTGGATGACTTCAAGGGAGGGCTTAGGATTTATTGATATAAAGGAAAGCAAGTACAAGCAAAAGACACTCACATTAACTCCCTTTATGTGCCTTCTGCAGCTTTGCAGATGACAGGGGCATCAATATCCAGTTAACTTTGCAGAGCAGTTAGTTATGTTGCTAAGAGCTTAAGAGGAAAAAAGTACAGGCTGGCACCCAGGGCCAACTGGGATGCCATCCTGAGGCCTGCAGGGTGTCTGCAGGGGCAGAGCCCCTGGCAGCTCGGGTTGATCCAGTATCTAAATGTCAGGTTAACTTATCTTCAGGCCTAGAGATTCCATGGTATAAAGATAAATGAATAAATGGTGTAAGGGTACCACTCTAAAGACCATATTCCCCTCGAGTGAAATAAAGGGTCATGGTGGAACCACCAGTGCCTCTCAAAACTTTCCACCAAATGGAGTCTTTCAGTGGAAATGACTACGAAGTAAATCCTTTGGTGGTGAGCCCAAAGGGAGATGAGCAACTTGGAAATGGCGGGGAGACAATCTTGAGGACTATACCCAGCAGTGGCAAGAAGAAAATTTCTTTGAACTTCTTTGTTTTATCTCTAATTTCCTTGCGAATTTGGCATTCTACCCCATAACATATCCTTCTTTGTTTTAACGTGAACATGAAGTGCTGTTATTTGGTTATTTTGTTGGGAGTTGATGTTGTAGGAGGAAGCATCCGTTTTCTCTCTGTGCTTGTTACTCAAAGCCAGTTCGAGAAGCCTTGTCCTGATGGAAACGCGTACATTAGCAATCGCCATATGTTTCTTTGCCATAGTTCTCTTTAAATAAGCCATTCCCCACTCCCATTGTGCGAGAAAAATCTATAGGCTTTTATCCAAACCAAATACAACTGTCAACAGACCTAACAAGCAGTTATATTACACAGTTATACAAGAGAGATAACTCAGAGATGTAAAAGGAAGTGGCCACAATTCTTTGCTACATGCAGTATTTTTATACAAATGAAAAGCTCTGACAAATAATTCAAAAATAAAGGTTTCATTTTCTATTGAGTTTGACATTTCCAATCAATAGAGGGCATATGTTGTGTCATCCATGTCACCAAATACAAGGAACCTAAAAGATTCCAGGGGCATGGGATGTATATTGTGGCATAGGAGTATTCAAAATGATAGGGTAGCCAAGTAGAGAACTATAGTACTTGCACCTTCTTGTAATTTTTTTTTTCATTTAAACTAAAAAAGAAATGAAGAAAAACTCCCAAGAGAAAAAAGTGATAAAATATACCTTCAGGCTCTCCACACTCCCAACCTGAACAAGCCGTTCTAAAAGCTGAGGAAAGGGGGCCGGCCCCATGGCCAAGTGGTTAAGTTCGCACCCTCCTCTTCAGCGGCCCAGGGTTTTGCCAGTTCTGATCCTGGGCACAGACATGGAACCGCTCATCAGGCCATGCTAAGGCGGCGTTGCACATGCCACAACTAGAAGGACCCATAACTAAAAATACACAACTATGTACCAGGGGGTTTTGGGGAGAAAAACGAAAAATAAAATCTTTAAAAGCTGAGGAAAGAAAAGTGTCTCCCCCTGTACGTCTTGAAGTAACCCAGATAACATCTCAGTAACTGGTCTTTCAAATGGAGTCATCCACCCACGAGCACCAAGGCCAGCTCCTCCTACTCCCCTGCTCTTTAGAATGACATGCTGGTGTAAAACTTGGTATTTCTGACGCACTAGTGAAGGATTTGACCCAACCCCCACATCATATTTTGCCTAAATGGGAAGGATGGCCTGAAAAGTACTGCCATGAAACAACTCCCCAGCAACTGAGGAAGTCTTGTCTCGTGACTCCTTTAAATATGGTGTGGCAAAGGCAACAATAACAGCAACTACTCTGGAGTGGTGATCTTCTTTTAAAATAGGTGGTTAGAGCCATATACTCTTTTCCAAGACAAATAGGAGTGATTTACACAGTTGCACAAAAATACTGTCTCCGATGTGATGCTGAAAGGGTAGCATCTTAACAAGCATAGTTTACAGATGAATTCCTATAGCTGACTAACATCAATTGATGGACAGCACATATTCCTACTCAGAACATGTACAACATTCACTTCCAAAACAGATGGTTCCATTGACGTCTCATCCTCAGCCTCATCATCTCTAAGCTGGAGATGATAGAGCTCTGACTTCACAGGTTTTTTTGGGAGGAATATGTGAGATACGGCATGCTCCAAAAAAGTGCTTGGCACTTCACACATTCCAAGAAGGCAATAAATTCTATCTGTTGTTGCTATTATTATTGCCATTCGTGAAACTATTAGGGACATTATCAAACCAAAGTAATGTCTGGTCCAAGATGAGAAGCTGTGGAAATTAATAATGGCTACCATTTTTGAACACCTGTCAAATCTCCAGCATTACATTAGTGATATATATACACACATTATCTCTAATCTTACAACAATACCACAAAGGTATTAAGATCCGAGTTTCGAAAACAAGGAAACTGAAACTCAAACACATTAATTAATTTGCCCAAGGTCTTACAGCTAGTAACAACTAGCTCATTATAGCTAGAATTAGTTTGTTACAGCTAGTTTGTCATAGCTACTATTAGTTAGTTTGTTATAGCTGGTATTAGTCAGTTTGTTACAGCTAGCTCGTTACAATTTAACTGTGGTAGTTACCTTGCTTTTGCTGTAACAAACTCCAACACTTCATTGGCTATTCACAGTAAAAGTTTATTTCTGGCTCACTAACGTCCAAAATCAGTGTTTCTAATCTGCAGGCATTTCTCTTCCATGTAGACATTCAGAGATCTGGACTCCTTCCCTCCTGAGCATTACTGCTCACCATTTATGGGCTAGAACCCAAGCACTCGGTCACACTTACTGCAAGGGAGACTGGGAAATGTAGTCTATTTATGTGTCCAGAAAAAAAATAAAACAGATTTGGTGAACACTTAGGAAGTCTTTGCTACAAGCTTTGAGGTCAAACAAACCTTGGTTTGAATCGTGGCTCCACAATTGACTAACCATGTGGTCAGGGACAAGTTACTTAAACTCTCTGAGCTTCTTCATTTCTAAGATGAGGATTACAATATCTTCATATGGTTGGTTGTGAGGATAAGTGATATAACAATAACAACAAATTTCCAACATTTCTTAAGTGCCAAGTAACATCCCAGCTTTTTCCACATTATCTCATTTAATTTCCACAATCAACCTATAGAGACTATTATTATCTTTATTTTACAGACAGAGGTTGCAATAGATGAAGTACAAAAATAGTCAGCAATTGTTATGTCCCCCTGTATCCACACCCTGTACAATGTGATTTTGCAGTAATTCTCATCAAAAGATGGAATCTCTACTCAATGATTCTGGTCTGGCCTTGTGACTTGCTTCAGCCAATAGAATGTTGGCAAAAGCAACACTATCAATTCCTTTTTATTATTCTTTTTATTGAGGCAACACTGGTTTATAACATTATATAAATTTCAGGTGTACATCATTGTATTCCAGTTTCTGTGTAGACTGCATCATGTTCCCCACCTAAAGTCTAATAACCACCAATCACCGTACACATGTGACTTTTACTCCTTTTGCCCTCTCCCCTCCCCACGCTTCTGCTCTGGTAACCACCAATCTGTTCTCTGTATCTATGTGTTTATTTGTCATTGTTGTTATTGTTTTAATCTTCCACAATTGAGTGAAATCATACAGTGTTTGACTTTCTCTGTCCGACTTATTTTGCTTAGCATAATGCCCTCAAGACCCATCTGTGTTGTCACAAATGGCAAGATTTCATCATTTTTTATGGCTGAGTAGTATTCCATTGTGTATATATACCACATCTTCTTTATCCATTCATCCGTTGATGGGCACTTAGGTTGTTTCCATGACACTGCCAATTCTGAGCCTAGACTACTAGCTGTTTTGGACCTCCACAACAACAACAAAAATTTTCCCAAGGTCATAAAACAACATAAAAACTAATCAACAAATAAAGGAGTTTTCAAGTAAGCAAAGCCTTAGCTTTGGTGTCATTACATTGTCACTGATGGAGTCCACTCATACATGGGTATTTGTGTGTACACAAAAGCAGCACAGCTTGTTGAAAACAGCATGAGCCTTGGAGCCAGGAAGACATGAATTTAAATGCAGTGTCCAGTGTTAACTGGCTGTGTGATAACTGCAAGAATGGACACGTCTATCTCTTGGACATTGTGAGTCATCCTATGACTCTCTTCACGTTGACTTCAGAAACTTCAGGACCAAATTTGTCTTCTGGCTCTTACAAGTTGATATACAGAGCTGAGACTGTCGTTTTATATAATATCATCTTCTTTGCCTTCACTTAGTTTTTCCTTCATTAATTTTCTTTTCACCCTGATTTCCTCACTTGAAAAAAATCTTATATTTGTTTTGGCAAGCCCCTTTAAACCCTTTCTGGAAAAGCATAAATACATGAAGAATAAAATTGAATAATTTATAAATTATTGATAAATAATTGATCCAGCACAACATAATATCAAGTCAATGAATAAGTAAAAACCAAACATTTCCTCATCACCTCAATCACATCTATGGGAATATTAAACCCAAAGTGTTTCCATCTAGCTCTAAAGACCTCAGTATGCATTAAGGTGCTGAAGCAACTTAAATCCCTCCTTTGCTGTTGTTTCTTAGCATCACTTTCCTTACCTTTGAGTCACCACAGTATAAACTTAAGAACAGAAAGAAGTTCAAGATTTCCATGCTTCCTTGAGAAGAAAGGCAGAAGACTCAATTGGCTTCATTAATATACAGGGTATATTATTTAGAAAGAAAAGTTTTTTAACTGTCCAAATCTGACCCAAATATAGATCAGACTATAAATCTGGGACTATGATCTCTTCATGGTAAATTCTTACAACTGAAGGGTCTGGAAAACTTCTAAAATCCATGACCACCAATGGCAGGGATGTCATAGAAGACATCCACAGTCACACACAGTAGTCGGACCATCAGAAACATAGAGAGAAGCCAGTGGTTAAAGCCCAGCCTTTGAACTGGAACAGACTGGCTTCTAATCCTGATTTTGTCACCTATTAGCCACGTAGCTAATGTTACTGTTAGATGATTTGTGACCTCTTCATAAGCCCAAAGGAGACCCATAATTAGCATAAGGATTCCCAATACTTCAAAGACCCAGCTTAGGAGTGTCTCATGCTCCCCACCTCACCCCACCCCAACCCACTCTTCCCTCTCTCCTGGTGACAACAAGGGAACTGGGCCAGACTCCAGGGAAGGGCCCAACCCCACAACCTTTCCCCATCACCTTCCCATCATTCTCCCTCCTCCCTTCTCCTTCTGTTCTTACTTCCCGCCACTCATCTCTAACCCCACCTTTCACCTTGGTTTTCAAAATATTTTTCTTTTCATCTCTCCTCTCCTATTTCATGTGTAAGCTAAACACAACATGCAATAAAAAATAAAAAAATCTTGAATTTTTAGGAAAATCAGGCTTAGTAATAAGCCACTGACATCAAGATCCTGAAGTTTCTAGAAGTTTTCTTCAGAATCTCTACAAAAAACACAAAAACCAGTGGGTAAAGCCTGGGCTTTGAAATCAGACAAAACTACATTCTACTTTGAGCTCCCACTCTTACTACTAGTGTGTTCTTGGAAAAATCGGATAACCTGAGACTACTTTTTCCTTAACTGTTAAAGTGAGAAATTAAATGAGATAATTCATGTAAAGCTCTTAGCTCAGTGCCTACATGGCAAGTATGCAAGGGATGTCAGCTCTTATTCATCCTGTCATTGCCCTCCTCCTGTTTCTTGCACCTAGCTTTTTTTTGGCCACTAGGATTCAAGAGAAACTGTTAATATTTTTTTTCCTCTAACAGTATGTGGAGCAAGGAATTTTTCTACTATTCTTAATATACATCCATGAGAATTTAGCTTTATGATGTGCCATTATGGGCTAGCCTTGAAACCTAAACACTGGGGAAGGAGGAATATATTCCAAGTTGCAAATTCGGTTTGATAAACTTCAGATCACAATCTGTTCACTGGTTTTTAAGAGAAGACCTTAGAGTCAGCCTTTAGTGGAAAGACTCACTAATTCCTTTAAACTATTCCTTGGGTTCCTACCCAAGTACATGTCACAGGTCTGGAAACAGAATCAGAAGGGGATGCAGAACAAGACTGGGATCAGAAAGAAGTGAAGCTGATCAGGGAGGCTCCCAAGAGACATATGGATCGTGGCCCTTATTGTCAGAGGAAACGAAGAATGAGGAATCCAGATCAAACACTAAGCAAAATTTTGTGTAACTGAGTTGAAATAATACCCTTACATTTTCTCAATGTAGTAGACACTGTGGATTGTGTTGCCTCCTTAGACCCTCAAAAATTCTCTAAGCAGTAGACTCAGAAGGGTATATCCTACAGCCAGTACGTAGTTCCAGAGCAGCATTTCCAGTGGTGGTTACCTACCCATCAGATGTACCTGAATTTCCAAAAGCATGAAATCTGAAATTAAAATCTTCTCCCTTTGCAGACTCTACCCTCTTTTTATCATCCTTCTGTTTCTACTTCCCTCTTTCCTGTAGCCTAGAATCTAGCATGTTCTAGTGAGTAGGTGAAAAAAAAAAATTAAGAAGGGAAGAAACGATGAAAATTTTCATTGCATACTGTCTGGGAAGAAACTGTATAAGCTTTTCTTGGCAAATGCAAACTATCTTTTTTCCCATTTATAAAAGTGAATTGTCTCTTTCTCATATTTGAATATGTCCTTGGGTGACAATCATCATAAAGGTCACTGGTAGATCTTCTTTCTTTTGCCTTCTTTTCACCTATGTTATCTGTAAAATGAAATAAATTCCTTCTATAAAATACCCTTGTAGCCCCCAATAAAGTCTCATATAACAAATTATGATGTGTGTCATTGGCTAGGTATGTTTATCTTTTGATTAGTGTAGTGAAACATGAATATATTTTTTTATGACATGGTGATTCCACAAATTCAAATATGGGCAAAATATTGGTAATTTATGTCATGGTAAATGTGATTAAATGAAGTGAACCATTTGTAAAGCTAAAGAAATAATAAAATACTTCAGTTTGGGAATTCATTGACTCACATGCCTTAAATCTGAGTCAGGTTTCCTTCAATACTAGTATTGTGGAAAAAGGATTTGCTCCCTCCCATGCATCTCATGGCCAGATTTATCATTTTTTACTACTCTTTTCCATTTTAGCTCACTTTGTCATTGTAAAGTAATCAGAAGCAAATTCCATATTTTGCTATTTCAAGCAGATTTTCAAAATCAGAAAAATGATGGGAGTTTGGCCTCTTAGGTAATGATCTTTTCTTCTGCAATAAAACAAATTAAATACTGGTTTCTATTTCCTAACTTTGTTCTCTTTTCTCTGTTTACCATTCATTCATTCAACAAATATTTATTGTCATGCTGGATCAACAGTAAACACAGCAGACAGTCTCTATATCATTGCAGGTTACAGGGGTAGTCTTAGCTTCAGATGAAGCTTTCTATATGACTCATACAACATCTTTCAGCCCTGACTTCTCAGGATTGGCTCCATTCTTAAAGACATTTCTTTTCACAGTTCCAAACTGTCTACCAGCAGCTACTGGAGCTACCTCCTTACCCATTCACTTCTAGTCAGAAAGAGGGTCCATTCCTCTATAGCTCAAATAAACGACCTGGAATTAAGTCTTGTTGGTCCCAATTGGTCTGATGTGGGTCATGTGCCAACTCCTAACCAATCAATGTGACCAGGGATATAGTATATGTGATAGGCTTATGGCAATCACAGCTCACCGAGTCACTGCATAATGCTGAGAAGCTCAGGGTACTTTTAGGAAAACAGAGAAAGGTATGAAATTGATCCTAGAAGGAACAAGAGACGTCCGCTACAATCTCTGTCCTTACAGGGCTAGTAACCTCTGAAGGATTGGCAGAATCATCAGAATTCACCAACTCAGTGCACGCATGAATCATTTCTGAAACATGAGGGCAAACAAATGTGCAGCCCTGGGAATCTTCCCATAGCATCAGGATGCAGGCCAAGTGTTCTGTGAAAAACCACCACTGAGCAGCCACCATATGCTCAAAACTGCTGGCCTCTGGCAGTAATTCAGAGGTGAAACCTTTTGTGTCCAATTAGCCTACACTTTGATTCCTGCACTCCCTCAGAATTCACCCTTATTTGTAAAGTTGAAGGTTTCAGATACCTTTGAGAAGAGTTGCTGAAAGTTAAAGTGTTTGCAAGGATATCAGTTTCCTTGGTTAATCATGATTTAATTTTCCCCATGTAGAGCTAGTTAGAGAAAACTGCTAATAGTTTGCTCCATTCAAAGCTCACATTGGTAAAAATATTTCTTCTCCATCTTGTTTACAACCTTGAATATTGGATTTAATTCTAACCTTACCTGTTACACTTCATCATCAATCTAATGCTCTAAGTTGGTGGTTCTTAATGGCCACACAATGGAATCACATGGGGAGCTTTAGAATACATCTATGCCTAGATATCTTCCCCAGAGATTCTGTTATTGTTGGTCCAGAGTGCCACCAAGGTTGAGAACCACTGCTCTAAGTAAAACCCTGTTGGAGCTGAAGATGTGTCTCCTAGGAAACACGCCCAATTTGATCATGCAACTAATTTAAATGCTATAGTCAATCAGTTAAAAAAAAAACAGTTAAAATTGATTTAAGATTACATTAAGTTCAGAGATAGGAAGAAACGTTCTCCAGATCAACAGCAAGCCACCTATCCTGCATGCTTTTGCGTCCACCACCATAGATACATCTCCACATGTCTGCTGCCATCGCCTGGCCCAAGCCACCATCATCTCCCTGGGCCACTGCAACAGGGTCCCAAATCTCTCTTGCCTGCTGTCACACAGCAGCTAGGGAGAGATTCTTAAAATATAAAATTAGAACACGTCACTTCCTTCCTCAAAAACCTTCAAAGGCTTCCTACTGCTTATGCTACAAAATACACAAAGTCTCCAGGCCATTGTCTGCTCACTCCCCCTCATTCACTACAATGAGGACACAATGACTTTTCATTTCTTCCATATCTTTTCCATCTCAGAGCCTCTGTATGTGTTGTTCCCTCTGCCGAGAATGTTACACACACATGTACACATCTCATCTATTCCCACTACACACACAAAGATTCTTTGCTTTTCTTACCTTACTTATTGCTAAGATCTCAGCTTAAATGTCACTTCCTCAAAAGTTGTCCTTGACCCCTAATCTAAAGTGAATCCCCTGTTTCACACCGTCGTAGCGCCTGATTTTATGTCTTCCTAGTGTGGGTTTGCTTGTATGGTATCTGGCTCCCTCTCTAGAATACAAACTCCCCAAAGACAAGGATGACTCTGTTTTGCCCACCCATGTATGCCCTAGCACCAAACCCTGCCCCGACCCTTACTAGATGCTCAATAAATATTCATGGTAAATGAAAGAAGCGTGTATTATTATACCATTTACCTACACTGAGGGATATTGTAAGAAATAGCTTATGAAATGCATAGCCATGTTAACTCAGGATGATGTTTAGAATCCCTCACTACACTATGTGATGTGGTCTCTTTATGAAAACCCATGGGAGAGAGTTTTTCAGTCTCAGTGCTAGGAATAGTTACATTTCTCTTGAGTAACCAGTTGGTGTTTTGCTACCATATTCCATAAATCATTAGATTTTGATTCTATAATGATTCTATAAATCATTAACCAATTAGGCTTCCCCCTTTGCTTTGACTGATAAGAAGCCCAGAGCCAAATTCGTGATCCTCCCCAGACCCACCCTCTACCAGCACCAGAACAGACCCTCATGGTATGTATGTTGCATCTAACCTCACTCCAGTTTCATCTCACTCCAGTTTCAGCAGATCATTTGCTGCTAGCTCTAGATTTTTTTAATATATTGTTTATTCCTCTTACCTTTCTTTACTCTTGACCAAAAGACCAAGAGCTCTACAATTCTCAAGAGGAAAGCCCTTCCAAATCCAAGGTAGGGTCATGCAAAGGGACAGTCAATAGATACTTGTTAGTCATTAATCATGAAGATCGCCTGTCAGTTGCTGACAATCCCTCATTTTCCCTGTTCCTCCTTTTTAATTATAATGTATCTATAAGTCATCTTAAATACTCTCTGGAACTAAGCAAGACATAGTAAATAAATTGAATAATGATAAGTTATTCAAGGAAAAGAGGAAGAATATCTATATGATGAGTTGTGTTTCAGGGGATTCAATAAATAACACCTCTTGTCCCTGCTTGAGAAAGAGAAAGAAGAGCCCAGCGAAAAAGACCAGACTGGGCTTCAGTACATGGGTTACAGTGGGCTTCCTAATCCATCACGAAAAAGCGATGGAAAACAAAGGCCTATATGTATCCTGAGAGAGCAGAGCTTTTACTTCTCTTGGCAGACAGATCCCAAAGGGAAAGAGGGTGCATGCCCAGTTACAGCTCCCAGATTTACCAGTCACATGGCTCTCCACTCTCTCCACTCCCCTGTGGGGTCAGGCCAAGAGCGTTAACACTAAGTAATACCCTTCATGTGCAAGCGTTACGCCAAGGGAAAGGATGTCTCTCTCTCCCCAAACATCATTGACTTCAAAGTATTTATTTCAGCTCGCAGATATTTTATAACATAAAGTTACTGTATTAGTTTCCTATTGCTGCTGTAACCAATTACCACAAGCTTATTATCTTACATTTCTGGAAGTTAGAAATGTATCTTACTAGGCTAAAATTAAGGTGTTGGCAGAGCTGCATTCCTACAGGTTCTAGGGGAGAATCCATTCCTTGCCTTTTCCAGCTTCCAGAAGCTGCTCTCATTCCGTGGCTCATTCCAGCCTGTTTCCATTCCAATATCTCCTTCTCTGACACTCACTCGTCTGCCTCCCTTCCCCTTACAAGGACACTGTGACTACACTGAGCCCACCGGGCAACCCAGGATGATCTCCCCAACTCAAAATCCTTGACTTAGTCACATCTGCAAAGTCTCTTTTGCCATGTAAGGTAACACATTCCCAGGTTTGGGGAATTAGAAGGTGGATATCTTTGGGGGACCATCACTCTGCCTACTATTGTTACACTGAATCATTAGATGTCTGTGGATATGCCAAGGAATGAATTTAGGATGCAGTTAAAACTGTCTCCAATATCTGGTACCATCCATTTAAACCAATTCATGTATTCAAACACTTCAGTTCAGACATGATATAAAACACTTTTTCACCCTGGAAAAGTAGTCCAGGGATATTTCTAAAGGTGATTTTAACCTTAAGAAAAACATCACTGCTTCCTAACCAATAGCCCTCTAGCATGCGGCTGTGATGAAAGAAGCTATTTTGTTATTCTTCCTGCCTGGAATTCACCAGGCTCTCTGTGGTCCCCCAAACCCTCCCCACCCCTTCCACTCACAACACCTACAATGTCCTACCCTCCCTTCACCCCTCCAGTCCCATTCCCAGAAATGCAGCAGCATCAGAACAGGGACATGAAGATGGGATAAGAAGCATCTCTCAAGAACAGGAATATGAAGATGAGATAAGATTTGTCAGAAAAATTAGGAAATTCCCCACAACTGTTTAAGAAGGATTTGGCGGGATTGTTAGATCACTTGCTGCTAGCTCTAGATTTTTTTAATATATTGTTTATTCCTCTTACCTTTCCTTATTATTGACCAAAAGGCCAAGAGCTCTACAATTCTCAAGCGGAAAGCCCTTCCAAATCCAAGGTAGTGTCATGCAAAGGGACAGTCAATAGATACTTGTTAGTCATTAATCATGAAGATCGCCTGTCAGTCACTGACAATCCCTCATCCAAATACCTCAAAAGCACAGAGATTTTAGATAATATTTTAAATCATTTGTTTAGTGTTTTCCCTCACTGGTTTAGGCCACTGCCGGCTTCTTGCCTATCTCTGCTTTCTTCCAGCCATTTCTATTTTCAGGCGGGTCAGCACTCATTGATTCATAAGGCTGCTCCCTTCTCGCTCTTCCTGGGATCATATGACAAAAACAACTAGTTACAAATGCCATACCTCACAGAGCGCCAGAAGACCTGATCCTCCGACCAAGTCTAAAAGAGAAAACTCTTTGCCGACCATTGAAGGGTCAGCAAATGTGATGATTTAAAAAAACTGTTTGGATTTGTCTCAAGAGGCTTGGTTAATGTTCATTTATTCTCCCTAATTCTATATTTTCAAAACAAATCTGGAACATAATCAGCACGTGCGCTTTGCTATTCTTTCTCTCTGCTTCTTAGCTGGGGAGTCAGATTTGGAAGCAGAGTCTGCAGCTCTAGCACCATCCCCCACAGAGTTCCCGGGCAGCATGGCAGTGGCAGTGCTGCTGGAGCCAGTCCCTGGCAGAGGTTGGGGTCAAAGGCTTGGGCTGCTCCCCCAGGCCCTGAAATTGACAACCTCAATGGCTGCCTTATGTCTCTCAAGACTGGATCAGGGTTGTCTCAACTGTCAGTGCTGAGAACTAGCCAAACACTCCATCATTGTCTATCTTGGAGTGAGCCCAAGCCACGGGCTCAATAGCCTTCCTTGTTTTCTAGAATTGATCAATGTCAATTCAGCAATTGTGCCTCCTGGCATCCACACCAGAAGGTATCACCAGGACCTTCTGCCGTGATTCCCAGTGTGCTGGGAAAGCTACAAGTCTCCGCAAAGTCCCCTCCAACCTAGCAGCTGCTCCTAAGATCCCCATCAGAGATGGATCCGTTTGACGTGACCCTCTTTAATGCATACCCTTCTTGGTGAGCGGGGGTGGATTTTAAACTATCCATTCACCCAACAAATATCCATTTATTGAATACCCATTACTTTCAAGACTGTGCTGGGCCCTAGAAGTCTGTCTTTGCCTGTAAGGAGTTCACAGCCTAGTCAGTTATTAATCATTTGTAGAATCTCAATGTGTGGGAAAAAAGAAAGAGGGATAGATTTTGATAAGGGAGGAGAGGAAAGGAAGAAACCAATTACTAGGCCAGAGGGAAAAAATGGGGTGAGGGCAGCTCACCCAGAGAAGACACAAATTTGTCTGACTTCACCAGCTGCTCCTAAAACACGTCTGCACAGGCCCTTACGGTGGACAGACAGACAGACAGCAGTTGGAGCTACTTCCACAGTTCCAGAAGCACACTGTTGTAAACAGGTCGCAGAACTTCAAAAACACTCAGAAATCCCCATGTAGAAGAAAGCACATTGGTTTTTATTAGGCTCCAAGCTGCTAGGTACAATCTACTGAAATAAATTACTGAGGGCCGGCCCAGTTGTGCAGTGGTTAAGTTCGCACATTCCACATTCCACTTCAGCGATCCGGGGTTCGCCCGTTGGGATCCCGGGTGCAGACATGGCACCGCTTGGCAAGCCATGCTGTGGTAGGCGTCCCACGTATAAAGTAGAGGAAGATGGGCATGGATGTCAGCTCAGAGCCAGTCTTCCTCAGCAAAAAGAAGAGGATTGGCAGCAGATCTTAGCTCAGGGCTAATCTTCCTCAAAAAAGAAAAAAAAAGAAAGAAAGAAATTACTGAGAAAATCAGCCCTTTTCATGGTCTCATTTGCCCAAATTGCTTGCCTCTGTTCCCCCTCTCACATTTTGAGGTCAATTTCCCCTCAGCCATGACCCAGAGGAGTGAGACAACAGTTTCCAAGCCTCAAGATTCCTTGTTTATCACTTTACCTTTTTACCCTCTTGTTTGGCCAAAGTCCCTTCCAGGCCTCAAAGGCCCACTGAGGAAACCGGCAGCCCTCACAGGAGGCTGCCCCAGAAGCAGAGGCCATGGGCTCTTTGTGGGACCAGTAATGTGATTAGTCCCCCACCCCCTTACTTTCTGAAGACCAGTGAAGGGACCAGTGAGAGTGAGCGCTCTGGCTGCTGTCCAGACCCAGTTCGTTCCTGCATTTCTTCTGTGGAGTGTACCCCGCTCCATATAAATCTGTCAGCCCCCGAGGGAATCAAAGAAGCCACGTTTAAGGGAAGGATGAGAGCCTTGTCACTTGAAGTGTGACCCACAGACCAGTATCATGGGCACCACCTAGACGCTTATTAGAAATGTCGGATCTCAAGCCTCCTCTCACCCAAAACCAACTGAATCAGCATCTGCGCTTTTACTAGAACCTTAATCATCTCCCAACCCTCCCGATCCTTACCTGCCATCCTGGTGATTCGAAGACACCTCTGATGACAGCAGGATGTAAACAGCTCCACTCTGCTCCCTCCCCCGTCTCACACGCAACTCAAGGGCCACCTGCTCTGTGTGCTGTCTTTTCTATCTCCGTGTTGGAGCCACATTTCTTGGGGCTTCACCAAGAATGCCTCCTCCACCATTAATAGAGGGATGCTCTGTGTCATTGGTGACCAAGTCATTTACCAATCATCTTCGCACCTTTATTCATCAACCTCATGCTTCTGTAGCTCATGCCCTGTGTCCCTTACCCATCACACTATACACAATTGGTGGTGACATCAGTTCTCACCTAATAAACTCTGTGACTAAAAATATCCTTTTATCATTCATTTGCTGAATCCCTATGATGGGCCAAACCCTACGCTAGACACTTGCTCTCTAGCTAAGAGCTTATAGATCAGACTGTGCAGTTGTACCACGTAGCCCTTGTATTAGTCAGGGTTCTCCAGAGAAACAGAACCAACAGGATGTGAAGAGAGAGAGAGGAAGAGATTTATCATAAGGAATTGGCTCGTGTGATGATGGGGACTGGGAGACCCAGATCTGTAGTGCAAGCCAGCAGGCTTAAGACCAAGGAGTGCCGGTGGTACGGGTGGAGTGCAAAGGCACTCTGTTGGAGAATTCCCTACTACTCAGGGGAGGAGCATTCTTTTCGATCTATTTAGGCCTTCAACTGATTGGATGGGGCCCACCCACCTTATGGAGGGCCATCTGCTGTACTGATGAAAATGTTAATCTCATCCAAAAATCCCCAGAATAATGTTTGGCCAAATATCCAGACACCCCATAGCCAGTCAAGTTGGCATGTAAAATTAACCATCACAGCCCTTATTAGAAACTCATTTTAGGAGGGGAGGGAGTGGCACAAGTGTCACAAGGTGGGGGCACCAGAGCTGCAGCAAAGGTGATAGACATGTGTTGGTGAAGCCTCCTAACAAGGCCAACACTTTGGTTTTCTACAGTGTCCTTGGCCTGCCCTTTTCCCTTTACTGTGCCCTCATGGAGGACAGGTATCAGCAGGATATAATTCCACACAGAAGAGGACAGGCCAGACAGAAGCGACAAGAGTCTCTTTATCAGCCCTCCCTCCCCCCGGAGCCAGGCACCGCAGGCCCAGGCGCAGACGCCCTTCCCTCCACAGTCAGCTCCAGTTGGGAGTGTAATAAGCCTTCAGAATAGGTTTGGGTATTCCCAACTGAGGGTCATAGGTCAAGACTGAGAAAAGTATAAAGAGGCCACAAGTTAGAGAGCTGTCCGGGTGACCAGGTCAGTCCAGGACCACCCGAGAAATGTCAAGGAAGCTCTGAGCTAGACCAAAACAGCCGAGCTATCTAGACCGATCCAGCTCCTGGAAACGCCATGGAGTGGGGCCCACGCTGGGCTCGCACAGATTCGTTCCGATGAGAGTAAGCCAGCCACAGCCCGCTCTCCGTCCTCTCCCTCTTCTCTCTCACTCTCACCCCCAATCCTTGTCCTCAGAAATCTGACTTTTTTCCTCCTCCTTGGTGGTGTAATCTCTCTGGAGTCACTGGAAAAGCCACTGAACACCACTCCTCCACAGCCCCACCGCCACACCAGTTGCTGTGCGCCTCACTTCACAAGGACAGTGCTGGTCCAGGGAAGACTATTTCACGCCCCTCCATACATACAGAGTCCCACTGCCACCCGCACAAGGCTTCCAGGGGCACCGCCTCATTTTGTTTCTGTGCAATTAGCAGTGACAAGAGGGCCATCGTCTGATCTCTAATCCCCCTCTACCCTTGGCCTGTAACTTCCTGGTCTAGCAGAGACTCCAGCTCCAGCTACCCATAGTGTCCTTGACACTGGGGTACCTTAAACTGCTGAGCGCGCATGGGTTCCCAGAGAAAGACACGATGCTAGTATGTTAAGAGAGTTTGGTAAATGATCCCTTGACCTGTTAAAACAAATACCTGCATTATGGATGTGTTGGGGATACAAGAAAAGGTATTAAATTATAAATGTTTGTTACCTTTCCCTTCTCCCTACTCCCCCGACCCCTTCTGCTGAGGAGAGAAAGTGCCTTTGGCTCCTCAGCTTCCTCTCCTCCAAAGCCCAAAGGAGAGCACCGGTCAAGCCCCAGGCTTTCTTGTGTCGGCAGAGAGGAGACTAAACTATTTATAGAAGGTGTGCTGACGAAGAATGCAGGGTAGGGGCAAAGCTTCAAGGCCATGGTGGCTACGAAAAATACTGAGAAGAAGATGATTTTAAGAAGCAGTGCCGTGGTTTATCATTGCAATCCCCCTTTGGTGTCTTTATCTTTTACATAAGGTCAGAATGGTTTATAAGGACTTGTGGTTGTTAGCGTTGTGTGTTCTTGAACGTGAAACCACATTGAGACTCTACTACATGGCTCCCCACTTATTATATATTTTTTGCATTTTTTAAATCCTTTCAAATGCATAGGAATTCTACTAGATTAGTTTCACTTCACCAAAAACCTGACAGAAAAGCATCAGCAAAACCAAGAACAAGATTTCAAAGCCTCAGATTGTGAATCCATTGACCAGTTGACCTCAGGGCTGAGCATCGTACGAGGTCTCTTTCTAGCTTTGAGTGGCGGCCTGCGGGAAGCCAAAGCTCAGTGCATCCCTTGTCTGGCTATGAACCTCTCCTCACAGGACTGGGAGCCATGAACTTCGTGTCACTGATCGGCATCCCCAAAATTACGCTTTTATTTTTAGACGGTGTGAGGAAAATCAGTTGGGGGAAAATATGTGAGCAAGGACATAAAAGTGGTAGATGTTACCTTATACAAACTCTGAGACAATGCTTAACAATGAAGTAACAAGATGGTCTCACAGATATTCATTGCAGAAAGGATCCGAGAACCATTTTATCTCAAATTGTCATACATACATCCTCCTTTGATCATAATTAACCAGCAAGTCCTAATACTTCTTGACAGTTGTTGGGAAGTAAAAAATAAAGTTACCTGAAAAGAATCTCTATTCTGGTGGGGGATATTAGACAAAGATAAATGAAATAAATAAAGGAAAAAAACACAAATATGTAAAATTCTAGGATCCTGAATAACAAAGAGGCAGATGAGAAAATATAATCTAGGACAACAATCATGCACAAAAGGAGAAAATAGAGAAAAATAGCTGAATGTTCTCAAATTATCTTGTAATACTTTAAAAAAGAAGTTGAGAGCAGAAACACACACTCTAAATATTCACTTGGCCAGTTTATGTCACTATGCCCAGACAGTGTCAATAAAGGGCTATATTTAGAACCAATTTACTGCTGTTGTCTTTACAGCTCACATACTTCTTTTGGTTTACAACTAAGACATCCTGGCAGATTCTGGCATCCTCAAACGCACAATATTTTCTTGGTACCTTTGAAAAGCAAGTATAGGTAGAACATTAGTGGTTCATCATAATTCTCTGCAAAAGATAAGTTGCTCTGCAATGCACAGTTTATAAAGCTCCACTGCCGCAGACCCATTCATCACAGCTTCCTACTCGTAAAAATATAAGCTTGGTCTTACAACTTAAAATGAATCTAGATAAGCCTGAGACAAAATCAGAGAGTGAACTAAGAAGAAATGGTAGAATTTAAGTGATGAGAGACAACTTAGATGGCATTTAATCCAATCTAGATATAACAGTAATAATAACAACACAATAACCACAACTGTCGAGCGCTCAAGTATCATTTTTTTCCTGATTTACATGTTCATGGTAACAAAGTATGGAAAAAATAAAAAGTGTTTTCTCTAAGTACTTTTACATACCCGATGTAGAATTTTATCTCCTACTATCTAGACATTATAGCCTCAGTATTTTACCACATTCCTCAGTATTCTTTAAAAGCTTACTTTTTAAGGTTGCTCCATAACTGATTAGGACTAATCCCCAATTATTGAACATTTAGGTTGCATCGAACTGTTAGCTATTATAAACACTTTGGTAATGAATAGTCTTATATGTATACACTGCTGTGCATTTATATGACTACTCCTGGGGATACACTGCAGAAATAGCATTGCTCAGTCCGACAGACCCATGTTTAGGCATATGATCTATATCACCAAATGGCTTACCAGAAAATTCGAACTAGTTTGCATTTCCCCCAAAAGTTGTATGAGTGCCCACATCTTCACGTGCTCACCAACACTGGGTGTCATTCTCTTCATCTTTATAAATTCATAGGCCAAAGATTACATCTTGTTTAATTTGATTTTTTTTTACTCCCCTATTCCTTGGCTCTTTATTTATTTGTAAATTGTCTATATTCTTTATTTATTTTCTTCTGGATTAATTATTATTCTTATTGATTAGAAAGTACCCTTATGTATCAAAGATAATAACTTTCTTCAACCCTCACATATTGTGACCATTTTCCTGGGACATTTACCTTTCTTTCTCTTTTTAAAGTGAAAGATAGCAATCATTTTCTTGAAGGTTTCCTCCACTTGCTTTCATATTTTCAAAGTCCTTTTGTATTTTAAATATAGTAACCAATGATCTAAATACAATACACTGAATACTTCCTCTCTTCCCCTTTCCACTTACCATATACAAAATCCTTACATATGAAGTGGGCTCTGGGGCTGAGATTTCTCTTCTGTTTCACTTATTCCTGTGCTCGTGCTGTACTGTTTTCATTAGTATAACTTGATAATACATCTTAACATACATTAGCACAGTTATCCTGTCATTCTTTTTTAATTGTTAGCTGTTCTCACCAATTTAATTTTTAATATAACTGCTATGATCTGTCATGTTCCCAATTCAACAATCCTATTGGAATTATCTTAAACTCATTAAACTGGGAGGTCTAACATCTTTACAATATGGAGCTTCCCACCCAACACCATGAGCTGTTTTTCCATTTGTCTTCTTCTATGCATCTCAGCAAAGTGCTTTTTGTGCTTTTTTGCATAAAGGTTTTGCGTATTACCAGACACATTATAGTTTTTGTTATTGTTGTGAAAAGGATATTTTCCAACTAGTTACAGCTGTTACCTGATAGAACTTTTATCAGTCTAATAATTCTTTGGAAACTCTTGGCAGGAGCACACAGGTCCACGTTTGTCATCACCTAGTTGTCGAATTTCCTTAGTGACTATTTCTAGACCAGGAGAGGAGAGAGCTGTTACATACAGACGGCCCCGTTCCTGTGTGTGTGTGTCAGATATGACCAAAAAGATAAAATTTACAGAATGCTACCCAGATATTAAGTTTTTCTCCATACATTACCTCATCTGATATTTACAAAACCTATCTAAAGCGAGTGGGGTACTCTATTGTAATCGAGTTATTATTAGCCTCATCTTAAAATGAGGAAACTGACATTCAGATGTGACTCACTGGCCTGAAGAACTTGATAAAAATGCAAACTTCTAGGCCCCACCCCACACGGGTTTCTTCAGAATCTTGGAGAGGGCGTGTGGAACCAGGGAATCTGTGTTTTTAATTAGCTCCCTCTGGTGGCTGCCGTGAAACATTGCAATCACTCAGTCAAAATCAAGGCTAAAATTTAGTTTCTGCCTCATAATCAGGTATTTACTCCATCACACCTCAATGGCAGCTTAATTATCGTGAGTTTCTAGTGATGTACGAATATGACTGAAGAGGCTGGCTTGGTTTTTTTTAAGTATGTCTTTATACAGGGATCCTGCGAGAAGCATGCTCTGGTTTGCGGACCACAAGCCTCCACATGCAGTCTTCATTTATAACTCAGTCACTTCTTCCCAAAGTCTTAATTAAGAGACAGCTCCCCTGTGCCCTGTGGGTAATGCCAGGGGGCCTGGCTCCTGTGTTTGCACAGCCACAATGAACCTCAGGACACCTTGGCAGTGCTCCTGCCCTACCGTCCTTGGGGTCTGGCAGCCCTGCAGCTGGTGAAAGCTGCCTGGAAAAGTGGAAGAGTGCCCTGAGCACAGATCCCACCACCAGAGACACGTTTCCACAGCATCCCCTCACAGCAAGTAGGCCTGCTGTAGTGTAGGATGTCACTGCTGGTGACCCCACCCTGCCATCTCATGTCCAGAAATGCTCACAGTGACCCTTTGGGAAATGCTGATGACTCATCTACAGAAAACAGCCACCTCGGAGGAAATCTTTACTTTGATTGAAGTTTAATGTACTTTTCAGTCACTCAGTCAATATTCATGGAACTACATGCCAGGCCCATGCTAGACTCTGGGACATGAGAATAAGTAAGACAGAGCACTTTACAGCCCAATGGGCAAGTAGGCATGGAAACGGGCTTAAAGTACGTGGGCACAGGGGAGTTATAGAAGTAAGTTTTCCAGGTTACGGGAGTTTTCCAGGCTGACAAGTATAGGAAAAGCATTCTAGAATTTCTTTTCCAGAATTCCAGTGGGAACAGCTTGAACAAGGCATCACGAGTATAAGAGATTCCAAAAAGTGTGGATTATAGAAGGAAAAAAAATAAAAGTGGGCTGGAAAAGTAAACCAGGCTCCAGACTACAAGGGCTTTGTACTTTCTTGAAAGGTATTTGAATTTTATCTTGGAGAGCCATGGCTGCCAGAACTCTGGTGGCAGTGGGGAAGGAAGCACAGAAGATGGAGCCAGGAGAACAGATGCCAATTAGGGGTCTTTCGCAACTGACAAGGTTGGAGCGTGAGGGGCTACAGGGGAGCAGCTACAAGGATGGCAAAGAGGAGTCAGATTCTAGAGATATTGGCAGGTAGAACTGGCAGGATGTAGAGACCAAACGAATGTTGAGGAAGGAAGGGTGAGGCTGAGCAAGACTCTGAAATTCCAGGATGTGAGTGTCTTGGATCATGACTGTCTTGGTTTGGCCTCATCCCCAGTCAGTTCCAAGAGTCCTGGAAATGAGCAAGCTCCTCCCCGTCCCTCCTCCTTCCTCTCCTCCTCCTTTTCCATCATCAGACAAGTACTGACAAGGGCAGAGCTTTCCTGAACACTCACCCCACACCCAGAACCAGGGCAACTTCATTCCAGCAAACTCTGTTGCCAAAAGTATTGTTATTTAAGAAGCCATTTTCTCCGTGATGTACTTTACATTTGTGTAAACTTTGGTGTACAAAATTTCCATATACGATCTCCTTTGCTCCTCAAAGACACTTCACTTACCAATAAGAAAATTGAGATTTAAGGAAACTGTGGTTTGCTCAAAGTCCCAGAGTTCGTTCACAGTGAGTCCAGGGCTCTAACCAGTCCTTCCACCTTAAATCCGGGAGGTTACAACTTGATATAACTACAAACCAAACTCTCTGTCACAATAGGCAAACCTAAAGGATAAAAGAAATATGACCAGGGATGGAAGATGCATGGCAGATACACATTACCCTATTCAAATGGGGTGCTGCTTATTGTAGGATGAATACACAGTCCTAACAAAAGAAAGCCCTCAGCTCAGAGTCCTAATAGATTCTTAGGAAGCTCAGTCTTTGTTCTAAGGAAACAGTACCTTGTTCCAAATAAGAGACTTCTCCAAACAAGTGTTATTTCACACACACAGTCTGCTGCTCAGGAAAGAAGAGGCATTATTTTCAAAGAAGGGAAATGAACTGGCTGAGGCGAGCTGTGTAGATGGGCGAAAAGGGTTTCAAGCCACGTCAAAAGGAATGTGTATCTTGGAAGGATGGAACCCCTCCAGGAAGGAATTTACCACCTTTCATATTTATGAAAATGTATTTACTTCTAGTTTCATACTGTTTTCTAACTTATTTTAATTTGAGAGGCATCTCATCTCAGATGCTTCTAAGTTGGTCCCTTATAGAACATACATGCACAGTTATGAGGCTTAAACCAGGTCACAAACACACATAAGCAGCTCCTAAGAGTGGACACTGGAGCTCGGTGAGTCACTGTCCCAGGTGGTGCCTTCCAGAAAGGAAGACGAGCAGGGGACAAGGGTCAGTTAAGAGAGGGAAAAGGTCAGCGGATGCGGCTGAAGGTGTCCAGTCAGCACCACGATGAGGGTCAGACTGCAAGTTTTCATGTAAGTTCTCCATTTTTTGCAGCCCCCAGGCATAGACAAGCTGCTGTGGTGATTACCCCTGACTTTTAAACAGCTTAGAAAGAGTTTTTTATGCCCCTTTAGGATAAACATGATTTGTTCATTTTCCAGGTGAGAGAGACAGTTACTGAATCGCCCAACATCTCACCAAATAAGTGGCTAAGTATGAACTTAAATTCAGACATGGAGAAAAATTATCTGAACCTTGAAGATGAGGCCAAGAGCATGCAACTGTCCTTTCAACGTCATGCTGGGGTGTTTAACACCCTCCCCCCAAGGACTAATAATCTAGGGAAATACATCTTTCTCTGGTTCTGCTATTAACTAAAAGCTTAGACTTTCTGAAGTTGCTTATTAACTTGTGAATCTTGTTGGGGAGAGATGCAAATAATTCCCGTTAGTAGAAAAGAGAACCCAAAGGCTCTCTTTTCCAAAGGACAACAAGCAGTTTTCTATTGAACCTAGCCGTCTTATTCTGACATTTTGCTTTTAAAGTACCTATAAATGCCCAGCTCCTCAAAATGCTCTTTGAACAAGATTTACCATCTTACCGGCTCTCTCATGAATGAGTTAACGCGTCTTTGACATGTCTTCATCCTATATTTGCAATGAAAGCCATGTTTTTAACTTCCTTAAAATTCTACTTCTTGCCTTATCTATAGTCTGGTGTTTCCTCCTCCATAAGAGCGCCTTTAGGGTATACACCCACACACCTAGTCAGGTCTGCCTCATCCAACCTGCCAAATCGAGTACCCTTGACGAGAGTGCCCAGAGAGCTGGCGAGGTGCTGGGAATGGAAGGGCGATGGAGCCTCTGTCATCACTGACCTCGCATTTCCACCACTCCGGCTCTCAGGATTCATCACATACTCGTCATACAGATTCAAAAGACTGCTCCTGGCAGATGAGATGGCCAGCTCACCACCCAACAAGGAAGGGGCTTTCAGCCCTGTTCCTCATGCTGCTGATGGGCGGGACTGGGAAGGGCTGAGCTGGCTTACACAGAATGACCAACACTTCCCCATCCAAGTTTGCGAATGACACACAGTTTTGTGAGGTGACAGAACTGCCAAGGCGAATAGGCGCAGGTCCTGCCTGGGACATTTTCTGTCTTGGTGAAATGGACTGAGCCTCAAGAGACCAAACCCACGACTGACATCACTAGCACCTCACTCCAACTCGGGAAATCAACCACTCCAATCTCTACGAAGAAGAAACACAAGGAGGCAAGTAGTTTAATGGATTTGGAGAAGAAGGCCTTCATTTCACACACTTAACAGGTCACTGACAACTTTTCACACTTTATTGAGGGAACCATCTGAGCCATTAGCAGGTCATTTGACCCACTCTCTTTAAAACCTCGCTAAGCTCAGAAAACAACTCTAATAGCTCCGAGAACAGACAGCGCGCTCTGGGACTTTACCTGACTACTGTCTGCCAGGCAGGTTGGCTGGCTGCAGGCGCTTCCCAGCAGTTAGACTCTTGCCAGAGAGCTTCAGGCTCCGCACATGTTGAAGGCCTTCCTTCTGCCTGAGTTGCCCCTGTGCTCCGTTTCTGTACCGTGCATTCAGCATCTACCACACATGCTGCGTTCTGTTCCGGGTATGGGGTGTGGAGATTCTGTCCTCAAGGGTCCTCCTGTCCAGTGGGAAATGTAAGACACAGATCTAAATAGCTATCGTTCAGGGTAGAAAGTGACTGGTAATTCACAAATACGATGAATTTTTGCTCCAGTTAATGTGCACTGAGTATACAGCGGCGAGCAAGACAGACTAGTCTGCCCTCTTAGGCACTTATTGAAGGAGGGAAACCAACAGTTGTTCAGCACCCACTTTGGGCCAGACTTGGTGCCAGCATTTTCTCATTTAATTTCATCCTCCTGAGGACTCTCTTTAGTAGGTGATCTTATCCCCATTTTTAATAAACAAGAAAAGAGGGGCTCAGAGCTGTTAGGTGACTTTCCAGAGGTCACTCCAACAAAGATAAGATTCGAATGCAAAACCATTTGACTTAAAAGATCCTGCTCTTTCAACCTCACTACATTTACTATCAGCATTTTAGGGCATACCTTCCTTCTGTGCTGTTGTGACTGATTCATTTCCAAATTGAGCAACCTCACAGGACACAGGTTGGCAAACCATAAGCATCCACTACTAGTTCAAGATAAGGACACACAAAGCCATTTGTACCTCCTACAATGTGTGGTTAGTGCCGGGATCTGTCTCTGGTTGTCCTTTGATGTGCTCTGGCATCAACTGTGTGATCGGCTTATCTTCCTTCCGATAAAATGGGAGAATAAAAGAGCAGATAAGAGGGAATAAAAGTGATACCCAGAGATAGAGACACAGCTCTGCCCCTTCCTTTAGGAGTCCTCCAGCCGGGCTGGGCCCACACACAGACAGAGTAGACAGCCACCACACAGCAAAGCTGAACGCCAACATGGCTTCCACCCAAAAAACGTCATTCTCCCTCCACCCAACATTTTGCCTTAACCCAAGGAAATTATTTTAATTCCTCCTCTTTCACTTTCTTTGGGAAAAAGTAGAATTCAGGACTTTCATAGCTCAACAAAGCCTTCAGAATAAAATCTAAATTAGTGAGTTATGGCAGCCGGCCCTGCCTACCCACCTCTTCTGTACCATCTCCCCCAGTGCACCCTGGGTAACTTTGAACCATCCTTTGTCTTGCCCCCAGTGTACCCTGGGTAACTCTTAGCCACCTTTAGGACTCAGCTCAGACATCTCCTCCAGAAAGCCTTCTCTGACCATGCTTCAGCAGTAAATGTGTGCACTCGCAGTAGTGTCCCTGATGTGTGTTCCCACGCATCACCCCCCCCCAGTGCACACATGCATGTGCACATAAGCATGCACGCACAGTAATGCTCCTACTTTGGGCTCCCACACCCCACCACGCTGCCCCAGCAAAGCATTTACTACATTGCTTCATGCCCAGGCTTTGCCAGTAAACCCCTCTTCTCCACGCTCCATGAAGGAAGAATTGCATCTGGCCTTTCTACTCCTAGCACTGAGCACAGTCCGGGAACCCAATAAACCCTCGAGGAAGGGAAGGAGAGAGAGAAGAGAGGCTGTGCCCAGGCTCTCAGCCCACAGCCCAACCTTCCTGAGCTGGCGGTCACCTCAGGCCTGGTAAAATTCCCTGGAATCAAAGCTGCCAAGAGAGAAAAGGGCGAGGCCTGAGGAAAAGCAGGCTGGAGGGAATGGTTGTTCTCTGAGAAAACCCAAGCAAGAGCTTCAAGGCTCCAGCAACAAAGGTCAAAGCCATTGCTTCAGAATATTTGCAGTGCCCAGTGGGGCCGCAAGGATGGCCTGGCTTCTAATGCTCTAATGCTCGCCTCACAGATGGCCCTGGGCCTGCGGGTCGTGGGACGATCCAAGGGGGTCTCAGGAACAGCTGCCCTGACCTGCATGTGCTGGGCTCGCTAGGCAGGAAATTCCATGTTGTAATAGCTGGATTTCTTCCCTTCATTCCTGATCTGTGACTAGGGAGTGAATTGGTCATTAAAGAAACCATTTAGGCAGATTTTGGGAACATCTGACTGGGCTGAAGTGTTCAGGAAGGGGAGAAGATAACAGACAAAGCTCTGGGCCACGCGGCCTCACCTTCATTTCCATTACTAGCCTGACTTATGAAAGGGAGTAAAAATGTTTCAACGCCCCTCTTCTGTCACCACCGTCACCAGGGTTGGAGAGAGCTGGGTTCACCCAGCTTAAAAACACACATAGAAAAGCTCATCTGAGCGGCTGCAGTCACGTTATCAAGCTGAACACACGTTGATCTGAGCAGATTAGAGAAATTGTTCCCAGTGTCTCGGGAGGGAGTGCTTTAAACGAGGGCTTTTCAAGAACAAGCCACTAGGAAGTACTTTGCATACATGTAGCCCGTGAACCTGAGGACAAATAAAAGTAAAATCAGGCCTGAATCAGCAGCTCTGAGCAGCAGACTGGAGAATTCAGCCGGCATATGTCAGAGATACGGTTATAAAAGGTCGCTATTCAATTTATCTTTCATTTCCTGCACAACAAATAGCCGGAGGAATCAAAAATCATCTTTACATTGCATTTGCACATTTTTTAATCCACTAGGAAAAATCACATTCTCCTTCTTTACTTCCTTTTCCCCAAAAAGAGATTAAATTTTTTTGAAAATTTAAATTTGCTCTTTCCATTCACCAAGAGAATTGTATTCCTCTTGCGTTCGATCTGTTCGATCTCAGTTTAGTTTCAAGTTGAGATTTTATTTCATTTCCAGACATGTACAGAGTGGTTGGTATCCTTCTGTTACTCCTCACTTTTGGACACAATTGCCTGGGAAAGTGGTAAGCCTGCTGGGTAACTCGAACTCTCTACTTTTCAATGTAAATACACCCTTTCGGGATGTGAAACCAAACCCACGGAACATCTCCTTCTGCAACTAAGGTTCGAAACCGGAATGAGGCAGTTGAGCACAAAAATATTTACTAAAAACAACTTTTTAAAATAAATGTTAAGCCCTTCTCATTTCATTATTATTTCATTATTAGCTTTGGCTTATAGACTATAAAATATAAGGTGGGTTAATATACTTTGTTTTCAGGGTTTTATTAACATTTTGAAGACAGAAAAAAAGCAGAGATTTCTAACAGAGAAGTTGCATACACAATTCTATATCCTGAAAGGTGGCTCAAATCAAAGAAAAGAAGAAAATAACCTAAGCAAGAAAGGGTCCAGAATCCTTTTCCTTCAGTAGCTTGATATAGGGCAGAATGAGGATCAATGAGCAGCCTACAGAGGGCCCTAGTGGTGACAATAATATCCATCTGAGTTGAGAAATTTGGACTTGACTCAGCCCATCTGCTCTCAGCCCAAGGTTGTCTCTCATTTGGAAATCACACTGTCAACTTGGTTTAGAATATACCCGGGTGAGGCATATGCTTATCTCTGCTGCCCAGGGAGAGGTTGGCATGGAGAAATGCAAAGGCTCCTGATTGAAGCTTCCATTTATGGACTCTCCTCTTCTCTTCTCCCCTAGTTACTGTGACAGTGGGAGGCAAGCAACACTTGCTCGGACTGTATGACACCGCAGGACAGGTACATTTTTATTATCTTGATTCATTAGGGGTTTGGGGGGGAGGAGAAGGATCCATTCGGCTGGGCATATGGGGACTAACAGTACAGACATTCTCTCTTCAAATCATTTAGGGCAAATTTATTGTCTTTCTAAATGACAATCGAAATATTCTTAATATTTTTAAAATATTTCTAATTACAAAAGACTAAGTCATTACATGATTCAAGGTATTGATAGGCAAATAATGACTCATTCACTGGTTGATGATTATCAATAACCAAGATAACATATTTGGCCAACAGTTTCAATTTCTTCCCACCCATCCCAATTCCAGATCCTAGATTACTGAGTCAATTTCATAAATTTTAGTTTCACCCATTAGTTTTTTTCACACTGTATTCTTTGCCCACCTCTTATTTGAATTGCCTAACAAGCTGTGGAAACGTCCAGAAAGAGACAGAGGACAGGGAATAGAGGGTAGGAAAAAGATGGATTAAGTGTTAGAAGGAAGAAAAGCCAGGATCCTGGATGTTTTCCAAAATTGAGGGTCAACCCCTTAATAACTAGAGATTGACTTGAAATTCTCTAAGATTCTTGAAATATTCTCACTCTGTCAGAAATGTTTCTTCAGGTTGGAGAACCTGGCCAACCAATAACGTGAGGCAATGGACCAGAACCCTCAACGTTTCATCAGTCGGCACACGCTCCACTTGGGGGGAAAAGCCGCCCTGCCTTTCTTTCTCTGTACACCACATTCCACTAGGACAAGTTTCCAATGTTACAAGTTCATGGGTTGGCGGGGAAGTGGTTAAGCAGTTGATGGCTGTGGCCCAATTTCTTTGAGAGAGCTTTTGTTACCATATGTCCTGGGTCATTTATTTAGGTCAAAATCAGCAGGTTGTTCAGTCTGTCCAAATTCGTACATCTTAAGTCCTTTGGACTGAACATTTGACCATGCTCTGTCCCACTGCGAATTTCCTGGTAATTGTTATTTGTAGTTATGCATTTGTCTAGGGCTTTTCTCACTATTATCTGAAGATATGTCTTTTTGCTCAACCTGAAAGCTCTATGCTAGAAAAAATAACAACAATAAATGGAATTCCCTTTGGGATTTCTTTGTGCATTTGCAAGAACCACTGAATAAATATCTGCAGGCTGGTATTGGACAGACCAAACAGTGGAGAACTTGGCAAGTCTAGCACCAGACTCAAGGCTCCTAAGAGCGCTCAGTTTCCTCTTACTGGTAGATGGCTCTTTTGGCCAGCTACTCTCAGGAACTGGGGAGCAGAGGAAATCTCTGACATCAATACCAAGACACATGACTACGAAAGGATGCCCCTAGATGCCCAAATGGGAAAATCGGATTGGCTCCTCCAAGCTAATGCTCATGCTTCACTCCCCTCCACCAGAAAGCATCCCAGCAATAGAGGTACACTGCTCTTTGGGCTGGAATTGCCTAGTCTCATTCCATCACATGGTCATTTGATGCCCCCACTCATCAGGACTCACAGCCTGAAAGAGAGAGGAGTTTACACCCTTCTCCTCCATAGTCAGAGTCTATGAATATAATTCAGTTTGAAAAGTGCAACACAGCAAGGACTACTGCCTGACTCTGAAACCTCTCTCTGTTTCCCTTGCCTTCTCTAGAAGCCCTCTGTGCCCCTCATGCCCATCCAGGCTTCCCCTCTTCTACAGCAATCCACGACAATTGTGCTTCTGTGCCTTAATTGCCCCCAGAACAACCTCTTCAGGCCTCTATTTAATTTCAAATCCAATAAAACTGCTTAAAAGCTCCTGTAGAGCTTAATTATTCTTTCCCACTGCTCTGTCCTTTTCAGAAAAAATTCTAAATTATACTAGTATAGGAGTTGAAGTTCTAAGACAATGTAAAACTACCTTTAAACTCTAAATTGAAGAAAGCAGAATGACCCAAACCTCCGACATGGAAGAAGGTGATGCGCACTAAGAAAGTATAACAACAAATGGGTTATTGATATTCCTTCAGCCTTTCACTTTAGTAATTTCCACCAACTGCTTTGAAAGCTCCGAGGTGGACAAGGTTCATAAGGCAGCATAAAGCATGGGGAAATGAAATCAGAACACATCTTAAGCTTCCTTCTAGGACTAAAATTCTATGATTAGGACCTTAAAGAGACGACTTCAAGAATGCCTACAAGAACTGGAGTAATTAAGCAAAACTATATGAGGGTAGACCAAGGGAGACCTTTCAGCAGTAAAGTATTGTTAAATATTGAAATTAGTTACACTAAAGGATGACATGTAACTCGTTTTGTAGAACAGTCATTCTCAAACTTGAGCAGGTGTCAGAATCACCTCTAGGGCTTGTTAAAACTCAGCCACTGGGCCCCACCACCTCTGAAGTTTCTGATTCTACATGCCTGGGACAGCACCCAAGAATCTGCATTTCTAACAGGTTTCCTGGTAATGCTGCTGCTGGTCTGTATGCCGTACTTTGAGAACCACTCATCTAGAACCTTGCCACTCAAAGTTCGGTCCACTGACCAGCAGCATTGGCATCCCCAAGGACCTTGTTGGAAATGCAGAATCTCAGGCCCCATCCCCAGCCTACTGAATCTGAAAATTCATTTTAAGATCTCCAGATGATTCGTATGCACGTTAAAATGTGAGAATCTCTACTCTAAAAGTCCTTGGGGACTGAAGCATTGTCCCTAGTGCAGGAGGATGCAGTGGAGAATAGCCATTGTCCGAGGTGATTCCCATGGTTCTACAATGCTGCCAACCAGGCTTTGTAAAAATTTAATTTAGAAGCATTGTCCCAAAATTCCATTCCCAGCCACAGGTAGGACAATCCAGCCTCTTCAGTTCTATTCTAGCAAATGTTGCTGAGGTCACATGGCTGAGGAACATCTATAACTAATTCAAAAATGCTCATTTGGCCAGAGTTATTAACAAGAAAGAGAGGTGATCTCAAAACCAACTGATTAATCCCTGAACCACAAAAAGGAAATAAGTCTCTGAACCCGGATATAGAGTTCCATTTTGCCGTGAAGAATTAGATTTTCTCACATGAATAAACCAACGAGCAGTGCCCCTTGTCTTTATCTTGAGCTAACTGTGGGTCAGAGTCAATGAAAACAACCTCAAGAAGCACATGTGTTCTGAAAGTTCAGGGGATAGGAACTCATTATTTCTACCCTCAAAGTCAGCCCCAGACAAAATCACTTGACCTTGTTCCCTCCACTTTGCCACACTCAGTGGCCTCTGGCACCGAGGCAGCCCCACCAGCCCCGCCTGAGACCCACTCCCGGCTTTTCACAAGCCAGCCAAGCATTTGCTAAAGACAGTCTGTAATGAAGCCACATGCATACGCTGCCAGCACATGGCAGCTGCTATTAAACATCAGCTCCCTCCCCAAACCCCTGAAACAAATTAATATTTGAACCTCGAGTTGGGGCCTTTGAAGACAAAGAGTCTTCAGAACTCTGGTTCATCGGTTAGGTAGAATTCCAAACATCAGTTTAGGCAATGAAGTGAGGAGTTTTTCGCAGGGTATCTCCGCATGTCACCCCTCAGCTCACACTGGGGAGGCAATAAGGCCAGGCCTGGAAGCCAAATCTATTTAGCTCGTGCCAACTCATGCTGCACGGCACACGCCCCTCGTAGTGCTTTACTGAAAGTCTCTCGGAAAGGGATTTCTAGAGCTCAGATCCTTGGCTCCGCTACACAGAGTCCCAGAGCTGACTTTTCCATGACGTACATGCAGGCCAGTTTGTTTAGAGCGCGTCATGAGAGACCAGGCGAGAGCAGCATGCTGGGGCGGGGCTGCTGCAGCAAAGCCTGGGCGTTCGCTGGCTGAGGAACGCCAAACTGTGAGAGGGGTCTCTCCCAGGTCATGGCTCAGAGCCAGGCATCCCACCGTCCTGCCACTGGCCACCTAGAGTGGGGCCAGCCACGGCACTAAGACGTCTTGCCTCCTTCTCTCAGTGGACCGTCACTTATACGAACAATGTGGGCAAAGCCCCGCTCAGATCGTGGCCTCTCAGGCAGAACTCCAAGATGAACATATCTCAAAGGCAACATTTGCAAAAGTGGCAGTTAGCGGCACTGCCAGGGAAGAAAGAGAATCTCCTGGGTCAGGAGCCTGGTTTCTCAGCCAGGTCAACCGCCAAGTTCTCTACACACACACTCTATGGGGCTGTCTGCATGTGGGAAAGCACAGAATAGTGTCTGTCACCGAGAAACCACAGCCCACAGCAGCTCAGCTGTCACCAGTGACCGTGGGAGTGGGGAGCAGGAAACCCATCAGAAACACCCCTTCCTCAGCCAGAGCTGCATGCTACACATCCTTACCCAGCCCTGATTTCTGAAGACCCTCTTATGGCAAGGGCTGAAGAGTCATGCAACCAGGCAGGAAGGCAAGGACAGCTGGGGTTTGCTAATGGCAACCCAGGGTCCACATGGAAGGACGCCAGCCTTCCCTTTGCCATTGGCTGACCCAATGGGGCCCTCTGGAGCACAGATTCTGACATCAGCCCTCTATGGAAAGTTAGCCTAAAACCTCAGAACAAATGTTTTTCCTCAATGAACAACTCAAGCTTTCTTGCTCACATGTATCTTAATATGGTTTTAGAAGTGTGCAAATTGGGGGGTTAGGAAGAGGTCTTCCCACATGACAAGTTATTATAAGTTTAGGACACGATCTCACTTCTCCCCAAATTACAAAAAATGGATTCAGAGGTGCCATCCGAGTATGCAAATCCTCAGGCTCTCATTGCTACTCAGTTTAGAAAACGTTCATTTCAGATTCAGCCCCGGGATCCAATATGGTCGACTCAGTGCAGCAGGACCTGCAGCTGCTGTTGACGTGGGATGGAGGACAGACCCTTAACCACTAAAGACACTGTCCTAAGTGGGTTACAAACATTAACACATTTTATTCTCATAGCAACCCTATGAAGGCGGCACTATTATCAACTTCATTTTACAGATAAGGAAACTGAGGCAAAGAGAACTTACCCCAGGTCACACGGTAGTCCCAGGCAGGGCAGGGAGTTGAACCAGGAGGATGGTCTCCCCAGCCCAAGCTCTTAAACACTATGCTGCGCTCCCGCCCTATGTGTGTTGCCCACCTTTTCCAAACCAAGCCTGCCAGATATGAATGTATTCATGGGAAAATATGAAAATGAGACTTGTGCGGAAAATCTGGGAGAAGTATCACTCCTAAGAGGACTTGGAAGCAGAATTCTATTTCCAACTTAATGTGGGTATGGGGTGGGGTGGGGTGGAGGGGGAGCTTAATGCAACTCTCCTTGCCACTCAAAGTGTGATCCCTGGACCAGCGCATCAGCATCACTTGGAAACTTGTTAGAAATGCAAATTCTCGCACTTCATCCCACACCTGTGCTGAACGAGAATCTCCACCTTAACAAGATCTGCAGGTGATTCAAACGTACGTAAAGCCTGAGGAGGGCTGGGCTAATGGTCTCACTGACTCACCACCTGCCATCAGGGTGCGGCAGCTCCGGACACATTTAGAACCCAGGTGTTTGGCCCATCTGATGCTAAGGCTGTCCCCGAACTTTTCTTTTTTTAATAGTCACCCATAGTCATCCCAGAATACCAGATTTCCCTTCACACCAAATGACCTCCTGCCTTCGGAGTGAAGTTGGGTGGAAGGCACTCAAAAGTCTACCTGGCCCAAACCTCACCCTCCCTTTTACTCCCACCCCGACCCCCACCCCAGCCTCTTCGCCCACTTTAGCCCTCCAAAGCCCCATTCCAGTAGCTCTTTTAGATTAAAACATTGTCTCTTCAAGAGACACATGAGCACCTCTCTTCCGTTCTCAATTTCCACACCGGAAGGGGCCTCCAACAGCAGCCAGACCACCATCCACTCCTCAAGGCCCCTTTACATCATCGCAGCGTGTGATCATCCAACCTGGGCTCAGAACATGTTCCCCTGCAAAAAGTCACTTAAGTTGTCAGCTGGGACCAATTCAACTCCCCAACATCCCGCTGCCCAGCCCTCAGTCCCGAGAGGACACCGCCTTTTACCAACCCTGGACCCACTGCCGTGTTTCATAACTGCAGCCACTGGCAAACAGGGGCTGAAGGAACCGGGCCAGCCCAGGTGTGAGCCTTCTTTAAAGGTATGTTTGCTCTGTAATCTGGATTAAATCAATCTGTCTAGACTTCGGTTTCTTAAACTATAAAACTGGCTGAGGGGAAAGGGAAGCACCGTAACCCGTGGTCCTGAGACTTGAGCTGCAACAGAGTCACCTGGAGGGCTTGTTAAGCCCCAGATGGTGCAGCCCCTCCCCCAGAGCCTCAGCTCCGGGAGGGCTGGGCAGGCCGAGATTGTACCTTCCTAAAAAACGCCCAGGGATGCCAGTGCTGCTGGTCTCGGACTGCACTCTGGGAGCCACTGCACTAACTGATCACTAAGACCTCATCCAGCCTTGAAATTGTATTTTTCCAATTCAGTCAAGTACCTATTCTAGATTATTCTATCTTCAGAGATCACAAAGAACAAGAGAAACTTCACCTGTCTCACTTCCACATAAATCAAATTGTTTCCCACGTCTTCATTTTCTTTCCCTCAGCTGGATTGCCAATTCTTATTCACCCTGTGTCGTTCATGTAGCACGTTTAACAGTGCTAGACAGTCAGTAGGCAATTAATAAACCTTTTTGAACGGAATTACACAGTAGTTCTAAGGTTTCCACAGAAGAGGGATCCAGAATAAAGGGCAGGATAAAACCCAGTGAAGGACTCCAGCAGAAGCCACCGAGGGGAGGGCCTTGGCTACCTGCCAGGAGGATAAATGATCTAAAACCAACCTCTCACCTCTTACCTATAGTCAATCCAGCCACCAATGGTCTTCCGAACCTTTCCCTAATGTAAGCAGAATTCTTTTGATAGCTTCTGGGCAAAGAATCACATAAACATGATCCTTTCAGACTCCCGGTTATCTGCTCCCACCTCATCTAATTGTGACATGTTGTGTTTTGGGTTTTGGCTTTGAGGTTTTAAACATACAGTGTCTGCTGCCATCTGGTGGTAATTTCTAGCAGCTGCAAGCCATGAAATAGACACTATATCCCAAGGTCTAACTTTTCTTAGATCCCTGTGGTAAAGTATGAGTCTGTATTAAGATTCCTGGATAACTGAATTTTCAAGAAAATGCTTAATCTGTCACTTAAAGTTCTGAGCTGAAGCAAATAGCGTGGTTACACTTAATTGCTAGAGCTGGATCAAACTAAGTACCCCATCCTGGTATTTAATAGCTCTGCAACATTGGTCCATGACTAAACTTCTCTAAACCTTAACTTCCTCCTCTGTGAAATGCGGATGTCGATGGTACACCTTTGCAGTGCTATTATGAGGATTCAGCTAGATAATGCATGTGAGTGCCTGCAACAATGCCTGGGGGCGGTGACAAGCCCTTAATACATCCTCAGTTGATGGTGAAGAAAATGATGATGCAAATCAGTTGTTCTCAACTCCATGCCAACCCCAGACCAATGAAATCAGAATGCCCAGACGCCCAGGCCCACTCCCCAGAGATTCTGATTTCGTTGGTCCAGAGTAGAAGAGGGTAGTAGAGGCAGGTAGTTGGCTAGCAGGGCATCAGGATGGTCTTAGAGCTCCCCCAGGTGATTCTAATGAAAACTGCTGCAGTCAACGACCCACAGGAAAGCCATTTGTTCATCTGCAGGTCACTGCAGACCCGGTGTGATTCAATCAGTCAACGGCATTTATGGAATATTTGCTGTGGACAGAGTATAAATGGGGCATGAAAAAAACAACATGGTCCCTGCTCCATTTACGACAATCCAGATGGGAGGATGAAGTGGCAGAGGGCAGGTGATGTCATGAACAGTTGCAGACTGTGGCCTGGGAAGGAGTGTTCTTAGATCGTGGGCCTCACAGCTACTCTCAGAGAGAAAGGAAGGAGGCAGAGAGACCATGCGAGAGAAGGTTTGGTGTTCAGGGCTAGTTGTGTAAAGAGGAGGAGAGGTAGTGACAAGAGATGAGCTGTCCCCTTCCCCACCGCCTGCCCCCACCCCTGCCACTGACACACACACACAGACATGGGCACAACTCAGCTGAGATCCAACCAGTAGGCCTGGCCCAATTGCCCAGTATGACCAGTGTTTATTCAGCAATGCACCCAACTCCCAATTATTTGCTTTAATAGAAATGTGGTCAATGAACCACAATAACTGATTTTTTTTTATTCTTTTTGTTTATTTTTTAGAATTTTCAGATTTTTCAGCATCCTTGCCATCTTGCATTGCATTTTGTTTAAGTAGCTAACAACTTTTGCTAGGGTTTTAAAGGCATTAGCAGCAGCAGGAGCAGCAGCCGTGTGTGCTGAGCCCCTGAGCGCCGGGCTCCTGGGGGAGCTGAGGATGGGTCAGCGCAGACAGAGATGACCGCACTCGACATTCTGAGGGCCTTCCTCCCGGTCACATGTGTACTTGTATGTGGGCACCCCCTTCTTCAAAAGACATTAACAGAGACAACAGAAATATAGTGAAGTTGATAATTTTAAAATATCCATGACATATTACATTTAAAAAACAAGTGGCACAACAGTATGAACTATATAATCAACTTATCTTTTTTAAACTAAATGAATGTCTATTATATATGTAAATAAATATAAAATATTTGGAAGGGTACTGTTAAAGAGTGGCTCCCTCTGGGAAGAGAGGAGAAACTATTAGAGATCATGTGGGGGATGAAAACAAAATCTCACATCTACTCTACGTACTTCTGTAATGTTTGAACTTTTGCAATGAGCTTATGTGAGTTTTATGACTGTTTTAACTGTTGGAAAGAGTAGTCGAGATCCTAACAAATGAATTGATACGTTGCCCATGTCTATGTACACATATATGTGATAAGTGTGAACATAGAGGTTTGGTCGCACCTATGCATGTATGATACGTGTGTAGTGTGTATACATATATGAACTATGTGTGGTGTGTATGAACATGTATGCCATATTGTAGTGTATGAGGACATGTATGTCCACATAGTACATACATATATAGAATAAGTATACACACATACACATAAAATTACTTTTGGCTTATGCATTACTAAATTCTACGAAAATATGTATCATCTTCTCATGAAACAGCAGATTTTATCTGGGAACCTCTTAAAACATTTTACACACAATAAAAGGTACTTGCTTACATTTTTTCCAAAGTAGATCCAATGTCTTACTTTGTTTTTGTCACCTCCCATTAAAACAGCATCTTCATAAACATCTTATGTAACCAGGAACTCTTCAACCAGAGCATTTCCAGTCTAAAAAGGCTTTGGGGAGAAAATAATTAATCTGGCATTTTATTTATTAAGCTACACTGTGGCCTTTAGGTTGACTTAGAAACAAATCCCAAATTCTTAGCTCTAAACCCTCACACAGTACATTTCGTCAAATATTGTACTGACTGACTTGGCAACAACTCTTAGCTTTGCATTTTGGTTAACTTATTCTAAATTAAATTTGAATGCAATTTTTAAAATTGTATAGGGAGAGAATCTCGGTGCCTCAGCCAATGGCCCACTAGTTTAGATCCATATTCTGTATTACATGATTCCAATGTGTAATAATCCTTCTTCAATTACATACATTAAATGGGTGACCTTTATGTATGTAAATTCTCTCACTAAAGCTGTTAAAAAAATTTTTAAGTTTATTTTAAAAGGGAGTAATTTATAATCTCTATACAAAAAAAAAAAGTGTTTTCCTGACGGATGGCTCCTTTATTTCTAGTAACATAGGGAACCACCAGATTCCAGGGAGGGGGGAGGAACGAGGTCACAGAGCGCTGCGGCGGATTCTTGTCTGTGTCGCTCCCTAGAAACACCCTGGACCCACCTGCCGCAGGCTGAACCAACTGCTCTTTCCACAGGAGGACTACAACCAGCTAAGACCGCTCTCCTACCCCAACACCGACGTGTTTTTGATCTGCTTCTCTGTTGTAAATCCTGCCTCTTACCACAACGTCCAGGAGGAGTGGGTTCCGGAGCTGAAGGACTGCATGCCTCACGTGCCTTACGTCCTCATAGGGACCCAGGTTAAAGGCGGACGGTGGCAAGGGTGGCAAGGGTGGCAAGGGTGGGGCGGGTGGGGCGGCGAAAAGGAAAGACCCTTTAGGTTTCTCAGAAACGTCCGGTTCTACCAAACACTTTAGAAGAGTGTCTCAGATATATCAATCCTATGAACAGCCGTTCTTAAGACCTGCATGATTATTTAGCCCATAGTTGAAAAGATAATAGAGCTATTTAACATGAAGCGGGAAGTTTTGATGTGACCTTTAAAAATTACTTTCTCATATAAATAACAAGAAAACAAAAAAAAAATTACTTTCTCAGCTTTTTATTTTTAAATAACAAAGTAAGTTTTGAAATATACACCCTCCTCCAGCGCTGAGGCAGAGGAATGAGGTGAGGAAGTCAATTACACTTATCACCTAATATTTTTTATATCTAAAATCTACAATTGTTTGAAAGTCACAAAATAGGTGTGAATGTCAAAATGACCCCAGTAATCAGAATGGGCGTATTATGACAAGAAGTCCTTAGTCACACTCCTGGAGAAAGAAGACAGAAATCCACTGCTCCCTGTTCCCTTTAAGCCTCTGGGTCTTTTAGATCTTAGAAAAGAAGTTAAAACAGATCTACCAGATAAAAGAACCTGAGATTGTAAAAGCTTTTCAAGTGTTTTGAAAGCTCATAAAGTTCCATAGTTTGAATTTCCAACAGCAAGCAATTGTAGAAATGTATTAAAGATTGTTGCAACTTTGTATGGTCTTAAATAGATTTTGTTCTTTACTATGTTGAAACCCAAATTACTATCCCAAAGACGTAGAAATGCAATAATACTGAAGGGCCTTATTGTTATCTATTTCACACGCTGCTGTTTCTCATTTTACATTTCACTTGACAAGGAGAAATTTTTTTTTTTTAAGATTTCTTTTTTTTTCCTTTCTCTCCAACCCCCCCGCCCCCAGTACATAGTTGTATATTCTTTGTTGTGGGTCCTTCTAGTTGTGGCATGTGGGATGCTGCCTCAGCGTGGTTTGATGAGCAGTGCCATGTCCACGCCCAGGATTCGAACCAATGAAACACTGGGCCGCCTGCAGCAGAGCGCGCGAACTTAACCACTTGGCCACGGGACCAGCCCCCAAGGAGAAATTTTTTTAAAAACATAAAAGAAAAAAAATATTGCCTAGAGAAGATATGGACAGATAATTAACACATCCATAAATCAGAGTACAGTTAATGCTTCTTCTGTGAAAGATAAGTATTTGTTTGTTTCAATGAAGTCTTTTGCCTTAATTCCAGATGATAACGTTTCACCATATTGATGGGGTCCAGATCTCTGCTGCCAAAATATGTGAAAGGACGTGCAAACATCTTTGTGTGATCTGAGCCTGTTTTATAACAGAGGGGCACTAGGTTGAACAATGCAGCCTAAAAATAAAACAACACACCAGTTAGTAAACTTGAGCAGTGTGCTTATAAATGGGACCCTAATAGATGAATATATTGGCTTTTCTTTAAAACACAAGCCTTTATGTGCCCACATTCACACCCATTCACGGGTTCACATACACAGTGAGATTTTTAAAGCAACTAAAATATTTAATTATCAAACCTAATCCAAACGTGTATACCATTTCCGTAGTAGTTCTACCTTTGAAAAGAACATTTTTACCTTGGAAATTCCTCTTTAGGATTTCCCTTCAGAGCCTGCAGCACAGTCGTTAGACGTCCTAGCAGGTGGCAAGTCTTCATCCTTTCAAGGGTGAAGATTTGCTTTGGAAAAGTATCTCCCCCACAACCCTCCCCAAAAAAGATGCATTTAGAGCCAGGAAATGAACTATTAAATAATGAGTGATATAATTCAGGATCAAATGAGTCCTGGCAGTAAGGTAACAAGATTGATTATCTTGTATGTCTTCTATAAGTAGGGTCTGGAAATAAATAGGAAATTTCACAAACATCTGAGACAGCCACAGCATCCCTGGAGTAAGTCCTCAGCTCCCAGGGTAGTTTCTTTGAAGGAGAAAGTGCAGGGAAAGCCTGATGTTTGCACTTTTTTAGATATAATATGGTCACCGTACGTGCTTCCTTAAAGAAAATTCAGCAACTTCGTAGATGTTAATTTCACGGGGGGGAATATCTCTATAATGTTACAGTTTAAAATATCTGGTAAGGCCTGAAAAAATAAATGAGTTTGTCACACGTGTGTTTTTTGCCAGATTGATCTCCGCGATGACCCCAAAACCTTGGCCCGTTTGCTGTACATGAAAGAGAAACCTCTCACCTACGAGCACGGTGTGAAGCTCGCTAAAGCGGTACAGTCGGGTTTGAATTTAATTCCAAACGTGTGCTGAGAGAAGAGGGTGATGTGTGCTTTGGAACGGGGGCACTGCATAGGCTTTTGCTGTAAAGTACAATGTGTTCAGAATCTTCTCTCTGCTTTATATTCTCCCCTCTGTCCTAGGCAGGCTGGAAGGGACCGTTTGGCCAGCATTCTTGTCAGCCACCATTGTCTGCTTTTCATTAAGAAAGAAACTTGGTGAATTTAAACAGCCGAAGCACTTATCATTAGACTTAGCAACCTCTAGAATAATCCAATTGCCATATTTCGGATGAATACAGGGAGTTGATACATATACATTTGTAAATCTCACTGCTTATTATCAGTGTAACTCATTTAAATGACCCCATAAAAGGCATTTTGTAGTTTTCTTGGGAGAAACTTAGATTAGCATCTGGCAGAGTTATATTTGTTCTATATTTCTCACCATATAATGAATAGCCACTTAGAGAGGCTGCTTATGTTACAAACAGCATCTAGAAGAACAACATATACCAAAAGGTAAGTAGTTGGAGAATCCAAGTGGCTACTTGGCAGATAATAGCAACTTGCTCACGGCTGAAACTCTGCACAGAGCTGTCTTCATTCTTGAGAGCTTCACATGAGTAGTGATTTTGTTGGGGAAATGCTCTAGAAAGTATTTGCCAGACACCAAGTCTTGCCTTCCCCTTACCACCGCCATGTGTGCAAAAGCAGACACTAAAATAGACACGAGGGGATGTAGGTACTTTATGCAAAAGGAGGCTTATAAATCGTATTTCTACAACCTGAATCCACCTCTTCATTGATTTAGTTGCAAATCCATCACCCCAGGCCAGAGGTTTCAGAAATTTCTTTTACTTTCTAGAGTCACCAACCCTGCAAAACGAATGCCCCAGTCTGAGTCAAGAGTCACCCTTTTAAACTGGTCAAAGTAACAATAACTACAGATTCTTCATGAATAAAAACCTGTGCATTTCTCTTATTAAAACTTTCTTATAGGCGCCAAACCTAAATAATACACTTGAATAGAAATGAGTTAAGTAAAATTTTGTTTCTATGGATTCAACACATGCGAACATCTCACAAATGCTGGAGAGACAGAACGCTTGTACTTCTGTGAGTAGTGAAGAGAGAACCACCAGTGGGAGCCGAAGCCCATTGCAGGCTCCATCTCATTGCAGCCTCGTGATAACTAACCCGTTGAACCAGAGAGTGTTTGTATCATCTTACAGATGAGGAAACCAAGTCTTAGGGAGATGAACATGTTGGATTCTGCAGCTGATGATAACACAGTCAAACGTTCCAGTCCAGCTCTATGGACATCACCCCCATGCGCCTGACCAGTGTGCAAACTGTCTCCTCTGACTGTGTATTTTTCCTCCAGTAAAAGGGGTACATGTCTTTAGGTTCTTCTATCTTTTCACTAAACATTCGGCTTAAATTCTCTAAGGAGCATAAATATATAGCTCCATAAATAATGGTATGTGATTCCTAGCTATGCATTTTCACACCGAGGAGGCCCCCATGGGCTCGGCACCTGCTTTGCCAGAGCTCAGTTTCTGCGTGCCTTGCGTCCGGCCTATCTCCCACCACCATCCTGTCGGCGTCCTAGCCTGACTTCTCACTTGGAAGGTTGTTTTTTCTCTCTGAAAAGAAGTCGTTCCAAAACCTCCCCTCTCGTTTCAGACTTATTTTAGGAACAATGGCTGAGTTCACCACTTTATTGCCTTTTGCCAGTTTCTCCTAGCAACTGCTCTCAGAGACAGAGAATCATGTTTAGCTTACAAAATCCAATTTAGAAGAAAATCAAGCAAGAGTTTAACTTGTTTCATCACAATTCATGTAATTATAGAGATGCTTTAAGTTTCTCTGCTCCCTGACTTTCCTGTCAAGTAGTTTATAATAACAGCCAGCGTTTATGGAGCGTTTGCAGCGTGCTAGGCTGGGCGCCAAGAGCTTTATGTGCCCCGTCTTAATTAATCCGCACAGCAACCCCCTGAGGTCTGTATATTATTATCTCCACTTTCTCAGAGGAAACTGAGGCTCGGCGAGGCTAATGGGATGCCGCTAGAAAGTGGCAGGGTAGGACATGGAACTGGACCGCAACTACCACACTCTTCCCCCCGCTCCTACAATCAGAAAAGAAGCGCTTAGGTTTGGGGTTTCTTTTTTTATCTGCTGGAGCCTCATGTTTTAATGTGCATATTCTCCCCATAACTTAGACACTTTACAAGTTCAGGTTTTTCATACCCAATTCCTTTTGTTCAATGCCTTCCATTTCCAAAGCATTTTTCATCTATCATCTCTCTTTGATCTCAAAGGCCATTTTATTTCTAAAGGACATTTTCATATCATACATATTTACAGTTCTTTACACTCCAAAGTCAACCACATTTACGTAAATATTTTGTATCAATTTATAATAAATATTCATTCTTATCTCTTTCCTTGTCTTCTCCGCCCTCTTTTCACTGTTGCATGTTTTCATCTTCAGCCTACTTTTCCCATGATTTACTCCTTTGTGATGTCTGCATGGCTACTGGATTTATTTGACAATAATTGATTGAACACCCACTATGTGCCAAGTGCTATGGCACACTTTAGCTCTAAGATTATGATTCTTTTTGCATTCTCCTTCCCAGTTCCACTTGATACAATCTAAGTTCTGACTTCCTAAGGTGTTTCTTCATAAATCACTTTACAGTTCTTCCTTTTTCCGTCTTTGGCCTCTTTTTGCCCTCTCCTGCCATCTTCTTCCTCCTGTGCCTTTTTCATTGTTGTTCTCACACTTTGGCCTAGCTCCTGTTTCCAGCTGAGATTTTAACGTGCACCAGTGGGTTTCCAGTGGCAGAATTGCTGCAAAAATCCTGTAATCACTGTTTAGTCGTGTTAACCAAGCGGAGTCTTTAACACCCTCCTCCTGACTGCAAAGTCACTGTTACCCTCCTTGTTTTGTGCTCTGGCTATTGCCTCTTCCCCCCATGGTCCTTGAAAATGGGTCACGGGCCAGCCTGCATGGCCTAGTGGTTAAGTCTGGTGCACTCTGTTTCAGCAACCCAGGTTCAGTTCCCGGGCGTGGACCTACACCACTCGTCTGTCAGTGGCCATGCTGTGGTGGTGGCTCACATACAAAAAGAGGAAGATTGGAACAGATGTTAGCTCAGGGCAAATATTCCTCAGCGAAAAAAGGAAAAAACAAAAAAAGAAAATTGGTCACTCCACCACTGTTGTCTGAGTGACAGAGATGAGGGAGAGACAGCCCTGCCCTGGAGAGGCCCACAGGCCAGCAGAGAAGAGACAGACAAAGCATGCCAACTGAACAAATACAACAACAGATGTGTGCGCAAGGGTCTGAGGGAACAGAGAGGAGGGAAGGATGGACACATTCGGGGAGGAGAATTCAGAGACAGTTACTAGGAGCAGTTGACATGTGAGCCAGATTTGAAGGATAAGGACAAGTTTGCCAGGTGGACAAAGTTAGGGGACTGAGGAGAAAAAATTCCAAATAGGGAGACCTGTACATGCAAAGGCATCCTTTAAAGCAAAGGGCAAGCACATCAGCAAGTGATGGACCATACTTCACCTGCAAATGTTTTGATCAGTCTGCACAGGTATTTTTAATGTGATTTGGTGGCCAACACTGAATAATTTGGAAACTTTAAGGAAATACACACATTTCTGGCTTCTAAAAAAAAAAAGAAGTTTTGGCAACACTAGCCAGCATTTCCACATCAACTACAACTTTTAAACAGCCTTTTAGACAAGATAAGTACCCTTCAGTTTGCCACAATCCCCACCACTCCATATTACCTACATGTACTCAAGCAGTGCACTCACATTATCCACCCTTGAGTCGGCAATCTCTGCTTTAGAGTCTCCAAAAAATCAGCAGCAAATCCATCCAGCCTAGAAACGCTTCTCCTCTTTCAGCAATTTGATCATGATGCTGATTTGTTGAGATAGAATTTCTCTTGCAAGACATTTGGTTCTTTTTCCTTTTCTTGTCTCTCAAGTTGCCCTCTCTGTGTACCTTTCCCAATTCTTAAGTAAGAAATAAAGACCTTCTCCGCTATTCGCTGTTTGTTACTCTGTTTATCCCACTGACAACTTTTCTCCTCTCCATTTACAGGAAACACCTCACTTTTCCTTCCTTCTTCTCTCATCATCCTCACTCCGTCCACAACAACTTACCCATTTGTTCCTTAGTTTAGCTTTTTCAGCCACATTTCTTTACATTTGCTAGAGACAGCCCCACAGAGTGGTTAAGACTCTGGCTCAGGAAACAGACATTCAAATCTCTGCCATTTTCTTAGTTGTGTGGCCTTAGGGAGGTTACCTAACCTCTCTGGGCATCAGTTTCCTGAGCTATGAAGTGAGGATGGTGATAGGCTTACTTCATAAAGTTTTTAGGACGCTAAATGAACCCATGGACCATGAGGTCCAGCTCAGCAAACTAGAGTTGCTCCATGTGTGTGCCCTTCCAGACATGTATACAGCTAGGAAGACCTCTTTGCCGTTATTCCTTCCAGTTAAACTCTTTCTTATTCTGCAACAAATCCCATCTCCACGAGGACGACGTGGAAGTACTGGGTTTTCTTCCACTTGATTAGTGGCTGTGGATTTGTTTGTTTTTTAATTTCTTCTTGTCAGACTCTTGTATGTTCTGTACATCTCTGATGAATTTCTCAGCTTTTAGGACAATAAATTTTAGCTATTATAAAGTTACAGGAAAAGTGTTCTTTCAGTTTGCATTCCCCAATCTCTATTTTTTTCTTGAAAATAAATCATTTTGGTAGAGCGTGTTCCAGATTGCTAACAAGAGTATCTAAACAAGGATCTGTGAATCCTGAGCTCTTACAGGTATGTTCTAAATATTTGACTGTGGAGGTCACCTTGCTCTAAGAGGCAGATGACGTTACTGCCGTAAGAAGAGCCGTATTTCCTTGAGAGAGTTTTCCATTGCAAATTTCTGAGGGCACACACAGATGGTTCGGCCTTTTCAGCAATGCCTGTAACGTGGCTGTGCCTGTTGCCTAAACCACGAAGAATTCTTCTCTGCCCCTCAGAGCACCGATACGTAGTTAACAATACTCACCTGAGAACTGGGTTCTGATTCTCACACACGTTTCCCAAATCACACCCAAAATCTGTTCGCTACTTTTCCTGGAGCTGTCAGTACAAAATAATGTTATATTAACCCAGTTACACAACAATGCCTTGATCTACCGTTTCATTATCTTCAGAAATGTCTGAATTGGGAAAGACAAGTTTGGGCTCCTCCTGCACCATCGAAAGACAAGCTCTGACACAGTGTCAGCAGAACTCTGGGTGGGGGTGGGGGAAGAGAAGGAGAGAGAGAGAGCACTCGCCCATCCTGCAGGACCAGACAGCCCAGAACCCCCTGTGTGAGCTGAGCTCAGCCCAGCTCGCCTGTAACTTCCAGAATCAGCTGAGGCTTGTGACGGTTGGGGCAAGGTATTCTGAATAGAAAGGCCCCACAGCGCTTTCTGGGTATTTTTCAGGATGACTGACAAGAGCCAGCACATCACAAGCAGTCATTTAGTTGACCCATTTATTAGAGTGGTGTGCTTTTCACATGTGTTCATATCAAGTGTTGGACACATCTCAAAATGTAACAGATGACATTTCATGACATTATTAGGAAAATTTTCTCTACCTTTAGCCCTCTCTTGCATCCAACTGTTTTTAATTATAGAAAAGTTATGTTCTAACCCAAAGGCCAAACTATAGTTGAAATGAAGCCACAAAATAGGTTTTCAACATCCAACATCTTTTCTTTGGCTCATACAGTGACGATTCTTTATAGCAAAGAAAAGAAAAAGTGTATAATATCTGGACCCAACCAGAACAATTTTATTTCACACTCAGGTTTTCTATCTGTGGGATTTCAAATGAGTGGGCAACCTCACTTCATTAATTGTCCGCTTGACCAGCTTCCTGCAGAGTTGAGTGATCAGGGTCATAGTTACTGTCATGGAACAAGGAAAAGAACACACACCAAGAGAACCAAGTTGTAGGTCTAGTTCTTTCACTCTCTAGTCGGATGTCCTTAACAACTCATTTTACCTTCTGCACCTGTTCCCACCTGTTCTAAGCTAAACCACAAGTTTCCTTAGTCCACACGTTGTGAACTGGCTGGTCACTGCCAAAGACATCCCACATCCGTGTCCTGCTTGGCCCACAGAATGTTTTAAAAATTGGTAAATATTAACTAAAAATCCAACTCCTCTTGAAAAATACAAAGATGGGCAACAGTGACCCAACATTCCTGCTTGGCAATAATTGCCTAAAGCTAAGTAAGACTGCCAATTCTAGAGGTGGGGTGCATGTCACGGTCCACCACAATCCCCGCCTCTCCCTGTTGTCTGGTAGCAGCCCTGCTGTACACATTTACATAAGTTACTGGCCCTAATAGGCATGTGATTTTGCTACCCTGCTGCGGCCGTTTATCTGCTGTGGTTTCCAGGAGCTCAGCATCCAGCCGTCTCTTCTGCATCTGCTGTCATTTTTCAGTTATTCTTACATGCGTATGATGGAAACATTTCTCCAGATGTCCTTAAAATTCAAAGGCCCACATCATAATCTCATCTCATACTGAGCTTGTGAGTAATTAAAACCCTGGATCTCCTTCTCATGAACTATCTCATGAAATTGCCTGCCAAATGTCATCTGCTCTGGCCTGCAATTTTGTTAATAAGAATCTGCAGTTCTGACTTGAATTTCTATATTTCTCATAGGGATTTTGTGATGATCAAATACACTGTAGTATGAAATCATCAAAAGCTTTGAAATAAAGCCCTAAGCAAGCACAAAATATTGTATCATTTAAATATTCATACACTGTATACTGACAAGTAGGGTCTCTCTGTCAGGAAATGCTTTTTATGATTTTTATTTTTATATGCTTTGGGTTTTTTTAAACTGCTTTAAAATGTGGCTTGTAAAGTATGTTAAAACTGGAAAATAATACTAATCAGGGATTCCCTTGTTGAGAGATACCTTATGAGAAGTGCATTTCAATCAAGAATGACTTACACCACCATGTCACCCACTCTCTTTCTTGTGCCTTATCACCCACGCTGACACTTTGCCATGCTACATACAGAAAGAGATACTTGTCACTTGTACAGGATTTACACATTCTGCGTACAATTGAGAGGGTACTAAAAACAACATCACGTAGCCCTGTTGTTCACAAAATATATTTAAACCAAATCGCTGGTTTTGAATCCTCTCTTAATTTTTATATTTTTATATTCTTATGTTAGGAATAAATGATTGTGGATCACTTTCATAATTTATTGCTTATGAAAAGAGATCCGCAACCCTTTATTGTTGATATCAGAAAGTAAAAAATATAAAAATACAAAAATTCAGAAGAGCAGATGCAAATTGAAATGCCAAAGGAACAAACATTCAGCGGCAGCCAGCTGTAGCATAGCACAGGGCTGGGCGGAGGCCTGACACCACTGAGCTTTTATCTCTTTTTTCCCTCTCACGCCTTTCCTTCTTTTGTGTTTAAGATTGGAGCACAGTGCTACCTGGAATGCTCGGCCCTGACTCAGAAAGGTCTCAAAGCGGTTTTTGATGAAGCGATCCTCACCATTTTCCACCCCAAGAAAAAGAAGAAACACTGCTCCGAGTGTCACAGCTGCTGTTCGATTATCTGAGGTGGCTTGAGACCCGCCTCCACCCCATCTGTGGGTGAGAATGGCAGCCAACCTCTGCGACTGACCGAGCTCACGCCAAAAAGGGGGGAATGACCAGAGAGGAAGTCCCTTCACTCCGAGGCTTGCTCCTCCGCCCTGGGAGCCCCTGAAGCATAGCACCCCAGTCAGCCAACTGCCACGTCCTCCCTGCCAGCCGGAACAATCCATGTCGCGCACTCTATGAGAGGCTGAGCCCAGATTTCGGCCAGCACCGCTGCTGACCGTGTTGGAAACAAGGTCAAAGGCCATCTTGCATTTTACATCCCCTTCTCCTGTGAACGTGAAGCTAATAAGAAACCATCGCAGGAAAACCAAAAGAGGCACTCAGTTCCTGTATTGGTGGCCTTACTTGATGTCTTTTACAAAACATGAGACTACAATACGTACTAACCCTTTTTTCTGAATCTGCTGTTCCACTTATGTGTCTTACATTCATTTGTATTATGTTAAGAAATTTACTAATTTACCACTCTACTCAGGCCTTACAAATCCATACCAAATTAGCCTAAAGACAAAGGGTTTTATATGCATTTCTATTTTCAGCATGTTTCTACCAAAGCTATTAGAAGCAACAGGTACCTCTGAATGCCTAATTACAAGAAAATGTTAAAAATTTCAGAAATTTACAGAGCCATGATTTTGGAACCTGTTTGAAAGAAAACATCAACTGAATCGTTGCAGGTCTACATTTTTTGCCAAAGATTCACCCTGAAAATGCTTACGATGATAGGTAGCCTTATTTTTTCCCTATTATATTGTCTCGGCAAATTACAAATGAACTGTATTTAAGAAAGTGTATTTCTGCTCTTCGATCAAATTGGTTGGGAGGAGAATATGGCAGATCTATTTTTTAAAATATTCTTTATTCAGCCCTCCCTTCCCCATTGTATGTCCCTTCCCTCCTTTGATTTCACACTTTCTCCCATGCCCAGTAATAACCTCATCTAAAAGAAGGATCTGGCCTTGGAACACAAAAAAGTATTTTAAAGTTCTCAAAGGTTAAGCAAAAGTGCCCATTTTTTCCACTTTCTTCCAGTGAAAGAGCTGCTCAGCTTGCCCCACGTGAGCTCTCATTCTATTTAAATGACGTTTTCCAAGTACAGCTGGTACTAAAATATTGTTTCTCCCTATTTCCTATCTCATTGTCCCAAATGTGTATGTAGGGGCTGGATGCATGAGTATCAAGCTCTGCATCTGTTTATTCCCTCCTTCCAAAATGATGTGCTCCATAGAACAGGGACTTTGGCCTTGGGATGATAAAAGCCCCAGGTAAGGAATTATGTGCCCTTTCTTTATGACTCTGTCAAATATCCAGGGATTCTTGTATCACAGAGTGGGTTACTTCCTAGCTTTTAATTAGAGACTATAAAGGCTTCAAATTAGTCATATTTGCTTAGAATTACCCTGGAAACACCCAGATAGGCACTTTATTTTTTATTTCAATTGCATAAGCCAAGTGCCTCTTTGCAGCATGAAATTACACCAATTTTAGTTTAAGAATTTCCAGAGTCGTATTCCTTCTCTTGGAAAAATCCAATCTTTCTAGTCTCTTCTGCTCCTGGAGGAAGCACATTTAAAAAGTGTATGGTGTGGGTCTTTTCTGTTAAGACCTCCCATGACAACCCTTCAGTTTGTTGGGTTTTGTTTGTTTGTTTAGATTTCTGAAATGTGTTTTCCCTTCTTCTACATTTCAAGTTCTGTTTCTCTTCTCCCTCATCTAGTTGCTAAACATTTTTTTAAACACACACACACACATACACCCTAAAAGAGAACGAGAGTTTTGTAAGTCAAAGCTTGACATTTAGAGAAAACAAGGACTTTCTGCCTTTGTAAATAGAAATCAATCGTGTATCAACTATAATTCTGCAGAGGTTATGAATTCATCCTTTACAAACAATAGTGAACATTTAGCCCCATAATAAATGAAGTGTGTTAACCAGTTTTGTTACATTGTCGCATAGTTACCTCTTGCTAAAGGGCCGCTCCTTCCTTCTCAGTGATGTGGATGAAAAATTGAGAGCAGTGTGTTTGCTCCACCAAGGAGAATTTTCCAGATGTGTGCTCTCAACAGGCAAATGGTTCCCCAGGCCATCGCCTCCCTAATGGGCCACAGGGATTAACTTGTTCACAGTGGGAAGATCATGCTCTCGCCTGGAACCAGAACCTGGAGAGAGACTGTTAGTGTGGGGGGAACACAGGCTCCTAGAGGTCTCGGGAGCTAATTATTGAATAAAATAATGAAGAACAGAGCAACCTAAATAAGTTAATCTCATTCCTCCCAATTAATCATTTATTCCTTGTTTCATGACAAGATGTAGTTCATTTCACTAAAAAGTGTTTTCTGCCATAAGACTGAATAAAACTGTATTCTGAAACCAAGATAAGAAGAGACATCGAAATCTGAAGAAGGATCCTTTAATGGTCTATATTATCTTGCAAAGTCAAGAAGGGGCAGTCCATCTCCATTCGAGGGTAGAGTCTTAACTTGTCAGAGCTAGAAAAGGCCTCAGAAACTATAGTCCCGTCCCCTCATTCTACAGACAAGAAAACTCAAGCCCGGATGAGTTAGAAGAGATGTGGTGGAGCTGGAACAGATCTCAGCTTTTCTGCTTCCCACCCAGCGCCCTTCAACTCTATACTGTAATCTATTTATTATCACACATATTAAGTTGGAGTTTCGTAAGTGTATTATTGGAATTGCATCTGATTATCCTACAGATCCTAGACACATTCCAAACTCATGATTTAGGCAACCATAAATAAGATAATCCATCAAACTAGTAATAACCTAGAGACAAGAATTTGATACTAATATGCTGGAATCCCCAGTATACAATGTAATATAATCCAAATCTAATTGCACAGTATACACTAATGTGATCTCAGTCTAATGTCTCCATCAACTAGCTAGTATGGCAGTTTTTTTTTTCAATCAGATGGTTGGTTGATTGGTAGAAATTAATAGACTCCTTGGGCTATTTTGGAAACACAAAAGGACTAAGATACAAGTCAAAGCCACGTGGGCAGTAAGAAATCTGGGCTGATTGCTGCCAAGAAAAGTTATACTCAAAGAATAATTACTGAACGCAATAACTACAATAACCATAAACCAGGAAGCACTAAACAGGCAAATCAAAAAGCAAGTCACACACATATGACAGGAAGGGAGATTTGGTCCTGGGACTTCAATAAAAATATACCTGACCATGATATGCAAAGAACCATTTAGAAGACTTCTGGCCCATAAGAGAAGTGCCAGATGAAGTGGCTGTAACCGGACACGATTTCCATGGGACCACCAATAAGGAAAGAATATTTCAATGGTAGCAAAGGAGCAATCACAACCACGCTCACAATTTTAGGAGAAAACAACGTTAAACCCGGAATTCGAAGCCAACAAAAATGTCATTATTTAGAGCATTAGGTCCTGTGAGCAATAACCTCAAAAAGTAGAGTCTTCAAGAAGAAATATTTGACTTGAGGTGAGCCTTTAAAAGTGCAGCATTGCATTCATAAAGGCAAACTCATCCATGAGACCAAGGTGATGGAAGATTAGAAATTGAGGTTTTGTTTTAAAGGGATGTTTGACACCATGCTGGAGATGGTTGTCTAACCATTTCTGTCTTCGTTTTTAAATCTACCCCTATGTTTAGATGCCAGAATGCAAAATGTGCATTCTCTTCAACCGAGAGAACCACAGGTCACCAGCTATTCTCTTAAGAGTCATTGAGTGGGCTGCCCAAGGACAAATAAGGAAACTCAACAAAATATTTTCACTTCAAGGGCCATTAGGGACAGAAAGGAAAAGAGGTGGTGAGGGAAACCAAGTTTCTTACAAAGAAGTTAGGAACTTTGAAAAAGGAACATTTAGAGAACGGAGAGAAAACTAAAACCAAATACAAGGCAAATACACATAGTGGACAATTCTCCCAGAGAATTGCCAATTTATGTCGAGTCTCCAGAGAAATAGGGAGGAAAGGAGGACCATTCACGTGAAGAACATTCCATGTTTCTGGGTATCTAAGCAGAGTCAGCCCCCAGGGCTTATTGTGTGATAATCCTAGATAATTCCACCTCACAATTTATTGAAAACGGATGAAATGCTGGACAATCCTGTTTGGGTCTTTAAAAACCTGCACCTTCTCTGCCAATATAAAGCAGGCTGTTAAAGGAAACTTACCAAGAAATATGAGTGAATAAATTATTTTGAAAGTTTCCTTGAGCATGAACTTAAACCTGAAAAGGATGACTTTGAGATATCTGGAAAGACGGTTACTTGTATGAATGATATTTATTCCTCCTCAGTGGAAAAATCTCTAAATAGAAAGATTGCGATAAAATGCACCACAACGATAGAGTACAAACATATGAGATATTCATGATGCTCATATGGTCCACAAAGACCAGGAAGGAAATTAAGGCTCCAATCCCTACACGGAAGCCCTTCCGGCCCTCCTCTTTGGAGATCTCTCTGGGTTGGGGCAGGAATAAGTCAGGAAAGGTCTGGCCCATCTGTGAATCCGTGGGATGCAAGGTCAGCCACAGTTCTTGGCTTTTGACTTCCACTACAGGAAATTAGAGTAAGAGCTTCAAGATTAATCTTGGTCATGATCTATTTTTTTTCTCCTTGGGGGATATTATGTCAAAATCTAGAGTCGTTTTGTGCGTGTGTGTATAAACATTTTCTACCCTGGTAATTTAATTTTGTGCTGAGTTCTTTGGTGACTCAGAAACTTCGTGACACTATAGCTGGAGTGATTTTATTGTATTTTCAGCCGTGTCCTCCAAGTCTCCCAGTATATTCAATTATCTTTGATGAACAGGATCTGATCAGTGTTTTAGGTGATATGTTGTCTGGGGCAATCTGAGGAGAGGGTCCCCAAGGCCCAGGACTGAGTTTCGCCCAGAAGCCATAGTAGCACACTTACCCTCCCAGTGACCCTGCACAAATCAGTCTTATTCAGTTTATGTTAATTCTTTGGAGAAAAAATAGAAACTCTTTCATGGCAGGGCAGTATGTTTGGGGCAGCTTTGCAAATACGCACCTAAACTTACCACCACCTGCCACTTTTTTAAATCAATTTCTTTTTTAAGCAACTGGATGTTTTTCTCGTAGAGGAGCTGCGGGCAGGAAGGTTAATGCATTGCACATTCTTCTCATCACCTGGCTTAAACTTGTTTTTGCTCTGGGTAAGCAGTAATTGCTGTTTAAGTACATCTCAGGAGAACTGTGTCCCACCTGAAACAGCCCGCCTGCCTCCCTGTGTGATCTCTGCGGAGGAAATAATAGGCAAGGGAAGCACAGCTGACCTGCTCACGGGGTGGCCTTCTCACAACCTGCTTCTTACGTACTGGCTCTTCCACGTACACTTCTCGTAATAATGGAATATTGTTTCATGTACTCTTTACCCTCGCAGTTTAGTTTGTACCATGTTCTGACATTTAAGTCATTAAATAATCTTTTTTTTCTATTCTCATTTCTGGGTTATCTGAGGGTGTCTCCATCAGCCACTCAAGAAAACTGCCTTCCCCAGGCCGCTGTTAGAATGGGAAATTGTCTAGCCCTTGCTACTCAAAATGTGGTCCGGGGACCAACCAGGGCATTACTGGGAGCTAGTTAAGACTGCGGAATCTCAGGCCCAGTCCAGACCCACTGGATTCGAATCTGTGTTTTAATAAGACCCCCAGATGATTTGTGTGCACATAAAATTTGAGAATACTGGTCCAGGAGACAACCAAGTTTATCATCAGTCTTTAGCTCCACCTGTCTCTGTGCTGCTACCTTCTGGGTATTCTTTAGGCTAATACTTGTGTTGTTCACATTTACTGAATGAATAAAAGGGCTTCCAGAAGTCCTTTCTTTTTCTTGCCATGCGCTGCCCAGCTGCAGGAAAGGAAAAAGCATATTTGGGAGTTGAAAGCAGAAAGCCAGCGTCTGGTTTGGAAGGTCTGCCAAATCGAAAATATTTCTGTTCTGAAAGTCTTTCTGATGTTTATAAGGGAGAGAAAAAATGGCCTCCAAAATCATTTTCCATGAAGACATAAGAAAGATTCATATCACATGAAGTTATAAACTTATAAAACGAAGATAAAACAAATTTCTGAGGCCCAAAACTTTTGGTGAAGCTTCTGTCTTCATTGCATAAGACACACTGCCCTGGATGCCAGAATAAGGATTGACTACGAACAATTTGTCCTCTGAACGGGACATTCCACACATTTATATTTTTATTGCCCTAAGCACAGACCAGAATTGTATTCACTTATTCAACATGTTTTTACTAAACATCACAGGGGACCAAGCTTTATTCTCCCCTCCCACAGCCCACCTTGTGTACAAGAGCCCTTTAAAAATTGTACACACACACACACACTGAGGCCTCTTATCTTACTCAAATCCCATTGTTGCAGAGGAAATCCTGAAGGTAAATCATACCTACCTTCAAACACATAAAGAGCACAAGGATTAGCACTTTCTTTGTACCTGCAAGTGGCCTACTAATTTTCTGGCTAGGATGTCAGTGATCTGATCCCAGAAAAGGGACCTGGTGTCATTGTGCACATGTTGCCCCTAAGGACCCACCTCCTCCGTGAAGGACCACCTTCTCTCCTGCAGTAGGCCTCTCTCTCCTCTGCTGACGGAGTTCTGACTTCGGTACCTTCAGTCAGATGTCCTCCTTCAGGCTCTAGGCTGCAGAAACCCACTTGTGTCCCAAGACACCCTTCGAGTGGAAAGCATTTAAACTGGGACAGCTTTTACATCTGGGAACAGCTTGGCCACCCAAAGCAGCCGGCATTCTTGGAAGGGCGTAGTCAAATCCAAAAACAGAGTCTTACCAAAGATCACTGTCATGATTGCAAATACATCCTAATTTCTTGCTCACTGGTGCAAGCTGCCAAAAAGTGCTTCTCACACCAGGGACTCCGCATCCTCCTGCAGCCGGCCACAGCACGGCGCACACACACCCTTCACTTCCTTCCCCAGCCCACCAAGTAAAGCCTATTTTATCTTCTTCCTAGGAAACTAATAGGGCAAGAAAACTGGCATCAATAATCAATTTCTCTTCAAGGATCCATTACTTGTCATTTTTGAATGTTTGGCTCCCAATCCCTTTACTGCAACAGTGAAATAAAACCCCATCTAAGACGTCTGAAAGCCTCTCTTCATTTGAATAAAAAATGTTTCTACTCAATTAAGCACATTGAAATAATCAAGGGCCGAAGAAGAGAAACCCCCTGATCAGAGTTCACTTTCTTCTTTTCCTCCACCGTCTGCAGCTACGCAGTAGAGATTGGCATGAGTGAACTTAGGGTACGTTAATTCCTTCTGGTTTTGTCCTGAAGTTGGCTCAGATTTTTCAATGCTGAAATTTGCAGCCAATTTCCATTGGACTTTGTTTCTCATTAACTGGTATTTATATTTCAATGGGGAGATGTTTCAGCATTAACTTCCTGAGCTCACTCAAGCAGGAGCCAAAAGCTGAACAAAATCTTCCTCTTAAAAACATTTCCAATATATTTTAAAATTCTAGCTGTCTTATTTCCACTCAGTAAAATGGGTCCCCCAAAATATTTTCATTTTGAGATGGAGATTCCAAGAGGGAAATGGAAGATGGAGATTCAGAACAGCCTGGAAGCTTAGATCACCCTCCATTGATGGTGCGCCTCTCCACGTCGTTGACATCTTAGGAATCTCTGCATGAGCAGCCCAGCGAGGCCAAGAAAGCCTGATCTCTTCATGCATTTCCTGTAGAAAGAACTTGCAAACTAACAGGATTAAGTTTCTAGTTTAAGTGCATAATTCTGTATGGATGCTTCCTCGAGATAATGACTGTTAATGGTTCATCGGTATCGTTTATTGTGTATGTTTATAGTTTAAGTGAATAAATGCTCTTTCAAATGATTTGAAGTTGTATAATATTATTTGCGACTGGGGGACAGTTGCATTTATTCCTTGCTGGTAATCCTATCTTCAACATCACCAAAAGACAATTTCCATTCTCATCTTGGTAACATTGATATACTTTGTTAAAGCAAACTGTTTTTTCTCTCTAGGGCAACACCGTTTGTTTATTTGTATGTTTGTTTTCTTGTGGAAGAGTGGTTGTAATGGAGGTTTGGATGACTTTCCAGAAGCCCCAACGGCCCACAATCAAGGTCAAAGCATATACTTGATCCTGTGTATCAGGAAGCCTTTTTTATTAACTCAGTTATTCAATATGCTAAAGAAAGTGCACAGCCAGAGGAACGTAGACTCAAATATAAAGCCGAAGAGCTTAGGAAGTGTTTACTTTACTCCTGATAATGAGGACCTGCAAGAGAGAAGAGAATAATCCCCCTAAAGTGCTTCACATTGGAGACGAGCCTCTGCCTTACGCTGCCAATTACAGCGCCTGCACCTGCTCCTCCTTCTGATCCTTTCCCTATTTCTCTTTCCTGTGCTTAGACATCACCTTCTCAGAGGTCTTTAGCACCCGCTTCAGATTCCCCAGCATCACAACAACCAGCCACTAAGCCTTCCAGATCTCCCCATACACAATTCCAAACAATGCCATTCATTAAAACAAAGGGAGATTGTAAAAGAACTACCAGAAGATTCATTTTGCAAATAAGGACCAAAGTTCTTCTAATCCAGTAAACTGTTTCACTAGTAGAAATTTCCCACATAAAATAAAATTTGCCAAATTTGCTAAAGAATGATTTAAAAGTTACTTCTTAATAATTTGCTTTAGTGTTTCAAAGAAAACCAAAAAAGACAGGATGCACATTATTTTTAAGAAAACGTCTCCTGAATGAGGAAGACAAGCAGTCTTCTTGGAAGTCTTTATGAAATAACACTTGTTTTGTCAATGCTACGTTATTTTCAATTAGATATATATTCATTTATTATTTCAGAAATGCTTTTTTATTACATTAAAAACCTAATTAATCTGAAGAGCTAATAGGGCCATTGCAGCAGAATTTGGTAGTTTTCTGCTGGCTCATTTGTTTCCTATAGCTGGAGGAAGGGAAGCATGAATTACCATTTCCATCAATGGAGTAATATACCCAGAACTAGCATGAACTGTGAGAATTTATACTCTTCATTCAAAAATGCTCCCATGGGGAGAAAAAAAAAAAAAAAGCCAGGGAATTACCTTTCTCCTTACCTTTCGTTAATTGCAAAATAAACATATTTCCAAGAGTAAGGAGTTGCTGAGAGTCATTTTTATCTAGAGCTCTCCTAAAAGGCACCGGACCATCTGCCATCGTTCCCCTGACCCAGTGTTCACATTGCCTGGAAGGCAAGTTGACAGAATACAACCTGCATCTCGGCAGCAGTCTCTCTGAATTGCCCTTGGAGGCTCCACTCCTTTTCTCCTTCTGTCTCCCGTTGTACGCTTTGATTTGAGCTACATCAAAGCATTATCTTCCTAGAGCTTATACAGGAAACTAGAGAAAAATTGCATCCTCCATAAAAGAACCCAAGTTTGCATTGAGCCACCTCCTGAAGGGACCACAAACATGCTAATGAATGGTGAGAGAGTCTGACATCAAGAAATTTGAAGACTTCTCCAAGCAGGAATGACTTGGAAGGAGCGCTCCAAAAGGACATCGAGCGCCAATGGAAAGCATTTGGTTCTGGGTCAGAGAAACCTGACACATCTCCTGTGTATCTGCTGTCTGCTCTTGGGCAAGTTGCTTGACCTTCCGTTTCATCATCTGTAAAATGGTAATGGTAAAAGGGCAATCACAGTGCCTATGAGCATGGTTGACACAGAATTACAGACAATTGATATAAAGGGTCCTGCTTATAGTGAGAAACCCATAAATGGTGGCAATATTTTTTTTTTTTAAAGATTTTATTTTTTCCTTTTTCTCCCCAAAGCCCCCCGGTATATAGTTGTGTATTCTTCGTTGTGGGTTCTTCTAGTTGTGGCATGTGGGACGCTGCCTCAGCGTGGTCTGATGAGCAGTGCCATGTCCGCGCCCAGGATTCGAACTAACGAAACACTGGGCCGCCTGCAGCGGAGCGCGCGAACTTAACCACTCGGCCACGGGGCCAGCCCCAATGGTGGCAATATTTTTATCTTTATTTCCCAAACACAGCGCCTTGCACAAAATTACAGTTAATAAGTATTTGTGGAAGTGATGGAGAGAGGGAGAGAGAGTGGGAGAGAGGGAGAAAGGAAGAGGGAAGAGAGAAATTTGAGGAAGATTCAAGTTTAATACTGACAGATATTTTCCTCTTTTTAATTAACAACTTTCCTGGTTATAATACACATTCATTGTAGACTTTTTTTGATTACCTCAGGCCATTAGCCAGCACCACAGATCCTACGATCAGAGTCCTCTGGTTTTGACTGGGGCTTCACTGCCTGGTACAGCATTTGTGTTCACCTTGCCTCTAAGGAGGCATCTGTCACCTCCTGGTCTCTGCTATTCTGGACCCCTCCCTCCTTCAGTGACACCAGGAAGCCCAGTACCATGACAGGTTCTCCAGCCATCAACCCCAGCCTGCAAAGGACAGCCACTATCGAGCTTCTATGTGACACAGGTGCCCCTCCCCAGTGCTTTATTCCTTGTGCTTTAGTGGAAGGGGTGTCCGCTGAATCCTCCAGGTGAACACAGCCAGCTGGTGGGCTCTCTGGTCTTGTGTGATGAATTCATTCTAGCAGGCCCACCTCTCTGAGCCTTTTGCCCTCAAATACAATGCCAGGATAGTTCTGGCATCTTCTCTTCATTAATGTTTTCCCCCAAGCTTTAAAGAGTCATCCTAACAGCACATTGGGACTAGAGCCAACACAGGGAAGGTCCCTCCCCAGCCGGGTCGTCCTGAGACTAGACCCTCATTATCCCGTTAGAACCAAGGAGGGGTTGTGCGAGAGTTTGAGGAAGGCAAGTATCATCACTTAGAGCATCCTCCTTGGGTGGGGCCTCAGCCTGGTCTCCAGGCAAGGGGAGGCTGATCTCCTCTAGCAAGGATGAGCGGGGCCCTTCTGCAAGGGAACCTCAAATTAATTGTCCAAACTAATTGTCATCCATTAATTGTCCCCACTCCGGGTCTCTGTGTCCCACTCCTTCCCTATGAGGACCTTGCCCTAAGTATAGGAGACTGCTAGGGTGGTGGATTCAGCTTTTTAATAATTCAGCTGTTCTCCCACGTAGGTGTGAGGCCTGGTGTGCAGCACAGCTGCCCTCCAGCTGCAGGAGAAGGGAGTCTCTTCAAATGCAGCTCTCAGGCCACACCCTGAGTGCTTCGATTGCACCTAACCAACTGACCTACAGGCCTGATGATTACCATTGCTCCCACCTCTCTCAAATGTCATAGATATTGTATAAAGCAGCATATACCTTCCCACAGGTTTCCCATCCCAGTTCATCACAGGGGAGTCAGTCATTGCAATGCTACAGCGTGCCTGATGGCTCTCAGAGCCAACGTTACTGCTTAAGGCATTCTGGCTGAGCTTGTCAGAAGGCAGCTATGGTGGAGTTTATGCATTTGCCCCCTTAGATCCACTCTCCACCCTTCTTCAACCTGCTTCCCAGGAAGCCAACATTTATGGCCTGAATCAATGCACTCTCTCACTCTCTGCTCTCCCACTTGATTCGTCAGAGGATCAGGGCATGGGAGGAGAGAGAGCAAGGCCAGGTATTTGCTCCCCACTTCCCTCCCCGTAATGGTAATGGCTGCATCCTCCTACGAAAGCCTGCAGCTCCTGTCAGGCATCCCTCTCCTGCAGTTCCCTTTGGGGTCTGATAGCCACTTCCTCCTCTTGTTCCTTTGGCCTAGGATTGCCCCTTGCTTCTAAACAAGGGTTTAGAAGTGTTTTCCTACCCCCTGTTGGTTTCCTTAACTCTATCCACACATTTATAAATAGTCCCTTCTTTAACTTCCCTCAGTATCCCCCTGCAGTGTCTTTTGTTTCCTGCCAGGACCCATTCTTTCTTATGCTGTGGTCCTCTTTTCTCAAATTCTGGCAAGCCTTAACAGCCTCTGCTTTTTTTCTCTGAGTTTGTTTAAGAAGCAGCCCCTTCTCTTAGAAATGCTGATGGAAGTTCTGAAGGACGGGTTGAAAACATTTGAGCGGTGTTTTATTATCCCTAATCAACACCCCCCACCCCCCCACACCCCGTACCAGCAGAGACCCCAGGCACTCAACTCCTTCTTCTGCTAGAGTCCTTCTTGCCTACCAACAGATCTGCACTAAAGGTTGGGGTGGATTTGGCCCATGTTCTTTGTTCCCAGATGTCCATGTCAGCATCCCAGCTCCTGCCCATCGATGCCAACATTTGCTTGACTCTTTTCATGGGGACGCGTCGATTCCTCATTCAGGGAGGACTCATGCCTCCCCGCTGTGAGATGCCAGGGGTATGAATGCAGACTGAGCCACCTTTGGCCTCACAATACCCAGTCACCTGTCTGTGTCCCTTACTAAACATGACATCCTAAATTATCACATAAGTGAGAACAACCTCATAGTTTATTTTAAGTGTACTTATTACTGTTATTCCAAGTGTATTAAAGACTAAAAAAACATTTTGGAAAGTTTTCATGAATTCAAAAGACAGGGGACATGCTTTATTGACATTAATATGGAGTTCCTGGCATATTGTGAAAAAGGAACAAGGTTAATTTCAACTCCAAAAATGTCAGAATTAAAGACACTTGCATAACATTAGAGTTTAAAAAAAAAAAAGTCACAGCAAATCAGCTGCTGTAAGATTTTAGCAAGAACAGGAGCTGGACAGTCACAGACTTTTCTCTCAAAACCAGCAGTGCAGTTTTACTCCTATAAACACGTAAAATTTCTGAATTTAAAAATTTACAATTTAAATTTTAAAATATGCCTAATGGGAAAGAATAATTATGATTGATCATTTGGGGCACAGCTTTGGGAGAGCAGTACATGAGTCTAAATACATGAGCTTGGTTTCACAAGTTTTTAAGCCTAAATGACAGCCCTAGCTATATATTTTTGCTGAGTTTTTTTAATCACAAGGGACCTCTTTATTAAGGACCTTAAAGAGACTTTGGGAATTTTGCTTGGGAAAAGAGTCACCCAAATCCAGATGCCTTTCAGTTTGAGCCACGATTGCCCTCCCTTTCTCTAGTCTGAGCGGTCTCTGTTTCTTGTGTCAAGAATTGCTCAGTTAAAAGAAGGGAGTATTTTCTCTAAGGAAGCTTGCAGTTGGATTTTCTTTGTGGTCAAGAGGCCTAAAGCATTGGTTTTCTTCACTTATGGGCCTTTAATCATAAATCCAGTTGGAGACCCATTGTTAAATAGGACACGAGAATTTAAAGACTTTGTAGCCCCGTTTCCTAATTACACCTAATGCATTTGTACCATTGCCATATTATAAATCCAAATTGGAGGAGGATTATGATATACAAATTATGTTCTGAGATTCAAAGTAACGAAAAATTAATTTGCAGGTGTGTGAAACAGAGACTTTATTTCAGCGCAGGCACAAACATTGTTTTGCGTTTTTAGCGTAAGTATGCTGCCTCTGGGCCTTGGGCCTGAGCAGGACCTATGGGGCACAGGGAACCTCCTCCACAGGCGTGGCCAGAATTACACGGTCCTTGAATCATGGGCTGTAGCTGCTGTGCTGCCCGTGCAGGTGGGTCCGCGAGACTCATGGCCACCAGCTGTGTTCGCGCCGGCTTCAGATGGTCTCGCACTCCGTGGTGGCAGTGGAGCAGGCCCCGCAGTCACAGCGGACAGCCACAGGGTAGGTGTAGAAGGGGTCGACTCCCGGGGCACAGTTGGGCAGCTTGACTGTCACCTGTTTGGTCTCATTGTAGGTACAGACTCGATGATGGGCTTCGATGTAGGGAGGTTCCAGAATGGGCTTCTGTCCCCACAGGTAGAAAACAGGGAACCCGTTAGAACATATCATCCTGTTGCATTTTCTTGGTACCATTTATCACTATCAGAAATTAGCCTGTTATTCACTTGTTTCCTTGTTAATCTGTGTCCTCCCAGGAAAAAGCAAATTCCTGAAAGCAGGATGCTGATTGTGGTCACTACCATCTCCTGAGCTCCCAGAAGAACCCCCGGCACACAGCAAGTGCTCAATAAACATTTAGCAAAGGAATCATCTTGATCATTGAAAAGCCTTCAAACTGGTCTCCTCTCTCTACCGTCACCCACAACAGTCTATTTACAACACGGCAGCCCCAAGTGATCCTTTTAAAATTTGAGTCCCATCCTAGCTCCCCCCTGCTGAAAGCCCGGTTGATTTACCATCTCCCTCAGAGTAAAAGTCAAAGACCTTACCATCACCCTCAAGCCCCACACCCTCTTCCCTGCACCTTCACCTTCTGATACGTCTCCCACATGCCCCTCTTTCTGGCTTCCTCACTCTGCTCCAGCCCCAGGCGGCTCCTGATTGTTCCTCAAATCCACCAAGAACAGTCCCACTCCACGGTCTTTGTCCTTGCCATTCCCACTGCCCAGAACGCTCTTCTCCTTTGTGATTCACTCCTTCCGCAACCTCAGGTTTTTGTTCAAGTGTCGCCCTCCCAGGGCAGCCTTTCCTGACCATCCTGTCTGAAACTGCAACATCCCGCCCCACACCCTGCAACTTCCTCTCCTCTTCCTGCTTCATTTTTCTCCATAGCACCTGTCAGTACCATGTGACATATATGTTTTACTTACTTGTGTTGTATTTCTCCCACTCTAGAGAGTAAGCTCCATTAGGACAGGGATTTTTGCCCATTTTACTCACTGCCGTGCCTCTACTACCTAGAATAGCACCTGCCACCCAGAAGGTTCCCAATAACTATTTGTTGAATCATTGAAAGAAAACAGAGGGAGCAGGCTCCCGAGTGCCCAGCGCACTGTTCCGAGGATTGAAGGAGTTGTTCCTTCCTGCACCTTTTACAAATCTTGAATTCAAAGATAATTTTGATAAACAGAACATATAGATCACAAAGTCAGCACAAAGCAGTAGTTAAAAGCCCAAACCCTGCAGTCATGGCTATTGAGCCTGAGTCCCTCTTCTGCCACTTACTGGAGACCTTGGAAAATCCACTTAACTTCTTGAAGCCTCAGTTTCCTCATCTGTACAACAAAGTGTCTAGCTCACAGCATTGTTGCGGAGAGGAGGTAAAATGATACATGTCATGCAGAACAGTGAGCGCCAAGTAAGTGTACAGTAAATATAATCTACTGTTCTTATCAAAGCAATTAGAAGAGTAAAGAAGTAATAATAAAAATAACAATTTACAAGCTTTCAAAGGACAGTGACTTCTCTTGTCCTAGGCAAATAAAATGTGTTTAATGGAGGCCCAGGGTGAAGTTCTGCATGAATGTCATGAAAATGATGGCTTTGCCTTTGACAAGGACCATATAGAAGTGCTGAATGGAACATCACCAGCTTCCTCCTGCTCCTCAGGTAGCATTTCACCCTTCCTCAGTTTGCTTCATGCCCTCTTACCCTCAGTAATCTGGAATCCCAGGCAGCGTTGCCAGATAAAACACAGGGAACCCACCCTGTAATATTTGAATTTCAAAGAAATGACAATTTTTTTTAGTATAAATGCATCACAAATATTGCATGGGACATATTTATAAAAAGAAAATGTTGTTTATCTGACATTCAAATTTAGCTGGCATCATGGTTTTGTTTGGTTTGGTTTGGTTTTTTGCTTATTCTACCAACCCTAAACTTACCAGGTCATGAGCAAAGGCCATTTTCAGCAATAGTTCCACTTTCAAAGTAAATCCAGCCACTTTGTCGTCATGAACATCTTTATTTTCAGACATGCTCCCCAGTTCAGGTACCAAAAGTAAGTGCCTTCTATCTCGGAAACTTTCAGATTGCTGGGGAAATAAATCTCATTCTTTCGTTTATTTTCTATAAGTAACTTCCCTTTTCATAGCTCAGTGAAGGCATAAATAAAAGCTGGTGAACACTAAGGAGAATCTCATTTTCTGATGATTTTGGTGCTTTTGTTTCTCCAGTAAGAACACAGTCCCTGACTTCTGTCAGTGACCATGATCCAATTAAAGGTTTCATCAATTTATAAGGAAAAGAGAAGAGAGCTGAAATGAAGGACATGGCAGTTTGAGATAGATTTAGGCCCAGAAAGACCTCCAAGAAGCCCAGAATTTAACTTCGAGCAGGGGGAGGCACCACCAGGCTGAGCCTTCAATACAAGAAGGTGCCAAAGTTCCCTGAGTACTTGATGTCAAGTCACAGCCACAGTATCCTTAGCAAGTGGATTTTCATTTGGCTATTAAGTCTCAAGCACCTGAATGATGCAAAAGTAAAGTTAATTGGATGAAGTCGTTTCATTTAATCTGGAGGTTTCATTGCCATAACCCAATTTCATTCATGGGCCATAATTTTGTCTAAGGAATAGCAGCTTGCTCTCTGAGTCCCCGAATAGAAGGATATTTTTCTTAATGGTAATGTCCTCTCCTGCTGCCCATGGGCTTCTAAGTTGATGTTGATTAGGCTAGAGGATGTCCAATTCCAGGTAGAGGTCAATACTATGTACTTATTGAATGCCTTGTTCATATACGACACTTTGACAAGAGCTGTGAAAAGTGCAACAATGAACCTCCGTCCTCAAAAACCTTAAAACCTAGTGTTGTGTGGGGAGGCGGGGGGGGGGGGGGGGGGGGGGGGCGGGAGTAAGAAAGACAAGCCCTAGACTAGAGTCATGGGCTGACCAGGCAGGCAGAAAAACCCTGGGGAAGGAGTTGGCACAGGAGACAGGCATCAAAGAATAAATTGAATAATGACAGATGGAAATGAGAAAAGATATGAGAAATGGACCAAAGTGAGGTGTCATGAGGAGTGTTTAAGAAAACTTTTAAAAATCAGTCTGACAAGGCCAGAGCTTGGACTATGTATAGCCTCTGGGAAAACAGGCAGACGTCGTATTGCTGAGGACCTTGACAGCTGGTTGTTGAATTTGCAGTACTGGGTGCTCAGTAGTGGTTTTTGAGCTGGGATAACAAGATCAGAGTTGGTACTTCATTAGCAACCAACTCGGGCCTCAGTGAGAAGAATCAACAGTCACTATGTGGTGTGATTTGATGGGGTGCTGAATGACCGTCTTTCTCCCCACCCCTCTAACATCTGCCCGCCTCAGCCCAACAGGGTTCTAACTCTGTTTGAGAATTTTATCCCCATTGTAAATGCACTGTCTCTGACATGGCTGGATATAATTGAATATAAAGGGACTTAATAAATCTGTCCATTATAATCCCTGAGGGCTCGAGGAATTGTGGTGGGGAGTGTGGGAAGAGCAGGGCTGTGGGTGAGGCACTGGAGGAGGGGCTGAGGATGCCCCCTCACCTGCTATTTAGCTTAGAGTCTCTCTCCTGGTCCCTGGCCAGCTTCATCACAGGTGGAGGAATACAGGGAAGAGTTTTGGTCACAGGCTCGAACCAAGAATTTATTCCCAACTTTCCAATGACTCCCTACATGACTTTGCAGTCATTCACCCCTTGAATTCCTCCATGTCATCTGCAAAATGGGTAGAATAATAGCACATCTTGACGTTCCAGAGATCATTCCCAAATACACAGGCACCATGTAAATCAAATGATTAATTTTATAAATGCTTGGTTAGAGTGGCAAGATCATATCTCTTTCAGATTATTTTTGAAGGATGCCAAATAATCATTATTAAAAGAAAAAAAGATCCACAGGAAAGGGCGGATGCCCCAGCTCTACTTCATTTCATTAAAAAAGTGAACACTCAGGAAACCAACCCACGTGGCTGGCCCTACAGGCGTTGCCCTATGGGCCTATCTTGGGACTCACCTCCCAGGTCTCACAGCGGCCCCAGCAGGCATCTGTGGTGATCCGAAGGCCCCTGCAGCCTGGCTTCTTGGCAAGGAAGGTAAACTCTCTCACAGCACAGCCCACAAAGGTGCGCAGGTCCCCGCTGTAGGTGCCGAGGACACAGCCACAACCAGCCAAGAGGAGCAGGGCCATGGGGCCAAGGAAAAGGTATGCCAGCTTCATGCTGTTTCTCTGCAGAAGGAAGGGAAAGAGAGTTTATCAACAGATACAGCTGCCTCCCATGGGGCAGCCCACAATGTATTGTTCACTATCAAAGTGACCTTGCTCTTAGCATTTCAGGAGAAATGAGCCAAGAAATTGTAAATGCCCACAACTCCAACACAGTGCTCAAAATCTCTCTAAGTGGCTCCAGTATGGATTCCATGGACCCATTGTTCTCCTTAGACACCCAACCCTTCAAGGGCATTCTCAGACTCTTCCTTACCGTGACCCAACTGCTAGACTTGACTTGTGTGTTAAAGAAGTTTGTTCCAATGGTCTCTTCAAAATAAATGCAAAACATGAGTAACACCAAAAGTAGACCTCCCCTCGCATGGACTGAAGTTACAAGTATGGAGAAACACTTACCTGATCTTGCTGGAGCTAACTCTTCTTTTAGAGCTAAAACTCTCACCCAAGACTTCAGAAAGTCACAATGAGTGGTACAAGTTTGCTCTGGGTAAACGTCTACCCTCTGTTACTGGGCTGCTTGATTGCTCAAATATATAGGAAAGGTCTTGTCAATCAAGACAAAAGAGAGGCAGATCCTTACAGGAACCACTGAATACATCAAAGCCCTGGGATAGAAAGCCTGTCTCTATTTTCCAAAACTGATTAACTTAGAGGGTGTTGTTCTGTTTCTTAACATCACCTACTGAAACAGAAAGTTACCTTGGTGGGTGACATAATCCTAGGGGAACAGTCAAATGTAGTTTACCTGGCTCTCAGGAGAACAAACGCACTGGGGCAAGATGGATTAAATTTTCCTTCATGGTAACCACAAATTTCCTTCGAAACAGGAGTCAGTCGCTAGCAGCTCATGGCAAACTCTTTCCCTTAACTCACAGCACACTTCAATACATTGAAAAATAACAAAACAATAATTCTTCCTGGAAAAAAACACAGAATCACTAACTGAAGGGATGGAAAGCACAGTGAGAAGAAACATTTGAAAGTCTTCAAATTAGTTAAGAATTGGATAATATTAATAACACTTTTTAAAATGAAGCATATAGGGAAGAAAATAGCAAGATTATCTTCCAGCATCGGAATTTAAGATGACTTTTCATTTCTTCTATATAGTTTTCAGCATTTTTCACATTTTCTACATTCAGTATGTTTTTAGAATAGAAAGTCAATTAATATGGCTATGTTAAAAACTAAAATAAACCAACAAGTATACATTTGTGTTGCAAGTAATGATATTCAATGCTGTTCTAATGGAAATGTTTCATTAGATTTCTGGTCCTTCAAAGTCTAAACTAAAAATTAAATCATATTCTTTATGAGGATAGCACACAGCTTATATTCCAATTTGTAACAGCAGCATACAAATGGATTAAAAAAACTGGTTGTTCACAGCGTTATTCTGGATTCTCTAAAAAATAAATGAAGCCGACATTGTTCTTGCCCTTAGCAGTTTACATATCATAGCAAATAACAACATAGCCAGAGACATTTAAGATGCATATTAAATAAATAAGTGATAAGAAGTTTAAGCATTTCCATTTTCCGCAAAGAAAGATGTTCTCTAAATAAACATGCTACTCATTAAGGCTTTGATTTTTCAAAGCATCTAACAACCCTCATGCTAGGCCATCCATATACCATCCCTAGAGTCAGATTATTATATGTGTTTTATAGAAAATTGAATTAAGCTTGGAATAGTGAGAGGACTCTCTTTGGCCCTTCAGCTTGTGAGTAACATAAATAGAGCTGGGACACTATGGGGACAACTGCTCACCTGGTGTGATCGTCCCAACTTGCTGGACCAAGAGCTGGCCAGTTGGCAATGAGCTGCCATCCTGAGCTGTGTTTCTAAAGAGGAGTCTCAACCCTTTTCAGTTAGACCTGAAACACACATGCTTGTGTCTGGAATGTCACAAGATAAGGAAAGACAGCAAAGGGAAGCCAAGAGTACCTTTCTTTCACAATCCCCAACTTCCTTATAATGTAGAGCTGTGGCATGATGCCTACCCTCCACCAGCATTAACATTATAATAATGACAGTGTATAGTCACTGAGTACTGTGGAATCTGCTCTGCTCCTACACATGTCGTCTCTAAATCTTACATCAGTTCTGTAAATCAATGATAGTCTTCTTTTTACCTTGGGAGAAATGGAGGCTCAGTTATTTTGCAACGTGCTGCCTCCAAAGCCTTCGACAACATTGGGGTTGGCAAATAGGTTTGTTTCATCCCCGTAAACAACTACAGTCAATTGGAAGGCGATACCTGGAACACGGTGTTAAGAAGGTGTCTGAATTCACTCCCAGTGCTGAGGGCAGGGACCCATCAGCTTCATCACAGGTGTAGGAAAGGGGAACAGTGAATGGATGCCACTTTTTCCAATCCTTGCACTATGCCATGTCACTTGCCCCACTTTAGGTTGCTGTGTGATTTCAAAGGCTACTTAAGGCCCTGATACCTACAGAATATCTCAGCAACATAGTCTGTGCATCTGCCACCTTCCTTTCCATCTGCATTGACATTCCCACCATTAAAGTCACTCTCTGGAGGTAACGAAGATGTGGGCAACATCTCCAAGCACAGGCCCTGGTGCATCTTCTCTCGTCTTTTTCCATTATCACCTTCTCATGGATTCATTGTCATCTTGGAGGATGAGTCACAAGGTACAGATTCACTAGGAGCAAGGAGAGGGGAGAAGGAACACAGGTAAGCACAGGGAGCATGACAACAGAGGAGGAGTGAGCTGAATGTCAGTGCCTGGAAAGGGTGACTAAGCAACTGAGGCCTGGTCCAGGGATGGCAGCCCCGGATGGGGAGGGCCTGGGGTGCACACTGTATGCAGGGGATGGAGACATTGCAAGAGCCTGGAAACTCTCTTCTCTGGCTTGGCCATGCTGATTCCCAGTGGCACAACTTCCTGTTGTGACTGCCTTGGGCAGCCACAAAGTCACTTCTCTCAGCCTCAGTTTCCTCATCTGTAACATGATGGGATTGGCCCCCAGGACTCTTAAGATCCTTCCCAGCACCAGAATTTAAAGATTTGAAAACTATTTTATGAACAGAACAAGGTGAGGGAAAGTCAGATGGAGAACCTGACTTAGAATAAAGTCATCAAGATTTGTGTGCAAATCTTGACCTTGACACTTGGCAACTTGTGATCTTGGACAAGTCTCATAACCCCTCTGAGTCTGTTTCCCACAAAACTGCAAATGCCTCCTTCATGGAACTCATGTGAGGATTCTACAAAATAATGTCTACAAATTGCTTATCACAGTGCTTAATATATGACACGCAGTCAACGCATGTTGTTTCTCTCTCCCTCCCAGGGAATGCATCACCACTGTGTGCACCCCTAAGAAAGAAAAAGCTGCTGATAAAGAATTATGTCAGACCATTAATTATCAGGCATATCCTGATTTCAAAGGTATTAAATGTAGGGAAAAAATGTGAGTCTGAGAATAGAGGAAGCAAAGTCTTTGGAGTCTAAGAGACCTAACAGCATCCTGAAACCAGGAGAGACACAGGTGGCCACCAACCAGGCTCCCCCAGCCAACCTGTGGTGCTCTGATCTGACACTAAAATTAACAACATGTTTTCCCATAGGAAAAATGTCTGAACTGTTAGATATAATTTTTAAGGTCCAAATCTCATACTTTGGGGGTTCAAGCTTTACCCTGCTTCCAAAATTCAATATATTAGTAAATCTTCATAAATACTCCCAAACAATTTCAGTTCTGACCAAGAATGGAGTCCAACTAACTGAACCAACCAAAATGTGCTGAGCACGCACTCCGTTCCACAGGTATGGAGAGCCCCTAGGAACCAAGCTATTTGCTGTGTCGCCTACAATGACCTCTTGAGAGTTTAGAAAAGATGGACATGCTCCGATATGTTTTTCCTCATTGTCCTCTCAGAATACATAACACTCCGTGCAAGCGTCAAATTAATTAGCATTACGCCTCCTGCGGATGAATAAAAAAGCCACAAATGAAGCTGTGTGTCTCAAGGAAGTAATAAAGTAGTGATTTTCTGTAAACAGACACAACGAAGTTCAGCTGTGGATTTTACAAAGTTGTGTGCCGCTTTTAATATCCCTTATTTACAGGGAAAAAAAATTTCTGGGCTTATGAATTGAAGATGAATGGTGAAGTCTTGGAAGAAATTAATGTTACTGAAAAATCATTTCGTCTGTTCAAAGCACTGGCTATTCGGGGGACAGCTCCTCATTTTATCAACTTGAAGAGATAACATTTCCTCTAGATGATGGTGCAGTTGCTATGGTAACTTTTTTTTAACAAGACTAAAAATAATGAAGCCTGTGTCTGATTTACTAGGACAAGTCAAGTCTTTCTCCACAACTGTCTGAAAGAAGTATCTGTCAGTTGTCACAGATTTATTTCAGATTAAGGGGCACATGGCTTAGGCACTGAAATGGAATGTTTTTATATCCGCCTGACTCTTCCACTTTTGAATGTCATAGCTTTGCAGGGCATGGCAGACACATGCCTAATAGAGAGGAACAGAGAGGAGCTTAATGAGCCACAAAGAAGCATTCTTTATTTCAAGTGCATCCTGTATTCTCATTGGAATGAGTCCACAAAGCTGCTGGGTCCCCAAATCCTTCACTTGTAATTCCCCAGGCAGTCACACAGACAAGGCCAAAGGTGTTGTTAGCTAAGCTTCGAAGCAACAGCACCTCATTTGTTAGCTATTGGCTTTGTTCCAGACAAAGATTCCTGGGATCATGGCCCCAGAGAGTGTGTATGTGTCTGTATATGCCCGTGCTCCTGCGTGAGTGATGGAGCAGGGTGATGGGAGGGTGAAGATGAAGAAAAGGAGAGCTGTTCTACTCTCCAGAGTATTTGTTACATAACTTAACACATTTATTAAGCAACTACTGTGTGCCACACACTGTCCAGCACTGGAGTGACTGGGTTCATTAAAAAAATTAAAAGGTGATGTTTGGAGACACGGGGTGGAATAGCTAACAACTGACAGAAATAATATATTTCTTTCCTCCTTCTGTTTCTTTTCTTTAACCCTTCTTTCTTCTTTCTGTCCTTCCATACTTTATTGAGTGTTACCATATGTCAGACACATGCTAAGTACATGTAATACAAATCTGAACACAGCTAAGAACCCGCCCTCAAAGAGTCAATAGTCTAGTGAGGATGATAAATAAGCCAACATATGTATGACCCAGAAATTGCACTCTTTGACATTTATCCCAGAGAAATGGAAATTTATGTTCACACAAAAACTTGTACACAAATGCTCATAGCAACTTTATTCATAATAGCCCCAAACTGGAAACAACTCAGGTGTCCTTCAACAGGTAAAACAAACTGGTACATCCATGCCATGGAATACTAGGCAGCAATAAAAGGGAATGAACCCAAAACTTGTAGGAATCTCCAAAGAATCAGTGAAAAAAGCCCATCTTGAAACACTGAATGATTCCACTTATATAACATTCTTCAAATGATAAATTATAGAAATGGAGAACAGTCTAGTGGTTGCCAGGAGCCAAGGAGACTTGTGGGTAGGAGGGAAGTTGGTACAATTACAAGAGGCAACAAGAGGGATGTTCGTGGTGATGGAAGTGTTCTGTCTCTTGACTGTGGTGGTGGTTACGTGAAGAAGATGTAATAAGATTGCATAGAACCAAATATTGCATAGATGTAATAAAATTGCATAGAACCATAGAACTTGTACACGAATACAAGTAAAACTGAGTAAATCTGAACACGACGGGTGATTGTGTCAATGTCAATACCCTGTTGTGATATTGCACTATAGTTGTAAGTATAAAAAACATTGAGAGAAACTGAGTAAAATGTACACAGGATACCTCTATTATTTCTTCCAACTGCATCTGAATCTATAATTACCTCAAAATAAAAAGTTAACTAAAAAACAAATCAACATTTTATTTCAGGGGTGGGTGAAATGGGTGAAGGTGATCAAAAGGGACAAACTTCCAGTTATAAGAAAAACCTGTCATGGGGGTGTAATGTACAGCATGGTGAGTGTGGTTAATAACACTGTATTGTGTGTTTGAAAGCTGCTAAGAGAGTAGATCTTAAAAGTTCTCATCACAAAGAAAAGAATTTGTAACTATGTGTGTGATGGATGTTAACTAAACTTAACCTGGTAATCATTTCACAATATATACATGTATCAAATCATGATATTGTACACCTGAAGCTAACACAATGTTACATGCCAATTATATCTCAATTTTAAACAAAGGATTATTTTGCATTAAGAAAAACAAAATGAAGTTCATTTTTAAGTATTACTGTTGAGAAACTGAATTAAAACAACTAGAATATTTTAAAAAGTAAACATAACACGAAGTAGGATGAGCCTATGATAAAAATGGAGATAGAATGCTATGAGCTTAGATGATGGATGTTGTCAGGAGAAACTTTCTATAGAGATGACTCCAGTGAGTTGGGAGAGAATTAACCCCAGGCAGAGGAAGCCACACATTGACTCCCTTTGGAACTAAGAGCAGAATCTTTGTCTTGTTCACTGCTATTTCCCCAATGCCTAGAACACTGCTTGGCTCACAGTTAATTATCAAAAACTGTTTGTTGAATGAATCACTGAAGACATGGAAGAGGGTGTGGTGAGTTTGGGAAGCTGCAAGGAGGCATCATGGTTGAGCATAGAGTGTGCTGAGGAGGGACAGGGATGAGCATGGTAGCAGGAGATGGGCTATGGGCCGAGTACTCAGAAGGGTTTTCAACCTTATTCCAGCGTGAAGGAGGAGCCCAGTCTGTGCTTTAAGGATACTGTGGGGATAAGGAGGAGATAGATTGGAGCAAAAACACCAGCTGAGGAGGCTGCTGTGGCGATCCAGGAAAGTCCTTTGCTTACCACCCCAGATGTTGGAAGTCCTTCAGGATAAGTCCTATGTCCAAAGCAGAGGTGTCCAATAGAAATAGAATTCAAAGCACAAATGCAATTTTAAATTTTCTAGTAGCCATATTAAGAAATAAAAGGAAAAAGGTGAAATCAATTTTAACATTAATCCCAGTGTAAGTGCTAAAAGTAAGACTGTATTTAACACAATATTATCCAAAATGTCTACATTTCAACATGTAATCAATAAAAAAAATTATTAATGAAATATTTTACACTCTTCATATGTCCTTTTCTTTTACTAAGTCTTTTTACAAAGTCTTTGCTCTGTATTCATGCATATAATTGACAGCAAATCTCAATTCAAGCCAGTCACATTTCGAGTGCTCAGAAGCACCAGGCAGCGGCTGCCACACTGGACAGCCCAGGTCTAATGCATAGAGGGTGCTACCCAGTGGCAAGGAGTAATTATTTGAATTCCTTCTGGACCCTTCTCATGTAGCAGGTCTGTTAATTCTCACGACAACAACAATCCTATGACATATTTTTATCTGCCCTTTATGATAAGGAAACTGAGGCCCAAAGAAGTTAAACGAATTGCCATGGCCTTCCAGCGAATCAGTGGTGGAGGCGGGATTCAAATTCGGCTCTGACTGACTGATTTTTCCAACTCCGGCTGCTTCGGCCACTCGGCAATGCTGTTCCAGTGAGAAATCTTGGCCTCCCGTGAGGGGATGATTAGATGGATCTTAGAGAAATCTCAGAGCCCTCGCCAGCTGAGCCCGTGCAGCTGATACATGTGAAATTTCAAAGCTTAAAGCAGCAGAGTCCATAAAAGAGATTTTTTTTTTTCGGATTTCATCAATATGCTTATTTATCCAGAACCTGACTTCTGAGCTGCTGAGCCCCATTACTTGATTTGAGAGTCTCAATCTTTGGAAATGTACTGGTTTGTCTGACTGAATCACTGCTTCTTACCTTAACATCACTGAAGAGCCTGCCTCAAAATAAATCGTGGGGAGAAATTTCTCCTAAGCAGAGATGGCCTGACATTTAGTGAACGATGAAGCCTGAATGGTAATCAGGTCCCAAGCAGAGAAACTAATATAATCAAGGGGATGGAAGAATTTCATAATAAAGGATGGGCTTGAAAAAAATCACCAGCCTAAAGGATGAGCTGACAGGCAGAGGCTCGGAGGAAGGAAAATACAATACAATATCTTGAAGCCATGACAGCTGTGGGGATAGCGAACAGCAATTTTTAGTGCTCCCCTACCACCCGTTTCTCTCTGTAGCTGCGGCCCCTGGGTCCTGGGTGTCTCTTGGAACCCAGTGTCTTGGAACCAGTGATGCACCTTTGCAAAATGCTAGCCAAGGATTAAAGATGTAGTTTGAGACTTTAAGAGCTGAGTAAAGGAAGTCTCAAACCCATGATTTGGAGTTAACAAGCCATGGGTGGAAAGAAAACTAGGCCCAGAACAAAGCCGAAATGGTCTGAAAATTAAGTATATAAGCATCTAATACCATGCGTTGATTTCCTCACGATCAATTTAACCTCTTTACTTGGATGTCACAGAAACACCTCAACCTCATTATGTCCCAAAGTTCGTTATCTTTTTCTCTAGGCTCTTTCCCACGCCTTCATCTGGCATTTCCCATCCCTGTAAATGAAACCCCTTGACATTCATTCTGGGCACCTTCCTCATACCACACACACACACACACACACACACACACACACACAAAATTCTGTCAGTTCTATTCCTAAACACTTTGTGACTCGGTTTCCTAATTCAGAACCCTTGAAGACCCTTCTTACTGCTGCCTCAGACTCCCTCCCTGTTCACTGTAGCTGGAAAGGTCTTTCGTAAATGTCAGTCTAATCCCGATTTGTACGTTCTGGTTGAAACTCTTCGCTGCTCCCCATGGCACCCAAGAATAAGATACAAACTCCTTGACAAATCACCCTCCTTGGCCCCGCTCTCTCTTCTCCTGCTGTTCCCCACTCTCCTTCCGAGCCCCTCTCTCTTTCTCACCTGGACTCCGCGCTTGCCCTTTCCTCTCCCCAGCCCCTCCCTCTGCTTCACCCCCTACTCATCTTTTAGGACTTGCCGTAGCTGCCACTTCCTTCAGGAAGCCTTCTCTGACCCTCAGAGTCTGAGATGAGAGCCCAAGACATGTGCTTTCATTGCACCTCCTGCCTATCGCAGCTGCTTTCACATGGCATTGTCATCGACAGCTCACTTGTCTCCAACCCTACTAGATGGTTAGCTCCAAGAAGCTGCCCTATGACTCTCCTCTTCACCCTTACATCCCCAATGCCCACACATAGTAGGCAATAAACACTTAAGTAAGTGAGCAAATGACTGAATGATTGTGGAGAACACCAAATATCACTTATTCTCATTTTCCCCCAACTCAAAACGTTGTCAGTCTCCATTAAAATTTGGCAAATATTTCCAGCAGAGCAAATAGTCAATCCAATCAGACTTGCCTTCCCATATCTAAATGAAAATTTAGTGGGCCATGGCAGGTGTCCTCACAAAATGTCACAAGCTTCAAGTTGGTGCAGTCTGGGGCCCACATGTGGGAGTGTGGACTTAGCCAGGCAACAAGCAGACCTGGATGCATTAGGCCCAGGGAGCAGGGTCCATTCTAACTTCTCCATCGTATTCTTTCCCATACATGACACTAAACCTGATGGCTTCCACCCCCACCAATTTGAGCAGAGTCCCCCATGTGAGTGGTCAGGCAGGACACTCCTGTTTCTTGGTACCCTTGGCACCTTGATCTGATTGGGTTTTATGACTAACTTCAATTACTCGGAGGGGAAAAAACATTTTCCCTCTTTGCAGCCTGAAATATCGCATCAAAGAAATGTGGAGAGTATGGAAATTAGATTTGATTGGCAGCCAGCTATTTGCTTTAATCACTTCTGCTATTCTGTAGCTCTCTTTGGAAAAAGGAGTGTGGGTTTTTCTGACAGCCTGATGGGCAATGACATAATTTTAATAATCTTCTCCCCTCAGGGGCAAAAGTAAAGCAGGAAACTTCATAATGAAATTAGTGTGCCTCAAAGATGGAGTCACTAGATTTCATCCTTTTTGCATTGTTCGTGTCCAGGACTCTGGAAACAAGATGCGTATTTCAGGCATGCCTAACACTGTTGTTAATGCTCTATTTTCTGAACTCCCTTGAGATCGATGAGGCCTGCAGCAGAGTGCGACAAAAGTGTGAAGTCTTAGAAGTACTATCAGAATACACACCAACACACACACACACTCAATTCAACTCTGTCCATTACATAAAATTGTGGATCTAATTCCTCAATTTAAAAAAACTACAAGATCCTTTTTTTAGACTCCATTCTAATCTTTTCAGTCCTATGTTATAATCAGGGTTGGTTGGAGCAAGGAGCACTTAACTCCCATTCTCACTTTTCTGTAGTGGGCAAGAGGGAAATGTATGGATAAAACACTCAGGTTTCTGTCTCCACACTCCCACCCTGACTCTCTTATCTGATTGATGGATGAGATTGGGAAATAAACCTGGTGTCTCAACATCTTGGAGGTTTAGAGGTGGGATAGATTTATCATCTAGGATGGTTTGGGCTGCAAATAACAAGGGCAAGCCACTGAAGGTAGCATAAATGTACTTATGCTGAAGTAACAATAAGCCCAGAGTCAGGGCAATTGGGCATTTGTGTGGCTGTTCAACAATGTCATCAAGGACCCAGGGTCATCCCATCTTTCTGGTCTGCCACCCTCAGTGTATTGACATGCTTTCCTTCATCACCTGCCCCAGCTCCAAACTTAGTGTCCTTAAGCCACAGTGTCCAACAACAAAAAAAGAACAGGAATAAGGAGATGAAAGTATCTTGTCACAAGCATTTATCTTTTAAGAGATGAAAGGTCTTGCAGAATTTCCTGCCGATTTCCTCTTTAATCACATTGCCCAGGATCAGGCCACACGATCATATCCTAGCTGTCTGAAAGGCTGAGAATACATTTGCAGCCTCTGCAGTGGAAGATCAGCTCTGCTGGCAAGGGAGAAAGGCAGGGGATACCTGTAAGGTCGACAACTATTGGTGCCTTCAAATGGTTAGTTCAATTCAGAGCAAAGGCCATTTGACTACATATCAAATTGTACTCTCTACTTTAACTTCACTCAGGAAGAAAGTGAATATTTTTACCCCCTCTTGTCAGATTCCTCTGTCTTATTTTTCTGCTAGTTCCAAGCTCAGAACAAGGAAAGAATCATGACTACTTAGTACCCCCAAACACTAAAAATTACCACCAGGAACATTGCTGACTATAGGAAAATCAACCACCACCACACCTTTGGACCTCAGTTTCTTTATCTGGAAAGCAAAGGGGTTGGATGAGAGCATCTCTAAAGCCCCCTTCCAGCCCTGACACTCTGTGGTTCCATGACTGTGCATTCAAATGCCTCCAAGCAGTGAACCAAATCACAAGTAGCCCAAGAAATGTTATGAAAGGATGAAATTTGACTCACATTGACTTACATTGGCCTTGAGGAATCAAAGCTAGTAAATAATGATGAACTTTGATGCCAGTGTCAGTTTAATAAAAATAAGAACTTGTGAATGTGCCGCAGGCATGTGATTGAGGGTAGCCATGTAATGGGTTTACAAGAGTTTAGGAAAATTGCTTCTCCCTTGAAATTGAGTTTTATAAGACAAGCAGAATGACAAGGCACTAAAAATGGCTCTCTCCTTCATCTCTGTGTTGAAACAATCTCAGTGTCTACAGGGTACAGCTCAAACATCTTGACATAGCTTATAAAAGTTCCTTCCCCGGGCTGGCCCCGTGGCTGAGTGGTTAAGTTTGAGCGCTCCGCTGCAGGCGGCCCAGTGTTTCGTTGGTTCAAATCCTGGGTGTGGACATGGCACTGCTCATCAAACCACACTGAGGCAGCGTCCCACATACCACAGCTAGAAGGACCCACAACAAAATATACAACTATGCACCGGGGGGCTTTGGAGAGAAAAAGGAAAAATAAAAATCTTTAAAAAAGTTCCTTCCCAGTCAGTCATCAGCCTACATCTACACAAACTCAATAATAATAATAACTAATATTTTTAAAGTCTTACTCTGTGCTCAATATGTACAAAGCACTTTACACTTCATTGTCTCTTTTAACCCTCACAAGAATGTTGTTATCTCTATTTTGCCTATGGACAAACTGAAGTTCAGTGAATTGCCCAAGGTCACACAGCTAAAGGTGGTGGAGCCAGAATTTGAACTTAGGCAGTCTGTGCCCAGAGCCCATGCCCTTAAGCAGTGATAAGGGCTATGACAGAGATACATAGGGGGCTATGGCTAAGGAGGGACACTTAAGCCAGCCTGGAGGATGAAGGAAAGGCTTCCTGGGATGAGGACTTTGAGCATGTGAAGGACCTAGGAGTGAATATGTTAAGAGAAAGGAAAAGGGCATTCTGCATGGAGGAAAGAGCATGAAAAATCCCAGAAGTGAGAGAGAACTCAGAACAGTCAGGGAATCAAAAGTCATTTGGGCATAGGGAAGAGTGATAGGAGATGGAGGGCACATCCAGCAGGGAGCCAGGGTCAGTTTCTGCTGACAGACATTTGGGGATTTTATTCAGAGGAATGATATGATAGGATATGAGTTTCAAATATATCGCTTTGACCTGGAGAACTGAAGTGTGTGTGTGTGGTAGGGGAAGAAGGGGGAGGTTGGAGAAAGGAGACTCTGTGACCTAACATGAGAACATTGAGGTAACGAGAGGAGAAATCTTGAGACTGTGGACAGAGACAATGGAAGAGAGCAATCGAAATCTATTTGAGAGGTTAACTAAATGGACAGCATCTAGTTATAAAGGAGGATGAAGGAGGGGAGGCATCTCAGACAGCCCAACGGTCTGGCTCTGCTGACTCGGTGGATGGTGGTTCCACTGGCCAGCGGGAACACTGTGGCAATAGGCTTGGGGACAGGAGAGTTCACTTTGTGTTGACTTTGAAATATCTGCCAGGCTTTTGAGTAGAGATGTCTACACACAGGTAGATATGTAGATCTGCAGTCCAGAGAAAGGTCAGTGCAAGAGAGAAAACAATTGAGTTGTCTGCACACAGAGGTGATGGAAGTCCTCGGGGATGAACAAGATCTCCCAGGAAAGATATGCAGTAAAGAAAATGGGCAAGAAGTCAAGTAAGGAGCCTCACAGCTTAGTGCTCAGCTCATTTGGACCAAAGTATTTATCTCCTCAGGGTTTCCACAGCACCTTGGACCAACTTGAAGGTAGGAATAAAATCTTATTTGATTTAGTAACCCTGGGATCAAATGCACAACTAAGAATATTCCACATGTTCAATAAACGGTTATTAAACAATGATTGTATACTCATATGCTTTATGAAAGAGGCAAACAATAGCAAGTCTGATGTGCTTCAAATTCAGGGAAGCACCAGGCTTTAGCATGTCACTCAAGATGAATTTTTCTTTTATTGAGGACATAGTTTATAACATTGTGAAATTTCATTTGTACATTATTTTCTGTTTGTCACCATATAAGTATGCCCCTTCACCCCTTGTGCCTACCCCTCAACTCCCTTCCCCTTGGTAACCACTAATCTGTTCTCTTTGTCCATCTGTTTGTTTATCTTCCACATATGAGTGAAATCATAGGGTGTTTGTCCCTCTCTGTCTAGCTTATTTCACTTAACATAATACCCTCAAGATCCACCCATGTTGTTGAAAAAGGATGGTTTTGTCTTTTTTATGGCTGAGTAGTATTCCATCGTATATATACACACCACATCTTCTTTACCAAATCATTATTTGATGGGCACTTGGGTTGCTTCCACATCTTGGCTATTGTGAATAATGCTGAAATGAACATGGGGGTGCATAAGTCTCTTTGAATTGTTGATTTCATGTACTTTGGAGAAATATCCAGTAGTGAGATAGCTGGGTCATATGGTATTTCTATTTTTAATTTTTTGAGAAATCTCCATACTGTTTTCCACAGTGGCTGCACCAGTTTGCATTCCCACCAGCAGTAGATGAGGGTTCCCTTTTCTCCACAACCTTTCCAACGTTTGTTATTTTTTGTCTTGGTGATTATAGCCATTCTAATACATGTAAGGTGATATCTTAGTGTAGTTTTGATTTGCATTTCCCTGATGATTAGTGATGTTGAACATTCAAGATGAATTTTAATGTAAGAACACATTTCCTCTTTCTGTGCACCTCCCTTCTATTTACTCACTCAAGAGCAGAAATCTGGTTTCTAGACTCTACCGTTTGCTTCCTTTCATCACCAGAAAAATAGGAGTATTTGTTTCTTCTGGATTGCCTGGGCTCACTTTTAAAACTAAATTTTAAAGCCAAAGAAATGGTTGATTGGCTTCTGCTCTCCAGTTAATCCTTCTCTGAGCCCCCACAGGTGAGGTGAGATCAGTCTTCCTCCTGGAGACACCACCTGTGTGGCAATCCCAGCTTGAGGAAAAGTGAGCATGGTTATTCTCTGTGAGGCTTCTGTAATCAGAGCCTCTCCCTGGGGACAGTTTACTGACATTGGAAATGTGTCATGGTTACAGAGTACTTTGATTTCACAAAAATAAGAGGTCTTCTCTGCTGAGATGGCAAGTAGTATTTGTTTTATACAGATTAACTAGGGAGGAACCACAACTCAGCATCAAAGAGCCAAGACTTTTCTCCCCTCCTTGAGCCAGCTACCAGCCTACTCAGAAGAGAGTGATTTGTGTTTTTAGTCCCTAAATTAGAGAGTTTGAGAAAAAGTAAAAATGGAAGGCATTTTGTCTTTGAAAAGAGGCTACCAGAGGCAGGCTCCTGCTCCATCTGCCTATAGAAGTCCTCATGTTCCCCAACCATTGTGTCCTGGTTGGTAACTAATGAAGCAAACACAGTTAAAACTTTGTGCTTTGCATATTGTAGGAGCTCAATCAACAATAACTAAAAAGCAAAACAAATAAAAACAAAAAGGAGACAAAGTCTGAGTTCCAGGCTTTGGCTTCAGTTGGTACAATGCAGCCATGAGCTGGGGCCAGAGTCCTAGACAAAGTCCAGGAGTAACTCTTCCTACAGCTGAGAAACACCAGCAACTAAAGCAACTCTGGAATCTCAGTGGGATGGTCAGCATTTAATGGAAAGTGCTCTCCTCATTTTCCCACCTTTGATACTGGAGACTAAATGTTTGCGGTGCCATTTCATACATACTAACAGAAAAAACATAGACAAATAACCCAATACTGACAAGGATGTTGCGCAAACAAGGTACCCAAATTCTGGAGCCCTCATAAGTTGGTACAATACTTTTGGAAAATAATTTGCCCATACATCTCAAAAGTCATAGAAAGTTTTCTACCCTCCCATTCCTGGGAATTTATTCCAAGGGGGAAAAATTCTAAAATGAGAATACAACTTATGCAAAACACACTTACTGCAGCATTATTTTACAAAAATAGCAACAGGAAATATCCTACTCGTGCAAGGAAAGGAAAGTATTAAATTATGGTTCACCCACACAATGGAAGAGTATTTCTCAAGTAAAATTACTATAAAGACTGTAGCATGTGGAAAAGCATTTGAAATAAAGTTAAGGGGGAAAATCAGAATGCAAAATTGCACATAATAAGTGGTATAACTACATCTGTTTAAAAATTATGGAAGTCTATGGACAAAATTGGAAAGTGTGTGAAAAATAATTTTCAAGGTGAGTAGATTATCTTAACCACAAAACTGAATTATTTCAAATCCTCAAGGAAAGAAAATTCTGACGCTATTTAAACAATTCCAGAGAGAGAAGAAAAACACCCCAATTCTTTTTACAAATGCACTAATACTAAAACCAGAACAAGAGAGCACCAGACAAGAAAGGTATAATCTTATTTCTCTTAGGAATACTGATGTAAAAATGATAAATAAAATATTAGCAAATTGAATCCAGTAATGTATTAAGCAAGTAATATACCGTAGCCAGGGTTTATTCCAGAAACACAAAGATGATTCAGTAACAGGAAATCTGTTTATATAATTCTCCATATTAATAGATCAAAGGAGGAAAAACACATGATGTCATCTCAACAGAGGCTGCAAAAGCATGTGATAAAATAAATACAACAGTTATTCCTGATTTAAAATAATATTTAAATTCTTGGTAAAATAGGAAAAATAGGTACTTTCTCAATATCATATGTATGGCCACGCACATATATATGTAGTTATACTGAATTTTGGTTATTTGGAGCTGTAAAAATGTGGCAACAGTTAGTTGGATCTGATGAGTTCCTTGAAGACTAAATGGATGTGATGACCATTCAAAGACTCAATGACAAACCTCGATATCAAATTGCCCTGGTATTTACAGATTGTGTCTTCAGGTCCAAGTTACTTTCCCTGTGTACCTATTGTGATGCTTTGAGCCGCAAATAACTCCCATTCTGAGTATTCTCTCATAGCTTCCCATCACAAAGACAGGCAATTCCAACTTCCTACCGCAGCCTCTAGGAGCCACATGTTCTCACTACTGTCTTCCTCTAATCACCAGTCTCCATCTCTGTCAGCTGGACCAGCCTCCTGGTTTTTTCTAAAACACACCAAACACATTTCTGCCTTGGGACCTTTGAATTTGCCGTCCTCTTACCTGGAAAGTTCTTTCCTCAAATGTTTTAATGGCTCATTCCCTCAATTTATTCACTTCCCTGACCAAATAGCATGCCTCTTAGACATGCAACTCCCCAACAATACTCCCTAACTCCTTACTCTGCTTGATTGCCTGACATCATATTATGTATTCGTATGTGTATTGTTTTCTCTGCTACCAGAAGGTACATTTCATGAAGGTAGGGACGACTCTGACCATATTGTTCACTGCTGCACGGCCAGTACCTAGGACAGCGCCTGGTACATAGTACCTGCTAAGTAGATATGTGTTAAATAAGTTGTTGAAACAAGAGAAAATCTGACTCATATAGATTTAAACAATTAAGGAGTTTATTATCTCACATAGATAAGTCCCCAAGGTAGGACAGGCTCCACGAAAAAGCAAAGGTTTTTCTCTTTTTCTCTGCAATTCTTTGTTCTTCCCTCTTTAGCATGCCAGCTTTGTCCTCATACAGAGGCTGCCCTTGTGGTCACAAGATGGCTGCAGCAGCAACTGCAGCCATGTGTTTTCTCTTTCATGTCCATTTGAGAGAGAGCAACTCTCTCCCTATATTAGTCAAAGTTCTCTCGAGTTAGTACATAATAACCATCACACCCCCATCATGGAATAAAAGTCATTCCCTTTAGTCTGACTGAGGCTCCTTCGTTCACATGCCCACTCCTGAACCAATCACTGAAGAGGAGGATTGAACTCTAAGATTGGCCCACATGAATTGGGACCCACCCCTGGGGAAAGGCTGGAGTCAGTCTTCACTATAATACGTAGATTGCATGAGGAACGAGTGGTGGATGCTTGTCCTGGATAGACAACCAACCATGATCACTACAATCTCTGACTTCAGAGGAACTCCTTAATCCCAAGGAACGCTTTCTGGTAGAGTAACTGGCCTCTTAGGATCTTTAAACACAATCATTTCCTTGGAATATTTCTTGAGTTAAAGACCACTCTTAGATCGGGGAGCTGCCTCAAATATTTTCCTCCTGGGAGAGCCTGAGCACCGGGAGAAAGGGAGCTAAATACATCCCTTTCTTAGGAGGGAGAAGGAGATGGAAACAGCAATGCAAAACACATTTCACCAGAGAGCATTTTTTGCACATGGGTAACAAAACATGAAGCATCTACAAAATACGATATTCCTCTACGGAAGCTAAAGGTCATTTAACTCATATTCAGGCAATGTGAAAAGAGACAGCAATTCGGCACAGGAGAAAACATTTTGTCAGCAAAATGAGCAAGGTTGTAAATTTCTGAGAACATATCACCAGCCAGATACCCTAAACTAGTAAACAAATGGTTTGACTAAAATGTTGCTCTGGGCACAACTCTTGCGTTAAGGTGATTTACAAGGAAATAGAGCCTCAAGGAGACATTGAAAACCATCTGAAGTACAGCATTATCTGCCCTTTGAACAATGTTACAAGATTCTATTTCACCTACCGCAAAAGCACAAATTGACTTCTAATGTGTTATCCCTAAAGGATGTTTGATCATTTTTTAACATTGTGACTCCTTCACTGAGATGCTTTAAATCCCAAATAATTATTTTCTTTTTAATTAGCTGTTGTGTTATTTCTTACTATATTACAACGTTTTGAGGTGACTATTTCACATGCCTTGAAAATGCTGCTTTTCTCAACATTAAATACACCAACACTGTTATAAGTTGGCCTCCTTCCCCCACCCCCAATGCTGGAGGCTGCAAGTAATGCATAGCAAAGACAAGCCTTTTGTTTCTAATACAGAAATGATAAGGATTTGAGTATAACTTTCTTACTTCTTTCTAATTGTCCTGCAAAGCTATCTTCTTCAAAAGGGTTTCTGTTTACTCATGTTGCATAAGCCCAACATTATCCAGAATTTAAAAGCTCTTTCATGAAAAATATCTACTCATTTTGCAATGAAAGAGAGGGAAGAGTAGAAGATTTGAAGATGCAAAATATTGCATTACTAGCCAGGAAAGTAGATACAATTTGCCCCAGAACACACAACCATCCAGGAGGACAGCTGGGAGCAGACTCTAGGATGCCTACTCCCAGCTCAGGGCTCCTTCTACTAGAACAATGCTCCTGCCATAGGAGGTTCTCCCCACAGCCAGGTGGCCGAGTCTCTTTCTGGTGTGTCTTGCTGTACACACAGTGGGTTCCTGCTTTTGTGCTACAGTAAAGCAGAAATTTAGCCCCGAGGTTTCTTTCATCCAAAGCAAAGGTCTAGTGAAGATTTAAATATCTCTAACTATATATATGTATGCATCCATAAGGATATATCTAGATATATAGATAGATCTGAAATAAACTTGTTGAAAAGAATCATAGCTACCTCCTTCTGAGACCTGAAAGAACTTTCTCCCACCATCTGTTATGAAGCATCTGACACAATGAACAGTGACCCCACACCATCTCCACAGAAAGTACAAGATTAAGTATTTAGGCTGTGTCTCATGCTGTTTCTTTCTTTTTCTTTTCTTTCTTCCTTCCTTCCTTCCTTCCTACCTTCCTTCCTTCCTTCCTTCCTTCTTCCTTCCTTTCCTTTCTTCCTTCCTTCCTTCCTTCCCTCCTTCTTTCTTTCTTTCTTTTCTTTCTTGTGATAAGAGTACTTAACATGAGATCTAACCTCTCAACAAATTTTTAAGTGTACAATACAGTATTATCTACAGGTACTATGTTGTACAGCAGATCTCCATAACTTATTCATCTTACATAACTGAAACTTTATACCTATTGAACAACAACTTCCTATTTCTCCCTCCCCTCACCCCCTGGCAATCATCATTGCACTCTCTGCTTCAATGAGTTTGACTATTTAAAATATATCATGTAAGTGGAATCACGCAGTATTTGTCCCTCTGAAACTGGCTTATTTTACTTGCATAATGTCCTCCGGCTTCAGCCATGTTGTTGTGTATGGCAGGATTTTCTTCTTTTTTAAGAGTGAGTAATATTCCATTGTACATATATACCACATTTTCTTTATCCATTCACTTGTTGGTGGACATTCAGGTTGTTTGCATGTCTTAGCTATTGCAAACAACGCTGCAATGAACATGGGAGTATAAATATCTCTTTGGGATCTTGATTTCAATTCTTTTCAATATACACCCAGAAGTGAAATTGCTAGATCATATGGTAGTTCTATTTTTAATTTTTTGAAGAACCTCCATACTGTTTTCCATAGTGGATGCACCATTTTACATTCCCAAAAAGAGTGCACAAGGGTTGCAATTTCTCCACATCCACTCCAACACTTGCTATCTTGTTTTTTTGACAATAGCCATACTACCATGTATGAGGTGATATCTCATTGTGGTTTTGGTTTGCATTTCCCTGATGGTTAGTGATCTTGAGCACCTTTCTGTGTACTCATTGGTCATTTGTATGTCTTTTTTGGAGAAATGTCTATTCAAGTTCTTCATCCATTTTTTAGTTGGGCTGCTTGGTTTTTGCTATTGAGTTGTAGGAGTTCCTCCTATATTTAGAATATTAACCCTTTATCAAACATACAATTTGCAAATATTTTCCCCCATTCTGTAGGTTGCCTTTTCCTTTTGTTAGTTGGTTCTTTTGCTGTGCATAAGCTTTTTAATTTAATCTGGTCCCACTTGTTGATTTCTGTTTTTGTTGCCTGTGCTTTTGGTGTCATATCCAAGAAATCCTTGCCAAGACCAATGTCAAGAAGCTTTTCTTCTACGTTTTCTTCTAGAAGTTTTACAGTTTCTGGTCTTACATTTAAGACTTTAATCCATTTTGAGTTGACTTTTGTGTATGATGTAAGGATCCAATTTCATTCTTTTGTATGTGAGTCTCCAGTTTTGCCAGCACCATTTGTTAAAGAAAGTATCCATTTCTCACTGTGTATTCTTTTTTTTTTTTTAAGAATGGTGACAGAGAGGTTTAAACTGAGTAAATAGACAGACAGGCTGCGAAAAGGACTCAGAAGAGACTGAAACGACACATTAGCAGTGAAACAACCTCTCGGCCTGCATGATTTTGTTCAGCAGCTATCAGTGACCCAGGTCAGCAAAAGTGCAGAAAGCAGAGAGTGGAGGCAAGATTAGGAGGTTTCCAAACTAGCTGAAAGATAAGGGGTTTGAGAGTCTCATCAACAAAGTGGGTGAAGATGAAGCAGAGGTCTGATCTAAATGGATGAGGGAGTAGGGGCCAAGGAGAGCTGACAGGCCATGGGGTCCTTGCAGCAAGGGTCACGTCACATTCGTCTTTGAATCCAAGCATCCAGCACAGTAGATGCTCAGCACATATTGAATTTATGTATGAATGAATGATATTATACACAACCATGAGTATACACACACACACACAAACAGAATGAGAGAGAGAGAAATCACCTTATATACTAGAAGACCAGGGTCGTCATTAGACAAAATTCACCATTATTATTAGTTCTTGTTACCTCATTTGAGTTCTTCTTTGCTTCTCTTGCTCCACCCTTTCAGTTCTAAGACTGACTCTCAGCCTCTGCATTCCCTGGCGATCCAAGCAAAGGCAGACGAGTCTCCAGGGAGGCTTCTAGGAAAGAATTTCCTCTCTGATGAAGAGACCTATAAGGACAAATTGTTCTCCCTTCTTCTGGATGCAGTAACATGAGACATGATGCCTGGAGCTGTGGCAGCCATCTAGCAAGTAGGAGGAGACAAGTCTGCAAACAAAAGCCAAAGTGATGAAGACAGCAGCGTGATAAAACGGAAAGTCCTTGGATTCCATTGTTCCACTAAATTAACCAACCTTCAGATTTCTTATTATGTGGACTTGTAAATATTTGCATTATTTAAGCCACTGTTAGCCCAATTTTCTGTTAGTTGCAGCCCCATCCCACCCGACACAACGAGACCAACAGAGCGGAATCCCTCACCTGCAGGCTGTAACTCACACGAGGCTGCTGCGATGGGTCAGGAGCACTGAGTTCACTTAAATTGAAATATTCATATATTTAGGTCAGGAAGTTCAGAAGCCTGATTACTTGGGTGGATTCATGAGTATATTGTTGATAATATTTCTGAGCAACTAATTCGGGAGAGACTGATGGAAACATAGATAAAATCTAAGCCTCATTTCAGCCAATAATTTGACCCTCTTTTTCCCTCAACCAACAAAACTAATTCACATAAAATGGTTTGCAATTCATATTCGTTGATCTTACTTTGTACCAGGCACTGTGTTGAGCACTTTACACATATTATCCCTTTTAATCCTCAGAACAATTCTATGAAGTAGGGAATATTCTCATTCTCATTTTATAAATGAGGACAGGCAAGCTGAAAGTAACCATCGGACTTCCACCTCGCTATAAATTCTTCTCTGCTATAATCTTCATGCTTTGGTGTAAATGTTAATGAGTAATGAAATACACAAATATCAGGAAGAAAGAGAAAGAAGACAGAAAAGCAAGGGACTCCAATAATCCAATGTTAGAATAAATGAGTCAGGGCTAAGGCAAATAAAGCCAACTTATTCAGAACTTAGAATAAGCTAATACGGAAAAACCAGCTTTACATGAGTTTCTTCCAATTCCATTATTCAATTTCTCTCCCGCAGGCTCTCAGTGGGTTTCTATCTCACTTCTCCCATGACTAGATACTGGGAAAGTTTCCTTCAAAAAGGATACCTACCTGTTAAGGAAACATTCTCCAGCCATTTCCAAAGTTTCCCTGAGAGAATTAATCTTCTTCCAATTCATGTTCATAAACTGTCGATCAGATGTCCTCGATGGCAATGAAATCCATATCATTACAATATAAAACTTTTAAAAATACATCTGTAAAAAGAAACCACAAAGGCAACAAAAGACATATTTGTTTACTTTAGAATAACATAGTAACTCTGTGCTATTTAGTCAACTCTCCAACTAAACCAGGATTTCTATTATTCATTACCATGACATTTGATCAAAGGAAAACACTAGAAGGACTACATGTGGCTTATTTCTCCATGCTCTTTTCCCTAGTAGTTAAGCCAAACATAAGTTTCATTACCTGGTTTCTAGTCACAATAATGAGCCAGACTTTTCCGAAATCTCAGACTTCACAGCCAAGGATTTTTGAGAGGGGCTGTGAGTGAGTCTGAAGAAACAGAAAATAGTAGTAATTGTAATGGTTTTTACGAATAGTTTGTCAAGTGGAAGAAAAAAGAAAAGGCTGTGAGTAGGAATTTTTCAATGCAGTATCAATTCTGTAATCTCTCCCCTTAGGAACTTGTCACTCAAATTCACTAAGGTTCCAGGATAGCTTTAGGATAATGTGATGTCATAGCAGGTTTTCCAGCTCTCCATAGGAACATTCTGTAGCTGTCTTCATCACTTTTTCTGTTTAGAAAAGCAACAAAAGTCATTGCTTAGGGGTTACCACTTGAATTCATTCTCTTTATGGGGCATGAAGAAAAATATCTAAAATATTCCTTACATGGAATTTTCATTTGATGAGGAGGAGGAAAGCCATAGGACTGCACATATCATATAGGAATGTGGTAGCAAAGCCACCAGAGAGGAATATAAGACCCAGATAAACTCAACATATATAAGCACGTTTATCCATCTACTTGAAAAACAATAGCCAAGACCATTGAGAGACAAGTGGAACTGCGCCATGCATTTTGCAGACATCATCTAATTCCAGCAACAACTCCTTGAAATTGGTGATGTTAACCTCATTTTACAGGAAAAGAGAAAATAAACTACCAAGAGTTGTATTTAGAGTTTTAAGTATCTCGAACATTGTCTATCCTGTGTACATATAAGTTTGTGCTTCACCTCAACTGAGGACTTTGAAATTAAAGACTTTATCATGCAAAATCACTGAGCACAAGAATAATATTGGATGTTCACACAAAGGAACATAAACCACTGGTTCTCAAACTCTTTGGTTTCAGGATCCCTTTATTTTCTTAAAAATTATTGAGGACTCCCAAAAGCTTTGTTTATGTAGGTTCTATCCACAGATATTTACCATAGTGGAATTAAAACTGAAAATTTTTTGAACATCTACGTATTAACTTTAAAGTAACAATAATAAGCTTACTACACATTAACGTAAGTAACATTTTTATGTAAAAAAACTATATTTTACAAAAAAATAGTAAGAGAAACTGCTCTGTATTACACATTTACAAATTGCTATAACATCTGGCATATAGAAACGTCTGGATTCTCATAGGTATTTTTTTTTTAAAGATTTTATTTTTTTTTACTTTTTCTCCCCAAAGCCCCCCAGTACATAGTTGTATATTCTTTGTGGTGGGTCCTTCTAGTTGCGGCATGTGGGACGCTGCCTCAGCGTGGCTTAATGAGCAGTGCCATGTCCGCACCCAGGATTCGAACCAACGAAACACCGAGCTGCCTGCAGCGGAGTGCGCAAACTCAACCACTCGGCCACGGGGCCAGCCCCTCTCATAGGTATTTTTATGTTCAATCTGTTGTGATATGTTGTTTTTGTTGATGTATATGAAGAAAATCCAGCCTCATAATGAGACATAGTTGGGAATAAGAGGAATATTTCAATACTCTTTTCAGATCACGTGTGTTCTTTGATACTAAACCAAAACTCAACAAGTGGTAGTGTGTTAAAAGTTGGTTGTAATATAGAATCTGAAACCATATCAGTAAACTTTTCATGAGTTAACTAAAATCCGTTGCTCTATCTTGCACTTTTAATGGATTGTTTACTCATGTATGATATTGTAACATCCTGCATTGATCATTTAGCAGACATTAGTTCACTGAATTATGCAAATCTTCCATGTGGTCTCACATTTTATCATACAATGTATTAATTTCACCAGCATTCTCATCAGAAAAGTATTTAAGTTTTTAGAAGATGACAAGCTCACAGTAGTGGATACAAGTTTTCCCAAAATTCTAACTTTCCCTTAAAATCTCAAATCTCATTTTGGCAACCAATGCTGTTGTTTACTTTCCTTGAAGTGACAGGTTCACTTGGTTCATCTTCCAGAGAAGATATCTGCCAAATGTCCAATTCTAAATAACCACAGTTTGTCTGTCAGTCATTCTTTCAAGTAAAAATGTTTTCCCGTGACAAATGGTCAGCTCTCAACTCAACCACACAAATGCTTTTCCTCAAGACAGCCATCATATTTCCATATGCAAAAGAAGTGCTTTATGCCTACTTCACGTATCATCATACAAATATTAAAATAATTCAAGGATTGAGATTTAGTAAAATTAATAATTTTTACTGCTTTATCAAGGACATTCTTAATTGAAACTAGCATTATTTTTTAACTAAGAATGTGCGGTGGTGAAAATTTCAGTGACTACTGTTATGGTTTGGTGCCACTGCCTTAATTCCCACTATGGTGCCACACTTTTATCTTCCATTGATTTTACATCACCGGTGGAAATGTCAATACAGTGAAAAGAACAAATGACACCTTAATATTATTTGGAAAATAGTTTTTACCTTACCAATTCCTAAAAAGTTCTTGGGGTCCAAAGGCCACACATTGAGAAGCACCATTCTACCAAAAAGATAGACTAAATGTAAACTAGAAAGATAGAGGGCGGGAGGGGAAAGAGAGAGAGAAATCTGATGTTTGGTGAATTCATTTCTAGTGTTCACTATCATTGTTCACCTAAACTTTTTCCATGATAGAACTAAAACAAATAAATCTCAATACATTTTCAATAAGGTAATCACCAACTTTCACTAATAGTCATGAAGTCAGTAACATATTGACTGCTACTGATAACGAAGATTTCTTCCTGAAGCTCAAAAATCAAATTCCTATAGTTTTTAGGAAAGCCTAATTGAAAGAATGGTCTTTATATTAGGTGATTAGTCTGTTAACAGCATTGCATTTCATTTAAGTTTCAAAAATTATTTTGCCCTCTAATATGGTCAATTCATGATGATTTGTGATATGGGGAGTTGCAAATCAATTCAGTTCACTCTATCAGTGAAATGGCAAAAAACAATTGAGTAGCAAAAAGTGATATATAGAAATTGTACTTAGTCCTTCCCCTTCTTAAACCCCTTCATTAACTTTGGATTGCTCTTGGAATAAAATCCAAACACTTTAACATGGCCCGCAAAGCTGCGTATGATCTAGCCTCCACCTACCGCACCAGCCTTGCTCCTTGCGCTCTCTTGGCTCTGGACATCCATCTTCTCAAGGCCTTTATTCTAAGTAAAAGATTAAATTGTCAGACTAAATAAAAATTTCTTGATAGATAAGTGATGATGATGATGCTAGATAGATAGATTTTATATATATTATATATTACATTATATTTGGAGAAAGAGAACCTAACTCTTATTAATTCTTTCCTTCTCTTTAAAAAGTAACATATTTACATTATTTAAAAGCAAAGCAATGCTAAAGTCTTACTCCCACTCTGACCCCATCCACCCTGTTCTACTCTCACCCCCGACAGTAACAATTTATATTAATTTCTTACAGTATTTCATTAGGCAAATACAAGGGAATGCCAAAAAAAATTCTTTTCCCTCCTTTTCTTTAACAAGAAATGTAAGCATACTTACTATACAAACTCTTTTTAATGCTACTTTTTTCACCCAACAATATATCCTGGAGATCTCAGATTATCAGTTCATAAACATCTCCCTCATCCTTTATTACTCGCTGTATGGTAGGCTGTAGAATATTCCATCAGTCTCCTATTGCTTCGTCATCTCCAATCTGCTGCCACCACAAACCGAGCTGTAATGAATAACTGAACACAGACAAGACTGCTTCTTAAAACTAGCCCTTCACCTCTTGATCAGGAGGAAAGTATAAGCACGCTTTTATTCGAACCCCATGACCAACAAATTAATCCCTTTATCTTATAGTCTTTCATCCTAGAACTCCAAGAAGCTTAATTTGAAACTAAATGCCAGAAAGTTTAATTTGTACAAAATTACACAATTGTGCAAACAAGAGAAAGCAACTCTGAGAGACTTAGAAAAGAGAAGAAAGACTGAAGACCAAGCTCAGACATCAAGCAAAGCAGGAACAACCTGGCTAGAGTGACACTAGTCACAGGCCACCACTGGCACCACAGCCACTCGACACTGACCAGCTCTACTTGTGCCTCCTCCACTGGACACTGGATGTGTCCAGTGGAACCCCCATCACTAGATGATGAAAGGATGCATATTCTAGAAACATCACTCTAGATTCTAAAGCCCAAGAAAGGGGTGGGAGATAAGCTCTGTGGATTTTCCCATGCATAGGAAGGGGGTTCAGATGTTGTCAGTCAAAAACCTAACAAATGGGGGCCAGCCCCATGTCCGAGTGGTTAAGTTCATGCACTCCCATTCGGCAGCCCAGGGTTCACTGGTTCAGATCCTAGGCATGAACCTAGCACCGCTCATCAAGCCATGCTGAGGCCACATCCCACAAAGAAGAAGTAGAAGAAACTACAACTAGAATATACAACTATGTACTGTGAGGCTTTGGTGAGGAAAAAAAAAAGAGGAAGATTGGCAACAGACATTAGCTCAGAGCCAATCTTCCTCACAAAAAAACACCCCTAACAAATGTGTGCCGAACACAAATTAGCAGAGCTGAGATTGGAACCCAGGTCATGTGGACATGAGTAAGTTATTCTCCCCTCCACCTTAATAAGTTGTTCCATTGCCTTGAAGACAGCACCTCCACACACTTGCCCCTGGCTAGAATTCAGATCCTGTACCCGCTCCAGCAGCTCTGATGATATCATTAGTGAAAGTCCATATATCCTCCGTTACAGCTGATCAGGAATGGAGAGTGGCCACTCTTTCTCTTTTCTCTATTAAGATTATCTGTTTTCAATTAATTTTACACTGTAAGAATCTAAAGGCGCCAGAGTTTGTAGGGAGCCCTGGCTGATAAAATGTCAAATAAATCAGCTCTCAACTTCTTTCTCATTAAGTTGTAGCAACTCAGCGCTAAGAGGGACTCTGCCAAGGCTTTAGGCCAGTCTTTCTTTTCTTTTTTTTTGGCCCAATTTTTTTCATTATGGTAAAAAACACAGAAGATAAAATTTACCATCTTAACTATTTTTTTAAAGATTTTATTTTTTTCCTTTTTCTCCCCAAAGCCCCCCGGTACATAGTTGTATATTCTTCATTGTGGGTCCTTCTAGTTGTGGCATGCGGGACGCTGCCTCAGCGTGGCTTGATGAGCAGTGCCATGTCCACGCCAAGGATTCGAACCAACGAAACACTGGGCCTCCTGCAACAGAGCACGCGAACTTAACCACTCGGCCACGGGGCCAGCCCCTCATCTTAACTATTTTTAAGCATACAGTTCTGTAGTATTAAGTAAATTCATAATGTTGCACAAACCTCATCACCATTCTGTATCCATAACTGTTTTCATCTTGTAAAACTGAAACTCTATATCCATCAAACCATAACTCCCTTTGCCTCCTTTCACAGCCCCGGCAACCACCATTACAGTTTCTCTCTCCATGATTTTGACTAGTCTAACTACCTCATCTAAGTGGAATCATACGGTATTCATCTTTTTGTGAATGGCTTATTTCACTTAGCATAACGTCCTTGAAGTTCATCTATATTGTAGCATGCGTCAGAATGTCCTTCCTTTTTGAGGCTGAATACTGTTCCACTGTATGTATAGACCACATTTTGCTCATCCATTCATCTGTCAATGGACACTTGGGTTGCTTCCACATTTTAGGCATTGTGACTAACGCTGCTATGAACATGGGCATACAAATATGTCTTTGAGACCCTGCTTTCAATTCTTTTGAGTATATACCCAGAAGTGGAATTGCTGGATCATATGGTAATATTTGCAATATTTTGAGGAACCACTATACTAGTTTCCACAGTGTAGGCCAGTGTTTCTTAACACAAATACACCCAGAATGAGCCTGGGTACCTCTTTTCTGACCTGCAGTATTGCCTAGGACAAGACAATCTGTGCAAATCTCCTTATGCTTGGGGAGTCCTGGACTTACCTTCAGCCTTCTCAACCTGAGAACCACAGAGGGCAAGCTCTTGATCATGAAGTGGATTATGTCCCTTCTGTGTTGTATATACACACATGCAGTCTCTCTCCTTCCCAACTGGTGTACCCTTATCCTCTAGGAAAACCCACCCCTCATCACGTGAAAAATGAGGCTGAGGCTTCGGTCCGTATTTGTTTCTGGCAAAGTCTAGCCACATGTTAACAGACATTTTCCTTTCCACACATCTTTGAGGGCTCCAAAGGGGAGAAGGGTGTATTCCAACCCTCTGAGTGAGAGGAAAATGGTAGTTTCCAATCCCAGTTCAGTCTTTCCACTGGCAATGGCTGTGATCGTTTTCCTCAAAAATCATCTAAGCACAAAAAACTCTCGCCCCAGTAAGTGTTCATTTTCCACCCAGACAGCATGGACCGGTCTCACACAAGAGACGTACAGCCTTTCATCCTCCCTCAGCCAACTGTCTGGTGTTATTGGATCAAGGAGACCTCCATCCCCTGTCTTAATCTCCTTTGATTTCAAAGGCCTTTCAATAGCCATTCTGGATCCATGACACCAGCTCCAAATAACCCTCTGGTCCCCAATTCTCTCTCTTGAAGGGAACCCAGATTATCTCATGATACCAAAAGATACTGCAAATAGTAACATCTCACATCCCTGCTGCATTTCCTATGCATTGGTTTCCTAGGGCTGCTATAATGAATTACCAGAAACCAATAATTCCTTCTTTCACAGTTCTGGAGCCCAGAAGTCCAAAATCAAGGTGTTGGCAGAATTAGTCCCTTGTGGAGGCTCTGAGAGAGAATCCATTCCATGCCCGTCTCCTAGATTCTGGTGGCTGCCAGCAATCCATGGTGTTCCTTGGCTTGGAGCTACATAACGCCAACCTTCATCTCTATCTTCACATCACCTTCTCTATGAGTCTGTGTCTTTGTGTCTGTGTCTCGTCTCCTTCCACCTTTCTCTTCTAAGGGCATCTGACAATGGTTTTAGAACCCACCTTAAATCCAGGATGTCTCATCTCAAGGTCTTTAATTTAACTACACCAGCAAAGACCTATTCCAAATAAGGTCACATTCACAGATTCTGGGGGACATATCTTTTGGGAGGCCGTCATTCCGCTCACTATACCCAAGGAAAAGAAAAGAGAGAAGAGCCCACCTGCTCTTGAGAAGAGGTGGGTAGGGATAAAGAAACAGTGTGCTGGCCTCTGCTAAGCCAGCCTATCTTTTGCCTCTGGACAAGTTACACCCCAGGCTTGATGATCAAAAATAATGTGATATAACTTGAGCTGAAGAGGAACCTTCTCCAAAATAGCTAATAAAACAAGAATTACCTTTCTAAGTCCTTTTTCTTAAAGAATTGACATTTTCTACTCAGCAAGAGACTCTAAGACTTCCAGTTTCTCACATCAGCTGAAATTATTGTTACCCAAAGAACCTTGTCCCGGGGAACACTACTTTCTATCCACCCAAAACATGGAAAACAGATAAGAAGTTTTAATTAAAGTTGATGAGAAAGTTGGACAAAGGCTCTTGGGGGTAATTGCAAGGCAGGGCCACCCATGATTGAAAGAACTTTCCTAATAGAGAAGAAGTGAAAATAAATCTTTCAAAAGAGAAAGAGAACCTGTCTACTTGACAGTGGAGAACAGGATCCTGGCTAGAACTGAGGAATATATTGACCTAGATGAAATGGAAACACCTATAAGGATGATGCTGCACATGCAGTAGCAATTTCCCATGCAGAAGAATGATTCACTCGGTCAACCGAGATGCAAGGACAACAAGATGTAAGAACAAGCCTGTGGCATTCGTGAGATCATGCTGAATTAAGCTCATGTGACACATACCAAGTTAGACAGGCATGATCCTTAGGGCACTCAAATGTCTATAGATTTGCCATTCTGGTATTTGCTATAGAGTAACATTCCAGAGTTGCAGGAATCAAGCATGAATGCCAAGCAGCACTCAAGCTATGGGAGCCCCCAGATGGAACCCCAAGACTCACCTTCAGGGTGTAACCCCAGAAGTGAACACAGTCATGGAATCTCACTGCCAACTTGGCTTGTTGGAAGCAGAACAGGGTTGCCAGGAGGGCTTTCTAGCCTGAAGCTTGTTTGTCATGTGTCAGGATGCTTGGGTACGCTAGCTGCCACCCCAGGGGACAGCCATCATGGGAACTGCTCATCCTGCTCAAAGGTCAGACTGCTGTAGGAAACATATGGGCAGTGGCCCAACAGTCTGCTGGGGAATCCACGTTTTCAGAGGGGTTTCAGATCACAAAGCGCAGCCCCATCACCAAATGTTCCATCCCTAATGCTCTTCTAAGCCATCCTCACCCAGTTGTGTCCTCCTTGATGCTGATATTTCCCAAAAACCCAGAGCATAGAATCCACACCCAGTGGCTTAGCTTCAAGGAAACTTGCCCTACTCACTCAGCAGAGAGAAACTGAACCCCACACACATGTAAATGTGCAGAGCAAAGAAATCTGTCCGTGATGATGGAATAACAGAGTCAGAACAACAGTATCGACCTTGCCTAAAAGGTAACTGCCATCAAATAGTTTTTCTTATGCCTATCATGCTGCTGGGAGTGTGCTTAGCTTTCACTGAACACTTAGGGAGCCAAAGTGGTGGGAGGCACACACACAATCTGTCAATACAGATTTTGGTATATGGAAGTGGGTGCTACTGTAGCAAATACCCAAAAATATCAGAGTGGCTTTGGAACTGTGTGGAGACTGGACAAATTTTGAGGAGCATGATAGAGAGAAAACCTAAAATGGCTCCAACAGATTGTTAGTAGAAGAGATTTTGAGGACACTGCTGGTGAAGCCTCAGAAGGAAGCGAAGAACATGTTGGAAACCAGGGAGAAAAGGAGATGCTTGCTGTGCAGTGGCAGAAAGCTTAGCAAAGTTGTCTCCTGCAGTTATGTGGAAAGCAGAACATGAAAGGAGTGACCTTGGTTATTTAGCTAAGGAAATTTCCAAGCAAAATGAGGAAGGCACCACTTGGTTTCTTCTTGCTACTTATAGTAAAATGCACAAGGAGACAGAAAAATCGAGGGAAAACTCTAAACAGAAAACCAGGACTTAATGATTTTGAAAATTATTAGATTTCCCAGATGGCAAAATACACTAAAATTAAGAAATGGCTTCCTCACAGTCAGGAAAATGTGGCATGGAGAAAAAGCCAAGATTGTGGCTATACAACCTTTTGTTAAAATCTCAAGAGAGATGAGAGGAGCAGAGCAGTATTCAGTCCCATAAAGGATCCTCTCAAGGCAGTAATGTCGTGTCTCACAGGTCTTAATCAAAGCAAAGGGCAGGGCCAGTGGGAAGCTTAGGAGCCTTGTCACTCAGCCATCTCAGCAGAAAAAGAAGAATCATTCAGAGGATGGAACCAAGAACCCAAAGGACAGAGCCAAGGAGAATTATTCCCAGCACTCATTTATACCTCCCATTTCCCCCTTTTTGAACTGAAATGTCTATAGCTATTATTCTATCCTACCTCACAATTGCACGTTGCAGGGGCAAGGGATGGATAACTTGTCTCTCTAGTTTTAAAAATCGATAAATATAGAGGAATTTCACCCAAAGAGTACACTTTCTGATTTATATGAGGTTCTGGACTTTGAACAGATGCTGTAACAGGATGAGATCCTTGGCTCCTTTTGGAAGGAGATGAATGTATTTGGTGTGTGTGAGGAACGTGTGGGAGGGGGTGAATCATTGGGACCTAGAAAGTGGACAATGGTGAGCAGATTCTAACATGGCCCCCAGAGATCCATGTTTCCTGGTATTCACACCCCGTGCTGTCATCTCCTCCCCCAGGGTGCAGCCTGGATCCGTGACTAGCTTTAGACTAGAATAAGGCAAAAGTAATGAGATGTCACTTCTGTGATGACATTACATACGATGATAATGTCCATCTTGCTAGCAGACTCTCTCCCTTGCTTCTTTGTTGTAGCAAGCGGCCATGTTGGGGAGGTCCACGTAGCAAGGAACTAAGGATATCTTCCCGCCAACAATCAACCAGAAACTGAGGACAGCACCCAGCTGGCGGCCAGCCAGAAACTGAGGTCCTCCGTCTTACAATTGCAAGGAACTGGGTTCTACCAGCACCCACGTGAGCTTGGAAGTAGATTGTTCCCTGATCAGTCCTTGAGATCAGACCACAACCCTGGCCTGCACCCTGAGGATAGCCTCAGAAGAGACCTTGAACAGAGGACCCAGCTACGCCCAGACTCCTAATCCACAGAAACCGTGAGATAATAAATGTGTTTTAAGTTGCTAAATTCGTGGTAAATTGTTATGCAGCAATGGATAACTAATAGAGATTTTAATAACCTAGCCTGGGCTTTCCAGGAGTCTCCATGTTGAGCATGGCACTCAGACTTCTGTGCTCAAGGCCCTGTGGGGCTTCCAAAGAAGGAAATGGGCTCACTCCCTGCAGGTACCTTAGCCTAGTGATGTGTTTATTATGCATATTATTCACTCATTCATTTACTCATTTATTCAGTACATACTTAACTGAGCATCAACTATGTGCCAAGCACTTATTCTAGGGGCTGATTTATAGCCATTAGTGAGACAGATAAAGTCTTTGCCCTTACAGAATTGACATTCTAGAAAGTGGAGATAGTCAAGAGGCAACTTAAAAAATAAACAAATAAATGAAAGGTAGTTTCAAGCTCTGGTAAGCTATTCAGTGAATAAATAGGATGATAAGATGGGAGTGATTCAGAAGAAGGGATTCTTCTATTTAGGTAGGACCAGTCAGGGAAGTCCACTGAAGAGGTGACATCCAAGTAGAGAACCGAAAGGTGAGAAGCAGCCAACAATACAAAGTTCCTAGGGCAGTGGAAACAGCAAGTACAAAGGCCCCGAGGCATGGCCAAGGAACAGGATGGCAGCTGGTGGAGTTATGATCACTGAGTAAAGGAGGGGAGCAGCAGGAGAGAAGGTCTGAGAGTTGGGTAATGCCAGATAACTTGGTGCCTTGTAGACCATGGTTGGGAGTCTAGTTTTTATTCCTAGTGTATCCAGTAGTCACAGAAAGGCTTTTGGAAGAGAAGTGACGTGATCTGATATTCAAAGCCACCCACTGCCTCTCCTTCAGGCTTCCTTTCACTTATCTGAATCAGTGGTGAGTCATGGACTGAAAACAAACCATGAGTTTCCCGGAAAAACCGTGGCAGGGTCTTTGTATTTATTTCCTTACTTGCTCATAGTCCTATTTCTTTTATAGCCTGCACCTGAAGACTTTTACTTTCTTCCCAGAAAGTAGGTTGCTTGGTGCAACCAGGAAGCTGGCAGGACGGTGGATGCTGTGGGCATCCCCACATGGGGTCAGGCCTCAGGCAACCCAGATTGGTCCTTCCAGGAGTGGAAACAATTCCAGGGAGATTTGCAGCCACACCTGGCCATCAGGTGTACACCGGAACATCAAGCCACTTGTCACTAGGTAGTGACAGAGCAGACTACAGCCTCTCCCACTGTTTCTACTTCTCACTCTGGTTTCTTGTTTTTATTTTTAAAAAGAAATCAGTAAACACTCAGTGAGCTGTTCACGTATGACGTGTACACTTCTCTGCAAGAGTATTATATTTCCATAAACAGCAAAAGGAAAGGATACATGCGATTTCATAATGAAAATAAAGCCTGAAAAATTGATGTGCTTTTTATTCAGGAGATTTTTAAACGATTCTCCCCAGCGCTTCTCTTTCCTCTTCCACTGTTGTAATCTAGCTAAACTGTGCATGCAGCGTTGTATGAATCTTCAGAGCTTTCTCTCTGTGATAATTCATCATCAAATTCCGAATAAGAAGAGCACAGGTCTACACCCGCACAAGAATACCTTGTGACCTGGGCCCTCAGGTTTTCATAGTCTGCAGAAACAACAGTGAAGGCTTGTCTCCCTGTCCTGACTGCTCCTCTCAGACCCTTCCTGGTTCACTGGACCTCCTGCAGCCGGCAGTGGGCTTTCTAAAGACACAGTGCTGCTCCAGAGTTCTAACAAGGAAGTCGGCCTGCCTTTGAGATTCCACAAGCTTGGTTCGTTTAATCACACTCATTTGACACCTCAGATTGCTCATAATGTGAATCCACCATTGTCTGAGACACTCCAGGTGCTGGAGAGCACTGGGGAACAGTGATAATGTCCTTTTTGTGTCCGTGAAATAGCCTGTAAACGCCTAATTGACACCATCTGATGTTCACATTTCCTCATTCAAGCAAACTAGAACACTATTTGCGCCAGGTTTCTTTCTAATCTGGGATACAATAAACAGGGGCACAGGTCCATTCCTTGACCCCTGCATCCTCAAAATCTCAAAAACATAGTTATTTATTTGGGGGGCCGTCAGCTTGACCTGTTACTTCCTAATGCTTGAACTGGATCTGCTTTATCCTTATATTTGTAACCACTCAGGGCTCAAAGAAAACCTCTTTTATGCCAACAGGCATGTCTCAATCTGCTGCTGAGATCAGCTAAGGTCTGTTCCACTGAGCTTTGGAAAAAGAATGCACACTATGATTTGACCTATTTCTCAGGCACTGAGACCTTGGTAAAAGATAGTTATGCCTCCTTTGCATGATCACTCCCTTCTCTCCCCTTTTGACTACTTTTAGCTAATTTTAGCTCCATGAGCTGTCAGTTGTTGCTACCACATTTCCCATTACTTATGCTGTTATCTGTTGATTTAGCAACTCTACAGACACTGTCGATTAAGGATTTAGCTTAATTTTGCACAAACTATGGCTCCCCTCTCCCATCCTACTAACATAGTTCTATCATCATTTTAATTAAATCCATAATCAGAGATTGTGTTAATACGACTGTGTGGATATTCTCTGCAAACTAATTATATACAGGGCCATCACGTGCCCCCTGATGTCATGCACTGAGAGAGAAGGATCATCTCTGAAGCACCCTTCCAAATGATGCCTAACGTCAGTTTAATCATGAGAAAATATCAGAAAACCCAAATTAAGGGACATTCTAAAAAATAACTGACCAATGCTATTCAAAAGTGTCAGTCAAGAAAGATAAGGAAAGATTGAGGAACTATTACATACTGGAAAAGACTAAGAAGACGTAACAAGTAAATATAATATGGAGACCTGGATTAGATGCTGGAAGAGAAAAAGGACATTGATGGAAAAACTGATGAAATCTGAATAAATTCTTTATTTTCGTTGATAGTAGTGTATCCAAGATAATATAGCAAGGATAAACGTTCCATGGTTACAGAAGATGTTAACATAAAGAGAAACTGGGAGAAGGGTACCTGGGAATACGTGGTACTATTTTTCAACTCTTGTATAAGTCTAAAATAATCTCAAAATAAAAATTTTAAAAAGCAAATAAATAAAATTGGACAAAAATACGTCATTTAAAAAATAAGCTAAAAAATTACACATAATATTACAAGTGGCAAAATTCACGACAATGATATGTAAATGACTGATGTGTGGGAAACTAAGCTTGACTTAGCACAATGCCTGATACGTAGAATAAACTTGTATTGGGGTTGGGGGGAGAGAATCGCGGGTCTCCACAAGATAGCCCTCAGGGAAGATGTGCTTTCAGAATAGCTGATTGAACAGGGTGACGTCAGCGACATGGCAGAGTATCTGATTAAAATCCTACTAGACCTCCTCCTGCATATAAAAATGATGAAATCCAGAAAAAATACAGAGAAAGTGAGAGAGAGAGAAAGGAAGGACGGAAAGAAGAGAGGAAGGAAGGAAGGAAGACAACTGGGAAGTACCAAAAGGCGTTTTCCAGAGGGAAGTCAATCCTTGGGGGAAAAATGACACAGAAAGTTTACGAGCTTTAGGCCAAAGGTTAACACTATGTGAAGCAGGAGAACACAAATAGAAAGATTGTCTTTCTGGACTGAAAAACCAGAGGATAGAGTTGAGGGCAACCACAGTCAATGGAAAGTGAACGAGTATCACAGAGAGGAGAGAACCAGAGAGGAGGAACCCAAATCTTGTGTATAACTCAGCCCAAATCTATGACCCTCACATGCGTGGAACAAACTCCTTGGAAGAATAAAAGAATTGGCCTGAGATTTGAATTATTACCAAGAGAAGGAGTTTGAAGTTTGAATCCCTCCAAGTTATTTTTTGCTAAAACAGAATAATTAATACTCTTTAGAGGAATGTTACATAATCCAGAGTTCCCATAATATAACATTCCAAATATCCAGGACAAAAATCCAAATGTACTCAAGGTAGGATAAAAACAGAAAGATGTAGGACCGTCCCCGTGGCCAAGTGGTTAAGTTTGTATGCTCTGCTTTGACAGCCCAGGGTTTCACCGGTTCAGATCCCAGGTGCAGACATGGCACTGCTCATCAGGCCATGTTGAGGTGGTATCCCACATAGCACAACTAGAGGCACTCACAACTAGAATATACAGCTATGTACTGGGGGGCTTTGCGTAGAAGCAGAAGAAAAAAGAAAAATAAGGTTGGCAACAGATGTTGGATGAGGTGCCAATCTTTTAAAAAAAAAAAAAGAAAGAAAGATGTGACAAGTTCTCAAGAAAAAGACCATTAAAACAGACAGATTCTGGGATGACTCAGATGTTGGAATTTGCAAACAAAAATTTTATGAAAGCTACTATAATTATGTTCAATGATATTAAGAAAAACATACTCATAATGAATAAAGAGATAGGAAATCTTAACAGAGAAGGAGAAACTATAAAATGAACCAAGTGGAAGTTCTAAAACCAAAAAATGCAAGAGAAACATATTTACTGTACAGGCATAACAGTTAATACATGTGATAGAGGAAAGAGCCAGTGAACTTGAAGGTAGATCGAGAAAAGTTATCCAATTTAAAGAATATTTAAAAAATACTTTTAAAAAATATTAGAAAATGAACAGCACGTCCACTAGGATGACTATAATAAAAAAAATAGCAGAAAATAACAAGTGTTAGTAAGGTTGTGGAAAAATTGGAACCCTTGTACATTTGCTAGCAGGAATGTAAAATAGTGCAGCTGCTGTGGGAAACAGTTTTACAGTGCCTCAAAATTTTAAACATAGCATTACCATATGACCCAGCAATTCCACTCCTACCTATATAACAAAATAATTGAAAATAGGTATTTAAACAAAAACTTACAATGAATGTTCATTCCAGCACTGTTCACAATAGCCATAGGTGAAAACAACCTAAATGTCCATCAACTGATGAGTGGATAAATAAAATGTGGTATATCATACAATGGAATATTATTCAGCCATAAAAAGAAAAGAAGTATTGATATATGCTACAACATGAATGAACTTCAAAAGCGTTATGCTAAGTGAAAGAAGCCAGACACAAAAGGTTACATATCCAGAATAGGCAAATCCATGAAGACAGAAAGCTGGTTAGTGGTTACCAGGGGTTGGGGAGGGAGGAATGGGGAGTGACTGTTTAATGAGCATGGCGTTTCCTTTTGGGGTGATGAAAATATTTTCGAACTATATATAAATGACAGCTGTACAATATTGTGAATATACTAAACGTCACTCAATTGTATACTTTAAAATGGCTAATTTTATGTGAATTTTTCTCAATAAAAAGATAATTTTTTTAAAAAAATGAACAATACCTCGGTGATCTATGATGCAATAACCAAGGTTTAAGTACATGTAATTAGTGTTACAGAAGAAGACAATAGAGACAATCAGGCAGGAAAACATATCTGGAGGAAGAATGACCAGAAATTTACCAAATCTGGTGATAGATATAAATTTAGAGATTTAAAAAGCCCAATGAGCTCCAAGCATGATAAATACGAAGAAAACCATTAGGCACATCAGAAGCAAACTGAAAACACAAAAGCTAAGGAAAATATTGAAAATAGCCAGAGGGAAATGTCACATTATATTCAGGGGAATATCAAGTTGAAAAGCCTCTGTATTGTCGGCAGAAAATATATATACAATGATATAAATATAGGAGAATACAAATAATGATCTATATATATAGTTTATGTTATATATTTTCCTATAGTTATATATCATTTATCTCAGAAACTCAATGTAATTCACCATGTTAACAGAATAAAGGCAAATAATTATATGATCATTTCAAAAGATGCCAAAAAAATATGACAAACGTCAGCACTCATTCATGATAAAAAAAACTCTCAGCAAAGTAGAAATAGAAGGGAAATTCCTCAACCTGATAAGGGGCATCTACAAAAAACCTACAACTAACATCATATTTAATGGAGAAATAATGAACACTTTCCTTCTAAGATCAGGAAAAGGCAAGGATGCCCACTCTCACCACTTCTGTTCAGTATTATACTAGAAGTCTTAACCATTGCTATGAGGAAATAAAAAGACATTTAGACATCAGAAATAAAGAAGTAAAACTGTTTCTATTTGCAGATAACATGATTGTTTATGTAGAGAATTCTAAAGAATCTATAAAACAACTAATTGAACTAAGTGCTTTTGGCAAGGTTAAGGATGCCACAAAAACCAATTGTTTTTATATACTAATAGCAAACAATTGAAAAAGGAAATTAAAAAACAATTCTATTTATAATAGCTTCAAAAAACATAAAATACTTAGTAACTTAACAAAAGATGTACAAGACCTCTACACTGAAAATTATAAAATATTGCTGAGAGAAATTAAAGACTCAATAAGAACTATACCATGTTCATGGACTATGTCTCAATATTACGAAGATGCCAATTCTTCCCAAAATTATCTGTAGACTCAATGCAATGCCAATCATAATCCCACCAGGGTTATTTTTTCTTTCATAGAAATTGACAGGCTTCTTCTAAATTTTATGTGAAAATACAAAAGACCTATAACATTGCAGAGAAATCTTGAAAAAGAAATAAAAAATTGAAGGATTTAACTTAATTCAAGACTATTTTAAAGCTACAGTAATAATGGCAGTGTGGTCTGACCTAATGATCAACAAGTCAACATTTGAAGCAGAATAGCCCGCATTTAGATCCACATTTTTAAAGTAGCTTTATTTTATTTATTTATTTATCTTGGTGAGGAATATTGTCCTTGAGCTAACATCCGTTACCAATCCTCCTCTTTTTGCTTGAGGAAGATTGTCACTGCGCTAACATTTGTGCCAATATTCCTCTATTTTGTATGTGGGATGCTGCCACAGCACGGCTTGATGAGCATGTATGTCCAGGCCCAGGATCCAAACCCGTGAACCCTGGGCCACCAAAGTGGAGCACATGATCTTAACCACTATGCCACGGCACCAGCCCCAGAGGGTAACTTTATCTTTGACAAAAACACCAAAGCAATTCTTTGGGGAGATTTTTCAAAAATTGGTCCTGCAATAACTTGATATCCCTACAGGGAAAAAATGAATCTAAATTTCCATCTTACAACCTACACACACACACAAAATAATCCAAAGTGAATCATTGACCTAAACACAAAAGCAAAAATGCAGGAAACCATAAGAGAGTATACTTCAGCCTGGGGGGCAGGGGCGTAAGAGGTAGCAAGGAGAGAGAAAGATTTCTCAGGTCACCAAAAAAATAATCGTAAAAGAAAAAAATGTTAAAGTAGATTTTATTCTGCTTATCAGACAGGGAGAACATACTCACAAAACATATATCTGACAAAAAACTATTATCCAGGATAAACAAAGAGCCCCTACAATTCAATAATAAAAAGGCCAACAACACTATAAAGCAAAATGGGCAAATGATTTGAACAGATATCACAAAAGAACATACACAAATCATCAAAAACATATGAAAAAGTGTTCAATATAGTTAATCATCAGGAGAATACAACTTAAAACCACAATACAATACCACTATATACAATCATCAGAATGGCTAAAATTATAAAGAATGACACCACTAAAAATTGGCAAGAATGTGCAGCAACTGGAATTCACATGCATTGTTGGTAAGAGTGTGAAAAGCTATATCCACTGTGGAAAATGGTTCGGTAGTCTTTTTTTTATTACTATGGCAAAACACACATAACATTAAATTTACCATCTTAACCATTTTTAAGTGTACAGGTCAGTGGTATTAAATACATTCTCACCGTTGAGCAACCATCACCACGATCCATCCTCATAACTCTTTTCATCTTATAATACTGAAACTATATACCTATTAAACAATAACTCCCCATTCTCTTCTCTCCTCAGCCCCTGGCAGCCACCATTACACTTTCTGACACTATAATTCTGACTACTTTAAGTACCTCATCTAAGTGGCATTATGCAGTATTTGTCTGTTACTGGCTTATTTCACTTAACATAATGTCCTCAAGGTCCATCCATGTTGTGGCATATTTCAGAATTTCCTGCCTTTTTGAAGCTGAATAATATTCCATTGTATGTATATACCATGGTTTACTTATCCATTCATTGGTCTATGGACACTTGGGTCACTTCCACATTTCAGCTGTTATAAATAACGATGCTACGAATATAGGAGTACAAATATCTCTTTGAGATCCTGCTTTCACTTATTTTGGGTATACACCCAGAAGTGGAATTGTCAGATCATATGGTAACTCTATTTTTAATTTTTTGTGGAACTACCGTACTGTTTTCCACAGCTGTGCCATTTTACATTCCTACCAACAGTGCACAGGAGATCCAGTTTCTCCACGTACTCGTCAACACTTGTTGCTTTCTGGTTTTTTGACAGTAGCCATTCGAATGGGTGTGAGGGAGTAACCCACTGAAGTTTTGATTTGCATTTTCCTAATGATTAGTGATGTTGAGCATCTTTTCATGTGCTTACCGGCCTTTCATACATCTTCTTTGGAGAAATGTCTATCCAACTCCTTTGTCCAGTTTTGAATTGGGTTGTTTGGTTGTTTTTGTTGTTGAGTTTTAGAAGTTGTCTATATATTCTGGTTATTAGCCCTTTATTAGATATACAATGTGAAAATATTTTCTCCCATTCTGCGGGTTGCTTTTTTACTCTGTGGATAATGTCTTTGGATTCACAAAGTTCTTAAATTTTCATGAAGTTCAATTTGTCTATTTTTTCTTTTGTTACCTGTGACTTTGATGTCATAGCCAACAAACCATTGCCAAATCTAAAGTTCTGAACCTTTTGTCATATGTTTCCTTCTCAGTTTTATTGGTTTAAGTCTTACATTTAGGTCCTTGATCCATTTTGAGTTCATTTTTGTATACGGTGTTAGGTAAGGGTACAAATTCATTCTTTGGCATGCGGCTATCCAGTTTTTCCAACACCATTTGTTGAAAAGATTGTCCTCTCCCCATCAAATGGTCTCAGCACACTTGTCAAAAATCATTTGAACATATATGTGAGAGTTTATTTCTGGGCTCTGTATTCTATGCCATTGGTCTATATATCTGTCCTTATGCCAATACCACCACACTGGTTTGATTACTGTAGCTTTTTAGTAAGCTTTGAAATCAGGAAGTGTGAGTCCTCCAGTTTTACTCTTATTTTTCAAGATTGAAAAATATTTGGGGTGTTTTGAGATTGCATGTGAATTTTAGGACAGGTTTTTCTACTTCTGCAAAAACTTTATTGGGATTTTCATAGTTATTGCACTGAATTTGTAGATTGCTTTGGGCAGTATTGACATTTTAACAATACTAAGTCTTCCAATCCCTGAACATGGAATGTGTTTCCACTTATCTATGTCTTCTTTTTTTATGTGTGAGGAAGATAGGGCCTGAGCTAACATCTATTGCCAATCTTCTTCTTTTTGCTTGAGGAAGATTGTCACTGAGCTAACATCTGTGCCAATCTTCCTCTGTTTTATGTGGGATGCCATACAGCGTGGCAGGTCCATGAAGGTTTATTTCTGGGCTCTGGTTTGGTTCACAGGATCCAAACCTGTGAACCCTGGGCCGCCAAAGTGGAGAGTGCGAACTTAACCACCACCCCACCAGACCAGTGCCTCCATTTATCCATGTCTTCTTTAATTTCTTTCAGCAGCGTTTTTTAGTTTTCATTGAATAAGTCTTTCACCTCCTTCCTCAATTAATTCCTAAGGATTTTATTCTTTTTGATGCCATTGGTATATGAAATTGTTTTTGTAATTTCCTTTCAGATTGTTCATTATGAATAGAAATGCAACTGATTTGGTGTTGACTTTGTATTCTGATACTTTGCTGAATTGATTTATTAGTTATAACAGCTTTTTTTGTGGAATCTTTAGGATTTTCTGCTTATAAAATCATATCTGCAAACAGATAATTTTACTTCTTCCTTTTCAGTTTAGCTGCCTTTTATTTCTTTTTATTGCCTAATTTCTCTGGCTAGAACTTCCAGTACTCTGATGAATATAATTAATGAAAGTGGGCATCCTTGCCTTGTTCATGATCTTAGAGGAAAAGCTTTCAGTCTTTCACCACTGAACATGATGTTCGTTGTGGATTTTTCATATATGATGTATTATATTGAGGTAGTTTCCTTTTATTTCTAATTCATTCAGTGTTTTCATCATAAAAGCACTTGAATTTTGTCAAGCGCTTTTTCTGCATTAATTGAGATGACTGTGTGGGTTTTTTCCCTTCATTTTGTTGATGTGGCATATTACATTGACTGCTTTTGTATGTTGAACCATTCCTGCATTCTAGGACTAAATCCCACTTGATCACGGTGTATAATTCTTTTAATATGCTGCTGAATTCTGTTTGCTTGTATTTTGTTGAGGATTTTTTGCATTAATATTCATAAAGTATATTGGTCTACAGTTTTCTTTCTTGTAATATCTTTGTCTGGCTTTGGTATCAGGGCTATGCTGGCCTGATAGGATGATTTCTTCAATTTTTTGGAAACATTTGAGAAGGATTGGTATTAATTTTTCTTTAAATGTTTCATAGAATTCACCAGTGAAGCCATCAGGACAGGGACTTTTCCTTGTTGGGAGATTTTTTATTTCTGATTCAATCTCTTTACCAGTTATAGGTCTATTCAGAGTTTCTATTTCTTTGTGATTTAGTCTTGGTAAATTTTGTGTTTCTAGGAACTTGTGAATTTTATCTGGGTTATCCAATTTTTTGACATACAGTTGTTCATAGTACTCTCTTATAATCCTTTTTATTTCTGTAGAATTGGTAGTAATATCCTCACTTTCACTTCTGATTGTAGTAATTGAGTCTTCTTTTTCCCTTAGTTCATCTGGCTAAAGGTTTGTTAATTTTGTTGAAGTTTTTGAAGAACCAACTTCTGATTTCACTGATTTTCTCTGTTGTTTTTCTATTCTCTATTTCACTTATCTCTGCTCTAATCTTTATTATTTCCTTCCTTCTGTAGCTTTGGATTCTGTTTGTTCTTTTTCTAGTTCCTTATTGTAAAGTTAGGTTACTGACTTGAGATTTTTCTTGTTTTTCTTATTTTTTTTATTTTTTTTAAAGATTTTATTTTTTCCTTTTTCTCCCCAAAGCCCCCCAGTAAATAGTTGTATATTTCTCGTTGTGGGTTCTTCCAGTTGTGGTATGTGGGACGCTGCCTCAGCGTGGTCTGACGAGCAGTGCCATGTCCGCGCCCAGGATTCGAACCAACGAAACACTGGGACGCCTGCAGCGGAGCGCGCGAACTTAACCACTCGGCCACGGGGCCAGCCCCAGATTTTTCTTGTTTTTTAATGTCAGTGCTTATAGCTATAAATTTTCCCCTTAGCACTGCTTTTGCTGTGTCCCTTAAGTTTGGGTATGTTGTGTTTTTGTTTTCATGCATCTCTAAGTATTTTCTAATTTTCCTTATGATTTCTTCTTTGATCTATTTGTTGTTTAAAAGTATATTGTTTAATTCCAACAATTTTGTGAATTTTCCAGTTTTACTCTTGTTATTTATTTCTAACTTCATCCCTGTGTGGTCAGAGAGGTTGCTTTGTGTGATATCTATTTTTTAATCTATTGAGACAATTTGTGGCCTAACATATGGTCCATCCTGGAAAATGTCCCATGTGCCCTTGAGAGGAATGTGTATACTCTTGTTGTTGGGCAGAATGTTATGTGCTTGTCTGTTAGATGGATTTATTAAGTCCTCCATTTCCTCACTCATCTCCTGTCTGGTTGCTCTGCCCATTATTGTGAGTGGAGTATTGAAGTCTCCAACAAGTATCTTAGAATTGTCTATTTCTGCCTTCAATTCTGTCAGTTTTTGCTCCATATATTTTGAGGGTCTGTCATTAGGTGCAGATATGTTTATAATTGTTATATCTTCTTGCTGTATTGAGCCTTTTATTAATATATAATACCCTTCTTTGTCTCTTGTAAACTTTTTTTAATTTAAAGTCTATTTTGTCTGATGTTAGGGTAGCCACTCCTGCTCTCCCTATTTGCATGGAATATCTTTTTCCATCCTTTCCCTTTTAAACTGTTTGTGTCTTTGGATCTCAAGTGAGTCTCTTGCAGATAGCATATAATTGGGTCATGTGTTTTCATCCATTCTGACAATTTCTGTCTTTTGATTGGAGAATTCAATCCATTTACATTTAAAGTAATTACTGATAAGGAGGGACTTACTTCTGTCATTATTCTATTTGTTTTCTAAATGCCCTATAGTTATTTTGTCCCTCATTTCCTGCATTATTGTCTTCTTTTGTGTTTAGCTGATTTTTATAATGAAATGTTTACATTCTTTTCTCATTTTCTTTTTGTGTATATTCTATAGCTATTTTCTTTGTGGTTACCATGGGGTTTATACTTAAAATCCTAAAGTTATAACACTCTAATCTGAAATTATACCAGCTTAACTTCAATAACATACAAAAACTCTGCTCCTTTACAGCTCTCTCCTCACCCCTTTTGGTTGCTAACATCACAAAATTACATCTTTATACTGTGTGCCCCAAACCATAAACTAATAATTCTTTTAAATGCATTAGTCTCCTAAGTTATGTAGGAAAACAAGATTTGGAGTTACAAACCAAAGTTACAGTAATACTGGATTTTACACTGGGTTTTTTTTTCCTTTAAATGTATTAATCTCTTAAATCATGTAGAAAACAAAGTACAGTTACAAGGCATTGATACAATAATACTAGCTTTTATAATTGCCATGTATTTATCTTTATTGAGATCTTTATTTCCCTATATAGCTTTGAGCTACTGTCTAGCGATCTTTCATGTCACCTTGCAAGACTTCCTTTAGCATTTCTTGGAGGGGAAGTCTAGTGGTCGCAAACTCCCTCAGCTTTTGTGTATCTGGGAATGTCTTAATTTCTCTCTCACTTTTGAAGAACAGTTCTGCCAGATATAGAATTCTTGGTTGATGGGTTTTTCTTTTAGCATTTTGAATATATTGGTCCACTGTTTTCCAGCCTCCAAAGTTTCTGATGAGAAATCCACTGATAACCATATTGAGGATGATTTGTATGTGATGATTCACTTCTCTTTTGCTGCTTTCAAGATTCCCTCTTTGTCTTAGACTTTTTATGGTTTGATTATGTCTCTCAATGTGAATTCCTTTGCATTCATCTAACTTCGAGTTTGTTGAGCTTCTTGGATATTTATATTCATATCTTTCAACAAATTTGGGAAGTTTTCAGCCACTATTTCTTCAAATATTCTCTCTTCCCCTTTCTCTCTCTTCTCTTTCTGGCACACCCGTGACGCATATGTTGGTCCACTTGGTGATCGCCCATAGTTCCCTTAGGTTCTGCTCACTTTTCTTCAATCTTTTTTCTTTCTATTCCTCAGCCTCAATAATTTCTGTTGTCTTATCTTCAAGTTCACTGTTTCTTTTGCCTACTCAAATCTATCTTTGAATCACTCTAGTCAACTTATTATTTCTGTTCAACAAAAATCAACAGAAACTGTCGATTTATTATTTTCTTTTGAATGGGCTATACTTTTCTTTCTTTGTATGCTTTGTGATTTTTTGTTGAACAGGGACACTTGAATCTAATAATATGGCAACTCTGGAAATCAAATTCTCCTTCTCCAGGGTTTGTCATTTTTGCTTTCCTGATTGTTGAAGGCAGTCTCTGTGCCAAGGATCAGCCTGACTTGCAAACTTAATGTCTTCTTAGGTCTTTTCTGAGCCTTTCCCTGGACATTAGTGGTCACTTTCTAATTTCCCCATATATGCAGTGGTTTTTTTAATGTCCTAGCCTCTAATGCCAGGCTCCTGAAAGGGGAAAAAGCAAAACATGAAAGGGGTATAAATTGGGTCCCAGCCTTTTAAATCCCCTGGAAGTCACTTCAGCCAGAGGGAAAGGGACTTGCAACATTTGGGAGAGGTGCAACAATGGCTGCCCACCTCCTTGTCTGCACCTCTGTGATCAGAAGCTGCAATCAGAGTACAGGTCCTCAAAATTTGGAGGACAGGGTCCCTTTTCCCACACTAGCTCCCAAATATTATGTGCAAGCTGCTCCAGGAACATGCACACAGCTGCCTGACATGTGCCTGGGGGTGGAGGGTGGGTAACTGCTATTGTGCTAAGAGCTCAAACTGACAAAATTAACCATAATTTACCCTCCAAACCTTTCCCTGGAATTTGCAAGCCTTCAATAGACTTCAGAGTTCCAAAATAGTTACATCAGACAGATTTTGCCAATACAATTGTTGTCTATGTGGGGAGACAGATTCCTGGTGCTTCCTACTCTTCCATCTTCCCAGAATCCTAGTGTCTTATAAAACTAATGTCCACTGTCATCTGACCCTGAAATTCCACCTTAGATATTTCTGCAAGAAAACTGAAAACATATGCCCACAAAAAGACTTGTACAAGAATCTTCATAGCAGCTTCATTCACAGAAACCAAAAATTACAAACAGCCCATGTGTTCATCAACAGGAGACGAGATAAGCAAACTGCGGTATATTCATATAATGGAATGCTGCTTACTCAGCAACAAAAAGAAATGAAGAACTGATACATGCGTCAACATGGATCAATCCCAAAAACCTCATAATGTGTGAAAGAAGCCTTACACAAAAGGGTACATGCCACATAATTCCACTTATATGATATTCTGAACACGCACAACTAATCAACAGTGAGAAAAATTCAGAAAAGTTGCTCCCTCAGGTCAGGGAAGGTTAAAGATTAACTGAGAAGGTGCTTAAGAAACTTTCTGGGATGATGGTAATGTTCTATATCTTGATAAGAATTTGGATTATACAGGCGTATGGATTTGTCCAAACTCGTTTCATTGTATGTAAACTTTACCCCAAAAGAAGACAACTGTAAACAAACATTGATTTCTGGTTGATATACATGATGAAGTATTTAGGATAATTACTTATGCCTGTAATTTACCTTGAAATGCATTTTTAAATTTTTTTCCTTTTTCTCCCCAAAGCCCCACGGTACATAGTTGTATATTCTTAGTTGTGGGTCCTTGTAGTTGTGGCATGTGGGATGCCGCCTCAGCGTGGCCTGATGAGTGGTGCCATGTCCGAGCCCAGGATTTGAACTGGCGAAACCCTGGGCCGCCACAGCAGAGTGCGAGAACTTAACCACTCGGCCACCGGGCCGGCCCCTGAAATGTTTTTAAAATAAAATGGATTAATGGGTAGAGGGATGGATAAACAGATACAAATGTGATAAATGCAAATATGGTAAAATGCTAATGGTGAATACATGATGTTCACTGTAATATTCTTTCACCTATGGCTCTATGGTTGAAATTCTTCAGAATAAAGTGTTGGGGGGGGGGAAGGCAGAACAGTATGTAATCCCATCAGTATGAAATCCTTTTATAGATTTTAACAAATATATATATGTAGAGACATACATTAACATTTTTCTTGAAGGCTACAAAAAAGAACTTTAAAACAAAATATGGTAAACCCACAAAATAGAGTATTGCTCTGTAATAAAAGAAATGAACTACTGATACACACTACAACATGGATGAACCTTGAAAACATTATGCCAAGTTGAAGCCAGTCACAAACAACCATGTATTGTATGACTCCACTTATATGAAAAGCCCAGAACAGGGAAAACTCTTGAGACAGTAGATTAGTAGTTGCCTGGGGTTAGGGGGTCCAGGGAGGAGGAATGAGGAATGACTACTAATGAGTTTGAGGGTTTTTCTCAGAGTGATAAAAAGTGTTCTAAAATTACACAGTAGTAATGATTTCTAAATGTGAATATAATAAAAAATACTGAATTGTTTAAATAGGTGAGTTTTATGGTATATGAACTACATATCTCAATAAAGTTGGGTTTTTCAACAACAACAAAAAAGAACAAAAAAGAATTCCAGTAGTGTTTACCTTCGGGGAGAATTTAAGGATTTAGAGAAGGAAAGAGATTTGTATTTTATGCCTTTAGATAATGTTTGAATTATTTTCCATGAGAATATCGTCTCTTTTTTTTAATATAATCTTAAGAGAATACAATTGATAGTGCACCAGAAAATAAGGAGTGGGATGCAGGGCCCTGTAAGGTGTTAACCAAGATTAGAAGGGACCTCTTCCCAGCGTGTTGGAGAAAAGCCTGTGAGGACAGGTGCTAAGACAGCTAAATTTATGAGTCAGAGGAGAAAGCTGAAAGAGTTTGTAGCTGATGCTCTAATTTTCTGCTCAAGTTAAACTGGGATGTGGTTGGGATGAAGGACTTGAAGAGCATGATAGAGAAGTTTGGGGTAGCTCCTAGGAGAATAAATAGGCTGGTGAGTGGGAATGCAAGGATGAATGAAATAAGGTTCTTTCTTGAAAGAAGGGAGAAATTTCAGTCTAAGTTACGGGGCACAAAATTTGATGTGTACTCTCAGAAGCAGTCATCCTACTGTAGAGTGATCACTGTTCAAAGTTGGAGTCAGAATCTTGCTTCAATCCTTGGTAGTTGTGTGACCTCAGGAAGATTACTTAACGTCTCTGAGCCTCGATTGTCTTATCCTTATCCATAAATGGGGATAATAACAAATAATAATAATAATAATGCTTGTGAAAACTTAATGATGATCTAAAATTCTTAGCGCAAGGCATAGAGTACTTGATAAATGATAATTATAATTATTCATTCATATTTAAGTCACTACCATAAGTAATAGCTAATAAAATAAGCATTTATTGGAGGTAATAATTAATACTAATTGCAGGTTACCATGTGCCAGTTTTTGTGCTAATTGCTTTACATATATTATCTAATGTAACAGAACAACACTATAAAATAAGTACCATTTTACTTGATTTTACCAATGAAACTGAGGCTTAGATCAAGAAATTTTCCCAAAGTCACACAGCTGACGAATAGCAGAACCCAAACGATCCCAAGGGTCTCTGATTTCTAAGTCCACAGCTTCACCTTGGGGGACTCTGGCCAGACAGAGACATCTTGCCTGAAGTGCTTTTGGTGAGGACAAAGGGGGCCATGGCTGATATCCATCGCGGTTCTGAGGCCTCATGTCATCTCACAGCAGCAAAGTTTGACTCAAAATTGTATGATCAATTCTAACCACGATTTCAAAAGAGGTGAACTAAATTAGAGATTGAAGAGACAGAAAATCTCAACATCAGGGAATGGGCAAGACTACAGACAGAGCCAATCAACAAACACTGGTCCAGTCAACGGACGAACACATGTCTTACGCTGGACTTTTAAGTATGAGGAGCAGCATGGGAATCATCCAACTTTTTTTTTTTTTCAATCTTCCTTTTCAGGAATAAACTACACAATGAACATGTATCATCATCAGAAAAAAAATCAAATTTTAATTCCCCTTAGCTATCCCATACTTTAGTCCCAGTTAAAAAAAAAAAAATCTAATATGAATTAGATCTAATAGAAACCACCAGGATGCACCATTATATAAAAACCTGGGAAACAGGAATTGGGCTGTACATTTACTTTGTCTCCATTAATATGAATATTTATTTACGAGCAGGAGGCAATGTTATACAAAGGATTAGATACTCAGTTGAAATCAACTTTTACATTTCTTTGAACCCTAAAATTTTTTGTTACAAGTTTCTTCTCCCTGTAACTTACGAAGAGGGTGATCCTCAGACGTTCCGAATGGTTACGCTTTGAAACTCAGAAATGCTGAATTTACAAGGATTTTTCTCTCCCCAGCCCAGCTTAACTGAACATGAAACATTACTGGTTAACTCTACATGGTTCCAAATCTGATGTGATTTAGCCGAGACACCCAAATGCTTTACAAAGAAAGTATCTCATGTTTGATTAAAGACGACACTCTCTCCTCATGTCACGGGGAGGTCTACGTTCCCTCCACCTGATTCTGAGCAGGCCCTGTGACCACTTGACCAACAAAATATAACTTAAGTGATGCCATGACAGTCTCTGGGCCCAGGCCTCAAAGAATTGGCAGTTGCCACTTGCTGTCTCTTAGAGCAATCATTCTTAGAATCCAGTTGTCATGCTGTGCGGAAGCCCCGTAAGGAAGCCCTATTAAGGAGGCCCATGTCACGAAGAACTGAGGCCTCCGGCTGAACCCCAAGCAACAGCGAGCACCAACTTGCCAGCCATGTGAATGAGCCATTTTGGAAATGGGTTCTCCTGCCTCGCCTGATAAACCCGAGTGGACACTCAAGGAGCAGAGACAAGACGTTCTTGCCAAGTCCTGCACAAACTATAAATTTGTGAACAAAATAAATTACTGGGTTATGCTAGTAAGTTTTGGAGTGGTTTATTACACAGAATAGACACTGGACCACTCCCCAACATTAAAAACCCCTAATCATATGCTGATTTTCTCAAGATGAAGGCCGGAACATAACAGCCCCATTGCCTCACAGCTAAGTTGATCTAATCTGTTATTTGTATGGTTCAAAAAGGCCATTAAGGTCAGAAAGAAACAAACAAAACAAACACAGCCAGGCACCTGAAAACTCTTCATTGCTTCTTTATTAGGATGCGCCCACAGTACAGAGCCTCTCACACATCTGTGAAAGGGGAAGGTTACATTTCTCTTTGGGAGCACCATCATTTTTGTTTCTGTTACCACTCTGATGAAAGTAAATCATTTTCAAAGAAAGACATTTTAAATTCCAAGTGTTTAAGACTCAGCTTGCATTTTGTTGTGTTTGAAAAGGAAGTAGCATATTTTAGCCAGAGCTGGAAGATTGTTTTGTGGCATTTTAACTTTGATGTGGATCAGAAGTCTTCGATGTCTGGTTGAACCAGTTTATAATTTTCATATGCAACTTTTCATATCAAAAATGTTTCATTTTTACCTCTACCCACAAACAGATGCTGTTTAAAAAAAAACACACACACACAGCTAAATTTAAAACCCATCATGAACCACAGCATTTCTAACAGGGAAAATGAACTTTTGCTGCCCTCTCCTGCTAAAACAACGAAATACTAAAATACCAAAAGATTCATGAAGCTAAAGCGAAATCCTCAAACCAAAGCAATGGACATGTCATTCTCATTATACCTCAATCAAAAATCAGACGACAACCAGAAAATGTATGGGTAATATTTATATTTGAAAGTTCCCCATTGATACATGAGGTTTGGATTACAACTTATTTACAGTAAGTGATTTCAAAAAAAGCAAAGAAAGAGAAGGGAACGAAGGGAGGAAAGAAGGAAGGAAGGAAGGGAGGGAGGAAGGAGGGAAAGGAGGCAGGAAAGAAGGCAGGGAGGAAGGACAGGAGGGAGGGAGGAAGGAAGGGAGGAGAAGAAGGGAAGAGGGGAAGGAGGGAAAGAGGGAGGGAAGAAAAGGAAACCTATATTCATAGACATCATAATATGGGATGTTTATTTCCAAGAGATACTACTGCTGCTATCGTGCACAAGAAGCAGCACAAATTAACATTCCACTAGATCAAAACTTGCTCAACTTTCTCTCAAGATGCACAATCCTTTTAGCTTTTCAAAATTAAATACTGAGAAATATAAAATGCATGGCCGATATACCTACTACAAAACTCCTTTGTGGCTCATTCCTTAACTCCACTCAGAGAAGCAGCTGAGCCAGAATATAAAAATAAAAATATTGATGTGCAAATAAAACATCACTGATCATGTCTTTTTGCTATAGATGACTGTCACTTTGTGATAACATTGGTAATAGCATCAAAAGAGAGAATCTCTTCATTTCCTGGGCCAGGTCAGTGCATCCAATTAAAGGGAAAAAACAAAACAGGAGGAAAAAAAAAAAACCCCAAAAAACTCTGAACACTTAAAAATGCCAATAACATCCATACATCTTCCCTTCCCCACCCCCCGACCCCCACAAAAAAATACAAAAGCTTTTAAAGCTCTAAATATACTTTTTTTTTCTTTCCATAGTGTGATTGAGCCTGCGGCTATACGTTGAAGTATAGCAGGTGCAATTACAAGCAAATCCTGGCTCTGCACCCTGGACTGTCCCACGCACAGAAGGAGGTACGAAATAAATTAAACCCTTCCATTTAGGCAAGCAAGCCCAAGATGAAGGAGAATAACCCTGCTTGTGAGTATCCAACGGCATCGAGGGTATTATTTATTTCTCACTTTTTTTATTTTTTATTTTTATTTTATAAAAAACAGTCAGATGTGAGGGAGAGCAAAATATAATAAAATTTAAGAGGACAAAAACTAGACACTGAAGGAAAACAACTGGGGACACTTGCACAATGAGAAAAGGAATGCATGCTTGATTCAAAGGATGAGATGGGTCATTTCACTCACATGGTTGTTCAGGCCCACAGCCTAAGGCCTCGCATCATCCTAAACCACAGGGTTTTTGTTTGTTTTTTCTTCCAAAGACACTCTGAATCCTACCCCTGAAACCAATATGGTAGGGATAAGGTTGGAGTGATCATCACTCACTAACTACAATATTTGCTATTTAAAAAATATATTTATATATAGTTCTGGAAATTATGAAGCAAACAAAATATAACACAAAGATGCTTTTGTCACAATTAACTCAAGTTGCAGCAACAGCAGAAACGTGGGACAGGACAGAGAGGGCTGCTGCAAATGCAGCAAGTACGTCCTTAAATATGTCACATAGTGCGACAGTCAGATCACCTCAGTTACTCTGCGTCACCGGACACAACATGACAAATGTCACATTGTCACTTTCAGTTAAAAAAGAAAAGACAGTGTTTCTTCTCAGAAGTTGCCCTATGCATTTTAGACATATAGCTGTAATCGCCTCTTTAAATATGTCTAAAATTTGGCTTTATTCTTCTCGATTTGGAATGATCAACATACAAAATTGACATGAAGGATATCTGTGTAGTTCTCACCTAACTCTGAGGATAGGGTAAGATGCAAGAAGGGATCCTGGTCTTTCTCATTTCAAGTGACTGCATTTCATTCTGATTTTATAAACCTATGATTTAAATGTTCTCTAACTAAAGAGATGAATTAATGGCAAACAACAGATTATATTGTCAAAAACAAATGTAATACAGAGTCAAAACTAACAGGCTAAAATCAAAAGGGCTAGAGGAAATGATTTGTTACGAATTTATTTTTTGTCTGTGGTACTTGAACTTGCACCTTTGCTCCAGCACTTTCAAAGTAAGTTCTCTCATCTGTGGCAGCCTCTGCCAACCTTACATGGAATTCTCATTATTGTTCTTTTTTAAAAAAATCTATTAATTCCATTAAACCATGTTGTGTTTGGCGTTGCATATGACTCTTTTACTGCTGTTTCTTTCTCAGAATTAACAATGCCAAATTTTTCTTTTGTTTTACAAAGTTATTGAGATGACAATATCCATAATTAGCTGGCTTTACACACAAACTGTGACCTGATAATCCTGAAACACTTGATAGGGGAGAAAGGTCCGCGGGTTTTTTTTTCCTTTTTCTTGGAAACAATAAAGCTGCATATTCTACTTTCTATTTAAACGGAAGGAAGAAAATATACAAGCCATATTGATATATTATTTCTATTAAGAGCAACAACAGTTCTTATGTTCATGTTGGCTACTATCACAATTCAACACATGAACACAGAATCAGCTCTCTACCACGAATACTGCTGGAAGTGATGGTTTAGGATTATCAACTCACTGCTGCCATGTCCATAACGAGCAAAAGCATCCTGGAAACAAATCCCAAAACATACATCTTTCAGTACATAATAATGCAACCGCATTAGGTAAGTACACACTGTACACAAGATTGATCAGCATTTTATCTCCCCAAGATGTAACACTCCACCTTTAAATACAAAGCAGAGCGCCAATACAATATATCTATAATACAGCCCTAGATTTTGTTTTGTTTGTTTTTTGTGTTTTTCTTAAACAATTTGGTCACAATGCACCTTTGATACAAAAGCATTTTTAAACTTTATTATTAATACTCAGGACATTAGGAATTTCCAGATTTTTTTCAGTAGCATTTGTAGAACCACTTTTGGTAACAAATACAGTAGTTAGGAATACGCATCCAATTCAGAATGCATAATGCTTATCCTGAATCCTTTCTGGCTAAAAACAGGGCTGGCGCTGGGACGAGATATAGAACGAGAATCTACAAAAAACACTGTAACAGGTTTGTTTTTTCCCAGAGGCTACATCCTCTTTTGCTGGAATACTTTATAAATACGTATTAAAAAGTAAGGCAACAACTCCAAACAGTCCAAGCTGTTTGCTCAACTCTATTCCCAATCAGATCCAAAATCCTGGCTGTCAATTTCATGGTTGTAGTGTTTAGTGTTTCTCTCTCTTATTTCAAAATGGTCCAAAAGGATGTTTTCTGACATTTCTAAAACATCTCTGGTACGTGTGTTCAATGATGTACGCTACTAATACTGGTCAGGTACTGAAGCCTAAGATGTCCCAGTGCCTGTTTTCAAAGGATTCAAGACATTGATTTGGATTCACCATAAACTGATAAATGAATCCAACATTCCCTTCCCTACTATGTTTATCACCTCATCTCTTTTACTCCTAATTTTAAAACTAAAGGAGTACCAGGACTACCTGGTTACTGGAGAGATGTTCACTCCAGCCAACAAAACTTCTTATCAGGGACCTTTATAATTCATGGCCCCATTCCATGTGGACATTCAACTCATGAAGATGTGCAAAAGGAAAAGATGTCAAATTACAGTCAAGTTATCCAGAGGAGGATGTTATACACACTTATGAGGAAATGACAGTCTTTTTTTCTTCCTTTACTATAAATACATTTAACAGCTTAGCAGAAAGACAAGCTAAATTTAAGATTGTTCACATTTGAAAATTGTTTCATACTCTCTGCTAGTGATAAATAAGGAACTCTCAATAATGGAATTTTAACATAGCAACTTCATCAACAGATCTTTGAAGACTGCTTTCTTTTTTTTTTTTAAAGAGGGTTAGAACAATGATTACGTTTGCAAAGTTCTGAGAAGTTCATCTACTGTCCAAACTTTGGATTGAAGTCCTTATTCTTTTTCCTTTACTTAGAGACAGGTATATACAGTGCTGTTGTAATAATGAAACAAACGTGAAATCTACTGTAAAGTTGCACAATACAGAAAACTGTTGCTCCATCTCCTACTACATAAATGCGTGACTCCACAGGTTAGTAACGTTGTCGTCATTATTTCTGTTAAGTTGGAATTATCCCATCAGGTCTAAGACCTCTCTTTAACTCCAGATCCTCCAGTTTTTTCCACAACTCTTCACGCTCCTTTTCTTTCTTTTTCTCACTGGGGAAAAAATAGAATACAAGGTAAACAACTGAGAAGGTTTAAAGATATTATCCAACAATAATTGCCCCTTTGACATACTTTTCCCCAGGTAGGTTTTGAAAAGTTTGGCATTAAGCTTATGGGTGTTTTTCTTTTTTGGTTTTTCTCTCTCTTGCTCCTTTTTTTTATTGACATATATAGACATAAACGTAGTATTAATGAACAGAGTAGGAGATGACAAGAATATTGTAAGATTTCACATTAACATTCCTTTATACTTAGCTTAATAAAGAAAACTAACTTCAAAATTACTGAGAAACAAAAATGGGGATCCTTTCCTCGTGTCTGTTATCCTAAAACCAATGGCACACTAGTAATTTTTACTGGGAGTCTAGTTAAAATCTAATTTCCTCTTTGTCTCCAAATAGTTTCTCAAAGAGGTGCCAGAGATGACACTGATACGGAGAATGTCGTAAGTAAAGAAAATATATTTCCTCTTCATTATTATACATTTTTCCTAAATTATGTACACGGTATATGTAAACTCTTTAGCAGAATCTAATCTCAATATCAATCTGACTAGTGATTTCCAGACTTACAGATTTCCCTCTTTGGTAAAATTTTCCAAAAAACTAGATACCCAAAACAGGGTCAACAAATTTTATTTTGCCAAGGACATTTTTATATCACCATATTTTTATAAAATAAAGGATGTTAATTTTAACATCAACCAAGTATGAAATACATAATCCAAGAATACATGACAATACTGTAAATTAAACAAATTCACAGTGAAAATAATTCACAGCACTGCCCCTAGTTTCCTCATGTTGTGATGAACCAGTAAACTGCAGACCCTGATGACATTTGGGAATCCATAAATTCAGATAATTCCTGAAAACAGGGGCTCTGCCATCTCAGGCGTGGGGGACATGGTCCCTGAGCTACTTACCTAGTAAGGACTGAACTTCAGTTACAGTACATTTACTCGGGGAAATCCACACAGGTTAGGTGAAATCTGTATATAATTCCAGTGTCTCATTTTTTTAATGTCATCATCAATTTTTTTTGTTATACCGATATCTATAGCACCAGAAATTAATCTCCATCCCTCCCCAAAAATCTAAGTAATTTTATATTCTCATTCCATTAGAACCTTGAGGGAACAATTATATAATATGGTAATGAATATTATCATTTCATAATTAATATTTTGGTAATTTAAGCCTTGTTTATACTATAACTACTTTTAGCTATCTCAAATACAATCTGTACAAAATGAATTTCAGTGGGCACAACAGTTTTTCAAACAATTACCTATTTGGTACTTTTGACCCGGAAAAATTACATTTACAGGGTAATAAGCGCAGATGAGATGAGATAATTCACCAATCATTATGGATTCCAGATTCTTAACTGTAAAGCAAGCTGTTTGGTAAATTATCACTTTGGCTTTCTCAATACAGTTTGGGGATAACATTAGGTCAAAATATATGTTATAACAGAACTTTGATTTGAGTACATTTAAAGAAATTCTATAGATCCTGCTCAGTTTCAGGGCACATGATCTTTTTATTTGGAGGAACAAGGTGGCAAGCAAGGGCTTAGAAACTTTCCTCAACTAACAGACAGCCCAAACACACGTTAGGCTCGTACTGCCCTTAACCTGCAGTTTAAATTAAGTGCTGACATCATTAAAACACTCATCAGCCTGTTACTGAACCGTTTCACTCACACCTTTGATGGCGGGTGTTCTGGCATTCAGTGCCAGGTCCCATGGGGCTTTGCTGCCAGATGAACTTTATGCTGAGTTATCATACATTTGTTATGCTGACAACTTTATCTTCAAAAATTCTAAATATTTCTGAAATAGTAACTGTCACCCCCATTCTTTCCCACTTTTCTCTCTCCCTGTGGGTGGGAATCTTAAAACTTAACCACATTGTCATGCTAAGGATACTGTCAAATTCTCTTCCAATTCCGATTTTACATGGCACTAATGTTGGCGTATGTATCTAACAGTGTCAGTTACTTATTCCACCCACCATTTTCAGATTTTAATACTGAAAAATGTGATCTGACCTGAAACAGTTACTAACTTCCTGCCATCCAGAAGTGAAACCCTCCATTCAGTTCTTCTCTGAGAGTACCAAATAAATCTCTTTATTTTCTTTTCCTATTTCCATATCTAAGGAGAAACCAATGTTTCCATCTATTCAGTACAACTTTCTATTGCTCATTTGACAAAACATTACCCTTGCTTTAAAAAAATCCTTGTCAGAGCCCAGCCCCGTGGCCGAGTGGTTAAAGTTCTGCACGCTCCACTTTGGTGGCCAGGTTTGTGGGTTCAGATCCCAGCCACGCTGTGGAGATGTCCCACATACAAAAAGATAGAGGAGGATTGGCACAAATGTTAGCTCAGGGCTAATATTCCTCAAGCAAAAAACAGAGCATTGGCAAAGAACGTTAGCTCAGGGCAAATCTTCCTCACAAGAAAAAAAGTCCTTCTCTCCTTAAGAAAGTCCACTCGCTATAAGTCACTTTAATATACCAGATCATCAGAATGAACTTCACAGTATCTATTCCTGGTCCCCTTGGCTAATTCCTATCTTTTTCAAGGGTTTGGTCTATTTAGTTTAAATAATAAATGATCAGAAAACAGTTTTATTATTGAAGTTCAATAAATATTAATTTAATTCAACCAATTTGAATATTTTAGAAATAAGGTCTTTCTGATACTCTTTTTTTTAGGAAGATTGGCCCTGAGCTAACATCTGTTGCCAATCTTCCTCTTTTTGCTTGAGGAACATTGTCCCTGAGCTAACATCTGTGCCAATCTTCCTCTATTTTGTATGTGGGATGTCACCACAGCACGGCTTAATGAGCAGTGTGTAGGTCCACACCCAGGATCCGAACCCGTGAACTCCAGGCTGCCGAAGCAAAGCACAAGAACTTAACGACTATGCCACTGGGCTGCCCCTAAGGTTTTTAATGCTCTTAATGGCATTTCACAGATTTAATCTTTATCCAACTGGGATAATAATAATGGGCTTTCAGTTGCTGTGAAAGGAAGGACATCACGTACAATGCACTCTTTAATGGTACGTCACAGTAAGAAAATGTGCCCTTTATCACTTTTACTTGCAAAAATAAAACTGTTAAAAGATTTTAATTTAAGTTTAGGACAAGGAGTGTTATTACAAATTTAATGATCTGCAACAACTGTAAATACAGTAAATTAAAAGTTCTTTAAATCGGATGGCCAGCCCTGTGGCTGAGTGGTTAAGTTCATGCGCTCTGCTTTGGCAGCCCAGGGTTTTGCCAGTTCAGATCCTGGGCATGGACCTGGCACTGCTCATCAAGCCATGCTGAGGCAGCATCCCACATGCCAAACTAGAAGGACCCACAACTAAAAGTATACAACTATGTACTGGGGGGCTTTGGGGAGAAAAATGAAAAATAAAATCTTTGAAAAACAAAGTTCTTTAAATTGGAAGTGTGGCCCAACATATTCCATAATTGATATTTATTCCAATATTGTATAAAAAGTCTCAGCCTCTTCTGTCTACAGTTAAACACTTAATATTCCCTAATTAAGTGGCTTTTCAATATACTACATCCTGGTAATTTAAAAAAATCATCGAGATGGTCCTTTGCCCCCTGCCACCAAACCTTTCCCCTCATTGCTTTTTATCAGTAAAATGCAAGTAGCATTCAAATTCAGGTAAAGCAAAGAAGCAGGGGAACCACAGATAGCCTTGCTCAGGAGGTTCAGCAAGGTCCTGGGTACGAATACTCACACACACCTCTGGGATCCTCTAAGGTCCATGGTTTTATAATATACAAAGCTGACATGTGCTTCTGGATGATCAAAGCCAAACCAGGGGCCCACCTACTAACAAGCTCTCTAGATTTTCCCCAATCTCTCTAAGTACATCAACGTCATGGTCTGAATGCTTGGGCCCCCCCAAACCTCCAAAGGTGACGGTATTAATTGTTGGGGTCTTTGTGAGATGATTAGTTCAAGAGGGAGGAGCCCTCATAAATGGGATTAGTGCTCCTATAAGAGATCTCGCAGAGATTCCTTGCTCCTTCCGCCATGCGAGGACACAGTGACAAGGCACCGGCTACGAAGCAGAAAGAGGGCCCTCATCCAACCATGCTGGCACCATGATCTGGGACTTCTTGCCTCCAGAACTGTGAGCAATAAATTCATGTTGCTATAAGCTACCCATGAAATACCCACATGTGGTATTTTCTTACAGCAGCCCAAACGGACTAAGACAACATCTTTTGGAAAGTTAGACACACTGAATGAGAAATAACAAAATTGAAGAATCACGTAAACGAAATCAAGAAAGGCTTTACTAAGCCATAAGCATTTACTGTAAAGAGTTCAACTGGCTTTTGCTCCCTTTTGGTCTTAAACATTTGAAGATTTGTATAATATTAGACTCTTCACCTCCATGTTCTTTTCACTGCCCTTTAAATCGTAATGAATTTGTTGGGTCCTAGAGCACAAAGTAAGTTCTGGGCCAAAGAGCTAAACCAAAATGGTGCCTCATCCCTCTTGCTGCTGGAGTGAAGAACAACATCAGCCCAATTCTAGCTCCGATAGGTTCAGAATGAGAGAGAATCCAGATGGCAAACTACTTGATGGTCCCCTCCAGTGGGCCTGAAATACCAGTTATGTGCCAGGCTCTTTACCCTGAGGCAGAAGAGAAACATCATTGAAGGGAAGGAGGAAAGCAGCCTTTCTCAAATGGCACTTTGTTACCCAGTGGCACACTAAGAAAGACACAGCTAATGAGCATGCAAAAATGAAGATATAAGGAAATAAAGTTATGCTGCTTATGATTTGGGACGCAATTAGACAACTTCAGCAAAGAGCAGGGAAAGAACTCAATAGTTTTATGCACAGCTGACAAAAAAGCTTTAAAAAGTTACCGCTGACGATCTGACTTGTATGTGGCTGTCAGCTCATCAAACATGGCGCTGTTCATTTCCATAAATGCCTTCAACACGTTGTACACTAATGCCACGATAGCCCTGGGAAGCAAGAGAAAAGGAAACATGGTGGTTAGTCTTAAAAAATGGGATGCTGCATGAAGAAAGCAAAAGCACAACCTTTGTCTGAATGAGCTCCTCATATTGCACAGTTGCCATCCCTTTCTTGTTGGAACAACTACAAATGACCTACAGTTCATTTCCACAGCAAGAAAGTTACACTCTTTACTGTTCAAGGCAAGATATCTTTCTGAGGGGTTGGCAGGATTAGAAAAATAAGAATCTAATTTCACCCTTTTAATTACTGGTACTCGGAATAGACTTGCCTGTGGACACTTGTCAACTTCATTTAATAAAAAGGCAGGTATAAATATAAAGCAACTTCACCCTGAAAAGGAGCACCTGTGGTAGGACTAACCTTAGAGACCTGAATTTGCATAGAATTTTATTTTTAAAATAATATGCATAATTCATCAAAATCAAAAGCGTTCCCAGGGAAACAAATAATGTAAATATATAATTCATATTCGAAGGTATGATACCAAACCCCTGTCAGTTGGGCAGCTTAATAAGAGTTATGGTTCTAGTTGTGATGTGCATTAGTCCATCCACTCCTGTTTAGTCCCCTTGCTGATCCAATACGTATGCCTGTAAGGTAACTGGCAAGCTGGTGATGGCCGCTATGAGCTGTGGAACACTAGACAGCTAAACAGCCAAAATGGCAGCCCATACTTATTAAGTGCAAGGGTAAGCTCTTGGCCAATGTGAGGAGTCTGCCATGATGAGCCTGATATCTTCAGACTAGAGTCTAAAGAGCATTGCCCTTTGCAAAAATATACATTACTTCCATTTTGCAACAAATGTGTTCCAAATACCACTGAAAAAGGCATTGATAAAAGTTAGGCCATATGTTAAATAAGTCATGGGTTTGATGTTTCCAAATCATTTAAAAGAAAGTGTACTAGCTGTGTGGCTTCTGCCCTGCGCACATTAAAAGGAGAACTCAAGCTCTCTTCTGCAGAGGGGAATGACCTCAAATATGATGGGCAGTGATGGAGAAAGGCCAAATACGGTGTACTGAGCAGATACAGACACTTGCTAGAACCAATCTCTAGGGCCTCAAGAAACCATCTACATGATGATACGTACTTGCTTACCAGCTCTTTAATTTTACAAGTTTTAGATATAAAATTTGGCAAATTTGAAAAATGAGAAATGTGGTATTTTACAGTTGTATGCAAAACTTTCAAACAAACATACTATGAAAATACTAAATTGCATCTACTAAATACTAATGCCACATTAAATTTTCTTTCTATTCCATAGAGAAATGCATAGAGCCATTCAAATACAGAATACTTTAACTTTCATAGGACTAGATGTTAAACTTCTCTTTGAAAATTTTAAACTTTTTTTTTTCCTAGAGAACACGTATAATGACTGAGCTGGTTTTTAGGAAACAAATCCTGCTAAAATGCAAATCAATTCAGACCTCTTCGCTCCTTACAGCTCTTCAGTGTTTCCCTTCCATCTACTTAGTGAAGACTCAGGTGGGCCACACACCGCTTTCTAACCTCATCTTCCAGGAACCTCCCCAAAGACTTGGTGCTTTAGTCCTCCCAAACCCACAGGTCTCAGAACTTACGGGTGCTTTTTACATTTTTGGGCCTTTTTATATGATGAATAGACTCACCATCTGAACGGTCTTCACCCATCCCATCCACCTGCCAAATCCCTTCAAGATTCAGTTTGAGCATCACCACCTCATCTATATCCAGAAACCCCTCCTCTCGTTCCAGAGCATCCCCAAAATGTCTGCCACATCACAGACAAGTCAGGACGCCCTTAAATCAACAGAAATTTTAACATAACAGCACTTAAAACACTGTCTTGTAAAACATCTGTTCACTTGTGGGTGTCCCCCATCAGTTGATGAATTTCTAAAAGGTAGGAATTTTTGTCTTTTCACATATCTGATTCCAGCACCAAGCAGAACATCTGGCACATAATAAGCATTGAAGACATTTTATTAAGCAAAAGAGAAGGTCAAAGGAAGAGAGGGAGAGAGGAAAGAAGGGAGGGAGGGATGGAGGAAAGAAACTGAAAACCTACGGATTCCAATGTTCTTTTGAAATCCTATAAAGACTGGAAAACATGATGGGAAGGATGACATTAGAGTTTTCTTCTATCAAACTCATGATGTATTCATTATTCCAATAATAGAGGGCCCTTTCTGCCACCTTTGAGAAAAGAAAAAGAAAATGTTAAGAGAGAGAAAAAGACAAAGATAAAACAAAATTATAATCTCTCCAAACAAAAGTATTTTAAGACCATTTTTATATCATTTAATCAAATGTAAAATTACACATTAATCACACTTTATACTTTTGTGGCTTAAAATCTTTCAGCAAGTTCCAAAATGGTTCATTAATTTGGGGAAGGAAAAGAAGTTTTCCTACCTATTTATTTATACTCTCCTTTAATACTGCCCATTTTATCTCACTCCATATTTTCCCTACACAGCTTGCCAAACTCCAAACACCTTTACCTACTTCTACATACCACACTGTTTTCCCACCACTTTAACCTCCTTCCTGGCTCACCTCTTTCATCTCACACTTCAGATCAACCACAGGACTCAGCACACAGCTGGCATGCGGTCAAGAGGTGCTGAGGAAAACCCAGTTGCCCATCAAAGCAGAGCAGTCACATTCACTAAGCAGCCCCTACGGCCGGGCACTGCGCCTACACTGAGAGAGAATGTACCATTCCCTCCACCATCCAAGGGGTAGGCATCACTGTGCTCGCCACATAGATGAGGACACTGAGGCTCTGAGAGAGACTGGTAACCTGGCCAAGGTCACAGTGCTAGCAGATGGTCAAAGCTGGGACTCGAGTCGACTGCCCAGACTCTTTCCAGACTTCATTTCTGGTCCCTTCCTTTGAACTGGGTAAACCAGGAGAAAGTCACTTGGTCTCTGGACTCAGGGACACTGGCTGTACATACATCTGCTGGCTATCTCAGATCCCTTTCTCTGACCACCATGCTATCAACTGACTCTATGAATTCAAAGGAAGGCCTCAAAAGAGTAATTTAAAATCTCTAAAAAGTAACCTAAAATAACAATTAAATTAAACCAACATCTCAAAAAAGTAATCTAAAATCTCTAAAATGGGTATATATATATATATAGATAGATAGATAGATAGATGGGGAAAGGGAAAAAGTGTGGCCTCTTTCATTCTTACAGATGAAAAAACTATGTTTTAACTTAATAAATTAAATTTACATTAAACTTAAACTTAATGATTTAATAAAATGGTACAAGATGTGCCCACCAATAGACTCTGAGACATTAGAACCTTTCATTTACATTATTCAACTTAGTTCAAAAAAATCCTGGGACTCGTGAGGCACTAGACCCTGAGAGTACAAAGAAAACAATGAATTATTATTCAGTGCGTCCTGTCTGCCAGCCACTGTGCTAAGTATTTCACATACATAGTGTCTCATTTAATCCTCACAACCAACCTACAGAGTAGGTACCATTATTTCTATTTTGCAAATGAGGAAACTGAGGCTCAGAGTAGATAAGCCATTGCCTCAGGGTGACAACCCTAGCAAGTGGCAGGCTCCACAGTCCTGCTCTTCACCTCTTTACTCTCTTACCCCCACTGAGACATTTCCATTCCATATCTGTTCTATCAGATAAATAATAAAGTGCGAGAGGAAAGAATAGGAAGAACAACCTGGATACCGTGGCGGGGAGGAAGAGTGGCAGGAATGTTACACAGGAGGTGGCATCTATGCTGGGCTCTGAAGGATGGAGGAAAGAAGGAAAGGGCATTCCAGGCTGAGGGAATTACAGAGAGGAGGGCAGAGGCACCAACATGGGCAGTGTGTCTAGAAACCATGGAGCGCATGGTGTGGCTGTGGCAGGGAGAGCACAAGGCAAGGAGAGGGAGGGAAGAAGGGGAGGAATGGGGATGAAGCTACTCTGAAACTTACAACTGAAAGGAGGAATCTTAGACCACAGGAGGATGCTAGCAAAGACGTAGGGACCTGGGCTTTTCCTACATCCAGTTATGAGTCTAATGTTGACCTGCTACTTAACGCTAACAAGTTTCCTAATCTCTGTGTCTATCTGTCAATACGTAAAATCACTTACAGAAACAAAGTCGGTATCCAGCAAAGCCCCTTAAAGAGGAAAGGCGTTGTTTATGCAGAGTAAAAATTAACGCGTCTGACACTAGGACAGAACCACTACTTTCCCAGGACTGACTGTCTTCCTGCACACATGGTGGCAGTGTCTCTAATTTGGAGCCTTCTGACCCTAGTGCCACACCTGGGCCAAGTAGTGAGAGGCATCTAGCTACAGAGGGGCATTCGATAAATGTTTGCTGAATGAACCAATGAACACTCACTGAATGAATAAAGAACCTCTGCACTCTTCCTTTCTTCTGTTCTTAGTTTTACTTCTGTCAAATAATTTTAAATTCTTTTTTCTTTCTGCTATGGACTGAATTGTGTTCTGCTCCGCCCCCGTTCCCAGCTAAATTAATATGAAGCTCTAACCCCCCATTATGAGTGTATTTGGAGATCAGAGGTATTTAAGGTTAAATGAGGTCATAAGGAAGGGGTCCTAATCCGATAGGCTTGGTGGCCTTATAAGAAGAGGAATGAGATCACTTTCTCTTTCCACACACACACCAAGCAAAGGCCACGTGAGGACAGTGAGAAGACGGCCACCTTGCTATCATCCTGACAGAAACTGAAAACTAAGGTAAACAATTGGGTGTTTGAGCACCACAGGCCATGTGTGGTATGTAAAACATCTACATAGTATCCTGCAACGGGTTTCTTTTTTTTAAATCTAGACATGTGTTACATCACCTGAATGTAATGATTCATGTTAAGGTTTCTACTCTTTTATTTTGGCTTTGTGGTATAATCACAGAACTGTCATAAGATCACTGACTTGACATACTAAGATGTCTTTAGGTGAAACATTAAAACAACAACAACAGCCAGTATCTCTAACTACGCGGCCTAACGACAGCTCAGGGAAAAGTCCACATCAAGTCCACCAGGTCAGCAGTGTGGTTCTGTGCTGCCAACCACGAGCTGAACGATCCCTTCAAATCGATGGGCAGTATAGAGTCACTTCTCTAGGTCTGTGGTCTGGACCTTTGGCGAAACAGCCAAAGGATAAAACCCAATGTGCTTTCACCCCAAATCACCCTCTTCCCTCCCATGTCGCTTCCACTTCACTGCAGCAATGGCCCCAGCTGAGAAAAGGCTGTCCAGGTTCGCTTCTCTGTGTTCTCCCGGAATGGCCACAAGGAGGCAGAGTGGTGCCACGGGAAGGTGACGGGCTTTCACAAGAAGCTACACCTACTACGTCTACTCCCTATTAACTTGGGATCTTGAGCAAATCATTCTCTGAGTCTTTTTTTTTTTATCTAGAAAATGGCCAAAAAAAAAAAGAAAAAGCCTCATAGGATAACCTGAAGTAGGAATGTATGCAAAGCATCTAGCACAGTATAGAACATGAATGTTTTCTTTCTCTCTGAAGCTTTACTTAGCATTTTCTCTCACACACTACATGAACTCCACCAGCCCACCTCTGATTCAGCTACATTACTTGAGACAAGCGAACCACTTTGAGCCTCTGTTCACATCTGTAAAAATCCTAACACTCTCCCTGCAGGGTGGTCATGAGAATTAAGTTACTGGACAGAAAGCACCATCACAGTGGCTGTCATGAAGTAGGTGCTCAAGTCAAAGGTGGCTATTATTAAAATTATTGCTATCATGTGAGAAAATAGCAAATAAAAGCAAGTAGCTAGCATCCATTATGTTTCTTTCAATACAAATAAAACTTTACCATAATAATAGATGTTGTATAAGCCACTCTGGCCCATGCCTTCCTTAGTACTAACCTGAAAATGGGGGCTGGAGACACACTTGGCAATTTGCTTAAACAAAGGTTCTTGAATTTTAATAAATTGTGAAGGTTCAATCACATCCAATATTTCCTCCAGCTCCCCAAGGAACATGACCTATAAGTACACGGAAAACACAAAATGTCAGGCACTTCATTAAAAAATCCAAATGAACAATGAGGATTCATCAGAGTTTGCACTGTTCTAAGAATAATTTACACATAAAACCAAATATGAACAAATCAGGCATTAATTCATATTACAGATGTTTGTTTCACAAGGAATGCACCAGAGGGTACTTGCTAAGAACAAACTCCCTACAGCATTGAAAATATGATTCTATTTACTTTGGAAAAATTACTCTATGTGGTACATCGATTACATGGAGCAGCGGGCACTGACACACAGTGCAGCCGGGCCCCGGGAAAACAGGAAGCTGTGGGGCCTCCTCTCTCTTGCGATCAACCTAGGTATCTCCCCACCATCTGTATTTTTTAAACAACAGGAGAGTGGCCCTCCTGCATGGACATACGCAAGTCCATCGTGGCACACGCAGATATAGCCAACAGTTACAGCCCCTGCTATGGGGAAAGTGCTCCTCTAGGATACGCCAGCTAACAGAACATACAAAGTCAGAGAGACACAAATGAGCAGCTTCAGCCACAGGCAGGTATCACTCTAACACACACCGACCCAATCTCCACACTTGCACACACTTACATACATACACAAGGCACATGCGCACAATTGCTCACTATCGAGCACAGTGAATCTTGTGGCCTCAGCACCATGTGCCTCAAGAAGCAGAGCCTTTAGATGACAAAATGGAGCCAAATCAACTGTATGGTCAATCGTTTTAAATGTAACGGAAAACTGACAGAGAAACAAAAACCAGGTACCCATTTAGGCATGAAAAAATAACTACCTTAGAAAAAAATTAGGTATGCAATTAAAATATGAAAAATGACAATGTTTTCCTATCTTGAGATGCAACTGGGTGGCAATGCATACTTTAATTTTACCTAATGGGTATTAAGAAATTAGACGATTTTCTGAAATTGTATACTGTAGGGTTTTGGAGAACTGAAGCTGATTTGAGAAGAAGGATGTTTCTGTTAAGAGCAAAATATAGTAGACTCTTGCCATTTGTCAAGATACATACAGAAGTTCTTCCAAACTACTCCCAAAATGTAAAACTAACAGCTGACCTTTTTGCCTGGGGCCATTTTCCACATGGTTTCTGACCTTGCAGGAAGAGCGGATATGGATCTGGGGTCCAGATAGGCTCACCTCCAAGCTAAGAGCTCACCCCTCCACAAAAACCTCACAGCGCACATGCCCAGGGAGGTCTTGGCAAAAGTAAAAACGATGGTAGGTTGGAGATTTCCAGGGCCACTGTGAACAGCTGAAACTAAAGGTCTGTAACGTATTTTAAGATTGCACATAGTTAAGTTCCCAATTACATGACGCTATAAAGTGGGTATTTGGGCAAGTTGCTCTAGCATCCGTTATAGTGACAGCAAAACTTCCACACTAGGAAGGTGGTCACTAGGAAAGTGACATCAAGAGAGCTAGACAGTTGGACACACGACCAGGCCCTGACTTGGGCTTCCCTGGGGCTGAGCAGCACTGGGATAAAAGTTCAGGGTTCAGGAATCAGGGAAGCAGATTCCAGCCTAATGACTATCCTCAGTGCGTGTGGGCAGGCTATTTACCCTCTCAAAGTGCCAATCTCCTAACTAGTAAAATGAGAATATTTAAAGTCCTGCCTTAGAGAGCTACAATGAGGATTAGACGAGATAATGCACTTTTACACACGCTTATGAGCTCAGTGCCAGGCCCTCAGCGGAGTATTTAGTAAACTATTCACATACTGATATGAAGCACTTACCTCTTTTTGACTACATGTTTTGGGCCAAAATTTCATTAACCCCCTAATAACCTAAAATATAAAGGAGAAAAACAAATGGTACTTAATTTTTCATATACACTCCAGGAATAGTGGTCTTTTCTGAAGTTTTTTGAAATTATGGAAAAAATACTTACTGGTTCTGTGAGTGAAGGATCTTTCTCCAGAAACTGTACTATACAATATGCCAACTAGATAAATAAGAAATGAAAAACAAAATTGGAAATTCTATATACTAAGGGCTCAAAAGACATATTTTTAAAACGTCCTAAAAAGCTTCCAGACTCCGATCTTAGTAACTTCACATTCAATTCACTTTAAAAATAAAATATATATAAGGCAAAATAAAAAGCTACTTTTTCAAGCCAAAGATTAACACTAATAAGGCTCCAGGGGAATTTTTTTTAAATAATGTTGGGACACGAAGTACCCAGCTAATGAAAAGCAGAGGTGAAATCTCACATTCAGCATATTGAAAGCATCTCATCCACAGTGAGCTAGAGCTCATGGGCCTCCTTTCTCTCTTTGCTACATCAACAGTACTGGCTTCTACTGTGGTTCCAGAAGAATCCGAGATGAGATGATGGCACTTTCTAAAAACCGTGCTGAGTGCCTGAAAAGGCTCATGCAAACTAAAGCAGCTTCATGGAGATAAAACGTTGTACCTGCCACAGTCAGAAGCTGGAGAAATATGACGAGTTCTGCATCAGATGCTAACTCATCTAGGTAAAGATTCTTTTAAGTGATCACGAAATGTGATATCCTATTTCAAAAACTAGAGGCAAGATTTGTAAAAGGGCTCATGAAGATTCTTGGACAAGAAATCCACTCTTGTGAAACAACACTTAATGGTGTTCTAAATTAGAAGCATATGGACTAATTTTTCCTCGAAATACTGAATTTCACATTTAAAGAGGAACACACTGCTCAGAAAAATGTGTTACATTTTTATGTAAACTCAAAACATTCTCACTGAGGGGAGAGGAGAGTCAGAAATTTGAAATACTAAAATTCAAATGCCACTATCAGTTATGTACCCCGTAGTGACATGTGAGGCAGTGTTAGTAAGGAAATTAGAGTGGGGAAAAGACAGGGTAGGCTTTTTAAAGTAACGGAGGATAATAATAAAAAGATCTGAAAATACTGATTGATTTCCTCGTAAGAGTGTTTATTTGTGAATAAACTACAAGAGGGGGCAAAGGGCAGTGGATAGACTAATGCAAAACGAGGAAGACATAAATTATTTAAGAACAGGCAAAAATGGTTACACATGTCCAAAGATCTAAATTTGAAAAGCACATGTACATTTTATATTATATGCAACATGTTCAATAGATAATGGTGTGAACTAGGGTGAGTCACCTAAGTTCTGTGTAAAATGAGATGACTACACAAACGCTCCTCCCACTTAAAAAATATTCCCGTGGTTCTCCTATGCATAGAAAAGAATATACACCTTTTTATCCTCCTTGGGGAGTATTTTAAACTTTAACAAGTCTTTTATTTTTTTTTAATTAAGTAAATACGAATAGCAAGAAACAGTGGGTTTGCAAACTTGACTTCCAAAAGCAGTTGTACAAAATTCTACCTGGGCATGGAAGAGGGATAAGCTCCTGACAGTGTGTAAAGGGATCAACACTTTCACCAGAAACTGTTTGTGTTCTGCCTTAAGAGGTAAAGCGAAGCCATTGATAATACTGGGAAAAGAAAAGAGACACGAATTAGCAACGTTACCACAACAAGCTAAACGGAGACAAACTCTTCTTTTGAGATCTCGTTAAATCTTCATCAGTTAACATGTGGTCCAAAACAACCCAAAAGCCACCCTAGTGGCATTCAAGACTTCACAGTTACTCAGAAGAATACACTTAAGTAAAGGGAAAGTTTAAGAGAAGAAAACTGGCTAATGATGCCCCAGCAAAGGCTCCTGTAACCTCACACCTCGCTGGATCGTTTCCAAAACCTCGTGTATCTACTCTTTATTTTTCTTTTCCTTTTTTCCTTCCCCAAATAATTGCCTGCCCTGCTCACTTACAACCCTTTCCATTTGCAGACATCATTCCTTCCTATCCCTGAAATCTCTGCTCAAACCAAGAATACCCATGGATATGGAGCCTGCCTAGAGGTCGCACCTCCCTAGGTGTGACTCTCTCTACATGACTCCACCTTCTTTTTCTCCTCAGATTAGGAGGAGAGACCAAGTAATCACAATGTCCAGTTACATTAGCCGCCCTTGTGTGTAGAAACCTACACAACAGCTGTCTCTTTCCAATTAATTCCACTACTCTAGGCAGCAGCTGTTCAAGAACTACACCTGGGTACACAGTGCCTGGGAAATGGCAGTCTTTCCAATTTATTATAAACTTACTTTCAAAAGATATGGCAAAAGACAAGTAGCTAGAAACTAATAAGAATAAGATGTTTTGGAGTAAATGGCCTGACTGCAATTAGATGTACTGTCTCTATAGCAATGCATAAACTGTTCGCTCTTTCCATCATTCCAGTCAAGTTAGAATTGTGCAATTGGGGAACAAGAAATTGCATCTCGTAGAGTCAGTTGGGAAACACATTGAAAACAGAAATGAGAGTCCCTGATGCAGACACAGCAAGAGATCTAGGTCAGCGTGACCCTGTGCCACCTGAACCTAATTTGCAGAATGACAGTCACCTGAGATTAGCAATTAGATAAAAATGTGCTTACCTTCCTAATATTTCCAGCAGTTCAGCTACACCATTGAAGTGTTCTGTTTCATAAACAAACCTTTAAAAAAAGAAAGAAAGAATAAAGTCAGTACACTCTGTTCAAATGTTTGAGGTTTACTTAATACTTCTACAAAACCTCCAACTCTGCTTCTCCTTCTCCCCCACCCTCCACTTACCTTAGGAAAATATTGTTAATCTGTTTTCGGATAAATGCTCTAAGACCAAGAAACTTGCCATAAATTCTGTGTAAGACTGTTTTTAAGTAGTCCCGTTCCCGAGGGTCTTCACTGTCAAATAGCTCCAAAAGCTGTCATAAAAGAAAGACAGATTAGCTGTCAAAAGTGGTTTCAGGAAAGGATTTAGGATTCTGCCACTCGTTATTTAAAACCCCTTCCTTCCTTCCTTAAAAATTTACTGAGTATCTATTATGTGCCAGGCACAGTGCTAGTCTTTGGGAATACAGTGACAAAGTCAGAAAAGGGGCTTATATTCTAGTGAAGAGATGCACAGTAATAACAAGAACCAGAACAACAATAATAATAACAGGTAACACACATATAGCACTTAGCATGATCATCAGGCAATTTTCCCATCAGGCAATTTTCTAAGCAATCTACTTTTACATTAACATTTCCCATGAGGTAGTTTTATCCCCATTTTACAAATGAGAAATCGCAGTGTAGAGATGTTAAGTTACTTGCCCATGGTCTCACAGCGAATAAGTGGTAGAGCTGGGATTTGAACCCAAGCAGCTGAGGCCGTAGAGTCCATTATCTCAACCACTGCCCTATTATAACATAAGCTACCTACTGGGCTTATGTTCCAAACATACAGTTAAGATAAGCCTTCAGCTCTACCAGAGCATACAGGCAAATGAAACAACCTAAACCAAAGCAAACGTCACAAAGTCCCCAATGATACTGGCAATGTTCTCCTTCTGGATCTTAGTTCTTGTTACATGAGTGTGTTCATTTCGTCAATATTCATTGAGGAGAACATTTACAATTTCTGTATGTATATTATACACGAATAATATTTTTTAAGTTCCCAATCATTTGTAATCTAAAGTCAATAACTGAATCCTGTGAAAATATGTCAACCCAGGGGCTGGCCCCGTGGCCGAGTTGTTAAGTTCGAGCGCTCCGCTGCAGGGGGCCCAGTGTTTCGTTGGTTCGAATCCTGGGCGCGGACATGGCACTGCTCATCAAACCACGCTGAGGCAGCGTCCCACATGCCACAACTAGAAGGATATACAACTATGTACCGGGGGGCTTCGGGGAGAAAAAGGAAAAAAATAAAATCTTTAAAAAAAAAGAAAGAAAGAAAATATGTCAACCTAAAAACTTGTACATTAATGTTCATAGCAGCATGATTCATAATAGCCAAAAAGTGGAAACAACCCAAATGTCCATTTGCTCCATTTCTTTGGGGGATGATAAAAATGTTCTGCAATTATAGTAGTGATGGTTACACAACTCTGTGAATATACTAAAAAACACTGAATTGTAAACTTCTTTTTTTTTTGAGTAAGATTAGCCCCGAGCTAAGATCTGCTGCCAATCCTCCTCTTTTTGCTGAGGAAGGCTGCCCTGAGCTAACATTCATGCCCATCTTCCTCTACTTTATATGTGGGATGCCTACCACAGCATGGCTTGCCAAGTGGTGCCATGTCCACACCCGGGATCCGAACCAGTGAACCCTGGGCCACCAAAAAGGAACAGGCGCACTTAACCGCTGCGCCATAGGGCCAGCCCCTGAATTGTAAACTTTAAAAATGTGAATGTTATGGTATATAAATTACATCTCAATAAAACTTTTTTTTTAAACGATAATAGGCAGGTTCCTGTGGCTGGAGAACAAACTTGGAGACTGGTTTGAATTTTACTGAGTTCTTCAAACATTCATTATCATCACAATAAAGCAAAACTCATGGTTCTAATGTTGACTTATAGCAAAACATTTCAAGAGCACACAGACAGCATACAAATGCACACAGGCTACCCTAATTATCAAAAAAAGCTATCAAGACATACCTAAGCACGATTTCAGGTGATTAAGACATGAGCTTGAGACTGACAGCAGAAGAATAACTCAGTGGGCAGTAATTAAATAAATTACGTACTTTTGTTTGGTGCTTTTCTTTGAATAAAAGACAGTTACAGAGAAAAAAAACATCGCCCTTTGAATAATGGCAGGAAGCACAAACTGAAGGACAGTCTTCAAAAATAGGCAGTGAGACACAAGCAATTTCTGGCAACACAATGCCATCCATTCATTCATTCAAAAAATAAATATTTCAAATAAGTATGTATACCTATTAAGAGCCAACTGCTGGGCAAGGTGTCAGGGATACAATGATGAGTAAGACAGACACAGTCTGCTTTCACAGAGCCTAGTCTAATGAAGGATACTGATAAATAAATAGCATGATAAGTGGTTCAGGATGTTATATAAACACATAGCAGACATATCTACTCTATTTGGGAGAAGTGGAGTGATCAGGGAAGGCTTCTAGAGGAAGTGACATCCAGGCTGAACATGAAGAAATTAGGAGCTGAGGTGGGGAAGTGTTCATGGCACATACAGTGTTCAATAGCACACACCTTCACCAGCTGCCTATCCAAACAGAAGAGGCTGTTAAAATACCTGCCATCTCTCTGCCCACTTAGCCATGCAATCAATCAACCAACCAATCAATCTTTGTATGTGCCAAGGATTGTCCTCATTGCTGGGCACACACACAGTAGTGAACAAACTTGGAGTCCACAGGGAAAGTAATGAGCAAGTCAACTAGGAATTTCCACAGGAAAGAGTCTAAGAAAGATATGTGACTCCTATGGGCCAAAAAGGCCCCAGGGGCTCAGTCTCTCTTATCTACTACGTGCATAAAATGACATCAGATCTCTCAGCTAACCATTCCGTGCTAATGGAAACAATTAACCTTTTGAGTTCTATTTTTTTCATTTGGCTTCTATTTTTAAATGTAAAAAACGGCTTAATGAGTAATTTGCAACCAACATAAAAGGTTTGAGGGGGTGTACTGTTAGCAAAACTTGAATCAACTATGCTTACGTAGTGTTAATCTCAAGAGTTTAATGAAACTATAATAATTAAACAAAAATTACTTAACTAATGTTTTCATTAGGCCCTCAAGGAAAATGCATTACAAGGCATCTAACTTGAGTCATTTACAAAGCCACAAGCATTATATATCTATCATGTTCTATGAGAAAGAAAGATGAATGACAGTGTATAAATTCTTTTCTGCTGCTCTATAGAACACACTCAATGATTTTATGATGTATGAGACAACAGTATAATAGTGCACAGGGCAAAATAAGGGGGAGTAGGATGAGCTTTGATTTCCAAAACAGAGTAACATGTGCGTGCTTAGTCAAACACTCCCCACAAAAAAGCAATGAGAAATCTAATCCAGCATCTGTAAATGCCTAGGTGCGTGGTGCCTCCTACAATATGACAGGCAACTTGTTGTCTAAAAAAGAAGCTGGAGAGTTTCCAAAGTGATTACAGAGCAAAGACAGACCTGGCAATGTGCTGACTCCTAGTTTACAAAACCAGCCTTCCTGAAGCCAACAAACAGGGAGGAACTGTGTAGCGATTTAGCCAAAGAACCCTCCTTTGAACCTCATAACAAACCTACAGTGAAATGAGAAGGGCACATGAAAAAGACAGCAGGGGTCTTCCAGATAGACATGAGGGATTGACCCTCTATCCTCTAGAATCCTCACCGAAATGAAGGTACAGGAATAAAAACAGAAGAAGCCCCAAGGCAGAGAGGATTGGAGGGCAGATTAGACAAAGGTGCACACTTTTCAAAGACAGAAGGTGGATGGCAAGGGGTAATTGTCTTAGGTTTCCTCTTTCTCCACTCTGCTAACTGTTTTTCCATTCTGCCTGCAGGGAGGGAAGCCAACAAGAAGCAAGCCAATTCATACCAGAGAACCCTTAAAAGGCTTACGAACTGAAGGCATCAGATATATTTGGTGGCAAGGTTGTGAGGAGCTAAACACAGGAGGACTGGTTGAAAGTTTGTAGAAGGAGTAACAAGACTTCCCAGATCCCTGTCTCGTGCGGTGAGCTAAAGATCTACAGTCAAAGTCTGGAGAGAATAAACGAGCAAGTCTCTAGTTTTGAAGACATCACACACAGCTAAGTGAAGCACTTACTGAAAATAATGGGATTAAATAAAACCGCATGATGAAGAGTGAGACCTTTGCCAGCCGCCTTCCGTGTCTAAGCTTCCCATTTTGGATGAGGCAGAAGATTAGAAGGTCCCTTTTCAGGGAAACTGACAACCTCAAGAGGAAACACCTACAGACATACTAATATCTGAGGGTATCCAATGAAACAGTAAGGTCTAATGTGCCAAGTGTCTCCCACACACGCATGCATGTACACACACACACACAGGTTCTAAGAGGCTTTTTGATAACTGACATGTAACTATAAATATGAAGTCAAGGATCACCAGATATTCTAACATAAAAGACAGAGACCAAAACAAACAACTATAAAGAACTCAGAGGAAATGGCCACAAGGGAAAGAGGAGGGAAAAAATGCAAAAAAAAACCCTATAACATCCTCAGAAATAAATAAATATACTGGATCTCTGAAACAAAAACAGAATGCTATTACAGATGAATATTCAGAAAATACCAAAGAGCTTTTGAAAATTCAAAATGTAACAGAAATAAAAATTTCAGAAGGGGCTGGAACATTAAAATGAGCAAATCTACCCAGAAAGTATAACCAAAAGACAAAGATAATACATAGAAGAAAGAAGATTAAAAAATTTGAGGATCAATTCAGAAGGTGCAACACATGACTAACAGGCATTCCAAACAGGTATGGAGATAGAAAAACAGAAAAAATGAAGAGAAGGAAACTATCTGAGGAAGAATTCAATCCAATTTTCCAGAAAAAAGGACATGAGTTTCAATGTAGACAAGGGCCATTATCTCCTCTGTACAATGAATGAACAAAGACCCACAGCAAAGCACATCCCTTTGAAGTTTCTGGACACAGGCGACAAAGAGTAGATCTCAAAAGCTTACAGAGAAAGCACGTCACTAGAAAGGATAAGGGGTTCAGCTGGCACAGGCCCTCTCAATACCAACACTGGAAGCTAGAAGACAGTGGAGTAATTCCTTAAAACTTCTGAGGGAGTGTGGGTCCCAATCTATGAATCTATATCTAGCCAAAATGTCAGTCAAGTACGTGGGTAGAATAAAGATGTTTTCAGAGAAGCAGGTCTCAAAAACCTTTGTAATTTATAATAAGGAACATAGATTTAACCTTCATCCACTGTTTCTGGCACATAGTTCCTAAAACTCTTGGAATTTTCTGAGTGGTAAGAGCAGCAAAGGTATCTTTTGTTATGTTAATGAGAGCACCTAAGGATGGGGGCCAATTGCCTGAGAATAAATCATGTGATTAGAGGCTTGGAATTTTCAGTCCCATCCCCTTGACCTCTGGGGAGGGGAGGGGGGCCTGGAGGTTGAATCAATCACCATTGGCCAATGATTTAATCAATCACACCTATGTGGGGGTGCCTACACAAAAACCCAAAAGGGTTCAGAGAGCTTCCAGGTTGGAGATTTCCAGGACAGTGGTGAGCTTGGAGAGGGCATGGAAGCGCCCTTTCCCCATACCTTGTCCTATGCATCTCTTCCACCTGGCTGTTCCTGAGTTATATCCTTTTATAATAAACTAGTAATCTAATAAGTAAAATGTGTCTCTGAGTTCTGTGAATTGCTTTAGCAAATTAATTCACCCAAGCAGGGGTGGGGGGGGGAGGCGGCTGACATTGGATCCTCCAATCTATAGCCAGTCACTCAGAAGCACAGGTGATAACCTGGCATAGGGGCGGGGGGGGGGGGGGGGGGGGGGGGGGGCGTGCGCGGGGAGGGGGGCGCAGGGGAGAGCAGCAGTGTCAGTCTTGCAGGACTGAGCCCTTAACCTATGCATCTGACAATCTGACACTATCTTCAGGTACGTAGTGTCAAAATTGAGTTGAATTGTAGGACACCCAGCTGGTGTCTGAGAACTGCTTGTTGGTATGTGGGAACTCCCACCCTGCACCCTCCTCCACACAGAAATTGAGTCTATAACCCCTTCAAATTTACATTCCATTCACGTTCTTTTAGGAAGCATCTAGAAGATGTATTCCAAAATAAAAGAGAGGAAACTAAGCAAGTAAAGACAGAGTCCAGTAGAGTGGCAAAGGAAGTCCCTGGATGACCACTGTGGACATAGTCTAGATAAGGCAACTGGTGCCAACCAGAGTAGGATGGCCAGGGCTCAAGGAAGGAGGCCCTACTAGAAAACACTGGAACTGAGAGTCTAGCTGATGCACACAGCTATACTGAGAAGAGCTGTACAGTGCTCTCAGAGGATTAACAGATGAACTAGTGGCCAATACAGAGGAAAGCAAGCAAGTGAAAAATAAGGCAACTATTAATTTCAGGGGTTTAAAAAAAGCACAGAAGAAATGCAATTGTAGCATAATATGTGCCTCAGCTGTGAATAACATGTACACATTCATACTAATACAAACACTACAAACAGCTAGAAGACCTGAATGTGGTTACTTCTGTGGAATAAGAGTCTGGCTGGGAAAGGAAGAGGCAGGGGATTGCTATTTTTAGTTAGAAACCATATAAATATGTTTGAATTTTTTAAATACAAATTACTTTGTTAATTAAAACTATTTTTAAAAATTAAAAGCAAAAGACTTGAAACAAAAAGCCCAAGTGCCCTCTACTACAACAAAGAAGCAGTTGCCCTGCCCTATTCCACATACAAGAAGATCTTAAAGAATATCAGAAATCCTCAAGTAGACAATCAGTGAAATCAGTATTCTAAACACTTTCATCCAAACTAAAATCAGATCTCTACATTTCTGGCTTTGTTTTTAACCTTAGCTATTCTACTACCTAAAAAATTATATCTTCCTAATACCTTCTCCTTGACCAACTAATGCACATGGAGAAAACAGCCCAGAATCAAGAAACAAGAGCCAATGGCAGTCGGACTCCAGTGAACCAACAACTCAAGAGGACCACTCTGGATGCGAAAGGAGCCGACCTAAGGGCAACCACTGAGAAAGCACAGGGGGGCCGAGGGATCAAAAGGTTGCACATCATAAGCTTCTAGCAATTCTGACTTCAAGACTCCCATGGAAATTCAGTATAAAAATTTCAGAGGTGTAAGTCATACAAATATGACAACTCTACCAACTCAACAATCTTTTATTTTCTTCCTAATTTCAGGCATTCTTCTCACAAACCAGAAGTCCCTTCTTTTCTCCCTCAAGCATTCATTCTATCTGATTCAAGAAAACCTTGCAATTTAAATCTTTACGACAACCAATTTGGTCAGCATTTCAAGAGAAAGCAGTTATGCTACATAATGATGCACTTAGCGGGATGCAGGCAGGGCCTAGCTACAGAATTTGCAGGGCCCAGCTACAGAATTTGCAGGGCCCAGTGCAAAATGAAAATGCAGTGCTTCCTGGTCACAAATTAGTAAGAATCTCAAGACAGCAAAGCAAAGCGTTAAATCAAGCACAGGGCCCTTCTCAACAGAGGGCCCTGCACCACTGCACGAGCCGCATGCCCACGAAGCTGGCTCTGGATGCAGGAGTCAGAGCAATGAAGACTTTCTTTAAGGTTTTTGAGTTACAAGTTGGACAGGATAGGATGAAGTGATTTACTGTTAATTCATGATTAATTCATGATGGCTATCGGATAAAATTCCTAGTAGAAATAAATTCTCTAACGTATTTGCTACAGACTCTGAGAGAGAAATGTAAACATTCTGACACATTCAAGGAACTTGTTTAGAATAGAGTTCTTTGTATTGAAGCTGAGATTCAGGGCTTCACCGAATTTATTTCAGCTTAAAACAAAATTTTTTAACAGGTTGGTCTGAGTCATATCCAATTTGTCCTGAGTCTTTAAAAACACAATAACAAAAGGTCACTTTTAAGGACAGGCTGACTGATTTCAATAATCTGCATATAATTATGCCACCTTTCAGCTAAATATAACTGCAAATGTGAGGTACAAATTACTAAATAGCGATCTCTAGCAGTACATATGTTTATGGGGATACTTGAATAGTATGTCTCTTAGCAACCACTGACTGCTTTTCAGATTTGCAGAGTGGTTGAAAGCAGTCTCTAGAAATACACTGCTAAACTCTTGCCACAATCATGCACCCAATGAAATAATTCAAGGTTTGGCAATTCATTTTAGTCTGGGCAAGGCAGGGTAGATCATAAAGAAATCGTTTTCTCAACGCTCCTAATACAGATGAACATTATCTCTACTGGGAAAAGACAAAGATGTTCCATAAGCCTGGGCAAGCCTATACACTCAAAGCTATAGAAGGCAGTTAACAAGTTACCTGAGTCTGAAATCAACTACACTACCATAGACAGAACTGCACTATGTAATCAACTGACTATCTTTGATAAATCTCTGACAGCTTTCTTGTATAAAGACTTAGACTAAGTACACAAGAAATGCTAAAAGTTATGTAAATCTAGATTTAATAAAAATTACAACGCGATTTAAACAAGCCAGGCAGACTATTCTTAAATATAAAAGAGCAAATCCTTCACAGGTACAAATCACAGACTGTTTTGTCTGGTCCATACAAAACTCTGAATTTCCAGCTTCTCTTGAAAAAGCAGATCTAGCAACACTGGGCCCACATACCTACTGGCCAACAGTTAACAGGAGCAGAGGCAGCAGGATCCCAGCTCTCTGGGTCACCGCTGTTCCCATCGCTCCTTTTTGTCACACCCAGACTACTTCATTATGTACCACTTGTCTGGCCTCTGTAAAGATGTGAACGAGCCTGGTTCTCACATAACAAAAAGTACATGCTCCTGGCACTAATGAACTTTCACTTCTAACACTGACTGGAAGAAAGCAGCTGGTGAAGGGGAACTGATGAGAATTCAAGGACATGAGGGACTACATTTAACATTTGAAAACAATCCCAACATAACAAAAGAAAAAATAAACAAGTGGGACTTCATCAGACTAAAGAGCTTCTGGAAGGCAAATGAAACCAAGATCAAAATGAAACAACAACCCAACAACTGGGAGAAAATATTTGCAAACCATATATCCAATAAGGGGTTAATTTCCATAATATATAAAGAGCTCACACAAATGAACCACAAAAAACCAAACAACTCAATCAAAAAGTGGGCAGAAGATATGAACAGACATTTTGCCAAAGAAGATATACAGATGGCCAACAGGCACATGAAAAGATGCTCAACATCACTAATCATCAGGGAAATGCAAATCAAAACTACACTTAGATACCACCTTACACCTGTTAGAATGGCTATAACCACCAAGACAAAAACCAACAAATGTCGGAGAGGTTGTGGACAAAAGGGAACCCTCATCCATTACTGGTGGGAATGCAAACTGCTGCAGCCACTATGGAAAACAGTATGGAGATTTCTCAAAAAATTAAAAATAGAACTACCATATGACCCAGCTCTCTCACTACTGGGTATTTACTCAAAGAACTTCAAATCAACAATTCAAAGAGACTTATGCACCCCTATGATCATTGCAGCATTATTCACAATAGCCAAGACGTGGAAGCAACCCAAGTGCCTATCAACAGATGATTGGATAAAGAAGATGTGGTATATATATACAACGGAATACTACTCAGCCATAAAAAAGACAAAATAGTCCCTTTTCAACAACATGAGTGAACCCTGAGGGCATCATGTTAAGTGAAATAAGCCAGACAGAGAAAGACAAACACCACATGATTTCACTTATATGTGGAATATAAACAAACTTACGGACAAAGAGAATAACTTAGTGGTTACTGGGGGAAAGGGGATGGAGGGTGGGCACAAGGGGTCAAAGGGCGTACTTTTATGGTGTATGACAAACAATAATGTACAACTGAAATCTCACTATGTTATAAGCTTTTATGACCACAATAAAAAGAAATTAATGAGAAAAAATTTTTTTAAAAATCCCAACAGCCAGAGGGGCTGGCCCCGTGGCCGAGCGGTTAAGTTTGCGCGCTCCGCTGCAGGCGGCCCAGTGTTTCGTTGGTTCGAATCCTGGGCGCGGACATGGCACTGCTCATCAAACCACGCTGAGGCAGCGTCCCACATGCCACAACTAGAAGGACCCACAACGAAGAATATACAACTATGTACCGGGGGGCTTTGGGGAGAAAGAGGAAAAAAATAAAATCTTTAAAAAAAAAAAAAAAAAAAAATCCCAACAGCCAGAGAAGAACCATATAAGTGGAGTCCAAAAGGTTATTTTTAGAATGCAAAAAGTCAAAATTTCAAAAACTTCATAACATGCTAGGTAAGACATGACAGACTAACACCATAAGACTTCACAGACTGAGCCTATTCTAGAAAATATAGCAAAAGAAGGTTCTCAAAACAAGATATGATTCTAATAAAAACAATAGTGACAGGAGCAGCATAACATTTACTGAACACTTACTCTCTGTGTCAGGAATTGTTCTAAGTGTTTGTATATGTGTTCACTTCGTAAATCTCCATAACCACTTTACAATGGCATTACTATTATATTATGGATGTTTGCATCTACTTTCCAGATGAGGAAACTGAGGCACAGAGGGTTATATAACTTTCCCAAGGTCACACACTAAAAACCGGCAGAGCCTGAATTCACACCAGTCAGGACACTTAACCTCTAATCTATACCACTTCCTGATGAGGAAGAAAAACGAGAGGCACTGAAAAGGGCTCTTGAAGGAGCACAGGAAGCTTTCCATCAAGCTTCAGGTTTTAAAGGGACATCATCATACAAACGATGAAAGGAAGGAAACACAGCACATGTTGAGTCTAACAGAATGGCACAGTCTTACAAAAACAGTCTTCGGAAGGCTAATGCGCAGGATCAGCTGAGGTTCATTAAAAACTCAAGGCAACAAAACGAGAATGTACTTGTAACTGAAATATTTTTTACTATTCTTATTGATTCTAACATACACGTTCACTTTTTAACGCAAAAAATAGAGAAAGATAAAATTAGAACGTGACTATCATCACAACACATAATCACCTCCACCAGACAATTAACAACAATTTGCAGTATCTCCTTCCAAAATTTTTAGTGTATACACAAACACTCCTTTTCCCTAAAATAACAGACTCAGGTTCAAAAAATCATACTGTTCTATGATGCTCATGTTTCACTTACAAACAGATCACGTGTAGCTCTATCTCATTCTCTTCACCAACTGATGAATATCCCATTACATGCATGTCCACAGTTTATTCAACCAATCCCCTACTGAGGGACTTCTAAACTGTTTCCAATTTTCTGATAATTATTGACAATAATGCATTCAATATCCTTGTACATTTATCTTTATAGACATATCTGACTAGTTCTCTTGGAATTGCTTAGTCAAAATTTAGGTAGAATACTATCAGATTTCCTCTTCAGAGGCTTGTAACAATTATATATATATATACGCACCTACCTATTTATTGGTAGATTTTTTACGGGTTTCTTGGCACAGTAGGAGAGTTTTTTCCACCCAAGCCTCTATTATGTTCTAGTCTCCTATACACAGTGTTTTAAAGTAACTATATAATACGTTTTAATATCTAATAGGTAAAGTATCATATCATTAGTTTTATTTTTCAAAAATTTCTATTTTATGAACTCTGAAATTTTCAAGTAAACTACTGAAATTTTAATTAGAATTACATTAAATATATGAATTAAATTGGAGATTCTATGGATATCTTTATGACGGCAAGTCTTCCCATCTAGGAATGTGTTACATTTCTAAATTTATTCAAGCATTCCTTTGCCAAATTTTATGTTTCATATAAATTTTTAAATTGTTTCAAAAGGTGGAGATTTTAAAATTAATATTGGAATCAAGAAAAATAAGACACCCTACTAATGTCGGCAGAGAATATAACATGAGGAGGGTATGAAAAGAGGAATTAATATTTAATGAGCAACTACTATGCCCCATGCATGATACCAGCAGAAATTTTTATGTCATATCACAATAAGCCTAATTGTTGTAAGAGAGGTGACTGTTATTGCCATTTTACAGAAGAAAACACTGCAGCTCAGAACAGCCAATAACCAGTCCACGTTTTCCGTACCTGGTTAAGACTGAAGGTAGGGAGCCTGCCTTTGTATCCATAGTGCCAACTCAATTAAGCAGATTTAACAGTTGTTACTTTTGGGGTATATCCTATTTTACTCAACAGTATTTCATTTATCTTGTTATCCTCATGTCATGAATGAGGAAACTTGAGCTTGGGCAGCAAGTGTGTTAACTTGCTGAAAACCATATTGCAAGTAGGGAGAAAAGCCAGGGTTTGAATGCAGTTTCTTCTTACCCCGCAGCTCATATTCTCAGCTCCTACAATACTTAGAGTACATAGGGGAATCAAGATTCAAATCTAGAGCTTTCTAACTCTTTCCACCATATCATGTTAAAATAGCTCCATTCTTATTTTGCCTGTCTTTACTGACAGGGGAATGAGAGTCAGAATAGGCTGTAAAGAATGCAGCTACTGGGGATGGTCCCAGCGCCGAGTGGTTAAGTTTGTGCGCCCTGCTTCAGCGGCCCAGGGTTTCACCGGTTCAGAACCCAGGTGCAGACATGGCACCACTCATCAGGCCACACTGAGGCGGCGTTCCACATGCCACAACTAGAAGGACCCACAACTAAAAGTATACAACTATGTACCAGGGGGCTTTGGGGAGAAGAAGGAAAAAAAAGAATGCAGCTATAGAAAATAAGTTTAAATCTTATGGCTAGAACAAATTATGTCTAACTGAATAAAAATGTTTTGTTAAGATCACAAAAACCCTTTCTGAGATCTTTGAGAATCCACAGAGAATAAGAAATCTGCTCAAAGAAAAGGAATGAGGTAAATGTCATCCTGACTTGCAAAAGGGAAAAGTATGAGGGTTCTCATGTCACAGGAGAACCAGACTTAGGTACAAAACACACCAGCACCAGGTGGCACCATGGGAGCCTGTGGGGTAGAGAAACAAGTAGGGCAAAAGAGCAGGTGTGAAAAATGAATGAGCTGACTACACAGGACAGAAAAGTGAAGGACCTGCCCCCTCAGGACACTTAAGGCATGGCAGCAGGAGGAGGAGGGTGGGGTGGGACCGGGGATAACAGGGTGGAATCTCAGCAATAATGCCTCAAGCTCCAAAAGGTCCAAGCAGGTCTCAAGTCAGGACCAAACCTCCCAGGAAGGGAGCTCAGGAGAAGGAGACAGGAGATGGGCGCCCCACTCTTAGAAGGTGCTGGGATCCCAGTTAAATCATCAGCCGACTAAAGGATAGGAAAAGGGACAGGAGGCCAACTTTATAGGTTACCAGCCTGAATAAACAGGTATTCTGGAAAATGGCAGCTAACTGGTACCCAGGGCTCATCCCCAACATGACAGTTAATGCACTGGTTAGCCATATGATTACATTCAAGCACTACTCAGCGCTCAATGGTGCTGTTGATTCTGCCAATACCTGGCCTGTCCCTTTCACGACTGACTCAGCAACTAGGGTGAGACCTGGTCTTAAAGTCGAGTTCATTAATAGACCAGCAGAAGAAAGGTAAAGAAGGCAACAGTTGTAAAAATGAGGCAGGGGCTAAAAATATACAGTAAGTGGACTTCACAATTCATACTTTACTTCTTAGCTCCTACAAAACTTGGGACAATCAATCCCATGGTTTGTAACCACTCAGAGAAACACTACCAATAAATAGCAGTAGCCCCCAGAAGCACTACTGCCCCGTGGCAGACAAATGGCATTCCTTTTTATGATAAAGTTCCAAGGCCCGTAGATGAGGGGATGCTGTAAACATGAAGTCCTAGCTTTCACCATAGCATCTGACAGAGTCTCTACACCCTCTTTATGAACAAAATCTAAACGTGCGAGAAGGATGATAACATTCTAAAGTAAATTTCTAACTGGCTCAAGGATGAAATTCAAAAACTGCATGTTGGCCCCGCGGCTGAGTGGTTAAGTTCACGTACTCTGCTTCGGTGGCCCAAGGTTTGGCTGGTTCAGATCCCGGGCGCGGACACGGCACCGCTCGTCAGGCCATGTTGAGGCAGCATCCCAGATGCCACAACTAGAAGGATACACAACTGAAATATACGACTATGTACTGGGGGGATTTGGGGAGAAAAAGCAAAAAAAAAGAAGACGACTGGTAACAGTTGTTAGCTCAGGTGCCAATCTTTAAAAAAAAACTGATTAATGAATCTGTGTTTAAATAAAGGAAAGTTGCTAAAAGCATGCCACAGGCCTCTATCTTCAGTCCTGGCTATTTTAACAATTTTAATCAATGTCATACATGAGTAATAGTTAGGCCAACATTTAAGAACGTCACAGATGTGATAAAGATGGAAGACACAGTGAATAAGGTAACTGACAGAATCAAGACCCAGAAAGACTTCAAAAGGCTGGGTAGAAATGATATTCCATAGGACTATAGGTTAAATCCTAAGTAAAAAAGCAAACTGCATATAGAACAAGAACAAGGGAAAATATGGCTTTACGACGACATATATAAAGCTAAATTAAAAGTCAGTTAAGACCACAAGCTTAACATAAGTTAGCAGTGTCATGGAACAGAAAGAAGAGCTCATGAAACTTCCCCTTTAAGAAATCCAGCCTCCAGACAAGGGAAGAGAGAATTCAACTGTACACTGCGCTGGCCGGCCCCGGCTCAGGGCACTGTGTTCATAGATGGCTTCCTTGAAGACAAACGGACACACGTTGAAGACTTCAAAAGCTGACAAATGAGCCAGGGTTGACAGAACCAAGGACTCAGTCTAGAGCAGAGAACGCATATTGACAGCTGGTAGGCTAGGTGCAGAAGGCAGATGGGTTTAGTGCATCCAGAACAGGATTTTAGATCTATCAGAAAATTTCACATAAAAATCTGGATTTCTGTTTTTCTTGGGGGAAAAACAGTCTGGGAATAACTGGAGGAAGAGGGGCAGCCAGAGCTCCTTCAGCAGCAGCTCGTCTCCCTCCTATTGTCTGACCCCCAGACGTTCTATAAATGAGCCTACAAGCACCTGAATCGCAACCACTATGCTAGAGAAAAAGAACCAAGAGGTAAACACAAAAGCTGTCTCATAAAACCTGAAAGGTTATGTCTGGACTAGTGATTTACTAAGGGGCTATTCTGGGGAAATAAGGCCAAAGGGTACAAGGTATAAGGAGGGTCAACATAAAAACGACCTTCCTAACAAAAATGAAACAATCTGCCTGTGTATACGGCCCTTCCTCACTGAAAAAGGGCAAGCAGAGGTCACCCCTTATCAGAGTCGCAAAGGAGACTGATTCACTAGGTAAAGAACTAGAACAGAGAACCCAAAATGTCCCTTCCAAGTCTGGGTTTCTCGGATGTTTTAATCTTATGAGCTTTATTATCAAGAGTACCCATCTACCATGGAGAGCACACTGAGCTGGGCCCTGCATGCTTTTCACGTAAGAAAAGCACTGGCTTCATAGCAAGATCGTAGGATTTACTGTTTCCATGTCAACTAAACACTGGCTTTACTACTGAATCATTATCTGATCCTCTTGGGCAATTTAATTTACCGTAAATATAAGAGAACCTTGTTATTTCATTAGTGTTAAGAAGCGACGGCTACTCCTGCCTTGAAATCATTCCAAGCTATAGTGAGGGGATCACAAGGAGGCATCATGGCATAATGGACAGAAAACCAGAATAGGAAATGTGCTTGGGAAAACTGGATAATCTTTCTAGACTTCTGTTTATTCATCCATAAAATGGGCATAACACTGAGCCATGTCTATTCTAGATTGTTGTACAAATCAAATTAAATATTATATGTAAAGATGCTCTGACAACTATACGGTGCTACATAAATGCAAGGACTTTCCAATAGAAAACACAGACCTGTTACGTCTTGCTTTGGTTTTGTCTGAAAAGCATTTTGCCTCCTTAGTATAAGGATCCGGATCAATCTACCTATTTACTCAGTGATCCATGTAGCCACCTCTCTATCCATACCTCCAACCTCACTTCTCCAAAGCCTCTCAATCTAACACATCCAGAATTCTAAATTGATTAATTTAATTAAGGACGGGGAATGGCGTCATCATGAAGGTCAACCTTTATTCAGGTAAGGCAGAGGAGATCAGTTTCCTGCCCAAATATTGTTTTAAGTTTGAAGTTCTGCTTATTGGCTCACTAGGAAATAGATTCTTATTCTTCTCTACATGAGATGTGCCATTAATCACCTACAAAGGAGCTACAACAGTCCAGACACCAGTTGGCTCAAGTACCCATTTTTATAGATGAATGTTAACAACAAGAGCAAGGAGATGTTACCTATCCATTCAGTGCCATAAAAGCACCCAGGTTGCAGATAAAAAGAAAGATGTGGTATATAGTTTTAAACGTAAAACGACACATCAAGAAAAATACATACCCTGAGTAGTTTCATACAGATAGGTGAGAGTTAATCCCTTTGGGAGAACTCTAAAGGGTTAAGCTGTGCTAATTCCTAGCTGTGAAAGCTCACCAGGACTGCCTGTGACTATCTGGTAAAGGTTACTTATGCTCTAGACCACACTTACTCGATTTTAACAGATCTAGGCAACAGTTCCTTAAGAATCCTTATGGAAATAGAAGTTTTCAAGTTACATAAAGATTCACACAAACTAAGGTTATGTAAATGAAATTCCTTTATAATGAAATTTTAGGAGAGAAAACTGCAGGGATTTAGGCATTAGCATTCCTCACTGTTTAAAATGGAATTAATTTCCAGCACAATAAATTAGAGAGGTGCCTATTACTATTAATGGGCAATAATGGAAACTGACTTATGTATAAACATTTATTTACAAGGTGATACAACTGTCATTGCAAGATTTTTCAACAAACATCAAGAGAAAATGAGATAAAGTGTTATCAACTGAGTAACAAATACACACACAATCAGAAGAATTTGCTTACCTGTAAGACAAATTTCTGATCTATGTATTTTTTGGCAATGCTGGGTTGGAATTCTTGGCTTTCCAAAAATCGTATGAAAAATTCATATACAAGCTGCAACAAACAGATTATAGTTAATTTTAAAGTACAGTTCACTGAGAATAGTATCCAAAACCATAAAAAGCCTGTAACACTAAAACTGACAGGGCTTACAAAGTTGGGTTTTGATATCAATTGACTGACTATACTACCCTTTCCTGTGGCTCACAGCTGTATGTTTTTTAAACTTTTTAAATTAAAAATCTGAAAATACAGCTACAAAGCATATAAAAATCCCCCATAATCTCACCATTCAGAGATAACTACTGTTAACATTTTAATGTATAAACCTCCTGATTTCTCTCCATACTTCTACAGCATATCAATGTACTATATTTTTATATAGTTTTCAAACTACTTTTACCATATAAACAATATATTGTGAGCAATTATGTTAACATCTAAGCCATCATTCTTAGTAGCTACAAGTAGTCCATAATACATAATTTATAATGAATAATTATTTATTCATAACTAATTTAACCAATCTCCTATACTTAGACATTTAAGCAGTTTCTGAATTACTTCTCTCTCAAATGATGCCACAATGTACCTCATATAACATACATCAGTGGGCACGTCCTCAATTATTTCATGAGGAAATATTTCTGGAAGTGGAATTGTTAAATCAAAAGATATCTAAACATTTCAGGATTTTCCACACTTAGGGCCAAATCTGCTTTCAGAAAGTTTATGGCAATTTACATTCCTCTAAGCAATATGCGATGGTGGAGGAGAATATCCTCATCTGCAGAGCAACCTCAAGTAACTGTGCTGATAAGCAGTGGGGGATCATGTTTATGTTCTTTGCAAAATAAACCTGTGTTAAAGTATACATTAGATCCCAGAGTAGTCTACCACAATGTACCAAAACCAGAACTTTTAAGAGACAGACACTGGCCTGGAAGCCTAGCTCTGTCCCTTACTAACTGTGTAACTCCAGGCAAGTTAATTTCTCTAAAGGTCTGTTTCTTCAAGTGTCTAATGGGGATGGTAATCCCTAAGATTAAATGTGATAATACATACATAAACCCCTCTATACAGCGACTAACACCTACCACCACTGCCACTACTTAACACTGCATTCTCAAGCTTTTTAGTCTCACGCCTCTACACTTAAAAATTATTGAATACTCCGAAAAGCTTTTGTTTATATGAGACACATATAATTAGAAATAAAAACTGAGAAAATTTAAATATGTACTTATTTCATTTTTAAACAATAGAATACATGTTAAAAATATTTTTGTGAAAAATAATTTCCGAAACAATTATTGAGAAGAGCATTGTTTTTTATTTTTGTAAATCTCTTTAGTGACATATGAGAAGACAGACTTTTATCCGCTTCTGTACTCCAGCTGCTGCACTATATTGTCTTGGTTGACGTACACAAAGAAAACTAAGCCTCACATAGATCTAGTAGTATGAAAAATGGAGAGTATTTTCATAGGCTTTTTACTTAATTGTGGATATTCTTCTTTGATACTACACCAAAACTCAGAGTCATTTCTTAAAAATGCAACGTGGGATCTGAAACCATATCAACGAACGTGTCATACTCTGTCACACTGAATCCAGTCACCTGTCCCGCACTTTGAATGGATTTTTACCCAGGTGGTTTACCAACATCATTCACTGGACAGCCAGAAAATATTGGTTCACTGAGTTACGCAGATTTTTCAAATATGGACACGTTTCATTATACAACATCAAAAAAAGTCACATTCCTTAATATCTCCAATTTTACCAAAAAACTCTTTAATCTTTGGGAAGCTATAAAGCTTACGATGACAGATACAAGACAGTTACATGTTTTCCAAAATTCTAAGTTTTGCTTGAATGCTGTAATTTTATCAGTGGTAACAACTATTTTCTTCGTTTGTTTTAGAGAAAACATCTACCAAATACCCAGGTGGGAACAACCATAGTTTGTCAGGCATTCCTTCAAGTAAAAACGGCATTTCACGAAAAGACAGCTAGTTTGGCTCAGAGCTCAAAGAGTCACACCAGGGCTCCAGCACAAGACAAGCCTTCCACTTCAGGAAGCAGCAGACGCGCTTTATGCCTACTTCCCATAGCGTCATGAAGAATACTTTTTAAAATGTGTACCCTAAGGTCAAGATTTAATAAAACTGATAATTTTTGCTGCTTCTTCAAGAACATTCTTAATTGAAATTGGCTTTTTTTGTAAATTGTAAGTGCATGACAGTGAAGAATACAACTACTAGGCAGGTTTGGCACAACTGCCTTGATTTGTGCTAACACAACAGCAGTTTCAACCACCATTGCTGTTACAACTATTAGTGCAAATTTCAGCACAACGAAAAGAGCTCAAGTTAGTATTATTGTAAAACCAGATTTGACCTTGCAGGCCACTGAAAATCAGGTCTCAGGAACTCCCTAAGGGTCTACAGATAGCACTCACCTAACGCATCTTCAGATGCTAACTTAACACTTAAATAGGTGTTCACAGTAGGATTTTACATCTTTATAAAACTATGTTTTTCTCTTTGAAACTCTCTGAAATCAGAAAAACTTCTTTCCCAAGGATCTGAACATTGTCAAGCTGTACTTCCAGTCATAATGCCTGCATCCCAACACCTCCTAGAAGAATTGTTCTTTTTTCAATACACTAATCTTTCAACTCTTAGTTTTACAAATAGAATGTCAGCCTTATTCAAATAATCCATAAAAGGGGATTTCATCTCTCTTTTGATTCCCACAAAGTGGAGAGATTCTCATCTTTCAGGCCTGACTTGTGGGCTGGCAGGTTTTCCAGTGGAATTGGCAAACTGCTCTCTCTCCTCTGATCCCTTGAAAGCAGTTATGGTTTAAAACAGTTTGGTGGAAACACTTCAGACACATTTATTAATAAGCATAAATATTCTCTACACTTCAGAGACAGATTTTACCTCAGAATCAAAAATCTCCCTGGAGTTTCTAAAAGGAAAGACTGAGGACTGGGGAGGATAAATCACTTTCCAAGGTCACAGAAGTGAATTCTCCATGGAACACGAGTAAAAAGACCTTAGCATTCCTGTTTTCAGTCTCAAGCGTAAAGTATTACAGACAATCCCTTAATTGTAAATGGAAGTCCTGCAAGTTGTATTCTGCTGGACAGACAGACCCAATTTCAGAAAACACACAAAGAATAACCATGGTAATTATGGGATACCAGTTTAAAAGATACCAATACAGGTAATAGAAGAGACAAAGTAACACACATACAGTAGACCCTTTGACATATTTGAACTAAAAATTTGTGGATTTAATACTTCTTCTATTTTTAAATATCCCCAAAGAGCCATGATTTGTTATAATGAGTAATTTTGTATGGGCCACAAATTTAAATCAAAGAAGAGGTGTGCAGGAGTACTCAATTAGCTAGGGAACACACCTAGCCAACCACTATTGTCAGATATTTGGTAAAACCCCTGTGCTTCCTTGTAAAATGTGGTCCAGAAGAGGAGGGGCATGGCTAATGCTGGAGTGAAGAAAAAGTGAAAAGGTCTAAGAAAGTGCTATGTTTCGGTCAGAAAAACAGACTGTTGCATCAATTAAAAAGGGAAGTGTTGGGGCTGGCCCCGTGGCTTTGGTGGCCCAGGATTTAGCTGGTTCGGATCCTGGGTGCAGACATGGCACCACTCACCAGGCCATGCTGAGGCAGCATCCCACATGCCACAACTAGAAGGACCCACAACTAAAAACATACAGCTATGTATTGGGGGACTTTGGGGAGAAAAAGGAAAAATAAAATCTTTAAAAAAAAAAAAAAGGAAGTGTTGAATTGAGCGATGGGTCACTCTGACAAGAAAGACTTACCGTGAACTGAAAAGGAGATTTCTTAAACATTCAATGAGTGCTCTTGCCAATACTAAAACCACCTAGCAGTGAAAACGGAAAAGTGACTAACATGTGGAGTCAGAATACACAACGGAAAGACAGGATTCCTGAGACAAGTCAGTAGCCTATACAAAGACTTGCGTAAAGCAATAGAGGGTGAAGGCAACAGTGTGCCTACTGACTTGACCTTTACTAGGAAGGAAGACTGATTTGTGAATTTTAAGAGTAGGTTTCCTTTACCTGATCCAGCATCAGTCATATTTCCCCTTGAGCTAAAGAGAGGACAAGAGGCTTACAGGTTCGAACAGGATGTCTACACAGATGAAATCAGCCCATTTTGGAATACAGTTTGTGACTTTATATCCATAAGGGTAGAGGTCTCATCATCATTCCTGCCTGTTGCTCTGGTTTTAGAATTTCAGATGAACTAATGGTTAATGTTCCTGTAGTAATGACACAGTGTAAGCTAGAGATTTTTGGTGGCAGAATTTAGTTTAAGAGCTTTAGGGGCTGGCCCCATTTCTGAGTGGTTGGGTTCACACACTTCGCTTCAGAGGTCCAGGGTTTCACCGGTTCAGATCCTGGGCATAGACATGGAGGGACACATCAGGCCATGTTGAGGCGGCGTCCCATATGCCACAACTAGAAGAACCCACAACTAAAAATATACAGCTATGTACTGGGGGGATTTGGGGAGAAAAAGCAAAAACAAAAAAAAGGAGCTTTAGAAATTAATTTGGTCCTATATTTTATAGAGTCATTAAGCTTTGGAAGAATTAACCAAAATTCTGAGTTAAACTTTACTGTACTTTAGGAGAAATTCACATCTATGGGGATCACGATTTAGAGAACTCAAAAAGCTTTTGCAAATCGCAAGAGTGGTCTGCTGTCTCTTCTCCGGGGTGTAGAAAAGACAAGCTGAAGCTCTGAAGACATCTCTCTCCCTGTCTTTTCCACTGTAAGATGTGGAACTCTCCTGAGCAGATTATCTTTTTTTGTTTGTTTTGTTTTTCAAATTTCTTCTAGACTACATTGCACTTCTATGAACTGATGCCAAGCATTAAGAATAAGACATGACAAGAAGTCCACCCACTCAAAAGAGTAATTCTTTTTTTGGATTTTTGTCACAATCTGGGATATACCATGAAAAGCACAAATAGTTCTGCAAATTTCTTAGAGTGCAGATAGTATGTCTGGCACCTTAAAAAGTAAAATCAAGCATCTAAGATAGTAAATCAATTACAGTGTTTTAACTAATTTACTCAAACTTGGCTTTGGTAGTAGGAATACATATGTATAACACGCCTGGGTAAGAGTTGAGAACAGAGCCCCTGAAAGCTCTCTACATAACCAGGGGAAATAGCACACATGTACATCTGCAGCAACTTTGAGTTGCCAAAGCAGGACAGGGAAAGTTGCAAATTTATGTCAAAAATTCTAAAGTAGAGGAAAAAAAGAAACTCTTAGAATTATCTTGAGGCTTTATCTCCCCGCTGCACAGTTTTCTGCTCTTCAGAATGTCAGCTGGCAACCGCGAGCACACTTGTGCAAAGATGCAGTGGCTTCTGCCCCAGGGGGAAGAGGCACAAGGTTATATTCCTTCTCTTCCACCCCTTCCTTCCATGCTCACTGTCATCCAGCCTCTGAGAACATTCTGACTCAACGGAAAGACGGCCTTGAGGATCATTACATTCAAATTTCCTTGTTCTATTCTTATGAGAAACGATGACCTTGAAAGAAGGCAACCAGGAAAGGAGGATGGAAAATGACTGGTATGGATAAGTAAATGCAATACAGATGGGCCTGCTGCTGAGAAAGGAGATGCAGGGGTGGCCCTGATCTGTCCCGGCACATGAGTATGACTGGAAAACATGGCCTCTTGGCGCAAGAGAACAAAACTGGCCTTCACACAAGCTGTCTCAGCTGTTGCGCTTCCTCACAAAACTGTGAAACAGCTCTTGCAATTTGTTTTTGCCTTTCCAGACTAAAGAAACACATTTGTGGTTATCATGAAGACAGGCATTCAAAGTCCCCAGGGTACCTACTGCTGAAAAGGAGATGCGTACTCTGTGACCTAATCACATCTAACTAATATTAATGTGAAAATAGTTCTGCTCTTGTCTGAGGCTCCAGTAGGGAGGACCAAATAGAAGCTCTAATAAAAGAACAGGAAATGCTAGCTGGACCTGCAAGCCACGAGGGCCCCCACTAAAGCATTACACTGAAACTTATTATTTTATTCCTTTGGCATCCTAATTATCAAGAGTAAGAAACATAAAAAAGCATTCTCCAGCTTTCCATTAATGTACACTAATTTGATTTCTTGGTGAACATAGGCCCTTCAAGGAATTCCCATGCTAATCAGCTAATGAGTTAATGGAGCTTTCTTTTCTAACAAATGGTAGTTCAAAGTACCTGTAAGTGTGGCCACGATGCCTCGAGGGTAGGTTCATCTTCTTCTGGATCAAATTCATTGCTGTCACTAGGAGGGAGAGTTCTGAATATATTGCAAGATACCTAAAAATAAACAAGCAGCAGAGTTAGCTGGAAGCACCTCCTGGGCAGCCTTACACAAGGTCTTTGCAGGCAGTCAAAGGGAACCCAGGTGACAGATGACAGGAACATCACCAAACTGGAACGGGGACCTCTTTCTATAGGTTTTGTGACCAGGACCACCTCTAGGCAAAGCTGGGAAGTAGCAGAGCAGCACCTTCTACCCTCTGGAACAGTACTCCTTGATCTCATATGGCCATCCCCACCCCAGGGTCCTGGGCTTTCATACCTTCCATCAAAGGCCGCTCTTGGTTACTTACCAGTTAAGCATGCTTCTGATTAACCACTTTACACTAAGACACAAATAACTGCTAATGGGCTTCATGTAGTTCCCTTCTCAGGCCTATCCACAATTTGCAAATTTACAGTTGAACTAATAGTGAAATTTCAGGCATTCACAAAAAGCCAATCAGAAAAGATATTTCAGAACCTAATATCCTTAAAATCATGTCTAAATATGATTAAAATCATATCTAAATGTCAATATAGTAACAACACCCTGGGTAAAATCTCTCTGTGAGGCAAACCTCTCTGAACTAGGTATTCCTTTGCCACAGGCAATTTCCAAATTAAATGCTGGTTGTTCAAAGAATGGCCATGAGGTGATAACCGTTGAAACTGGGTGATGAAGAGATGAGGATTCATTACACTATTCAACTATTTCTGCAAGTATTCCAAGATTTCTATAGTAAAATGCTCATTTTTAAAATGCTGTTGCTACTATTCTCAGAGTTCCTTTTCAATTTCTATTCTGTTTCTTGTCCTGCTTACTCATCTATCCTCTCCTAACGACCCAAACATATCCTCAGATCTGAAGAATAAAAGGGGAGTGGGCGGGGGCAGGGGGTGGATATGTGTAGAAGGCAAGAAGGGAAAGGAAAGGAGATACTGCACCAGAAGCCTTTCTGGACTTTCTGTACAACGCAGAAAATACTAAGCTATAATATGCTGCTCTGAAAGAGGGAAGAAGGCTATTGGGGGCCCATAATGTGAACAGGTTTATTCATTCAACAAATATCTATTAAATGTCTATTCTGTACACACACTGTTCTAGGCACTGGGAACATGCAATGAACAAGCAGATAAAAATCTATGTCCTCCAGGAGCTTATATTCTAGTTAACATCACAATTATCCAAATTTCCTAGCTGTGGAAACTGAGCCCAAACGTGTAAGCTATGGAAAGGAGATTCGGTTTTATCTTATGTGCAATGGGAAGTCACCTGTGGATCTTAAAAGAGAAGTGACATGATTCGATTTTTGCTTTTTAAAAAAATCATTCTGGCAGATACGTACAGAACAGACAGGAAGGGGGCAAGTTAGAAGCCTGTGAAAGTGGCAAGAGATGATGATGGTTTGTACTAGGATGGTAGCAGAGAAGACAGAAATAGACTGATTCAAAATATACTCTAGAGGTAGTTTTGCTGCTGGCTTGGACTTATGGGGTGAAGGAAAGAAAAGAATCAAGGATGAGTTATAGATGTAAGGTCATTTATCCAAGATAGAGATGACTGGGAAAGGGAAAAGCTTCCTTTGTTTGCTTGTTTTGGTGGGGAGATCCAGAGATCCAGTTAGGAATGTGTTAAAGCAGCAATATCTAGGAGGCAACCTGACATATGAATCTGGAGTTCAGGACTAGAGAGGTCCGGACTGGAGACACATAAGGACTCGTGGGCATATAGATGATATTTAAAGCCATGGGACTCATGGATCACCTTGGAAAGGAGTAAACAAAAAAAGTTTCGGAAAGGACCCTCAGGCATCCAACATTTAGAAATCAGATAGAAAAAGCACAGCCAAGAAAGGCAAATGAAAAGGAGTAGGAGGTAGGAGAAGAAAAGAACTAGAGTTTGGGGTCTCAGGAGCAAAGAGAGTCTTAAGCAAGAAGAAGTCAACACTAGCAAATCTTGCTCTGAGGTTGATGAAGAGGAGCATAGAGCAGTATCTATTGCATTCAGCAGCCCTAACAAGTGGGTACCATTATCTCCAATTCCCCAATGAGGCAAAAGCAGCACAGGCTTGTTAACATCAGTGATTACAGTTAGTAACCAGCAGTTACAACTGAACCCATGCTGTCAGGTTATACCCCTGCGTTCTAGAAAAGCAGGTAGAGCACCTCTTCTGCTCTATTTAGCTTAGATGACTAAAAAAAATTACCATTTTAGAATGTTTTTGCTATGGCTAATGACAGCATACACAGTTCTTTTATTTTTGTCCCTTCCAATGATTATCAGAAATTATGTTCACAAAGAAACTTGTGACTTTTCAGATAACCATCAACCTGACTTCTCTTCAACCAGCCAGCCATACTATAATCAAAAGGGCAAAAGTCTTTTAATTACTTGCTTTTGATTCTTCATTAAATTATACATGTATTTCAGAAACTGGGTTGAGACTGCATCCCAACTAAGTCATTTATATTTACTGTTCTCTCTAACAAGCTTTTCTCTCCCCCAAGACGTGAAAGTAAACCAAGAAAGCTAAAAATAAAAAAACAAAAAACAGCTTCTCTATAGTAAAAACTCTAGGTGAAAGGACTCAGAAACTTCTAGTCCTCTATACTCCTGGTCGTATAAACTCTCTTACAGTGTATATCATATGCTACGGCAATTATGTGTTTACCTCTCCCCACCCATCAGGCATATGTGATGTCATGTTCACATCTGTTTCCCCGGCACGTATGAGGCAACCAGTAAATGTTCGCGAACTCAAAGTCTAAATACATTCATAAAACTGTGTATTTTGGTTCTGCTTTAACCAAATTTATAAATCTAGGTTATTTAGCCTAAGATGTTTAACTCTGTACAGTGTTCTACACCTGTGATTTGGTCAAAGTTTCCTCTCTCGCTTACCATATCAAAAGAACATGGAGTTGTGTAAATCTAAACAGCAAACGGTCCTAAAGGCGAGTACATCTCGCTTAGCTACACATTGCCATTTCTTCAGATTTGCCTTCCTTGTAATGCTTTATTTAGTTTACTTCTAAACATTCACCACATGAACAATGAGGAATTGCGGATCTATTGGGCTGGACAATTAAGAGCTGACTCAACTGGTTGAGCAGTTCTCTAGTACATTTGGGAAAATGTCAAAGCACATCAAGTGTCATGGAAATGGTCAAGCCTCTGACCCAGCCTGGCACATAATAGGTGCCTAATAAAAATGACATAAACGAAAGAACCATTGCTCCCATCCTTGAGAATCTGTCCTAAGAAACTAATTCAAGACAAGACTGAAAAAACTAATTAAAACAGTCATTTGCAACACTCTCCAAAAAGTGCAAGCTTGGAAATAACCTTTATGTTCAATATCAGAGAGGTACATTAACTTAGTGTAATATTGTATGGCATTAAAGATGATGCCTTTATGGAAGCACAAAGAAATGTTTATAAATAAAGACGTAGGGAGAAAGACAATCGAAAATGGTGTGACTATACTATAAAGATAAGAATGGAAATGGATAACCAAAGGGAAATTAAGAAAAGCTGTACTGAAGCAAGAGGAATATAGATGATAAACTAGGCAGCTGCTGTTCCTCCTCTTGGGACACACCAAATCAGTCCTAAATCTATAAAAAGCCTAAGTTAGAGAATACACTCTATGAGTTATGCCTTTAATTTCAAGATGAAAATGGGCTCTTGAATTTGTTTGAACAAGATTATTCCTGTCAGGAGAGAGTTGATCAGAGCCTTGCACAATGCCTATAGCGTAGCTTATGAATGAATGGTGGAAGGATTGAATGAATGGATCAGTTTAGCTGTACAGTTGAGCTCCAAAATCAAAAGTTTAAAACTGGATCATCCATGAATGGGCTTGGGGGCCAGGAGGGTCTCTAAATCCCCTGATTTTTCTGCAACATTTTGTAGATGTGAGTCCAATTTGGGAAAAGATCCAGTTGTCTTCATCAGATTTTCAAAAGACTTCCAAGATCTAAAAACGGTTAAAAATCACTGTCCAAAATGGTAAATTTGCTTCCATTAAATCTTCCCTCATCACTGGCAGACACTTCTGATTTATAGCCCAGGTTTTAAACGGATTATTGAATAGGTAACATTAATAAACAGGTAAAGGCAGTTGCATGCTTATGCAAATACATCACGAGCACAAGTAGCCACGAGCATCACTCCCCACCACAGAGCAGTTGTGTACAGCGTCTATGGGGGTACATTAAAATGCACCCAGGTATTTATAAAGTCACAAACTGTCTCTATAATGTATTTAAATATATGAGGCTCTAGCCCTAAGCCTTCTATTTTATTCATTCAGGAATGGATTATCAAAAATGAACAAAAAGGAATTTTTGAAGTATACAAGGATTTATTTTTCAACTATTTTATTTTAATCTACGCTGGTGTCGATGCAAAGTAAAATTAGTTTAAGAAATAAGTGTCTTTGAGGTAGTCAATTCATTTTCATTCCAAAGGTATTATAATAAACACTGAATGTTGAGAATCAAACTAAAGGCATGAAGGCACTAGCCTGGCCTCCAGAAAAGTGGCTATAAGGACAGAAAGCAAGGCTGGGGGAATGGGAGGAACAAGTGTTAAAATCTGGACAACCCCTTCTCAAAGATAAAAAACCTGGGATTAGGGATTCCACTGAGTTGTCAGAGACTAGCTCATCCAGCTCCTTCATTTTACAAATAAGAAAAGGGAGGTCCAAAGAACTTGTGAGTTTTTCAAGGCAACACAGCACCATGACACGCACGGAGGGTACTCAAGGTTCTTTCTCTGACACACCCCTCCGCCTCCACCCCTGAAGACCACAGATAGACCTGACTTCTTACATCTCTCTTTTTCCTCTGCTTCCCCCAACCATTTATCATTTTCTTGCTTTCCCATTTTCCCATCTCTCCTTTCCCATCAACTCCTTCCCAAGTTTCTGGCCTGCCAGTGGCTCTCAACAGGACCCATGGGAACTGTTTATCTTCCTGAGGGCATTCAGGTCTAAGCTGATGACATTGCTCAGCATTAACAGAGAAGTAAAATACAACAATCTTCATCCTCGCCGTCTGGTTCAGACCCCCATCATCAAACATTTCGCTTACTGCAACAGTTTCCTCTCTGGTGTTCCTGTTTTTCATATCCCTTCCTCACATCTCTCCCATTTAGATTTTGAGCCCCTCAAGGACTTCTTACTAATTTCTGAATTCCTAGCACCTAATACACAATAAATGGAAATAACCCAGGTGCCAGACAAAATACTGGACACCAGTTTAATCTGAATTTCACATAAACAAAAAACTTTTAGGTCAATTATGTCCCATATATTGCATGGAACATAAATGAAAACTATTCCTCGCTTATCTGAAATTCAAATTTAATGAAGCACCCTATATTTTTATTTGCTAAATCTGACAATCCTAAAATCACACTAATATTAGTTAAGAACCTCTATGGTTCCAGCTCAATTGTGACTCAGAACTGGCAGTGCAGCATCCTGAGGGAGAGGAAGGGGACACCGCAGCAGGCAAGGCTGAGGACCTAACAGCTGCCTGCTGGGAGGGGCTGCCTGCTCTCTTAATTTCCTGTTCTTTAGTTTACTGCTGAACACTGTTAACTATGGCACAAAAAAATAAATTTCAAAGTTGGCCAAATGTGAAAGAGACCAAAAGGTTCCCAAGTGCACGGCCCAAAAAGCAAAAGAGGAAGAAGGTTTATTTTCATCAGATTTTGATTAAACAAACAACTTCTTACTTCTTGACTTGCAATATCAAAATGCAACCATTAATATGTTTAAACAGTTATTTAAATTAGTGCAGACCAAAAAAACCCTCAATGTCCCCAAACTCTCTATCTCCATAGAAACTACTAATTTTACACCACGATTCTGGTTGACATTTTGTTGTTGTTGAACGAAAATGACTGGCACATTATAAAAGAGCAGAATGTGGCTAGCTAGTAGCTACTCACTAAATACCTGCCAAGATTAACAATGAACAAAACTGAAGCTAAGGACAACGCAGTGAGAGTTATTAAACAAATAACTATTTAACAAATACTTTCAATTTCCTTTAGTTATATATTTGTCAGCACTATTAATATTTAAGGCTCAGGTAAAACAGGCACATAGTGTGATCAGGGACCACTTTTACTACAGTATAACAAGTCACCTTACGTCATCTTCTCTGTGCTTTACAAGATACTTGCTAGATGACTAGGTATCAACTTTCTTGGATAAAAGCAGAATAAACTAAATGACTTCAAGAACGTTTCTCCCTCTTTGACCTGGGAAACTACAATTTCATACAATTATGTAATACAGCTGCATATCAACTATAAATGGCAATAATGACATCATAGCTATGGAATAAACTTTCTTGATATTCTACCTAAAAAGTAAATTTTCTAACAAAAAAGGACTATACGAATGATGTTAAATAGAGAATATTCAAGCAAATTAAAAAGGATCATTTTTTTCTCTAGCACTAGTTATATTAAGACCTCATGCAAGTAACAATTTCAATGATACCTCTGAGTTTTTTCATCGAGTTCATTCATTCATTCATTCCATAATCATTTACTGAAAAGAAATCAAAATGATTTAATCAAGCATTTAGAACCAGAGGGAGGACCTAGTAAATGCAATTTTGAAGCTAGGTCATCATGCATTCTTCTCATAGTATTTTGCGTTAGCCCAAAAGATGCATTTAAATAGATATGGTATGGGGCCAGCCACGTGACGGAGTGGTTAAGTTCGCGCACTCCACTTCGGCGGCCCAGGAATTCACCAGTTCGGATCCTGGGCGCAGACATGGCACCCGCTCATCAAGCCATGCTGAGGTGGCATCCCACATGCCACAACTAGAAGGACCCACAACTAAAAATATATAACTATGTACTGGGAGACTTGGGGGAGAAAAAGGAAAAATAAAATCTTAAAAAAAAAAAAAAGGATATGGTAAAACTGGATCTTGAAAGAAAATAAGAAAATCTCATAGTAGTTCATCAACATTTACCACGGATGCAATTTTTTAAAATAATTACATCCAGGCCTAGCCCAGTACAATTTTTAAAAATAATTACATCCAGGGCTGGCCCAGTGGCGTAGCAGTTAAGTCTGCACACTCCACTTCAGCGGCCAGGGGTAAGCAGGTTCAGATCCCAGGTGTGGATTTACACACTGCTCATCAAGCCATGCTGTGGCAGCAGCCCATATACAAAATACAGGAAGACTGGCACTTGATGTTAGCTCAGAGCCAATCTTCCTCACCAAAAAAATAAATTAAAAAATTTACATCCAAAATAAAAAATGTGAACATAAGCAAGATTTACTTTAAATCTCTAAATCAGATATTTGAACAGAGAAGACTGCTTCTAAACATACTAGAATTTGTATTAAAAATTCAAACTCTAAGAACAAGAACTAAAATTCTAACAAAATTTGCTAACATAAAAGTAATAAATAATAAACAACATACATATAATGTCAAGTTACTTTTGGTAACACCAAATTTAAGAATTCTTAATGGTCCCAATGATAAAAGACCTGTCAAACCCTTTTTAAAGTAATTATGGATAAATAATTATTGATAAGCAAAAACAAGGAGAAAAATCCCACAGCATTTGGAATTATGTTCAAGGGATTGAGTATCAGAGCAGACGAATATCTTTTAAACTGATGCTCTGATTAGCAAACAAATGGCAAAACTTCTAAACTTTCAATTAGCACTTAATCTAATTTTCTGGCAATTTGTTTAATCAGTAATTTGTTTCTAAAGCCAAACTACGTCTTTTAATTACCACAATAAACCTACTGTAGTTTTCACTTCAGACTAGGCATAAAGTCTCTTTTTAAACCTCGCCATCTACGTGAATGAACACGGCTGTTTAAAAGTTATCTGAACTTGCGAAACCATTAAAATCCCTTATTTTAACATAAAGACATGTCCTTAGCACCAACTCTAGAGACCAAAATTTAATTAAATCAGTATGACAACTTACTAGATTACACTAGGAAGTCCCGTGCAGGACTAACTTTATTCTCTATCATATTAAATATGTAATGTCACTGCTACATAATATCATCCATACAATTAAAATTTTCAGACAAGAATTTCCAGAAGTTATTATTCCAAACATGTTCACTTGAGTTAAATGTGATTCCTTGAGCCAAAGCAATCTCCCAGTGCCCTTGTCTGTCATAAGCACAGGTCTCAGCAAGGCAGGAGGGACTAAAACCACGGCATACAGGGGTGAGGCCACTCCAGCAAGGTCGTCCACATTTTTAACATAAAACCTTCTTCATGGGTAGAACTCTATACTTTTGAGAAAATATTCACGGAACCAGAACCAAAGAGAGTGCGCTGTTTACTTGTGACTAAGAAACACGCACTTGTGACAGTTGTGAGGTCTGTTTTAGAGCATCCGGAAATCCGGAAGAGGATTTAAAAGATTTCTAAAGTCGATGACTACAACCTTATTATTGTTACACATTCCCGGTCATACTTTAAATCTGTATTAGCAGGGCTTTCAAGGACATAGCAGCTATTTTATGCAACCTGATTTCCTAAATGAGGCAGAAGGAACATCTTAAAATGATAAAAGAAGCTTAACAGTTAAAGAAAGGGAATAACAAACAAATGAACAAAAAAGGAAGTTTAAAAGGTTAAATTGCCCAATTAAAATTTTTAATATGTAGCCAAATTTAAAAGACAAGATTAAAGTAACAGAAATCTCGTGCACCTACTATTTTCCTAACTCACAAGAATGTCACCATTTTTACTTAGATTTCCTTTGTCAGTCATTTCTTTCATAATCTATTAGGTATACACTGTTCAGATTTATATAGACTAAAAAAAAATCTGTTTTCATTGCTGTTACTGCTGCTGCTGCTGCTGTCAGCAGCAATATTTAGTCGATAATTGTTATGATCAATTGGTGTAAACTAGATTTAACACATACTGATTGTTTCTAAAAATAATTTGATCCTTTTAGATATTTAGTTTCTAAAAGGATCAGAGTATTGACAACTGTATGGAAGAAAAGAAATCTGTCCGTGAGAGATCAAGAACAGAGAATCAATAGAATTTGAACACAGATCAAATACAAATACAAGGTACAGTTTTGAGGAATACATCAACATTTAGTTCTAAGGAGACAAAAGGGAGAAAGTGTGTGAAGGAAAGGACTTTGTTTTTTTCCCACCCTCTTGACCTATCACTTGCCCATCAGATGACAGAGATGCCACAAAGGCAGAAGAGGATTGAGGGTGGGAGGAGAAAGATGCAAGGGAAAGAGAAAGATATTTGAGCTGAGCCTCCTCCAGGTACATTTGTATCAAGTTCAAAAACCATGGAAAGCTGATTGATAGTCTTAATGTCAGCATAGTGTCAAGAGAGAGGGTGCTCTGACAATGCCACCTCCAGTCGTATTAAGAATGGGAGCTCTGTCTGAGTGGGGCATTCACCTGTCGTGAGAGTGGCTGGGCTAGTTCCTTACCACCATCATCCTTTCACCCTTTAAGAACTCTCCTTACATTGGTGCCTTTCAGTCTTTTCTCTTGGGCTTGTCTGATTCTCCAGAGAAGAATCACCTGTCTCCTGACCAAAGGCATAAGGAACCTGGGAGCTGAGTGGTGAAGAGAGTTGAGGATCTTTCCATTCAACGTGCTCCCCTGCTTTCAGAAAGGTACCCACTGCTCCCAGCTGTGCCTAATCCCGGAGTCCAGGTTCCCCTCAGTTTAGCCTCTCTAGAGAGTAAACAAACCTTCAGCCTGTTGCTGGGTTTGGGGAGAAGCAGTCACCTAGCTGCCTGGTCTGGACGGAGTGGGGTAGGACTGTGAGTTCCAGCTACTTATACAGATTTCCACCAAGTCCCCTGTTTTTGCCCCCATGTACCCTTACTTTGAAAAGTATCTTTCTGAACCTTCCTGGAGTTAACGTGCTGTGAGCTGGCTACTTCCAGACTTTTCTTGCTGCTGTTTGGGGTTCAGCTACCTCAGACCAGCCAAGATAGTGACCACCAGTTCATTTGCTTTCTAGGTTCCAAAGTGTTGATTCTGAGCTCTCCTCTCTATTTTACTTTGTCCATGTGAGTTTTATTTCTTTTCAGTAATTTTTGTGTGATTTTAGGAGGTAAAGGCAGTAAACACGTGAACGTGTTTAACTCCCTCATTTACACAAAAACCAATGATTATTTCCTATTAAATTATTTTTTCCATTCTCCAGTAACTTCTGCTAATTCAAGTAATTTAACTTTCTTACGCGAATGTCAACCCCCTTTTAGTGGGAAAGAATCCAGCAGAACTGCAAGAAAACCAAATGGCAGCTGCTCTAACGTTAGCCAAGATCAAGTTAGAGATCCCACACCAGTTTTCTTTCTCAGAATTAGCACCAACCACCTTAGTAGGTCTTCGTGTGAAGCGAAACAGAAAGTAAAACACATTCTGAATCTCGGAACGACTTGAATATAGAAGTCAAATGAATGCCTCAAAGTCATCATTTTATCCAGTGAACAAGTACACAAATTTCAAAAAAACAAAATACCAGCACTAGAGCTCAAGGTAGAGCCAAGCTGAATCCTTGGCACAATGCTCTTCTCTCAATACTCAGTTCTCGGTCACCCTTTCTACTATGACTTCTGTTCCCAGGACACTAGGATGTCTTAATTCCATTATTTCCAGTTACATACAGAGTAGTTCTGACATCTCACTAGATCTCAAATTCAATCTGGACAAAGCCAATCTCATCCTCATTGACCTCTGCTTCCCCCTAAAACAGAATTCTCTGCTCACCTTCTACATTCTGTCTAACCCTTTGGAATTTTCTTTAACTCTTCCTCTCCTTTATCTGCTTTATGCAACTTACCAACAAGTCATTTTATTAATTCCTTCACAAGGTCTCTTTGTGTTAATAGTGGTGTTACTTTTAATAGTAGAAATACGGAAACAGTTTAAATGTCTCAAAATGGAAAACAGTTAAGTAAACAATGATATATCCATATAATGGAAAATTAGGCAGCCATTAAAATGATGTTTTTAGAAGATATCTAAGCCCCAGTGGTCTAGTGGTTAAGTTAGCATGCTCTGTTTTGGCGGCCCAGGTTCGGTTCCCGGTACAGACCTACACTGTTCTGTCAGTGGCCATGCCATGCTGATGGCCCACAGACTGAAAAAGAAAAGAGGAAGATTGGCACAGATGTTAGCTCAGGGCAAATCTTCCTCAGCAAATAAATAAATAAATAAAAATAATGAAAGATATCTAATCACATGAAAGCACATTTATATCATAATGCTAAAGAAATTTTTTTAAAAAGAATTCAAAATTATACATATATGAGATTGCAAAAAATATATTTAACAAGGAAAAACAGGAAAAGGCACAAGGAAATTTTCTTGATTGACGGCAAGGTTCTAGATCTGGGATTATGGTTACATGCATACATATAATTGTCAAATCTGTTGAACATTCACTGCCTAAGACCTGTTCTTAAAATTGTATTGCATGTTAAGTATATCTAATTTTTTTTTTAATTTAAGGGAAAAACATCATAAAAAATAGACTAGGAGAAAATTGGCAAAAATGTGACCAACAACTGAATTTAAATAATGAAACTAAGGGTAATTTTTTTCTCTGATTTCCAAATTTCCTTTGATGAGCACAGGGAAAAAATATAGGAGATGGGAGTTCTCTTACATATTCTCCATTTCCTCTTCTTTTGTACAGACTTTCTTTGTGGGGCTGGAGAAAGAAAACTAAGCATATCATTTACATTTCACCTCCTGTTCAAAACTCTTAGCAACTCCCTGCTTGCTGTCTACAAGATTGTCTAACCTCCTCTACCTAGCTTGCCAAGACCTCTGTAATCTAGACCCATCCCTGCCTCTCACCTTATCACCCACACATTCCAACCAGGAATCCTCCGCTCCCATTCGGCTTCTATTTCAAGATTAAACTCTGCTCAAAATAAGAGGCAACGTTTTACCTGCTGAAATGGTGACAGTAATGTTAAACTACCTTTCTCTAGGGTGTGTTATCCCCATACAAAACCATCACAGGGAAACGATATTTCACACACACAGACAATTATATTGCACTGTCTCCAAAACTGGAAATGTAGCAGTGAATCCAAAAGTAAAGATTGTTGATATTAAATCTTGGAATCCAAAAATAGAGGTGTAAACACTGCAACAGTCATCGTGCTTACTGCGTATAAACGCGGAGCATGCCCTCCTACTGCTGGCTCTCGCAGTCAGCTGTTCTCGCCCCACACAGGCCAGCCATGTGATTCCAAGGTTTTGCTACATTTTCCTGTGTGGACTATGGGTCCTAAATCCCAAGAAGGTACTAAAACTGGTAAATTAAGTGATTTCTGTAAGCACACAAGTTTATAAAATAACAACACGGGGCTTTTCTGAGGATACATACATTCTAACATCTGCTTTGAACACTTTATGGTTCAAAATCAGCTGACGCTAAAAGAAAAATTAAACCTGTTGAATTCCAAATTTTAAAAAACACAAAACACCAGAGGCTCCTGATGTACATTTCTGGCTACTGACAACGTGCTCTGATTTGAAATCACTAAAAATAAACAGGAAACACTGCCCAAACTGTCACTGTCCCTTCCTCTGTGTCTGTGTGTATGCCTCTCTCCGTCTCTGTGACCCTTCATTAACAGAACAAAGCCCTGAGCTAGGTGGTGAGTAAGGAAAACAGAAACACACCAGAACCACAGCTGACCACAGATCAGTATCGCCCTCTCCCCAGTACTACTGCTTCATCATGAAGTGAGTAAGGCCACTCCAAGGGGGGCACACAGACAGCCCTCCCTCAAGGGCCTCATCTGGGGCTGGGGGGTGCAACACAGGAGTGTGGGTGTAAGTTCCTCAGAAGGAAACCAAGAGAGGGCTCGAGGGGCAGGAACTGCCCCTCAACCCTGCTCGTTTCCATCCTAAATGTACAGTTAAAGAACATCGCCTTCCAATCATTTCACCCGGCAAATAACTACTCTTCCTTTCCAGAACAGAGCATAACAGACTCCCCACTGTGTACCTGATGACAGCACAAATACAAAACTCAATTTTCCAGCACCTTCTCTATTGTCTAAGCTTAACAAATTTTTCTAACTTTTCTAAGAGAAAAGAACAAAAGTTCCACAAAAGGAAGAGGCTTGCATTATTCCAGAGTGTTCTACCCTTTGGCTTTAACTTTTTCAGGAAGGGAAATTCCACCGTATTTCAAAGCAACCCATTTAGTACCTAACACTATCTGCCCTGCCCCCACTCCTGTTTGTTTCCGACATTTCTGAAGGGTCAGGAAACATCAGATTCTCCAATATAGCTTGCTTACCTATTTTATTAAAAAATAAGCTTGCTCTCCAACCTCCCAAACAGTTACAACCAGTCCTATTTTTATTCAGCAACATCCTCTCTTCTATTGAGTCACCCCTTGCCCTCCCAGCCATGCTCCTCCTTACTCCCGACCTGCTCCTGGCCTTAGGCCCTGGTCTTTCCAGTTTTCCCTTCTCCACTGCCCAGTCAACCCCCACCTTTCTCTATTCATCATTGTAATTGCATTTTTACTCTACAAGTCCCTTATCTTATCCGCACTTTCCAGAGGCAACTTCCTCTGCAGAAGTCACTGGATAGCATATTTCTTCTTGTTTTCATCTACAGATCAAGTTTGGCTTTTAATATTGATCAGTAGCCAACTACCTCCTGGAAATGACCTGTTCATTGTTTTCTTGCCAAATTCTCGTCTCAAGTATTTCTGTCTCTGAGAATTCCATAATGAGGACACTCATTTTCTCCATTTTTTCCTCCTAATAATACACCACTGTGGTGTAAACCAGCTTTTTCCTTAGAGAATCAACCAATAAATCCCTTCCTCTCATTTCTCTCTCCTCAGTGGAGATGCCTGAACCATATAAACTAACACCAAGTGCTAGAATTATCCAAGGCCCACTTATATTTCGAATCTTTTTGTGTGTGTGAGGAAGACTGGCAATAGATATTAGCTCAGGGCCAATCTTCCTATTTTTGCTTGAAGAAGACTGTCTCTGAGCTAACATCTCCTCCAATCTTCCTCTAATTTTGTATGTGGGATGCCACCACAGCATGGCTTGATGAGCAGAGTGTAGGTCCACGCCTGGGATCCAAACCCACAGACCCCAGGCCACCAAAGCAGAGTACATGAACTTAACCACTATGCCACCAGGCTGGCCGCTCTAAATCATTTCATCATTCATTTTCTTGGCAGATTTTTCCAGAAGTATTGCTTATACTTCTAACCATACTTTCAGTTTCAAGGTTAAATTAAAAGGTGGGAGAAAAGAGAAACCAAAACTTGAATGCAGTACTGTAATCTATCCTGCAAAATCCTGTGGCCAACTTGGGGGGAGGGGAGGGGGGTTCTCCTTACAGTGAAATGATAGTACTGGATGCTTCCGTGCTAGACAAGTCACAGCTGTCAAACGATTTTAAGTATATTGAAAACTCCAAACAATCTGTAAAGCAGTTAAGCCAAAAGGACTACAGCTTGTAAATGAAGCAAATAGCAATCATGAGTAGCTCAGAAGCTTCCTGAGTAAAAATCTGCTCCTTAGCACATTTAAATTAAAACTAAGTACATTAAAATCCCTGTCAGATTCCTTAAGAGAGAATGTTTGCTGGAGAGAAATGGTAAATTATTAATATAGTACAAACATGAATATGGAAATATATGAGGAAAAATTTTACTTAGGTGGACTAAGGGCAGTATACATACACATGAATATATAATGACACACACACGGGCACATGAAGATTTACACGGTCCTCCAAAAAAAAGACCTGAAATTAAAATTTCCCAGAGAGAAGTAAAGTTTAAAGTCAACAGTCAGAGAAAAGATATGGAAAGCCACCTTAAAGAGATAAACAGCTTTCAGGTTAGCAGACTTCATTGCAACCCGAAAAAGTGATTAATTCATCTAAAGAAACAGGTAAGTCTAGCAGAGGCTGTAGAGGTGGGGCCATGAATGATAATAACAACCACGACATCACAACAACCCTACAAAAGTTACAGTGGGGTAACAAGCTTAGGTTAAGGTATGTCCAAGATCACACAGCTAAGTAAATGGCAGGACCGGGCCCAGGTCTGTCTGTCTATACCACTGACCTGGGAAGGACAACCAAAAGGGAAAGTGGGCTGTACACACCTAAGTGCTTCCAAGGCTTAGGGGCCATCATGGAGACGGAGGGACGTTCCAATCATCTAACTCCCTTGCTCCAAATCCAGGCTAAACACGCGATGTCAGGATGCCTTGGCTGCCGCCAGAGCTTGCCTGCTTCCAGTGGGGGGACAGAGAGAAGCGGCATGCAGGGAGGACATGGACTTAGGGGACAGGATCATCTCAAGGACTGTAGTTTGGGTGGAACAGAGGAGAGTTCTGAACTACAGCCCTCCTCCCCGCCCCCAGTCACCATGCACTCTTACATGCTGGGAAGGGGTGGTAGGCAGGAAAAAAGGTTCAGAAGCACTGTTCCTTCAAGAATAACACAAAGGCAGTGTGGTTATTACACAGGGGAGTGAGGTAGTGGGGGGAGAGGGAGTGAAAGGGAAGCTGTTTCTTAAGCAAAAAATGAACATTTAACCTGAGGCCTTGTCAGAAGCAGCAAAAGAGACAGGGATGAGCTAATCAGAAGCCTTATTACCTAATTAGAAGAGCTCAAGGAAAAGAACACAGGACAGAGGCAAGAGTCCAGTCTTAGGGGGGTTTAGTCCCCACTCCCATTGGAAAGAATGATTCCTGGAAAGCATTAGGCACAACAGCTATGAACATGGCTCTGGAGCCAGACAGCCTGGATTCGAATCTCAGCTCTGCCAGTGACCCAGGTGTTTCTTGGGCAAGTTTCTTAACCTCTCTCCACTTCCTTTACATCATCTATAAAATAACACACATAATAATGCTACCTACCTCAAAGCGTTGCTGTGAAGACTGAATTAACTCAGATGTTGTAGTTGCTGCAGATTATTATGCTGCAAACAACGAAAGGCGTACAGGTGTGGGCGATCTTCTTTCATTAGTGCACACCTTTGTGAAGAACCTCTAAGGATTAAGCATTTGACTACAACTCTAAACTACGTAACTATTATAACAACCTAGCAAACTGACACAAGATGAAACAGAAAAATCTGAAGAGTCAGACGTGTTTTTAGGAAACTGAATTCACTACCAGAAACCTTCCCACAGAGAAAACTCCAGGCCCAGATGGTTTCCTTGGTGAAATCATTCCAACAACTTCATCTTTCATCTTTAGTTACTGCATAAATGGGAAGATCCTACTCCCTTCCAATCTCATATTTTCCAGCAGAGCAGCATCCAGCAGAACACTGCACATGTGGTAAAATCAAGCTAAAACCATTTTGAAGTCAGACATGTCTTTGAAAATTTAATCAAAAGCTACAGATCTTCTACCACAAAACACACAAAATTTTGCAGTCAACATCAGAGGGTTCCTTGACCCCATGAAACCAATCTATGGACACCCTGAGATGCTAAATGCATATTGTTAAATGAGCATTAACTAAAGAAGCATGGCGTGATAGTTTAAGACGGTAAGTGAGGAAAGAAAGTGCCTGCCAATTCCTCTACCCTCTGATATATTACAAATGGTACAGTCTGCTCCTAACCTTGAGCAGTGGACTCTTCTTGATCTCATTCTAAAAATGTCTTCCGGTAAGCTTCATTATCATAAGCTTAAATTGTTTTCTAAGAACTAAGGAATTCTTTACATTTAATTAACTCTCAAGTCCTATCTTTCAGACTTATCCTACCATCAAAATTTACCAATAACTTCAGTTCCTAAATGCCGTTTCCCAGATACCCCTCAATTCTCTTCTATTTATATTTCCAGTTGCGTAAGCAGCCCACCTCCTATAGATCTTATCTCCTCATACCTATAGATCTTAACTCCTTTGGGTCTGAAAAGTCACCTCCAAGGCAAATTCTGGCCAGGATGTATAGTTATATTCCTTATCAGATGAAGGCAGACGAAAAATGGAAATTCCATATTTCCCCCCGGTAGTTATTATTCCCAAGGCTACTTTTAGACAGCTGTTATTTTATAAAAAGAAACTCTGTCCTTTAGCCAATAGAGTACGTAGTGGAGTTAAAGCACCCCTGAGAGTCTGTGTAGGCACACTCTGAGGCCCTTCACTGCCATTTTATAATTTTCTACAAAGCCATATTATTCTATTAAGAGGCTAACCAGAGCTCTGACTTCCAGTTAAATCAAAAAATGTATGAAAGATAACGCACTTAGATAACCAAATCACAGGGTATAATTTGAGAGTGGGGGAAAACAAAGCTAACGGTAGCCAAGAAACAATATAAAGGACTCAAGGAAAGACTGCAATAGAAAAGAAGAAAAAATTGTTCAACATATTTTATCTTAAAACTACTTTAGGTTTGGAAAATCACATATTCTACAATTTGAAGTACACAGAGATTGAACCACATATTAGGAGTGGGGCAGACTTTGGAACCAAAAAAGCCAAGTAATAAAGACAAAATATGAACATAACAGAAAACAAGCAGGGCGACAAGGTCTACTTTCTGCTGGAGAGAAGTGACAGGATTTTACCCTAATGAAGACAGTACAGGGTACATGCAATCATTATCTATAGTCAGTATCTCAACTGCCTCATATTTCACGCACCCGTCAACCTACCAGCTCCCACCTGTACCTCTGCACTGAAGCGTGATGATTCCCTGGTATCGCCTGAAGGCCCATCACTGTTCTTTTTCTCCCCTGTCCTGCTCCCATGCTGATAATTACCAATCTCCATCTCCAGCTTTCCACAACTAGGGCTCCCATAAACTCAAAGTAAACACATCAAAAATCAACTCCTCAGCTTCCATTCAAAACCTACTCTCCCTTCTACTGTACCTTTCTCAAAACGGCAGCACCACAAACTACCTAATTCCCAAAGCTATCCTAGACCCCTTCCTCTCGCACATTCCAAACCTTCACACAAATCCTAAGTGGCTTCAATTTTACCTGCTAAGTGAGTCCCATCCTTTCCTCTCCTTTTCTACTCCCCAACCTGTGCTTAGTTTAGGCCCTCCACAACTTCTCTAACACAACTGTCCCCTAAGTGATTCCTCTCTGTCTTCAATTTCGGTCCCCTCCAATCTATCTGTCCCCCTGCCATGATAATATAAATCCAACCGTGACACTCAACTGCTTAAAACTTTTCAACGGCTATCCATTGTTTGTGAGCTTCTTGGAGGATCTGGCCCACATCTACATCTTCAACGGCCACCATTCACCTGCTCCCACTCCCCAACACACACACACACACACACACACACTCTTAATGCTCTAACACAGCACTATTTGTGTTTCTCTGAATATATCATGGAGTTTGGGGATTCCTTTGCATCATGTAATTCTCTTTTTCATTTCAACACTATTTCAGCCACCTGGAAAACACGTATTCACCTTTTAACACCCTGCCAAGGCTTTACTCACTTTGTAAAGCCTTCCTTGACCACCCCTCCCTACCTCTGATTAATCACTCTTTTTCTCTACTCTACCTTGTTCATACTTTTACTAATGCACGTATGACATTATCTTTATTATTCGTTCACATGAGTATCCTCTCTACCTGACTGTGAGTTTGTTGACAGAGCAGATCCCTGCCTTTATTTATCATCAAGATGTAAAAGTGTGGTTGTAAGTCATTCAATAAACAATACCTGGAGTTAACTAAAACAATGTCTTCACCAGTGAGATTTCATCTCACATTGAACTATCCCCAAAAGAGACATTTTTGCAAAGGAAGATGTGCAAATATAAAGAATAGAAAATATGCACAGATCAAGTTCAGGTAAAAAACATTAGCACAAGATCACTGGGAAAGCCAGAAATTCTAAGAAATCTTTCAAATGGATGCATGGTAACAGAACCAAAAAGGAAACACTAGCATAATGTGGTAAAAACACTGCCTCAAGGACAGAAGCCTGACACTCAAGACAATACAGAGCAGAATGTGCCAAAGCCTAAAGAAGTAAGAGTCCTGATTCCCGTTTTTCCATCAGATATGGCCCCACTAGAAATACATGAAAGAAACCACTGAGCTAAGCAACTCCTTTGGACAATGGTTCGTAAACTTTAAGAATGGCAGAATCCATTGTAAATTTCTTAAACTGTGTTGACCAAAACTGTTGGTCAACTGGAAGGCTGTGAGAGATCATCAACTCCTTCCATTTACAATAGGAGAAACAGCCTTAGAGAGGAAATTACTCACCCAAGATCTCACCACTAGCTAAGTGGAAGATGAGAAATGAGGACGGTGACTTCCACATTCTCTGTCTGGGGCTCTTTCCACCACCCCACACTACCCTTCTGCGGGTAAGTTAGGTGCTGTATTGTTTTGTTTTGTTTACACATAAAAAGTTGTTTTTCTTTCTTAATTCTAGCAGTCTGAGGGGGTATCCAGACTTCATCCAAATGCTAAAAATGGTTTCCACAACTCATAGATTACTTTCATCTGTCACTCTTTTCTTCCCCTAACAGGAATAGCATCTCTCAAAGTATAGGTCCCATCAGGTTGGATCAAAGGCTTTTGGTAATAATGCTGACACCTGAACATGCCATCCTAAGTCATCACTCATCTCGGTTTGTAAAACCTAGTTATCGCTTCATTGATATTTCATTGAAAGCATTACCATTTCCCTCACTAATCCTACTGAGGCAGTTTCATTTTGCAGTATTAAGGAAGAGGAACAGGTGGAGACAGTGACTGTTCAACAGGCAGGATTGAAATTACAGCATCTGAGAATGACTGAGGCAATGGACACAACACATCTAGCTGATAGAGCATTTTAAGTCCACAAACAGGTTCTACCAGTGACTGTAAAATCAACTATCTAATAACAAAATCATCAAAATACAATAATAATATTATTGACTGCCTGATATACGTTAGGGACTGGTCTAAGAGCTTTATCCACGTCATCACCAATCCTCACAAAATAGCCAAAAGGCAAGTACAGTACAGATTAGAAAAGTGAGCAGTGGTAGCACCAGAATTTCTATATACAAGGAGCTCACAGGTGGCAAAACGGAAGGGAGCAGAGGGCACCAAGTGGGGACTTGGTTCCAACCCTTCTTACCGAGCACTTAGCACCCCGGTCACTAGATCGTACGTGTACCTGAGGTGGTAAGAACCTTGATGTACAAACAAGCACAACAATTGTCCTTGGATGGACTATTTATGGAGCAGGGTAGGAGGCATTATGACCACCCTTCCCTGATTGTACGTACCTCTTAGCACCACACGAAAACTGAGGGCCCCAAAGATGGAGGGCTCCAGGAAGGTGATAGAGCAAAGAAGAGTGGCCAGACCTGGCACCTGAACCCAGGTTTGTGTGGTTCCAAAGTCCTATCTCCTTCTACTCTACCACACTACCTCCTTTTCTGTAAATGCCCCAGATTGTCTAAGAACCATGTAAAATCAGTAGTTAGCAATTTAACAAATCACAAGATATGAAAAATAAATTACGCTTCTGACAACCCTAAACTATCATCTAGAAAGTTAATTTTCTAATACCCTAGAATAGCATGCATGCTACAGACCCAACACCTCCTAAGGTAGGACTCAAGTATATTTTCAAACACACATTCACACACACACAACAGGAGTCTTTTTTAATTTTTTTGGTTGAGGGGGAACATAAGGGAAGGTGGTAAGGGAGAAGAGACAACGGTCTCCTTTAAGAGACTAAAGCTGGTTTAAGACCAAGCTGGTTCATAGGAATAAAAGAACTTTTGGATTAAGCCAAATACTGGGTCTAAAAACGGACTACAACCCAATGACATCCAATACATTCACTGTAATCTGAGAGCCTGAAATGCCCACATTTTAAGTGGGAATCCATTCACTCGTTCAACAATCTCCAGGTAGGCCTGGGCTAGGAGGCCTCAGAGAGGCCTCAGAGACGTGCAGGGCACAGCTCCCGCCTAGAGGTGCTTATGGTCTAATTAGAAAAATTAGATAAATGTGTGAAAGGAGAAAAAAGCAGCAAATGAACAAATTCCAAAAGGGTAGGTTACCAAGAAGCAGAGGAAACTAAAGAAAGGAGAAAACTCTGGGCTTTTCAGAGAACAGTGATAGCATTTTTAAGCCAGGTCTTGAAAGGAACGGGAGAATTAGAATTAGAGGCTGGGGGCAGGGAATACATGAAGGTCCAGAAACAGGGAAAAGATATAGGCTATTAAAAAATAAATCAACAAATACACAGATGCTCTCACACAAGGGCAAAGTGATGTGTGTACAAGGATATTCACAGAGCATCGGTTAAATAAATTATGGTACATCCACATTATGAAATATTATGCAGCTATAAAAATTAACAAGGCAGATTTATATGTACCAACATACATTATATATTGCTAAGTGAAAAAAGCAAGGTACAGAGAGCATGTACAGTATGCCAGCATCTGTGTGTTTACAAAAAATAATATTTATACGTATATGCTTGTATATGCTTACATATTCATAGACTATTCATGGAAAGATATAGAAGAAAGTTATTAACAGTGGATACCTCTGTTGGCTTAGGACGTGAGTAGGCTAACACCAAAGGACCGTGCTCTGCAGAAGGCAGGTGGACTAGAGAAGATCCTAAGTATCAGGTTAAGAGGTTTAGACAGCATGCAAACTCTAGAGCAGGGTTTCTCAACAGTGGCATTATTCACATTTGGGATATTCACAATTGACACTGGGGCTGTAACTCTGTTATGAGAGCTGTCCTGCGCATTATAAGATGTTTAACAGCATTCCTGACCTCTACTCGCCAGACGGTGGTAAGCACCCCGCTCCCACTTCTGGTTGTGACTACCAAAAACGTCTCTAGACATTGCTAAAGTGCCCTGGGAGGCAAAATCGCCCCTCGTTGAGAACCACTGCTCAAGAGCCACAATGTTAATAGTTAATCTACAAAACACTCTAGCACACTACATCCCTGTAAATTAACAACAAATGCAACAAAGCTCAGATATGGACCTGAGGAATCCACTGGACATTGTTTTGAAATGAGCTTCATATATCAGTCATAGTTTCTCAAGTTGTGATAATTCAGGTCTCTTCCCAAATATGAACTATTCATTTTTAACCATATCTACTCCATCACAGGGGTCTCCTTTCTTTATTTGTTGAATACAAATGGTAAGAGTTAAATAGAAAAGTTAGATATATTTTCAGCAGTACACAGAGAGTGGGCCAAATTCCCCAACGGGCTGCCCAGTAGCACTCTGAGCCCTCTGGATCTCTGCAGCACAATTGCAGGAGTTCGCAGACCAGCCCTGCCTCTTCGAATGGCATGCCCTCTCTAGATCCAAGATCTTCTAGGATGCCAAGGAAAGCAACCCTCCCACAGAAATCTAACAGAAAATCATATTTTGGCTTGGCTTTTGAAAAACTAATATAATTATTGACACAATAAGAACATAATTGCTTACATTATGCTAATAATATTTCTTCTCATAACTCCTAACAACCGCAAAAAGTGCAAGACACTGTTCAAAAATAACGAAAGACATCACCCCTGATTTTCAGATTCTAAAGATAATAATTAGTTTATAAAGCCACGAGAGGCTTTAACTGGATTCTACAAATCACAATTTTATTAAGCTTAAAGCCATTTCTAATATACCACAACGAATAGGGAGAAAAAAAAAATCAAGATATCCAACAGGCTTGATTATTTTTCAAACACAGATCTAAAACTTTGGTTGATTCTCCTGTGTCTTTTCTTTTCCCAATGCCAGAAATCCAGTAACACCCTGGCAATCTTGGCTTCATATTTTGAAGTCACTGATTCCTCCAGTACTGTCGTAGGTGAAAAGTTCTGGATTTCATTCTCATGAAATCATGCTCTTCACATTCCGTATTGCGCCGACTACTTATGCTTAGCTCTCAGAAGGTTGGCTCCTATTTGCGGAGGGGACCTCCAGTGACCTGACTCGGCAATAAATACACCTGTGAGTCGCTATGGAAGGTGCTTAAAAGTGTCCGCGGCGAAAAAAAGAAACTCACCATTCTAACTACTTCAGGGTAAGTCTGCTCTGTCAAACAGCCTCTGCTTATTGTAATGTAGTCCACCAGTTCATTAAGAGTGGAGCGCTTGTATTCTTTCATTTTAAGATCAGATAGCGTGTCCATGAAGTCAAAAATGACACAGCACTGCTGAAGTTTCTTTAGGAACAGTTCAGGCTGCTCTGAGGATGGAACGTCTAAGAAAAAAAAAGGAAATGGTGTAAGTCTGTCATCAATTTCTAGGTAACAGGAATTCTCTGTGAAACTTACTTCAAAAACAAGCTCAAAAAAATAAGAATTCACATGACAACAGTGTTCTTTTTAACAGTCACACATGGGTGGGAGGGGATACAACATCCACTACTTTAGAGACCTTGTGTTTGAAAACTACATGGTACCAACACAATTGACAGCATTTGCTAGTCCACAACCAAAGATTGACCAAAATCCCAAGAGCCATTAGCGAGTTGAAGCAATTTTAACCAAAACCACCTCAATGTCAACACCCTTAAGCCAAAAACACTGAAAAAGGTCACACTGTCCATTACAAGGTAAAGGCAGAAGTTTTCGCTGTTGGTTTAAATTAGTTTTACTAAAAAATTTCGAAGCAGAAATGTCAGTCGATTCATTTTAATTTCATGCTGACATCCTTGGTATTTAAAGCAACTGTTGTGTCTATGTGTTTATATTTTTTGTTTTGTTTTGGCTTGATATCTATGAAGTTTCTTTGTCAAAGAAACTTGAAAAATCAACAAAATGAAGCAATACCAATTCTCTCAAAAAGAGCACATCAGTAATGGACAATAAAAGCAAACTCTACTTAAATCTATGTTCCCTCTTTTGACCCATCTTCTTCCGTTATGGTGCAAAAAAAACCACTAACATCTTCATTAATATGGTCTCAGAATAAACACCTGTTCTTTTCCCACAAACAGCAAATCAGACATTTGGTTTGGTGTCATTTCTAAAAAATATGTAGAAATTTTAGGTTAAAATTCCCCAGCTACAACAGAAATCTGATCTATAGTGAGACTTGAAACACGCCAACTAAATTGGAGATAGCCCATTCCATTCCTATTTTCCTTCTACTCTTTTACTCCCCCAAACTGGAGCTTTCCTGGAAAGGGAATGAGATTATGACCAGAGTAGGGTCTGCTGCCTTCATCAAAGGCAATTAGCTCATTAATCCTCAGAACACTCTTAGAGGTACGCAGGTGACATTATATTGTTATTCTCCATTTTTCAACAGGAAAATTAGAGACAATCATTGAGATCTCACAGTGATTAAGCTATGGAGCTGGGAACAGCTCCTGGGTCTCTAACCACATTCCCATATTCCCTTTGTACTATTCAAGAGGGACTTGAACAATGTTTGGCCAGTCACTCACAATCAGCCTCAGTTGCCTGACTCCCAGTAAAAGCTTTACTGCAGCCTCACAGTGTGGGCCACCTGCTCCCTGGAGGTAAGTGCAACAGCCAATGGCACCCACCTTATAGCCACCAGCAGCCCCAGCAGAAGGGAATGAGGGTTAGATTCCTATTCACAGGATCCACACAACTCCTCTCCACAACCCTCGTCTCCTCCTCATATCCCACAACCCAAGTGCTAGCCCAAACACCCAGAGCCTCATGGATAATTCCCCCAGAACACTGCCTACGGACATCGACTTTGGGGTCAGCCTAGAGGAGAGTGGACAAGATATCTGAAAATACAGGATTTCTCTGCCAGATATAAGGGGTCAAGAAGTAGTCAGTATTTTTGAAGGTATATAGCATCACTGCAACTCTCAGCAAAAACAAGTTGTAAATTTAGAAATTATTCTTAACCAATGAGTTTCCCCTCCCACCACCACTCCCATAGATCCCCAAAGGCCTAATGTATCTTACAGTCAAAGACTTTGGGATTTGAGTTAAGCCATGAGATATGTCTTATTCTATGCCCCTAGACTTAATCACTTTCAAAGTATTCAGCTTTAGACTACAAGAACTAAATTTCTTGGGGCTGGCCCTGTGGCCCAGTGGTTAAGTTTGCGTGCTCCGTTGCAGGCGGCCCAGTGTTTCGTTGGTTTGAATCCTGGGCGCGGACATGGCACTGCTCATCAAACCACGCTGAGGCAGCGTCCCACATGCCACAACTAGAAGGACCCACAACGAGGAATATACAACTATGTACTGGGGGGCTTTGGGGAGAAAAAGGAAAAAAATAAAATCTTTAAAAAAAAAAAAAGAACTAAATTTCTTATAGTCAGACCAAGCTTTCTCTTTAATTGCTTCCTGCTTCAGGTGTTTAAAATAAATATATAAACAAACGAAAAGTAAACAAGGTTGCTTATGCATATGACTACGTATCCTTAACCAATGGCTAATTACGTGCTCAGGACCATCACGGTTAATTATTTAAGTCTTCTAAGTTCTAAATCAGACCCCATACCTTGAAGCTGAATGGAAGTTTTGATGCTGCACAGGGAACCAGAAAAGGCTTGTTAATGTAACATTAAAGTTAAAATCTTCAGGAAAAATTTGAATTAATCCAATTTTTGATATAGTAACTTTAATAAAGCTTAAAAATCAGACAATCTACACGGAGAACGCCTTAATTCAGCACATATGAATTATGAAAGCATCTATAAATGACAGCCTTTCCTCCAAAAAGCAAACAATCATTTAAGCAGTGACAACAACTATTAATCTTTGTGGTCACTGCAACAATACTCAAGAGATCCATATATTTGGCTATTTAAAAAAATTCAGGCAGTTAACATTTAGTCTTTTTTTTTAATGTTACGCAATTGAAATTTAGTCTTTCTTTATGCAAATTGATATAATGTCATAGCTAAATGTGAAGCAGACTATCCATCTGCCAATAGCTTACATTTATTGAGTACTACTGGGTACATTTATTGGGTACTATTCTAAGCACTTTACATATATTATGTCTTATTTAATCCTGACAACAAGCCTATGTGGTAGGTACTATTTCTAATTTAACAGATGAGGAAACCAAGACACAGAGAGATTCAGTGACTTGCCCAGAGTCTTAGAGCTAATAAGTAGTGGGGACAGAATCCAAACCCAGGCAGACTGGCTTCAGAGTCTGAACTCTTCACCACCATGCAACATTCCAACTCAGTGAAAGGCAAGAATAATACCATTTCCCATAAAACAGGGTACGTGCATAGAAAAAAGAGCAAGAACACAGAAATAAATCAACAAATTAATTTCCAACATACCCCATTCATAAAGGATCATGCAGGACCCTTCTAGCCCATTCCCCAGAGATTAACACATAGAGCAACAAGTTGTGCTTTATCCTTTATCACAGACCAAATTCTTCTAACATGATCTCCTTTCCTAAAATTAAAGAACTTAAGTAGTCAAGACTAACCAAAAGGGGGGGGGGGGGAGGGGGGCGGTCCTCAAATAGCTAATTCCTTTATAGCAACAATTTTTTAAAAATTACTTTTTTCATTCATGCTGAAGGATCACCTAACTAGCAACAGTCCAAGCAAAGGGCTCTTCCTCTAATGTCTAGCCCTCAGACTGCCCCACATAGCTATGCTGCTCCCAACCTCCTCATCTTCATCTCCCTAGTACCCGTGGGATATGAAAAGATAGAATATGAAAACGTAGTACAGGCCAGGATCAGAGAAGGAACACACTCTGAGTAGTGGAGAAGGTTTCAGTGATATAAATATAATGTCTATGGAACCAGTGCCAGAAGCAGACACAAACATTTTTAAAGAAACATTTATAAAAAGTATCAGGTACTAGACCATAAAGAAAATCTCATATATGTCACAAAGAAGAAATCAGACAAGCAATAGTTTGACTACAATGCAGTAACATCAGATTTTAACAACTCGAAGCTACCCACCTCCCAAATTCCAAGCCACCTGAAAATCTAAGCACTTAGTAACTTAAAGAAAAAAAAAACAAATTATAAACATTTAGAAATAAATCTAAACTAGAAAAATTAAAGATCATCTCTGAATCCCAAAGTGGACCAGGCAGCAGATGCTTGTGTCGTCTCTCTTCTAATGGAAACCTCTGGCCTGCACAGGCTGTCCCTGCCCCCAGGAGAGGGATCCCACAGAATCACAACCATAAAAAATGAGGAATCAATAGTGGTTATGTAATACCATGAAGGTCATTAGCACAACCACCAAACCATCCAATGTTAGTATTTGTTTAAAGGGAGAATAACTGATCCAATTATCATAGCTTGATAAGATTCCATAAGGTCAGATTCCATTGCTCTGGAACTGTTTCTCACCCAAGAAAATAATGTAGTGACCAGCTAGCTAAGTGCTGAATCCACTTGGCAGCTATACTTCTCTCTGCATTGTCCTTCTCTGTCTTTTTGAGCATTAGTCATTTTCTCCCATGTGTCTTTTCTATAACCATCTCCCAGCCTCCTCCCATACATTTTCATCAATGAGCTGGGGAAAATAACTACTCCCAAGCTCCAAGGTGTTCATACCCAAATAATTTTAAAATTTACAAGAGCAACAAGTAATGGAAAAATGGGCAAAAAAATTCAACAGTAGAGGGAGGATGCAAGTTCAGATTAAGAGACAAAAGATTCTTATTCTATCTAAAGAACAGTCAATGGAAAGTATATATATTTTAGCCACAGTGCCCCTCCATCACATGCACATGCACACATGCATACACACACAAAACTCCCCTCCCTATCACTATGATTTCAAGGGCAGGTTCTTTATTTATTATTTGTTTATTTGTTTGTTTATAATTGGTCAAAGCAGCTGATTCCTCCCCAGTCAAAAGCTTCCATTATTCCATCCCATCTGATGTGTGGGGCACAGGATCATGGGTGCAATATCAGCCCATCTTCCCTTGGGGCCTGACTCAGTCAAGACTTTGCAAAGCAAAAAGTAGCAAAGGTAGAGAAAATAAAACATGAGCCCTGTGCCCTTTGGATTTGGTGCTCTAGGACTCTAGTCAATTGAAGTTGTACCAGAATGTTAAATTCACACTTGCAAATATGCCAACCAAATAAATAAAGAAGGCCCACATCACGATATTTATTAGCCACAATATCACAGGAAGAAGGCAGATTGGTTTAAAAAAAGATGGGGCTGGTAACTTATTTACACATATGCTGTTAAAACATACGCGGAAATACAGTCAATAAATATTTCTATAAAACCCTCAAGTTTGCATTGAAAGCTAAGCAGTAACATTATTTGAGCTCCTAATGAACAATATTTATAACCAGTTACATCAATTCAAAAGATCTGAAATAAAATCTTTCTAAAGTAACGCTTTTCACCTGAAACAGTCCTAAGATATTACCCTTTTCTATCCATTTCTCCAATTCTCACAAAAAATAAAGGTATCCATAGTTTGAGGATGTAAATGTGGTTTTTGACCCCCTCTACCTCATCCCTTAGAACATTCACTAAGGTATACAAATCCCCATCCACGTATGCTGTCAGTCCCTCACACACAACCCTCCAGAACTTCAGCAAAGTCAGTGAGAGTTCTACTTGCATAAGGCAATGAGCCTAGATTTAAAGAAAACTAGTCTCAGTGCTAAGGGGAGCTTAGTACTAAAATATTAAGTTGACTTAGCCTCAAAGGACTAAAGCATGGTATGCAAGCACATATGGTAAAATGCCTAACTTCTTGGCCATGGGGTCTATCCAAATCCTGGCCACCAACTTTACTTCTAAACACAGACATCGGCAGCATTCCCTTTTTGTAGCACATATTTCCGGAAAACTAAAAAGAATCCTATTTTATTAGTAGAACTATGCTTCCATTAGGAATTGCTTTTGACACCCAAAAAATCACAGATGTAACCAATATTTCAACAAAACAAGGAGACAACATAAATCTTTATGATGAATCAAATAATTAGGTTTCACATCATATGAACTGCATCCAAGTATAACACACTGATTACACAAGATACTTCAATGTAAATAAACAAATATTAAGAAACTAACCCAAGACTAACCATATTAGCTGAAAGAAGTATTAAACACTGGACCATTCCAATTACTTTATTACTGTACTCAAAGTCGTGGGTTCAAAACCATTTGTTGTTGATGGTGGTGGTGCTGCTGGTGGTGTGCTGCTTCCACCACTAGGTATCGGTATTTTATAAAGCATCTCAGGTGAATTCAATGTGTGGCCATGGTTGAAAAGCACTGTATTTAAAGTAATAACTGTAAAATCCTTCTTTCATCTTCTCTACCTTTCAAATTCTTTCTCTCTCAGTTTATTTAAAGCTAACAGTGAAACCTTTCCGTTTCCAAGCAAAGGAAGGTTCCTGGAAACAGCCACCAGACTGCAAACATTCCTCTTGGCCTCAGCTATAAATAAGAGAATGTACAGTTGGCTGCATTCAGAACTCCTTCCAATCTATCAGGAAGATCGAGACACACTTCATTGATGATTAGCACACACATCTTTTATAGGTGCAAAACATGTCTCATAGAATGGCAACATAGATAAAATAGTGTATCAAAAGAATGAGACCAAGGCGTGAGTATTAATTAAACACCACACTGAAAGGCAGAGAAGGCCAGCACTGATATTTCAAGGTACAAAGAAGGACGACAATGATAATGAACATTTACTATTGGAGAGCACTGCACTAAGCTCCTGACATACATCATCCCGCTTAATCCTCAGAAGGCTTTAGGAGTTGCCGCTATTAATATCCCGGTTTTTCAGATGAAAAAACTGGGGCCCAGAACAGCTAAGTCACTTGCCAACACCGCCTGCTAGTAAGGGCTACAGCTGGTATCCAAACCCAGGTAGTCTTAGTCCAGAGCCCACACCAATAACAATGATGATTGTGATAAATAACAGCAACTGATAACCACTGCCACCACTGGAGCTATGGATAAACTGCCATGGTTAGTTATTGTTTAAGAAAAGTTGTAATCTAAAGATAAAGGAAAACTTGACAGACTTTTCTACCAGTATTTACATGTTTTAAACTTAAACAGCATAAAATCAGCCTTAAACTACTGAACAATGGTAGCTGGGTAAATTAAAGTTTTAAATAATATCAATATATTAATTATTCTTCCCAGCTTGGAAAATCAACATGTATTTATTAATATTCTTTCATGGATCTCTCCAGTTTTCCTTTCCCCAAAATGGATAAATACATGCTCTCCGATTTTTTTTTAAGAGGAATTTTTTTTTTTTTAAAGATTGGCCCTGAACTAACATCTGTTGCCAATCTTCCTCCTTTTCTTTTTTCTTCTCCCCAAAGCCTGTGGACACAGAAACTTGGAAGCTAAACGACAATGAATTCAAAATAACTATCATCAAAAAACTCAATGAGGTGAAAGAGAATATAGAGAAACTATTCAACACATTCAGGAGCTACTTCACTAAAGAGATTGAAACTATAAACAAGAATCAATGTGTGTAGACATCACAAAGGAGCAAATCAGCATAATCGAAAATGGACATGTTAAAATGCTCCAGACAGAGGAGGAGAACTAAGACTAAAAAGAAATGAAGAACGTCTCCGAGAAATATCCGACTCAATGAGGAAATGCAATGTAAGAATTATAGGTATTCAAGAAGGTGAAGAGAAAGAGAATGAAGCAGAAAGCATGTTCAAAGAAATAATAGCAGAGAACTTCCCAAATCTAGGGAAAGACAGGGAAATATGCGTGGAAAAAGCTTCCAGATCTCCTAGATTTGTCAATGTAAAAAGACCCACCGCAGGGCCGGCCCCATGGCCAAGTGGTTAAGTTCACATGCTCTGCTTCAGCAGCCAGGGTTTCACTGGTTCAGATCCTGGGCACGGACATGGCACCGCACATCAAGCCATGCTGAGGCAGTGTCCCACATGCCACAACTAGAAGGACCCACAACTAAAAAATATACAACTATGTACTGGGGCGGGAGGCTTTGGAGAGAAAAAGGAAAAATAAAATCTTTAAAAAAAAACAAAACAAAAGACCTACTGCAAGGCATATAGTAGTAAAACTGGCAAAAAGGAAAGAAAAAGAAAGAATACTCAGGGCAGCAAAGCAGAAGAAAATAACCTACAAAGGAACCCCTATTAGGCTTTCAGCAGATTTCTCTGCAGAAACCTTACAAGCTAGGAGAGAATGGAACGACATATTCAAAACCGTAAAAGATAAAAATCTTCAGCCAAGAATACCTATCCAGCAAAAATATCCTTTAGATATGAGGGAGAAATTAAATCTTTCCCAGACAAACAAAAGCTAAGGGACTTCGTAGCCACGAGACCAACCCCTCTCCAACAAGAAATCCTCAAGAAGGCCCTCATACCTGAAAAAAGAAAAAAAGGGAAGAAGGGGTCACAAAACACAGAGTAAAGAGATAAATAGGTAGACAGAATCAGAATAGGATATCAAATATTCAACTAAAGCATTAGGCCAAAAGGAAGGAAAACACCAAAAACAAAGACAATCTTGTCACTTTAACCACAAACTCACAACACAAGTTGGAATAAGATAGGAGAAATACAACTTAGAAGGGGAGTAGGGAAGGGACTGAATCAGTTTAGACTAAGGAAATAAGAGGCCATCAGAAAATGGACCATCTTATACATGAGATTCTGAATACAAACTTTAGGGTAGCCACTAAACTAAAAAGCAGAACAGAGACACAAAAAATAAACAAGGAAAAAACAAAGAAATACATCATAAAAAACTACATAATTCAATGGGTAGACCAAAACACAAAGGACGAGAAACAAAGGAAATGCAGGAAAACCGGAAAATGAGGATATAATGACAGCATTAAGCCCTCATACATCAATAATCACCCTCAATTTAAAGGGATTGAATTCTCCAATAAAAAGACACAGAGTGACAAGATGGATTAAAGAACAAGATCCAACAATTTGCTGCTTCCAGGAAACAGATTTCAGCTCCAATGACAAACACAGGCTCAGAGTGAAGGGGTGGAAGATGATACTCCAAGCTAATGGCAAACAAAAGAAAGCAGGTGTCGCAATACTTATATTAGACAAAGTAGACTTCAAAATAAGGCAGGTAAAGACAGACAAAGAAGGGCAGTATATAATGATCAAAGGGACACTCCATCAAGAAGAAATAATGTTTATAAGTATCTATGCACCCAACACAGGAGCACCAAAGTTCATAAAGCAACTATTAACAAACCTAAAAGAAGATATCAAAAATAACACAATAGGGGCCGGCCCCGTGGCCGAGTGGTTTAGTTCATGCACTCCACTGCAGGTGGCCCAGTGTTTCGTCATTTTGGATCCTGGGCGTGGACATGGTACCATTCATCAAGCCACGCTGAGGTGGTGTCCCACATGCCACAACTAGAAGGACCCACGACTAAGAATATACAACTATGTACTGAGGGCTTTGGGGAGAAAAAGGGAAAAAAATAACATCTTTAAAAAAAAACCCACAATAATAGTAGGGGACCTCAACACCGCACTCACATCAATGGATAGACCATCCAGACAGAAAATCAACATGGAAACAGTGGAACTAAACAAAAAGCTAAACCAGTTGGACTTAATAGACATATACAGAACACTCCATCCAAAAAAGCAGAATACACATTCTTCTCAAGTGCGCACAGAACATTCTCAAGGATAGACCATATGTTGGGAAACAAGGCAAGCCTCTACAAATTTTAAAAAATTGAAATAACAACAAGCATCTTCTCCGATCATAATGCTATAAAGCTAGAAATTAATTACAAGAAAAAGCTGAGAAAGGGACAAAGATGTAGAGACTAAACAATATGCTATTGAACAAGCAATGGATCATTGAAGAAATTCAAGGAGAAATCAAAAAATATCTGCAGAAAAATGAAAATGATAACATACCATACCAACTCATATGGGATGCAGCAAAGCTGTATTAAGAGGGAAATTCATTGCAATACATGCACACCTTAACAACAAGAAAAATCCCAAATAAGCAATCTCAAATTACACCTAACTGAATTAGAAAAAGAACAAAGCCCAAAGTCAGCAGAAGGAGAGAATTAATAAAAATCAGAGCAGAAATAAGTGCTACTGAAACAAAAAAGGCAGTAGAAAGGATCAAAGAAACAAAGAGCTGATGCTTTGAGAAGATAAATAAAATTGACAAACCCCTAGCCAGACTTACAAAGAAAAAAAGAAAGCTCAAATAAACAAAATCAGAAATGAAAGAGGAGAAATAACAACAGACTCCATAGAAATACAATGGATTATAAGAGAATACTAAGAAAAACTATATGCCAACAAAATGGATAACCTATAGGAAATGGATAAATTCTTATACTCTTACAACCTCCCAAAGATGAGTCAAGAAGAAACAGACAATCTGAATAGACCAATCACAAAGAAAGAGATTGAAACAGAAATCAAAAGCATCCCAAAGAATAAAACCCCAGGACCAGATGGCTTTCCTGGGGAATTCTACCAAACTTACAGACAGGATTTAATACCTATACTTTTCAAGCTATTCCAAACAATTAGGGAGGATGGAACATTTCCTAACACATTCTACAAGGCCAACATCACTCTGATACCAAAGCCTGACAAGGACAACACAAAAAAGGAGAACTAAAGGCCAATATGGCTGATGAACATAGATGCAAAAATTCTCAACAAAATTTTGGCAACCCGAATTCAGCAATACATCAAAAGGATCATACATCACAATCAAATGGGATTCATACCAGGGACACAGGGATGGTTCAACATCCACAAATCAATCAACGGGATACACCACATCAACAAATTGAGGAATAAAAACCACACAATCATCTCAATAGGTGCAGAGAAAGCATTTGACAAGATCCAACAGCCATTTGTGATAAAAACTCTTAAGAAAATGGGGATAGAAGGAAATTATCTCAACATAATAAAGGCCACATATGACAAACCCACAGCCAACATCATACTCAATGGGCAAAAAGTGAACACCAGCCCCCTGAGAACAGGAACAAGATAAGGATGCCCACTATCACCACTCTTATTCAACACAGTACTGGAGGTTTTGGCCAGAACAATCAGGCAAGAGAAAGGAATAAAAGGAGTCCAAACAGGGAGTGAAGAAGTGAAACTCTAGCTGTTTGCAGGCGACATGATCTTATATATAGAAAACCCCAGAAATTCCTTTGGAAAACTAATAGAAATAATAAACAACTACAGTAAAGTTGCAGGGTACAGAATCAACTTACAAAAATCAGTTGCTTTTCTATACCCCAATAACGAACTTACAGAAAGAGAACTCAAGAATACAATTCCATTTGCAATCACAACTAAAAGAATCAAGTAGCTAGAAATAAATTTAACCAAGGAGGTTAAGGACTTATACAATGAAAACTATAAGACATTACTGAGAGAAATTGATAATGACTTAAAGAGATGGAAAGAGATTCTTTGCTCATGGATTGGAAGAACAGACATAGTTAAAATGTTCATACTACCCAAAGCAATCTACAGATTCAATGCAATCCCTATCAGAATCCCAATGACATTCTTCATGGAAATAGAGTAAAGAATACTAAAATTCATAGGGGGCAATCAAAGACCCTGAATTGCTAAGGCAATCCTGAGAAAAAAAGAACAAAGCTGGAGGCATCACAATCCCTGACTTCAAAATGTACTACAAAGCCATAGTGACCAAAATGGCATGGTACTGGTACAAATCAGGCACACAGATCAATGGGACAGAACTGAAAGCCCAGAAATAAAACCACACATCTATTGACAGCTGATCTTCGACAAAGATGCCAAGAACATACAATGGAGAAAAGATAGTCTCTTCAATAAATTGGTTTCAAACAATTTGAAATCAACAATCCAAAGTAACGTATGCACCCCTATGTTCACCGCAGCACTATCTCACACCATACACAAAAATAAACTCAAAATGGATCAAAGACTTGAAGATACGTCCTGAAACTACATAACTCCTGGAAGACAATATTGGTAGTACACTCTTTGACATCGAACTAAAAAGGATCCTTTCAAATACTATGGCCTCTCAGACAAAGGAAACAAAAACAAAAATATACAAGTGGGAATTCATCAGACTAACAAGCTTCTGCAAGGCGAAAGAAACTAGGATCAAAACAAAGAGACAACCTACCAACTGGGAGAAAATATATGCAAATCATATATCTGACAAAGGGTTAATCTCCATAATATATAAGGAACTCACACATCTGAACAATAAGAAAGCAAACAACCCAATCAAAAAGTGGGCAGAGGAGATGAATAGACATTTTTCCAAAGAAGATATACAGGTGGCCAACAAGCACATGAAAAGACGTGGAACATCACTAATCATCAGGGAAATGCAAGTCAAAACTACACCAAGATACCACCTTATGCCTGTTAAAATGGCTATAATGACTAAGACTAAAAGTAAGAAATGTTGGAGAGGGTGTGAAGAGAAGGGAACCCTCATACACTGATGGTGGGAATGCAAACTGGTGCAGCCACTATGGAAAACAGTATGGAGATACCTCAAAAGACTAAAAATAGCAATACCATATGACCCAGCCATCTCACTACTAGGTATCTACCCAAACAATTTGAAATCAACAATCCAAAGTAACGTATGCACCCCTATGTTCACCGCAGCACTATTCACAATAGCCAAGACATGGAAGCAACCCAAGTGCCCATCAACTGATGACTGGATAAAGATGTGGTATATTTATACAATGGAATACTACTCAGTCAGAAAAAAAGACAAATTCATCCCATTTGCAATAACATGGAAGGAGCTACAGGGAATTATGCTAAGAGAAATAAGCCAGTCTGAGAAAGACAAATACCAGATGATTTCACTCATATGTGGAATATAAACAAGTACTTGGACAAAAAAAACAGTTCAGTGGTTACCAGGGAAAGGGGGTTGGGGGTTGGGCACAGGGGGTGAAGGGGAGCACTTACGTGGTGACAGTCAAGAAATAATGTACAACTGAAATCTCACATTGATGTAAATGATTACGAACTCAATTGGAAAAAAAAAAAAAGATTGGCCCTGAGCTAACATCTCTTGCCAATCTTCTTCCGTTTTTTTGCTTCTCCCCAAAGCCCCCCCCAGCACATAGTGGTATATTCTAGTTGCAGGTCCTTCCAGTTCTGCCACCTCAGCATGGCTTGATGAACAGCGCTAGGTCTGTGCCCAGGAACTGAACCGGCAAAACCCTGGGCCACGGAACCAGAGCACATTAACTTAACCACTCTGCCACGAGGCCAGCCCCCATGCTCTCCAATTTATAAGCAAAACCCAAAGGTCAAAACTGAGGCAGACTAGTGGCCTAAGCAGCAAAATTACAGGATTCAGGGCTTTCACATTATTTTGACACAATGTTCCAATCAGAATAAACAGAAACACGTGCAAGCGCACACCCCCCCCCCCCACATCTAATAAATATTTCTGTTTCCAATCCTTCATTAGCTATCCCTCATGCTTTATCTTCTAATGCCAAGGCAGTCACTGAAACTTGTCGGGACCAGAAATAAAACATTTTAAAATTGATCAGTTTATAATTGATCTAATTATAGGTGTAGATTACTTTCCTGCCACCAAACTCACCCCCAGGCCAGAAGCCACCAAAGCCTCTGACTGACATAGTCAATCTCTCTATTATTAATTCATTTCCTAAGGGCTTATTTCCAGAGATGGAGACACCACGAGGATAGAGACCAGGGCCTTTTGAATACAACTAATTCCCGAAGCATGCTGGACTATACCAAAAAAGGGGGCTGCAAGATTTACAGAGTGTTCTACAGTACCTCTGTCAGTGGTTCCCTCTTTTGAAGATTTTACATACCAGTAAAACTACAAAAAAGAACAGGTTGACTTTTTTTTCCTTCAGGTAAAGGCACTAAAATAATAACTAGCCATCATTTATTTTCACCATAATTTCATACAGAAAAAAGGATCTTCTGAATAATAAAAGAAGAGAAACGGTAGCCTCAGAACAACAGACAATCCTTCCTTAAAAAGGAGCGTGGCAGTCCTATACACACGCACGCACACACATGCGTGCATATACACACACAGAGTCATGCATTCTCTTCCTCGATATTCTTTCTCTTCTACTTATTTTTCACTTTGCCCAGTACCAGTAACAACTTTTCCATGGGCCTGTATTTGGGAATCTCTGGGCCATATGAGTCCTTTGTTTCAACATTTTTCCATTAGCATAGAAAAGAGAATTCTAGCCTTAAAGACAGTACTAGGTCCAATTGTACTTAGATGACCATTAAAGCTGAGAAGATAATCACATACCCTGCAATAGTAGAGGAATATCTCACTTTACAGCACCATGTAGTGAAAAACTAAATTAAAAAACTAGGATGGGGGGCCGGTGGTGCACCGGTTAAGTGTGAGCGTTCTGCTTCAGCGGCCCGGGGTTCGCAGGTTTGGATCCCAGGTGCGGACATGGCACCACTTGGCACACCATGCTGTGGTAGGCGTCCCACATATAAAGTAGAGGAAGATGGGCACGGATGTTAGCTCAGGGCCAGTCTTTCTCAGCAAAAAGAGGAGGATTGGCAGCAGACGTTAGCTCAGGGCTAATCTTGCTCAAAAAAAAAAAAAAAAGAGAAGAAAAGTAGGATGGGCTAAGGAAACAAGTCAGAGAGAGAAAGATACCGTAGGCTATCACTTCTATGTCAAATCTAAAAAAGCTGAATTCATAGAAACAGAGGCAGGAATGGTGGTTACCAGGGGCTGGCAGTGGGGGGCGGGGGGTGGGGAATAGAAAGATGATGGTCAAAGAATATAAACCTCCAGTTACAAGACGAGTAAGTTTTGGGGATCTAAAGTACAGCATGGTGATTACGTCCATACTACTATTTTATGTACTCGAAAGTTGCTAAGAGAGTAGCTCTTAAATGTTCTCACCACAAAAAAGAAATGGTAATTACGTGACATGATGGCGGTGTAAGCTAAGGCTGCATGGTAATCATTCTGCAACACAGACACACATCAAATCAACACCCTGTACACCTTAAACCTACACAATGTTCTATGGCAATTAAATCTCAAAAAAGCTGGAAATAAATAAACAAAAATAAAAAACTAGGATGGTTTTTAATGATACATTTATGAATTTAAAAAGAAAAAAAAGGCCAGCTTACTTGACAAAAACCCAACTTAAAAATGCACAGTTCCTTAGTTCCTTGAACTATTTCCCCCATTAATATCCAATAAAACAATGCGTTATTGTCTAAGACTTTATTTTAAAAATGTAGCTGACTTTTAAAAATAAATAAAATGGGGCCGGCCCCGCGGCGAAGTGGTTAAGTTAATACGCTCCACTTTGGAGGCCCAGGGTTTCGCTGGTTTGGATCCTGGGCACAGACATGGCACCACTCATCAGGCCACGCTGAGGCAGCGTCCCACGTAGCAGAACTAGAAGGACCACAACTAGAATATACAACTGTGTACTGGGGGGCTTTGAGGAGAAGAGGAAGAAAAAAAAATGGAGAAGATTGGCAACAGATGTTAGCTCAGCTGTCAATCTTTAAAAAAAAATAATAAAATAAATAAATAAAATGGCTTCTAGTCAAGAATGAGAGAACAATACAACAGAGAAAAATATTCAAAATGAAGATGAAGCAGTCTAACTTGGAATGCCCTCCACAGCAAAACTAACCTGATACTTTTGTCAAGTATACCATTAATAAATGAAAAGTGGGCAAGTCTAGGGCAAAGGCTCTGCATTCATTTATTCATTCCTTCACCAACTAGTCACTGAACACCCACTGAGGTCCAAGCACTGCTGGGATACCACAATGAAGAAAAGAGACAAAAATCTCTTCTCTCACAGAGCTTTCCTTCTAGCAGGAGACAAATATTGCAACTAAAGATAATAAATAAATACATTATATGTTATGTGCTATGGGGGAAAATAGTATGCAGGGCAAGGACTAGGCATGCCGGGGTTGGAAAGTATGATTTCAAACAGAGTATTCACCTGGAAGATGGCATTTGAGCAAATTCTTGAAGGAGGTGAAGCAGTCAGCCAAGGGGTGTCTGGGGGAAAAGTGCCTGAGCAGAGGGGTAGATAGTAAGTGCCATGGTACTGTGGCAGCAGAGAGCGTGCTGGTGAATCTGAGGATCAGCAAGGACACGAACATGGCAGGAAGCTGAGTGGAAAGTGGGGGAGATGGGTCAGAAGGGCGAGGGACGAGGAGCTGCAGGAGATCGTCTTGGGCCTTGTGACACACTTGGAAGGGCTTTGGCTTTGACTTTGGTTCTCAACTAGAATTGCACCTTTACTGGGTGACACTGGACAAGCCACTTAGTCCTCTGAGCATTAGTTTCCTTACCTGTGAAACTGATAAAATGTACTTCAAAGGGTTGAGTGAGGATTAAACAAGAAAGCCATTTGCAGGGTGGAAACTGCTTTTCACCAACAGTTGCCACTCATTTGACAAACATCTATCAAGTATCTACAATATATGGTATGGAATCAGTTCCCTATTTTATACTCTTATTAAAACTATTTTCTGTGTAGCAAATACTTACATTTACTATTTTTGGCACACCTTTAAAAAATTATTTTAAAACCATTTAAAAAATAAATTCTCAGGGCCAGCCTGGCTGCGTAGTGGTTAAGTTCACCCGCTCCGCTTTGGCAGCCCAGGGTTTCGCGGGTTCGGATGCTGGGCACAGACCTACACACCACTTACCAAGCCGTGCTGTGGTGGCATCCCACATACAAAATAAGAGGAGGACTGGTTCAAGGCCAATTTTCTTCAAGCAAAAAAAGAAGAAGATTGGCAACAGATGTTTGCTCAGGGTCAATCTTCCTCATCAAAAAATAAGCAAATAAATTCTGAAGTTTCTAGAAACATTAAATTTTTGTTGAAATTTTATTCTAATAATATCAAACTCCAACTAAACAAAGGCCATCTATTTAAAACTCTCAAATAACCATAATTTGTCTTCTCTTCCGTACTTGGCTTTTAAGACAAGAAGTAAACCATAAAATCATAATCTGATAAAAAGGAATTAATAGAACAAACTTCCAGGATGTGCTCGAGAGTCAGCACTGTTGAAGCCCAATTTTCAGCCAGGTTCAAAAAGTATGAACAACAAAAATCTTCAAAAAGACTATTTTTACTTACGCAATGGTTATAAGGTAAAGAAATAAATTAATGGACTTACAGATTTTCAGCAAGCGCTTACCCTCTGGTTGACCCTCCCCCACCAAAAAAAGAAAACCTGCAATAAGAGAACACATTATTTTCAAGTATTTCAGTTAATTAAGGGTTCTGCTCTCCTCCAGAGATTACCTCTACAAGGGATAAAAATGGCCTGTCTACTTTCCATTTGTTTTGAGGATTAACATCAATGTGAATCAGTTCAGAATGGGATGAACCTGCAGCCATTTTAATAGCATGATATGAGGTTTAAAAACAAATTAGATAGATAGATATCACATTAACATCACTGTCTGTTACTTCACAACTCACGGCTGACACCAAAGACAGCATTAAACTGTTTTTTTTTTTTAAAGATTTAAAGTACAAAAAAGAGTCAATCCAACATTGCAATGCCAGCTTAGAGATGCTATTTCTGAACCTCAGTCGGGAGTTTTAAATATGAGACCTTAAGCTCCTGAGAGTGACACAGGACTGGGGGAGTATAGTGGAATAGCCTCTAATCCCAAGAGTAATAAAGAAAGTACATTTATAATTAAAATCATAATCTGGGCTATAAAATCCAGTGATGGCATGTAGTACACCCCAGTGATTGTAGAACTCGCCCACGCTTCATACAAAGGATACTATCTACTTGATATAAACTAAATATAAATATAAGGGTTGAGGAAATCCAAAATTCAAATTTGAAACACCATACTAAGAAGAATGAAATTCACTCTAAAACTTATTTCCTAGTGTGTATAAAAACAGTACTGTCAAGCATAAAACAACAGAGAATAGAAACTTACATGTGTATTTATGTATGCATGTAAACAAGTATGGCCAATTGTGAGCGCATGACTTCAAAATTAAAACAAAGAACAGTAATACAAAGATTTTCAAAAAGACAAAGAATGTGTCTGGAAAACTTAACACCTTCAGAGCAGAAATGCATTTTAGAACACTGAATAGTAAGCTATGATACCAGTTTGAGTCAGAATATTTACAACATAAGTCCCTTCTTTGCTACTGATTTCCTGGCCACAAACGTCTGTCATCAAGGTAGGAAGAGTTACTGAGACCTAAAGATATGCGTGCTAATGATGCAATTCTAAGCACAAGCCTTTTTTCTGAATCTGGACATAATTCAGCATTCTACACCCAATGTGGTACCCTAGGGCTTAGGGAGACCCGCCACTGGGTAGTACAAACATCCTCTCTTCAGTTATACTAAAAATGACTTTTCCTGTCAGAAGACATGTTATATAACTGTATCTTCCACTTAAAAAGCCAGCCAAATTTGAGAAATAAGATTTGGCGTTATAAGAGCAATAACATTAAAACTAAGCTGGGCAACTAAGTCCACTATCTCAAAAGTCTGTCAGTTGTAATTCTGGAGCAACATCACAGAAACACTTACAATGCCAAATTCAATTTCTTTCAGCACAATTGAGAACTTGAAAAAAATGTAAACCCATTCGGCATTCTTCCAGGGGGCTGAGGGTGTCCTTTGGGCCACAGAGGCCCAGACGTTGAAGTCAAAGGGCCTGGGTTCCTAGCAGGCTCCACCGTGTACCAGCTGGGCAACCGGGGGCATTGTGGTGTGGCAGCCAAGACAATGGGCTACGGAATCAGACTGCCTGGATTCCACGCCTGGCTCTGCCACTTCCTAGTTGGGAAAGCACAGGTGAGTTTCTGTGCCGCAGCCTCCTCATAGGTAAATTGGAGCATAATAACAGTATCAACTTCATATGGTTGACTTAAGGATTAAGTGAGTGAATAAAAACACACAGAACAATGTCTGGAACACTTCAGGTGCTCAACAAACTTTAGCTGCTAAATTGTTGTTAAAAAGCATTGCTGGGCCTTAGTATCCTTTGCAAAATGAGTCGACGAATAGCTCTGTCACAGTGATAGCTCGGGAATTTCATGAGATAACACACAAAATGTCTCACACAACAGCTGGCACAGGGAAAATGTTCGACAAACGTCAGCTTTTAAACAAATACTTAACAAATGAACAACATAAACAGCTGGCACATATAGGGTTTCTTCTCTTCCCTTTTGTGCCTTTTGTGTGTGTGTCCAGTTGTATAGGCCATATTTGAATAAAATAATATTGAACTTAGCCTACTAATATCCAGTGAGATTAGTTCAAAATAAGACTGTAATGTGATTAGGGGAAAGGTGGAAGGTGCTGCCTCAGTTCAACACGTAAAGTGACTCCGCCGTTAAGACACACAACCCTGCAGGGCCAAGAGGCTGAGCATTTGGAGGAACGAGTGACAGAGCAGAGTATTTGGGACAGAAAGGTAAGAATTTATGAAGAGTTCAACAATCTGGATGGGAACTGCCAAGACCAGGACACACCCAGATCTCACCCGTCCCCAAAGTTCCTTCCGATACAATCAGGTTTACGCAAAGTTTGCAAAGGAAAGAAAAAGAAGCAATGTTTGACAACTTTGTCCTTCGAGTCTAAATTTTAAATTAATAATTATATTCACAGATGTTAATACTGATAAATACTAGCTAAAAGCAATAGTAACTTACACTTAAAAAGTTATTTACAATAACATATTCATAACACTATTGACCTCCCACTAAACTAACATTAAGTGCTGAACCACTTCAAAGTATTCCGTGAACCCTTTTTCTCTTCCACACACCCTGTTATTTAAAGATCTAAGGTCTTAGGTAAATTTTTGCAAACGTTTTATAGCGTCCTACAAGGCTTCAGGCTAAGTCTGGAAGGAATATGATAGGGAGTTTCAACCTTCCCAGAACAAGTGTTTGCTTAGAACCTACTATGTTTAACTTAACCATCAATCATTCATTCATTCATTCCACAAATATTTACAGAACACTTTTTACATGGCAGGCACTAGTCTAGGTCTTAAATATACATTTCTGAGAAAAATCAAACAAGATCCTAGCCTTCATGAAGCTTACAGACCAAAAGGGAAGAAAACCTAATTAACTTGTCATATAAATAAATACAAAAGTAAAACAGGTTGCACTATGAAGAAAAGGTATAAGGTACTATAAGAGCAGATACTGCAGAGAATGAAAGAAACGGTACTTGTTCGTAAATTTAGTCTGGTGGGAAGCAAGACTAACATATATAAACAAAAGCAAAAAATTCAAGAAAAATGGAATTAAGTACCCAAGCTTCATGGACCATAAGAGACAGGAAAGGAAAAAGCACTTGGTGAGGCCCTACGACATTTCAGCCAGGGTCCTTCCACATGTTCTCTCATTAAAGCCTTGCAAAAATCCTGCAAGGTAGGCATTAATATTCCTATTTTACTGATAAGAAAATTGAGGCTGTAAGATCTTCCATTTTATTAGCATGGCTCAATAACTATGGTGTAGAAACAGCTTCCTTACGTAGAAGCAGAAGGTATGATAATTTTACAACAAAATGGAATCTTTACTTGATATTAACCTGGAGAGATGAATGCGGCAGCAGGAATGTGGGGATCAGAGCAATGAATGTGTCCTCCTCAGCCTCTACTTCCCTTTTTACTGCCCGCCTCCAATCTCCAAGGCACACAGTATTTTCACCATGATCACATCTTGTGCTCATGACCTTTCCAGACCCACAAAAGTCTGCCTTTCCCTCTGAAAATGTGGTGGTCGATTACCTTAGCTGTTAAAGAGCTAAGTTTACCCCCACGAAGAAACATATGTATACTATTGCAAAGACTTCGCAGAAACAATAACAAAATGGCTTCATTCAACAGCCTAATTTTAACAACAGGAATTTCAGACATAAAATGGGCAAATCATTTGGAGCCCCTTCAGCCACATCTTATTCTATTTTCACAGCATAACAAGGCAAGCATTTATCAACAGGTCTTGAAAAAGAAAGCTCATCTTGATAAAAAGAGAAAATACCTTACTGTGAAGTTCCAACTATTTACATTGCTTGCTTGTACCATTAGTGCACCCTGATACCACAAAGTTGACCAAGCGATAGTTTCTGAGCCACTTCTTGACCCTCCCTGAAGTCCAAAGGCTTGAGAGTTACCAAGCATGGCATGTGAATGACAATGTCTCTTCAAAAAGGGCCAAGGGTAGCAAGTTCAGGAGAGTCCGTATTAAATAACATTCCTCTAGATGTCAGAAATTCTCCCATTACATAAACCTGGAAAAATATGCACCAGACTCTCTGTGGGAATGGAGAGCACAGATAAAAATGTGTATGTTTCAAACTTCCAATGAAACCAGGTACCTTATCTAGAGATTGTTCATAGATCCAGATGGGCCAAGAGAACCTCATTCACACAACCCTCAGCAGAGTGTTTTTCACCATCTATTGTCTACTGAAAATACCATGATCTCCTAGAGACAATCTGCCCTTTTAGGATCTGCAACACTATAAACAATGTCAAAAGATAGCTGTTAATGAACAAACAAACCAAAATAAGCAAGAGTAACCAAGGATAGATCAGGTATGAAGAAAAAGATACACATTCAGAAGCGCCATTTCCTGTTTCACAATAATTAGTTCTTTCTGAAAAATCTGGAATGAGTCATCCCTTCCCAGTCACATCATGCATACATAATAAAACTAAAAACTTAGTAAGCACCAACTCTGAGACAGTCACTGATCTAAGCAGTTTACGTGTATGAACTTATTTAATCCTCTCCAGAATGCTGTGCACTAGGCATTATTATCCTTATTTTACATACAGGAAATTGAGTCCCAGAGATATTTAGTAACTTGCTCTCAGTCACACAGCTAGAACAGAGCCTTGCTGAGCTTCAGGCCTGGGCAATCTGGCACCTGTACTCTGTGTCACCTGTGCTAAAGAGTAATATGAACTGGCTTATCACTAACCACTTCTATTTTTTCATCCAATACCTACAACATACACTAGCGGGACCACCTGGAAGGGTTAATCTTCCTAACAGAGTCTTTAATGTAGAATGAGGCCGACACAAGTTCAGTCATCTATCTCCACTTTGTACCAAGCAAAGTGCAACTACCCGGGGTTACACAGATTCTCTAACTGGCTTGCTACTTCTGTTAATATTTAAAAGACCCCATTATGTTGGTATCAAGTCTCTAAAATGATGATTCCAAGTCTTCTCTGACCTTCCAACATTCTCGTTTACACGTAAGCTGCCTCACTTTAAAGACTTCAACATTTTTTCTGTTTGGATTTAATTTAATTTTCAGGGAAATGTAATGACACAGAGGTCTCGCTGTTTCATTTTGTTCTGCAACACCTGACATTGGCTGCTCCCTCAAATGTTTTGATGAGTTAAATTGACTGTTCAACCTCGTGTTATCACTGGCACAGCCTAAGGTCAAGAAGACATCCAGTGGGCTGAACTACTCCCAGGTGGCAATGGGACCTGGGAAAGCATGAATAGGACAAGTAATAAACAAAGAAAAGATAAGGAGACATTTAGACAGAAATGGCATGGAAGTAAGAGTAAGCACATTATAGGAGAAATATGAGAAGATATGCACGGCTGGGCAGAGGAGACAGTTGGCTGCAAGAAGTAGGAAACCAGAGTGAAGAAGTGGAACAAATCTAGCCACGAAGGACTTTAAAAAATGCAAGTAATCTGGGTTTCATGTAGCTGACAAAAGAGATACGTTGGGTAGGAACAAACATACTAAGTATTTTAGAGAGGTATGGAGGGAGGCAATCAAATCAGCCAAAACACTGTCACCAAACCAAGCATGAAGAGTTATGAGGGCCCACACTAAGCTGATGGCAGTAGAACGGAAGAAGAGAAGTCTGAGATACATTTAGAAGATGGGAATAAAGGAATTTTTTTGTCATACTAGATGTAAGGGAAAGGAAAGACAGTCAAAGATTACTAATGTTTCCAGGTTGGGAAGATGATGACACTGCCGGTAAAAATGGAATCACCAGACAGAAGTTAGTTTATCAAGGAAGATCACGCATTTTAGTGTTGGGGACAATGGAGAGTGAGATAACTCCAGGGCATCCAAGGGAGGATGGATTCGAGATAATACTGGAAACACGGCCTAACCTAGAGAATAGAGATTTCAGAATTTTCCCATAAAAGAGAAACTCAGAGGAAAAGATAAGCTCAATGACAGAGCGAATGGAGAACTAAGAACAGAAGGTTAAAAATGGAACCATGGGCAGCTGGTGACAAGATAAAGAAAACTCAACAATGAGGCAGAAAGCTCAGTGTGGGACAGGACAGAGAACCAAGAAGGTGAAGTGTCACCAAAAACAAGAAGTAAAGCTTCTAAGCCACTTCCAATGCTGTGTACAACAGACACATGAGTGGAAAAACCGCTCCTGTAGCCTTAAAGGAAGTCTCCTGATGCTAATGAAACAACCCAAACAGTTCTTTCTCAAAGAGGTCTTAGAGGTCTCTAACGAAACCAAAGACTTGGGGGCCTGGGACACAGCTAGTCGTGATTTGGTTTTGGTGTAGATTTTATTAAATAAAGAGAAGGAATGAGAGGACAAAGGAACAAGATAAAGGGGGGGGAATCAAGTCCATTCAAGTTTTTAGAAGAAGGGGAGTTTTAACCCATAGGCATTTGATTTTAATATTAAATTTTAAGTAGTAATGTCAGAAAGATTACGTGAAAAAAGCTAAGATGAGAAGAGAATACTGAAAGGCAAAGGTAAGGAATTTGGATTGAATCCCAGATGCAGTGAGAAACCATGGCAGTGTTGAGCCTGAGGGAGAGATGTAGCATATGATTTGCGTTTTTAAAAGATCACTCTAGTCACTATGAGTTGAATGAATGGAAAGAGGCAAAAGAAGTGGGGAAACCAGTTAAGAGACCACTGTTATACAGGAGGCTACTGCTATGATGACTGGAGATAAAGTGAACAAATGAGAGACATATACTAGAGGCAGAAGCAACAGTACTTACTGATAGCAGCTACTATGGGGGAAGGGTATGAAGGTGAAAAGAGAGTAGGAAATAGAGAGGAATCAAAGATGACTACTGGTTGTCTGGTTTGAACAGCTAGGTGAATAGAGGAGTCATTAAGTAAAAGAGAAGAAATAGTTTGGTGGGGGAAATCAAGTATTCCACTGAGAATGTGGTAACTTACAGATGTTTGGGAGACACACACCTGGAGATGTCCAGTCAGCAACTGTACATACAAGACCAAAGTTTACAAGAAAGTCAGAATTGGAGACAGAAATGTGGGAGCCAACAGTATATAAACGGTCTTAAAGCCAATGGGATAGATGAGATTACCAATGACAAACGTACAGAAAGTGAAGCACAAGGAGCCCTAAAAAACATCCAACAAATACAAGGTTGAGTAGAGGGGGAAGAACCAGCAAAAAGAATGAGAACGAACAGCCAGAGGTAGGAAGAAAACCTGAGTGGTTTCACACAAGCTAAAGAAGAGTATGTTTCCAAAAGGAGGAATGTGGACAAGTATCAAATGCTGCTGATAAACACATGTCCATCAGATTTGGAGGTGGCCTTGACAAGAGTAAAGCATTGTTAAAGGCAGAACCACACAACAGCAAGAATTTATGGAATCCTACCCTACGGCCCCACCATTAACATGACTCTTTTTCTTTCTTGCGTCTTCAGTTTCCATTTCTGCCTTCAACTGCTCTGTGTCAAATTCAAGCTTAAAGCTTCTGATTGGTACACCAAGTCACTATCATCTCTGTTGGGTAGAGCCTTTCGGCCAGATTACCTCCTAGGCCAAAGGCCTGCCTATCGACTGGATGGTCTTGGGTCAGGTGGCCACTCAATCCAGTCATCTGAGACCAGAACACAAGGTTCTGCATGATATCCTCTAAGGGTCAGCCTAAGTCTTGGCCTGTCTCTAAAACAATTTACCAAAATTCAAAACAAAGACCAACGAATAGTTTCACTGATGAAGGTCAAAGAAAGCTTACAAATTATAAGCAGTTTACTTTTTCTTAATTTGGGAGAGGTATCCAGATGTTCAAGATACCATTGTTCTTTATGTCCTATAACTTGCTTATAAAAATGATATACATTCTTTTAACTTGGAAAATAGATTTAAAAAAAAATGATCAGTTTAAGAGGAAAAACTACAACAGCAAAGGAAAACTTTATGAGTAGGGACTCACAATATCTAATACATTTTTTAATCACTAAAGAAAGAAAAAATACATGTATTTTTTAAAACTCATGATAAAATGTTATAAAATGCAAGAAAAGACAGTTTTTAATAGCATACATTCATTCCCTATTAAAAAAAGAAGAAAAGTTTCCATCCAAAAACATTCACGCCCTATAATTTTATCCCACAGGAAAGCCAAGCTCAATGAAAAAACATCCAAAGAGAAGTTTACAGTGGAAACTCTGACAAATGCTTAAGTATAGCGTCATGAACAGCACTGCTATCATATGCATATGTCCATAGAGTCAAACACAAATGCACACATTCTTCACTTCAATTAGTGGTCAAAAAAAGAGAGGATTATGATACTTAAAGCTTATACTTGCCATTGATGAACCTAAACAATAAAATTAAAACCATAAACCCAAGCTGGAGCCAAAACACTCCCCAAACAATGCCGTTGCATTTGAAAGTAGAACTAGTGTAGTTTACATTTGTACAGCACTCAAGTTTTTCAAGGCATTCTCAAGATGTATTATCTCACTTAATGATCCTAACAAACCTATGAGCTGGGCTGGCTAGGTTTGACAGTCATTTTGCAATTGAGGAGTCTGAGTTGCACCAAAGATGCATGATTTGGTCAAAATTATACACATAGTAAGGAAGAGGGACCACATTTAAATCTATGTCTCGTAGGCTACAAGAAGCCCACTGCTCCTCCCACTAAAGCTTATATTAATATCCTTTGATAAGGGAGCTTCAAATCTCTGCTGGAACTTATTCAAATATCACATATCATACTCTGACTTCTAAAACATACTCAACTATTCACCCAAGTAATATTAATATTAATCATGTTATGATTATCAGTTCTAAGGCATTCAATGTCCTATACTGGTATATTTACTAGAAAGCCAATTTTGACAATTCATTCATTACGTCACTGTATTATTTTTCTTTATGAACATACAGAACTCAACACAACACTGCTGGTGGTCACTGTGTTTCCAGCTTTTCTTAGAAGTTCCACTGATTTCAAACTCATGAATAATTAGTAGTCATAAAGTATTCATGAATAAGATCATATATTTAACACAAATCTAACTGAATAAGACGCTACTTTGTTATACCTAATCAGTGTCCACTAATAGCTGAAAATTAAAGAACAAAGATAATCATTTAGACTGTAAATTAGAGTCTGTTTTATGACTTTACTACACACACCAAAAAAAATCCAATACATCTCCATTTTTAAATGTTTATTTACAAGCACCAAATCTTCTCTCCACTTCCCATTTAATTCCATGGGCTGCTCTCAGGAGTCTCCTTTATGAGGTCCACAATATCTACTAAATATCTGGATCACAGCCATGGAGTACCAGCATCTGCACCATTTCATAGAAGAAAACCATTCTCATTTAGAAATTAAGGCAGCATGTAAGAATACTACTACTTCACATCTGCCTCAGCCAAACTCAATACATCATCTAAAAGCAAATACACAATGCAATAATATTAAATAATATGAATAACTACCATTTAGTGAGCACTCAATACATCCCAGGAACTGCCAATCTGCTTTAACGATAACAAAAAAAAGAGCAGCTAATATTTACTGAGCCTGTATAGAGAGCTAGGCGGTTCTACGTGGTTTACAGAAGTCATCTCACAACACCCCACTTAACAAATAGAGAAACTAAGATGCAAAGAGACTGAGTCTTTTGCCCAAGGTCACACTGGCAGTGAGGGAGAAAGCCAGCCCCAGAGCCCATGGTCTTTCTTCATCGTGTGTGGGCGAAATTGGCTAATAGAGGCAAAGCACTTAGGACAACTCTGGCACATGATAAACACTCCATAAATGCTGGCAATTATTACTATTATTCAATCTTTACAATAATCAAGGAAAAAGAATGAGGAAAAGAAGAATGAGGAAAGCAAGAAGACACAGGAAGAGAGAAGGAAATAGATCAACAGACGAAAGCTCCAGAAGAAAAGGAAAGTTGAAGCTTTCTGAAAGAATGGTCTAGTTACATGATGGCTGCCCAAAGGTTTGCTTTATAATCTTTGTGATAACATGTCTTTTCTATCATTTTACTGATTCATTTACATAAAAGAAAAAAACTGCAGTGACAGAAAATGGAGATGGGAAGGCGAGAAAAAGGAATGAGGAAAAAGAGGGAAAGAGAAGTTAGACACATTATCTGTAAAAATCAATGCCAAATAAATGCAAATCGTCATTTTAAGGCAGGCCCTTTCAAAGAAAAGTATAAATGTAGAGTAGACATAAGGCTAAGAGACTCTGTCTATCCACTACCGAATCCCATTGAAAAGCGCTTGATAAACACGTACACTGGAATTAAAGCCCAAAAGTCTACACAAGAGAAACAACGAATTCCAACTGATCCTGCTCTTAAGCAAAACTTGGGCAAAAGAATCAATATGATTTAGCTTTGGGATCCTTCAAATATTCACTTGAGGCTGCTTTCCCACCTCACATGTGGAAACAATAACAACAAAAAAAGACATAGCTCAGTTTCATTTAACATTTGGTTCGTTCAACATCTGGTCATCTGTTGAAACTACTACTAAGAAAACCAAAGAAAGGGCAAATTGAATGAAGGTTTTTATGATGTAGATACCTATCTTGTAGAACTGAACACTGAGACTACCGTTTTCAAACAACTTGCTCAACATCAAATGAAAACTGCTGATCCCCAGCCACTGAATAGTCAACATCCAACCTTTTTTTCTTTTCAAGAATGAGGAAATTGGAACCCAGAGAGGTTAAGGTGAAGAAGGAAGCAGAATGTCCAATGGAAAACAAATGCATACTGGAATCAGACACATTTGGAGTAGCATCCTGGTTCCCTCACTGACTAAATGTTGTCTCAGTTTCCTCAACCAACGGGAAAATTATACCACTCTACCAGCAAGCTGTGATGAGAAATAGAGAACAGAATGCGCAACACTTACCAAGTAACAGGCGTGCAGTTGAGTGGTAGCTATTGGCATTCATTTTACTACAATCTTCCTGTGGGTGACTCGGTGACAGTTATTATTGTTAATTGTTGTTATTATGAATATAACCTTCTAGGGGGCACGAACTGTACCTGCCTGAGGCAGTCAGTACAGGGTCTGGCAGAGAGTAACTCTTTTTTTTTTTTTTTTTTGAGGAAGATTAGCCCTGAGCTAACTGCTGCCAATCCTCCTCTTTTTGCTGGGGAAGACTGGCCCTGAGCTAACATCCATGCCCATCTTCCTCTGTGTTATATGTGGGACGCCTACCACAGCATGGCTTTTGCCAAGCGGTGCCGTGTCCGTACCCAGGATCCGAACCAGCAAACCCTGGGCCGCCGAGAAGCAGAATGTGCGCACTTAACCGCTGCGCCACCAGGCTGGCCCTGAGAGTAACCCTTAAATACTGGAGGCATGGAGGAAAGAAAGAAAGATTATACAAGTCATTAATGGGAGAATTGATATTTCTCCAAAATTCCTTCTAGAAGGCATTTACGCCATATGTACAGTCTTATTTCATTGTTTTTTCAAACTCAATTTAGAGGATTCTAACACCAGATTTTTTAAAATGAGACAGAATAGAACATAATAGAAACAAGTGTACCTAACACAGTAAATATAAGTTCTGCTTAATTTAACTTTTATATTGGCTACATATGCACTCTTGCATTAATGTGTCTGTATGTGTGTGTGTACTGGGGTCAGGATGTGAAATGAATTCTTTACTATAGGTAGCAAAAAAATCAGAAAAATACTCTCCTAGATTTTCCAGGACAGTTCTATTTTTGTGTAATCTTGTACTTTTCAATAAAGGTAAAATTAATATATTAACTAAATGGGACCTGAGTTTTATACATATGTGTATCACAAATCATGAAGGAAAAAAGAAAAATCTTTGCCAGAACCCAAATTCCATCTATTAGTTTGGAAAACACAAACATGGTACCTACACGAAACCTATAGCTTGAAACCCACTCCAGAAGTGACCAAGGAAGTCAATCCACAAAGCTCAGGTGAAACTAAAATCATAAGGCTTAGTGTTCTAAACCATGGAAGCTTTCTTTTTCCCATTCAAAACATAAAAATTACTATGAATTCAAGGTCACTTCTGAGCATCATAATTCTTTTGTGAGTTACCACAAAATAATCATACTATATTTCTGAGATTCTCTATAGTGAGGCAGAAGTATATCAAAGCAAATTGTACCATGGGCAAAGCTCTTTACTAAGCTGTCCAAAAGGGAAATTCAGAGGCTAGTTTGATATATCACAAAAGCCAGAGTGGTAATTGATAGCATATGATACCTAACTAGACAAAAATACATTAAATGCTTAATATCCTCTGTTAAATGAAAATATATAAAATTAACACATATAACTAGAAGGCCAGAAAACTGGGTGACGACAGCCCCGCTGGCTCGGGCAGCACCCTTTGAGAAGGACTGGTCTAGGACACAGAGCCTGCACTGAGCAGTCACTGAGAATCCACAGAACTCGTCTCCACAGCTGATTTACCATGACGGCAGATTCAACCTCTTCCCTTCTCTAGATCTAAAGAAAACATTAAGAACGGTATCTGCCTCCAGTCTGTTCTTCTCATACTTCACAATAAAGACACAAACACACAGAGACACACTCTGGGCTCTTTAGAAGATTAACTGCTCTCTAAAGTCAGCTTGCCAAGTACTGTTCAGGTGACAGCTCCACGTATCTGGGCCCCAACATTCTCTTCTCTTCACTCAGCACCTCACTAAATGAACTGACCAGTCTGTTTGCCCACACTTAGGAATAAAGAGTTGAACAAAGCATAACTGCTGTCTTTGGTACAATAAGCTAACAAGTGGCTGCATGTTTAATTCAGCCTATATAGCACCTAGCACCAAATTGACAGCAAATGAAAATTCTTTTTGACAAATCCTACGAAAGATAGTGTTTAAGGATTAAAAAGCCTAGAACAAACTCTACCTGAGCCACCAAGGTCTTTTCCAATTAGTGAAATGAAAGTGATTTGGAGGGAAAACCAATACATACAATCAAATAGGTTAAATCATATGAAACTGTCATTTTTATAGTTCAAAAATGGACATATATTTGCAATTTCATTTGGTTCAACCTGAGAGGATGCCGTATTTTGTTAAGAGCACTACAGCTAATGGTGTTAGTAGCATCAAAGAACAGTGGTCTCAGGGCTGCCACCGTGGTTAAGGCTGGCGCCGAGTGGTTAAGTTCGCGCACTCCGTTTCTGGTGGCCCAGTGTTTCACCGGTTCGAATCCTGGGCGTGGACATGGCACTGCTCATCAGGCCATGCTGAGGCAGCATCCCACATAGCACAACCAGGAGGACCCACAACTAAAAATACACAACTATGTACCAGGGGGCACTGGGGAGAAAAAGGAAAAGTAAAATCTTTAAAAAAAAAAAAAAAAAAAAAAAGAACTGTGGTCTCAAACCAGAATATACATATGGGAATACTTTTTAGAGAATTTTTGCTTTGTCTTGGTTTACTTTTTGTTATGTAAATATTAAAATATACTCAAAAGTAGAAAGAACAGTATAATAAACTCCCATGTACCCATCACCCAGCTTCTTTCCAGCATTCTCTAAATGTCAATATTTACAATATCCTGGAAATTATCCACTGTGTAATTATCTAAACATACAAGGAAAACTTCTCAGAATCAATGCAAAAATTCACGGTTTCACAAAATTCTTTCAAGCTAATATGACCAAAAATGTTTGGAAACTGCTGCCATGCAACATGTCTGATTTGGGACTCTATATTGACGGTATTCTGAAAGCATGAGCTTTGTGAAATATTTTCTTAGTTGTTTTGTTGTTGTGTTATCGTTTATATAAGAAAGGGGGGTAATATAAGAGGGCACAAAACACAGCTAGCTGACTGGGACATCTGAAACTAATAAACAGAGAGAGTAATAAATATAGAGATATATAGAATATAATTCGTTACAAAGGGACAAACTTATTTGAGTGCATAAAAATCCTAAAAAGTACTTAATTATATTTACTTCTAAGTACCAGACAAGGGCACAGGAATACAGCCCCTAGAAAGTCTACCAGAATAAACTATTCATCAACAGTCTATCCAATGCCTGCTGTGAGCTAGGCCCTGGCATACAAGTACATATTCCTTCAATAAATATTTCTGAGTATTCCCTACCTATCAGACACTGTTGCGCACACTGACGATACAGCAGTGAACCAAAGAGACCAAGATCCCCTCTCTGGCGGAGTTTATGTCCTAGCATGAGGGCACAGGCAAAATTATAAATAAGAACATTATATAGTATGTTAAAGGCAACAAGTGCAACAGGAAAAAGAAAAAGCAGAGCAAGGAAAGGGAAAAGGGGAGGGGGCAGGGTTACAATTTTGAATAGGGTGAGCTCACAGACTTGTGGAGAAGACAGACATTTACCTAATTATGACATCAATGTGATAAGTACCACACGAGATTTGATCAAGGCTCAGCAGGAAGGAGGAGAAGGCACTTAATTCTCCCTCCCCGAGGAAAAATATCTGAGCCAGCTGTTGAGAGAGCAAGAAGAGTGGGCCAGAAGCACAAGAAGACGGAAGCCCCTCACGCCCAGAGAACAGCATGTGCCAGGGCACCAAGGAGCAACAACCCTGAGCATTGGGGACAGGCAGCTCCCCGTGGCTAGCGCCCACTGTATGTGAAGGGGAGGCAGGCAGGGGTCAGATCAGAGGGTTTCCATTTTCTATGAGGGGAGCCACTGGAGCTTTCTACAGAGGGCTGTGATACAGAAAGCTCACACAGGCAGCTCTGAAAGGCAGCTTCCCGTGGCGCCAGGCAAGAAATGAAAGAGCAGAGCAGTGATGGAGAAAGGAGAGGACAGGATAGACTCAAAAAACCATTAAGCAGCTAGAAGCAGAAAGACTCCGGAGCCCAAATGGGGAAACTTGAAAGAGGAGATCCTGGAGATTTGGGGCACGCTGAATTTGAAGTGCCTGTGAAAGGGTCCAAGGAGTAACCAGAAATGCAGGTCTAGATCGGAGGAAATCCTAGCCTGGAAACACTGCCTCAAGAGTCTGCGAAGGGACAACTGAAGGCATCCGAAGGGATAAGATCTCCCTCCCCTCCCCTCTCTTTCACATACACACACACACACACAAGTATAAAGAAGAACACCAAGAACTTCTAATTATTCCCTTTTCCAGGAAGATCTAGCCTGCATCAACACAACCATTAATATTTTTTCTCCTGTCCTAAGCATGTACTGCGTCAAACACCCACAATTACCCAAAAGCAAAAAGCAGCTTCTTAAGAATGAGGCAATGACGAGAATGAGGCTATTACAGATAGTTTTCAGAACCACAAGAAACAATGTTATAATTCAAACCAAAGAGAAGAATTCAGAACCTACTCAAAAGATGGAGAAGGCCAGACACAACAAGGTTCTAAATCTAAGCCAAGTATTTTTGCTAAATCCTTCACAATTTTCTCAGGCCAGTAAAAGACACAAGAGAGGTTTAAAAACACGACCAGGGCACCACGAAGTTTACTTTTTTTTATCCTAATATTTCAGTAATTCACAATGAAACCATATAAGCCAATCATTTCTTTTAAATTTGCAGGAGACCGAGGCAGCAAAGATGAGCTGCCCACAGCAAACTGAGCACGTTTGCTCATCTCTCCACAGAGGGTGCACTTTGACAGCACTCCCATATGAAGGAACGATGCAAAAGCACTTATTTTAAAAATAAATAACCTTTCAGAACTTTAAGAGAATGGAAAAAAACCTTTCTCCTGAAGCAATTATTATGTCCAAACTCAACAGTTCGTTTCTTTAAATAGCCTTTTCACCTGCCTTGTTTTTATAAAAGTAAATGTTCCATCCAAATAAAGCATCAATTCCTTTTGTACAATTTTGGCCTGATTATCGCTCTGATTCACAGAAAAGCTGGGACTGTTATGGCATTCAAATAAAAATATACAGGCAACAAGATGAACTATGAAATACAAATGCTCTTTTCCATGTTTTTCTTACCTTTTTTTAAGGTAGGAAAAAAATATAACCTACAGGTGTTTTCATTTTTAGTAATGTATAACTTGGAATTAATTTGTTGCAGTCTGTGTGGTTGGACACACACTGACAAACCTCTGTGGTGGCGAACCCCCTCAAAGGCATTTCCTCTGAAAAACGGGCCCTAATTACATTTAGTTCCAGCCCTACTCGTCCCAACCCACTTTTCACTTTTCTCCTCTCCTCTTCACCTTTCTCCTCCTTGCCCTCTCCTCTCTCTCTCACCCTCTCTCTCACACACACACATACAAACACACACACCGATTCTTTAAACGTTTCCACCAGGAAGCAATTTTTTTCCATGACGCTCGTAAGTGGAAACATTTGCACAAATGATAGGTTCTCTAAGAAATGCCAGAAGAAACACTCTTTTCGAGCATGAGTTACACACACACACTCATACATAAAGATCGATATAAGCCAATATTCCTATTTTGAGATGTATACTAAATTACACACTGCAAAATCTCATCACAAAGTATTTACCAACACCATTGTTTGGGTTATATCAAAATATAAAACTGCAAAGAAAATCTGAGATCCACAGTACTCCAATTCCCTGTCCTCCCATCTTCCTTCCTATCCTATTTCTGATTTCCTGGCTCCTCCTTCCCCACCATCCCATATAAACTCTAAGCCCCATCAAATTGTTACCTGTGTTTCAGCTAAAGGACTCCATGTAAGCCTTCACTCCCTCAGATCTGGCCTCCTGAAACGTCCCTTGCCCTCCAGCCTCTATCTCCGTCCATCCTCAGAGGTCCCTCTCAAATGTCACTTCTTTCATGAAGCCTTTCCTGGTGATTCTCTCAGCCTGATGTGATCTCTCCCTTTCTTTGAACTGCAAGGGCCCCTCGCTCGTACCTCTCTTACTGCACTTAACTAGATTACATGATGCAATAATATCTGCCTTCTTGGAACTATATTTAATTATATTTGTGTCCCTGTAGCACCTCTGAGACCAGTACATAACATGAATAGAGCCGAGCTGTCTCAAACCCACGTGTTTCTGTAACAAATAATTGATTTTAAATACAGCTGCCCAGTAAGCCACACCTGTACCCAGACCCTTTAAGAAGCACAGTTTCTACCTTAGGAAGAATCAGCGAAAGCTATTTGTCCAGAAAAGTAATACAAAACCAGTATCCTAGAATTTTAACACACTGCCTCAGTTTCCATCATGCCACCAACTAAACACATTACTTGAAAGTGAAAATAAATGTTAACTCAAGTTGTTAAAAGATATTTTAAAATAAGAGAAAAGTGACATATTCCACTAGGAAATCAGACTTGGAATTAAAACAATTTATCCTGCCCTTCTTTTAAATTCCTCTGTCTGGTCTTTCTCCAGAGCAACAGATGTTTTTCTTCTTCAGCTTAGTCGTTTGAAGAAAAAAAGGAGCTTGAAAATGATGAAAAAGCACAAGGGAAGCACAGTGGTGAGTGTGCATAAACGGACAGGACTGGTGCCAACGATGTGGGCATTTGGAAATCAATCCAACGGTTTCTGAAAAGCATTTCAGAGACTGCTATATAAACCTGGGAGAAATATCTATGTTTTGAGTCTTAACAAATTCCTCATTTTAATCCTTTTTACTTCACAAATTGGTCATTCAGCTTTCAAAACATCTCTAAACCCAGTAATAAACTTAACTGCATACCCTCTATATATTTACTATGTCAAAGAATCCTTCCTGTTATTTCTAAAACTCAAGCTTAATTTCAGGGTTCCATCCGCACATTGGTTATCTCAACACAATCACTTTTTCTTAATTCTTCTCACAAATTCAGCCTAAATATTCTTTTCTTAGATTATCCCAAATACTGCTTTATTACAGTACTCTCAGGGTTTTGTTACAATCATTTGTCTTTCATAGGCTCCCAACTACCCCCTTATATACTCCCTCATGTCTCCAAAATATTAAATGGCAGTAAATGGGATACTAAACAGGTTTAAAACATCTTTTAAATTACACAGCACCATGTACATACTCACTTAATTTCTATTATTCATTCTCATCTTTTTGCTTCATTCCTTCTTTCCACCCCCATCTCAATCCCCACTCCTTCTTAGGACAATTTTTTCCAAACCCTTTAGAACTAAATAAAGGACACTGCCTGGCACTTAGCAGGCCTTTACTAGATACTCATCAGAGTATGATTTCAGGAGAAGCTCCTAGACTCTCTTCAGGCTACATATACCTTCTAAAAGCTTCCCCAAAGTCCTACAGGAAAACTGTCATGGAATTCTAGAACCAAAAAGACCTAAAGAACCTAAACAACTTTAATTTCTGGTGTTACAGTTGAAGAAATGGAGACCCAGAGATGTTAACTGACTTGCCCAAAATCATGTAGATGGTTAATGACAGAACCAGGATTAGAATCCAGGTTTTCAAACCTCTTCACTTTTGTGTACAACTGGTGGTTTTGGTTTTTTGATGTTGTGCTTCTTTTTTCTTTTAGTTTTTTTCTTTAATTTTTGAGGGTGAGTTTATTTCTGATTATAAAAATAGTATAGGCTCACTGCAGAATATTTAGAAAGTAAAAAATTGGGGCCGGCTCTGTGGCCGAGTGGTTAAGTTCGCGCGCTCCGCTGCAGCGGCCCAGGGTTCGGATCCTGGGCACGGACACGGCACCGCTTGTCAGGCCACGTTGAGGCAGCGTCCCACATCCCACAACTAGAAGGACCTGTAACTAGGAAATACAACTATGTGGGGAGGCGGGGAGGTGTTGGGAAATAAAGCAGGAAAAAAAAAAAAAGATTGGCAACACTTGTTAGGCCAGGTGCCAATCCTTAAAAAAAAAAAGGAAGATTGGCAACACTTGTTAGCCCAGGTGCCAATCTTTAAAAGAAGAACGTAAAAAATTAGCATAAAATATTGTTGATTCTCTTTTAAAGTGTCACTGCCTCTCAGATACCCTCACCCAGACTATATTTGTCTCAAAACTCAGAGTTTCATTTACTGAAGTTTAAGTTTAAATCCAACTTAATCCTATCTTCAATCTGTAAAGTCTTAAAGTAGAGCCCATTTTCTTCTTCATGGATTCATACAGCAGCACGCGCCACATTGGTCACCAAATGCCAAAATTCTTCATTTCAATTATCAACAAGCTTCCTGATGACAGTGAAGTTTAGAATGTTTCCATTAGAGTATATAAAAATTTAACTCAAGTAAAAGTCATTTTCTTTGTCCTTGGATGAACTTTTCTCAGCTATATGACTGTTTTTTACGGAATACATGTCAGTGGAAAACTGGCATGTGCACAGCCACAAATACAGTGAAGTTCAGGCCAATTTACAACTACAATGCTGAAACACAACAGATTTTGACTATCTTAAACAACAATGGTTGAGGTTATCAACCATGAAAATATTTTTTCTTAAATTATATGTATTAGTGTATGAACACCTTTGTCTGATTGTCCTATAACTAGTTAAATAGTAAAAATTCTTGCGGAATTACAACAGACCAATTAAGACGGTGCTGTCCAGGGGGGATGGAGGAAATGGGGAGACGTTGGTCAAAGAAAACAAACTTTCAGCTATAAAACGAGTAATTTCTGGAGACCTAATGTACAGTATGCTGACTATAATTAAAAATAAGGTATACCTGAAATTTGCTAAGAAAGTAGATCACAAGTGTTCTCATCACCAAAAAAAATGGTAACCATGTAAGGTGACAGATACGTTAATTAGCTTGATTGTGGAAATTTCACAAAGAAGACGTATATCAAAACATCACGTTGTATACTTTAAATATATACAATTTTTAGTTTCCAATCATACTTTAATAAAGCTAAGGAAAAAAACACTGTGCTGTCCAACATGGTAGCCACCAGCCCCCATGGGGCCATTGAGCACTTGAAATATGATTAGTCTTAACTGAGATGTTCTATACATACAAAATACACATGAGATTTCAGAGACTTAGTATAAAAAAAAGAATGTAAAATAACTCATTTTTATATTGGTTACATATTGAAATTATAATATTTTAGATATACGAAGTTAAATAAAACATTATTAAAATTAATTTTATCTGTTTCTTTTTACTTTTTTTTATTCTGGCTACTAGAAAACTTTAAATTACACATGTGGCTTACACTGAGGTTTGCATCACATATTGGGAGGAGCACTAACCTAAGACAACGAAAGAAACAAAGGAGAAAAAGGAAGACAAAAGAACACAAAGGGGAGACTTTCCATTCCCTCAGACCTGGACTAGTGCAGACGATCTACTCTGTGGTCATAAAAGAAACTCCATCATTCTCTATTCTTCAGGATCCCGACTTACAACCTACGACCTCTGAACAAGAATTACAAGTGTATCTTAAAGAGCACACTAAATTTTTACATCTTGATATACACTTCGTCGGCTTAGCCTAAACCTAAATTGTCAGGGAAAAGGAAGAAAGAAGAAGAATATACCTTGTTTTCCAATGGGAGAATTCCTTCTTACTCAAAGGGAAACTTACTTCACGAGACTCTCTGCCCCAAGCAGCTGTGCTTCCCTGTTAAGGACCCAAAAATTTCTGTCTCTTTTTCTCTGACATGATGGTTGATAAGATAAGAAATGTAGCCAAACAGAAAGGTGCCCTTTAGAAAGGCTTCCGCTAAACAAGCAGGATGCCACGTTATGATGGCTCTGAGGCCTCCTGTGAAGATTTCTGAAGGGTCACAATAGGTTTAAATTAGCCCCACGGAAAGAATCTGGCATTTTAAAAGTATCTGATGACTCAAAATGTTCTTTTGGACTCTCCCAGCCTCTTCACTGGAAATGCGCTCAGGACAGACCCGTCAGTTTCCTTTCATGCCAGCCCAGGTCAGGCGCAAAGCTGACGCGGGGAAGAAGGATAGCTACCGTGGACTCTCCTCTTCACCAGGTGGTTTGTTTTTGTTTGTTTGTTTTGGGGGGAAGGAGGTAAGTGTTTGTTTTACTTCTCTATTTGAGTGGGAACGTACTTACTAGCAAAATAATAATAGCCACTTCTTGTGGGCCAGAAATTACCAGAATCCTTACCAGAACTTGGAAGTTGGGTCTTTACACCAGGCTTTACTTTCCCAAGCTCTACCTAACTCTGCCTGTCTCTACCTGTGAGCAAAACATGAGCACAGTTGGAAATTGTAACAACACAGTTCTCAAAGGTAGCCGAATTAGCCAGAATCACCTGCCAGCCACTCTAGGTAAGGAATCCTTCTATATTAAAGATAGGCCTGCCATGTAGCTGCAAGAAGTGAAGCAGAATTGGTTTAAGTAAAGGAATTAGATAGCTGTAAGGCTGAACACCCTGACTTCTTTGTGTAGAGCTGGGTTTCTCAACCTCAGCATTATTGATATGTGGGGCCAGGTAATTCTTTGCTGTGGGCAGATGTTCTGTGAATTGCAGGATACTTAGCAGCATCCTTGGCCTCTCTGACCACTAGATGCCAGTAGTAACCACCTCCATTCCTGCCTTCCCCCCTAAGAGTTGTGACAACTAAAAAGGTCTCCAGACATTGCCAAATGTCCCAGTGGGGAGCGCAAAAAAATGCCTCTGGTTGAGAATCACTGGTATTCAGAGCAAAAGCACCTGAAAAAAGTTGCAGCGGCAGCCAACTCAAAGTCAGCTTTCTCTGTATGCAGGGTGGCAAGTTGTACGCAAGCAGCTGGCCTTGCTCGCTGGAAAGAAATACTGCTAACAACGAAGTAGCAGAAAGAGAAATTAAGAATACAATCCCATTTACAATTGCAACAAAAAGAATAAAATATATAGGAATAAACTTAACCAAAGAGGCGAAAGATCTGTACACTGAAAACTATAAAACACTGTTGAAAGAAACTGAAGAAGACACAAAGAAATGGAAAGATATTCCCTGCTCTTGGATTGGAAGAATTAACATAGTTAAAATGTCCATACTTCCTAAAGCAATCTACAGATTCAATGCAACCCCTCTCAAAGTTCCAACAACATTTTTTACGAAACAGAACAAAGAATCCTAAAATTTATATGGTACAACAAAAGACGCCAAATAGCCAAAGGAATCCTGAGAAAAAAGAACAAAGCCGGAGGTATCACACTCCCTGATTTCAAAATATACTACAAAGCTATGGTAACAAAAACAGCACGGTACTGGCACAAAAACAGACACACAGATCAACGAAACAGAATCAAGAGTCCAGAAATAAACCCACACATCCATGGACAGCTAATTTTCAACAAGGCAGCCAAGAGATTACAATGGAGAAAGGAGAGTCTCCTCAATAAAGGGTGTTGGGAAAACTGGACAGCCACACACAAAAGAATGAAAGTAGACCAAGTATGGTTATCTTAGACCATACACAAAAATTAACTCAAAATGGATTAAAGACTTGAATGTAAGACCTGGAACCATTAAACTTCTGGAAGAAAACAGGCAATACACTCTTCAACATGGGTCTTAGCAGCATATCTTCAAGTACCATGTCTGACCAAGGGAAACAATAGAAAAAATAAACAAGTGGACTACATCAAACTAAAAAGCTTCTGCACAGCAAAGCAAACCATCAACAAAACAAAAAGACAACCTAACAATTGGGAGAAGATATTCGCAAACCATATATCTGATAAGGGGTTAATATCCAAAATATACAAAGAACTCATACAGCTCAACAAGAAAAAATTTAACCCAATTAAAAAATGGGCAAAAGATCTGAGCAGACATTTCTCCAGAGAAGATATACAGATGGCCAATAGGCACATAAAAAGATGCTCAACATCATTAACTAACAGAGAAATGCAAATCAAAACATAATGAGATATCACCTCACTCCCATCAGAATGGCTATAATTAACAAGACAGGAAACAATAAGTGTTGGAGAGGATGCAGAGAGAAGGGAACCTTCATACACTGCTGGTGGGAATGCAAACTGGTGCAGCTACTATGGAAAACAGTATGGAGATTCCCCAAAAAATTAAGAATAGATCTACCATCTGATCCAGCTATTCTACTGCTGGGTATTTATCCAAAGAATATGAAAACACGAATGCATAAAGATATATGCACCCCTATGTTCATCGCAGCATTATTCACAATAGCCAAGGCTTGGAAGCAACTATGAAGGGACGAATGGATAAAGAAGATGTGGTATATATACACATTGAAATACTACTCAGCCATAAGAAAGGATGAAATCTGGCCATTTGTGACAACATGGATGGGTCTTGAGGGTATTACGCTAAGTGAAATAAGTCAGAGGAAGAAAGTCAAATACCATATGATCTCACTCATAAGTAGAAGATAAAAACAATGATAAACAAACACAGAGAAACAGAGATTGGATTGATGGTTACCAGAGGGGAAGGGGGGAGAGGGGAGAGCGAAAGGGGTGACTAAGCACATGTGTGTGGTGATGGATGGTAATTAGTCTCTGGGTGGTGAACATGATGTAATATACACAGAAATCGAAATATATAACAACGTACACCTGAGATTTACATAATGTTATAAACCAATGTCACCACAATTAAAAAAAAGAAAGAAAGAAATACTTCTGCCATCACCAAACATGAAGGGTAACAACATCATAAAGTCCTCTAGGGATCTGAACCAGCCAAGCACAACACAAGGTTCTTCAACTATGGTGAAAGCGAAGCTTATGGTCTCACTAACTAATGCGGCTTTTTTTTTAATTTTCCTCTATCAGATTAACCAAAAATGATGGTCAACTATTCAGAAGACATGAGGTTCCAACTCCTAAACTCAGGTTGTTATTTTTAAAAACTATAGTTTTAAAAAGAAAAATAAGATACCACTTTCTGACTCACATAATTAGCAAAAAATTAACAGGACTGAGAACATTCAGGGACTGTGGGGAAACAGATATTCTCCGATACCCTCGCTAGGAATGTACATTGTTACTTGTAAAGCAATTTGGCAGCATCTACCAAACTTCTTACTTTTTACTCAAAATTCCACTGCTAGGAATCTATCCCACAGATACACTCACCTATGCGCAAAGAGAGAGATATGTTAAGCAGTTCCCATGGCATATTTACAACGGCAACAAACTGGAAATATTTCAAATGTTATCAATAAGGAAATGCTTTCAAGTAAGTTACTGTACATTCACACCTTGGAAGACTGTACAGCCATTAAAAAAAGTAACAATATGACAAAAGTGGGACAATGTTCAAATATACATACATATATATAGTGAGAGAGAGTATGATCCCATTTTTGTAAAAATAAACATGTATATACATATGTAGATGCAGACAAAGAAAAAAGTGTGAAAGAACATACAACGGTTTGTTTTCATTCTTTCGACAAGTATGTTTTTTTTAAGCAATTAAGACATAGACTTAAATTTAGACTTGCGCTGTCTTCATTTTTCCAATTTAAGGCTTAAAATCTTTCTTTTGTGAATGCCACCTTTTCTGTAAATCAAGCTTTGTGGATGCTTCTATAGCACACACTGGGAATTACTGGTGTGTACCACATGTCCACCAACATTATACTGACATTGCTGAGACTTTGAGCCAGTCACTTAAGGCTTAGTTTGATTTGCCAAACCAACTTCAAAGGGGCGGGAAACCTCACCCAGCTGCGCCCTGAACCATTAACCAATCAATAACCAAGAACATATCCAGAGAAAAGTGGTTTAATGTAGTAGAAGGTTTATTAGTATCTGATCATATGCAGTCAAATTTAAATGATTCTAATTTTCCTTTTCAATTTATTGATCTGAATGGTCAAAACCTACTGCTACGGCTCTTCCTCTCCCACTTAAATCTTGAATGAATAACCAAAGAAGTCAACGTCTGAAAAGCTGACAGACCTGACAATAAAAATTAAAATCTCAATTCTAGATTTGGAAGAACAAACTATCTTATCTGGGTGCACAGTAAAAAAGGTAATTTTCCAAGAAATTTTTTCTGGTTCTAAAATAAATGAGCAAACACTTCAAAATCAAATGTCTGGCACTCACCATAGTGGCTGCAGCCTTTCACCACCTCAGCACCCCTCCCCCGCCCGCAGCTCCAGCCAGTTTAACTGCTTTTAAACGGAACATTCTAAATTACTAAATACAAACTATATCTATTTCCTCCTGCTTAAGTTTTCCCATTTTTCCATGACATTTTAACCTTTATTCAAGGCAGTTATCGCAAATATACGACACGCAGAAGATACCATTTCCAAACATTTTATACAGAGATGCATAAATGCGAGTGTAACAGTAGTTCCTTTCCCTTGAAAGAAGAATAAGACAAAAGAACCTTGGTCTTCATTCAGTTAGAACCCTGGATCTGAAGACCAGCTCCATGGGATTTCACAAAGCTTGGCTCCACGTCAAAAGGCCACAAGCCTTTTCTATCTCGACAAACACCATCTCCGGATAACCCACATCCCTCCCCGGCAAAGGTAACTAAGAGGATACAGGGTAAGTACCTGGGCATAAACACATAAGCCTGCCCCAAGTTTACCTGGAAACTGGAAAGGTAACTGGCTGGCAGCTAAGGCTGTCCTAGAACCCAGCTCCTGCCACAGCCAGAAACGCACTCGCGTCAGCACCGTCACCTCGGACCACACCTCTCTTGTTCAATATTTCTTTAGTCACAAATATCAATCCATCTCATTTTCTTGTTCACTTAGGAGAAGATAATACATTCAGTGAATGTTTGCCAATAAATGAATTCAGTTTCTGTAGTTTATTTTAAGCATGATGGCAATTCAGTCAACAAAACTAATCATCTTGTCAGAAATGAAGGTTATTAGTATCTTCCTTACAAGTTAGATCACTTTTTAAGTTAGAATCAACCAAATCTTGAGGGCTTTTTTGACTGTCTTTGTGTCTCAAGACTCACTGCCCTAAATCCATTAAAGAGACAAATAATTTGGTTTTTATTAAGTGAAAACACAAAGATTGCTTAAGTTCCTTAAGTTTTACTTAAAACAGAAAATACTTAATACATTCATGCTTCTAAACAAATGTATACTATCAAGTAGCTCCTCTGACCATATCGCTAACTTCTTGGCATAGTCGTAGAGAATGTTTTCTAAGCTTCACATACACGAACCTTTGGAAGGTAAGTGTTCTTGGACCTTTACATGGTAGTAATTGTATTATTGATATCATTTTTTAAAATATAACGACAAAAGATTTTTATGAACTCGGTAAATGCTTTTAAATAAATCTGTGCTTTATTAATCACAAGAACCAACATACATTTGAAAAACCTTAGTACATTTCCATCCAAAGCCTATTATTTATTTAGTCTGCAGCTTAGGGGTTCATAAGTTGACTTAACCCCTTATAATAATTTCATATATGTCTCCAGCTTTTGGAGCCCACAATTGGGAACCACTGATAGAGAATACGAAATATAAAACTGCCTAGTTACAAATAGAATGGCTCTTTAACGTAAATATTTGGAATCTTAAGCGAAAATTTATTGTGTGTCAGATACCAATGTTTTTCCCCTATAAAACTACAATTCTAAATTTAAAATCAAAGTTAGTCACAAAAATAATTTATAAACAAGCATTTATCTTCACAGGCAATTTGTTAAGAAATGCAATTACTCATAAAAAGGCCTCAGGACACACTGGAACACAGGACACGCCAGCTTCCATTTCCACCACCACAGAGGGAACGCTGATTTTAGTCCTGAGCTCCACTGCCCAGCCAAGCACCTGTAACTAAAATCTTAATAAGATTTTGAAGGTATCACAGGTCAGAGCTGCCTTTAAAAGAGATGAATACATGTGGCAGAAATGCAAAAATACAAATCATAAAATAGCCACCTCACTGTGAAACTAGAAGGGCAATGGCAATAATAAGAAGAATGGGAAAAAGAGCAGCAAAAACACAAATTTAGAGATTTCTCTTCCATTTCCTTCCCTTAGTAACGCACAGAGAATTGATCCACGTTTGCTAGTATCTCGTTTGTTGTTATGAGACATAAAGAATTTTCACTCTGGATAAGCCTTAAGAGACTAACAGTTCTAGTCCCATAGTCTCATTTTACAGATGAGGAAACTGTGGCCCAAAGAACAGAAGTGGCACGTTCCAGATCATCCAACTGACTGGCTGCAAGTCCTGGTCCCAGAACTTCTGGTTCCTCGCCCAGCGTCTCCAGTGTCTTACTTGGTATTTCACAACCTTCTCATATGGCCTAATCTAGATTTGATTTGCATTTATGTAGAAAATTGTTTTGACAATGATAACTCTTTGAAACAGACATTTCTCACGCTTCACTTTGCTATCCTGCAGATCATTTAAATAGACCCTCAGAGTTTTCCCATTTATGGAGGTGGTGGTGGTGAACATGTTTTGGGCACTGAATTTTTCTTATAGGAACATATCCCCTCTTTGATCTTGGAAGGCTATGAGAAATAAAGGTGTTAAAAAAAATCAGTTTCAAATGCAACTTTTTAAGAAGCAAACTGACTTTAATGAAAGTATAACTTGGTTTTCAGAAATCAATGCCTCAGATTTCTCTTTAACTAAATAAGATAGCTGCACTATCTCTCATTCAAATAAATAAACCCAGGTACCAAACGAAGATGCATAATTACACTGCCAAATGCTGCAGTTATCTTTCACCAAGTCATTGTGACAGGAAATAGTTTACAAGACTAAATTCTAAATTCAGGATTTAGGACACAATACTAACAGTGACCTGAGTAACGTTTAGAAACTTATAAGGTTAGCTGTTAACAATGCAGAAACAATAAATACCCCAATATGGAAAACTACAAAATGAATTAATTAGACTATGACAGATCCTGGTATAGTAACAGCTAAAATTTAGACAGCACTTATCAGGGACAGATACAATTTTAAGCGCTTTCCACCTGTTAACTCATTTAATTCTTACAACCCCAAATGTAGATACCATTATTATCCCCCACTTTACAAACTAGGAAACCAAGGCAGAGACAAATAAACGACAAGTGCACAGTCAGACCCTTGTAAGGGGGAGAGCCAGGATGTAAACCCAGGCAGTGTGGCTCCAGGTCTGCATAGAAAATGCTAACAAGATACAAAGATGGTGGGAAATTTACAAGAAATGTCCAGAATAATCAAATCCAGAGAGACAGAAAGTAGATTAGTGGTTGCCTGGGCCTGGGGGAAAGGGTACAGAGAGGAACGAGGGAGTGACTACTAACAGGTATGGGGTTTCTTTTTGAGGTGAGAAAAGTGTTCTAAAATTAGACTATGGTGATGACTACACAAATCTGTGAATATACTAAAAACTAATGAATTGTACACTTTAAGTGGGTGAACTGCATGGTATGTGAATTATATCTCAAGAAATATGTTTTTAAAAAAAGGATGGTGGCGAAAAATATTCAAAACTGAACCATACTCGACAGAAAAAAAAAAATGGAGGTGGTGGTTATGTAAATTGTTAGTATTAGGGGAAGCAGTTTGAATTCTCTGACTATTTTTGCAACTGTAAGTCTAAAATTATTTTTTTTAAGTTTTGCTTTATTTTTAATGGAACCATCAACACAACATAAAGTAGAGGCCACAGGATCCAGAGACAGGAAGTACTGGCCCACTTCCCACCACCCATATCTTCCCTCATGTAAATAATGAGGGTGATAAAACATCCTCCTCACTCCCTCACTTGCCATGAGGACCAAATGAAATGTGATGTAACAGAAATGCTTCTAAAACAATCAAATACCATCTGGAGGAAGGATAAACGTTACCATGTTGAGATTTTATAAAATCAAAATTATCAGTAGAAGATTATCAGCAGAAGGCACCTGATGCTTATGAAATATAGTAACAGTAATAATAATAAAGAGCTAATTCATAGTGAGCAATCACTGTGCGCCACAATGTTCATAGCACTACTCATCTACTGGGTCACTTAATTCTCACAACAACCCTAAAAAATAAATACTATTATTATTAGCCCCATTTGAGAGAAGAAACGACTGAGGCACTTGCCAAAGGGCACATGCTTAACAAGTGGCTGAGTATGAACTTGAGCAGTCTGGCCCCAGAGTCCATAATCTTAATCCACTTTAGATACTGTTTCTAAAATGAAAATGACTAACATTTTTTTAAAGCTATTCACTCACCACTCATCCCACTCATTCAACTCATTCACCTGGGCCCTAAGCAAGGCAAACAAGATACAGTCCTGGCCCTGGGGGAGCTTACCCTGTAGTGAGGAAACCAGGAAAATAAACCCCAAACGCCATTGTGAGAAGAGTGCCATCAGAGTACCACGGATACTGTGAGAGTACAGAGGAGGAGCACCTCCCTGAGGCCGGAGAAGTCCTAGGTTCCCTGCAGGTGACATCTGAGCCACACCTTGTCAGTTCACCAAGAAAAGGAAGAGGAAGAAGAGACCCAGGATAACAGAAGGGATGACCAATGGAGCAGGGACTAGGAGCACCAGAGATAAATCCAGGACACAGACAGAAAAATGAATTTGCTGAACAGGAAGACGAACAGCTTCTCCGACAAACTAAGAGTGAAATGTACAGGGATGCATACAAGATGAGAGACGGGGCAGGAAGCTCAGGATGATTCCTGCCTGTGGCCATCACTAAGGAGGCACCTTCATGGTGGGGCATGGAGAAGTAGGGAATGAAACCGGGTGGCTTGGGGACTGGAGGAGAAAGTGGTTATCTCATTTATCTGTCAAATTAATCTTTCTTGTCTGGGTTTCTTCACATTTTTACAGATGAACTGTGACTCAAAGGGGTTGAAGTCTCATTAAGTGACACACACAGGTAGAAAGCAGCCAGTCTCCAAGGCCTGTTCTCTGCCACTCCAGCATCCTCCTTCCGTGAACACAAGCAGTCTTTGTATTGGCAAGAGCCAGCAGTTATCTGGATTTTCTGCCTGGAAGGATGAGACGGGAACTGGAGAAATGTACACGTTACATCATACACCATCCTTCTCCAAAACGCAAAGAAGCTGAACATGAACACTCTCCTTCCTCAAACTACAAGCAAAAATGTTCTGGCTCAGTTTTCAACATAAAGGAAAAAAAAGTGGTTCCAAAAATGGCTATGTGGTTTCCTGAAGCAGAAGCAGTACTACCTGATACCCTAGTAGCTCTGCTCTGTATTCTTTATATTTCTGTCTTGTGGTTTGACAAGCACTGATCCGACCAGGAGAAGCACTCCGAACTGGATAAGCCAATAACTCAATTTGACTTGATAAAAAGGCAAGTTAATATAAATTTTTCATAGTGATGACTTGTTAAACTTTTACTAGATTAGTTACAATAATAATAGATTAGATAGAATAGAATTAGTCCTTAGAAACCCTTCCAAAAAAAGTTTTTTTGGTCTATTTACCAATAAATTTAGAATTATTTTCAAGACCAGGAGCCCATACAAATATAGCCACCATCACCTCATGGGAAAAAAAAAGCTTGAAGAATACACCCCAAAATGTTGGAAACGGTAATCACCTCTGGAGCTGAGAGGAGGGATGATATTTATGTCCTTTTGTAATCGTTCATCTGTATTTTCTACAACAATAAATACATGACTTTTGAAACTTTAAAAAAGTTTCCTGGCCTCTTTTTTTAGAAAAAGACTAAAAAACACATTCAACTATTCAGATGTGAACAATGTATACATTTTTGGGGGCAAGATTCAGAAAAACTTAGCCCAAGGTTTCTAACTGGAATCTTTACATGAAAATCTCCTTTAGCAACCATATATTCCATAAGATGATATTCGACCAGTAGTACTTTAATTTCAATGGTTATTAAAACATTACTTGTCACAAACTTACTAAAGTATAATGTAAATAAAGCACTAGTAGAAAAAGAACTCTAAAAATTAGAAAAGAACATTCATTAAACTTAAGACTGTAGCTAATCTTAAATCATTTCTGCTGGTATAGATCTTTTCCTAATAAAAGATGAAATAGGGGACCGGCCCCATGGCTGAGTAGTTAAGTTCCTGCGCTCCACTTCGGTGGCCCAGGGTTTCGCTGGTTCAGATCCCGGGAGCAGACACGGCACCGCTCATCAGGCCACACTGAGGCAGCATCCCACATGCCAGAACTAGAAGGACCCACAACTAAAATATACAACTATGTACTGGGGGGGATTTGGGGAGAAAAAGCAGAAAAAAAAGAAGACGATAAAATAGTACACTATATTTTTCTATTATATGAAATTGATAAAAAAAATTAGAAGACATAAGTTGAATATAAATAGTTACTTGGTGTTAAGGAGAACACAAACACCTAACATTATTTCTACTTTCAAGGCACTTAAAATCTTATTGAGAGAAATGAATTGTTTTTTACATTAAAAGACAGAGAGAGGGCTAGCCCATAATATTATGCAGGTAGCTGTGAAGCTGTACATGGGGGCCTTGAAAGATATACTAGTGAAGCAGCGAAACATACGAGAATGGTCCAACGAACAATATGAACCATAAATCAAGAACTATATACTCAATACCCACAAGAGCCAAATAGGTAAAGTTTACAAGTAAAACCAGCTCAATGAAAATAAGGCAATAGCACAAACGTGAAGATAAAATGACCCTTGTCCAGAATTAAGGAAATAACAGGAATGGGAGAGACTTGCAAACTAGAAAGTAACAAATGCTGCTAATCAGTTCCAACCAATAGTTATCACGAAGAAATACTGGCCCAGTTTGTTAGAAACCCAGATTTTTATGAGCAGCTCCTGATATTCAAATATTGGCAATTTTTTGGAAAAACTTCCACATATACAGAGGAGTATAGAGGAAGGCACCATCAGGGTGGGCGAGACTAGCAGAGACAGCCTCTCGGGAAGCCCAACTCTTGAGCTGAGCCCTAAAGAGACAGGAGATGCATTTCCATGTTGAGGGAATGAGCAGAGCAGCGGTGCTGAGGCCACTGAAGACCACGGGGTACGAGGCAGGAGGCTGGGAAGAGGCCAGCTGGCCTGTGCTGGGGGAGTGCTCAGAAAAGAGGTTAGAAAGGAACATTGCGAAGCTTCCAAATCAATGTCCGGTCTGCGGCTCACGGCATCCAAATCATCTGGCCTGCACATCCCCAGGCGAGATCCACTGATCAGAACCACTGGGGTGTGCAGACGAGAATCGACGGTGGAGCCAGCTCCTCAGGTGATTCTCAGGCACAGCGAAGTTTGAAAACAACTGTTCCAGAGCAAGGATGGGACATCGTGAAAGTACTTAAGGCAAAAAACAGCACATTTAAATCACATTTGAAACGATGCAAGGAAGACAGTTGTTTTACACGATGTTCTGTTTCAATACTCCCTACTACTATTCTTCCCCAAAAGTGTTTTAATGCATTACATATTTTAATGAGTTTCACAGCTGAAAATCATAAATAGTCTCTCTCCTCTCAGGTATAATGAAACCATAAGAATTGCATAAGGGCTTTGAAAGCCCTTATTAAAAAAGGTTCAGATAGCAGAATGTGAGAAAAACCCTTTGGAAAAAAACCCAATCAACTCAAACAAACAAACAAAAATCTGCTTTACTAAGAAGGGCATAGCCCTGGTTTTAAAAGCAAAGCAAAACAAAACAGAAAAACTCTTTGAAGTTCTGATTAAGCATGCAGTACCAAAATCACATGCCAGGGTCCTGAGTCCAAAATTTGAATACATAAATTCATTATTCAAAATAAAATCTGTTTAAAGAGCTAGAGAGTATGAGAAGTTCTGAAAAACTCTTCCAAATGTTTCTCCAAATGAAAAATCAGCCACAGCGGGCCAGCCCTGTGGCCGAGCAGTAAAGTTCGCGCGCTCCACTTTGGTGGCCCAGGGTTTCACAGGTTCGGATCCTGGGCGCAGACATGGGACCACTCATAAGGCCATGCTGAGGCAGTGTCCCACATGCCACAACTAGCAGGACCCACAACTAAAATACACAACGATGTACTGGGTGGATTTGGCGAGAAAAAGCAGAAAGAAAAAAAACAAGGTTGGCAATGGTTGTTAGCTCAGGTGCCAATCTTTAAAAAAAAAAAACCAAATTAGCCACAGGCACAGATTACTCCTACCACACTACCTGAGACCGGCACACATTGTGTAGATTATAAACTTTGAAGTTCTGACTTCACCAAACAGCCCTCATGTTTTCTTGGCAATCAAAAGAACCCCATGCAAGAAGTCAATCAAGTAATTCTTGAGAACTATTTATTTGCTGTATTACGATGACGGGGGAATGAAATACAAAAAGCATACCTTACAGACTAATTAGGCAGAGAAAACCAACACCCCTTGAAAAGCAAGAACCTGTCTAACGCAAGAGCCTTGCCTGTCTTAGTCACACTTCATCCCCCGGTCGTAGCACAAAAACAGGTGTTCAAGAAATGCTGTTTGAGTCATCTTTGTCACTTCCGCATCTAGCAAGTTCCTAGTACAGTGTTTGCTGAATGAATGAATGATACGCTGCGGTACACATAAATATGTCTCTCACGACTTAGGTTAAGAAGATCAAGATTATTGAGGGCTAAAGTAATCAGGAAATATTTCATGGGGAAGACAAAGTCTTAAACCATGAAATCTTAGAGGTGGAAGAAATCCTATAGCATTAGTAGGATCATGTAATCGGGTAATGCTCAAGGAAGTTCCCAAAGATACCAAAAGGAGCTGTACACCTCTAAGATAAAGGAGACAATTAAACTTGGTAGCAACGACTTTAAAATTGAGCAAATCCACATAAACAGTGGGTATTATGGAATAGTAATAATCACGACCTGCTCACACACTCAACCCTGCGCCATTCGCTCTGCTCTCCCGACTCCTTCCCCACACTCAAAACACAGGGAAGGGGGGCCAGACCAGTGGAGCAGTGGTTAAGTTCGCATGTTCCGCTTCAGCGGCCTGGGGATCGCCAGTTCAGATCCCGGGTGCGGACTTACGCAGCACTTGTCAAGCCATGCCGTGGCAGGCGTCCCACATATAAAGTAGAGGAAGATGGGCATGGATGTTAGCTCAGGGCCAGTCTTCTCACCAAAAAGAGGAGGATTGGCAGATGTTAACTCAGGGCTAATCTTCCCAAAATTTAAAAGAAAAAAATAGGGCAAGGGAGGCTGTGTTCGTGGAGCCAGCCTGTCTCTGAAGAGTCTCTGTCAGTTTGGACTGCAAGGTGGACGATAACTTTCTCTGAGGACTTAACTCCTCATGTCCTTCTGCATACATGCTACAATCTTAACCTAAAGTGGCTCAGGAAAGCTGAGAACCAGCAATCCAGACCTGACGCATCCCCTCTTTCACCTTACAGACCCTCTCAAGAAATTCATCCATTCACAGGCAACATTCACTGACCCCATACTACTACCCTACTGCACATGCCAGAAACTCAGCTTGGAACACAGTGGACACAGCACCTGCCTCCTAGGGTATCACTGGGTGAGGGAGAAAGATATTACAAATAAATTATAAAACAGTATAGGAGTTTTATGACAGATACGAAGAGTACACACTCTAGGAAGCCAAGAGAGGAGACAAGAACTTTGTATAAAAAGCCCAGCAAGGCTTTCAACAAAAGGTAGTGTTTCATTCATTTATTCATTTAACAAATACTTATTGAGCATGTACTGTGTGCCAGGCACTGCATGGGCACAACAAGGAACATTTGCCTAGATCTTCAAAGAGGAAGCAGGGAGTTTACTACATAAAGAAGAGCAGGGGATGGAAAAGGCATTCTTAGTCAAGGCAAAGCCCACGAGAGTCATGAAGTAGGAAAAGGGTATGACAGATTGAAAGGAGGCAAGAGAGTCAGCACAGGTTTAGACATTGCTGAGATACTCCGCATGTCTAGAGGGGAGGTGCTAAAGAAATCAAGTGGGCCAACTTGTGAGACAGCTTCAAATTCCAAACTTAACTGTTCACATTTTACCCTTTATGGACAATAGGAAACCGATGGATGGTCATTTGCGAAGAGGGAAGTGACATGATCAGCTTGGATTTTCTAGGACAAGATCTCTTTTGTGGAGGACAGACTGGTGTAGGAGGGGCAAAGAGACAGTGACTTGCCCACTGTCAACCAGTTCATTAGTGGCGAAACTGACTAAAACCCAGGTTCTCTTGCTCCTAGCCTAGCATTCTGCAAAATAGCTAGGGATTAAAACACAGTAAGAAAAGCAAAAGCAATAAAATAAAAAATAGATAAATGGGACTTCATCAAGATCAAAAACTATTCTCCTTCAAAGGACACTATAAGAAAGCAAAAACTCAGGCAACCCACTGAATGGGAGAAAATATTTACAAATCACATATCTGATAAGAGACTTGTAGTAAGAATTTAAAAAGAACCCTTGTAACTCAACAAAAAGATAAATCAAAAATGGGTGAATGAAGAAATACCCTATGACCCAGCCATCCCATTACTGGGTATCTACCCTAAGAACCTGAAATCAGAAATCCCAAGAGTCCCTTGCACCCCTATGTTCATCGCAGCATTATTTACAATAGCCAAGACGTGGAACCAACCTACATGCCCAGAAACTGATGATTGGATAAAGAAGATATGGTATATATACACAATGGAATACTACTCAGCCATAAAAAAAGACAAAATTGGCCCATTCGCAGCAACGTGGATGGACCTCGAGGGTATTATGTTAAGCGAAATAAGCCAGTCAGAGAAAGACGAACTCTATATGACTCCACTCATAGGTGGAAGTTAACATATTGACAAGGAGATCTGATCGGTGGTTACCAGGGAAAAGGGGAGGTGGGGGGAGGGCACAAAGGGGGAAGAGGTGTACCCACAACATGACTAACAATAATCTACAACTGAAATCTCACAAGGTTGTAATCTATCATAACATTAATTAAAAAAAAAAAAAAATGGGCAAATGATTTGAAGAGACATTTCCCCAAAGAAGATATCCAAATGGCCAATAAGCACATGAAAACATGCTCAACATCATGAGCCATCAGGGAAATGCAAATCACACCCAATAGGAAGTCTACAATCAAAAAGACAAAAATAACAAGTGTTGGCAAAGATGTAGAGAAACTGGATTCCTTATACATCACTAGTGGGAATACAAAATGGTACAGCCACTTTGGAAAACAGTTTGGCAGTTCCTTAAAAAGTTAAACATAGAGTTATCATATGACCTGGCAATTCCACTCTGAAAGTATTTACCCAAGAAAACTGAAAACATGCCCACACAAAAACAAAGTAGCATTATTCATAATAGCCAAAAAGTGAAAACCCAAATGTTAATCAACTGATGAATGGATAAACAAAAATGTGGTGCAGGGGCCAGCCCCGTGATGTAGTGGTTAAGTTTGGCATGTTCTGCTTCGGCGGCCTGAGTTTGTGGGTTCAGATCCTGAGTGTAGACCTACACCACTTGTCAGCTATGCCATGGTGGCAACCCACATACAAAGTGGAGGAAGATAGGCACAGATGTTAGCTCAGCGTTAATCTTCCTAAAGCAAAAAAAAGAGGAAGATTGGCAACAGATGTTAGCTCAGGACAAATCTCCCTCAGCAAAAAAAAACAAAAAACAAAAAACAAGTGCTGCGATGGAATACTATTGGACCATGAAAAAGATTGAAGCACTGATTCATGCCACAATACTGGCAAATGTTGAACACATCATGCTGAGTGAAAGAAGTCAGTCACAAAGGACCACATATTGTATGGTTCCACTTACAAAAACGTCCAAAATAGGCAAATCTATACACAGAAAGGAAACGACAGTTGCCTAGGGCTAGGGGTGGCAGGGGTGGGGAGTAGGAGAATAAGAGATGACGGACAACGGGTACAGAGTTTGGAGGAACGAAAATGTTCTAAAATTTGACAGTGGTAATGTTTGCACAACCTGTGACTATACTAAACACTGAACTGAACACTTTAAATGGGAGAATTGTATGATACATAAATTACACCTCAATAAAACTGTTTAAAGAAAAAGCAGTAACAGAAGTTTGGGATCTTAGGCCATGGGAAAAGAAAGAAAAGATGGGAAGCAGTGAGCACTACAGGACTGTCAGTGGGCTTTCAGAAACTCCCAAGATGCCTCACAGAAAGGATTGGGGCCTATAAGGCCTGGAAGAAGCGTAATGAGGGGCACCATGGGCTCCTGCAGGCTGCCTGCGGGCTGTGGCTAGGAGCCCCTTCCCGAGCCCCTCTGCCGCGGCAGTCCCATTACCCTACTCGCTAATCACCCTGCTCCCAGATTAATCCAAGGAGGACAGCGCAAGTGCCTTCCAGAAGCCATACAATAAATATGACACATCTCCCAAGAGCCATTAACTTTACTAAAAACATCAATTTTTAGAATGAAAAGAAATTAATATATTAAGAAACACAAAAATCTCTGAATTCTTAAAGTAAAAAACAAGACTTCAAAGAAACTGCAGGATTGTGGCAAGGGTAATTATCTCATGCCTAGGGGCACCTGAGTGGATAATCTGCGCATTACCCCAGGGATCTGTCCTACACCAACAGGAAGATCTCTATTCTTCCAGAGCCTTCGTTTGTATCATGGCCCCTTGGCGAGGCCTAGCTTGATTGGCTCCCAGTTGCCTTCGGAATCACATGTGACCGCCAAGGTGAAGCCCGACAGCCCTCATTCCACCCTGCTCCGGTGTCCCCCACAGGTTCCTATACACACCAGTGGTCTCTTCCTGCCCCGGGGGCTCTCAGCCCCACTACCAGCTACGTGCTGCTCCCTCCCACACACCTCACACTCCTCTCTTTGGAGCCACTGTGCACACGTGAATGCCCCTGCCCACCGTTCGCCAAACCACCCCACTCACTACCACTCCAGCCGCAGTCCTTGTGAGTGCTATACGGCATCTCTGTCCCTCTGCCCGTCACCCTTCATCTGTCCCTCTCACAAAGCAACTGCGTGTATTCAACATTTTCACAGGGGCCAAAACGTCAAGCAAGACTGTGCCCAGGGCCCATTTCAGCCCTTCTGGTACCATCATTTTTCTAGATTCTTGAGAAGGCGTGCCTTCTCTCTGTATTACCTAACATCTGAGGAGCATATACTATGTGCCTTTTCTAGTACTAAGTCTTTCCCACACACAACTTCATTTCTGCCTTAAAACAACCCTAAGAAACAGACTCTATCAGCACCCTCTTCTTTAACCGCAAAGATGAGATGTAGTGAGGTTAAATAACTTAAGATCACTCAAACAGTAAATGGCCAAAACTAGACTTAAATCCTAGCCTGTCTGCCTCCAAAATACATGTTCTTGACCCTGCCTCTTCCTGCCAAAAGAAGCCAGAGTCCAGAACAGTCCCACAATCCCTGCTGTCATTTATCAGCACTCTCTTTCCAGTCAATTATTTAAAACCCCCTCATGTTTTGCTTCCCAGCTTTCCAACTCAACCAGCTTTGGGGTAACAAAAATTAACACATATCCATCCACTTTCTGGGATGGGAGAAGATGTTTCCAAAGAGGATTACCTGAATGGGCCAGAAGGATGGAAGCCAGGGCAATAAAACCTCACATCTCAGCTCCTTTCCTTTTTTGGGGGGGGGGGGGCGGGGGGGGGGCGGGGGGGCGGGTGTGAGGAAGAGTGGCCCTGAGCTAACAGCTGTTGCCAATCTTCCTCTTTTTGCATGAGGAATATTGTCCCTGAGCTAACATCTGTGCCCATCTTTCTCTACTTTATGTGGGATGCCGCCACAGCACGGCTTGACGAGCAGTGCTAGGTCCACTCCCGGGATCCGAACCTGTGACCCTCAGCCACCAAAGCAGAGCATGTGAACTTAACCACTATACCACCAGGCAGGCCCTGAAATTTCCATTTTAAACTTGAAGAATGTGACTCTAACCAAGTACAAGTCAATCTGCACCTGCACATTTTTAGGTACTTACAAACTGGGAGAATTTAATATAAAAGTCACTAACATTTTCAAATCAAAAGTTTCAAGAAACTGATTCCTAGGTTCTTTGGATTAGCCTCCAAATTCTGAGTCAAATAATCCTTACATAGACTTTGCTGCTTAAAATTCGTAGCTTATTCTGTAGACCTGTTGTGAATTGTAAATATTTCCATTACTGCTGCCTTAGTTTACACGACTCATTATGTCCCAGTTACATCCTAGCCCATCACATGCACTATAATTTAAAAATCATATAATTGCCTCTATGTTTAAATATTCCGTGATTCAGAAGTTTCACTAAGCCAGACTGCCCTTCCTCCTACTCACTCCCATCCCAGCTCATTCTTCCAAATTAGAGGTTTGACTACATGTTACAAACACATACCTGCACACGGTAAACTCCTGTGGACTAAGAGAATCCAGATTCAAAGCCTGAGAAGCAGCTGGTATAGGAAAGCCACTGGAGAGACCAGTTACACTTGGAGGACAGTAACTCTACACCAAGGTGAGCTGAAGCTCAGAGGACGCCTTGCTCAGTGGGACCCGAGAAACTGGGTACACAGTTCTGAGAAAAAGAGGCTGGGGGACTGAAGGAATTTCAAGAGTACAAGAAGAAGGTATTACCACCACAGCAACTACCTGAGCCTCCATGTCAAGCCTGGACGGTTTCCTCTGTGTGCCACCCTCTGCGAAAAACGTGTACGCATATTGATGCATTTACATAAACCATCAGCATATGATAGAATGATTATATTTCTAAATCCCCGAAGATAGGTATTTAAAAAGAAAAATGATCCCCAAATCATTGAATTAAAATCATTTAAACTTTTTCAAGAGGAATAAGATGAACACTTCATTAAATATCATCACACTAGTCCAGCTGAGCATCAGGCAAAGGGCAGAGACAGGCTGCCTCTAGGCAGCAGTGATGGGACACAGGCCCCACTGACTCGCGGGAAGAGCCCCACTCAGAACAGGTGATGAACGGCACAGAGCAGTCACTCCCCTGAGGCGAGGGAGCATCGACGCTGGCACTGGAGATAAACCCTCAGAGTCGCTGCCCTCAGGGAGCTTACGTTCTAACCCGAGGAAACAGAAAAGAAACAAACGTCAGGCAGTGGTTAGCACTGTGGAGCAAACTAAAGGCAGCCAGAGACTGCTAGGAAAGATGGTTATTTTATGTATAGACTGCCATGAAGGCCTCTCTAAGAAGGTGATATACAAAGAGGGACCGAACAGAAGCGGAGGAGGGAGGCATGCTAAATATCTGGCAGAGAAAACCACAAATGCAAAGCCCCGAAGCAGCAGCATGCTTGGTGTGTGCAAGAAACAGGAAGGAGGGAAATGCAGCTGGAACAAGGTGAGCGAGGAGCAGAGTGATACAAGGCCAGAGGAGGGGCTGTATCACGTAAAGTCCTACAGTCTCAGTAGGGAATTTAAATTTGATTCTGAATGAGATTGGAAGCCAATGGAAGATTTTGAACAGAGAAGGGCCATGATCTGACTTCTGTTTTGAAGTTTGCTCTGGCTGGTGTACAGAGCACAGGGGCAAGCATGTAAGCAGGGAACCCATTAGGAGGCAAAGGTAATAGTGGTTTGGACTATGAGGCAAAGGAGGAAGCAGTGAGCAGTGGCTGGACTGTAGATATACTCCAAAAGAGAGACAACATCCATTGAGCCAATATTTGGAGTCCTCAGAATATCTGCGGCAGACTGTAAAAATAGCCCTCAATTCTTTCCCTCCTTGAATTCATGCCAGTGTAGCATAATTTCAGAGCCCCTCCCACAAAGAAGTGGAGTCTTTCTTCACCCTTGGAATTTCAGCTAGCCTTGTAACTTGCTTTGGCCACCGGGATAACAGCAAGCACACTGCAAGCAGATTTGAAAAGAACTTAAGCATTTGCGCTTGCCATCTCTTTCTGTTCTAGAGAACCCCACGACCCACCACGTAGAGAAGCCCAGGCTAACCTGCTGGGGGATGGGACTCACACAGCCCAGACACCCCTGCAGCCACAGCCAAATGACAGTCAGACCATCAAATGCCAGCTGACTGCAGGTGCAAGAGCGAGTCCACCGGAGACCAGGACCACCACACAGCTGCAACCAGTGTGAATTGCCAAACCACAGAATGGTGAGCTAAATAAATGGCTGTTGTTTTAAACCCCCAAGTTTTGGAATGGTTTGTTAAGCAGCAAAAGCTGATTCAATATCTTTTCATCCCCTAAATCGAATGCAAACCACTAAGCTCTCTTGGTTTCTCTAATGGCATTACACAAATACAAAATTTCAATTCTAAAGCAAACTGATACAGAATGGGCATGATATTGATGAGCTGATGAGCTGATTAGAACAGGAGAGAGCCCAAGTCACAAATTACTGTGGCTCGTTAAAGTGTGGTACGACAGGCAGGGAGCTGAGTTCTTTGTGCAATGAAATCACCATGATAAGAATCTCAGAAAAGAGTGAGAATAAAAGATTTCACACCAACAGAATTTATCTTTTCAATGTCCCACACCCCATTTCTGAAAATTACTCAGCACTTTACCCTCCTGCTGAACATCAAAAATAATGCTTTTACAAGGTTATCTAGACAGATGAGCAATTAAAGCTCTTTCTTCACAGAAAAGAACCCAATGATACTGAAGCGATCACAAGTTGGACTTCTCTTCCTTGGCTGATACAGACAGTTGGGTAGATGGATGACAGGCGGATGAAGGGACAGAAGGACAAACATATATACAGCAAACAATACTTTGATTATTAATCTGATTACTAATTTGATTATTAATTACTTGAAGTATGAGCATTTATGCCACATGGAAAGAGTCCTACATATATTTCCTCATGTTACAACTGATTATGCAAAGGTTAACCTAATGATCACCAATGTTCAACGGATCATTTTATTCCCGGTAGTGCTTACCTTCTATTAGTTTGGAAAACAGACACAGGACTACCTTTCTGTTTTTCAATTAACTTTTTTTCACATCAAGGTAGAAAGTGAAACCCTCCATTCCTATGCCCCAAAGACAACCACTGTTTACAGTTTCTTTGTACATCCCTCTAGACCATTTCTCTTTTAAAGTTATATGTCTGACACTGCAATTTTTAAAACTAAAACATTTATAATTCTTTCCAGCTACCCCTATGAATTAAGCAGAATCCTCCCCACATACATGTTCTCAGAGCTTTCCAAATTCTATAAAAATCTAACATTAGGATTTATTACATGCCAACTGGTTTGATTTACGAAATAGCTCATCTATTATCAACAAAGAGAACTCAACAGCAGTGAATGACCCCACTCTCCCTCAAAAAAAAAAAAAACGAAAGAAAACCTAAGCATTTAATGGGTGGGGGAAAAATTACCTTTTCTGGAACTGAAACAGAAACTGTTTGGATGGTTAAATGAAAGCACTGGCCAGAGTTTATGGGCCTAGTTTATATTTGACATGTGGAAATGAGTCTTTGGGAAGAAAGAAAATTCCTGGAGACAGATCCCAATTACCTCTGTTTCTGAAGATATGCTCCCGTACAAAAGGCCCCCAGGGTCACACCCTGTCTATCCAGAATATACACTGCGTCTCCTCCAAGTACAAAGGACAAGGACAGAGAGAGAGATGGAGTCTTATCAAATTATGCACAGTAAAATGAAGAGCCCAGAAAATAGGCTTCTAGTAAAAGAAAATCTTCCCAAATACTGCACAAAGATTTTCAAAACTATGAACCACTAAGCGTGTTTCTCATGTTACTTAAAAATTTAGCAAACCACATCAAATCCTTGCACCTCTTAATTATACTCACTAATGAAGGGACGGAAAAATGGATAACCTAAAATTCACTTCTTCCTGAGTATTAAAAAAAGTACCGATTGTAGGGGTGGAAGACGGGAGTGGGACGGGGGAAGGCTTCCTGCAACAGCAAACAGAAACTTTTCCTTTTTAATTATGTTTGCTTAAGGCTAGAATTAAAATAAGCTTTTTAAATTTCCTGCAACACACATCAAACAAAAGTAAAGACAGACTGGGTGAAGAGAAGAGTCCATCTAAGAGGAAAGAGAAACTACAGAGGACCAGAGGAGTACCTTTTACAGCACTTCTCTTTCATTAATCATGATGAGCTGGAACCAGCGCCTCTGAGCTGACATAAATCCCTACAAGGCCAGAGGGGCCAGAGCGGGAGAAAGGACTAGAACATCACACTCTCTCCCACAGCTCCCTCTCCCACTCATGTAGGTCCCCCACATATGCACCCAGAGGACACTAGACAAAGGTAATGCTTTTCAGGTCCTGGCTTCCAGCCTGGTGAAAAGTTTCTCTTATTTTCAAGGAGAGCAGCAAAGCTCCAGGTTAGTGCCAGCAGCAACTCTTGTGAACCAGCAGATCTGTCTCTTCTAAACCCGAGATGTGACAGGAAACTGAGTTGGTTTAACTGTCAAGACTGCACTAAAATTCACTTAATGTTTGCACGCTATTTCCTCTCTCCAAAGCTGATCAAATAAATACTACCCAATACAGACTCAAATTCTGATATCTGAATAATCACCATATTCATTCATTCAGTCATTCATTCATTCAGTATGTACTCACTGGAATGGACATCTACACGCCAGTCATTGCCAGCTCTCGGTCACAGCTAAAGAGACTGAGGATAAAGGAAAGAAAACTTCGGCCCAGAGCCGTTCATGCCGCTTGGCAACCTTTGATAATGGTGGCCTTTCAGATACTTTGCCCTGTCCAAGGCAGCACCTTGTTGGCTCACCAGAGCAGCGATAACCTTTGTCTTTAAAGCTACATTCAGTTTATTACACAATGACATGACACAAATTCTCTTCATTTAAAAAAAATTCCTTAAAAGAACATTGAAGATACAAATCAGAAAAGAAAAAGGAATGAGTAAGAAGTGATCATTTAAGTCAGCCCTGCTTTACATACGTGAAGAATTCCCTTCCCACCTGAAAGGATGGTTTCACTCAACAGGTACTCCCCGAGCAGAGAAGAGGCGAGGGGGGCACCTAGACAATGGGAATACAACCAGGAATGGACTTGGTCCCTGACCATAAGGATGCAAATATTATGACAACCGTCAATTACCAAGCGCCCACCATGTGTCAGTACTGAGCTAGGCATTCAGACATTGCCTCTCAAGCCAATACTGCAAGGCAGACAATATTATCACCCTTATTCAGATGGGCAAACTGAGGCTCTGAGAAGGTCTTTTGTCTAAGGTCACCCGGCCTGCAAGGAAAACTGGATGGAATTCTAAGACTGGCTGGCTGACTCACAAACCTATCATCTTCCCATAACTCTACCCTGCTGGACGTGCGACATCTGTGTGGCATAATCGTCAGTCTCCCTAGTGTCTCGCACCACCTCTGGATTTCTGACCTGGCCGTAGCTCTATATGGCCCTAAGTAAACCCACCTGCAAAACAGCTAAGGGAAGGATAAATACAGAGAAAAGAAAAAATAAATTGTTTTTTAAAAAAATTTTGAACAGATGGGAGAGGAAAAAAAGATGAACCATAGGGGAATGCTTCAATAAAGCAGAAGTCAAACAGTATAAACACCTAAAGCGCTCGGCCTTGACTGAAGCTTTCATTGGTCAGTCTTTGAGTCTGTATTTAAAATCTTTAGGATAAAAAGTAAGAACTCGAGATAGAACAGAAACATCAGCATCCACCAGCTCAAGGAGATAAGCTGGGAGAGAGAGTTCTGATTGACATACCAATTCAACCACGCTTACTGCACTCTGCACAGCCAGTGATTTCTTGGCACCTTGGCTCCCTCCCCTCATCATACACCTACTTCAAATACACAGACATGCTGCTTTTGTGAGTATTTTCACTCACGGTCACTTATTTTATTTGATTTCATTATGAAAGGAAAAAATCCACTAGGGTTGAATACATTTTCTTGTCGCGATAGAAACTGAAGACATGGCAATAACGACACTCATTATCTTGAGGTAAGTATGAGAAATGAGTAGTTTGGACATTGTAATAACCATAACTTCGCATGAGGGACAAAAAGGAAAAATAAAACCTTTCTAGGTCGGAACAAAGACTACCGGTTTCACTATTAATCAAAATGACATGTGCACAACAAATCCATAATTTCACTTCGTAAAAATAGCTTTAGGTAAAAACTCACAAAGAAAAAATTTCTAACATATGAAATTCATATTCTAAGCCACCTGGTTGAAAGATACTTTCGTAAAATTCCTGGCAACCTCTTTGGATTTTTTTTTTTTAAGATTTTTCAATGCTCCCATTTAATGAAAGATTGTTAGGTTGACAGCTATTTCCTCTCTGTCCAGGTAGCATCTACCAATCTCTTAACTATGTTTATCAACCACCACCAGTCCCTCCCGATGTTTCACAGTGACAGTGTTCAGTGTCACCACACACATCCGACTCCCCAGTCTCCCCCAGTGCAGCACACACACCAGCTGGGGGAGCCAGGCGAACACAATGCCTTAACAGCTGTCACAAAGCAATGCAGCTCAGACTTGGTTGGGCTAGTTCTTGGGTTCAGTAAGTACTGACTTTGACAGCTTCCAAATGCTACTCTTGCAAAAATTCTTTTTAAGTGCTTTTTAAAGTTCATTAGCAAATGTACTACAGAGAATATATTGTTTTACTTAAACAATTTAGTCTGTGGACAGACTTAACGGATTTTCAAACACAAACACCCACTTCCATAAACATAGTACACAAAAAATGGATCATCTTTACAGGATCTGCTTGAAACCCAAGTCTTAAAATACAGACAATAAGTAGTATTTATAGATAAGTAATAATAACAGCAGCAACAATGACAAAGACAGCTAACATTTACATAACACCACGATCTAGGCCCTGCGCTAAGCGTTAGCTACATATTAACTCATTTAATCCTCAAAATCGCCCTGGGGAAAGCTTCTTGATCTCTCATCTTCCCCAAATGAGTCAAGCAAAACTTCACAGCTACCTCACTGAGAAAAAGGAAAATAACTGCTCAATTATCCTTGCATGTATGGAGAGAAATGAGAACCAATTATTACCTATCATACACTAATGTGAAGAAATTATTCTCTTCTGAAATACAGAATTATAAACAGCCTTGCTCAAAGGAAAAAGGAAGGGCATGTCTTTGTAGCCAAGAAATGCAGGTGTAGTGTCCTACCTACGTTAACAAACAAAAGAAAATTAATATTCCATTAAGTAAAACTGTAAAGAATGATAATTTCGCCAAGATTATGTTAATATTAAATATAGATTTGTACTCACAGGAATGCACATTAGTTGACTAACAATGAAATGATTCTAAAATGATTCTGAAGTTCATTAACCATTGAGGTACAAGAATGGTCATTTAAGAACTGACTGTCAAAAACTCCAAACTCTATAGTCCTTTTGTTTATTATGTTGGACTCTTCCTACAAGTCAGAGTCTGAGATAATCATAGATGATACTCTTCTCCTTCTGTAAACCATCACAAATCCAGTTCTGCTTCAAGCACTGGTACTGAAAAGCACTCACTCCACTCAATTTTCACCACCCACAGAATGCAACACAGATAACGCTCAGTAATTTAAATCATAATAGCTCGAGAAATTTTAAAATTAGCAAGTGACAAGGAGGTGGATTCAATTTTTAACTTCATTCAATTTGTCAAATTTAAAATACTTTCAATTATTTATTTTTCTAATCTTCACAGTAACCATAACATCGCCAATGTTAATTGCTTTGCCTGTGGTTTTACTGTTGCTTGCATTCCCATTTAATCAACTTCAGTTGGTACTCACAGTAATTCTAGCTCTAATCTTCCAAACCTTTATTCTCTTAATGAATTAAATCTATTGTATTACGTCCCCCACTATTCCAAGCAGCAGTTCATGAACAGTGAATTAAAACATACGAAAACTTAAGACCACGCACTTTATCATCACAGTGCCATCTACAGAGCATATAGCTAGACCAACAGACAGATTTTACTTAGTTTTAAAAGGACTTGATGTTTTTTACATTTTGCACATTTCATGTATAGTCTGAAAGTAAACTGGTAATTTTTTTTTAAAGCAAGCAATGATTAAGTGATTTGTCTTCAAAGAAACCTCAGTATCATAAAATAACAAGAACGATGTTACCCTGAAAAGAAAGAAGAACTTTTTAAAAAACTCCAACTCCAACAATAAGACTATCTCAAGGTAATCTCCCAGTAATCTTCAAAGAAAGCTCAGTATCATGAAATGACAAGCACCATGTTACTAGGACAAGAGAACTTTTTTAAATTCCAACTCTAATCATAAGACTATCTCAAAGTAATTTTAAAGCTATTAATCATCACAGAGAAAAAAAGATTAAGCATAACACAAAAATATATATAAACATGAGGGAAAATATCATTCCTCATGACTGGGTAGGGGCGATGGGTGATTTATACAGTATATTATGGAGATGTACAAATGCCTAGGGATCAAGGTCAGACTTGAACCCCGCCTGAATGACTTGGCCCCAACAACCTAAACAGCCCCATCAGGCTCTGACCTCCAACGACAACAGCCTTTTGAGCAGAAGAACCTCCTCCACCTTCTTGTTTTGCTCATCACTGTGTTTCCAGGGCAGCGCCTGGTGCATCATACTGTTCAGTACAAATCTGATGAATGAATGGACTGAATTACACAGCCCACAGAACAATTACAAAAATGAGAATTTAAGGCCCTTGGAGGAGACTATTCAGGTAGGTCATATGCAGACTCCTTTCATAGCTGTTTGCTTCCTACATACAAATGCTGAAAAGCATTTGCACACAATTTATTTCATTCAAGCCTCACCATAATTCAGGAGTGCGAGTACAAGGTCTACCACTCCTAGGCCCAAGCGTGTCTAAAGCATACACCATTTCTAGAACATCCCACCAAACCAGAAAGCCTAAATCAAGTCCACCATTAATTGAAATTCCTTCTACAATGTTAAGATAGAAATCTAAATACAACAAAATATGGCTCTGTGCAAAAATCTTTAAGGAATAACTAAATCTAGGTAGTAAAGTGCAAAGCTTTCTCAGCAGCCCAAGCTTATGTCGAAGTTTCTCAGACCTAAAACCTTACAGATGGATCTCCCCTAGATCCAGCCACATCGCAGGTAAGTTTTAGAACTTCATCTTAACTGTTTTTGATTAAAACAACTTTAGGCTTTCTTAAAGGGAAATGAACATTATCTCCAGACGACAGGCTACCATTAGAAACACCAGTCAGTCATATCACTTGCAGACGGAGTTGAAGAAGCAAATGTAGATGGATGCACAGAAGACAGGGAAGACTAGAGTACCTTCCTTTTACTTTTGAAAAGTCCCTTGTATCAATCTGTTTTCAAGTCCCTTTGACTTTTGCTCACAAATTAGGGAAAAACACCAGCCCTTTTGATGGATCGCTATCTTTCTGAAAAATTAACTTCATGAAACAAAGGTTGAAGTAGCCTTCTGACCCTCAAAAGAAACTTCATTTTTGCTACAAATGTCCCTGATTTCAAAATACTCATTCATTCAAAAAGAAAAGTGTTCTACGTCCACAATGTGCAAGGCATGCAAAAGCTGTGGTGTCCAAACTGCTAATGGAAGAGAGCTGCGTAGGGCCTGAACTCCCTGGATCCTCACTGTGCTTCCTTATAAGGCATGGCAGAGGAGCATCCCTTCCGTCTCCACACATTGTCTCCTGGGGGCACTTCAGTCAAAGGCTAATTCCCAAGCCTATATCTTCCTTCTTAGAAAACAGTGCTTTTCCTGAAATGGTGCCAAGTTCCAATTTTCTCCATGTTCTTTTTAATGTTTTAACATTTTACTTTAACAGTGTTCCAGGCACGAGCAACCACGAATTAATTAAATTAAAACGTAACATCACCGTAAGATGAAAGTCTTCCATGGTGCCTACACAAATGGATGAACTCTTGCCAGACCTTGTCCCTCACAACACTGTGTATGTAATCTGAAACAGGTCCACAGGAGTGACTGAGAGAAAGACCAATGACAGAAAGATATGGAAAGGAATATTTATTAAGCAACCGACCACATGTTAAGCAGCTCACCCACAGAATCTCACTCCTCACCCCCACCTTGCGAAGCACAAGTCCCACTTTACAAAAGCGCGAACTGAAGCTCCAAAGAGGATAAACCTCAGCTCACAAAGCTAACACTGTCACCCAGACTTGAATAAGCTTTCCTACAATAAGAGAGTTCCCGAGTTGGAAAGACGAATGGGAAAGGACACCCCTGCCAGAACGCCACCACTTTACCAAACCCTAACTCCCCCAGGGCGGCCGTGCCTTTACTGTGAGGGCATCTGAGTCCCACAGGAGTCCAGAGCTGCATCTTGCCCCGCCCTACCGTCGTGAGGTGCCTGCTCCCCCTCCTGCCTGCCGCTGGAGGCACGGCCTGGCCCCAAAGAGGAGCTGAGTCCGAGGCGTGCCGCTCGGCCAGGCCTCTCCCCATCACCACCCAGAACGCTGCTGCCAGCCTGGCGGCTCCCCCTCTTCTCTTTCTCATCCCTTCAGTCTCCTCACAGTTTTCAGAGTTCCTACAAGAGGCAGTAAGATTTAGTAAATCATCCCAGCACACCATGAGCAAGATGGCCATTAGCTCCAGCGCTCCCCTGTATTCATCTACTGCGAATGCGCATGACAGGGAAGACGCTGGCTTCAGAACCAGCTGCGCCTGGGGTCCCAACCCCGGCTCTCTCTGCAGGAGTGGGCGAGTAACTTGGCCGTCAGTTAACAGCAAACATCCCTTGCCCTTGGTGTTATTAAGAAGCTTCAACGTGACACCATGTAGTCCATCGCCTGGCACACAGCAAAACCAAGAGACGCCGCTTCTCTTCTCCTTCATTAGTTGCTAAATTATTTCTTCACGAGCAAAGATAACCTCAGATTCTCCTCCTGACTTCTTCCAGGTCCATAGCTATTCCAGAAAAAAAGCTTTTTGATAGGCATGCTCAGTTTTACCACTGGTAGTCCTATTCCCCTAGCTTAATTTTTCAAATGATACTGATCAAAAACTTCCAAACCACCACACTGGAGTCATGTAGTAACTTCTACCGTCAAATGCCTCTTAAAACTCTGTTTGGTATCAAAAAGAACTAAAAATCAGGAGAGACATGCAGAAGAAACCTCTTGCCATGAGCTCTCCCTTCTACAGAAAGGGAATGTATGACAAATTTTCTCGCCCTGCTATGAGTGACGGAACTGACGCCCACAACCCAAGGCAGCGGTTCCTAGCCTGTGCGGACACCACTTTGAGAACCTGATGAAGGCTCTAAACGCCCCGCCCAGAAAAATGGCAATCTCACAGAGACACAAAACACTGCCTGGAATCTCAAGAGGGTCAAGGGCCCTCTGAAACCCACCCATCGACAGTAAGATAAGACCCCTCAACCAAGAACCATCTAGACACTCCTCAAACCGGCAAAATTCTCAATTCAGATTTTGCTTCTTTAAGGAGCAATACATTAAAAAGCCTGGACAAAAACTCAAGAAGGTAAAGAAAGTTTTCTCATTCAACTCTTCACACCTCTCTCTGCCTTGATACAAAATGCTACAAAAACTAACAAGGCTCAAAACCTGAAGAGAAAGTTCTCTCTCTTGGAAGCAAAATCTGAAAATAAAGATGTGCTCAGCGCCAACGCATGCGTTGGGAGCATGGGCAAGGCAAAAGGAGGTACAAAAATTAAGCATTAGAATGTCTAGACATTTTGTTTTTCAGTATCACCCTTTTTAACTTTCTCTGTATATGTTCTTAATGTGCATTATATATTTGTATAATTGCACATGTATACAATGTATACACAGATATGTATGTTACTTTTACAGACTGGAGTAAATAATTACAAAAAATGGAGATCCTGTCCTAGTAGACGACTTCCAAGATAAGTTTATCTAACCATAATTTTACCTGGTAACTCTCCACAAATGCAATATCCCTTGAAAATAATTAACTTAGCCACCTGAAGCTCTTATACCTGAAATGAGAAGTCAGTTTGCAACTGACGTTAACTAAACAGTAGGGCTGAGATTGTTCTCTAGGAACTAGTTCTCCTTTTTGCTCTAAAAGTCTAATTCTCAAAGCTCCACATACTCCATATTTTTCTTACTTAAATGGAAATAATCCATGTAATGTATTAAAGGAATAAAAATCAATTGAAAAACACTGGTAAGCATTTTCCATTATACAGTTTTTTCCTATAATTAAGAGTTAATATTCTTCAACTCCTAAATATACTCAGCACTGAGCTAAATGCTTTACCTGCTCTGTGGCACTTACTCTGACTCTGGGAGGTGGGTTCTAATACTCGCCCAATTTTGGAGACAAAAACCCAATGCTTAGCAGTCACACAGATGTGAGTGAATCCAGAATTCAAACACAAGTGTGTGTGACCCCAGGGCCTCCACTCTTACTGCAGGGAGGCCACCTACCTCCCTTAAGTAACATATGTCATATACGTGAGGTATATACTGTTGTATATTACGTAATAATATAATAACCATAATAATATTGTTCAATTAATACATTTGTTATTGCTTAATTTTACTGTAACATAAAAATAAGATCCCATATTTGTTCTCATAAAATCTTCAAGCATAAAGGGTAGACAAGTATTTTTAAGTAGTAAAAGAGGATGTCATTATTTGCATACAAAACAAAGAACTACCTTAGTTAGCACATTTGAAATATCTAGAAACTTTACTGTTCTTTTTCAAGCACTGCAAAATCTAATTCAGAGCAAACATTATTATAAAAGTTTTAAAGACAAGAGAAAATTTGACCATAAAAACCCTGCTCTGAAAGCCCATTAAAATATTCAGATATGCTCTCCTCTCTTCAACTATAAAAAGAAAGAAATCTGGCGATCGGAAGAGCCCATGATTCAGTCCCCAAACAGCAGAAAAAAGGGATTTCACTGACTTAACATCTTAACTTCTGCAAAGCGAAAGTGATGAATCCCCTAAGTAAAAGGAATCCCTCTTAGTATGTCACACACAAAACCCACTCCATCCTCCCTCCGCAGGACAGGGCTCCTGCTAACCGGAAACGCGCAGAGTTCCCAGAAGACAAAGCTACTCTCAAGATGTTAAGTGAACACTCAGCAATTTGATCCTTTAATAAAATCTTCATTAAACAAGCTTATAATTTTGTGTAAATTAAAGTTAAAATTTGCATAGTCTGGATTTGGGGGGAAAAAATTTTTAATATTTAGAAAGAAAAAATAAGCGCCTATACTACTATTACTAATAACCTAGAGGTTAACTAACAATGTGCATTAATTTACTAACAAATATCTATTGAAAGCCTACTAAGTACAAGACACTGATGGAGGCCCTAAAGATAAGAGAACAAGGTCTCTACACTGAAGACTACATTCTAAAGGAGGAGGAGAAACAGATAACATACAGGTAAACAAAGATAGAACTATTTCAGATTATAAATACAACGCAAGAAACGAGTGACAGTTAACTTCAAAGAAGGCTATTTTTAAAAGTCATGAGGGATGGTCCCTAAGAAGGGCCCATTTGAGCTGAAACTTGAAGAATAATACGAAGTCAGAGGAAGAAAGTTCTAGGTAGGAAAGGACCTCACCTTATGAGAAGATTCATCTGGCACTTTGACATTTGTACGCCCTGGTTGGGTGACATCCTGCTGAGACCCACACTATGATGACTTCTGTTTATAGCTGACAGTGTTCACCGTGAAGTGTCCAACACATATGTGCACACACACGGCTAACATGCTACTCAGAAAATAATAATAGCAATAACCATTCCCAATCTCTCACTCCAAGCCAAACACTCTTAACCATGGGGAAAGAACAGGAATGGCAGGGCTAAATCTTTGAGAATCTGATGAAAGCAATGAACTCAAAAAACAAAACCAAACCCACATATACAGAAACATAACATAATTTTAGGAGGTTCTGAGAAGCCTGCAGTCCATGCACGATGCACACACCCTATCCCCAATCAGAAATCCGTGAACCTTGGAGAAGAACTAAGCAGGAATTATCACACTCAGACGGGATGGGATCCGAATACACATGGCTACCCTACTTTAAATGATTAAAAAAATCAGGAACGCAGACTCTCAACATCTTTTGGCCCACATAAGACTCTGTATGGAAATTTTCTCTCTGCTATAGAGACAAACTATTAGGCTATATAAAGGAAAAATATTCCCGCCTAAAAGTGAATGAAATACCTCTTCACTACAACTGAGTATAATCTTTCACACATGAAAATGCTGTAACTTGACACTTGGTTTTGTGCAAGATCTTATAATTTCCTTCCAAAAAGAAAAATACTGCCACATTGTTTCAAAGGCTGCGAAGCTGAATGTTCACAACTATTAACTTAGGGGTGTTCTTCCAGTTCAAAAGCTTATGATTAATTTTTAAAACCACAAAAACAATAAATAAATACAAATAAAACTACACACACACGCTCAGATTACAATTTAGTTGTCTAAAGAACATACATCATGAATCTAAGGTACAAACTAGATCAATGGTTCTTAACTTTTTTTGATTCAGACACCCCTTTGAGAATCTGAAAAACGCTATGAAAATTCTCCCATTTAAAAAATGAACATACACATACAAAATGTACACTTAATTTCAGGCTGCTCAATGCATCTCAAGTTCAATCAAGGACTTAAGAATGTCTCTATCTTCTATATAAGATGATTCTGACCAGTTGCTTCCAGGAAGGGGAACTAGGGGAACTGGGTCGGGAGGAAGATTTTTCACTATACATCCTTTCATATCTTTCGAAATTTAAACAATATAACTGTATTCACTATTCAAAAAACAAATGATAAGGGGCTGGCCCCGTGGCCGAGTGGTTGAGTTCTCGCGCTCCGCTGCAGGTGGCCCAGTGTTTCGTTGGTTCGAATCCTGGGCGCGGACATGGCACTGCTCATCAAACCACGCTGAGGCAGCGTCCCACATGCCACAACTAGAAGGACCCACAACGAAAAATACAACTATGTACCGGGGGGCTTTGAGGAGAAAAAGGAAAAAAATAAAATCTTTAAAAAAAACAAAACAAAACAAACAAAAAAACAAAAAACAAATGTTAAAAATAAAAAGCACTACACTAAAAATTGTGGCAGGATACCAATGCAGTAGGTGAAAATCTCCTTTAAATAAAGATGTCGAAGAGTCTACTAAACTCAATACATTTGCAAACTGTTTCTTTGAATTTTCGGTTGAAAAAGGTTCATGACTGCAAAACTAGGCTTGTTTCATAATTTTCAGAGAAATTTCCAATTTCAACTTTTTGCTGAGAAAATATAAAAGTGAATAATTCCACATTACTCACATTCTAACTTCTGAAATCCCAGTTAAATAGCAATAGCCAGTATTTACTGAATGTGGCACTGCCACACCTATTGATTATTATTATCATCCTCATGTGATAGACAAGGAAACCAAGGCCTTCTGAACTTAGCTCACTTGCCCCTGGGAACCACAGCTAGTGAGTGAGCTAGGTCTCCCGCAGGCAACAAAGTCCATGTACCTGCCCCACGCGACACTTCATCACAACCTACAAGGAGGATGGTAAGCAGTAAAATAGAGAAGATCATTCCTTAAAAGACTAGCCTCATTAGAAACACACTTTAGAGCACTAGGCCATTATAAAAATTGGCAATTATATCTGTATATTTCTTCTTTACACTACACAAAACGGATATAGATGAAAGAGAAGAATTATCCCATCCGGTAATTAGAAAAGCACAAAAACTAGTTTTAAATTGGAATTTTTAAAGTTCTCACACACGGTCATGCTAAAAAATAAAAACGTAAGTTGAATCATAAGCCTAGAGCTTAAAAAACAAATGTTTTCCTTAGAGAAGGCATGTGATAGAAACACAATGTTACTGATCTAAAGGTTTCAACACCATGAGGCAGTGTCTTTCTGCTGAATGGCAGGTACCTCCAGTCACCAGAGTCTGGGGACTGTTTAGTACCGAATGTCTACACTATCGGCAAAATGCCTCAGAAATATGTAAGGAATTGTGAGGCTAAAGATAATGATGCCACTTTCACTATAATCCCATCTTCAAACAGCTGGTCATTTTCAAAAACATATCACTGAAACCTAAACGTATAGAATCTTTTAAAGTTAAAGAAAGAAGGAAATATGGCACAGGAGGGTGGGGTGCGGAGAGAACATAAACCACCTAACCAGACACCATTACTACCACTACTACACCACAACTACTATCACTACTACCACTACTACACCACTACTACTACCACTACCACCACTACTACCACCACTACTACCACCACTACTACCACTACTACACTACTACTACTACCACCACCACCACTCACTATTAGTAGTATTATTAGTATTATAATAAATGTGTGTCTATTTGCCTAAGTGTTTAGTTCGATGGTCCTGATTCGGGCCTCACCCACATCACTGCCGCAGTCGGCTCGTGTCCCGCTGTGTGGGCACAAGGCAAGCACCCACGTCTTTAGCTTGTGACCAAGCACAGAAGGCGCTAAACCTCTACTGGATTTTGTTCATCAGTAAAACGAGTACGAGTCTTTTAAGCTCAAAAACTTTAGGACTCTTTGAAAACATTTTCAGAAGTATATAAAGATGGAGAAGATTTCAACATCTATATTTCAAGGTTTATCCTGCAATTTCATATACATACACAGCTGAGGAAAAGCCAGGTCACTCACCGTATATTTACACAGAACTACCCGCTGGTGTTGCTTTCTACAGAAAATAACATTGGTACAAATCTCAAAACCCCACCTATTAGAAAAAGGTCAAAATAGATGAAATTTTCCTTTCACTTTATTACAGTTCTGCAAGTGAAGACACTTTTAAAATGCTAAGTATTACTTATAAGTCAGTCAAATATGACGATGCATATAATAAACATTTTGATCGTGCACACACAGAAAATAAGTGATCATTAATGAATACCTACTTCCAGATTAAAAAGAGGAGTTACATAATCACGAAGGTTATACAATTTCCATTTTCAAACTCCTCTAAAATTAAAGATCTTGAGGACATATCTTTTACTTTATTCTTTAAAGCAACCCACAAAATTCAACTACAATTTATATTGTACCCCCCAAATAAAATTAACTCAAACCTTCCCATTTAGTCAAAGAAATACTACAGAAGTTAAGTCAATATCCATTATCATGTATATATAATTGATTCTGGTTTCTCCCAAGGAAATGACAAAAAGAAAAACAAGAACTTGCTCCTGTATGTTCTTCACATTCCATAAATTACTTCCTAAAGTTGGTGAGAGGCAACATACAACTAAAAGTCAACCCATTATAAGGAAAACAGGTGTCATTCAACAAACTCTTCCCATTCACTAGAAAAATCAAGAGCAAATACACACTTCTGAAGTTTATAACTGATTGTACTTCTTTGTTATTCTACAGATTTAGAAACCTAATTTATGGAATACTTTGCAGAATATTTTTCCAGAACGTGCTTACTACAAAAGAATCACTTTAGTCCGTCTGGAATTAAGCTTGTGTATATATGTAGTATTATATGGTCCTGTTGCTCTCCAATTCTCCCATGCTGGCAAAATACACAAGTTCACAAATATCGTATTCTTGGAGACCAGAATTCTTGGAAATTTTTCAATACTACCACACTTCACTAAAAAATGAGAAAAGGATATACAAATGGCCAATAAGCATGTGAAAAGATGCTCAACATCCCTAATCATTAGGGAAATGCAAATCAAAACTACAATGAAATACCACTTCACATACATTATGATGATGGCTATTACCAAAAAAACAGAAAAGAACAAGTGCTGGTGAAGATGGGGAAAAACTGGAACCCCTGTGCACTGCTGGCAGGAACGTAAAAAATGGTGCTGCTGCTGTGGCAAACAGTATGGCAATTCTTCAAAAAATTAAACATATGATCCAGCAAATCCACTGCTGGGTATACACCCAAAAGAAGTGAAAGCAGGGACTTGAACATATAATTTGTACACCTATGTTCACAGCACCATTATTCACAATAATCAAAAGGTAGAAGCGACTCAAGTGCCCATTGACAGACAGATAAACAGTATGTGATACATACATACAGCAGAATATTATTCAACCTAAAAAAAGGAAAGAAATTCTGACACATGCTACAACATAGATGAACCTTGAGGACATCATGCTAAGTGAAATATGCAAGTCACAAAAGGGCAAATATTGTAAGATTCCACTTATATGCAGTACCTGGAGCAGTCAAATTCACAGAGACGGCAAGCAGAAGGGTAGCTGTCAAGGGGCTGTGGTAGGGGGCAATGGGGAATTGGTGTTTAACGAAGAGAGTTTCAGCTGGGGAAGATTAAAAAGTTCTGGAGATGGGTGGTGGTAATGGATGCACAACATTGTGAATGTACTTAATGCTACACTTAATGCACACTTAAAAATGGTTAAAATGGTCAATTTTTTGTTATGTATATTTTATCACAATAAAAAAAATGAGATAAGGAAAAACAAAATATTAAAACATGTGCCAAATTCTTCTCATGCATGCCTCTTTTACTACCCACAAAACCAATACCCTGGCGATGAGTGGTCAGTTAAGTTCTAATTTAAATGTTTACCATGAGCACCAAGAAATTAATATAACAAAAAAGTTTAAAATTCTTTCTAACTCTAAAAAAGTTTAATCTGCTTACTCAGAATAAAGTCCTTTGCCAGGTATAGATGCTAATAGCTATTATATGTCTAGTTCAGATTAAATAAATTACTAAAAAACTCAATATGCCTCCCAACTTTGTATTTCAAGCATGGTTAGTTTTATCCCTAGAGTTTTTCCTTCATTATTCTTTCAAAGCCTCATAAAGACTATTTTCATTTTTACCAGAAAAATAGCTTTAGCCAAAATTTTCTCCCCCCAAATCATAAGAGCTAATCTTTACTAACCAGTAGATATACCATCCTTACAGTAATCAGTATTCACTTAGTTTCCACTAATTTCAAGTATAAACATTGGAATCTCATTTATGAATCTCTCTCCCCTAAAACAAAAAAAGTTCACATGGGAAAAATAAAAGCTTGAAATATCCTAGGTTAAATTTTGAGGATCTTTTCTAGTCAAGCTCCAGTTTTTCTTATAATGTCTTTTTATTTCATAAACTGTCACAGAAAGAAATGTTCATTAACGAACTAGTAAACCAGGTTTTCCAATTTCCTCTGAGCCACTAAAGTGCATTGTGTTGTTCAAGCCCCCATTCTCCTTACTCTAAAGTATTCAGCAGACAAAAATCTACCCTCACAGTTTCCATGCTACAAATGCTATGATCCGATACATTTCAAAAAATGCCTGTTCATAGAGCAAAATAGATGAAAATTAAAAGGAACAAAAAGTATCTACATACCCAAACAAAGTTGAAAGGTCTAATTTAGAAAAAAGTTCTTATATTAAGACCTTGTCCTTAATTCAGTCCAAAGGAAAGAGAAGAGTAGTATTAAACAAGTATAATCATATATGTTTTCTATTTGTACTATCTGAAAACAAGGATGCATGTAATCAATTACTAACTCACTATTTTTTCTTGATTTTTAAAAATGAATTCTTTCAAACATCATTTTCCATATGTAAGTTAATGGTACCATCGCTTCGACTAGCTCTACTTCCTGTGACTAAGACTGTACAATTTGTGGTGGTTGTTGCATACAAAGTATATATCGAAACGACAACAGGAGGAAAAATGAAAAACAGACCCACACATCTTAAAGTTTCTCTAGCATTCAGTTTTTCTACTTATCAGTGTGAGAGATTCTCTTGATACTAAGTTTCTCTTCATTCGTCCACAGCAACTTATATTAAACTGAGCCCTTTAAAAAGGAAAAGTGGGTGTATCTGGTCACACACCTCTAACATCAACATGTCTGAAATCTCCCATCCTTTCAATTTGCAATACAGAATTTTAACAAATAGGAAACTCTACAAAAAGGAACTTATATAGAGATATAAAAAGATCAACTGAAAAGGAATCTATCACCTGGTTACGAGCCTTACCTTTTAGCAGCGGCAGAGGTGTTAACTCAATAGGCTTGCCTTGAGACCTAAACTGTGAGGAACTTTGTGACCTCTTCTGTCTGGCTTTTCTGACGGACTTCCGAGAAAATCCGTCTACTTTATCCACTGATGGAGGAGTAGTTGGTGCTGAGGACATATCCCTACTGAAGAGAAAGAGGTATCATAAACACAGTCCCCAGCTGGAAGCATACGTGTGAGTTACACAAATTCTAAATTTCCTATATACAACATTCATGAAGACGGAATATGTGATAAAGAAAGCAAATAAAAGTCAGTCAAGAAAAGCCACATCTTAGGGCCAGCCTGGTGGTGGAGCTGCTAAGTTTGCGCGCTCTGCTTCGGCAGCCCAGGGTTCGCCGGTTCGGAACCCCAGGCACAGACCTACACACCACTCATCAAGCCATGCTGTGGTGGATCACACATACAAAATAGGGGAAGGGTGGCACAGATGTTAGCCCAGGGTCAATCTTCCTCATCAAAAAATAAAAAAAGAAAGAAAGAAAGAAAAAAAATCATATGTTCAATGGGAAAACACAAAAATTTGGTGAAAAATAGAATATAACTACCATATAAGCAATATTGTAATTCTAATGTATTGTACTGCTCTTGCTATGAGAAGCATTAAAGATGCTCATTTAGACTTGAAGAACTCTTTTAAGCCATCTACTTATTTTCTAACTGCAAAGCTCTTCTCAACTTGAGATTCCTAAAGTAATTTTGGAGCTATCCTGCTGCTGGAAAAGTTCCATTGATACATTTTCCCAAGATATTTAATATTATGAATGGCTCTGGAGTTGAAACCCTTACTGTACTTCAAGAATCTACACCAGTGTATCACAGCAAGGTGAAATCTACAATTACTGAAACTATCTAGACATGACTTTTAATGCAATGGGCTGTGTTAGTTATGATAAACCACACCACACCGCAAATGAGGACAGGGTAGATTACTTTAAACAGAACACATAAAAGGCATAATTAAAATCATTTCAAAGAAGTCTCCTTTTTGAATGGAGCCATCTTAAGTTATTAAATCTTTAATAAACAAAACTGTGATGAAATCGTGCACCAAAGTTGAAATGAAAACATAAATTCACAGCCTACTTAGACAACCAAGTTGAGTTTCCTTGAAGTTCATCATCAAAAATTAACTTTCATTCCATCAAACTGATGGAACTGAACAGTTCTTTTGGATTTTTTTAACCCTCTCAAATTATTGAAATGAAGGCTACTTCCTAAAAGTAAGAAGCACTAAGCTCAAATTCATTCACCAATTTAAACAGATGCCATCATTTCCATGGCATTGAGGCTCCAGGCAAGATTAATGGCAGACTCAAATAGAAATAATGCATATGGGGGAAACGCTGAAATGCAATTACTCACCTGTCATTCCAATACATAAGACAAGTGTTTTTCAATCTCTAAATAAAAGAGTAAGAGTTTCTTTCTGAACGTCTAAGAACAAAAAGTTACCTGGATTACCTGAATTCTAACAAAGTAAAAATAACAAAAAACATAAACAAAAAACAAACAACACCACATGATGTTGAGGTTTGGAATTTTGAAGTCTTCCTTGCTTCTTTTTTTGAAAAAAAGTTTTTAGAAATGTACCTAATTTAGCCTTAAAATGTGACAGATTCAAAATGAAATTGCAAACTATGAATAGCTATAGAAGAAGTAAGATCACTTAAAATTTTTCATAAGGCTGCATCAGCAAGCAGCTCCACATCACATTTGTATGTTGTAAATTTAGGGGCTGCTTTTCCAATTTGGTATGTGAATTATTCAGATTTCATTTAACCCTAACACCACAAGATTTCAGTAAGTCCTATTCCTCCATCACACTTTCTGTCTCTTCTTTATTCCCCATCTCCCATTTCTAAAGATGATTTATCGGTACTAACTTTTAAAAAAAAAAATCATTTGCCCCTTATGCCCGCGGCCCAGAACAAACGTCAAGGATCTCAACCCCAAAGCGCTGCAGAACTGAACGTGCAGGAGCAGCGGGTCCGTGCAAAGCCCGGGGAAACAGGTTTCGCCCTGAACCAGGGCGCCCGAAGCTTTATCATCCTCTGAGCAGCGGGCACGGGGCATTTCCAAGGCTCAGGATAATCCAAAGAGGGTACTGGGGTGGAGGAGAAAGGCAGGGAAGCGGTTTGTCTGTAGGGATGCTCAGATACTCCCTTTGCCTCCACCCCAGCCCCCACCCCAAGCCCTGGAGAAGATAAGCCGCTAAAGAATCCTCCTCACTACACCAATCCCCCTTTTTCCCCCGCCCCCGTCAGTGGATAAAGGGGGACAAGAATAGGCCTCCAATGCTGGAAGGTGGAGAAAAAGGGGGGAGGGGGACAGAGTGAACGAGAGGCATCATCAGAAGCATTTGCAGGTAAATCAGACAAGTGGGACGGGCGCTCCCTCTCCTGCACCCCACCCCACCGCACCCCTCGCCTGCCCGGGCCAGGCCTTCCCAGGGCCGGTGCCCTGCAGGTTCCCCAGGAGAATGGGGAGGAGGAGGGAAGCGGGCGAGCCGTGGTGCTGGAGGGACGAAGTTACCTTGAAGCTTCTGGGGAAAAATCCGAAGATGATCTGTGGTTTCGAGGGGCGGGAGGCCAGAGACAGGGCCGCAGCGGGGGCGGGTGGCGGGACTGGGACGTGCGGGGGGAGGTCCGGACAGCGGTAGGGAGCCCGGGGCGACGGCTGTCCGGCGCGGCGTCCCTCCGGTTCCGCGGCGGCGGCGCCTCTAGGCCTCACGGCCGGACCTGAACCTCAGCGCTGCGGCGGCGGCGTCCTCACGATCCTCCCCCGCGGGCCCGTCCCATCAAATCGGCACCGACCCCGCTGCGGCTCCGCCGGTGGCTCCTCGCTCACATTCCCGGCGGGCGGCGCCTCTGCTCGTAGCCCCGGACCCGGCGGCGACGGCGACGACGTGGGGAGGGGGGGAAGGGAGGGAGGAAGACTGGATCTGCAGCGGCAGCAGGAGGAGAAGGAAGGAGAAGGAGGAGGAGCCGCTGGAGCTGAAACCGCCGCTGCCAGAGCCGCCGTTCGGTACCCGCGGTGGGTTTCCGTCAATGCCCCTTTCTCTCTCCTATTGTCAATATCACCGGGCGGCTGAGTCCATGGCACACGCGCAACCGAACCTTCTGGCCAGCAGCGCCCGCCCCCGGCGCCCACTCACTGGTGGCTTCAAACGGGAAGCGAGGCCTCATTGGCCGGTCCCCGCCTTCACTCCCATGCCAGCATGTTCGGCTGAGAGCCGATCAGGGATTGGCGGCGGGGGGGCGGAGAAACAGGAGGGTGGGAAGAGAGGAGGCCGAGGATTGGGCTGAGGCGAGAGGGACCCGGATGCAGCCGCGCTCTCTGGCCGCGATACTGCCGCTTCCGCCGGGCGCCTCGGTGGGCTAGAGAGGAGAGCCGCCGGAGCCGGCAGGCCCGAGAGGAGCTCCTGAAATCCGAAGTGTGTGCCACTGGCAGATCGTTGGGCTGGGTTCCCGCGCAGTGCGGATTCTCTGGGCGTCGGTCGTCTTCAGCTAGAGGATTGCAAGGGCAAGGGTCGGCTAGGGGTGGGGGCGCCCCCTGGGCCCTGATGCCGCTCCGTTCGGCTGCTAGGGCGGCCCTTCTGGACCGGAGGAGTCCAGCTCAGGTCCGGAACCAGCGCCCCCGCCCGCACCCGGGCGCCACTGCGTGTGCAGACGGGCTCTGCAGCCCGCTGTGCAAGCCCAGCAGCCGCTCTCCGCTCAACCTCGTGGGAGGCCTGGCACCGAAATCTGAACCCTTGGGGCCCGGCCAAGGGCTGGGTGTCGCTTCGAATTCTCTGTCACCTCGTCTCCGTTTCCCTCAACCTCTGTTTTGAGTATCAGCTCCCTGAAGCTCCTGCAAGCCTTGGCTGAGGCCAGCTCAGTGTGGCTAATGCGGGTGGGAACGCTGTCTGCGCTGCTCAATCAGCTATTGAGATCAACCGCATCCGCTCTCCTCTCCACGGAGCTCAGGGAGGCCCAACTCCGAACTGCGAGCTTGGCAGCTTTTAATTTGCAAGTTGGATACGAAAGAGTTTATGGAAAAGACCTCACTTAACTGTAGCTAGAATTGATCAAATATTTAGAGGTGTGTTTGCGTCCTTGGTGAGCACTAGTCCAAATGGTGCATTTCCAGAGAATATTCCTGGACTGTTGCTCTGTTTGAAAGCACGCTACTTGGCCTAGAACAGTGGTGGTCCTTTTGAAGGGGGAAAAAAAGGAGGAAAGAAATTCTTAATGCTAACTACAAAAGTCAAGAATACCAATTGTTCAAAACTTGGAAAATGAAACAAAAAAGACAATTAACATTCATAATCCCTTAACTCAAAGAGAGTCACTGTTAGTATTTTGGTGCACTTCCCTCTAACGTTTTGTTTTTTAATATTATGTATGTCATTCTGTGGCCTAGTTTTTGCCATCAGCATTATATCATGTTTTCTATACAGTTAGGAAATAGAACTATATATAAATAAAACTAATTACCATATGTACAAGCGACAACAAAAGAATGCATTGCATTTTTCCTGTTTGTGGTAACACTCAAGTATTGCAAATTTCTGTGTGCACTACCAGAAATGGTTCTTAAATGGAAAAAAATTTTTTGATGTCATGAAAGATAAAAAAATATTCTTGTTTTGAACTGAAATGGAAAACAGGAAAAGGTGGCTTTCTTAGATGGTAGCAGGCTCCCCCTACTGACTCAAGTTGATTGGCCACTGTACAGATAGTACCCATTTTTGCTCTGAAAAGTTTATCACCTGTAAAACTGGCTAGAATACCCATCTATTTCCTACCTTCAAGAAACTTATGGTGCAGCTCTGATGGCCTACTGGTTAAAGTTTGGCACACTCTGCTTCGTCAGCAGCCTGGGTTAGGTTCCCCAGTTGGGAACCATGCCATGTGTCTGTCAGTAGCCGTGCTGTGGTGGTGGCTCACATAGAATCACTAGAAGGACCTGCAACTAGAACATACAACTATGTACTGGGGCTTTGGGGAGGGAGAAAACAAGAGAGAGGAAGACTGGCAACAGATGTTAGCTCGGGGTGAATTTTTCCCAGCAAGAAAAAAAGAAACTTACATTTACACATCTCAATTTCCCATACCAGTCTTCATGAAAAGTTCAGTGCCCCAGCCGTGCAGAAATTGTTTGCTCAATCTTAATTGACAGTAAATGCAGAATTAAAACCAAGGAAGATTTTAAAGCCAACTCAATTTCCCTTGGCAACAGTTGAACCGTTAAAGAGTAGTGCACATTTGAAATGCTCACAGCTGTTGCTTAGAACATTTCACATTTTGTAGAGTGGGGATTTTGCTTGCAAATTATGCATCTCTATAAGGACAATTCATTTCAAAACTATTTCACTTTCTATAAAATGGCTGAGTAACTGAAATGAGCAGGTCTTCTTAAATGGAAACATCCTTGCCTTTGTGAGAAATTATTCCTGGGACCAATAGTTTCTACAGGACCTCCATGCATCCCAAGGGTATTTATATTCCAGGAATAGTGCAAGGCAACCCAGTTGGGACGTAAGAGAAGAAAATTTGAGGACATCTATTTATGCTTAATTCTAATCAAAAAAGAAAGGCATTAAGGTCAACTAATAATTTATATACGGAATGAGTGATCCTGCACTCAGAACGTGGAATGATCCCTTGGCCTAGAACAGCATAGGAGATGTCCTCAAGGAAAAGTGGGAGTTACATATTTCCAGGAGTTGGCAGTGGTGCCAGTCCTATCAACATGTAGTGACTTATTGCAATTGCTGGGTTCAATTAAGTGGATTTACTGATTATATTATCTAGGTTTAATTAAACTAACTCATAGAAAAGGGACAAGTGACTTTGCCAGAGTCCTTTGCAAAGAAACCACAGGAAAACAAGCAAATGACAGAACTGATGCTTCTCGTGGTATCAGATCTTTGACAGCCACATTTCAAAGTTAACATAATCTAATCAACTAAATTTTGCCTAAAAAATAATCAATTTAATCAAGAAGATTATTTGAATGTGGATTTATATCCACTGTCATTAACTATGAACTTCACCCTAGGTATGTATTGTGATTGTTATAAGCTTATCATGGTAGCTTGTGTATAAGCTTTATAAATAAATATATGCATATTTGGTTAAGAATTGCTCCTAAAAAGTATACTGATGGGAATGAATAATCAAAAATTTCAGAGACCACTACTCTAGATAATACGAAAAGAAATACATTATAGCCTTCTGGGAAGCCATTTTAGTGACAAAACACTGTCCGTTGCTATCAATGGACAGCACTGATAGCATTCACTTCCCAGGTATCAAGAGTGCGCTTATTATGAATCTACTGGCAGGCTGGCCATGTGATCAGACTACAAGACATAGACTATCGAATGGTGCCTGACTGGTGAAAGGAGAAGGGCTAAGAAAATAAGCAGAAGCATCATCAAACCAATTACCAATAGAGGAGGAAAAGACCTATGCTAATAAGACATCATTCTCAGCGGTAGACCAGCCCAACTTGTGGGTGGGAGGTAGAGGGGACGCGGAGCTGGTTGTGTGCCAAGAGGGAAGAACAGTGAAAGAACCTGAATGACAGCTGCTCTCTTAGGAAAAACAATAAAGGGAGTATACACTCAGCTAATGTGGACAAAGGACTTTGGTGTAACATTTCTTTGGGCCACATTTATCAACACAGGAAACACCCTGAGAAGTGACATTTTCTTGGGTCACAATTTAAAGGTGCAGTTACATTTTCAGAGGCGCCTCAAGGGTAATAGGTTATTCATGGCTTTCCATGCTATTAATGTGTATAATGACTGCTTGAGAGTTAAAAGTTTTAGGTGCTCCAGCTCTCTACCTACCAGTGAGTGGCCCCAGGTCACTGATGGGTCAAGGTAGGAAGAGGGGCCCTATGTCACTCATGGGGAAGGAGAATTGAAAACAGAAAACAAAAAACAGAGGAAGGAGAAAGCCAGCTTCAAGTGCATTTTATTTCACACAGGATAAAACACACAATAATGTACCACAAGCAATAATTTTGCTTGTAAAATAGTCAAATTACACCATTAAGTGAACTAAAGCTATCATTCATCGTACTTAAGCTCAATGAGGAGAACACAGACTCTGGAATCAGATATACTGCAGGTGGTATCCCAGCTCTGACAGCAGGAGTTGGGGCAAGTACTCCCCCATCACAGCCGTGGTCTCCTGGCCCGTCAATAAGCCCACCGACACTTCCTCAGGATGTCATCAGATTGAAATGAGGCTATGCTTTACTACGATGTCTGGCTCATGTCAACTGCTCCATAAATACTAGTTATTACCACAATCATCCACTTGCTTCTTATTTTAATAGTTTTTATCCATCTAGAAACTTTTCTTTAAGACGTTCTCTGCCTTTTTTTCCTTGAAATTTTATTCTGGCATACCCCACTGTGACAGGAAGAAAACAAGGAGCAAGGACACGAGAAGCATGTCTTTCAATCCACTTCCACACTAAATTATGGGACGTGTGTGGCAGCATTGATTAGCAACAACAAGGATTTGCATTCTACAATATTCATATACTTCTGAAAGTAAAAAAAAAAAAGGTCATCTGACAACATTTCAGAGCTTTATCTTCGCTTCTAATTTGTATTCCTTTAAAAGAGACTCTATTTTTGCTCTAAGCTGACCTATTTCTCTTCCTCACTGTAACCTCCAGAACTGCAGTAGGACTGAGGCCCTGAGTTCGAGGCCTCGCCCTGCCTTTGGTACTGGCCTAGCCTGGGGCGGTGCACATATGCTTCCCACCCATGCCCTTTTCCTTTGAGGACCACACCCCTCACTTTATGAGATCCTGGTGGGACTGTTAACCATGCTGCTTGCCTTTTCCGTCCCCCAAAAGAGAAGGGCACGTGACCCCAAGGGGTCAGTTGGACCTTCCCCAAGATTTGCTCTGCGAATGCTGGGAGAGGGTGCCTTTCTTCCCCTTGGATCATAAACCATAGGAGTGATGTCAGCTGGAGCTACTTATGACCGTCTCCCTCCCACTCCTCCATCATGGAGGAAGCCAGTAGGGTGGAAGAAACTTTGGCAAATGCCAAGTTTTAACAACATGATTGGAGCTACTGGCTTCAGCTATGTCCAAGGCTAGTTTTAGTTATATGTGCCAGTAAATTCCGTTTTTTGTTTCAGCTACTTTGAAGTTGAATTTCGATAACTTACACCCTAAAGAATCCTGACTAATAATACACAGACAAGTCACTTACCTCCCCAGGCCTCAGTTACTCTTAGGCCGTGAGTCTGGGGTTTCCTAAGGGTTGAACGAAATGAAATCTTTAGATGAAATCTAATCTTAAGCATGAAAGAAAGTCATTTAAAGAGACCCTGCCCAGAATTCTTTCCTAATGTAATTCATCAAGTCGAATTTATTTGTTGGGTTTTTTTTAAGACGTGAAGCAGACGTTCTTGAGAATTACACTTGCAGAGTTAAGTGCCCCGGAACACACCTACGTGAGGAAAGAGAGGGCAGTGACCTACCAAACATGAAAATAAGCTTTATTCTTAGCATGCTGCAGCACTCTTCAATAGGTTATTTTTACTGTGTCTCTCCAAACACTAAGGCCATATTTTAGAAAATGCAGTCTATGGTTGAATGTTGTTATCTAGGGTTCTTATCTATCGTAGAGGGAGAACACTGTTTTTAAGGTATCAATGAAATTGGGTAAAATCTATGAACATAGGGTAAATCACTGCTAAAATGTCCTAAAGGGGGAAGAAAACCCAAAATGGGTGAAAACTTAAATCTGAGCACAGTGTTACTACAACAAAATAAACCAGTAGGGACAACATATACAATCTTATGCTGGTGGTAATAACTACAAACATGCGCAGGGCAATTTAGGTCACTTTCAGATGCATTATTTCATCTGAACCTTAATTCTGTAGAGATGTATTATTCCCAATTTATAAATAAGAAAAGTGAGGATCAGGGAAGTTGTCCAGTGTCACGTAGCTAGTAACTAGTAGAGCCACAATTTGAACCCAGTTCTTCCAATTCACGCTGTACGAAGTTACCTCTGTCTTTCAGTCTTTGTTTGCTAATGATATGTACAAGTAACTGAATATAAGATTACTATTTTCTCCATGTTACAGAAGACTAATAAGATTAACTTATTAATTAACTAGTAAGAGGTTAAATGTCTTATACAAGGTCATAAAGAAAATAGAAACAATGGGCCAAGCCTTCCATCACCATCACCATGATCTCCCCACTCATTGAACACTATGAGCCAGGAACCGTGGCAGACATTTTCCATGTGTTATCTTGTTTAATCCTCAAAACAACCCACTGATGTAGGTGCTTTTATCCCCTTCACGGATGCAGAAACTAAGATACGGATAGCTTCAGTTTCTTTTCCAAGTCATACATGTCATAAGTGCAGAACTTGGGCCAAAGTCAAGATTAGAACACACGCTCTGCAATTCTGATCTGTTTTATTGTGTATTTTACCCCTGGAAATGTTCTCCGCAATCTGGTTTGTATATAGTGCTGTGAAAAATATTTAGAAAACATAAAGCCTTTCCTGCTCATTTCCCTTAATATTTCTCTCTTCCCAAAATAAGAAAGAACCCCTATTCTGTCTTTGGTGAGAAGCGCACTTTGCTGTAGAGTTAGGGTGCACTGTGGATCCAAATCAACCCTCTTAGTGAAGAGTGTTGTTTTTTTTTTGGAGAATTTAGGTTTACAGAGCTTTGAAAACAAGGATAATGGCAGTAATCACTTCCCATTTTTTAAAATGTTCTGGTGACAGTTTTTCTAAGTCAAGAAAGCTTATGCTCTCAGATTTGGAAGGTAAGTGACCCAGTTGACAAACCAGTTGGCCACTGGAACAAGGTATTTATGAAAAAGTATTTTTGAAAGACAAGTATTGGAAGAGACTCCATCAACGTATAAAATTCTGTCTTGACCCTTTAGAGGAAAAAAGTTATAATTAACTGAAATTCACTGACTTTGTCGGCAAACTATGGCAAGTGCTCAACTTCATGAGAAGTCCTCACCATCATGACGGCCAGTACATTTCAATAAGCCTTTCAAACACTTAAATCAGAGAACTTTCCTAACTAAATTTTCGTTATTTTATTTAATCATTCCCTCATGAATTCATTCTAAACATTTAAGTAACTACTGTGTGCTCTGGGGAAACTCAAATCTGAATAAGACATGATAAGTACTATCACTCTGGTGTACTACAAGATGTCATGATCACGGGCTAATTGTTATGGAAACCCAGAGCCCAGTGTGTTACCTCGTGACCAGGAGGGGAAAATGGAAAAAAATTAAAAAGAAAAAAAGGAGGTGATATTTAAGCAGAACATTGTGACACTCAGAACTTTCATTCACTCCTAGCTTGGTACCCTGTTTTTTGGTTTGTTTGTGTGTTTGTGTATGGTGTTCTTTACTACTGGCCAGGAACTATCCAAAGTGAGTCACATAGATTATTTTCATCTTATTAATAAGTGCTCAACCAGTATTAAGTCCTTCCTCCATTCCTTCTCATCCACCCTGGTAGACCTTCTGAGTTGGAAGTTAGGATCCTCTCTTCCCATCACTCTCTGCGGATATTGAGGGTGTTGAGGTAAAGGGTAGAATCTGCGGTTCTCTCTCTGGAGTCAGAGCAGAGGAGCCTTACCAGCGACTTAATGGAGCCAGAATAAGCAAAGAGGAGAACTGTTATTAGAATTCTGGGGGGCCAGCCCCCTGGTGTTGTGGTTAAGTCCAGTGCACTCTGCTTTGGCGGCCCAGGTTCATGGGTTCAGATCCCAACGTGGACCTACACCACTCGTCAGCCATGCTGTGGTGGCAACCCACGTATAAAGCGGAGGAAGATTGGCACAGGTGTTAGCTCAGGGCTAACCTTCCTCAGCAAAAAGAATTCTGGGCAGGAAGGCACTGAGCCTCAGCAACAGGACGGGAAAGCCCTCGAGTCTTTTTTGTCTCCGTCCCTTGCTGAGGTTGTGCTCCCTTTTTTTCTCGTACTAAAGAAGGTCTTTCTCTGAGGGTCAGGCTACGTGGCACAAAATGGCAGACCAAGCTCTCATGTTTGCATTGTCTGCATTTAAGCAAGCAGCCAAAAGTGAGGCTAGAAATTCCTAGAAAACGATTCCTGGCCCAGCTTAGGTCAGGTACCCCTGCCTGGTCCAATCGGTTGTCAGGATATCAGAGTCACGTTGCTCAAAATAAATTTTGAGGGCTCTCTGCTGTCTCTGTGTGTTGAGCAAGAAAAAGAAGAGAAGGAACAGTTGCCCCAGAACACACACAAGGATTGTCCACTGACAACATCTTTGATAATTTCTTCAAATTACATTTATAATAGTGGAATTAATAGGTTAAGGAGATGAATGTTTTTAATCTCTTGATTAAGTCCTGCTTGCCGACACCATTACACCCTTTTGCATCTTGTCTAACTTTATAGGCCAAAAATTTGAAATGAATTATAGCTTTCATCTATTTAACTACAGAGCTAGAAGAGTTAAAATATTTTCTATGTCTTTAGTAGTCATTTATATTTCTTTTTCTGCAAATTGTCTATTGGTGCTCTTTGCTTATTTTTCTGTTATAGTTTGTGCTTTTGTGATTTACTGATATGAATTTTTTATATATTGACTTTACGTAAAGGAATAGACCATATTTCCTTTGGGGTTTCTTTCGTTGCTAAGCATAAATTCTTAGAAACGCTTTCCTGTAAAAATTTCTCCCCCTAGAAATCTTTAGAACAAAAATACTTCTCAGGTTCACTAGGGATATTCAATGCAGAATTTCAATAACAAAAAATAGAAACAACATAAATATGTATCAGTTGGGGGATAGGTAAATTATGGCACATTCACACTATGGAATACCATGCAGCCATTGAATATAAGGGAGATGTACATGTACACACATGGAAAGGTGTCTGTGATATTAAGTGGAAAAAAAGCAAGAACTACAGAATTATAGGTCAAGTAGTGCTTTACTGTGTTAGGAAAAACCTGATGTATGAAATATGTGGATATCCAGAAAAGGTCTGGAAGAATATACTTGGAACTGTTAACAGGGAATACCTTTGGGCATGGGTTGGAGGTAAGTGGTAAATATTAAATAGTATACTTAAATATTGTTTTAATTTTTATAAGGAATATGTATTACCTTTAAAGTTTATTTCACAAAACATTTTAGACTTACAGAGCACCACAGTGACTAATATAATAAATACCCATGTACCTACCACACGGCTCTAGAAATACATACCAACACAGTGGAAGCCTCCTGTGTAACTTTCTCCTGTCACATCCCTTCTTTCTCAGAAGTTCCCGTGGCCCTAAATCTGGTGCTTTTTATTCCCATGATGTCAAACTTTTACTAAATATGTACATATTCCTAAACGGCATGAAGAACTTTTTTCATGTTTTAGAATTGTATATAATTGGCATTATACTGTATGTTATCTTCTGTAGCTTAATTTTTCACTTAACTTGATGTGCTTTTAACTTAGACGTGTTGATACGAATCCTTTAGAGCCTTCCCTTTCACTGCTGTCTGGCATTCCATTTATAAATGCTCTGCAGTTTACTCATCCTCTTGTTTTGTGATGTTTAGATTGTTTCCAGCATTTTACTATTTTGAACAATGGTGCTGTGGTCATTCATGGGCACATCTCCTTGTGTACTATGGTTTCTCAAGTTCATGTGTGCATCTAGAAGTGGAATCATGTTGTAAGGTATATGCTTCTTCAACTTTACAAGATAGGGACAAATTGCTTTCCTAAATGATTGTGGCCATTCACAATCCCCCCAGCAGTGTGTAAGAGATTCTGTTGCTCCAAAAGATCCTACCCATCCTGAGAGCGGACACTTATCTATATTATTTTCTAATTTTTGCTTTATTTTTCTCTTATACTACACTCTTTAATCAAGCTTGAGGGGTTGGCCCCGTGCGGAGTGGCTAAGTTCGCGCATTTCACTTGGGCAGCCCAGGGTTTAGCCAGTTCAGATCCTGGGGGCGGACATGGCGCCGCTTGTTAGGCCACGCTGAGGCGGCGTCCCACATGCCACAACCAGAGGCACTCACAACTAGAATATACGACTATGTACCGGGGGGCTTTGGGGAGAAGAAGAAGAAGAGGAAGAGAAAGAAGATTGGCAACGCGTGTTAGCTCAGGTAATCTTTAAAAAAAAAATCAAGCTTGAATTAATTTTGACATATGGTGTGAAGTGGGAACCCAAGTTTATTTTTTTTATGAATAACCAATTTTCCCCCCATCATTTATTGAGAAGGCAAGTCCTTTTTCATTACACTTTTAAATCTTTTTTTTACTTATTCTCATTCGATGATTTGTCTGGTTGAATTTCAGCATGATTTTGTAGAGTTCTCCTAAATAACCCATTGAGATCGTATTGTAATTTCATTAAGCCCATGCATTATTTTTGTCTAAAACCCACCTTCAACAGCCCATTCCTCTACTCTCAAACTGAAGTGACTGGAGCCCTCCCTGCATAAAATCCAGTACCTTCGGCCTGCTACTGAACCCCCCCCACCCCCCACCCCCCATTATCTCTTCCCTTCTCATCTTTCAGGCTCATCAATTCAAGTAGGCCTGTGTCTCCTTGTGCCCTAAGCTTTCCTTATTTATTTTTTCCTACAAACTTTGCTCATGAGGTTCCCTCCCACCTGGAATGTCAACCCTTCCTTCCATTCCCCTTGTTTTGTTTATTCTAACCTTCTCCTTCCCTCAAGAGCCAGCTGGGGTCCTAGCTACTCTAAGTGCCCTCGTTAGGAGTTAGCCCACTATCTTGTGTTGCGACTCAATTTTCTCATCTGTCTGTATTTAATCTGTCCAATTCTATGATTAACTAAAATAAGAAAAGGGAGACAAGCAGAACTTTCCTGGAGAGAAGTCAGTAAGAAGAGTTGCTGGTGAGAAGGTCAGCAACCAGTTTAGGCATCCCACTTTTAACATCTGCAACCTTGAAGTGGAGAAAATAGCAGAACAAATGGAAGAAAGAAGGTGGAGCTGGTGCCTCACATCCCACCATGCCCAGACATGGCGGACACAACAGTGGTGAAGCCAGACAACAGAGAAATCCACCCCCATCATCATCAAAATGCCGACCATTTGAACAGTGCTTCAGGGTCTGCCAGCTCACACACACATCACCTCGTGTAATCCTTGCAAAACTCTTTGAAGTAGGTGACATGATCTCCATTTTACCAGTGAGGACACTGAGGCTTAGAAGTTCAATGCAAGCCCAAGGTCACACAGTAAGAAGTTGGTGCCTGTTCTGCAACCTCGACCTTCTAATTGACCCCAATTCACCAGCCATTCTATCATACTCACAGTTGCTTCCATGTTAACCATGTTAATTTTTTAAAACTTTTTATTTTATCTTTATTTTAATTGTGGCAAAAATTAAAAACCCACATAAAATAAAAATTTCCCTCAACCATTTTTAAGTGTACAGTTCAACAGTGTTAACTATATTCACATTGTTCTGTAACAGATCTCTAGAATTTTTTTATCTTGCAAAAGTGAAATTCTATAGCCATCAAACAACTATTCCCCATTTCTCCCTCCCCCAGCCCCTGGTAACCACCGTCCTACTTTCCATTTCCATGATCTGACCATTCTAGATATCTCATGTAACTGGAATCATACAGTATTTGTCCTTTTGTGACTGGCTTATTTCACCAAGCATAACATCCTGAAGCTTCACTCATGTTGTAGCATGTGACAGAATTTCCTTCTTTTTTTAAGGCTGAATAATATTCCATTGTATGTATGTGCCACATTTTCTTTATCCATTCATCTGTACATGGACATTTGGGTTGCTTCCACCTCTTGGCACTTGTGTAATTCTGCAATGAATGTGGGTGTGCAAATACCTCTTCGAGATCCTGCTTTCAATTCTTTTGATCTATACCCAGCAGTGGGATTGCTGGATCATATGGTAATTCTATATTTAGTTTTTTAGGAACCATGTTAACTTTTAAACAAATAGCCCCACTCTCATGGACTCTACTGCAATATGTTAAGAGGCGGCATATTGCCTTCCCTCTAATTAAACTGAAAATAGCAATCATGCTCATATATAACCATTAAAATATGTTTAAACTTCTTCCTTAAGATGCATCAATTACAATGTTGGCAACTGTAGGCGCTTACATTTCCTCCCAGTCTTAGTTAACAAGCTGTTCTTCACTTTTAACACACTCCCCTCCTCAAATATCAGGGTCACTAGATCAAAAGATTCATGATGAAGGATCTATCTGTTTCGTTCCATACTGTGCCTAAAGCAACTAGCGCAGTGGCTGGCATATAATAAACTCTTGGAAAAAATGGATAAATGAATCACTAAGCGCATGAATAAAAGACCATGTTGCTGGGTATAGTTTAAAAAATTGAACTTAACCCCAGAAGTGGGTGTTGTCATTGATGAGAGAGAATAGTTTAGCACTTCTTGTTCCAGTAAGCAGGAAGTAGAACACAGATGGCAAAGAGACATTCAATGACATGTATTTTGCCAGAATGGTGATACCATCCCCAGGATGAATTCAGATGAAAGCTCTGATGATAACACAGGATCATAACCATGAGGATTTGGTAGCTTAGGGGAACCCTGGGAATGCTAATAAGGTCCTACCAGATTAATGGGACAGTGCTTTAGGGAGGAAAAGCCACGCGAGGGGCCTAATAGTGCAGGACTCTATTTCCCTTCTCTTCTGCCACACAGCATGGACCCTGGGTAGAGAGCATTGGAAGAAAAAGCATTGTCTTTGGCAGTGGCAGATTCCCTGCGGGCCGGCTTGCTGCACATTAGGCTGACTGATGCCCTTTGATGAGGCCAGTGGTGTGGAAGCAAAGAGAGGCGTAATCAAGCTGAGGGTAGTTATTGTCCCATAGAGAAAGCAAGCTCTCCTGCTAAAGCCTGCAGTCCAGACATCTTTGGACTCGATATTTAATCTTATGAAAGGAACTGGAGGAAATGGGATTACACTGTATCAACAGAAATTAAATCTAGACTTAACAAAAACTGCATGAATTTTTAAAGGATATGGGCCCTAGAACAAATTGTTCAGTGGAAATTATGCTCTGCACATATCTGAAGAATAAATGAATGGTAAACTCTCTTCCATTCTGATGTGGAGATGGAATTCAAGAGAAAAGTATCTGCTAGTAGGCACATCCCCCAAAAGAGGTGAAAGACAAGGTTAGGTTGCTTAGTGATTATGTGAAATCTTTTCCCATTGTCTTAGTCATGAATTTACATTCACACTGGCAGATCAATATAGTAAATAGTGGGACCTTCTATATCTTGCTCCTCTGTAGAGGAGTCAGCACAGTTTAATGGAAAACCCGCTAAACTCAGCTCAAAAGACTTGAGTTCTGGTATTGGTATTGCTTTGACTGCATTAGCCTTTTAGAAAATTATCAGTTCCCTTTGTCCACACTGCCAACTGAATGATACAGATCTGACCTTGGGCACCTATTACCTGTAAGGCAAATTCGGAACACCTCTTTCTAGTACATTTCTTCATTATCTGACTCCTGCTTACCTAACCAGTCTTAACTGACATAATTTGTCCCTCATTTCATGTCCAGCAATACTGAAAGTTATGTAGTTTCCTCAAGACACACCACTCTCATTCATGCTTCCTCTACTTGAACACCCTTCTCCCTTCATTTACTTGGCAAACTCCTACTCAAGATGCCTTAAATGCCACTACTCTGACCTTCCTCCTGGAACTCCTATATGTCCGCTGACACTTGTCTATACCCCACAATGACAATTCTATCCTAATTTGCTTGCCTGCCTCCCCATTAGACTTCCAGCCACCACAACTTTTTCTTTTCTGATCATAAAAATGATATATTTTTATCACATAAATTCAAACAAAGTGTAGAAAGTAAAATGTCTCTTCAAAAGCAACTCCCAAAGACAGTTCTTGTTAACACAAGAGCAGGAACCATAAGTTTCCATCTTTGAATTCTCAGATCATAGCAGTGTCTGGCACATAAGAGGCCTCAATAAATAGAGCTGAGTGAATGAATCTACGAAATGAAGATGGCACAATTGACTGTACCAGCCAACAGTGTGCTGTGGTGATGGAATCACGGAGGAGAAGGGGTATGAAAGTTCTTTGAACACTGGAAAGGATTTTGCAAGTACGAAATCATGTGATCAGTGACTAATGACCCTAGACCTCATTTTACCTCACTTCTACTACCTGGCAAACTTGGTTTTAATAATAATAATGGCTAATACTTATTGAGCACTTTTCATGGCCCAAGCACTATGCTAAGTGCATCACCTGTATTAACTCTTTTAATTCCTATAACAACCTAAAAGGTAAAGACTATTAATTTCCTCATTTTTTTCAGATGAGGAAGCCAAGGCACAGAGAGATTATGTAACTTGCCCTCCAAAATCACGGAGGGAATAAGTAACACAGCCAGGATTCAACACAGGCAATGTGGCTTCTGTGTCCACCCTCCTAACCTCATCACGTTACCACCTCTATACAACCCTGAGGATGTGCTCAGGTCATAACAGGAGCCAAATGCTTCCCATTCTTACACTGCTTCTTGATGCAGCTTCGGAGTCATAAATATTTTTACCTCTGTCTCCTCTTAGGTAAAATGGGGATATTAATGGTCCCCATCTCACAAAGTTGTTGGTGAGGATTACTCTAACACTGCCTCAGGTAGCAATGCCTGGAAGGAGATCAAACCTAGAGGCAAAATTCGAGCCTAGAGGCAGTGACTGACTGCATTAAAATAGTTGCAGCAGTAAAGAACAACAAAAGGACACACTGGTGCAGAGAACGAGCCATCCTCATCAAGGAGGAGCTAAGCATCTATTAATGAGGATATTTGCATGGCCAGATTGGTGCTGAGAACCAGCACTCTAACCTGGGTCTTATCCATCAAAGGTTCCACGGTCAAGTAAGCCGGCTCCGTGAAGAGAATGAGTATTCACAAGACAGTACACTCACTTCTTACTAATTCAATTCTTTGGCACTGGTCAAATAATGGTTGATGGCTACATACACCTGATAGAACAGCCAGAAATGGAAACAAAAATCTACAGCTTGTCATACATGTAACAGTAGAGGTATGTGAGTCAAGTACAACGGAAGCAGAGAGAAAACTGCACTGGCAGGTGTTCACAGATGGTGCTTGGACCTGGAACAGCCTTCAAGGCTTGTAGAAAACTCAATCCAACCTTAAAAGGAGTTGCCAGGCAGAGTGCTGCAGCTCTATCCAGCCAAATGACAGCACAGCCACACCACGCTTATTAGGACCCTGTGGGAGTCACAGCTACTGAGGGTCTCAGGAAAGAGCACTTGGTTCAACCTCCTATTAGGATCTCATTCAACTCCTGGGCCAAGCTACATTATTTGTAAAGCCCTTAAGGAAATATAGAGCCTTTATTCTGTCCTAGAGAAGAGAAGGCAGAGGCAGCCGGTTCATACATATAGTCTAATATAATCAATGGGGAAGTTACTGGAACTGAAAAAACCAGACTCCTGTTAAATGAATGCAGCATTGCCCCTAGGCTAGGGACGAAAGACAGAAGGTAGGAAACTGACATATCTGCTGTTAACAAGAGCTGAATGGCTAGAAGTTTTTACCAGGCAGTCTTGCAGATGCTCTGAATGTCAGAGAAAATAATCAGCCTTTAGAAGGAAGAGCTCCTGAACGCACACAACTGCAGGACGACTCAGCGGCGGGGTCTTGCACTGGCACCAAGGAGCGTTTCTCCAGAACAGTGATATTAACAATTCAGCCACTACCTAGTGGGACTGAGTCTAGAAAACAGGCTCAGGGAAACGTTGTCCTCAGAATTAAAACAGTGAAAAATCAAGACATGAGCAATGCGATGAGCCATCTGCAGTGGTCGCTCACCCTAAGAAATGTTTCGTGCAAGTGTTTGCAGAGAAACTTGGGGATACCTGGGTCAATGCTCATGGCTAAAATCGACCACGTATTTTATGCCTCTGCGCCTTTGCACATGTTATTCCTTCTGCCTGTTTTATCTTTTTTTTTAATTTTTTTTTTTAAAGATTTTATTTTTTCCTTTTTCTCCCCAAAGCCCCTCGGTACATAGTTGTATATTCTTCGTTGTGGGTCCTTCTAGTTGTGGCATGTGGGACGCTGCCTCAGCGTGGTTTGATGAGCAGTGCCATGTCCGCGCCCAGGATTCGAACCAACGAAACACTGGGCCGCCTGCAGCGGAGCACGCGAACTTAACCACTCGGCCACGGGGCCAGCCCCTGCCTGTTTTATCTTTTGTTGCTGTTTTCTCCCTTTTCTCTGGTGAAAGATTGGGTGAAATATTTTTCTTTCAAAATCCATTCCAGGCATCTTTTCTTAACCTGTGCTTGAGAACAAAGCGAATCATTTCCGCATGCCTCCTACTTGTGCATTCTGTACATCTTATTATCATTTGAGACTATATCTCACTTAGCACATTGCAGGCCCTTTGAGGGCAGAGACCAAACCTCTTTCTCCAGCATCATCTACTACAGTGTCCAGCCCAATCGATATTGTCTCGGCTGGTCAGCTGAGCAGCCCAGCGGAGGGGAGGAAGCATACCTCTCTTCCAGGAGTGGTGCATCAGGATCTTTGAATGCAGGAGGTGGGCTGCAGGATTGACATGCTGAATATTGTAATAGGTTTAGAGACAGTATTGGCATCTATATGAGCCATGAGATTTTTATGTTTATTGAAAGAGAATTCCATTTTTTTTTAAATGAGAAAGAATGGTTTAGTAGGGAGTCAAATGTGTAACAAAAATGTGCAAGTTGCTATGAAATAGACACAAGATTAAGAACACGTATAAAGCAAAAGAAGAATTAACTCCCCAGGTGGGGAACAGAAAAAGGTTCACAGGGGAGAAAATGGTTGATTGAGGTCTTAAGGAGAGATAAGAGTTTGCCAAACAAACCACCACGCAGAGGGAACAGTCTTACCAAAGCATGGCTATAGTATAAAATTTTAAATATAAATATATATATATAATTATAAATGTACACTTTGTGCTTACTTTATTCTCAGACACTGTTCTAAGGGCTTTTAAATGTATCAGCTTATGTAATGTTGCCAACAATCTTAAAAAGTTTATACAACGTTATCCACTGCTTGTAACAGAGACCTAATATAACAGTGGCTTAAACAATAGAGCAGTTTGTTTCTTTCTTTAGAAGACCTCTAAAAGCCCAGACTTTTAGCCAAGGACTCTAGAAGCTAAGCCTTCAACCTCATGGTTCAAGATGTTGGTTAGAGCTCCAGCCATCACATCCACATTCTGGACAGTAGGAGAGGGAGCACAGGGAACTCAACAACTGTCATTTTATGTAGGTTCTTAGAAGTTTCCATATACATTTCATCACCCCATCATAGTCTTCAAACCACAAACAGTTGTAAAATACTCTGGGAAATACAGTCTTTATTCTGGGCATCACAACCCCACCCCCTTTTTTTGGGTTCTATGACTATGGGAAGGAGAACGGATAATGGGAGACAGTTAGCAGTTTCTGTCACATACTCTGGTCTCCATGTTTTCAGATAATGAAAACAATGCAATGCGTGGTTGCATTGTATTCATGGTGCATTCAGGGCTTTCAAGTAGTTTCTTCTGGCTTATACATAAAGTGCAAAGTGGGAGGAATGAAAGGTGATGGGACTACAAAGTTATATGATTTTAATTCTGACACTTCATGTGATCAAAAAGATAATGGGTAGTGAGACGCACACAACCCAGGGAGCACCAAAAGTGCAAAAGACATAATGCATGAATAATCTCAAAGCTAGACAATTGAGAGTTGGTCTGTGGGTCCAAGAGACAGATTTGCTAATGGGTCGGTAATTGAATAGTAAATTGATTTAATATGACGTTGCTGATTGCAGTGGCAGAAGATTACAGAAAATTTGCCAAAAGGACAACAAAAATCATTTGATACATTTTTAGCTTCTCCTTTTAATTTTTTTTAATGTCAACCTCTCCTCTAAACAATAGTCCAATAAAGGCAGAATAGTTTGTTTGCACTTAATGCGTATTTACTAAAGAAAAGTAAAACAATGCAAGTTAATTATTACTTCACAAATATCTTAAATTTATTTCTCTGAGTCAATGTTAAAATGAAAAATATTTTTAAGTAACACTACACACAATTGAAGTCAAGTAGTACCCGTAGAACACACTGTTGGCCAACTTCTCGACAGCTAGTCATCAGCTCCAACCTAATTGTGTACCCTTCTATGAACCCGTGTGCTTCAGAGGTGCATGTCATCTCCAGCCCCACAGGCAGCGAATCATGACTGGGCCAGTCGGTGGTCATCAGCATTACTAGTGGCTCTTGTAGCCATGGGCACATAATGAATTTCCAGCCAATGACACTTGCTGTGAGGCTTCTCAGAAAATGCATGTGTGTGATCATTAATAAAAAGAATCACAGGCAAAGAAACAGTCCCTTTTCCATCGGACGTTGTTGAGTGTGGATGTGATCATTGGCTGATGGTAGTCATCTTGTGGACTCAAAGCTGACAAGAGGAAGATTGGCAGAGCAGAAAAATGGAAAGAATTTGCATTCATGCTAACAACCAACCCTGGAAATGCTCCACTCCTGAACTTAGGTGAGGTAATATGTTCATTTGGCTAATTTGAGTTGAGCTGTTATTTGCAGCCAAAATATCCTAATATTCTACCCAAAGGTGTGTATATAACAAAAACCAAAGGACAACAGCAAAAACAGCAACTCCGTGTCCCTCCTCTTCTGCCTCTCTCTTCTCCAGAGGGAACCACTTTCAACGCTTAGCTGTTTGGTATTAACTTACAAGCTTCTAAATAATATGCATATACTGCTATTCTCTTGATTTACCCATAGAAAGAGTGTTAACTTCCTACTATGGAAGAGGAAAACTAAGCATTTGCACACCCCTCCACTGCCCTTCCCAGCTCCCGATATAGTTTTACAACTTTTGATTAAATCAATATTGTGCTTACATTATTATGACTACATAAATATCATTCACCACTGGGTCAAGTAGTGTACTATGACTGCATTTCTTTTCTTAGACAATTTTTCACTCCTTGGAGCTGAAAGTTATCCCCCACCCCTTTTCATTCCCATGGTGTAACCGCCCCTGACACAGGAAGGGTTGATAATCACTGGAAAAAGCTTGCCAACAAACTGTGACCCGGAGGTGAGAAGGCCGGTTAGCCAATGACAGGTAAGACCCCCCCGGGGGGGGGGGCAACCTAAGACAGGCGGCGGCCGCCCGGGGGCACAGATGGAGAAACAATATCCATATCGGGAGCAGGAGGGACCGTTGCCTAAGAGACCTTGCCTGCTCCGAGATAAAAATATACGAGCACAGCAATAATGTGATAATATCAAAACAGACGCCGAGGGAGGGCTCCTTAAGAAATCACTAAGAATTCTCGGCATTCGCTAATTATTTCATCCAGAACACCTGTGTATGTCTAACAGATGTAAGCTATGTATATATTGAAACGCTGGTTACAATAAATTCAGCGTGGCCATCAGCCCTCTCCGCATCTATCCTGATGTGTACATTGGATTGCGACACCGACACATGGTATTCCGGGTGCCTAATATTAGTCATCAAACTCTCCAACAGAGTTGTAGCATCCTTTCAAAGTGATTTTCTTGTCTTTCCTATTAACATTTCTTGTCTTTTCTCTTTTCCTCCTCCCTCTCTCATTCTCCCTCCCTCTTTTATTTCTAAACCCACTTTCATTCCCTTCTCCCCTCCCCGCCTGCCGGTGTACCAGGCAACCACTCTATGGTGATTAATATGGATAGCTGTTTGTATGTTCTTGAAAATGTGAATTGTTTTTGGTATATCTTAAATTTATATAAATGGTTTCCCCAGTGAGGCATTGTTTCTTACTGTTTTCATTGGGTACTCTATGTTTATGATCAAGCCATATGGCTAAGTGTACCTCTAGTCTGTGGCTTGCACACACTGCAGAATACGTCATGGTGTACCTCCCCCACATTTTTACCTACCTTGTCTCCCAGGGATGGATATCCAGGTGGTCTCCAGCTTCACAACATCACAAATCGTACCCGGTATGGACCTGTATGAAAATGTCTTTGGGATATTACACCAAGCAGTGCTGTTGCTAGGTCAGATGTGACATGCACACAGATGCTTTTGCTCTCCAGAGTGTGTGTCTACACTACCATCAGCGGTGCACGAGGGTTCCTAGATGCCCACCTGCCTTCAAGGTTTGATGTCGTTTAATTTTCTAATTTCCGTAATTCTAAAAGGTATGAAGTGATTGTTTTAAGTCTCCGTTTCTCTAGTTACTACAGAATTTAACAACCTTTTCGCTTTCTTCTGCAATTTGCCTTTTCATATTCTTTGCTCATTTTTTCCATTGTTGGTGCTTGCCTTTATTGATTTGCAGGAGTTCCTTCTATGGTCTAAACTTAATCACTTGTTGATTTCAAATATCTTTTCTCCCATTCTGTCATTTACCTATAGATCTTTTGTGACCAGAAATGCTCAATTTTGATATAATCAAATTCATTTTGTCTTGCCTCAGGCTTCATACTCTTGAAGTTTAGCAAGTCATTTCCACCTCCAGGTCACAGAGATTCTCCCACACTTCCTTACACTAAATTTATAGTTTTAATCTTTTATCATTTAAGGAATCTAGTGCCATTTTTCTCTGTATCAGTGAGCTAGTATCCTCAATACCAGCTAATAGATGCTCCCTTTTTCATTATGTCACCTTTATAAAATATTAAGTTGCCATATATCCATGCTCTGTCTCTGAGCTCTGTTCATTTGCATTACTCTGAGGTCATATCAGTTTTCACTACAATGATTTTGTGAAATGTCTTAATACCTGTTAGGGAAAATCCTTATCTTTTTAAAGATTACTTAGTTACTTGTGAATCTTATTCTTCCAAACAAATTTTAAAGTAAGTTTGGGTTCCCCAAAAAACCCAAGTGGAATTTGGTTGGGATTACGTTGATTTTTCAGATTAAATTTAGAACGTTCGCTTTTGTAATATCGTCATCTCATTGCAAGCATGAAATGTTTCTTGAATCATTTTCTGCCTTTATTGGAATTTTAAAGTTTTCTCCAAATAGATCTTGTATATTCTGGGTTAATTCCTTGCTACTTTTAAACTTTTGCTATTGTGAAATGATATTCTTTAGATTTTCACAGGCTGACCTTATTCTGGTAATTTTGCTGAATCTTAATAGTTCAAATAGTATGTTGGTCGTTGGATTTTCTAGGTATATATCATTTGCAAAGGAGACTTTTTCCCTCTTCTCTTTCAATTCTTACACATTATAGTTTTTTCTTTCCTTGTAGTAAGTGCCAGAATCCCTATGACTGCAATGGGCTTCCTCATTGAGCCTTGGTATTAAAGGGATTTAATAAAGGTATTTAATCTAACATTTCTCCACTAAGAATAACATTTTCTGTAAATTTTTTATATATAAACCTCAACCAAGTTTAAAAAATTATTCTATCCATAGCTTGATGTTTACATTTTTCATAAGTAGGTGTGAAACCTTACCATGTTTTCTTTATCAATTAAAATAATCATGATGTTTTTTTCCTTTTTGTCCATCACTGTGATAGATTTTCTTATGTCGAGATATCTTGGTATTCTTGAGATAAATTTTATGTGGTCTTGTTTTTTTTTAAATACACCATTGCATTCACTTAGCTTAATATTCTTAACTGTGAATACATATTCATAAAGAAAATGGACCTAACTTTTTTGATTTTCATTTTCATCTGGTTTTGGAATCAACGTTACATTAGCCTTAAATTTCTTTTTGTTATCTATTAAAATTGCCGTTCTGACTTTTGAGTTCCTATTTGTCTGGCATATCTTTTTTTGTTTGTAACAGCTTTATTCAGATATAATTCACATACTATACAATTCATCTATTTAAAGTGTACAATTCAATGGTTTTTATGTATTCAGAGAGTTGTGCAACCATAATCACAACCAACTTTAGAATATTTTTATCGGGGCTGGCCCCATGGCCGAGTGATTAAGTTCGCACACTCTGCTTTGGCGGCACAGGGTTTCACCGGTTCAGATCCTGGGCATGGACACTGCACCGCTCATCAGGCCATACTGAGGCAGCACCCCATATACCACAACTAGAAGGACCCACAAGTAAAATATGCAACTATGTACCGGCGGGCTTGGGGAGAAAAAGCAGAAAAAAAAGAGAATATCTTCATCACCCCTAAAAAGAAATCCCATACCCTTTAGCTATCATCCACCAACTCTGCCACTTCCCCTCACCTCCCAGCCCCAGGTGACCACTAATATACTTTCTTTCTTTAAAGATTTGACTATTCAGTACATTTGATGTAAATGGAATTATACAATACGCACTCTTTTGTGGCTATTTTTACTTAGCGTGTTTTCAAGATTCATCCAAGTTGTAGCATGTATTAATACTTTATTCATTTTTATGGCTGAATAATATTCCATTGTATGGATATAACATATTTCACCCATTCATTAACTGATGGACATTTGGGTTGTTTGCACCTTTTGGCTATTACGAATAATGCTGTTAGAAACATTCATGTACAGGTTTTTGTGTGGATATGTTTTCAATTCTCTTCAGGAGTGGAATTGCTGGGTCAAATGGCAACTCTGTGTAATTGTTTGAGGAACTGCCAGACTGCAGCTGTACCATTTTACATTCCCACCAGCAGTGTGTGAAGCTTTCAATTTCTCCACATCCTCGTCAACATTTTTTCATCTTTTTTTTCCCTTCTCCTCTCCAAAGCCCCCCAGTACATCGTATCTTCTTGGTTGTAGGTCCCTCTGGCTGTGCTATGTGGGATGCCACCTCATCATGGCCTGATGAGCAGTGCCATGTTTGTGCCCAGGATCCAAACCAGTGAAGCTCTGGACCACCAAAGTGGGGCGTGTGAACTTACCCACTTGGCCATGGGACGGCTCCTGATATATTTCTTTTGTGTTTTTTAGATTGGCCTGAGCTAATATGTTGCTGATCTTCTTTTTTCCTTCTTCTTCTTCTCCCCAAAGCCCCTGAGGACATAGTGGTATATTCTAGTTGTAGGTCCTTCTGGTTGTGCTATGCGGGACGCCACCTCAGCACGGCTTGATGAGTGGTGCCATATCCAGGCCCAGGATTCGAACCAGCAAAACCCTGGGCGGCTGAAGTGGAGCACACGAACTTAACCACTTGGCCATGGGGCCCACTCCCCTCGACATTTTTTTGATTATAGCCATCCTAGTGGGTGTGAAGTAGTATCTCATTGTGGTTTTGATTTGCATTTCCTTAATGATTAGTGATGCTGAGCATCTTTTTTTGTGTTTATTGACCATTCGTATATCTTCTTTGGATAAATGTCTATTCAGATCTTTTGACCATTTAAAAAACTGGGTTGTCTTTTTATTCTTGAGCAGTAAGGTTTTTTATATTCTGGATACAAGTTCTTATCTGATATATTATTTGCAAATATTTTCTCCCTTTCTGTGGGTTGGTATACTTTTTCTCATCCTTTTATTTTTTAACCTATGTCTTTAAGTCAATCTTATTTACTTTTTAATCTTTTTAAAGATTTCATTTTTAAATTATTTTCAATGCAAGGGTCTCTTTTAATTGGTGATTTTAATTCACTTAACACCATTTTCCACATGGTTGAATGCAGTGGGTAACCTGTCAGCTCATTTTTCTCCCTGGCATCTCCCTCCTGCTCTCTTGCCCTCTTGCTCCAATCCAGACTGAATACTGTAGTCCTGCTGCAAAGCTGTTATCCTGCCACTAGGTTGGGATGGTGCCCTGATCGCTGGTATCTCTTGTCTTCCTTGATTTACTCCCTTATATCTTGTGAAGTACATCCTCTAGTAGCCTTTTGAAAAGCTGCATAGAAAGTCAAGTTTGAAATCTTGTATGTCTGAAATGTTTTAACTTCACGCTCAAGGGCAGTTTGTCTGCTCATAGAATTATAGGTTGAAAAGCAATTAGCTCCTGAAATCCAAATCTTTTTTATTTCCTCACTTCAGCCAATGAGCTTGGTTAGCAATGGATACTCTGTGAGAAATTTGGTCCAAATAAATTTGGTTCCTGAGTTTCAGAGAGCAAGTAGGAAATGTTCACTTAGCAAGGGACGTCTCAAACAATTTATTGTAATCTATCTGCTTCATGAGTTTGGAGAGTATCATAAATTCAGACAGCAGGAACCTGTCCTCAGGACTCTGAAGGCATTGACCCGTTCTTTGTCGTCCAGGCTTGCTAACAGGGAGTCTAATGCAGATGTTATTCTTGTTCCTAAGTGTTTTTTCCTCCTCTTTGGAAACTTTTAAGATTTTTTTCTTTATTCTTGAAGTTCTAAAACTTCACCGTGCTATGCCCTGGTGGGGCTCTTTTTAATTTATTACATTTGACACTCTGTTGCACCAATCTGAAGTTCTGGGAAGGCTTCTTACGTTCTTTCACTTTAATAATCCCTCTCCCCCTTTAAAAATTTTTTTCACTTTGTTAAACTATTAGTCTGCTGTTAGACCCCTATACTTACCTTCTGTGGCTTTTATCTTTTCTCTGTCCCTTTTGAGTTCTACTTTCAGAGATATTTCTTCACCTGCATCTTCTAACTCTATTACTTCTGAATTTTGAATATTTTAAAAACTATAGTTCAGATAACTTCTGTTTCATTTCCTGTTGTTTTATAAATGCAATTATCTCCAAAAGTCTTTTTCTTTTTTTGGTGAGGAAGATTGGCCCTGAGCTAACATCTGTTGCCAATCTTCCTCTTTTTTTTTCTTTTCTCTCCAAAGCCCCAGTACATGGTTGTATATACTAGTTGTATGTCCTTCTATTTCTTCTATGTGGGACACCACCACAGCATGGCTTGATCAGCCATATGTAGATCTGTGCCCAGTATCCAAACCAGCAAACCCCAGTCCGCTGAAGCAGAGGATGTAAACTTAACCACTACACCATGGGGCCGGCCCCCTCCAAAAGTCTTTTTAACCAGCTTTTTCCACTTACAACATACTCAGCATTGTCTCATACCCAAAATGTGAAACCCAAAAAGTGAAAACATGGCTTTTCACTTTTACATGATGCTCCATCAAAATATCAAAATGTACCAAAGATTTTAAGCAGGATGAGGCATTACCAAATCTGTGTTTTCGATGTTTAGCCTAGAAGAGGTGGGAAGAAGGAATTGGAGCAGATTACAGACTGTAATCTGGGTGAGAAATGTTCAAAGTCTGATCTAAGGCAGCAGTGGTGGGGTAAACACCAAAGGACAGCTGGCAGATCTTGGGAGGAGGAATGGCACAGGACTTGGCAATTGACTGATTAGGAGAAAAGAGAAAAGTCCAGAATTACCCTTAGGTTTACGGTTTGGAGAGCAGCAAGAACAGCTGAATTTCTCCAAATAAGAATTATATATTTTGAATACGTCTAACAGTGACTTACCTATTGTTTAATCTCAAGTGAGTTAGACTAGAGCAGAGCTTAAATGTAAGTTGCAATGTTCTAGAGAAAAATAAAAATTTCCCCCAGTGTTACAGGCTCAGAGATAAGTCATTAACATTTAAAGAGAAATGGAAAAGGTTCTAAAGTAACTTCTGTGTTTTTCATGACAATATCTCTAATTTAAAAGATTAAAAAATTTTACAAATATTTTTATCTATAAGAAGATATTTTAATTTTGTTTTTTGGTGAGGAAGATTGGTCCTGGGCTAATATCTGTTGCCAATCTTCCTCTTTTTGCTTGAGGAAGATTGTCCTGAGCTAACATCTGTGCCCATCTTCCTCTGTTTTGTATGTGGGATGCCACCAAGCATGGCTTGATTAGCAGTGTGTAGGTCTGCACTCAGGATCTGAACCTGCAAACCCCAGGCCGGCCCCAATATTTTTTTTTTTGAGGAAGATTAGCCCTGAGCTAACATCTGCTGCCAATCCTTCTCTTTTTGCTAAGGAAGACTGGCCCTGAGCTAACATCTGTGCCCATCCTCCTCTTATTTTATATGTGGGACACCTGCTGCAGCATGCAGCCCCAATATTTTTATTTTTAATTAAGCATAATAAAAGACACTAAGCTTTCAGAGAGATTAACTTTTAATTAAGATTCTTCGGAGAAATATTTAAGAGGAAGGATGAAAAATTAGCAGTAAACAAAAATTCAAGTTTAAAATTATGGATGAAACACTATGGAAGAAAATCTTCTCACAAAATATTTAGGCATTTGAAATAAAAATAGTCATTCTGCTATTATAAATACTTTCATTTTGTATATTCACTTTGAGTCTCAAAATGAATTTTGCACGATAATTTCCTTTTCATCAGTGAAACACCTGTTTACTGTTTAACCAACAACATTAAAGTATAGATGCAAATATTTACTAAATATATTTTTCCTAAATAGATGCAAATCACTTTATTTCTAAATAAGTTTAATTCTATTTAGACTCATTAGAACATTTACATTTAAATGCTCCAATGTAATCTATGAGTATTAAGGAAGCAGGAGCTCTTCAAGTGAAAAAAAGTCTGACTTCGTTTTATAAATAATGAAGATGATTTAAATGTAAAAAATTGAGCTTAAAAAAACGTAGCCCAAACCACCTGTTTTTTTAAGTCACACCAGCCATCTACTTCTCAAAAGTCCTTACCAAAGCTATTTCTTTAAACCAGCATTTACTAGCTCAACAGATGGGTTTTAAAAATGAGGAATGTAATTTTACTTTCAACTCACTGATTATATACTCAACTGGCGGCTTTTTAAAAAAATAATTTTAGACTAGATGACGACCTGAATTAAACCATTCTCAACATTTTTCCAGGACTGTTTGCTAACTGGCTTATTTTTACATATGAGCTTTAAACATGTCTATGACAGGTAGTACATAAAAATAATTACTTGCAACTATGAAACTACCCAGTCAACTCCCAATGTACCATCACTGCTTTTTCCTTCTCTTATAAGAATCGTTGCTGTGAACGCGAACTCGCTGGTACACAGAGGAGGCTACTTTCATGCTGTCTTTCTTTGTGAATGTCTTCTCTATTGCTCCAGGTTTCCAAAGTAACAACTGTGCATCTTCTCCTCCAGTTAGCAAGGAATCATCTTGCAAATTCCAACAGAAAGAACGGACTGTAGCGGCATGCCCTCCCGGCAGGCTGGTCACATGGGTCAATCCTGATGTGGTACAGCTCATTAAGTGAATAATTCCTGTGTTTGTTCCTCCAACAACAAACAATTTGTCCATCTTTTCATGATACAGGCCACCAATCAAATAGTCCAAAGTACCTTCTTTCATGTGAATTACTTCTCTGACATCCTGGATGTTCAAACGTGTAATTGGTTCATCAGTATCAAGATGATTAAGATCCCACCAACAAAATCCTTCATCATGTGTCATGCAGTAAATCTGTTTATAATCTTTCCCAGACCAACCAATATAACTTACTGATGAAACTGAGTTACATGTTGTAACCAGTGCATCTTCTTCATTATCAACACTAATATCAAATACATTTACCAGACCATCAGTTGACCCTGAGACTACCATGTTGGGATTGCTGGGGTGGAAACATACTTGAGTGATATCATCACTATGTGTCTCTGAATATGCACCAAGTGGATCTTTAGTACTAGACAAATCCTGAGAATTAATTCTTGCATCCCAAAACACCAACAAGGCGTCATCATCAACTTTTTCTGTACCAGCACAAATGACATGATTATTACAGTTGATATCAAAACTAATAAAAATATTGGAAGGGTACCCCTTGAACAGCTGGACAGGTTTTTCACTGGCTACTCGAGCATCCCAACATTTCACAGTGCCATCAGTGCATGATGAGTATACACTGTCACAAGAATTTGCAAATTTGACTCCATTAAGAAGTCCAGGATATCCACTAAATTCTCGTAGTATGTTTAACCTTTCTTTATCATATATTCTGATTGATCCATTAGAACATAAAACAGCAACCAAGCTTCCCTTTTCTGCTTGTGCAGTCTTGGATGTGTCTATGCCAAGCAGATAAGTAGGCTCTTTAGTCCCCGAGGAACGTCTAACAATGTTCAGATTAGCAAACTGCTCCTCAATCTTCTCCATAGCAGGAGTGGCATTCAAGGGAATAACAATCTGTAATAAAAATACAAAAATTAAAATTAAACTCAAACCTTGTCTAAAATTGTAATTAAACCATGAATATTTCCCTCTGAGGGCCGGCACAAAACAATCAAAGTAAAATCTATTCTAGCAATTTAATCATCTCCCTACCATGATGTAACCAAAATTCAGTTGCCTCTTTCTAATTCAGTCATTCTTGAATACCCAATCTACCATATATACGTTACGCCAGCAAGAGATTTAAAAACATGTATGTACACTGCTCAGCAATTCCTTTTAGCTCAACCCAAATAATGGTCCTACTCATCCAACTTATAGTTCTCAGCATTAGCCAGGATCTCCAATTTGGAATCATCTCCTGGCCCCAGCTGCCTTTTACAACTTTAGAATCTAAACATAGATGTGTAGGCAGAAAAATGGTCCCCCAAAGATGTCCATGCCTTAACCCCTGTAACCCGTGAATATGTTAGGCTACGTGGCAAAAAGGAATTGAGGTTGCAGACAGAATTAAGGTTGCTAATCAGTTGACCTTAAAACAGGGAGATTATTCTGGATTATCTAGGTGGGCCCAATGTAATCACTAGTGTCTTTAAAAGTAGAAGGTAGAAGATAAGAGTCAGAGGGAGATGTTACTACGGAAAAAAGGCCCGGAGAGATACGTTGCTGGTTTGGGTGAAGGAGGTCAGTAAGTGAGTGGCCCCGAGAAACTGGACAAGGCAAAGAAACATCCTCACTTAGAGCCCCCAAAAGGAAGTGCAGCCCTGTGAACACTGTGATGTTGGCCCAGGGAGACACATTTTGGACTTCCGACCTTCAGAACTCTAAGATAATAAATTTGTGTTGTTTCGAGCCACCAAATTGGTAGTAATTTGTTACAGCAGCAATAGGAAACTAACACCATGGAGGTTCCCAGTATGGATTCTGGAGAAGCGCTTCTCAGGCAGTGGCAGCTTGTCAATGGTGGAGCTGGAATTGGAACCCAGGCATTCTGGCTTCAGAGACTGTGCTCGTAACTACCACACGAGATTGCCCTTAATGGTAGGCTGTATGCAGAACAAGTTCAAGGGCAGAAAAATATGCATGCCTAGTGACTTTATCACAAATTTTTCTATCTTGCTTTCACCAACGAATATTCTGGCCTGCCTCACAAGTCACATTTTCATTCTTAAGATGAAATGCTTTTTATTTCTGTTGCTTTAGTGATGGCTTTTTAAGTGTCTGTCTTTTCATCTTTAAACAAGGAGAAATGAATACTAACCCAGGAGTTGTTAGAAGGATTAACTGAAATAATGTGTTTAGCACATTTGGCATATCATAATACATAATCAACGGATGTTACATAAAAATTACCAGTGTTACCACTACCAACACCACTAACACCACACGGGGGAGAATTTGGATATATCAGAGTGGCTCCAAACACAATTTAACCAATGGGCAAAAAATACTAAGTTAGATTTGGGTTTAAAAGAGGAACAAGCATCCTCTCCAACTTTTAATTTTGAATATTTAAAAACTTATAAAAAGTTGAAAGAATAGTACAATGGATACACACACATATAGCCTTTCACCTCCTAGGTCCACTGTTAACTTATTTGCTTTCTATTTCTAGAAACACACAGAAGCACACATTATTTTTGCATGAACTATTTGTCTGCAGACAAACTATCACTTCATTCCTAAATATTTTGGCATAGAGCACCTCCCTAATCTTTTGTTTGCATGACATTGAATTTTTTTAAAAAGTCCAGGCCAGTTTTCTCACAAAATGTCCCATATTCTGGATTTTTCTAATTGTTTCCTCATGATTAGATTGCAGTTTAACATTTCTGGCAGGGATACCATTTAGGTGATGCTGGGTACTTCTTACTGTGTCACACCCAGGGGGCACATAACACCACATCTGATCACTTGCCTAAGGCAGTAACTGCCAGATCTCTCCATTTTAAAGGTGCTTTCCGGGGCTGGCCAGTGGCACAGCGCTTAAGTGCACACCTTCCACTTCAGCGTCCCAGGGTTCACCAGTTCAGATCACTGGTGTGGACATGGCACCGCTTGGCAAGCCATGCTGTGGCAGGCGTCCCACATATAAAGTGGAGGAAGATGGGCATGGATGTTAGCTCAGGGCCAGTCTTCCTCAGCGAAAAGAGGAGGATTGGCAGCAGTTAGCTCAGGACTAATCTTCCTCAAAAAAAAAATTTAAAAAGGTACTTTCCTTCCTTTGTAGTTAGTAAGTAATCACGAGATGATACATTGAGACTATATGAATATCCTACTCTCCAACAGCCTTTCATGCAAAGATTTTAGCGCATGTGGATTATCTTTACCTGAATCAGTGATTATACAGGGATTTGCAAAACAGTCATCTTCTACCTTAACTAACATGCTTCTATAAAGAAGAGCTTTTTCCTTTTTCTCTCTGAGTATCATTAAGAAATTATGATTTTTAAAAGTTGTGTTATAATCCTTCACTTTGTAGCTCTCGTCGGCGCTCAAATTGCCCCCACCTCAGCCATTGAGAAACTCTCCAAGCCAGCTTCTGTGTCCTTTTGATCTGACTCCATTAGTCTGTAAGCCCTACATGGAAAAACCCTAAGAATAAGATAAGTCTGAAAATGGTGAGTTTCCTTCAACATAAGTATTCAGAGACTAAATGACCACTTATAGTTATGCCGTGGTAGTCACCTCCACAGCATAATTGTTGGTTTGCTGAGCAGATGGACTAAAATGGCCTTCTTTCCTTCAACGTGCCATGCTTGCTTCTGCCTCAGGACTGGAGCAATAGCTGTTTCTCTACCTGGAATACCTGCCCTACATTTTTTCACGAGTAATTCGTTCCTGTTATTCAGGTCTCAGTATGTCACCTCCCTGGAGAGACCCTCTCCGATCAACCAACCTGAAGTAGCCTGTCACTATCGTAGTGCCTGTTTTATTAATTTAAAAATGCTTAATTAGGAACTATTTCTTTCTTTCTTTTTTTTTTTTTTTAAGGAAGATTAGCCCTGAGCTAACTGCTGCCAATCCTCCTCTTTTTGCTGAGGAAGAATGGCCCTGAGCTAACATCCATGCCCATCCTCCTCTACTTTATATGTGGGACGCCTGCCACAGCATGGCTTGCCAAGCGGTGCCATGTCCGCACCCGGGATCCGAACCAGTGAACCCCGGGCCGCCAAAGCGGAATGTGCACACTTAACTGCTGTGCCACCAGGCCGCCCCAGAACTATTTCAAATGTACCAGGTGTAGAAAAAGTATAAGAGACACCCAAATACATACTACCTAGATTTAACAGATGTCAACATTTTGCCATATTTGCTTCAGTTTTTTAATTTAAAGAAATGAAACATTATGGACACAACTACTATGATCAAGAATTTGTAATAATGGAATCACATTTATATGTATCTTCTTTGCAATTTGCCCTTTTAACTCAGTATTTTTTAAAAGCCTTATTTCACTGTTGAACTTATTACCTGACTCTTTCTTGCTTATTTATCAGTAAATAGTTGTTGAATAAGTGAATGAATAATTGATTACACTTTCACACATTAAGCGCTGAAGAGTTCTAGAAGAACGAGAATAAACCTAAGAGGATATCGCATGTGTCTGTATCTTTGCAGGAGCTCTGTTCATGGAAATGGTAAAATAATGGCATTCTTTAACAGTACTTTCAATAAAGCACAAAAAGGAAATACAGAGAAAGATTTTCTATTTGTGAAGAAAAACATTATTGAACATAATTTTTTAGCCCAAGCTATTAAAATATCTCCTAAAACATGTATTTACTTAAGAGTATACTGCTTCTACACTCCAAGGAACAAACTCTCTTTCGTTCTACATAGAAACAGCTGCTTACTTTTGAAATATTCAAAGTGTTAATATGAGGTTAGGAAGGCAACAATTCTTTGCTACTAGTTCACATTGACCTCTGCATATGAAAAAGCAGGCTGATGACAATTTAAACAATAAGGTTTACTGCAGCTTTTGAGCTAATAGTAATTCATAGGACTACGGCTGCGCACTGCTGCACCCAGGCAGGATGGCAGTACTGGACTCCTGCCCTCCGCTACGTTGCCTGCAGAGTCTGTTTCAGATGGAACAGTCACCTGCGAGGCCATCATTCGAAGGATTCCGGGGATTGACGAGGCAGGCAGAGTGGGCCCCAGATGGAATGCTACAGCAAACTAACACTTCAAGACCGTAGCAATGGTAACAACTGCAATGGCTGTCCACGTGCCGCACTGTTGAAATGTAGTGCACTACTTCAGAAAAAAGAAAGAACAAGCAAAGACGACAGACAGATATTAGAGGTAAAGCAGGCATATCCCACAAGACTCAAGCTATAGAGCTTATATTCATCCGCAGATACAAACAGTAAAATAGTTTAAGCTCTTATGGGGAAACATGAGAACCTCTAGCTTACATTTTAACACATTAATATGCAAGTGAGTCATATTTGCAATATAAGCGTCCAAGGCTATTGAGTGAATCCTTAACTTTACATACTAACAAATCATTCCAAAATGATGAATGCACTCTTCTATTGCTATGTATAGCCCCCATCTGAGTTTTCTTTGCACGATCTACTGGCCAGTCCTCCAAAGAAGCCATAGTTCTCTTTTCTTCTCCCTCTGCACTCTCACAGGGTAACCTCTTCACATTCATGTTTTCAAGCGCCACCTGTATGCAAATAATCTCATCTCTCTATTTACAAATCCCTATTTCCACCTGTCTACTAGCCAGTTCTCCTTGAACATGTCCCACTACACCCCAAAACAAAACTGATTATTTATGCTTCCCTTCTCCCCAACCAAGCCTTTCCCTTAAAAACAAAACAACGCACCCTTCTCAATCTTCTCCATCTTCGTCAGTGGTATTGGCACCAGGACAACACTCTGATCTACCCAGTTATCTAAGCCAGACCCTCTAGAAAATATGCAACTCTCCTACTCAGGGCTCTCATCCAATCAATTTCCAAATCCTACTTCTGGACTGCAGGCTACTTAGGGAAGTGTTAGATTAAACGTATTTCTGTAGATGAAAACAATATTGTCACTTTATATGGTTCAAGCTAACACAAACATATGAAGAAAGCAAGTAAAATTAACCATCATTTTTATCTTTTCTCTGTTTGTTTCTGTTAGATGCATAAAAGGAAGCTTAGTTAGTATTCTAGATCTCAATAGGCTAGTGAGAAATGAGGATGTGGAGTGAACCTTTCTTATATCAATATACATACACACACACACACACAAATGAAAAGGGACGCAAACAGAGAGGGACAGAAAAGAGGACTAAAGCAAGGAGTAGAGAGGAGAAAAGACGGATGAGGATAAGCCAAAAGAGAACAGCAGAGAAAAGAGAAACAAATGGATAAAAGAAAGGGGAGTTGCTGCCACCAACTCTTGAATCGTACACAGGTGAAACACTGTGTCCTTAATTCCCAACACCAAGCTGAGACAAGGAAAAGAGGTCCAGACAAAGGAAGTTTAGTAAAGTCTAAAACTATGATAGTTTGCTTGACTATAAAGAATTTTTCTTCATTTATAAAAAATTCCTTATCATTGAGTTAGAGGACGTAGCAGGCCATCATAACCAATTTAAATATGGGCCTACCTGTGCTGAGGCAGAACAACTCCTACCACCTCCTCGTGACCCACTCAGTACAGAACAGGAAAAGGCAGAACCCCAGCAGTGCCCTGGCACTCAGCCGCCACTGCTGTTGTGGTTCTTACTGGGATACAGAATCCTCACGTCTGAAATAATGCAGCAGCTGGAAGACGTTTACAAAGACACCCCAAAACAAACACTTTAGGATAGGCTTCAAAGGGCTGAGAATATTCAATTCCTGACGAAGTGCCATCTTGCAACACATTCGATGGGAACTGCTGACTAATCTCTTATCTGAATACTTGTCCCTAGATAATTAAGAGGTGATTACTTAAGAAGAAAATCCCTAAACATAAGTATGAATTCCACTTGTGGCTTTTGCTTTAATAAAATTTAAGTCATTTTTATCAATGGAAATATTATTTCATGTTATTTCCTATTAAAATTAACCCAATCAAATGTTCTTTCTATATATAAAGTACATCCTAAACACATCTAGCTGCGATTAGGTATTGCTTTTACTTCTGAACTGGCTAATAAGCGTGAATATGAAATCTGAAGGACAGCCTAGGTTACATAATTCCATAATGGAAGAGGAAGTAGGTTTTTCCCATTTAAACAAGAGAGAAAAAAAGTATTAAAAGAAAATAGCATACATTTTACATCTATTTAGAAGCTATTGATTACAAAACGCACTATACTAAAAGACTCTTGCATATTATTTTGTATGAAATCAGAAATGAACAGTATCTTGAGAAATAAATGTATTTCTATCTTTCAGGTATGAATGTTCATCATACTTGAAAGATGTGACAGCATGAGCATCATATACTGTTACATTTTTACTACTGAGGAGTAACAAGTGTATTTGCAGTATATGTTGGATAAAGGACTAGTTCCCTTTTGAGACAATTTATCAGACTTAGGTCAGAAAAACCTAATTCCCCACAGCTGAAACTTAATATTGTCCAATGACTATAAGGAACTAGCTATGACTGTGAAATGCAAAGGCCCAGCAAATGTTCCAAATGTAGGAAGCAGCTTAATGGGAAAAGTCATTCAGGAATGGGCTCTAATAACTTCACAATCCACGCCTATAATTTAACTACAATAATGCTACCATATCTATCAAATTGGGCTAGGATAATTGAGCCTCACGGAGAAGAAAATAATCATAATTGGAGTTTAACAAAAGCTAGGTGATGTGCTAGAAACTTACATCTAGTTTTTTTATCCTAATCATTTAACCCTAGGAGACAGGTATTATTATCCTCATTTTACAGAGGAAATTGAAGCTCAGAGAGGAGTCACTTGCCAATGCTCTCATAGCTACTGTGGGGAGGGTACAGGGGGGAGTCTGGTTTGAAAGCCAAGTTGTAACTTCAAAACCTGTGAACCTGTGTTCACTCTAATACTATGCTATTGCTCTTCTATGTAAATACTGAAGTATTAGTGTCAACTTTAATTAAGGAATATGCCAATTAGGCTTTGAGGAGGGGAATTACATGTTCATTCTACATACAAGCAGAGGAGAAAGAAAGGAAGCAGGATGATTGAAAAACACACACCAACCTAGAAAAAGGGTACAGTAAGCATCCATCACTTACCCTGTATTTTTTGTGTCCCACTTTTCTTTTTTTTTTTAACTTTTTGTTATGGAATTTGCATGGAGTAGAGAAGAGTAAAAGATACCCCCATGAGCCCATCTTCCAGCACGAACAATGACATTCCTCAAAAATTATTATGAGGCACAGAGAGGTCAGTTATACATCATACTTTATTTGAAGGGCAGTTAAGAAACCCCAGTGGACAGTATGACGGAACTCTTCCAACTCGTCCCCTCTCCCTCCTCCACGTGGCATCAACACGGTTTCAGGACTTGCCCTCAGCTCCAGGGGCGATCCTGATCAGCCTAAACCAGTCAGAGTAATCCCTTCACTTTTAACCCCCCAGTAATTGGTTCAGAAAGCTTACATTTTTGCCAATCTATGCATGTATTCCCCTCCCAACTATAATTTGTTAAGATGCGGAACACTGATTCTAAAGCCAACTCAATCCAACTGATGGAAAGAACTTTTATTTTTTATGAGATTTGACATTTTCTGACTGTTTAAGTCAGTTTGCAGTAGAGTTTTTGTTAATACAGCCTGAACCACCCTAAGTAGGAGTAATCAAATAAAGTCTTGAGGATATCACCAAGTACTGACTTAATGTAAGGGGCTCCTACAAAGAAAGACTGAGAGGGCATACTTTAAAAAGTCAAATTGCATTCACATTAAAGACAGACTTTGACCTTTTGTTCCCTTTAGAATATTCTATCTTTTCCCCTCCCCACCATTTCAGTTGTGTTTGTTCAAAAATAATAAGGAAAAAACAAGATAAAACTTAATATAAAACTCCATCTGGTAGGTTCCTGTATATATTTTTAAATGTATTTATATTGTTGAATATCTAAAATAATCACATGGTTCAAAATTCAAAAGGTTCCAAAACTAATGTCTTGGAATATTTCTGTCTTTTTTTTTTTTTAAAGATTTTATTTTTTTCCTTTTTCTCCCCAAAGCCCCCTGGTACATAGTTGTATATTCTTCGTTGTGGGTCCTTTTAGTTGTGGCATGTGGGACGCTGCCTCAGTGTGGTTTGATGAGCAGTGCCATGTCCGCGCCCAGGATTCGAGCCAACGAAACACTGGGCCGCCTGCAGCAGAGCGCTTGAACTTAACCACTCGGCCACAGGGCCAGCCCCGGAATATTTCTGTCTTCAAGCCCCTCTCCTCTCCCAGGAGGCAACAAATGTTACCAGTTTCTTATGAATACTTTCAGAGATTGTCAAGTTGGAAATAATGCAATGAAGCATTTTCAGCTTATCAAAAATCTGTCAGTGTAGTACAATAAAAAAAGGAATAGGTTTAAGATTCAAACTTCCCAATTCAAGCCCTTGTTCTACCACAAATTAGCAAGTCATCATTGCACAAATTACCTGACCCTCTAAGCCTCAGCTGCCTCATCTTTAAAACGGCGATAACAATTGACACACTCAATACTGAGTGCCTATTATGGCCAAGTACTATGCTAAATGCTGAAGACTCCGCTGAAAAACGTACTTGCTGTGTTCAAGAAGTTGGGAGATAAACCAGTAAACGATTACAATATACAGCGATAGGTCCAAGGAGAGAGGTAATCAAAGATGATACAGGAACAAAGAGCAGAAGTATGTAGAGCACACAATTCTTGGCATAAAGAAAATAAGCAATATTAATTTATTTTCTTTCTACTGAGTTTTCATTTGATTTACCTTATTATATTTTAATTTCATTTCACATTCACATTTTTAAAACTACAATTCTTACAGCTTTTAAAAAATGTAAGCAGTCTCAGTTACTTTTATATTAAAACTTTAAAAAAATGAATGCATACAAAATTTCTTGAACACAAATATCAAACAGCTCTTAAACCTGAATAAACCGTTGACATACTAAATTGAGTTGGTGCCTTTTAAGATTTTGTTTTTCATTTTATAATGAAAAGTATACTTCTAAAGAACAAATGAACTTCAACATGTTTTAGACGATGGTAAGAGTTTCACTGCCTTAAGTTCAAAATGAACTTCTCCAAGATTCTTATGTTTTAGTTAGGTATCAATAAAAAATGCTTAAGGTTTAAATTATTAAAAATACCCTCTGAGCTCCTTGGACAAATGGCTGATTCTAAGTCTGGGGCAGGGAAATACAAGATGAGCCGGGGACATCAAATAGTGCCAGAAAGTAAAGAAGTGCTTAAAAAAACACACCACAGGAGACAAGATCTCCGAATGGTCACCCCAGACCAATCTGAGCAACAAAATAACAATAATATTGGATTATAACCCAAAGAATAAAACAAATAATCATGAGTCCATACTGATAAAAATAAGAGACTAAATAAGTAAATAAATGAGGGTGAGGGGACATACCTTCCTTAAAGAAGAATTCTAAGTAATATAAGCAAATACAGTCCTTCCAGGAGATGGAGCTTAATTCTCCTTCCCTTGAGTATAGACTGGACTTAATTACTTACTTCCAAAGAACAGAGTATGAAAAGAGAAAAGATAGTAACTTCAAGTAGAGAAATTCAGAAGATACCACCTAACCAACTGATCAAGGTTAACATCATCCGTGATAAGTCTTGTTGATGTCACTTGCCCCATGGTGTGATGTGATGAGAAAGATACTTCACTTCTGTGTTATTCTTCCCCTAAATCCATAACGCCAGTTTAATCATGAGAAAACCTCAGATAAACTCAAATTGAGGCACATTCTACAAATACCTGGCTAGTATTCTTCAAAAGTTTCAAGGTCACAAAAACCAGGCAAAGTCTGAAAGACTGTCACAGATTGGGGATATGATGACCAAATGCAACGTGGTATCCGTGATTAGATTCTTGACCAGACAAAGGATATTGGTGGTAAAACCAGTGAAATCCAAGTAAACTCTATAGTTCAGTTAATAGTATTATGCCAATGTTAATTTCTTAGTTTTGACAAATGTTTTATGGTTACATTAACATTAGGGAAGCTAGGTGAAGGGTAAATAGAAACTGCACTATCTTTGCAACTTTTCTATAAACGTAACATTATTCCAAAATAGTTTTTTTTTAAAAATGCCCCTTGATACATATCATGGATGTTTGGAGGTTCCAGACAGAAAGGATTTCAGTTACGTACACACCAGGAACGCTCCTATGTTGAAACTCTACGTCAATCTCAATGCCAGACCTGGGATGTCTCAGGCCAGTCACGGACCCCACCACCAAACCCTGCTCTAGTCACCTTTCTAATCTGTTTTTCATTATAAACTAGAAATTATACAGCAGAGCTCAACACAATCTCCTTCCCCTTACCAACAACACCCCTTTCCCTGAAGCAGTTCTGAGGAAGATAAAAATAAAATCTTGAGGATTCTTACTAATATGCCCAAATTTGAAGGGAAGACAATGCAGGGGATAGGTAGGCGACCTCACAAAAACCCTCAAAAGTAAACACTCCTTCTTCCTGCAGGAGCTCAGCAAAGGCAAGGAGGGCTGCTAGGGGCTACTGCACTTCTACGGTCTCCACGCTAAGTTTGGGAAATGAGAAGCAGCCCATAGGAGTGGGATACACCTCGGATTTGGGTCAGGACATTTCATGGGATCTCAGAAAGGAAAAGAGAGTCCAGGTCCCCCAGCAAGAAGTGCCTCAGCCCCAACATGTGATGAGTTTTTGCCAGCAGAAGTGAAGCATGTCATATTTGGGCCAGGTGACCAAGAGGCAGTGTGTCTTCTTCACCTTCTCTCACCCACCTGCTGGCTGGATACAGAGGACCACCGGGCCCTACAGGATGGGTGAGCCATGAAATGAAAGGAGTCTGAGTCCCCCAGTCCTCACATGAGAGGCAATCTGCTGACCAGAAAGACCTACACCTGACTGTGCCCGTCCCTCAGTTGTACAGACAACTGAAACATGTAGTTTAAAAACCTCCAAAACAAGGATTCCAACCTCTTAATATCATTCATCTTTTCTTTGGGTTAAACTCAAAGGGAATGAATGTCTTACCCTAAAGAAACACCTGAATTTCAGTAATTTCTCTCATTTTATTTACTTTTCATTTATTAAATTCAAGTTAAATTAAACATAATACTATTTAGAGAAAATGTATAATCTACTATCCCACTTTACTAAAATTATTTCTATCCATGCATGCTTCTGTTCACTCTATCTGTATATATGCACAGAAAGGTCTCTGGAATAATGTTCATAAAATGCATTTCAAGTATCTAGAGTGTATGTGTGGGTGTGTGAGTGGAGGGGGTGTGTTATCTTCTTTCTAGTACTTATCGATATTGCTAAAATTTTTTTAAATGATGATATAACCTCATAATAACCCCATAAGTACTAATCTGTTCATTAAACCGATGAGAAAAGCACAGCTAATGTGTAATAAAGCTGCTTTCAGAACTCGAGCATTCTTGTTTCAGAGCTCCTACTATTAACTCTTACACTATACTGCCTCCATAGTACATATATATTTCCTTTTTTTTAAATTTTTTAAATTTTTTTAAAGATTGGCACCTGAGCTAACAACTGTTGCCAATCTTCTTCTTTTCTTCTTCTGCTTTTTCTCCCCAAATCCCCCCAGTCCATAGTTGTATATTCTAGTTGTGGGTCCTTCTACTTGTGTTATGTGGGATGCCGCCTCAGCGTGGCCTGACGAACAGTGCCATGCCCGCATCTGAACCAGTGAAACCCTGGGCCGCTGAAGCGGAGTGCGTGAACTTAGCCACTGCACCACAGGGTCGGCCCAATATATCATATTTTCTAAAGGGGAGGTGTAGGGCAGAGCACCTGGAAGCAGTAGCTGCTAATGTCTAACGTCATATGCTGGTGGCACAGTCAGTGGCAAACCTGAAAAATCTAATGGTAGTCACAAAAGCTCGATAATGGACATAAAAGGAGCTTATTATTTATCAAGTCTATCTAATGTTAGCTTATGTGACGCAAATCTGCATGGGTGAAACTTAGGAATCTGGTTATTAATATTCCAGAAAAACTGGGAAGAGTGAAATAAGAACAGTCACTCATACGCATTAGCAGTACATCCTAGAGGAAACAATACCCTGGGATCAAAAGTATGCGTTGGTTTAACTTCAGCAGAATATCTCTCAGAAAATCTTTGTGTTAAAAATCCAGAGAAATTTGTGTGTATGTTTTAAATGAACACAGAATTGACTTTAAAACAATTTGCCAAAGAACCATTTGTTTTCAATTGGGAAGAAGTGCTGAATATTTAGTGGAAGGTATGCTAAACTGACATCTGTTACAACTTCAATGTAATTTTAAATATCATATTCATTAATGACTGAGACTTAAGGTCTTTGTAAATTAATCCTGCTCAGTGAGTCTGAATATGCTATTCTTATTCACATGAATGTTCAAGATACTGGTTGCAGCAACATATGGCATCTCATGCATTAAATACACTAAAATTCTTAGGGAAAGCAGTTTTTAAAGTGCACGAATCTGTTACCAAGGAAAAGGGGGAGGGGGAGGGAGGAATGACATGCACACTTTCTCATGCAGTATGAGATTATCCTTCAGCTTCCAGATATAACATGCGAAGTATCTTTTAAAAACAAAGACATTTTCCCCAATAACTTCCTGAGATGTCCAGTTTCTCAAGTACATCTTCCACTCAAAAGTCATCCTTTAAAGGAAGTCTATGAATGCCCAGCTTCTTTCATCAAGAACAATTAAGTGCCTCTGCCTTTCCAGAACAACCAGCTGGTTAACCAAACACAGAGAGAAACCAAACTTCCCAGTCACCAGATGTCGTATTTTGGAACAGTTAGTAGCAAAGTGGAATAACCCAATTCTTGAATTGGTACTATATGTTTACTACTTCTTTTTCTAATTCTGAATAGATGCTTTTAAAAATTAAGCAAATGCTCCCTTTAATAACTACAAAAAAGTGGGGGGGGGGGGGATAAAAAGAATCACAGCCTATAACAGAATGATGTTAACATTATGAAAAACCAGCCACCTGAATATATTTGTCACAGATAGGAATTGATAAGCAGTATCAACTTTAAATCAGCTCAAAAGTCCTAAAGAATTACCCTATTTAATAATTCAAAAACAGTTCTCGAAGGGCTGACATGACAGGTCTAGAACACACTGGATTCAGCAAAGAACATAGGCAAAGTCCCTGCCCTCATGGAGAGCAGTAGGGGGACAGATAAATATATAGATAAATCACCAATTATAATAATGAAAATGGCCAGTGATAAGTGTTACAAAAAATAATATTGGGTATGGCAAGAAAAATGAAGGAAAAAAGTCCTTTTACATTCAGTCATTAAAGGAAAGCCTCTCCCATGAGGTGACATTTGAGCCCAGACCCGAATGAAAGCAGGGAGCAAGGTATTGGACTCTGTGGGCTAAGAGCCTCCTGGGCAGAGAGAAACAGCCAGGGGGCCCAAGCAGCTAAAGCCGAGTCAGAGAAAGAAAGTGGTGTAGGAAATAAGGTTGAAAGGTGGCGAGAGACAGATAAGAGCTCTGTAGGCCATGGGAAGAACTTGAGCTTTTACTCTCCAGTGCGAAAGGAAGCCGCTGAAGGTTCAGAACAAGCGAGAGACATTTGGGGAGGCGTTCCTCCAGCCGCTGCCTGGAGAACAGACCTCAGGGCAGAAGCGAAATTTGTAACGAGGTTTCTGCCAAACTCTAGGCAACAGAGAGGGAAGTGGGGAGAAGCGCCTGGATTCAGGACCCAATTGCTGAAAGAAGAACCAACAGAATTTTCTGATAAGACTGCAAGCGGGGTATGAGAAGAGGTATCAAAGATGATTCTTGGGTTTCTGGCCTGAGCAACAGGGCGAGTATACCATTGGCACCTCACTTTTAGGATAATTGCAAGCCTTTAAGATAATTATAAGATGATTAATTCGATAATTAGACAATTATCCAATTGTTTAAGTAGTCATTACTGATAACACTGTGGTATATTAAAACAATGGAATTCTACACAGCAATAAAAAAACATCCTACTGATGTGTGCAACAATACGGATGAATCTCAGAACTGTTTAGTGACAGAAGCCTAACATAAAAGAGTACTATATGATTTCATTTATACAAAGATTTAAAACAGGCAAAGTAAATCTATAATGGTAGAAATCAGAATACTGGTTATCTTTTGGGGGGATATGGACTGGGAAAGTGAACGAAAACTTTGTGGGTGGTGATTATGTACAGATGTACACATTTGGGAAAAAAAATGATGGAGAATGAACCCCAGCCTCCACCCCATTCTCACACTGAGTAAACAGCATCAACACTCTCCCGCTGGAGGAGGAAGAGTGTGGTGAGAAATGCCCTATTTGGCACAGGCAAACAGGGCCTGCTAAAAGCTGAGACTGGAGGAGGGACAATGAGGAAGACCCTCCAGCATCCCAGGCCCCACACCAAGCATGACATATTAACAGCCGGCAGCTGAGGAATTTCAACTCTAGCATACTGAAAGTAACCACAGCAACAACAAAACCCAAACCAGTGCACCTACTGACTAGACCATTCAATCCCCAACACTGACAGTCAGACAGAAGCAGAGAGATGTCCATTTCCAAGGATAAGTATTATTTATCTCAGTTTCTACTATTCTTCTACACGATGCCCAGAATTCAATTAAAAAAAAAGAGAGGGATACAAACAAGAAAAAAATAACAAATTGTCAAGAAATGAGGCAATGAAAACAGAACAGACCCAGAGATCACCCAGATGATGGACTTTAAAATAACTATGGGGCCGGCCCAGTGGCACAGTGGTTAAGTTCATGCGCTACACTTCTAGCAGCCTGAGATTTGCGGGCTAGGATCCCAGGCATGGACTTACACATACCACTCATCAGGGCACGTTGTGGCGGCATCCCATCCACAAAGTAGAAAAAGACTGGAACAGATATTAGCTCAGTGACAATCTTCCTCAAGCAAAAAGAGGAAGATTGGCAACAGATGCTAGCTCAAGGCCAATCTTCCTCACCAAAAAACCCCACAAAAAACAAAAAACACCCCTACTAATTGGCTATTAAAAAAAAACACAAAAAAGTATTGGCAAGAATTTGAAGAAATCGGAACCCTTATCACAATGCTAGTAGGAATGTAAACTGTAATAGCCTCTGTGGAAAACAGTTTGGCAGTTTCTCATAAAGTTCATCATATGTTCACACAAAAATTTGTACATGATGTTCATAGTAGCATTATTCATAATAGCAAAAAAGTGGAAACAACCCAAATGCTCATCAACTGATGAATGGATAAACAACATATGGTATATCCATACAATGGAATATTATTCTGCAATAAAAAGGAATGAAAAACTATTATATGCTACAACATGGATGAACCTTGAAAATATTACAGTAAGTGAAAGAAGCTACACACAAAAGACCACATTTCATATGATTTCATTTATATGAAATGTCTAGAGTAAGCAAATCTATAGAGGCAGAAAGATTAATGGCTGCCAGCAGCTGGAGGAGGGGGAAATTGGGAGTGACTGCTAACAGGTACAGAAAAACTATGCAAGCCAGTGGATGTGGAGTGACATTTTTTTTTTCCTAAAGATTTTATTCCTCCCCCTTCTCCCCAAAGCCCCCTAGTACACAGCTGTATACCTTTAGCTGTGGGTCCTTCCAGCTGTGGCATGCGGGACACCACCTCAGCATGGCCTGATGAGCAGTGCCATGTCTGCGCCCAGGATCTGAACTGGAGAAACCCTCGGCCGCCGAAGCAGAGTGCGCGAACTTAACCACTCAGTCATGGGGCTGGCCCCTGGAGTGACATTTTTGAAGCATGGAAAGGAAAGAAAATCTGTCAACACAAAACTCTGCACCACCAAAATGACTTTTCAAAAAAGAGGGTAAAAGAAAGACAATCAGATAAACAAAAGCTGAGAGGAATCACTGCCAGCAGATCCACAAAACAAAAAATGTTAAAGAAAGTTATTCAGCCAGAGGAGTACTGGAAGTCTGGACTGACACGAAGAAATAAAGAGCACTGGAAATGGTAAACACGAGGGTAAACGTAAAACTTTTTTTCTTTTAAAAATCTCCTTGGGGCCAGCCCGGTGGTGTAGTGGTTAAGCTCAAGTGTTCCTCTTCGGCAGCCCAGGGTTTGCAGGTTCAGATCCCAGGCGCAGACCTACACACCACTGACCAAGCCTTGCTGAGGCAGCATCCCACAGACAAAACAGAGGAGGAATGGCATAAATGTTGGCTCAGGGTCAATCTTCCTCACTGAAAATAATAATAATTGACTGTCTAACGCAAAAAACAGTAACATGTTGAGGGGTTATTAAAAGTAAAATACATGACAGTTAATAGTAAGAGGACATGAAGGAGGAAATGGAAAGGTAATGTTGCAAAGTTTTTACGACATAAAATAGTATTATACTGTAGATTTTGACAAGTTAAAGAAATATAATGTAAGGGGCTGGCCCCATGGCCTAGTGGTTAAGTTCACACGCTCCACTTCGGCGGCCCAGGGTTTGGATCCCAGGTGCCAACATGGCACTGCTCATTAGGCCATGTTGAGGCAGCATCCAATATGCCACAACTAGAGGGACCCACAACTAGAAATACGCAGCTGTGTACTGGGAGGATTTGGGGAGGGGGAAAAAAAAAGCAGGAAAAAAACCCAGAAATATAATGTAAACCCTTGAGAAACCACTAAAGGAAAATATTTAAGACATAAAATTAACAAACCAATAGTAGACATAAAACATAATCATAAAAAACACTCAAACTAAAAGAAAGCAAGAAAAGACAAAAGAACAAAGAACTGATGAGAGAAGTATAAAACAATCTAGAAACAACTAGCAAGATGGAAGATTTAAATCCAATCATATCAATAATTATATTAACTATAAATGGTCTGGACACCTCAATTGAAAGGCAGAGATTCTCAGGTTGAGGGGAAGGGGAGAAGCAAGACCCAACTATATGTTGTCTACAAGAAACCTATTTTAAATATGAAGTAGGTTAAAGTAAATGGATAGAAAAAAATATACTGTACAAACACAAGTAAAAAGAAAGCTGGAGTGGTTTATTAACAAAGGAGAAGGCAGAAAGGACTATTAATTCACTCAAAATTGATCATAGACCTAAATATAAGAGCAATAACCACAAAACTTCCAGGGAAAAAATAGGGAAACTATGATCTTGGGTGAGGTGAAGATTTCTTAGAATACAAAAAGGAAGAACAAGAAAAGAAAAATTTGAGTTAATTAAAATTTAAAACTTCTGCTTTTTGAAAATCACTTAAGAAAATAAGACATGTCAACCTAAAAGAAGTAAACTGAGGTGAGCTCGAGTTATCAGAAATCGAGTTTATTCAAGAATAGCAGAGGAACTGCAATTCGGGAAACACAAGCTACAGTGAACTACAGGTGAGTCTACTGAAGTTGCAGGGTGGGCTGCTTTTATGGGCAAGGAGCGCAAAAGAGGAAAGTCCAGTCAGAGGCCATGCAGCAAGTTCACTGGATCAAAGATGAGAAGAGATTCTTGGCGGAGGCTCACTGGTCAGAGGGTAAGTTGCGATATTCTGTAAATCGGGCATTTATGAGAAATCAATTGCTCAGTCTTGTTTTTTTTTTTTTTTCCCCTGAGGGCACATGTGGGAGATTCCCCATTTCACAGCCTTCTGTTCCATTTTAGGTTAAAATCCTTTCATATTTCCCCCCTGGAGCAAGACTTTTTGCAGAAAGCACTGCTGATTAATCTTGTCGCTTGGATATTTTGTTTAGTCAGAGACATCATTGGTCGTAAGTGGACTGTGTGTCCCTTAGAACTGAGGAGGACCATCCTCAGATGTCCTGTCCCACAGAGGAGGGAAACAGCAAGGAGATTTTGGCCTCATTTTAACAAGAAAAGGATTGAGAAGTGGGGAATCTCAGTCATGCTCCTCTAAGGTGGTTGGTTTGGTTTCCATGGTCAGTTGAACCTCAGGATAAGCCTTGGAAAAGAAAGGAACTTTATTTTATATATATATCTGGGAGGAAGACGTTTGCCTGGTGATACAAGACAGCAGAAATTTAACTAGGAGGATTACACCCAGGGTCAGAAGTCCAATTATAGCTATTAACTGGAATAAACTTCTCAACCAGTTTCTCCAGTTATTTAATAGGTCCCCTATATTTAATAGGTCAAAAATGTCTTAAGTTCCCAGGGCTTGGCCTATTTCAGTTAACAGTTTGGTACTGTCCTTCATTATTTTTAGTTCTTGGCATTATTTTTCCCGATGTGTTAATGTAAAAACAGCATTCTTCCCCAGAGTTCGCACAGGTTCCTCCCCGTTGTGCAGTGAGGTTTAGGGCGTTACGGTTTTGTAAGATTACTTCTGCTTGGCTGTCTATTTGGGTTTGTTGATATTCAAAAGCTCTAACAGAAGCATGAAAGGTAGTAGCCATGATTATGGAGAGGTTCCGAATTGCTTTTTCAAGTCCTGTTACTCAACCCAAGGGAAAAATAATCGGGCAAAGGCATGCCCAAATCCCTTTCTATCTACTATGGGGTTATTTGTGGGCAAGCATCCAAAATTATAGCCATCGTGGCTACCACATGCTCTTTTAAGCTGGGAGGAGAAAGAACCCAGATGGGGAACAGAGGCAGTGGAAGGGAGGGGTTTCCTGACTTTGGCACCAGGAGTGAGGGCAACAACTGCACAGCACCCCTTCCATTTAAGAGGAAGTGTGGAAAATATGTTTCTTCCACACATAAAGAACAAGTGTTTTCTACAGATAGGGCATAAGTGAACCCTTTCCCAGATGTTTTCCCTTGGAATAGAAGAGGAGATCTCATGATCAAAAATAGTCCTTTACACATAGCATATGATAGTCAGCCTGGTGAGAATGGTTACAAGCATATCTTAAATTTCTATATAATTGGAATAATAGGTGAGTTTGATTGTTGCGAGTGAGGTTCTGAGAGAGGTCTGGGGAATCTCCACGGAGATGGTAAGTTGAATTAAATTCCCACGATTCACCAGATTTGTGATCAATTCCCCATTAAGTACCATCGAAAAGAAGCACATTTGCTTCCTATTCCCCAATACTGTTACAATTTTCATTACCCCACCAAAGAGATACATTAATGGAGGAAACGTTCTAGTCTTCCTGACTCCAGCGGGCAGTGAACTCATGATCATCTGAGTCATACAGAATCGTACAGTTACAAGTGCTTAGTTGGAGGTAGCCCAGAGTTCTGCCAGTCCCGTTAATGTTTTTGAAACACAAAGAAAGATTTGGGGTAAGAGTCCAGATTTGTGTGAGGAGTATTCCTTTATGAGTAGGGGTTACCCAATGGAACGCTGTAATGTCTGGTGCCAATTTACCGAAGGGAAAATATGTAAGGCTTCAAAGGTACCAAATGAAAATCCCACATCTCTGCCAGACAGATTTCGCCATCCTTCTAAGAATAATGGCCAGGCCACCAGTTCAGGTTCATCATGAGTGTTATTAGCTCTGGCCCAAATCCAACAATCACTACAGTTGGCGGACAGAGTTTTTGTAAGGTGGGAATGAAAGAATGCGTTAAAGCTAAACTAGAGGGCAGCAAGAAAGCCAGAGAAAGGACAATTAGAACTTTAAGCAGCAAGATTTGGTTGAGTGATATAGAACGGGACAAAGTGGGAGGTTACACAAGCCTGGCCTGGATATCTTGGGAAAGCTGTTCACTTCTGATGTCATCTGCTTCTGTCCTTAGAAATTTTTAGCTGTTAAGTCACCACTACTCAGGTTTGGGGGCCTTTTTTAGATGAGACACATGAATCTAGGAGTCCATCCCTTAGAGCTTGGCAGCACAGGGGTTAGTCAGCAACACCTGGTTAGGGTCCTTCCAACGAGATTAGGGGGACTCTTTATGGAAATACCTTTTCCAAAAGACACAGTCTCCCGGCTATAAAGTGTGGCGTTTGATGTCTTTGTCTCCTGAGAGCATGCTATGGAAAGACTGTTCTACTACTAAAGCATGACTATTCTCAATGGATTTGATTAGACCCTTGCAAAACTAAAGAATATTCCCTTTAATTAGCTGTGGGTCAAAGGAAGCAGGGGCTAAATGTATTGGCTGTCCTACAATTATTTCAAAGGGTGAGAGCTTATGAATCCCGAATGGAGCACATCTAAGATTTAGAACAACAAGTGCTAAGACTTTTGGCCAAGGTATTTGGAGAGTTTCAACTAATTTAGCTAACTGGGTCTTGATAATTCGATTTGTATGTTTGACCAGTCCTGAAGACTGAGAATACGCGCAGTGAAAATGTTGCAGAACTGGCCAGATGGCACAGACTTGTCAAAGTACTTGTCCAGTAAAGTGGGTTCCCTGGTCTCTATGGAGTTCCAAAGAGGGGTTCCCCAAGTGGGAATAATCTTTTCTAAAAGGACTTTAGCTGTAGACGAGGCAGTTGCCTTTCTACATGGAAATGCTTCAGTCCAATGTGAAAACATACAAACCAGTACTAGGACATATTTATATACATGAGATAGGGGCAACTGTATGAAATCCATCTGCCAGACTTCGAATGGTCCATTGGGTAAATCAAAACGTCCTGGGATAGTACACCTAGGCTTCCCTAGGTTGAATTTAGGACAGGTGGAACAAACAAGATAAACACTTTTTGTGGCCTTGCCAATGTTTCCCCTACCAATATTGATTCATAAATGTTATCAATTTCTCAACAGTTTAATTCATGTATGGTGATTAATAAGGGAAATTATAGATTTTTTTGGCAGGATGAGCTATCACTGAGTCTAAACCGAGTCCCTTTTCTTCATGGTATCGACAGCCTTTAGATCTCGAGTTCCGTTTTCTCTTTCCGAGGCCAGCTGTTGTACTTCCCTGGTTAGTTCCCTTAGGTCCTCACCTTTTGGACCATGACAGAAGTTTGCTCTATGGATCTCATAAAGGTGGTGTTTTTTGCAAAACTATGAGCGGAGTGGTTTCCTTTGGCTTCCAGCAAATCAGACTTGGAATGTGCAAGGACTTTAATGACAGCTAGAGCTGCTGACAGCAGTATGCCATCCCAAAACTTTTGGACATAAGGGCCATTCTTGGGGCCGGCCCTGCGGCTGAGTGGTTAAGTTCACATGCTCCACTTCAGCAGCCCAGGGTTTCGCCGGTTCAGATCCTGGGCTCAGACCTAGCACTGCTCATCAAGCCATGCTGAGGCAGCATCCCACAAAGCAGAGCCAGAAGGACCTACAACTAGAATATACAACTATGTGCTGGGGGGCTTCAGGGAGGAGGAGAAGAAAAAAAGATTGGTAACAGATGCCAATCTTTAAAAAAAATAAAGGCCATGCTTAATTTTATCTCCAGTGGAAGTGAGGAAATCCCATTGTTTCCATAGCATTCCAAAGTCATGGGCTACTACAAAGGCATATCAACTATCAGTGTAGATGTTTTCTGTCTTCCCTTCAGCTAAAATGCATGTTCGAGTGATGGCATATAACTCAGCTTGTTGGGCTGAAGTGGCTGAAGGCAAGGGTGCAGCCTCAATGACCTCAGAAGGAGTTGATATTGCAAACCTGGCACAAAATTTACCAGTCTCATTTTTTAAGTAAGAGCCAACAGTAAACCAGGGAAGATGAGCATTCACCAAGGGGGTTTCTCGTAAGTCATCACAAGGGCTCAACAGGTGATCCATCAAAGTCAGACGGTCGTGGGGAATCCTGTTAGTAGACAAGGGACGAAGGGTAGCAGGGTCGAGATGGTCACAGTAAACGAGAGTGACATGAGGGGAGGTTAGGAGGAGGATTTCATGGGAAGTAAGATGGCTTGCTGAAAGATGTTGAATGTGGTGCTAATTTAAGGGAGCCACGACAGGCTGGGGTACAAAGATGGTCAAGGAGGATCCCATAACTATCTCTTTGGCAGCCTTTTCTAAAAGCGTAGTAACAAGTATAGCTCTAAGGCAAGTAGGGTATCCTCGGGCCACTGGATCTAACTGTTGGCTGTAGTAACCTAGAGGTCGGTGATAGCCCCCATGTTTTTGGGTAAGTACTTCAAGGACCTTCTCATATACAAAACGGAAAAAGGGTAGCTGATAATTTGGGTGTTCAACGTTAGGTATATTTATTAAGCTTTCTTTCAAGGTCTTAAAGGCCCAGCTATCTTGGTCATCCCAAATAACACAGTTGGCTTTGGTGTTCTTTAGTAAGGCATATAGGGGCTGAGCCATTAAGAAGAAATTTGGGATTCAATTACAATAACCAGCTAGCTCAAGAAAACCCCATAACTGACATTTGGTTTTGGGGTTTGGAAAGTTTAAAATGCCTCGAAGCCCATCAGGATCTAAGTGTAGTCCCTGTTCTGAGATTAGATATCCTAAATATCGAACCAGAGTTTGGACAAACTGTACTTTCTCCTTTGAGACCTTGTGTCCTTAACAACTAAGATGTTCAACAAGCGAACATTGTCTTTTTGTGAGGAGTTTTGGGAGGGCAAACAAAGAAGCAAGTCATCCACGTATTATAGTAAGGTGGACCCTCCAGAGAATTTTATGTCATTCAAGTCAGCTTTAAACCTTGTGAGAAGAGGGCCGGCCCGGTGGTGGAGTCGTTGAGTTTGTGCGCTCCGCTGCGGCAGCCCAGGGTTTCACCAGTTCGGATCCTGGGTGTGGACACAGCACTGCTCATCAGGCCACGTTGAGGCGGTGTCCCATATGCCACAACTCGAAGGACCTGCAACTAAGATATACAACTATATACCGGGGGGAGATTTGGGGAGATAAAGCAGAAAAAAAAAAAAAATTGTGAGAAGGACTATCAATAAAGCTGAGAGGCATGACTGTCCAGGTATATATTCTTATTCTTCCTACGTAAAGTCAAAAATATATTGACTATCCCTACCAACAGGGATACTAAAAACCCACTGCCTAAGTCAACCAGAAGGAAAAGTTGCTTCCAGAGGGATGGATGCCAATAGCATGTGGGGATTAGGGATGACAGGTGGTGGGGAACTATGAGGTTATTTATTGCCCTGTGGTCTTGGACAAATCTCCATCCTCAGCCACTGATTTTTTTACAGTCAAGATAAGGGTATTACAAGGACTAGTGCAAGGGAGGATGAGTCCTTGGGCCTTACACTCCTCTATAAAAAGCCTTATGCCCTGTGAGGCTTCTTTATTTACAGGATATTGGTTGATCCTGGGGAGAGGTTATGAGGAGTCAATCTGGATCTTAATGGGAGGGGCACTATGAATTCCGCCTATGTCTATTGAGGATTATGCCCAAAGAGTGGGGGTTACCAGATTTAAGAGTGGGGATGAGTCCAAAGTTTGGACTTCCTTGATGTGTAGAGTGCAAGTAAAGGCAAAGAGGGTTGAATTTTCCTGAGTGTTGGATCTGAACTCAAGAGATATTTCCCTCTTTTGAGAGAAAAAAATAGCAGCATTATATTTCTCCAGGAAATCGCGTCCTAATAAATGCATGGGAGCTGAATCACTGAGGGAAGATGAGTGTTTGTCTTACAAAGGTCCCAGACAAAAAGATACAGGCTGGCAAATACGGACACATCGTGGTTTATTTAAGACTTCCATTATTGGAACATATGTATTTACACCTAGGAAGGGAGTGTGTAATTGTAGTGGAGCTGAGCACTGATAGAGTAGCTCCTGTGTGTTAATTAATAGTACAAAGAATTCATCCCTGATCTGCAAAGTAGTCTCCACTAGCACCTTTAATGGCAGAATGGAGAACAGTCCCTGTGTGTCCTCAGAGTCCCATCACAGGGGTGGATTTGTCCATTGGTTACTGGAAAGTTGCAACTGTTAGGATTTCAATTTGTAGCAATCCTTTTTCCAAAGGCCTGGTTTTTTGCAATAATGACATAGCCCTATAGGACGGATTTGCTTTGGAGTTTCTATCTGTTGGAGGTGGAGATTCAAAATCTTAGTTGTCGTTCTTCTGGTGTCATCTTCTAGGGTGCAAGCTAATTGGAAAGCCAGACTGATAAGGTCAGGGGTGGACACTGTCTCCCATTCTGTTAGGTTCTTTTGACCAACAGGGATAAGTCCTTGTTTAAGCCCTTTATAAACATGGAATTAAAAGCCACCCAGGTGGATTCAACATCTACGCGGAGTTCAGAATTTTCTTTGAAAACAATTTGGAGTCTGCTCTAACAGTTATGGACAGATCTGGCAGGCTTTTGGGTGTATGCCTAAATTTTATCCTAGTCCCGAAAACCTTTACTCTGGGTTTAGGGAAGGCTGTAGAAACGGCTTCATGTAGCCTTTTGGCTATAGTGCGAGCTTGATCATATAAAAGGGCAGGTGGTTGATTTAGTTTAAACCCTAGAGATCATTTTGGGTTTCCTCAACCAGTAGTTTTAATCCATTGTCGGGCTTGACCTTCTCCAACAAGCCTGTGGATTAATTGATAGAGACTGGAGAGACCAGTTTAGTATGTTAGGGTTATAACATTGAATTCCTCAGCAAACGTATGGGGATCCTCAGTTACCTTGGGAAAATCCTTAATTATAGCCCTAATTTCAGCCTTTGTCCATGAGGTGTAGGAAATCTGGCGTGATTTAGTAGGATCCTCAGAAGGTTTAATTATACAAGGGAAGGTTTTAATGAGCTCAGTTGGTGAGGTTTTAGTCATAGGAAAGAAAGGTAGTTGAGATAGAGGGGAGGAGTCAGGAGGGGGCAAAGAGGGATACAGAGGAGGTAGAGCAGGGAGGTTAGGAAGGAAGTGTGGTAGCACTGAGGGAGAAGCCTCTGGCATTTTGGTATCCATCTTTAGTTGTTGATTTGCTTCCGTCAATTTGGAAACTGTAATTGTAGGGAGGCAATTTTAGAATCCCGAACACATTTAGAAGCCTCTAGGGGCTGGCCTGGTGGCCAAGTGGTTAAGTTTAGGCGCTCCGCTTTGGCAGCCCCAGGTTTCGCTGGTTTGGATCCTGGGCAGAGACATGGCATTACTCGTCAGGCCATGCTGAGGTGGCATCCCACATGCCACAACTAGAAGGACCCACAACTAAAAATATGCAACTATGTACCTGGGGGCTTTGGGGAGAAACAGGAAAAATAAAGTCTTAAAAAAAAAAAAAAAGAAGCCTCTAGACACCATTTAAAATAACTATCCCAATTGGATTGTTTAATATTGCAGCCATGGTCTCCTAACTTAGTTCAAAGAAAAACAAGTTTGGGGAGATCAAAGGTTCCAAATAATGGTCATTGGAATTCTAAGTAATCCTTAGAAAGAGTGGTCTATTTAGCCAAATATGTGCATGAGGAAGGACACAATTTGTGAACATAAAACTGACCAGGGTTCCCCAACTGGGGCCACCCTTAGAACATTCAGATGACTGATATCCATGATCAGAAACAACAGTACCCACTGGAAGGACAATCTAGATCCCAAATAAAGTCAGAGAGCTCAACCAAAAGGAGGCTTGAGGTTCAAAAGAAGACTTACCAAACTGAAAGTTAGGGCAACTAGTGGAAGCAAAGAGCACAGAAGGCTCAAGTGTAGGAACCTCACTTAATGATGGAGGTTGCTGTTCCTTGGTGGTCGGCTCCTCTGTATCCCACTTCTGACACCATGTAATGTTGATCTAAAAGAAAAGAGGTAAACTGAGGCAAGCACAAGTTACCAGAAATCAAGTTTCTTCAGGAATAGCAAAGGAAATGCAATTCAGGACATGCAACCTGTAGCGAGGGGCCAGCCCAGTGGCGCAGCGGTTAAGTGTGCACATTTTGCTTCGGCGGCCCAGGGTTCACCAGTTCGGATCCTGGGTGTGGACATGGCACTGCTTGGCAAGCCATACTGTGGTAGGTGTCCCACATATAAAATGGAGGAAGATGGGCACGGATGTTAGCTCAGGGCCAGTCTTCCTCAGCAAAAAGAGGAGGATTGGCAGCAGATGTTACTTCAGAACCAATCTTCCTCAAAAAAAAGACTGCAGCGAGCTACAGGTAAGTCCGTTGAAGGTTTAGGTCATGATGCTTTTATGAGGAAGAAGGGCAAAAGGGGAAAGTCCAGTTAAGGGTCATGCATCAACTTTGTTGGCTTGAAGATGGGGAGAGATTCTTGGCAGACACTCCATGGTCAAAGGATAAATTTCCATCTTCTGTAAAGCAGGCATTTACGGGAAATCAGTCTCTTTGTCTTTAAGTTTTGTTTTTCTGAGGGCACAGGTGTGAGGTTCTCCACTTCACAGTCTTTGATTCCATTTCAGATTAGAATCCTCTCACAATTTTATCCATATCAAGCCCGAGGGACACGTGGGGGCAGCCACAGTGCCAGTGTTCAAATCCTGGTTCTACTACCTATGTGTTTCAGCTTCCTATTCTTAAACAGGGGATAACAGTTCCAATCTCATAGGGTTGTTATAAGGAATAAATTAATTACTACATGTTAAGCACCTAGAATGATGCCTGGCACAAAAAACACCAGTAAATATCAGCATAGAGAATTTCAAAGAAATATAATAGTGTCAGATGATAAGCTTGCAGAATAAACTATTAGATATAAATTCTACTATATATATGTATGCACACCCCATACTGTTAACCATGCTAATTGAGACTGAATATATTCAGGTAGACTAGATACTTCCAAAGTGAATTCACACTATTGAATGTTCTCCAAAAAAGTCACCAAACAAAAAGATGCTTTAGGTGCCGGCCGCGTGGCAGAGTGGTTAAGTTCACACACTCCGCTTCAGTGGCCCAGGGTTTCGCCAGTTCAGATCCTGGGCATGGACATGGCACCACGCATCAAGCCATGCTGAGGTGGCGTCCCACACAGCACAGCCAGAAAGACCTACAACTAGAATATACAACTATGTACTGGGGCCTTTGGGGAGGAGAAGACGAAGGAGAAAAACAAAAAGACTGGCAACAGATGTTAGCTCAGATGCCAGTATTTAGAAACAAAACAAAGATGCTTTAATATATGAATAATTACTTAAATTTCTACTGTTAACCAGTGGCTGAAATAAGATTAAGCCAGAATGAGGCTTTCTGACACTGGATAGCTTATAATCATGTCAACATATCTCTCATACAATAAAGCAATATTTTATAAATATTTATAAATTGGTAAAGATATTGTCTTTTACATTTTGGGGTAGATTCACTACTTAATACTCCAAATTAGGTGAATATCCAAAAGGGATCTGCTGAAATAGAAATCAAAACAGTGGTAAAACCCTTAAACATAAATGTTTATAGCCTTATATTCATGTAAAGACACAGCACAGACCATCTCTCAACCACTTTGTGTCATATCGTCAGAAGATCACAATCTAGTCAAGTTCTAAACTCATTTCCTCTCTTCTGAACATAGTGAAAGATCCTGATATCAGAGAAATAACCAACAAAAGGCATAATTCTTGAACTATCCAGCAAAAGCCGGATATTAAGAGAAAAAAAATTTCATGCTTCCTTTATAGATGTGATGTGAAGGATAAAAAGGACTAGAAATAACATACTGTCGATGGCAACTTTACCAAACATGTGAAAATGTTTAGCTTAGTCTAAAGCTATCCACCTCTCTTTTAATACCTGCCTTCTGTGACCTCGGCACTGACTACTACTGCCATCTAGCAACAGGTCCAAAAATTGGAGAATGACAAAAAAAATTATTCAGGACTTAACTACAAAGTCTAAACAGAAACCTGCTTTAACTTATTAGTAATTATTTAAATTTCCACTGTTAACCATGACAACTGAGACTAAATTTTTCTTAGCTCTTCTTTTCCTCTTCCCCTGGCAACAGCAATTATTACGTCTATGTGAACTCCTAGATTTTACCCTCAACCCCGATCTCTCTCCAAAATTCCAATCCAATCTGGCTAGACCTCTACCCGGAAAATGCTGCCAAAACTTTATAATAAATATATCCAATATATAACTCAAATACCTGAATTCTTCATCTCTGTTAACTACACAATCTTCTCTGTCATCTAGGCTCAAAATCTCAGAATCATCTTTGATTAAAGGAGGCAAAGGACAAGATGCAACTAGCCAAGAAAGCCTACCTTGAACATCACCCTTCGCATGGTCTCCTCAGGGTTTGCCCCACTAGCACCCTCCTTCAGTTTCTCATCACCTCTCATCTGCAACCGCAGGAACCGCCCACGTGCCTGCCACAGAGCAGGACAGGAAATGCTCGATTAACATCTAACTGATGCCTAGACAAAGATGGCAGGAACAGGGCAAATTCTTACTTCCCACAGGAGAAATATCATATAAAAGAGTTTTGTTCTTAGAAACTAATTTCATGTTGTAAAAAATACAGCATGACACTAAATGGGAAATAAAAGCAAATATATGATTTCACAAACATTTCTTAAGCATATAAAACTAATATTTAACTTGTACAAAGTATCATACACATTCTTTTGTTGTTTCTGCATGGGCTGCAAATGTCTGAACATATTAATTACACACTATGCCTTATAGCACCCCAAGGCTCATTAGCATTTTAATAGGTAAAATATTTTTCCCACAATAAAACCGCAAAAGCTACAAAATCTAGCTCAAATTCTACCAGTACTACAAAATCTTTCTTAACCCAGCCTAAAGTGAGTTTCTACTTCCTCTAAGTGCCAAAATATTGTCTGTTATTCATACAGCAATAACCACATACTAAATATGTTGAAGTGTTACTTATCTCTAGTTATGTCTTTCATATTTATATTTGTTTCTCCCCACTGCAAAGTAGAAACTTAAGAACAGGAACGTATTTTCCAATCGTCTAATATCCATCCTCTTACCAGCTTGAGGCTAACTCCACAGCCTACCTACCTCATGAAGTCCCACTTCCGGTGAGGAGTATAAAACTACAAACACACACAAAATATACTCAACAGAGGAAGACAAGGAGGCAAAGATAGGAAACTACACATACATGTAAAACAATGACAAAGACAGGAGATAGACACAAAATCAAGTCTTATAAGCAGCTATCCCTTTTCTAGAGAAAGCAAAGCTCCTACATAAGAAATAAATAGTAACAATGTTGATAAAACATCCATAACCACAGCTTTGAAAAGGTCAGTTCACTCCAATCTCCTAAAGTCACAGAAAGCGTCACGAAGGCAGAACTGAGGGAGCTAAGAAAAGGTTAGTAGGATTTGGGAACATCACATGACCATCGTCCACAGTCCTCTATATGCAGAAGGCGTTCCATAAAGACCTCCTGGTTTGAATGTGATTTAATAGCTTGTCCTACCCACCCAAATTCTGGAATTAAACAGTATGTTCAAAATGCTGCTCTTCTGTCACAAAATACTTTATAGAATCAAACTATGTCCAATTTCCAGAATGAAATAAATTTTAAGTGCTTTGCTTATATGATATAAACATGTTTTTGATGCCAAAAAAAGACACATCTACATTTTATTCACTCAGGATTTTTAAAAATAACTCAATGATTCATAAATTGCATTCTTCCTACTTTTAGAATGGCTCAGGGGATTTGTGTGATTCTCAAATTCCTTTCTCAGTTCCCAAGAAAAACTTCAATTTTACAATCTCAGGGAAAAAAAGGGGAATGTTTGGAGAGAATAAAATAGCTTTGTAAAAATAATTCAGTGCTACATTAAATACAAATTAACGATAGGCTAATGGAATCACAAGTTTAAAAAAACCTAACCACTATGCAAAACTTTTTTCAATATCTATTCTTCTTTTCTTGAAAATAGACACCTGTCATGCATGTTAACAACTTTAGGTCTGAGTAATAATACAGGGCTGAAGGATTCATGAAGAAAGAGAAGGACTCTGATAGAATTAGAACCAAGATAAAAATCTCTAACAAGCAGCCAAGAAATGGAAACACAATGGGAAATGAAGGAATGTGTCTCTGGCATGGACCTAGTCAACATGAGCCAGCTGAAGAGGTGCTATCATAGAAAAGGAGGTAGTGCTTTTATGAAAAAGATCTGCACTAGAAGTGATGGGAGTTGGGGGGCGGGGACTGGCCCAGTGGCATAGTGGTTAAATTCGTCTGCTCCACTTCAGCACCCTGGGGTTTGCGGGTTCGGATCCCAGGTGCGGACCTACACACCGCTCATCAAGCCATGCTGTGGCAGTGTCCCACAAACAAAATAGAGGAAGACTGGCACAAATGTTAGCTCAGGCCACTCTCCCACCAAAAACAAAGTCAAAGGTCCTATTTTTTTTGCATGTGACTTTCAGTTACAGATCTGATCTGAATCTTGTTTCCTTGCATTTCCACTTGTTCTATTTACTGGTTCTTTCATGTGCATCAATGACATTAGCATTAACTAAGATAGATCAAACTCTTGTTATATGCCAGGCACTGTTCTGAATGCTTTATATGCATTATATCTAACCTTCAGATGACCCCATAAAGGAGGTACGCTTACTTGCCCCAATTTATAATTAGGAAAGTGAGGCTTAGAAAAGGTAGGTGACCTATTTGCCAAAGGTCGCTTTGGCTCACAAATGCATAGCAGGGACTGGAATACAAATATGATTTCAGAGCCCACACTCTTATGTGCTTTCTTATACTGCCTCTCAAATGATATAACAGACATATTTTACACAGCATTTTTAAATGGCCATTCAAATGTAAAGTGGTGATATTATAATTCTTCACACTAACTGAATCATCATACAACCAAGCAACATACAGTCAAAATATTTAAAGCATATACATGTGGAAAGTCTTAATACTAATAAAGTATTTTTTAAAGATAATCACAATATCAATGATGGAAAGTCCAGAGCAAAGTTGTTGCCTGGATGTGCAAATTTCCAAGTATTTACAGCCTTACAGAAAGATTTAAAATAATATCAACTATAAGATACAAATTTAAAATATAAGCCATCAACCAGAGCTTTTCCTCTTCTAGATATTATTTCACATCAATATTTAATGAATGAAATTGAATAAAATCAATGAGGAAGGAATTTATTTAATAGTGTTTATCAGGCACTGTTTTAAGTACTTCACAAATATTTACTCATTTAATTCTCATAATAGCCTATGAAGTACTTAAAATGATTCCATTTCACAGATGGGGAAACCGAAACACAGAATGGTTGCACGTAAACAGCCAAGATCACAGAGTAATTGGAGCCAGTACTCAACTCTGACAGTTTGGTTTAAGAGTCTGTGCTCTTAATCACTAGCTCTGCTGCAATTCAAGGAATGGTGAAATTCTTTTTCAAAAAGCCCATAAAGGTACCAGCCTGGCGGCTTAGCAGTGGATTCACGTGCTCCGTTTCTGCAGCCCAGGGTTCACGGGTTTGATTCCAGGCGTGTACCTATATATCACTCATCAAGCCATGCTGTGGTGGCATCCCACAGGCAAAATGGAGGAAGATCGGTACAGATGTTAGCTCAGTGAGAATCTTCCTCTAGCAAAAAAAGAGGATTGGCAACAGACGTTAGCTCAGGGCCAATCTTCCTCACCAAAATAAATAAATAAATAAATAAGCCAATAAAAAGAAATAATGATCAGGAAGAATGTCCACAAAGAGAATGGAGCCAACACTTATCTTGGTATACATACTAACAGGAAGGAACATGTAAAAGAAATATCTTAACTGACACGATAGACTAATCTGCACTGTTACGAAAACAGTTTTAATTATAATAGCACCCCAATCTTACTAGTCTTTGGAAGAAGAAGTTTCTTTCTATTTTCCTATGAAATTGCAGTGTTAGAAAGCAAAGCAATGAAATTTGGAGGCTAATATTAATTAACACTACTATTAACTTAAAGACTTGACAGGACTTTTATCATTCTTTGACCCTGTCAACTTATAAAGAAGCAAAAACTGTGGTAGAGCTTTAAAAAAAAATCACATGAACTAGTGGAGTTCAAAACAGAACTAATGCTAAATTTGAATCCTTTTAAGACACAATCGATACTTAATATAATCTTATATTGTGTTTATAAAAGGATCACATTTTGCAAAGGACTAAGTATTTGTCATTTCATCTGATTCTCACAACTCTGAGAGTTAAGTAGGACAAGTACTATTTTTCTTATTTTACAAATAAATAAACTCAAGCTCATAAAAGTTAAATATTTTGCATAGTCTAGATAAATAGATCTTCTGGGTCCAAGCGCTTCTTCCATCACAAATGCTGCCAGCAATTTTACGCTCTATACTTTTCAAGTTGTTTCATAACAATTAATGCTTAGCCAAGAAAATTTGGAAAATAATACATTAGAACACATAATGAAAGTTTATGCTATTTAAAATGTTAAGAATTTTGCTAAAAATCTCATTATTGTGTGATGTACAATTTATCTAGCTGAAATGAGGAACCAGTTAACTCATCCAAAATGAACTTGGAACCGAAGAAAAATCTTTAAACCTAAGTGGATACAACTTTAAATGCTTAAATGTGAAACAATGTGACCCTACAATAGTACTATTTTTCAAGAGTTAAAAAAAAAAATCACAGGGCCAGCCCCATGGCATCGTGGTTAATTTTGGTGCACTCCACTTTGGCAGCCCGGGTCATGGGTTCAGATCCTAGGCACAGACCTATACCACTTGTCAGTCGTGCCGTGGCAGCGACCCACATATAAAGTGGAAGAAGGGCCGGCCTGGTGGTGCAGTGGTTAAGTTCACAAGTTCCACTTCAGCGACCTGGGGTTCCCTGGCTCAGATCCTGGGTGCAGACCTATGTACAACTTATCAAACCATGCTGTGGCAGGCATCCTTCATATAAAGTAGAGGAAGATAGGCACGATGTTAGCTCAGGACCAGTTTTCCTCAGCAAAAAGAGGAGGATTGGTGGCAGACGTTAGCTCAGGGCTAATCTTCCTAAACAAATAAAAATAAAGTGGAGGAACATTGCCACAGATGTTAGCTCAGGGTTAACCTTCCTCAGGAAAAAAAAATCACTTCTAGCTACCATTTATCTCGATCACTTAAATTTATTCTAAACCAAGTAAGGCAACTTATAAGATCAAATGATTCTGCTTGATGATTGGGAAACCTAAAGAAATTTTTAGTCACTGAGAAATGCTAGCTTCCCAGAGATTAACGGTTTCAGAGATAGTTTTAAAAAATGTTCATTCCTCTATATTTATTTCACCCAGATTACTACCCAACCAAGGAACAGAGAGGGCTGGTGAATCAAATAGGAACACTTAACAAATAAGTGAAAGAGTTTAGGTTTGGATTACTGGGAAAATTTTTTTTAATCAATTATAGAATTAATCAACAAGAAAATGCCTAATAAAGTGTGGACAGCCCACATCGGACTTGCAAAGATGACTAAAAACCAGTTGTGCACTCATTAGCTTGACACCCATTTCGAGGGAATAAAAGCACCAACGTGAAGGGCCACCTTCTTTGCAAGTCCAATGTGGATGGTCTACTCCCTAAATTAGGGCTATGAGGGTACAGTATGCACTTATAGGCTACACAATTTTTATTGTTGTACACTTATGTACACTTTACAGGATTCATGCCTGGAAAAGTCTGAGAGACTGTGGAGGGCTACCCACTCAAACAGAACAAGGAGAAATGGCTGCACTGCACTGTTTTTGGCCTGGACAACTAAACTTTGTCAGGGCAAAGGATGCGAGGCTTTTTCCTATGGACCGGATGACAGCATAGGTATGGGGTCAGCTGAAAAAGGACTTCGTCCAATAGCGTTTCCTAGAGGCATTTAGATGTCTACACAGAGTTCATAGGGTGAAGAAACTAAAGGCTGGAAACTAAGCGTTGAGAACAAGTCTTAAGCAGCTGGCTAGAGGTACTGACCACTGTAGCAGAGATTGCTAACTCATCAGCAGATCACGAGCTAGGCACACAACTAGACTAGTTAGGCGTGGCTATGTGATAGAGTTTTAGCCAAAGGAACATGAGAAAAAGTGACAGAGGTCACTTCCAGGCCTGGTCCAAAGAAATGTCCCACAGGTGCTTCTTCTTGCCCTTTCCACTCCAACTCCATGCAAAAAGCACAGGTATCTTTACTGAACAGTTCTTACATACTCAATGCAACTTGAAGCTAGGTTCTTTTTCATACATTATCTTATTCCAACATAGCTGTACTGGATGGTAACAAACCCAACTCATCAGATCCTGTCTCCAGAGAATTATGAATGCCAGGCAGACAGCAACAAATGGTTATCTTCTTCTGAAGATATGACAAAAAACTGAAGTCATCAGAGCTACTATCTTCTTGCAGGGGGGCACTGAAGAGTATCAATGACGAGGGACTATCAGTCCAGTTCTCCATGAAGCCTAGTACACTTTCCAGCCTGAAGAGCAATGGGACCCAGAGTCGTTATCTGCTTGCTTAAACGGCTTCCTGATAATGCATCATCTGAGGGTTGAGATGAGAAGCACCCTTAAACTGGGGGATACACGTACGGCTATAGTAAACTGGCTATCATAAGAAGCCACAAAATAAACTCTATCTCCCTTGAACAGCAATGTTATGATGTAGCACATAATTCAAAACAATATCAAACATGAGCATATTATGAAATTGCATGCAAAATTCACATGGATTTTTAAGGTAGAAGATTAGAATTCAAAGAAATTTCACTCTTCTCAGAGGCTAATTCAGGCTTTCTGTCCAGATCTCACAGGAATGTTAATTTACCTCTATGGTTTACCAGTGGAAAAGTTGGAGAAGCACCAACCTATAGTAACTCAGAAGGGTTCTTTCACAGCAATCTGGAAGTCATTTAATGTGATTTTCTTTCTTATAGCCTATCCTACTAGACTTTAAGCTGCACTAGGATAGGATCTCTTTCACCCTTCTTTATTTCCTTTGTAGTAAACTTAATAACGGCCCCCAAAGACAGCCAAGTCCTAACTCCTGGAACCTATGAATGAATGTTTCCTTATATGACAAAAAGGGTTTTGAAACTAAGTTACAGATCTTGAGATGGAAGATTATTCTGGATTATCTAGGTGGAACCTAAATGTAAGCACAAGTACCCTCCCTCATAAGGGGAAGGCAGGGGGAGACTTGACTACAGAAGAGGTGACATGATGATGGAAGTAGATTGAGCAATGTCCTTTGAAGATGGAGCAAGGAGCCACAAGCCAAGGAATATAAGCAGCCACCAGAAGCTGAAAAAAGGCAAGGACATGGATCTTCCCCTCCGAGCCTCCAGAAGCAACCAGTACTCAGAAAAGCAGTTATGTGTACTGATCTACTTTTGCTTTATGCTATCTACAGCAGTCTAAGGGAAGAATACAAACCAGACAAGCAACACTTCTGCATTCACAGCGAATTCTGTCCTGAACCCTGCGTGAGCAGGTAAGAGGGCCACCTAGCCTTCAAGAGATACTGCACACTTAAGCGGTACTAGGCGGCATGTTACCACTGTTTTACATACATATCTATCACATAGATATATGATAGTCTAGCCTCCACAGGAAAGAACTCGAAAAGCAGAAAGTCGTATGTAGTTAATATCAGTAATTTATAATCCATTATTTCATTCGATCCTCACAACTCCAGGAAGCAGACAAGTCTGGTACTGATGTCAGTTCTGCAGGTGAGGAAGCTAAGACTGAGCAGGTGACTTGCCCAAAGGTTAGTAAATGGCTCCTACTCCGATGACTTTCTACTAGATCATCTTACCTCGGTAACATCAATTTACTTCTAGGTATGTCATATTAACTTTTAAAATAACTTCAAGTTAGGAAAGAAAACAGGAGCGAACATTTTACAAATAATACCAATTTTAATTTTACGTCCATGGAAACCCACCAAATGCCTCACTCAATTTAAGTTGTCGGAGACAAGCTGGAGAGAACACGTGGACAAGTAACTTAACTTATGAGCGTTTCTTCGCGTGGAGATGGTAACAGTTAACAGCACCTACCCCTTTAGAATGCTGGGTGGATTAAATGAGACAGTACAGGTGAAGTGCTAACACAGGAGCTGATCTCATAGTTCGTACTATACACCGCAGAACGTCTCTTCCCAAATGAAAACTTGCTCTCTGATCTCGAAAATTCACAAACCAGGAGATGGGTAGGAAAGAATGCGAGGGGCAGGGGAATAACAGGTCCTGGCGACCCTGCCTTGAACACCCGGCGAAGGGTGCTTCGCTCTTACTGAAACGTAACCCGGAAAAAGCGCTGAGCGCGGCGTCAGCGACACCAACCTAACCCGCCGGGCCGGGACAGCGCGGGTTTGACCCAGGGGCTCCGACGCCGGCACCAGAAGCCCCAACACCTGCCTCCCTCCTCCCAGCTCCTCCCCGTTTCCCTCGGCGCGCCTCGTGCTAACGGCTCAGCGACTCCGGCTTGCCGGACTCAACCGGCACCGTCGCCGCCCATCGAGCCGGCTGCCCACCCCGGCCGTACGAAATATACCTCACCAGCATGCCACAAACGGCGCGCGCGTGAACGCGAGCTCAACCCCGGCGGAGAGGACGACCGGAACTCCACCCTCTGCCTCTCTGATTGGGTAAACGCGCCAAGGAAGCTGCAGAGGATTGGCCGGCAGCCGAGAGGCGGGCCATAGCCTGGGGAAGCGAAAGAGCCTGGACCAGGAGGCGGGAGGAGTTGCCGGAAGCTGGCCTCTCTCCGGACGGAACGGAAGCAGCATGTCTGCGCCTGCGTGGACGCAGCTTACGTACAGCGCCGCACACCACCGGCCCCTGCGTTACGTTAACAGAAATTTCAACGACTCATTGGTTGTGATAAAGGTTAGACTCTCCCGGCTGCATGGCCAATAAAGGGCAAGAATAAAGCGGGTTCCGCCTCTTCCTCGGGTGACTGGGTCCTTCCGTTGACGCTGAGCAACGTGAGTTCCTTTCAGTGTTTAGACGCTAGGCCTTCCACTGAGCCAAAACTGTGATAGAGGATTGTTATGGTGACGAGGAAGCTTCTCCTGCGGGTGAGAGCTACTTAGTTAGAATGGGTGCCCGAGCACCCGCATACGCTCAGAACTTCCAAGGGTGACGTCAATACTGGAAGGCGAAGGAACCAGTCCTTCACGCCTGCTTTGGCGTGGCTGTGTCATTGGCTGAAAAAGTTATCAATTTGTAGGTAACTCCTCCGCCGCCCAAGGGAACTCTGGGATTTGTAGTCCCGAACGCTCAAGTCCTTTAGCTTTCAATGGGCTTGTTGCTGCTGAATTTTTCCTTATTAACACTAGCTCACGTTTAGTGTGGTTTTGATGTGTTCCGTTGTGTCTTTTATCCTGTTTCTTATCAGCACCATTAAAGCCAAAGGACACTTAAGAAAACTGGAAAGACTTCATGTATGTTTGTAAAGATAATTATTAGTGTTTCAAATAACTTACTATTGTGCCTGACGCTCTGCTAGATCTTCGTAATTACTGTACGAAGTGGAGAGTAAAATTCTTGGTTTGTAAAATTTTTGCTATTACAACAAAACGGTCTTTGATTTGCATATTAGGGTCCATTCAAGAATATTTTCAAAGTACCCTGAATTTATCAATTACATATGCTATTTTGGCGCGAGTAGCAGCTGCTTACATAAATCAAATGTTAATAAGACAGGAAGCTGAAGTGGCTGCTATCTTGACAGGAAAATAGTGCCATAGTTAAAATGTCAAGCGTGACCAATTTCAGGAGGTACACGTATTGTGTATTATTCAATATTGTATTACGAAGTCCTTTTTCAGCCTTTATGGAAACATATGTTGGTTTAAGGCAGGTTTTTCCCTGCCTTTATTGAATCGTGAACTCTTTATTTTTGTGAGCCCGTTTAGTAATATTTCATCACTAAGGTGTTTAGCAAAAGTAAAAGTCAATCTATAAATACCGAAAACTTTTCCTGAGTGGACTTTCCTCTTTCGACAAACTTTTTCCTATTTAACATATAATGCAAACTGTTTCATTTGTGTAAGAAAACACAAGGTTTGAGATATATAATAGTTCTCCATTTCTAGATTAAAAATTAAGTACACTTTACAGGATTAAAGTCAAGCAAAAACTGCCTTTATGACTGGTGCTTGGAATTATTGCATTTTTGTTTAAAAAATAAAATTATTTTTATAATTTTTTTGGTCTTGTTTCTAAGTGATAAGAGAAGGTTTCAGGTTGTTATTTGTAAATAAAACATGGGAGATATAACTTCTTTTTATTCTCAATATATGTAACAGCCAAATTGGGTGTAATCATCACTGTATTTCTCCTTTTTTATTTTTTTGCTGAGAAAGATGAGCCCTGAGCTAACATCTGTTGCCAATCTTCCTCTTTTTTTGCTTGAGGAGGATTAGCCCTGAGCTAACATCTGTGTCAGTCTTCCTCCACTTCATATGTGGGCCACCATAGCATGGCTGATGGGTGTTGTAGGTCCGTGCCCAGGATCCAAACCCACAAACCCAGGCCACTGAAGCAGAGCATGCCAAACTTAACCACTAGGCCATGGAGCCGGCCCTTGTATTTCTCCTTTTACTGTTCTATGTGATGTACTAAGTGATATATGTGGATACAAAAATCACCCTGAGGCAAAAATGCAGAATTATCAGTTTTAATGCTTTCCATTAACTAGCATTTTAATGGTATTTAGCTTTTGCTTTCTATTTTGAATCAATGGTCTCCATTTGGGATATAAATTAAATTCATACAGCTAAGAATAAAAACCATTAAAAACTGAAGGTATTAAGACTGCCACTGTGGTTAGCAGTGTTGAGCAGAGTGGTAAATCAACTGAGTGACTGAATCGTGAGCACATTTGGCTGAACTGTATTGATTGTCTTAAGTGCTAACTCTTTTGGAAGTTCCCGAAGTGTTCCATTTTAAAAGAGAAAAACGTAAATAGCTATTTTATTTCTTGAGAATTTAAAAATAGAAATTGAAACAGGAACCATTGCTGCCTTTTTATTTTTTTACTTATTTATTTTTTTGCTGAGGAAGACTTACTCTGAGCTAATATCTGTTGCTAATCTTCCTCTTTTTTTTGTGTGTGTGAGCCACCACCACAGCATGGCCACTGACACATGGTATAGGTCTGAGCCCAGGAACCAGGCCTGGGCTGCTGAAGCAGAGCACACCAAACTTAACCACTGGGCCACTGGGGCTGGCCCCGCTCCTGCCTTTTTAGATGTGAATCTTGGAATCACAATTCCAAGATTGTGGAATTCCAAGATTGTGATGATAAACAGTTTTATCATCAGTTGGGCAATAGTTTAAAAAATAACCTCAAGGTGAAATAAAGGCAAGATGATTCTTGAGATGCAGGAAGAGAATATTACAAACCCTATTTGTATTTACTTTTTCATCTTGAAGTTTTTCTTTCCATTTCTGTGTTTTAAAATATTGTATGCAGGATGTAACAGTATAAACCTTTTGAAATCTAACTATATAAGAGTAAATGGTAAAAAAAAAAAAACCTTTATTGAGAAGTATGTGATCAGAAAAAGGCTGGAGGTGTGTAAGGCAGACTTTGTTCAAGGGGGACTACAATGGAAGGGTTTTGTAATAGGGGAGAGAGATTGGGCTCAACTCTGAATACAACAGGAAAAGTGGGAATTTATCACCAAAGAGCAGGTGTAGGGGTCAGTGGATAGAAAATTACCAAGAGGAAACATCAGGGGTAATGGGGCTTCTTGCTAGATTGACCCAATAGTACTCTTGCTGAAAGCAGGTTGGGGTAATCAGACATCACCTGGGGGTAGTGAAGAATGAGGAACCCAATCAGATATCAAGCGAGGGAGGGGGATTCTGGTTAAACTGACTTAGAAGGATCCTTGCCAGAACTGGACACTACAAGAAAGGACATCTGAGCCCAAGGTCAGGACTAGTCAAAAAGAGAACACATATACACACACTCTCACTCCTATATACACGCAAAAACATTTGTATTTGCTATTATTAAAATATAAAGTCCAAATTTTACATAATACTATTTGGAAATACTTATGCTCAATCACTGTATCAGGGCTCAGCCAGAGAAATAGAACCAGTAGGAGATATATCTTAAGGAATTTTTTGCAAGGAATTGACTTACACAATTTGAGGGGCTGGCTGGGGGGCAAGTCTGAAATCTGTAGAGCAGGCTGTCAGGAAAGACAGGCTGGAACTCTCAGGCAGGAAGGAGCTGAAGTTGCAGTCAGCAGAATTTCTTCTGGGAAACCTCAGTTCTGCTCAGGCCTGCCAGCTGATTGAATCAGGCCCACCCGCATTATTGAGGATAATCTCCTCTATGTAAAGTCTACTGATTATGAATGTTAATCACATCTTCAGAATACCTTCACAGCAACACAGAGATGAAGAACTTCAGATCATTTGACAGTGGGGATTTCGGCTTGGAAGGCATTCCAGAGAACCATGTTTGACGTTTGTGTCTTGTATTTGTGGGAGTGGGTTAGTATAAGCATACAGATTGTAGAAACTAATCCCATTCTCCACTCTCTGGTGAAATACATCTGAAAGGAACAGCCTTACCTTCCAACTCCATTCCCGCCTGCATCTCTAACTCTGCCTCATTTGGCTGGCTGGTCCTTGAGACCCTGGCCTAACAGCCTACGTTAGAAGCCTCTGGCTCCATTCCTAAGCACCAACTTTTGAATTCCTTGCCCCACTTTTGAATCCTTTAAGGTTTCCCAATACCTGAGGCACATGCCTAGGCATGCCTGCCTCTACTATCTAAGGAGCACTTCGTGGGAAGCTGCCAGCTCTGGAGCTTTTGAAAATGTCAACAAGACTGCCCTTGAAGCCAGAGGGTGGGGTGGTAGTGAGAACATCATGTGACAGGTGTCAACTAGTACCAGCCATCATGCCAGACTGTTTTTTTAAGATAATAGTGGTGTTCCAATTCCTTTAGTTTCAAGATGGACTTTACCATTACCTCTTTTAGTTTAGACACATGAAAGTTGGGGAACAGGCAGGACTAGTACTGAAACTGAAAATTGTGTTAATCAAAAACAAAAAACCTCTTCACAGAGCTACTCTAAAGTGGTGAATTGACTGGTTTAAGCTTCTGTTCTCTTCCTGCCACTTTGAAGTTAGAAAGAATGAACAAATAGTAAAATAGCACATTAAATGGAGTTAAGAGGAGAAGAGAAAAAGTCCAAGTATTTGACAAACTAGTGTCTGAGTCTTATTTAATTAAGAATCAGGACCACAGTTTATTTTAAGCAGAGAAGTATGGTTAGGACCAAAAGGAGCAGCTTAGGATCTTAATAAATGCTATGAAAATAAATTCACTTTTCTTAAATAAGTTATGAAAGTGCCTCTTTGCTCATGCACGTGAAGTTGCCTCAGGGCATATGCTACAAGATTAGCTCTAAATGGACAGAGCTGAGAGAGTTATTGAATTGCTAAGGTGAATGCCATAGTTACAGGCAGGATGACAAAAAAGGATGTTTGCTGAGCCCTTTAAGTGTTGAAAATGATCCTTGAAAAAAATTTTTTAAAGATAGCACTAGGAACATACAACCACCAGGAAGTGGAATCAAAGAAATTTAAATGGTGTTGATGGAAGTTATAGGCAAAGTAGAGCCGTGTAATAAAAAGACTATTGATGTGAACTTATGTGAAATACAGACTATTTGACTATTCTGATATCCTTAGGATTTTTATTTTTTTCATGTGATCTCCAACTGACGTATGTGACAGTATAGTACAAAACTATTTATCTGAGCTGTAAAAGAATAGGAAAGCATTCTGTTTTCTTTTGCAGGATTTCTGGAAATTTTAGCCCCCCAAGTCAAATACCAATGGTGTCCTTACTCATTGTCTGCTTGTTTTTGGATTTACGTATTGTTGACTCTCTCTCATCTCCTATCCTAGAAAACTGTATAGTAGGAGATTGGATTTAATTTTCTAAGCATTATATTAAATAAATTTCCTTGCCAGATAACATGATAGCCTAAGTTGCACCAAGCATTATAAAGATGAATCTGATCATGATTGCCAGCATCTTAATATCTGAGCAATAATAATATCACATTGCAATAAAGCCATGTTTTCTTTCATTAAAAAAAATACATTGTGTGGCTAGCCTGGTGGCACAGTGGTTAAGTTTGCACATTCTGCTTCCGTGGCCTGGGGTTTGCCAGTTGGGATCCTGGGCGCAGACCTACACACCACTTACCAAGCCATGCTGTGGTAGGCATCCCACATATAAAGTGGGGGAAGATGGGCACAGATGTTAGCTCAGGGCCAGTCTTCCTCAAAAAGAAAAAAACTTGTGATGAAGGAGATAAAATAGAGTCACAGCGAGGGTCGGCAGCTTGAGTAAGTTTGTAATGAGATGGTTGCTCTCAGGCTGATGGAGTGAAAGTTTAGAAGAGAAAAGTAACATTAAGTAGATTAAGTCTCAGTCATGAATATATTAATGTAATTAATTAGCATTTTCTCACCCTTAAATTCAAATATTGAAAATCAACACATGATAGTTGTTGGTTTGTACTATAAAATTGACTACTCTTGATAATCCTTTCCCACTTGTAGCATATAATTATTTTTCCCACAAATCTTCCACATGAAAAAAAATTACATTTCAAAAAACTTACTTGACTAGTACTTAGAGCAGCATGAGCAGTGAAAAGAAAACTGTTTCTTTCTAAAAGCAAAATCATAAATACCAAGTACAAGTGGGATAAATTATAACCGTTCCCCCCGCCCCCCCAATTCTCTGAGAAGGACAAAACAAATCTCCCTCTTTGCCTTCTAGATGTGGTGACTGCCTCTTTGATAGGCTGAGATAAGGAAGAGCAGGGATTTTGAAGTTTTGCTGGGTCTTTGAGTAGACAGGTTGTAGGCCTAGAGGTAGATGACCCTGTAACGTGAAATGGTCACCATTACGGTCATTTCTTATACACAGGAGGCCTCCAGGCATGATTAAGAAACTGGAGGATAAAAAATGAGGAATGGAAACTACTCTGCAAAAATAATATAAAGTACTACATCTGTTATGGCCCGGAATTTACATAAAATGCATTTTATTTTATTTTATTTATTTATTTTTTTTTTTAAAGATTTTATTTTTTTTCCTTTTTCTCCCCAAAGCCCCCCGGTACATAGTTGTATATTCTTTGTTGTGGGTCCTTCTAGTTGTGGCATGTGGGACGCTGCCTCAGCGTGGTTTGATGAGCAGTGCCATGTCCGCGCCCAGGATTCGAACCAACGAAACACTGGACCGCCTGCAGCGGAGCGCGCAAACTTAACCACTCGGCCACGGGGCCAGCCCCCATAAAATGCATTTTATTTAGAAAATGTTTCTCCTTAATATAAATTCAACAAATACTATTGATCACCTATTATGGGCCTGGTACATTTTGGGTCCTGGAGATACAATGTTAAACAAAACAAAGTCTCCGCCTTCATGCAGCTTGCTCTCAAGTTGGCAGACAGACTGTATCTGTAATCTATATTAAAAAGTATATAATGTAATTTCAGCTAATGGTAAGTACGATGCAGGGTAGAAGATCAAATATGTAAGTAACGCTGGTCTGGCCAGCTTGGGATACTTGGTTTGGTTTGGTTTCACATCCCCTGTCCTCCCTTGTATTTGCTCTCTTCCTTCCCTGCCTCACTTCCCTTTCCTGCTCACGCCAACCTCCTTGATGTTCATCTTCCCAATAAAGTGTTAGTACATAAGCTTTAGCTTGTGAGTACGTTGCCATACACCCCTCCCTTCACCCGCCCCATCTTCAATCAGAACATGGGCCAGCCTTAGCCTTGTCATAACTAGTGTGATGCCTTTAGTTGCTGGATCGTGGGAAGGTCTGGGAGGTGCTAGGATAGCAAGAGCACGGGCTGCACTCAGGGTGCGGGGCAGCAGCTATTTACTTGCCAGCAAAGAGGTAGAATGTTTCAGCAATTGATGTAGTCATGCTAAATTATATCCGCTGGAAAGCAGCCCTGGTGCTATGAAGAAAAATAAAGCAGACCAAGAGGATGGAGAGTGATAGAATAACTCTGTATTGACTCTGTACTTTTTCTGAGAAGTATAGTGTCCTTGAGAGGTGTGTGTGTGTGTGTGTGTATGTGTGTATGTGTGTACACTCACACACACGCAGATGTTTTATACAACAGTTATTTGTTGGATGACCAGACAGCATGGGAGACATCTGTTTAGCCCACACTGATGGAGAGACTTCGTTTGGCACAAGACCTAGGAGTGCCAAAGCCAACCTAAGACTGTTCTGCTGAAACTGCCTTTGTGTTGTTCTAGACTGAATAATTTGTATTTTAGGATATATATTACAACGAGTTATTGTTTCCTATAGGTTGAACTGGTATGACAGGGAGACAGACAGAGACAGATCCTAGTGCAAGACAAAAACCTTGTGGGTGGCTGTTTTCTGTGTCTGTTTTAAGGGGAGCAGAGGTCGCTAGAAGGAGATTGGGAACCTCAGGAGAGCCCTTCTTTCTGAGGCTGATCTCTGCCCGTGCACTTCGTCACATGCTCTGAGGCCTTGAATCATTGATTGCATCCTCACTTTGTTTTCAACCTTTTCCTCAGTTCTACCTTTTCATCCTTCTGACAAATATGTAAGTCTCTTCCATTCTACAAAAAACTTTCCTGTGACCCTGACTACCCATTGATTCATTCCATTTTCTATAGTACCTTATATGCTGCCACTATTTCATCATCTCACCTTCCTTCTTCACTCTGCTAGAATGTAGCTTTAGTCTCTAGGTTTCCATGAAAACTTTTCTCTCAGGTCACAAATCAACTCTTAATTGCCAAATCCAAGGGCTTTCTCTACTTTTGTCTGACAGGACCTACCTACATTTGAAAATGTTGACACTCGCCATCTTGTGAAAGACCACTGTCCTTTGGTTTTCTTTCATCCCAGTGCTCTTTCAGTCCCTTTGCCTCCTCCTAAGTGTCAGTGTCTCCAAAGTCCCACAGAAAATTTTCTCCACCTTCTGTGTTCGCTCTCTCAGTGCCTTCACTATCCCAGTCAACCACACTGAAAGCCTTAACATAATTTTTGACCCTCAGCTTAACCCTCTCCATTCAGTCACACATTGATAGTTCCTGAGAGAAGAAAGAACAACGTGGTCACGCACCATTGCTTTCCCCACTGCCGCTCTCCTAACTCAGCCCCTCATCGTTTGCTTGCACTTTGCAATAGCTTTCAACCAGCTTTGTCTGCCTCCATTTTCTCCCTTCTTCAGCCTGTTCTCTATAAAGTCACCAGTGTTTTATCTTTCAAGAAGACAGAGCAAATCCTTAACTCTGCTACTTAAACCTTTAGTGGACTTATAGTTTTATAAGGTGGAGTAACACAAGAATTTCTCTCTGCTTCCTCCCATTTTCTAAAGTGATCATAAAGGAATGAAAAAACATAACCCAGAAGGACCAAGCAAACACGAGAAAAGAAAGATTTTAACGGGTTTATAGAAGATGGAAATTGAAAGGAAGAGTGGTAATTGACTTAGCATAATGGAGGAAGTAACAATTTAAGGAACAAAAATCATAAATGTTAATGAAAAGCAAGTTAATTAGCCCTGAAGAACCCCTCAGAGGCTCAGTACTTATTGGCAGGAAGTCCACAAGATGGCATGAGACCTAGGGCCGAAAGTCTGTCTTTGAATCCTAATTCCCCTCTCCTGTCCCACGGATCCTCACCTTGAAAAACGAACAGACCAGCCAAGGATTTCAGATGTTGCAGGAAAACCCTACCATAAAACAAAGACGACCTGGAGAAAATGGGGTCAATGGAGGGAAAACTTTAAAATAATTGTTATTATACTCATAAAGATAAGAGTTTGCATCCATAAAAGAATAACAGCCATGTCTATGTGTGTATCTATATTATATAATATATATTATTTATAATATATAATGAGCTTCCTTAATAACTGATATATTTATACTAATTGTATATAATATCTAATCGTATCAAGTAAGAAGAAAGAGTTTGATATACATTATATATAAATAACATTGGTTAACAATAGAATGCTTTTGGAAATAAAAAAACACAGAAAGTAGAATAAAAAGCAAAGAGATGGAAAATAGAAGAAAAAAATTTTTAAAGAATCAGTTTAGGAGTTTCAATTAATATGAGATACAGAAAGAGAGAAGAGAGAAAATGGAGGAAAGGCATTTATCAAAGGAATAATACAAAAATGTGTCCTAGAACAGGACATGAGTCTCCATTGTGTCCCCAAAGAGTGAATGTAAACATGCATAAGGTATCTTATTGTGAAATGTCGGTGTCCCAGGCCTACAGAGAAGATCTAAAGAGCATCCATAATAACGAGGGGATGGGCATGGCAGTATGAAGTCCTCATCCACCATGGCGGGAAGTCAATATCTAAAATGAATTGAAAAGTAACTCTACAAGAACATGTTTAGAAATAAAGCTTTACATTTGAGTAACCAGCTAGAAGAGTCGCGGGCGGTTGCCTGGTGAACAGGACAGCGGGGCAGAGCGGGGAACCACTGTTATAAGCCTTTTAGCACCATGTCTTTTGAAAACTCTAGACTTGTATTACTTTGGAAAAAGGCTGTGTTAACAGAAACCTTTCTAGTTTCCCTGCTCCCTTTTGCCTACAAATCAACCTTAAATCTCCACAGCAGGCTCTTTAAAATCAGGCCTCACCCTGCCTTTTGTTCCCATTTGTCAACCTCTCTCCGCAGCCTCATACATCCTGCACGCCAATCACTCATTCCTTCAAGAGCCTGTATTGAGCACCTACTGTGAACTTTGTATATCCATCTTTCTATACTGTGGGGATAGAAAGATGGATAAGACACCTTCTCCATCCTCTCTGAAATATCTAATGGCAGAAACAGATGCATAAAAAATAAACACGCTTCAGTGAATTTGATGTGTAATTAAAAGTATGGGCAATGACCTATTCTATGGGAATCCAAAAGAAAGAACAATGTGTTGCCCAAGTTTGTCCTTCACTCGAAGCTCCATGCCCTTGATAACGCTGGCTTGTGTGTTTGGATTTTTTGTATCCATACAGAAGGACGACATGAAACTTTCTCTTACTGGTCCTACCCTCTCCCTCCTCCCAGAAACGAAGGCTTTTTCTTCCTTGCTCCCCCAATCACTTTGCCCATTACACTCTGATTCTGTTTCACTCGGGAAGCATTGTAACATAATAATTAAGAACTCCAGCTCTGGATTCAAGAAGACTCTGGCACTTCCTAGATATGTGACAGGGCAGGCCGTATGTCCACTTAGCATCCAGTTGCTTCATTTCTTATACGAGACGGTGGAACCACTGATAGAATAGAGTTGTTCTGAGGATTATGTGAGATAATGCATTTTAAATGCTTGGAACATAGAATCTATTATGGTCATGTTGGTTTCCTCTATTGCATACATTCCTGAGGAGGACAGGGAGTGTGTTTGATCTGACTTTTTGTCACCAGCATCTGGCCCAGAGCTTGACACCTTCCAGGTACATGTTTGCTATGATGATGCAGGAAGAAAGAAAAGGTCTAAGCAGACTTAATGGAGACTATGGGACCTGAAGTGGGGTTAAAGGATGGATAACATCTAGCAAGGTGGTAGGAGTGGCTAGTGCAAAAGTGTATCATTGGGAATAAGTGTGTGGGAGCCAGTGAGGCGATCAGCCTGTCTGCAGAGGATGAGTGCTGGGTCAATGGGAGATAAGATCAGTAGAGGGATAAAGTTGTAAGCATGAACACAGGCTGAGGTGTTTACACCTGACATGGTAAAGAGGGACTCTATCTTACTCTTGGGCAAGAATAATATGACAATACCGATACCTGAGGAAGGTTAGTGTGTAAGTTAGCAAGATGCAAAACTGAATTCTTGGCCTGTTTCCTTCCCACATTCTCCACACTTAATGAGTCACCACACTTGGCATGGAGATAAGTGAGGAGCATGCATCTGAGAAGTTTTAGCAAGAGAAGAAAAAAAGAGAAGGGTCAATGGCTACCTGTAAAGAGCAGCAGAGTCAAGCAAAGATAAATTTGAAAGGGAGAGCAGATTTAAAACACAACACAATTTTTTAATTCAGCAAATACTTACTGAAAAAAATACTTACTGGGCTGGCCCCGTGGCCGAGTGGTTAAGTTCGCGCCCTCCGCTGCAGGCGGCCCAGTGTTTCGTTGGTTCGAATCCCGGGCGCGGACATGGCACTGCTCGTCAGACCACGCTGAGGCAGCGTCCCACATACCACAACTAGAAGGACCCACAACAAAGAATATACAACTATGTACTGGGGGGCTTTGAGGAGAAAAAGGAAAAAAATAAAATCTTAAAAAAAAAAAATACTTACTGAGCATCTGTTACATGCAAAACACTGCTGAGTACTGTGGTGAATCCAGAGTCCCCTCTCTTCGAGTAGAGGGGATGAAACAGGTACACAAATCTCCTTGTGCAAGAAGGAACATAATACTGGGAGAGACACAGAGGAGAGAGATGACGAATGAAGAAGACAGCATTCTAGACCAGCATTTCTCAAACTTTTTGATCTCAGGACCCCTCTACACTCTTGAAAATTATTGAGGACTCCAAAAAGCTTTTGTTTATGTGCATTATGTCTATCGATACTTACCATATTCAAAACTAAAACAAAATTTAAAAATATTTACCTATTTTTGGGGCCAGCCCAGTGGCTCAGTGGTTAAATGCACACGTTCTGCTTCTCAGTGGCCTGGGGTTTGCCGATTCGGATCCGGGGTGCGGACATGGCACCGCTTGGCAAGCCATGCTGTGGCAGGCATCCTACATATAAAGTAGAGGAAGATGGGCACGGATGTTAGCTCAGGGCCAATCTTCCTCAGCAAAAAGAGGAGGATTGGCAGTAGTTAGCTCAGGGCTAAAAACAAAAAAATTTGCCTATTTTTAAGTAACAATATTAAACCCATCTCATGTTAACGTAAATAACATATTTTATGAAAAATATATTTTCTGAAACAAAGTAAGAAGAGTTGCTCTGTTTTACATATATGCAAATCTCCTTAATGTCTAGCATATGGAAGATAGCTGGGTTCTCATAGGTACCTCTGCATTCAATCATGTTGTTTTGGTTTAAGTATTTGAAGAAAATCTGGCCTCACACAGATATGGAGCAGGAAAAGGGAGGAATTCGCAGACTCCTTGAATGGGTCTTGGGCACCCCCCAGGGTCCTAGGTCCACATTTTCAGAATCGTTTTTCTAGAAGGTGATCAGTTCTTTACCCCTCTAGTTAAGATCCATTTGTTAGGTAACTACCACCATTCCGAACACCAGTGGGAGCTAATAGAAAGCAAGTGGAAAACTTGTTGGTTATTTAAAAAAATAATACCCCTCCTTTTTTGTTTTTTAAAGATTTTATTTTTTCCTTTTTCTCCCCAAAGCCCCCCGGTACATAGTTGTATATTCTTAGTTGTGGGTCCTTCCAGTTGTGGCATGTGGGATGCCGCCTCAGCGTGGCTGGATGAGTGGCGCCATGTCCGCGCCCAGGATCCGAACTGATGAAACACTGGGCCGCCTGCAGCGGAGCGCGCTAACTTAACCACTCAGCCACCGGGCCGGCCCCCAATACCCCTCCTTTTTAAAAAAATAGGTAATGCAAGCACATAGTTCAAAAAGTATACATGAAAAGAAAATCACCCTTCTACCCCCGTCCCTCAACGACCCAGATTCCTACACAGGAGGCAACCAGCATAACCAGTTTTTTGTTTTTCCTGCCAGAAGTATTCTATGCCTATATCAGCACATGGTCTACAACAGCCACTTAACAATATACCTTAGAGATTTGTTCATATACACATACAAAACATACATTATTTAATAATGCTGCTTATTGTACATATAGCATAATTATTTAATTTTCTGTTATTGCAAACAATGCTGTAAAAATCCTTGTTCATGCATCTTTATGCAATACACAAGTATACCTTCTGTATAAATTATTAGAAACAGAATTGTTGGGTCAAAGGAAGGTGCATTTTACCTTTTGATAGCTTTTGCCAAACTCGACCTCCATAAAATATCTATTTCTCCAACCCTATACAGCGCACTGTATTATAAAATTATTTTAGCTTTGTCATCAGATAAATGAACAAGTGCTATTGCATTATAGTTTTGGTTTGCATTTCTATTGTTATTAGTGTTTTTCCATTTCAATGATTTATTTCTTGCTCATTTCTCTATTGGATCATTGGTTTTACTGATTTGTAGAAACATTTTATATCAGAAGGCAATGCTGGAAATGGGAGATTCTGGCAAGCTTGAAGATATAGTATGAAGACACCAGGCAAATATGGGACAGGGTGTGCACATAAGGAAAAAGACACTGAAGGCAGGTGAAAGGACGTAGCAGACGAGCTTTTGCTGTTTCACATGTTTTATAGGCTCGTGTTCCCTGGGCGTTACTGACCGGTGCAGTGATCTCCAAGATGGAGCTTGCAAGGTGACTCACTGAAGTTCAGCACGAAAATATTAGAACTTGTATTTAAATTTCTTTTTAATCTAAAAACAGAAAATTAACTTTTATTAATATTTAACATGTGGAATACCACTTGCATCTTTACTCAGTCTGAAGGTCAGATGGTCAGATAAGGTGGTGGCTATTTAGGAACAAGAGCAGGAGTTCAGTTTGTGTCACCCTTAAGTGTTTGCTCCATTTTAGCACATTGTGACACACTGTACAAGGGTAAAATAAAAGATTTACCAATTATGTCTAGTTTTAACTAAACTAACCTCACAAAATGGGTGTCGGTGCCCTGCCAAGATCCTCCTTACTGGTCATTGCACCCATTCCCCTTAAGCTGTGTGCTTTGGCTGCTAACAGCTTGTAGCTGTACCCTTCTGCTTGAGAGAATTGCCCTTCAGCCATGGGGGCTACCTAATCAGGGAGGCTGTACCCTACCACCACCCTCGCACCCCACCCCAGGCGGCCTGTAGCCAATCATTGCGTGATAATGGGAACCGAAAGGCTTGCCTCCTTTCCTGGACGTGAGACAGCGCCGTGGTGCCAGCCAGGCTCCAGAGCTCCTTGTGGGATCAGATGGAGGATAACCGTCAGCCGAACCCACGTCTCTGCTAGCCCCTTCCCCTATCCTGTTGTTTCCCTCATTCCCTTTCAGGTTTCCTCTGAGATCACTCGCTCAAAAAGCACTGGCACAAGAAACCTCCTCTAAGACTCTGCCTCTCGAGAACCTGGCCTAAGACAATGAGCATATGATTTTAAAACGGTCATGCAGAGAAGACAAGAATTGAAAAGATTAATAATAAAGACAAAAGCAACAACAAAAGGGCAAAACTAGATTTTTTTCCTACTTCTAGTGCAATCTCTTCTTAGCCAAAATAGGTGATAAAAAATGACAGTTTAATGAGATCTAACAAAAAAGTCAGCTAAAAGAACTAGAAACTGTAAAGAAGACTATTTGAAATATAGATTTCTGTCCGCTTTTCTAACAAATAAATCTTGCCTTAGTGACTATAATGGTTTCAGATATCAGCTAATGATAACATAAAGACACTATCAGCAAGATGTTTAAAATCTATGCATCTAGAATATGAAGCTGAATTTCAACAGTGTTTTCACTGATATCATGCAACACTTTATACAATTTCACTAAATTAAGTGATAAATGTTTAGAATTCTAAGATTTCTTCTGAGGTTTCTTGCTTAACAGTGAAAGATAAAACAAAACAAAAATAGCAACAACTGAAAAGAAACCAGCTCATACGCCACTGGGGAAATATTTCTTCCCTGTCACAGTTAAAATAGCTAAAATAACTTGAAGAATTTTTAAAAAGAGACAAAATCACATTCTTTAGGTAACATACACTGAAGGGAATATGCATAGAAAATATTGTGGAAAGTTGAAGAAACAAGGATTAGAACAAATTATGAAGTGCGGGAGGTTCATATTCATTTGAATGAAAGTATAAGTGTTTCTAATATGTCTCAGCTCATGGTATTTGTTAAATTCTGGGTCAATAATAAAACATAGGAAAAACGATTTTTCTTAAGTTATTAAAAGTATCCCAGAGAGGTTATGTTTTCATTATGTTTATAAATGACTTCTTTAATAAAAACAATTTTTCATGGGAAAACAAAATTGATTCGTTTTAGTGGAGCAACTGATTTCAATAGAATAAATGAATTTTCTGGAATATGGTTACAGTGCTAATAATACATGTCAAATCATATCACTGGATTCTTCATCGGCAAGTTATAATAACAAGAAGGTTGGGGCCAAACTGTTCAAACTTCTACAGGTTATCATCAACCTAGTTATTTTAATAAAAACAAGACTTTAAAATGTTAGTGTCAACACTTTACAGTACTTTTTAATTATCTGTAGAATGGACATAAAATTTTTTCATACAACAAAGATAGGTTCACTGATATTTTGTGGCAAAATAGTTAAAAGAGCTGCCAAAGTGAAAATGAGCTACACATTTTCATTTTACAAAAAGGAAAGTGTTTCAAATTTTCTGTCCTTTCCTGTACTGACAAATGGCTCTCTGTAAAATGCAGTGTTGGCAGATATTTTGGGGAACAGAAAAAAGGAACTCTTTATCTTTTCCTTCAAGATAACAGTGACCTTTTAACAATGTGTGGAAAAGTAATTGCTTTTCAAAAGCAAGTACAATTTGGGGCCAGCACGGGGTGTAGTGGTCAAGTTGGTGTGCTCTGCTTTGGCGGACTAGAGTTCTCTGCTTCAGATCTTGGCCGGGGACCTACACACCGCTCATCAAGCCATGCTGTGGTGGCATCCCACATAGAAGAACTAGAAGGACTTACAACTATAATATACAACTATGCACTGGGGCTTTGGGGAGAAAACAAAAAACAAAAAAAGAATATTGGCAAGAGATGTTAGCTTAGGGCCAATCTTCGTCACCAAAAAAAAAGGCAAGAATAATTTGAAAACACTTTTGGAAATGTTTCTATCATTCTGTGATTTTATTGCTGAAAATGACATAAGTTTGTCACCTATAAAAATTCAAGTGTGCCGAAATTTGGAAACAGAATTGTCAAACTTGTTTGAAAATTTTCCAAATGAAGAGTTACAGTGGATTTTTAATCCATTTGTTAGATATAAAAATGCAACGTCTTCTGATTGACATTAGGGAAGATGGATATTTCTAATGGATCAACAAAAATCTTTCCATGATTAGGATATAAGACAGAACAAGTGAGTATCCTGATGTTGCACTACTTCCCTTTGAATCTTAGTACCTTTATGAGGTATATTTTTCATTTTGCTTGACTGATATTTTGCTATAAATCAATAGACTTTAAAGTGTAGATGATATTAAACTTCACAACTCACTACCGATTAGTTTAGGACTTCTTTATCAAGGACAGTGAAAGTTGGTAATGTTACTTCCTGATTTCGCAAAACTCCAGCATATCGTTTGAATAGCTGCAAAGAAATAGAGAAGTTCTTTTTCTGGAAAAAACAACTATTGTTCCACTCTTCTGTGGTTACATATATCACTAAATTTTCAAAATATAAATGTTATTTTGATTCTAGTGAGAGCATTCTATTCATAAGATAAAAATATTGAGACAAGTAGTCTAGAAATACCATGTACAGAAATAGAACAAAATCTTTTTAAGAAATGTCAACTTGTATCACCAGAATTTGTATTGAATGCTTATTTAAAACATTTATTTAGGTGCTGGTCCCATGGCCGAGTGGTTAAGTTCGCGCTCTGTTTCGGTGGCCCAGGGTTTTTTTGGTTCAGATCCTGGGCGCGGACATGGCACCTCTCATCTGGCCATGCTGAGGTGGCGTCCCACATAGCTCAACCAGAGGCACTCACAACTAGAGTACACAACTATGGACTGGGGGCCTTGGGGGAGAAGAAGAAGGAAAAATAACCATTTATGTATTGAGAACCTTGAAAAAGTTAGCATATGTAGGTTAAGGTCTCACCAACATTACTAACGATGCATTGGTAGATAGATAATATTGGAAATTACCATCAAAGCATTAGTCACGGTAGAGAGGAATGCCTGCGTAAGTCTGGCAACAAAGATTAATTTCCAATCTGGTAATAATATATATCAGCCTTTTATAGTTTGCACTGGTAGTTAATTATTAACAGTTGGGAAGTCTTCATCCTCTTGTTATTGATTTGTTTTAGACCTGGAAAAACATTCCTCTCCTCCGCTCAGTTCTTAATCAGGTGAGATACTTTACTGGAGTCTTAGGCTCCAATAGCGTGGAGAGGTGTGTGTTTCTTCGCAGCTGTTCCATACTTTTGCAGTTATTCTGGTACTGATTTGGGGGGGGAGGGGTTCCTTCAATAGAAATGTTTTTAAAGTGAAGTATTTGAAATGGAGGACTTTAAAGATGGCTTGCCTAGCAGAAAATCAAATGCCGATTTGAAGATCTGCCTAATTTCAGTTTGTTCAACCTGCTCTAGAAGAAACTGGGTTTATTGAGTGCACGTCATTGAATGCACTAGATGCAGTTTTATATGAACTTTTGAAAACGTTCTTTCTCTCTCTTTTCTTTCAAGACAAACTATGATTTATGAGGATTGTTATTTTTGAGGCAAGAGAAATTATTGTCTTATATTGACAGTTTTTCAATAAAACACTGTCAATTTAAATGTTGATAAATTTTAGGAGGTCCTTAGGAACGCAGTAGTTTATGCTACTGGTGATTGTTAGTAAACATCAGCGATCTGTGATTTTACATTGCAGTAATTGAAATGTGGATTTAAAAAAGAAAGAGAATAATAATGTACCTGCATTTGATTGGTAGCAATGAATTTAAAACAATTTGAATTTTTTTCCAGTTTTATTGAGAAATCATTGACACACATCACTGTATAGGTTTAAGGCATACAACGTGATGGCTTGATTTACATATATTGTGAAATGATTACCACAATAAGTTCAGCTAACATCCATCTTCTCACATAGATACAACAAAAGGAAAAGAAAGAAGAAAAGAAAAAAGCAAAAAATTTTCTCCTTGTGATGCGAACTCTTAGGATTTATTCTCTTAACAACTTTCCTGTGTATCATATAGCAGTGTCAGCTATGGTCCCCATGGTGTACATTACAGCTCTAGTACTTATTTATCTTATAACTGCAAGGTTGTACCCTCTGACGATCTTCCTCCAATTCCACCTCGCCTCATCCTCCACCTCAGGTAACCACAAGTCTGATCTCTTTCTATAAGTTTTTGTTTTATTTTTTTAATTTAGATTCCACATATAAGTGAGATTGTAAGAAAAATTTTAAATGAATTGTAAATATGTTGAAGACCTGAATTGAAAACAATCATAAACACTATTGACCATTGCAAGGTTACGTGATAATTCTAAAGCACAGATCTAGAGGCTCAATATAGTTACAAGACAAATTAAGGACAGAGTTCAGAAGGAGAAGCAAAGATGTGACTCTTAAGGTTGTTGTTAAAAATGCTTTGCAATTGATGGTGCAGATAACCATTAAACCCATGTTATCATTTTTGTTATAAATAAAATGATTACTAAAGGGCATTTTCAATTTTTTATTTTAAAAAAACCAAAAATAAATGTTCTTGGCCAGTTTTACAAACATGAATCACACAATTATTGATCTGAATGGTGGGGTTCTGCTTTGGCCTTCTTCCCTGGCACACATAGAGTTGGCAAGTGGGAGGCTGTCACTTCCAACCTTGTGCGCATCGCACAGATTGACCAGTAGCCAGGACCAAACCACAGTCAGCAGAGAAAGTGAGGGAGGGCCTTGCGTAGTGAGCACAGGTTCAGCAGAGTCAACTCTATGACATGTAAATGCTGGCTAGATAATCTATTTTCTGACACCGTGTTGATATTATATGAGGATCCAGATTTTAATTACTTTAGGTAAAGACCTTAAATAATTACAAGGCTGACAGGGAGAACTCGGCAAGAGAATCATGCTTTCTAGATGAAGAGATCTTTTTAAATGATCTGATTATTTTGAAATGTATAATATGTATGTAATAGAGTAATGTAATGGACGTACAAATAAAATGTGGTAAAAACGGGAAGAATTTTTGCAGAGCACATGTTACAAATGGATGGTGAGCCAAAAATTCAACAAAGCAGTATGTTCCTTAGACAAATGTGTCAGAAATTACTGCATGCAGTTTCGATGTCTTACCAATTGGCTCTGGGGCCTGATATTTCGGAGTTCAAGCCAGGGAGGGTTAGAGAGAGGAGTTCTCTCACTTAGGGGGATTGCTGGCCCCCAACATGAGTAATCATCTTTCCTCCAGCTCAGAGCCTTCTTAATAGACCACAGCTGGCCAACAGACCACACTACCCTGAAAAGACTTTTAGTTGCTCTAACCCCCAGAAAGGGTCCGGCAGTACAGAATCTAGGTCAGGCAGACTAAGTGTATCAGTAACTTAATAACTATGTTGCTTATTTAATGAGAAAGTGCCACTCTAATATAGTAACTCCAGTGTGCCTTCGAATCTCCTGGTGGGCTTGTAAAACAAATTGCTGGGTCCCAACCCCCGGGGATTTGACTCAGTAAGTCTGAGCTGGGACCCGGGAATATGCGTGTCTCACAAGTTCCCAGGTGGTGCTGATGCTGCTCGTCAGGGGACCTGAAAGTCACTGTGGAGGTAGTTTAGCTCATCCCCTTGGCATGGTTCCCTGATGTTTTCTCTCGGTTTGACAAATGTGAGATAAAAGCTAGACTAATGGTACTAAAATTTATTGCTTAAGATCAAGTGCTACAAAGTCATTTGATGGATATTGTTAGCTTTAAGTTTTACATTCTTCATGATTCAGATGCAGCCTAATCTTAGATTTAATGTAGATTTTGAAAAACTGTATACAACAAGGGCCAGCCTGGTGGCACAGTGGTTAAGTTTGCACATTTGGCTTGGGCTGCCTGGGGTTCACTGGTTTGGATCCCGGGTGCGGACCTACGCACTGCTTATCAAGCCATGCTGTGGCAGGCGTCCCACATATAAAGTAGAGGAAGATGGGCACAGATGTTACCTCCGGGCCAGTCTTCCTCAACAAAAAGAGGAGGATTGGCAGCAGATGTTAGCTCAGGGCTAACCTTCCTCAAAAAGAAAAAAAGAACCAAAAAACTGTATACAACAAAATCAGTTCTAGCATGTAGTATCTAGCAATTTCACAAATCTATAAACCTCAGAAATGTACTTACTGCCTCATTCTCCAATTTCTTCTTTTCCCCCTTCACTCATTATAATTTGGCTAGTGCACTAGTACATGTACTATTGAAATTGTTTTCTTAAAGGTAAACAAGAAGCCCATCATGAATCTTTCTACTACCATTTGACACTGTTGATCTCTTTTTTTTCCTAGGAACTCTCTCCTCCCTTTCAGTCTTGATTTTAGTCTCTCCTCCCTTTCATTGGCTCCTTACCTTCCACCTCCTCTCCCCTTTGCCCTTGGCAGGCATCATTAATTGATCATAGCACTCCTGTGGACAAAATTTGAATAATTCTTCATGACACAGCCCTTCAGGAAAACACTCTTAGTTGATTGGCATCTGTTGTTGAGATGAAACATGTATTGTGAAGTCTCAACTCTCTCCAAAAGTAATCGTGTCTGCTTCCATGACTTTAGTTTTCACTGGATCAAGCCTGGCCTGAAGCCCACTATTTCTGGACATTCAGTTAAATGAGGCAATTAATTCAAAAGTTCTGTAATAGCCAAAGGAACATATTCTCCAATTGAATTAAGGTGGTTAGGTACAGTATATAGTCCTCAAAAGGAATAAAACATTGTCTTATTTTAGCAAAAAACTTAGAGGAATTTTGATAAAGGGAAGGAGTAAGGAATACAAGAAATTATTGCCCATGAAGAAGAATATTAGCAGGTCCGTTGTCTTTTAACTCTTGATACTAATTTTCTTAAATTATGCATTTTTCTTGATTTATTTCAATATACCAATAGTTTTTAAATATAAACATTAATATAAATAGCAATAAATATCTATTAAAAATGACAGTTACAAAATGTTCAGTATAGGACTTTTTAACATTCTGGTATAAATTGCTGAAGATATGTACAGGCAGGGAGCCAAGAGAGATGAATAAGGTAATAAACCAATGAAAGATCCAATTTAAAATTATTTGAAGGGGTATTTTTAAGAGACTTGTTCTATCTTCTTATAATTAGGGTGATTTCTGAGATATGAGAGAATGAGAAAGAATACATTCTTGATGATAAAGCAGTGACTTCCTCTGTTGATCTGAGCTATTAAAAAAACCAAACTTGTATAAAAACAAAGACAAACAATCACATAGAGACAGAGATTGGATTGGTGGTTACCAGAGGGGAAGGGGGGAGAGGGGAGAGTGAAAGATGTGATTAGGCATATGTGTGTGATGATGGATTGTAACTAGTCTTTGCGTGGTGAACATCATATAATCTACGCAGAAATTGAAATATAATGATGTATGCCTGAAATTTATATAATGTTGTAAACCAATGAGGGAAGGAGGGAGGAAGCAAGGAAGGACAGAAAGAAAAGAAAGAAAGAGAAAACAAAAAACAAAATTTGTTTTATGTTTAAAAATTACTTTGTGTATAAGGGCTCTTTATATCTCTGTGGGAATGTTACTGCCCAGGGGGTCCTCTGCTCACTGCAAGACACGCCAATAGGCAAGGTGGTAGGAGAGAAAGGGTTTCTTTATTACAGCTTGCTAGCAAGAGGGAAGAAGGCCAACTCATGTCCAAAAGAACCATCTTACAGAACAGAAATCTTACAGAATCACCTTACAGTTATATAGGGGCTGATCTCCAGGTTGGGGAGGTGGCTGTTCTCTGGGTGGGGCCTCCATCTGATTTCCAAGTGGGGGCAGACATCTAGTCCCAGTTCCTGATAGTCCTTTGGGTTTTTTTGTTATATATATACATATTTTTTAGGAAGATTAGCCCTGAGCTAACATCTGCTGCCAATCTTCCTCTTTTTGCTGAGGAAGACTGGCCCTGAGCTAACATCCATGCCTATCTTCCTCTACTTTTTTTTTTATATGTGGGACACCTGCCACAGCATGGCTTGCCAAGTGGTGCCATGTCTGCACCCTGGATCCGAACCAGTGAACCCCTGGCCACCAAAATGGAACATGTGAACTTAACCCTGTGGCGCAGGGCCAGCCACAATAGTCCTTTGTTTTACTAGATTTGCATCAGAGAATGGAGCAATGCCCTACACCCTGATCTTTCAATTGTCTTTGATAATGGCTATCAGCATAGGCTCTCTGCCTGGGGGTCATCACATTGCTAAGGAACTCAAAAGAACATAGTTATCATGTCAAGCAGCTGGGAGAGGCCACAAAATCTACAGAGCATGTCTTGGCTAGTTAATCAGAAGTCACTGAAAGTTATAATATGGTTTCTTTTCTACAATATGCCTTCCCTTATGTCAACCTTGTGTTAAGCCAGTATCAGAAAGAGGAAATAGAAGTGATGTCAGGGAAGGGGACAGGATATAGTCTTATTTATTCATCTCTTATTGGCTCCCTGCCTATATGCAGTCACATGCAATTACAAAAGAAGACACAAGAATCTTCGGAGTAGCATTGTATAGCAAAAATTAGCATAAATCTCTAAGTCCCTTAATAGAGTAATGGTTAAGTAAACTGTGGTAGATTTATATAATTATACCATGCAACAGTATAAAATAATAAGGTAGATCCATTCATTCATTTATAGGATAAATATTTACTGAGTCCCTACTAATTCTAGGTGCTGTGAATAAAGCAGAGAACATGATAGATATGGTCCCTGCCCTCATGAAGCTTCTATGCTAGTGGGGAAAGAATATAACAAACAAATAAGATAATTTTAATGCTATGAACAAAATACAACAGGATAGTGTGATAAAGAAAAACATAGGTCAGGGGCTGGCCCCGTGGCTGAGTGGTTAAGTTCGCGCCCTCCGCTGCAGGCGGCCCAGTGTTTCGTTGGTTCGAATCCTGGGCGCGGACATGGCACTGCTCATCAAACCACGCTGAGGCAGCATCCCACATGCCACAACTAGAAGGACCCACAATGAAGAATATACAACTATGTACTGGGGGACTTGGGGAGAAAAAGGAAAAAAATAAAATCTTAAAAAAAAGAAAAGAAAAACATAGGAGATGTGGGCTCCATTAGATGAGATGACCAGGTAATGCTTCATTGAGAGATGCTATTTAAGCTGATGTCTGAATGATGAGGGGAAGCCATCCATATGAGGAGGTAGGAGGAATGTTCCAGGCAAGGGGAGATGGCAATGGCAAAGGCTCTGATGCTTAAGTTAGAGAAATAGGCCATTGTGACTGGGATGGAGTTTAAGTCAAAGAAGTAGATAGAGGCCAGATTATATAGAACCTTGGTGACATTGTGAAGGTGTCTGGGTTTAAGTTCAACTACAATGGGAATAACTAAAAGTTTTAAAAGGGAGAGTACATAACCTGATTTGCATTTTAAAATATCTCTGTGTGGAGAATGAATCGTGGGAGGGATAAGGAAGCTGCTGTGGACCAGGAAGAGCAATTAGGAGGCTATTGCAGCAGTCTAAGCAAGAGTGCCTTAGGCCTGGGTGGAAGCAATGGCAATGAAGGGGAGGCATTCAAGTTATGCTGTAAAGGTAGATGAATTGCATTGTGAAGGCTAAGAAAAGTGGAAGAATGACTACCAGATGTTTTAGATTGAGAAATTGAAGCATCATGGCAGAGTGAGCTTTTCCAGTAATCTCTCCTCTCCACCATACAATGAAAAAGACATTCATACTCCAACAGAGGACATCCAAACACAACACAAAAGACGTCTGAGAGACCCATGCAGCCATACAATAGAGGGTGGAGAGGCTGGAGCCCCCCTTGGAGGAGGCGGAACGGGGTAAAAGAAAACTTCGCTACCTCCCCAAAAGACTGTGATCTGGGACTGCAGGCAGCCTCCGAGATGGAAGGAATGGGGGAAGGGACTTCATTCACAGGAACATCAAAGATCCCCAAGGGCCCTCAGCCTAGAAGGACGGCCCCTACGGGGGGGTGAAAGTTATTGCAGGGGGTGACCTCATCAAGGGAACACCCCAGGAGAACAGATAGTGAGGGCAGAGCGAGTCAGCCCATGAGAGCACGCAGAAGAAAGTGCCCATCTCCCCACCACCCAGTGCCGGCTCCTGTGACCCCGGCGGATCACAGAAGGCTCAGAATATGCGGCTCTTGACCGCCCCCTCCCCCACCTAGTGGCAATAGGCAGTAACTGTGACCAAATAATACCACAATGCACAAAGACAGAACCACGCCCTCTAGCAGTATCAAAAATTATATTAAATCTCCAGACCAGAGAGAAAATGAAAAGTACCCAGAAACCAGTCCTCAGGACACAGAAATATGTAATCTAAATGACAGAGAATTCAAAATAACTATCCTCAAAAAACTCAATGAGTTGAAAGCATGTAGAGAAGCAATTCAATGAGTTTGGGAGCTACTTTACAAAAGAGACTGAAACTATAAAGAAGAATCAATCAGAAATATTGGAGGTGAAAGATACAATGGAAGAGATAAAACAAAATATGGTTTCCCTGAACACTTGAGGGGACATAATAGAGGAGAAAATCAGCATAATTGAAGATAGACATATTGAAATGCTCCCAATAGAGGAGGAGAGAGAACTAAGACTAAAAATAAATGAAGAAAGTCTCCGAGAAATATGCTACTTAATTAGGAAACTCAACAGAAGAATTATAGGTTTTCCAGAGGGAGAAGAGAAGGAGAATGGAGCAGAAAGCTTGTTCAAAGAAATAATAGCAGAGAACTTCCCAAACCTAGGGAAAGAGATGGATAACTATGTGGAAGGGTTTTCCAGATCTCCTACATATGTCAATGTAAAACGACCTACTGCAAGGGATATAGTAGTGAAACTGGCAAAAGTGAATGACAAAGAAAAAATAATAAGGGCAGCAAGGCAGAAGAAAATAACTTACAAAGGAACCCCATCAGGGTGGATTTATCAGCAGAAACTTTACAGGTTAGGAGACACTGGAATGACATTTTCAAATCTTTGAAGGACAAAAACTTTCAGCCAAGAATACCCTATCCAGCAAAAATATCCTTCAGATATGATGGAGAAATAAAAACTTTCCCAGATAAACAAAACTAAGGGAGTTCGTAGTCATGGGACTCCCCATCCCTTCAAGAAATCCTCAAGAAGGCCCTGATTCCTAAAAAAAAAAAAAAAAAAATGGAGAAAGGGGTTACAAAGCAGGGTGTAAGGAGATAAATAGGTAGACAAAATCAGAAAATTGTAGCTATACATCAGAACAGGTCAGCAAACACTCAAGAATAGCATTAAAGATAAAGGGAAGGAAAACACCAAAAACAAAGATAATTTTGTCATTTCAACCACAAACTCACAAGATGGAATAAGATGTGAGAAAAACAAGAGGAGGAGAGGGAAGGGATTGAATCGGTTTAGTCTAAGGAAATAAGAGGCCATCAGAAAATGCACTATCTTATCTACGAGATTTTGAATACAAACCTCATGGTAACCACTAAACAAAAAATCAGAACAGAGACAAAAAATAAGGAGAAAGCAAAGAAACACAACATAAAAAACTACATAACTCAATTAATAAACCAAAATACACAGGACGAAAAACAAAGGAAATGTGGGAGAAGCAGAAAACAAGTGTTAAAATGGCAGCATTAAGCCCTCATATATCGATAATCACCCTAAACGTAAATGGATTGAATTCTCCAATAAAAAGACACAGAGTGGCAAGATGGATTAAAGAACAAGACCCAACAATATGCTGCCTCCAGGAAACACATCTCAGCTCCAAAGACAAACAGGCTCAGAGTGAAGGGATGGAAGATGATACACCAAGCTAACAGCAAACAACAGAGAAATTGAGGTGTTGATAGTATCATTTACTGAGATGAGCAGGACTGGATTAGGAAGAGGTTTGGTGGAGAAAATCAAGAGTTCTGCTTTACACATGTTAAATTCAAAATGTCCATTCGAAATCTAAGTGGAAAGGTCAAGTAGATGTTGGGATATATGCAGCTGAAGCTTGGGTGGGGAGAAGATTGGAGTTGTCCGCATATTTAAAGTCCAGGGACTGGTTGAAATTACATAGGAAAAGAGTGTAGAAAGAGAGGGGAAAATAGTTCAGGCATGAACTCTGAGGCATTTCAACATCAGGAAGCTGGCAGAGGAGGAGTAGCCAGCAAAGGAGGCTGAAGGGCCAATGAGAGAAGAAGAAAATGTGGTATCATGGAAGGTAAGAGAAAGTGTTTCATGAATAAAAAGATGTCAACCATGAGGGATGCTGCTGAGAGTTCAGGAAGATGAGGGAGAAGATAACATTAGTTTTGACAACATAGAGGTTGCTGCTTACCTTGATACGAGAATTTCAGTGCAGTGGTGAGGATGGAGTTTCCACTGGAATAAGTTGAAGAGAGAGAGTTGGAGGAGAGGACAGGAGAAAATATAATAAGCAGAAAGTGTAAAATAAGATGGCAGAAAAAACCCAAATATACCAGTAATTCCAATAAATGTAAATAAACCAGATTCACAGATTATGAGAGAAAGATACCAAGTCTGTGAAGATTAGATTAAAAACACTAAATCTGAGTATGTGTTCTTTAAAAGAGACATACTTTAGAGGAGACCATACAGAAAATGTAAGAGAAAAAGAGAGATATGTCATGCTGATAAAAGGAATGATCCATCAAGATAATATGACATTCATACATATAGTATGTGCATGCACCTGACAACATATCTTTGAATTATGTGAAGGAAAAACTGACAAAGTTACAGAGAAAAATTGATAATTCCATAATCATGATGGTAAAATTTAACAAATCTCTCTAAGAAATGGATAGATCGAGCAGTCTCCAAATAGCCTAATTATCTAGGTTGATTTGAAAAACAGTATTAATAATCTTAGCCAAATAAATATAGAGAGACGATTTTGTCCAACAACACATGGAATATTTTCAAAAACTGACCACATATTAAATTAAAAGAGAAATGTCAACAAAACCCAAAGATAGTATAGAGGCCACATTTTCTGTTCACACTTTAATAAAAGTAGAAGTGAACAGCTCAAATACCTTTAAAACACCCTATAAATCTGAAAGTTGAAAATAATTCTTGTACTTAATACATTGTATAAATAGGAAATCATAGCAGAAAATATGAAACACTTAGAACTTAGTGAAAATAAAAGCACCTGTACTGAAACTTGTGAGTGAAGCAAAGTTCTCTTGAGAAAATTGTATAGCGTTAAACTAATTTATTAGAAAACAAGAAAGATGTAAAGGAGCTAGATATTCAATTAAATAAGCTGTAAAAGGGACGAAAGGGGAAAATGAGAAAATAGAAGAAAACATATAAAAATAATAGAAGAAATTAATGAAATAGAAAACAGAAAAATTTTTAAAAACTGAAAAAGTATACTTTGGAAAGAGTAATAAGACACAAAAACCTGTGAAAAAAACTGATCAGTACTGAAGGAGACAAAGTAAAAACCAACCCTATCAGGCAAAAATAACAGAAATAACTACAGCTATAGTAGAGTAAATTAATGTGGTCATCACAATAGATGCCAGAGAAACATTCATAACACCATTTAGTGTACAAGAAGATGAAGAGAATATCCTCACACTGATAAAGGGCTACCAAGATAGACATCATAGTTAATAGTTCAACCTGAGAACTATTTCCTGAAAGTCAGGAACAAGATGAAATACCTGAACGCCCACTGTCACTGCTCCTACCCTACTGGAAGCTCTAGTCAAAGCACAAAGATGAGAGAAAGAAAGAAAAGGCATTTAGTTTTAAAAGAAAGAGACAAATGACCATTATTGGCAGATGATATCATCATTTACATTAAAAAAAAATGACCAGTACCACTATGGAGGTATTGTGGCAATATCACTATGAAAAGGTGGTGAAACAAAATCAAATGTATAAAAGTTTGTAGGTTTCTTTCATACGAGAAATAGCCAATTGGAAATTTTTTTAAAAAATTTTTATTTACATATTCATTTTTTTGCTGAGGAAGATTTACCCTGAGCTACATCAGCTGCCAATCTTCCTCTTTTTGTATGAAAGCTGCCACCACAGCATGGCCACTGACAGATGGGTGGTGTAGGTCTGTCCCCAAGAACTGAACCTAGGCCACTGAAGCAAAACCCACCGAAATTAACCACTAGGCCACCAGAGCGGGCCCACCCTAAACCTTTTTAAAAATAGCACTGACACAGCAACAAAAACTAAAAAAAATCCCTAAGATACGATAAAAATGGCATAAGGCCTTTGGAAAAAAGTAGCTTTATTAAAGGGCATACAAGAAAACCTGAATAAAGAGAGAGATATAGGGGCTGGCCCAGTGGCATAGTGATCAAGTTTGTACACTCCACTTTGGTGGCCCGGGGTTTGCCAGTCAGATCCTGGGTGTGGACCTACACACCACTCATCAAGCCATCCTGTGGTGACATCCCACATAGAAGAACTAGGACTTACAACTAGGATACACAATTATGTACTTGGGCTTTGGAGAGAAAAAAAAAGAAAAGAGGAAGATTGGCAACACACGTTAGCTTAGAAAAAAAAGAGAGAGATACCATATACATGGATGAGAGAATGCAATCTCTTAAAGCTGTGATTATTTCCAAATTATTTTAGAAATTAATGTGACAACAGTGTAGTTTAGGGAACTTGTAAACCAGATTCTAAAATTTGCATGGATAAATAAAGCTGTACAAATGTGTAAGATGATTTTGAAGAACAATGAAGAAAACTCTACCAGATATCAAGACATATTAAAAGCCGAAGTAAAGAGTGTAGTATTGTAATGTATTAAGGTAAAAAGTGTAGTGTAGTGATGTAAAAAGTAGAGGAGAGAAGACAAAGAGATCAATGCAACAAAATAGAGAGCCTAGAAATCAGTCTATACAAAAATGGGAACTTAATCTGTGATATAAGTAGCACACAAATAAGTGGTTCTTCAGTAAATGATATCAAGATAATTGGGTCTGCATAAAGATAAAAAGTAGGACCCTGGGGCCGGCCCGTGGCCAAGTGATTAAGTTCGCATGCTCTGCTTCAGCGGCCCAGGGTTTCGCTGGTTCGGATCCTGGGCGTGCACATGGCACCGCTCATCAGGCCATGCTGAGGCGATGTCCCTCATGCCACAACTGAAAGGACCCACAATTAAAATATGCAACTATGTACCAGGGGGCTTTGGGGAGAAAAAGGAAAAACAAAATCTTGGGGAAAAAAAAAAGCAGATCACACACATAAAATCCAGATGAAGTAACTATATACAGTTGGGAAAAAACCCCAAATTCTATAAATATTAGAAGAAAATATGGGAAACTATCCTTATGACCACAAGGTAGAGAAGACTTTCATAAATAAAATTTTTTTTTTTAAGATTTTATTTTTTTTTTCCTTTTTCTCCCCAAAGCCCCCCGCCGTTACATAGTTGTATATTCTTCGTTGTGGGTCCTTCTAGTTGTGGCATGTGGGATGCTGCCTCAGCATGGTTTGATGAGCAGTGCCATGTCCGCGCCCAGGATTCGAACCCACGAAACACTGGGCCGCCTGCAGCGGAGCGCGCGAACTTAACCACTCAGCCACGGGGCCAGCCCCCATAAATAAAATTTTAAAAGCATATGCCATAAAGCAAAAAATTAATAAGTTGACTACATTAAAATAGAAAAAAAATCCATACTGCAAAAGATATGACAAACAAGGTTAAAAGACGTGACAGATTGCGAGAAGATACTTGCAATTTATATAGATAAAGAATAAAGAACTCCTAAACCAATTTTTTAAAGACAATCCAATAGCAAAATGGGCAAAACATGAGTAGGAAAGCCACAAAAGGAAACCCGAACAACTATAGAGGGAACAGTGTTCAACTGCACTAAGGAGAGGAGATGCAAATAAAAGAAATGAGATACCAGTTCATAGCTGTAAGATTGGCAAGACCTTTCAGCATGAAAATAGCACGTGTTGGATGTGAAGCAAAAAGTACTGTTATTGGGAGTGTAAACTAGTCCGGTTGCTTTGGAGAGCAATTTGGATGTATCTACTAAATTATAAATGTGCATAACTCAAGACCTGATAATTCCACTTTGGAACATTTACATAATTCCACAAGGAAATTGGTACAATGGTGTCTATAGAACTTTTTATTTTTATTTTTAAAAAGTGTGTAATTCAGTGGTTTTTAGTATACTCACAAAGTTGTGCAACCATCACCACTATCTAATTCTAGAGCATTTTCATCATCCCAGAAAGAAACCCCATACTCACTAACAGTTATCCCCTAATCCCTCCTCCCCTGCCTTCCCCAGACCCTGGCACAATTTATCCGACTTCCTATCTCTACAGATTTGCCCATTCTGAACATTCCCTATAACGGATTCATATAATATGTAGTCTTTTATATCTGGCTTCTTTCATTTAGCATATTTTCAAGGTTCATATATTTTGCAGCATCTATCAGCACTTAATTCATTTTCATGGTCAAATAATATTCCATCGTATGACACCCTGATTTTGTTTATCCATTCATCAACATCCTGCACCAGTATGGTACTTTGTTACAGTAGATGAGCCAATATTGATCCATTTTTATCAACCAAAGACCATAGTGTACATTAGGACTCACTCTTTGTATTGTACATTGAAGTACATTATTTTAATATGAAATTGAATATTATTGCATGCAAGAAGCCAATCTGAAAAGCCTACTACTCTATGATCCCAACTATATGACATTCTGAAAAAGGCAAAACTGTGGAGACAGCAGAAAGATCGGTGGTTGCCGGGGGCTCAGTGGGAGGGAGGAGTAGGCAGAGCAAGGGGATTTTAGGGCAGTGCACTTACTCTGTATACTGTCATGGTGGATGCATGTCATTACACATTTGTCAAACCCATAGAATGTACAACACCAAGACTGAACCCTAATGTAAACTAGGGACTTTGGTTGATAAGGGTGTGTCCGCGTTGGTTAATCTCCTGCGACAAATGTGCCATACTGTGCAGGATGCTGACGGTGGTGGAGGCCGTGAGGTGTCGGGGGAGGAGCAGTGGGGGATGTGAGAACTCTCCGTAACCTTTGCTCAATTTTACTGTGAACCTAAAACTGCTATAAAAAATAAAGTATTAATTCTTTAAAAATGAAAAATATTGATAATCTAAATTTCCCACTCTAGAGGAATAGATAAATCAATTGTAGTATAATGATATGATGAGATACTATATAGTAGATAGCAAATGATTAGATCTATAAATTATAAACACTGATATAGCTCAAAACCATGATGCCGCATGAAGAAAAACAATTGTTGATGCTTTAGCTTCATCTCTAATGCTTTACTTCTTTAACAATAGACTGGATCACTACTCCTCAGGGAAATGCAAATCAAACCCACAATGACACGCCATGCAGAATATGTACAATATCCTGTTTTTGTTCAAAAAACCCAACTTTTATGAAACACAATTATGTATTTTAACATATGTGAAAACACACATACAGAAAAAAAGGCAAGTCCAAAATGATAACACTGGTTACTAGGGGAGGAGAATACAGTTGTTATAATGGGCAAAAGGAGACTTCTGCTTTACTTATATTTGAATTTTTTTACAACACAAATGTGTCTATATATATCTTGTGTAATTTTTTGTGGCAAGTAACTTCTCATTTCTGTGAAAAAAACTTCACTGTATAAGAAAATAGCTGATTGACATTTAAGAATAACTTCATGTTTTCTAACAGAATTTAGGAAATATTAAAAAAAACCTTTTTGCAATAAGCATGGTTAAATTTTAGAAATGTTCTAATGAACAAAGGTAGTGATTTTATGTTCTGCTTACTTTTAAAAATATATATTATAACTTGATAATGTGCTCTGCAATTTTAAAATGTCTTGAATTTAATACAAGGGTCTTATTTTCTAAAATATAACCTGAATCTTCAGGGGTCATATGAGGTTTATGCCTGTAATGAGGTAGTTTAACATTCCTTATTCAGAATTATCTTCTGTTTTTTCTTTTAGTTCTGAACGGGATTCCCAAAGATCTCCATCTCTCTTTTCCATTTACATATCCATCTCCACAGCTAGCAAGATTTATTGAATGAATGATAGAATTACCGGAGTCTTTAATGTCTGCCCTGCCCCTCTTCCTATTCTTCTTCCTCTTTCTCTAAACCAAGAACTATCTGTTAGGCTGATTTCAGTTTAGAAATATTTGGATAGCAGTTTGGATTAGGCAACACCTGGCAGTCACTTTAAACCCTGTGATTCAAACAAAAGTTATGACAGAGACTCGTAACCTCCTGTTAGGACACTTCTAATGCAATTAACTCATTGCTTCTCTTGGAGAAATCTGTAACTTTCTTAGAGAGATGTGTACAAACTTCTGACAGACAGGACAAGATTTGTTCCCTCCCTCAACTCTGTTCCCTTAGTAAAGTGGATTAAAATTCTTTTTTTGGTTCATTAAATTTCAATATCCTAAAAAAAACCAATAGAAATATTCCCTTTGTTTTTGGATGCTTAGTCTAATACAGTTTATTAAAATTTAATTTTGGAAGGGATCTTAGAGAACATCAAGTTCAACATCTAAATTTATATGTTAGGAAACCGTGCCTCCTAGAAGATAGAGATAGTGCCTAAAGGCATAGCAAACTGCAGTCAAAGACAAAGTCAAAACAAAAATCCTGGCCTTCTGACTTCATCTGTAACATACTGGCTTGACTCTATTTCTTTTATTCAACATGCTCTATCACTATTTCTTGGAGAAAACAGACACAGAATGGGAACAGGAAAGTCGACACCAGTTTGGCACCAGCATCTTCACACAGCATGGAATTCATACACAAAACTTTTCACAAGAATGAACAAAAGAGTTCTGTAAAGTGGCAGGGTCAGTATTTGAGAAACACCACAGCTCACAAGCCTAGAATCTGAAGCCAGCTTTATGATAGACGTCAAGGGCAAGAAGAAGGTGTAACACATGACGCGGAACACCTTAAAGCCCTCCAAGACAGAAGTCTATAATTCTCCCTTTCTTCTTAGGAACCATCTCAGGGAAAAATCATCAAAACTTTGGAATGAGAGTTGCGGGTGAACGATACATATGGAATGGCTAAACTTGCAGATCTGCAATGGCTAGTAACATGTTTGAGGGCTAATTATAAGGTAAATGTAAGACAATATGCAAGACATTATGTCCTTTTAAAATAGGTAATAAACACACACACACAGAGGCCTAAGAAGGAAGCCATGAACCTGCTTGAATAATAATGTTGAATCAGAAAAATTAGGTGGTCATTGGTGTACTGTGGATTACTTCACACAGATGGAACAAGCAAACACCCTTCATATACTCACCCCACAATCTTCATGTCTTAAGCAGTTGGGGTTAGTCAGATGTGTGATAGGTTCTTACCAAAATCCACAGAGGAAGTTTCACAGTCTCAAGTATGGTGGGATAAGAAATACGTTGAGGTCTGCCTGGTGGCATAGTGGTTAAGAGCGTGGGCTCCACTTCAGCGGCCCAGGGTTCATGGGTGTGCGCCTGCACACCACTCATCGACCCACATACAAAATAGAGGAAGACTGGCACAGATGTAGGCTCAGGGACAATCTTCCTCAAGCAAAAGGAGGAAGATTGGCAACAGATGTTAGTTCAGGGCCAGTCTTCCTCACCAAAAACCCCACACACATGCACAGAAAAAAAAAAAAAGAAAGTTTAAGAACACTAATGTTATCCCCAGTGCATGCCCGGAAATCTCAGAGTGAGTGGAATCCCAGAGGGAGCCCTCTGGGAGGTAGTCCTCCCCAGAGAACACATAAGGGCCCCTCATGGCTGGTCTGTAGACTCTTCCTTATCTTCATGATGCGTTCCCTCAGCGTCTCTTAGCAGGTTTCTGGGTGGGTCTTTAGTTTGCTTTACAACACTCTAGGGAGGGTTTGGAAGGTGGGGGGAGTATAATTTCACATCCAAGTTCTCCTGACTCCCTGGGGGCTACTCCTCTAAATATGTGTGACTACAGCAGTCATGATATGTCACCAAGGTTCAGGGCCCTGGGCTTCTGCATATAATATCCAGGATTAATATGTGAAATTGCCTTATTTCTCCTTTTTTTTTCTTTTATTTTAAAGATTTTATTTTTTCCTTTTTCTCCCCAAAGCCCCCCAGTACATAGTTGTATATTCTTCGTTGTGCGTCCTTCTAGTTGTGGCATGTGGGACGCTGCCTCAGCGTGGCTTGATGAGCAGTGCTATGCCCGCGCCCAGGATTCAAACCAATGAAACACTGGGCTGCCTGCAGCGGAGCGCGCGAACTTAACCACTCGGCCACGGGGCCAGCCCCTTATTTCTCCTTTTAATAGGTAAACAAAACAAAGTAAAACAATTCTCATCACAAATTAAAAACAAACAAACAAGCACTTAATAATTAAGTATCTATCAAGCAATAGATCTGATTACCTTCGAGGTGGGTGTAATTTCATCCACGAGCCAAGTGAGCAATAAACAGCACAGCTCTTCTACTGGTAATGCAAGGCAACACGACCTCGACTACCACTGTTTCCTGAAGATTTTAACACGTTCAGCTTTATATCCTACTGCTCCCTTCCAGGTACCTTGATGCTCCAGACAAACTGTAATCCATTTGTTTGCCACACGTCTAACACATTCCCATTTGCTCATCCTATTTCTTCTACCTAAAATGCATCCTCTCCCCCACAACACAGGCTCTTAGCCCATGAAAATTCTGTCACTTAGAACTGTTCAATAATATATTATAAAGTTATAGTCCGCCTGACTGAGGAAGTATTTAAGAAGATTGCACATGATTACCTGCTAATAGTACAGAGGGGATCTATGAATTGGGTAAGAAGTTGCCATATATGAGTTCTAAGATCCCATATATATCTAAAATATTTTATAATACTACAAATATCCATAACACATATAACAGAGTGGAAAAATGTACACAATTATTTTCAGAAAAGATAGAAAAATTTCAGATGTAAATGACATATTTGAGTTTATAATTGATATTTATAAATTATGTTTTTGTTTTGTTTTGTTTTTGGTGAGAAAGAATGGCCCTGAGCTAACATTTGTTGCCAATCTTCCTCTTTTTACTTAAGGAAGATCGTCCCTGAGCTAATATCTGTGCCAATTATATGTGGGATGCTGCCACAGCATGGCTTGACGAGCAACGTGTATGTCCACACCCAGGATCCAAACCCGTGCACCCTGGGCCACCAAAGTGGAGCATGTGCACTTAACCACTATGCCACCAGGCTGGCCCCTATATGCTAATTTTTTAAATTGCACCTTGTGTCTATGAGTAATTTACATAGGATTTTCAAAATATACTGCCAAGAGAAATAATTTTTTTTTTAAAGATTTTATTTTTTCCTTTTTCTCCCCAAAGCCCCCCAGTACATAGTTGTATATTCTTCATTGCGAGTCCTTCTAGTTGTGACATGTGGGACGCTGCCTCAGCGTGGTTTGATGAGCAGTGCCATGTCCACGCCCAGGATTCCAACCAACGAAACACTGGGCTGCCTGCTCGGCTATGGGGCCAGCCCCAGAAATAAATATTTTTAAAATATGTATTTTGTAAAGCTATTCAAAACATTTTGCAGAGTGGAAAATGTTGACAGAATATTACCTCAGTTCTTTATTTATTATTTCAAGATTATCACAGCATTTCAATCAGAAATGAGCAAAAATAACACTATCCATTAAAATGAGTTTGGTGAGTTTTATCCCTTAAATCAACCCAGATAAAGAGGGGTGGGGGTGGGGGGCCAGCCCAGTGGTGCAGCAGTTAAGTTCGCACGTTCCGCTTCTTGGCGGCCCAGGGTTTGCCAGTTCGGATCCCGGCTGCAGACATGGCACCGCTTGGCAGGCCATGCTGTGCTAGGCGTCCCACATATAAAGTAGAGGAAGATGGGCACGGATGTTAGCTCAGGGCCAGGCTTCCTCAGCAAAAAGAGGACTGACAGTAGTTAGCTCAGGGCTAATCTTCCTCAAAAAAAAAAAAAAAAAAGAGGGATGAGGACTCTTTATATATTACAGGAATTAGAATCCCTTCTATTATCATCAAACCCAACTGAGTCTCCTAAATCTGGGCCTTGAGGAGCGTGGGGGAAATGAATGAAGGGGGTCCAAAGATACACACTTCCAGTTATAAAATAAGTCAGTCCTGGGGATGTAGTGTACAGCATGGTGACTGAAGTTAATAACACTATACTGCATATTTGAAACGTGCTAAGACATCTTAAAAGTTCTCATCACAAAGAAAAAAATTTTAACTATATATGGGAACGCATGTTAACTAGATTTATTGTAGTGATCATTTTGCAATATATACAAATATTGAGTCATTATGTTTGCACACCTGAAACTAATATAATGTTTCATGTCAATTAGACCTCAATAAAAAAAAATCTGGACCTGGAGACCTTTGGAATCCGGGAGAACCTTTAACTGTGCTTAAGTAAAAAAACTGTTATTTGAGCCCTGAATATATCTCATCTACATCTTACTTATAAATATCACTTTAATTATAAAGATCACAGATTGTGAAGCAGCTGGTTATATGAAAGATTAAAGATGAACTTTACAAAGTCATATTCTCAGGAACACATTTATTACTAGAAACTAAAGTTATATCCCTAAATATGAATATTTTTTCTGATTTGATTTTAATTCTAAAGAAAATAGTATCTTAAAACTAACTTAGATACAAATCACATTCTATACAGTAGGATATTGTAGTAACTACATGTAAAACATTTCAGGAATCTAAATTATCTTTTAAACATTTGCATGAAGAGTGACAAAATTCTTATCAGATAAATTGGAAGCACTTATTTACAACCTAAACTTTAAAAACAGCTCAAAAGAGAAGCAAAAGGTAGACTATTACATAATTTTAAACTTTCTTTAGATCATTCATCTGAGAGTCTGATGAAAGTTGTAGAATTCTTCTCCATGAAAATACACATACTAAAGCCTGTCTAAGGATTGAGCATTCGTTCAACATGTATTAATTGAATGCCTGCTGTGTCCCGGGATCCAGAAGTAAACAGAGGCACAAGCTACTTTTCCTCATGGAGCTTACATCATAGAGATGAAGACAGAAAATTTAAAAAGTAAATAATATACAAATAAGATATTCATAGTTTGTGATATGTGCTACCAACAGATGTCAGTTATGAGAAGCCCTAATTTAGGACAGGGATAAACCTCAAATCTCAAGAGGTAATATACGGTGGTAATCTTTTTTAAAAAAGAGAATCCATTTTCCCTCTCATAAGAAAATGTCATTATGCAACGAAAGAAACTTTAAAAATATGTATTGTCAAACAAATATGTATTGCAAACTGTGTAACAGCTAAAGTGTATGAATTTTTAAAACCTGAGATAATGGACTTTATGACATTTAAGGCTGAAAATACAGCTAATGATGGTGCAGGCATCGTGATACAATCTGTTAGCACGGGTCATAAAGCAATTTTAAAATTCATTTGGCTGTCAGAAAATGGGGGGAAAACCCTTAAAAACAAACATTAGATATGCTGTCATATCCTGTTGCTTGCAGTACTAGAGCTGGGGTGCTTAGACATCCATGGAAAATGCACCAAGACTAAAAATTACAAAAGGAGTAAAGAAGGACAAATTAGGAAATACCAGCTAGTTGAGGTTTAAAAAGTGTTTATTTCTGTAAACATTTTTATTTCAAAAATGTTTATTTTTCTTTGAACTTTCCCTCCTGTGTGTCTCACAAGGAAGGAATGCTTTGTTTAGAAAGATTTGTAGTGGTTTGGTGGGCTTAAAAATGAAGCTTCCTAGGGGCCGGCCTTGTGGTGTAGTGGTTAAGTGTGTGCACTCCACTTCAGCGGCCTGGGGTTTGTGGAATTTGGATCCTGGTGCCGACCTACACACCACTCATCAAGCCACGCTGTGGCAGCATCCCACATACAAAATGGAGGAAGGCTGGCACAGATGTTAGCTCAGGGCCAATCTTCTTCACCAAAAAAAAGAAGTTTTCTAAAACGTCCTTTACAATTAGCATGTTAAAACTTACTTTTATTGTGCTATTTATAGCTTACAATTAAAATTCAAGTGTAGAAGTTTTTTTCTTTTTAACTTATGCATACTACAGAAGGAACTGGATGATAACCAAAATTCAACAAAATATCTAGCATATCCACTATGTTCAATTACTCTTTCTCAAACTATCGCCTCTTTTCTTTATCAAAAAAATCTCCATAGCAAACAACTAAAACTCTCTTCAGAAAAACGAATTCAACTATAAAGTTGAATTTTTGTCTTTGCTGAGGAAGACTTGCACTGAGCTAACATCTGTTGCCAATTTTTCTCTTTTTTGTTTTGAGGAAGATTAGCCCTGAGCTAACATCTGTGCCAATAGTCCTCTATTTTAATATGTGGGATGCTACCACAGCATGGCTGATGAGTGGTGTATGTCTAAGCGTGAGATCCAAACCCATGAACCTGGGCTGCCGAAGCAGAGTGTGTGAACTTAACCACTATGCCATGGGGCCAATCCCTATAAAACTGAATTTTAAGAATTGGTTTTTACTGATGTCCAGATTAAACAGCTTGATTTTTAAATCTGGGTAAACATTCTTTGTTAACAAGAATGAAATTGCTTTGGCAATAAAAAATCTTTGCCATATAAAACTGTCTGGTTATATATTTAAAACAAAAACATTTTAGCATTTATTTATAAAATGTTTTATGAAAATTTGCCTTTAAGTTATATTCATATCACTGAATTAATTTTTATGTTGTCTTTGAAAGACACATTTAATACATATTACTTCTAAAGAAAACTGGTAAATAAAGTAAAAATAATTATGTAAATCTACTGTAGCAGCATTGCTTTATATTAGGTCTTATAATGTATTTCTGGCAGACCTAGTTTTTACAATTCATATGTCATGGCATTTTAAAATTACAAAATGAAATGTCCCTATGTTTATTCTGCCTGAAAAGGTACCTGTTCCTAGTATTATAATTCCTTAATTAATGGATTAGCAGTCAACTACCTACAATACTATTAGCCACAAATTTTACTGAAACATGTTTTATGCATAATTTTTAAAAATAAATATTATGAAACTTTTCACTAAAAGCACAATATCAGAATGATCATAAATGGAGCCCAAAGTCAGCATGAACCTTAAAGGATTTCTTCAATGTCTTCTGTTACTGAAAACAGTACTGATTTTGAATAAAATGCTTCAGAGGAAAAGCCTGCTAGAATGAAAATCCTAGATATATTGTATAATCTCCACCAGATAATACAGAGACAAATGCACAGAAAGCAAACAAGACAAGACATCCTTCAATCTTGAATTTGGTTTTTATTTTAAAATACATTTAGCATGAACTATCATAGGACAGAAAATAAAACACAAAGAAATGGAATATCTTCAAATACCTTTTAAGCTAGACATAAAAATTAATAACATAGCATAGACCCAAATTATGGGAAATAGACTCTAAAATTTGATTCATTAAACACATTTTGAAAGAAAAGTTCTTTGCACAGTTTCCAACGTACCGATATGTTCCTAAGTGCCTTGGTTTCCTTTTAACTAATAGGTAAAGGTCCTAAATTTAGTTGCTTTACTTAAAATTATTGAATTCAGTATTGGTAAAAATTACCATGTCCCTAAGTTCTCAATCAGAATTATAAAAATATGAGCTCAAATAGTTATGCTGCCCAAAATAGAAACATCTTAAGTGATTACTTCTGGATAATCAGACAGATATTGCACAAAAGTCAGTAATTCCATACCTAATGCTCATTTATATGGAAAGTTAATTCTCTTCTTTATGAAAAACTTACTACAAATAAACTTAATGTTAACCTAATTACAATCACACTTCAAAATATAAAGGCACAGACAGAATCAAGAATTGTTTAATACTATACCCAAAGTTTCCACTGTGAAAATAATAAAAAGTTGAAAAAATAATAGGATCTAAAATACTGATACTTTTAGATTTTATAATTTATCTTAAGTAGCTAATAAATGGGTATTAAAAGGTAACACTGCTAAATCCAATCCTTTCCAAATAATTTAGAAAAATGGTTTGTTTACATATGAAGCATGTGCATTGTCCCATCTACAAATTTCAATTACATTTTCATTCACTGGAAATATCTACCTGCAGTATAAACAATCAAGACAATGTACAAAAAAATATATCTTGTTCCTATAACTGACAATGCACAGAAAAATACCTACAAAAATGGAAATATTTATCCATTTAGCTTCCCAATAAATTTGTGACAAAGTTTAGCCCATTCCACATTCTATCTAGACAACGGCTAAAGACTGAGGGGGGTTTGCTTCTAGCCCTGTTAGCTTGACATATATTTTAAAAATATTTGCCTGATTATGAGTAACTTAAATAGTCAGCATCTCATTTTTATATCACAGTACATGGCATTTCTTAATTCAGCAACAGAAAGGCACAATTAGCAAGCACTAAAATTCAGTACCTGAATTATTAAACTGATGTACATAAGAACTGCAAATGAAATACATTCAACAAAGTGTACAGAACTGGAGAAAATAAAAGGAATCCAAACACTAACTTTTCTGAAAATTTGGTCCATTAAAAATACCTCCCATGTTCAACATCATGAGTAACATGAAAGGTGATGGCAGTGTAAAAACAGGCAATAAAACAATATGCGGTAGCATATGAATTCTGGTCTAGTAATTATGCAATTCAATTAGGAAACGGCTCCCATAGTAAATAAATGTTAAATATATCTGTTAATAACAACATACCTGTATTAAGTCCAAATACACAGGCACCAACTGTTTGCATATTATTTTTGATTTTATAATACACCCCCCAGTTTAAAAAACTTAGGTACATTATTTTATACATAACATATATTAGATACATAATTGTATATTATGTACCTTAATATATATTATATATAACTTGAATCCATAACAGCACACAACTCTCCAAATATTACATGAACACTCTAAATGGGCACTTACCATTTTCTCAGTGTCGAAAAAGCTCAGCTCACCTAAAACAATATCTGGATGTGCAATGATAAAATGCACTGACTCTTATGAATTTACTTAAATAATTATTTAAGTTTAATTCCTGCAAAAGCCTAACTCTGATTTGGCTTTTAACTAGAATACATTTTTAGATATCAGTAACTGATACCCTCCTTTCTTATCATAAACAATATTTCTCCATCAAGAGATACCAATAAAGGAAAATATGTAAGGGATCAAAAACGTGATAGAGAAACCAACCATTCCATAGGTAATATATCGATAAGGAAGTTCAACTTCCATGTGCTGTCTAGCGTTTCGAACATCATCACATGGTATACTGAAGACTTTACAGGCTAAAGGAATGGTGACCCTTTTCATTATATCTCTGACTATTAGTACAAACACCATCCCTATGAGGATCCGCAATATGGCTTTTCCAAACAGAGTCACAGTAATAGGGGGTGTAGCTAGAGGTAACATATCCAGAGAAGGATCTAACATTAGACCCATGTTATAGGTGACATGAGATCCACATGCAATTCCAGCACCACTTCCTAGAATCTCAGCAGTGTCTCCTCGGGATGTACTCCAGGTGTCCAGAGTGAAAGAAAAGATCCCCAAGGCTAAATGAAGCCCGATGATGAATAACGGAGCATATCTGTGAGTCTGGTTGAAGTTGTCAATCAGGTCGACGAATGGATAGAAGACAACTAAGATTAAAATGGTATATAGAAATCCAGCAATAATATCCTGGGAAAAAAGAAAAGTAGAGCTGTTTAGTATAATACTATCTTTGACATTAAAAAAAACATATATTTCACACTTCAAATGTTGATAGAAACTTTTAAAATATGTCACATTCTCAAAGTAAACTGTACTAATTGACCACATAATAGGTACTAAAAACTGTTTTAATGATAATAAAAGGACTTATTGATGATAAAAGAATTGTGTTTTCAAAGTTCTATCCTTCTATAAATTAACTACACATACACTACAGACAAATTTATATTCAAATCCTGAATAAACTATGCTCAAATTATGTAGTTTTGATTTCTGGGATAAAGAATATATTTATTTTTCAAAGAAACCATCTTCATTTTCATGCATTTAAATATATTTCCATGATCAAAGAGGATACAAAGCCTGGGTAGCTTCCTTTTCCTATTCATTCATTCACTCACCGAACAAACACTTAGTGAGTACCTACATGTGCCGGCAGTATTTTGGTGCTGAGGATGTATTGCTTAAAAAAATGACAAGATTCCTGCTGTGACAGAGCTTATATTTTAGTGGGGATGACTGAAAATAACCATGTAAGTAAAAAAGTAGATGAATATTACAATTTCAGATAGTTACAATAAATGTTATGAAGAAACTAAAATAGGACAATGGGATAGTATGATGAAAAACTTTATTAGAGTGATTATGGAAACCCGTTTGAGGAGGTGACACTTGAGCAGAGACCAGATTTCAAAAAGGAGTCCGCCCTGTCTTTAGATGTAAGGAAAAGTGTTCCAGGTGGATGGAATACCAAGTGCCAAAGCCTAGAGGCAGAAAAGAACCTAGTGAGTTCCAGGAACTGAGAGAAATCCAGATGGCTCAAATAGTGAGCAAAGGGAAGAGGCATGTGACATGAGGACAGAGAGAGAGGCAGAGACCAAATCATGTAGGGCCTGGGTAGGCTGGGTAAGAGTTTAGATTTTATTTCAAAAGTGATAGGGAGGGGCTGGCCCCAGAGTGGTTAAGTTGGTGCGCTCTGGTTCGGCGGCCCGGGGTTTCGCTAGTTTGGATCCTGGGCGCAGACATGGCACCGCTCATCAGGCCACGTTGAGGCGGCGTCCCACATGCCACAACTGGAAGGGCCCACAACTAAAATATACAACTATGGACTAGGGGGATTTGGGGAGAAAAAGCAGAAAAATAAATAAATAATAAAAGTGATAGGGCACCACTGAAGGATTCCAAAGTAGGAGTGTAACATAATCTGATTGATATTCGTAAAGGGACACTCCATCTGCTGTGTAGAGAATGGATTACGGGGGAAAGTATGGATGATGGGAGACCACTGGAGACACTTGTGGGGCGCTACTGCAGTGGTTCACTCTAGACATGGTCCGTATCCACATGAAGAGAAGTACATGGATGGATTTAGTAAAATATTTTAAAATTAGAGTTGACAACTTCAACTTGGTGATGGACTGAATGAGGTAGAGAAGCAGAAAAGAAAGGGATCAAAGATGAAGCTAGTTTTAGGCATGAACAATTGCGTAGACAGAAGATGGTTTACTGGAGGAAATAAAAGCTATCATTTAGAGAACTTTCCTTTCCGAATCATTCCTGACATGAACAAAAATGTTCCAGAATTTCCACCTTAAAACAAACAAAACAAAATCCTGGGATCTACTCTCTATCACTGAAAAATATATAAAAAGAGTTGCTCATATTCACTGCCTCCACTTCCTCACTTCCCATGTTTGCCTTCTGCCTATCATTAAGCCTCAAAGCCGGATCCCATAATGAATTTATAGACTCCATTTTCCCTTATCTTGGAATTACCTTTCCCACCTATATTTTAGGCAAATTATCACACACCCTCTGAGATTCTGCTCAGGCGTCTATCTCCTCCATAAACTTTCTCCTCCTACTCTATAATAAAGAATGTCCTCCTCATCCAAAAACAGCAGGTTACACATTCTTCTCAAGTGCACATGGAACATTCTCAAGGATTGACCATATTTTGGGAACCAAAACAAACATCAATAAATACAAGAGAGTTGAAATAATATCAAGCATCTTTTCTGATCATAATGCTATTAAACTAGAAATCAACTACAAGAAAAAAGCAGAGAAAGGTGCAAAAATGTGGAGACTAAACAAGACGCTTCTCAACAAACAATGGATCATTGAAGAAATTAAAGAAGAAATCAAATATTATCTGGAGACAAATGAAAATGAGAACATGACATACCAAATCATTTGGGATGCAGCAAAAGCAGTCCTAAGAGGGAAATTCATCGCAATACAGGCTCACCTCACTAAACAAGAAAAAGCTCACGTAAGCAACCTCAAACGACACCTAACAGAACTAGAAAAAGAAGAACAAACAAAGCCCAGAGTCAGTAGAAGGAGGGAAATAATAAAAATAAGAGCAGAAATAAACGATATTGAAACAAAAAAGACAATAGAAAGGATCAATGAAACAAAGAGTTGGTTCTTCGAAAGAATTAACAAAATTGACAAACCCCTAGCCAGACTCACCAAGAAAAGAAGAGAGAAATCGCAAATTAATAAAATCAGGAATGACAGAGGAGAAATCACAACAGATACCAATGAAATACAAGAGATCATAAGAGAATACTATGAAAAACTATATGCCAACAAATTGAACAACCTGGAAGAAATGGACAAATTCCTAGACTCCTACAATCTCCCCAAACTGAATCAGGAAGAAATGGAGAATCTGAATAGACCAATCACAAGTAAGGAAATAGAAACGGTAATCAAAAACCTCCCCAAAAACAAGAGTCCAGGACCAGACGGCTTCTCTGGAGAATTCTACCAAACATTCAAAGAAGACTTAATACCTATTCTCCTCAAACTGTTCCAGAAAATTGAGAAAGATGGAGAACTCCCTAACACATTCTATGAAGCCAACATCACTCTGATCCCCAAACCTGACAAGGACAACACAAAGAAGGAGAACTACAGGCCGATATCACTGATGAACATAGATGCAAAAATCCTCAACAAAATTTTGGCAAACCGATTACAGCAATACATCAAAAAGATTATACACCATGATCAAGTGGGATTTATACCAGGGACACAGGGATGGTTCAACATCCGCAAGTCAATCAACGTGATACACTACATCAACAAAATGAAAAACAAAAACCACATGATCATCTCAATAGATGCAGAGAAAGCATTCGACAAGATCCAACACCCATTTATGATAAGAACCCTCAGTAAAATGGGTATAGAAGGAAAGTACCTCAACATAATAAAGGCCATATATGATAGACCCACAGCCAACATCATACTCAATGGACAAAAGCTGAAAGCCATCCCTCTGAGGACAGGAACAAGACAAGGGTGCCCACTTTCACCACTCCTATTCAACATAGTACTGGAGGTGCTGGCCAGAGCAATTCGGCAGGAAAAAGAAATAAAAGGAATCCAAATAGGGAATGAAGAAGTAAAACTCTCGTTGTTTGCAGACGACATGATCTTATACATAGAAAACCCCAAAGAATCCACAGAAAAACTATTAGAAATAATCAACAACTACAGCAAAGTAGCAGGGTATAAAATTAACGTGCATAAATCAGTAGCATTTCTATACACTAACAATAAACTAACAGAAAAAGAACTCAAGAACTCTATCCCATTCACAATCGCAATGAAAAGAATAAAATACCTTGGGATAAACTTAACCAAGGAAGTGAAGGATCTATACAATGAAAACTACAAGACTTTCTTGAAAGAAATAGGCGATGACATAAAGAGATGGAAAAACATTCCTTGTACATGGATTGGAAGAATAAACATAGTTAAAATGTCCATACTACCTAAAGCAATATACAGATTCAATGCTATCCCAATCAGAATCCCAAGAACATTCTTCACAGAAATTGAACAAACAATCCTAAAATTCATATGGGGGAACAAAAGACCGCGAATTGCTAAAGCAATCCTGAGCAAGAAAAACAAAGCCGGCGGAATCACAATCCCCGATTTCAAAACATACTACAAAGCTACAGTGATCAAAACAGCATGGTACTGGTACAAAAACAGGTCCACAGATCAATGGAACAGAATTGAAAGCCCAGAGATAAAACCACACATCTATGGACAGCTAATCTTCGACAAAGGAGCAGAGGGCCTACAATGGAGAAAAGAAAGTCTCTTCAACAAATGGTGCTGGGAAAACTGGACAGCCACATGCAAAAGATTGAAAATTGACCATTCTTTTTCACCACACTCCAAAATAAACTCAAAATGGATCAAAGACCTAAAGATTAGGCCTGAGACAATAAGTCTTTTGGAAGAGAATATAGGCAGTACACTCTTTGACATCAGTTTCAAAAGAATCTTTTCGGACACTGTAACTCCTCAGTTGAGGGAAACAATAGAAAGAATAAACAAATGGGACTTCATCAGACTAAAGAGCTTCTTCAAGGCAAGGGAAAACAGAATTGAAACAAAAAAACAGCTCACTAATTGGGAAAAAATATTTACAAGCCACTTATCCGACAAAGGGTTAATCTCCATAATATACAAAGAACTCACACTGCTTAACAACAAAAAAACAAACAACCCGATCAAAAAATGGGCAGAGGACATGAACAGACATTTCTCAAAAGAAGATATGAATATGGCCAATAGACACATGAAAAGATGTTCATCATCGCTAATCATCAGGGAAATGCAAATCAAAACTACACTAAGATATCACCTTACCCCCGTTAGATTGGCAAAAACATCCAAAACCAAGAACGACAAATGTTGGAGAGGTTGTGGAGAAAGAGGAACCCTCATACACTGTTGGTGGGAATGCAAACTGGTACAGCCACTATGGAAAACAGTATGGAGATTTCTCAAAAAGTTAAAAATAGAAATACCCTATGACCCAGCCATCCCATTACTGGGTATCTATCCTAAGAACCTGATAACAGATATCTCAAGAGTCCGTTGCACCCCTATGTTCATCGCAGCATTATTTACAATAGCCAAGACGTGGAACCAGCCTACATGCCCAGAAACTGATGACTGGATAAAGAAGATGTGGTATATATACACAATGGAATACTACTCAGCCATAAAAAAAGACGAAATTGGCCCATTCACAACAACGTGGATGGACCTCGAGGGCATTATGTTAAGCGAAATAAGTCAGTCAGAGAAAGACGATCTCTATATGACTCCACTCATAGGTGGAAATTAGTATATTGAGAAGGAGATCTGATCGGTGGTTACCAGGGAAAAGGGGGGGTGGGGGGAGGGTACGAAGGGGGAAGTGGTGTACCCACAACATGACTAACAAAAATGTACCACTGAAATCTCACAAGCTTGTAATCTATCGTAACATTAATAAAAAAAAATAAATAAATAAAATAAAGAATGTCCTCCTTTTGGCTTCCATAGCATCCTCTACATACCTGCTACAATTACCACACTGTTTTCCATTTCCTTGCTTGTCTATTTCTCCCAGAAAACCAAAGGTTTACAACCCTTGTTGCCTATTAAAATCACCTGGGGAACTTTACAAACATACTCATGCCTGGGCCAATCTTCAGACATTCTGATTTAATTGAATTAAAGTGGGAGTGGCGCATCAGTATTTTTTTTAAAAAGCTTTCTAGTGATTCTGTTGTTCAGCACTGGTTGAAAATTACTGCATTACATATTTATATTACATTTAGACTGTGATTTCTCAAAGGCAGAGAGTTTATCTTATTTATACACATATACCCAGTGCCTGGCACACACTAAGCAGGCAATAAGTATTTAGTTAGTTAAATTAAGATAGTTAAAGTAATTTTTTAGACTCATCATACTGACTATATAATCTTGCCTGACAAGAACTCTGTACAAGAAACAGATGAAACATAATTCTTGAATTTAGGCTAAAGACATCTTCAGGGAATACTACTACTTTCTGTACCAAAAACAGTATTCTAATACTTTACATTTATTTACATTTCATCCTCACAACCACCCTGATAAGGCTTGGGACAATCTCATTTTGCTCTTTAGTCTCCAGAATAAATATTAAAAGTGGCTTTTTTCCCTTTCAAAAGTGTCCAAATTTGATGAAAGTTTATGGATACCTCAATTAACCAGTTTTTAAATAAAGAAAATTGGACTAAGCTCATATAACTAGACATTTAATCTCATAGACTGAAGGTGCTCAATACATCTGTTGAAAAAAATGAATAATCTCAGAATTAAATATTGGGAGTGAAGGAAAACTAAATTTCCCACTTTTTTTGAACATGAGGTCTTTCGTGAAAACTCAATGATACGTACTAAAAGTTACCTAAGAGTTCTGGTTAACTGAATTTTACTGCAATCACTCAAAGATTCCACAGGCAATCCTAACTCCGATCATACTTCTGCATAGAGATCTCAAATTCTGTTACTGCCACACGTCGATTCTTCAGAGTTCAGACCCATAAGTGCCAAATAATTTCACTTCATGAGGTGAGGTTCCCTTTGTGCTATCTCACCCTTTCTTCCTGACCTTATGATTAAAGGCACAGGTTTCGGAAAGTAACCATAGCATTCTGGCTACCAGGACAAAAGCTATTACTTTATTTTTCATTTAAATTTCATGACTGACTCAAAATTTTAAATTACATGCTAATGTAGAAGTATTCTGAGCCTTGTAATTCTCATACAGAATGGGTACCAAGTTAGATGTTTTAAATAAATGACAATTAATGAGGTATTTATATAAAACCATACATAATATATTTACTCTAAGGTTAAGTAAAAAGTTGATAGCTCTGCAGTTACTTCTTTTTTTAAAAAAAAACTTCTTTCATATTATAGATATAAGTACATCATTCCTGTAAAAAGCTTTTTACAGTACCTGAAAAATGAAAAAATCAATCAATTAAATCACTTTTAGGACTTTTTAATGTTTGATCACGTTAACATTAAGAATTCTTTAAAATGACAACGCATATCAATTACATTTTTGGAAGTATGTTTCAGTGTGACATAAAACATCCAGTATTTCTTGTCCTGTACTTTTTATGTATAGCTCCATGAACATTAAACTCAGATTGCTACAAGACTCTATACAAATCTGCCTCCTTTTCTGATTGAGTTATTAATTATGTATGATATCACCCTGGATAGTAAAGGTATATTGAACTTCCATGCAACAGAACCAGAACAAAGGAATGACGGAGTTCAGGACATAAACATAGTGGCTATTGTGATATCAATTTAATGTATAACATTAAAATGTACAACTAAGTGGTTTTAAGCATTATAGCACAAAGTATGCAATAAAGAAAAATTAATGTTAAAAGTAACAAAAAGAACTCAAAGTAGCAAATTTTCCAAAAAGAAACTTAGCAAATAATTTTAGATACTTATTAATTATAAATAACTTATATGCTCTAAAAGTTAATAATTACACACTTGAATGCTATAATCAGGTTATCATCAAATTTATGGTAGAAGATATCAAATATCATAGATTCAATAAATATTTATTATGTATTAAATATGGAATTTTCTCCTTTTCTTTTCTCCTGATGAGGAAATAGAACTAGAGAGGCTAGTAATTTGCTGGGACTAGAATTCAGGACTCCTGTCATCTCCTAGTGGGTTGTTTTTTTTTTTTAAATTATAACACATTTCAGGTGTCCTGCTTGTAATTTCAATATGCCACTGATGCCAACAGAGTTTCTAACAAAAAATATATTTTTGAAATGCATTGCTTTTGACAAAAAAGGCATTATTAAGGATGGATTTTGAAATTTTTATCTTCTTTAATTAAAGTTCAAATTTATGGGGCAGGCTCCCTGGTGTAGCAGTTAAGTTCATGTGCTCCACTTTGGCAGCCCAGGGTTCACAGGTTCAGGTGCTGGGCACAGACCTACACACAACTCATCGAGCTATGGTGTGGTGGTGTCCCACATACAACAAATAAATGAAGATTGGCACAGATGTTAGCTCAGGGACAATCTTCCTCACCAAAAAAAAAAAAAAAAAAAAAAATCAAATTTAATACCTGCTCACTATAGAAAAACTAGGAAATACAGATAAACGATAACAAGCATGGGCCGGCCCAGTGGTGCAGCAGTTAAGTTCACACATTCCACTTCAGCGGCCTGGGGTTCGCTGGTTCAGATCCCGGGTGTGGACATGGCACTGCTTAGCAAGCCATGCTGTGGTAGGCGTCCCACATATAAATTAGAAGAAGATGTCAGCTCAGGGCTAGTCTTCCTCAGCAAAAAGAGGAGGATTGGCAGCAGTCAGCTCAGGGCTAATTTTTCTCAAAAAATAAAAATAAAAAATAACAAGCAGTTATTACCCAGGAATAACCACTACTAAAACTCTTACTGTATACTATTCTAGATGTTTCTCTTTAACATGTTTTTGGGGTTTTTTAGTTTATTTAGTTGGTTTTTTATTTCTTATTATAAAAGTGGGTTTGAGAGGTACATACTACTTCATAATCTCATAATATCTTTTTTTTTTTTTGAGGAAGGTTAGCCCTGAGCTAACTACTGCCAATCCTCCCCTTTTTGCTGATGAAGACTGGCCCCGAGCTAACATCCATGCCCATCTTCCTCTACTTTATACGTGGGACACCTACCACAGCATGGCTTTTGCCAAGCAGTTCCATGTCCACACCCGGGATCCGAACTGGCGAACCACTGTGCCATGGCGACAGCCCTCTCACAATACCTTTCTAAAAAGACTTTCCATATATAGACATATAAACTTTTAGTGCAATTTTGGGTAAATATAATTACAACATTCATAATTTTACTAATGTAGAAACAAAACAGTAACTTGACAAGTGCTCAACATAGTAACTTAAAAATCAGTTGTGTTTTAAGAAATTAAATTTGAGAGGTAGGTGTGATAATAAATGTTTTAAAAGATGGATATAGTAACTCTTCCCTACTTTTCTAGGAATTAAGAAAATCAATTTAGGAAAGTAGTTAGATGTTAAAAATAAACTAAGCTGTGGCTCTTTGTGTTGTAACAATAAAAACAAAGCATATGGCAAATACCTAATGAAGTGTTCATTATAAATTATTTAGAACACATTACTGGAACTCTCTTCTTGATGTTAATGAAGAAATCAGCTTGGATAATATGGTATCCAAGCACCTCTTAGCAACTTCTAGGGCACATTCTGCCTATAGTTGCACACTAACCTCACAATACACAGTGAAGATATAAATTATGATTAAGAAAATAGTTCAAGGGGGCCAGCCCCGTGGCCAAGTGGTTGGGTTTGCACGCCCCGCTTCTGTGGCCCAGGGTTTCGCTGGTTTGGATGCTGGGCGTGGACATGGCACTGCTCATCAAGCCATGCTGAGGCAGCATCTCACATGCCACAACGAGAAGGACCCACAACTAAAAATATACAACTATGTGCCGGGGGGCTTTGGGGAGAAAAAGGAAAAATAAAATCTTTAAAAAGAAAAAAAGAAAATAGTTCAAAATGCAGGTAATTAGTGAAACATTAAAATATAGGAAAAAGTGAAAATTGTGGGAATATATTAGACCCATAATGTAAAAAACATGGGTATGGGGCCAGCCTGGTGGCGCAGCAGTTAAGTTCCCACATTCCACTTCAGCAGCCTGGGGTTCGCCGGTTCGGATCCTGGGTGCAGACATGGCACCGGTTGGCAAGCCATGCTGTGGCAGGCATCCCACATATAAAATAGAGGAAGATGGGCACAGATGTTAGCTCAGGGCTAATATTCCTCAAAAAATAAATAAATAAAATAAAACAAAAAACACATGGGTTTCTTATGGGTACAATTTCATATATCAATTATCAAGTGATGATATATTATTGATTACAAACGGTTGTTATAACACAGAATCATAACCATGCTTGCAAGTCATCTGTGGTTTTACTTTGAAAAGAAAAACAAAAATTTGTAATGTTATACATAAAATTCAGTAGCTAGTCTGAATAACACTGATAAAACGTTCTATGCAACAAGATGGTTTTTGAATAAAGGACTAGAGTTATCAGACTCATGATTTGAATACATCAATATTGTTTTTAGTCCAGCTGATTCAAGAATAGACATTTTCCAGGATATAAAAAATGAACTGAACTCAGCTTGAATATTTGACCAATCCACTAAACATTTCTTTTTTTAAAGAAGAGCATCTTCAAGATTATATATTCAAAGATTATATATCCATCAAAGAGGATAATGGATCTAAGGATAATATTATTTAATATTTTTTCCTTTAAGAAATATGAGGATTCATTTTTTATCATTCAGAGATGCATAACCATTTGGTAGTTTTTTAGAAATTAACTTTTAGGAGTGGAAAGGATTAAGGCACAATGATGGACAACATTGTCTCGTGACAAATATTAGATTTGATATAAAACTGATAGTCTCATTATAAAATTGGTAGAGATTAGTTAGAAAGATTTGTACATAAATTCACAATTTATATTAATATAAATAACTATAAAAAGTCAAACAAATAACTTGCTTATTAACATAGTATTTGAGACTTCTGGAAATTTACTAGTGAAGGGGTAGCTGCTGGAGGCAAACAATCTAAGTTGGAAATAGAAACCCAATATTTCTACAGTATGACAAAAGCTAATGAGGTATTTTTATGAGTAGAAAATTCTAAAAGTGAAAGTTGTTAAGGATAAGAAAAATTCGATATAACCCTTTAGAAAATTTTGGATTCCAGGAATTAATTCATATTTCTCCACCTTTTTTCTGATCCTTTATCTACAAGATAATATATAATACATTCATAGAGGTCTTAAGAAACACAGCACTATATGCAAAGGATAGAGAGAGAAAACATACACTTACTTTTCTCATGTTCCTTATTACCTAGTGGGAGCAATAGATAACCAAAAAATGAATGGCAGTTTAGGACAAGTGCTATGCCAGAATTATGCTCAGGGTGTTCTGGGAGAAGAGTCACCTAACCAGTCTTGAGAAAGGAAAGACAGGGAATATAAGGAGGCTTTTAGGAGATAAGAACATTTTTGTGATTCTTAAAGAATGGATAGGATAGTTAGCTAGGCTAAGAGAGAAAAAAGGGCATTCCAAGTGGAGGTTACAGCATTCCTGGGGCATGGAGGTAAGAAAAACCCTTTACATTTGAGGAAACGTAAGTCATTCGGTATGGCATCATATTTGTGTTTGGGAAGAACACTGTAACAGGAGACTGAAGACTGCAGGGAGCAGTGTCAGACTGGAAGGAAGGCTGTTCATTAAGAAGCTGCTGGAGTAACCTGGTTTAGAGATGAAGCAGGCCAGGACTCAGGGAGCGTGAACAGGGATGGAGGAGGAAGAAGGGGATAGATGTGGCTGAAAGGAGTGCAGGGTCCCTGTGCTGCTGCTTTTGAAAATAAAATATCTGATGTTAGCCCTAAAATACTCCTCAGAAAGAGGAAAAAACTAGAGTTTAATATGTGAATCTAAGTGGCACCAGGATCGTTTAAATTCATTTAGTCACTAGTCACTGGGTCCTCATGAACAAGCAGGGCTCTTCTTGGTTTCTGTATTCGGATGGTTGGTTTTGACTCAGCACAGAAGAGAATGAGAAGGAAAATACAACTGAGACTGGAAGGAGGGAGAAGGGTTATCCTGAGTATACTCCTTGGTTATTGTGGTGGTTAGGAACTGTTTCTATGCAAGATATCATTATGATATTAAAACTTCAGACAGCATCATGTTAATATTTTTGCAAAACACGAAAGATTTACAATAACTATATTTTCTGATTTAGTTTTCATATAAGTTTTCAAATGGTTAAAAAGTATAAAATTGCCTATCAATTTCAGAAAAAAATAAAACTCTATGAACACAATATTTTCCTTACCAGAATGGAGTGCATTCCCATGTAAATTCTACTTAGGCAAACTAGAGAACACCAGCAGGGAACAAGAATCAGTCCATATATAAGAGGATACTAAAGGGGAAAAAAAGTAAAATTAGTTAAATAAATTAGGTTAAATATAAACAAGCAAATAAAAAACAAATCACTATACTATAAAACTCCATGGAAACAAGAACTATATGTTTTTACTCCCCATTTTATTCCCAGCACGTAACCCTAGGCATAGCCAACAGCAGACATTCAAGAAATACTTTTGCACAAATGAACAAATGAAGTAAATCTGATGTTTCTACACTCTTCATTGTGGGAGCTGGCTCATCTTTGCTTCTACAGTAAAGATTCAATCACTGGCTTGCTACAGAAGAAAAACAGGTAGGAGACATACTTTTAATACGGCTCCAAAATGAAAGCACTTCTGGAATAGTGCCTGGATCTGGTCCACGAAGGGCCTTCACTTCCCTGGGGAGAAGGACTGGGCGTGATCTCTCTCTCACTTCCATTAGTGACTGCTATCTGCAATTTCCATTGGCACTTCCCCATCTCGTATTCAATATGCAACACTTTGTAATTTGTTTTCCACTTTGTCCCCCCTACTAAAATTTCAAATGGTAAGCTTACCGAGAAAAATTTTGGTGGGATACTGGGAGCAGACAGCCACAGTAAGGAAAAAAACCCAAAAGGTAGACAACTCTTGGTCTCAGTGGCACTAGTTTAAGAGTTGGCTTTGAATCTCCTGAGATTAGAGGGAAGGAGGAAAGGATGGATGGGCATAGGGGTAAGTGTGTAAGGGAAAGGGAGGAGCACATTTGAGGCATTTTATGCCTGATGACTTCAAATTTCTGAAGAAACTGAAGCCAAGGTGGTTCAAATCAGTAAGAATCCAAGGTGGTTCAATAAGAAGTGGGGTTGCAAGAAGGGAATTAAATATGGTTTTAAGAAGAAGGGTAAGAATTTAGTACACAGTTGTTTTTTGTTTTTTTTCCCTGCTTTATCTTCCCAACCCCCCCCCCCCCCCTACACAGTTGTATATCTTAGTTGCATGTCCTTCTAGTTGTGGGATGTGGGACGCCGTCTCACCATGGCCTGAAGAGCGGTGCCATGTCCGTGCCCAGGATCCGAACTCTAGGCCGCCGCAGCGGAGCGCACAAACTTAACCACTCGGCCACGGAGCCGGCCCCTACACAGTTGTTTTGATTTGACTTCTCTACTGCATTTAACGTGGCCCATCGCTTTCTTCTGGAAACTCTAAATATCCTTGATTTCCAGAGCATCACACTTTCCTGGCTCCCCTTTCACTATTTATTTTTTTTTTCTGTATCTCCCACACAAGAGCATATCCTCCTCTTCTTGTTCCTTAAACAGCGGTTATATAAGGATTCTGCCCTTAATAGTTATTGGCAGTCTCACCTTTTCTTATTTTGTAACCTCTACTTAGCATGCTGAAGACTTATCCATTTCCCTGAGTTTGAGAACCATACAGTCAACTCCTGGACATACCTCCACCCTCAGGTCCCTATGGAGTTAAACCCACTGTACCTCAAACCAAACTCATCATCCTCCTATCCAAACTTGTTGCTCCTCTCAGATTCCCTATTTCATATGGAAACATCATAATACACACAATAATCTAAAGGAGAAACATGAATTATCCTTGATTCCTTCCGTATCCCTCATATTTCACCAATAATCAAGTCTTGCTGATTTTACCTTCTAATATTCCTTGATTCTGTCATCTCTTCTCCATCCTACTTACGGTGCCCTTGTTCAGATCCTCATAATTTCTTTTCTAAGCTCTACCTATTTCTCCAGCCCTTCTTCCATATGCATGAGAAACTTGGTTAATGGGGCAGACAGACGTAACCATACATGAGGTAAGTGCTATGACAGGAGTATACACTAAGCCCAGAGGGAGTCTAAGGAATGGGCAATTAACATAGTTTAAGGATGTTAACAAAGTCTCCCAGATTAAGTAAGATCCAAGTTATCCTGAAAGATGAGTAGGATTTAGTCTTTAGAGAAAAAGAGTGAGCAGAGGGCAAAAAAGATAAGAGGGTGTTACAAACAGCAGAAACACCATAAGCAAAGGTTTGTGTGAAAGACACTGTAAGTAGCGTGGTTTTCTAGGAGAATAAGCTTTCATTCTTGCTGGGGGGAGGTACTAAATAGTAAGCATAAAAATATGTGAATTATATGATATGTAAATTCATATAAATTGTATAAGAAAACGTGAGAAGTACTATGTAGAAATAAAAAGAGAACAGGTGGTTGAAGAAACAGTAATGTTCATCAAACAGTCCTTGTGCTCCTCTATATTTTCAGATTCACTTGCAGTTAGATTGGGACCATGTGACTAGTTTTGGCCAATGAGTTGGAAAACAGTAACTTATGCTACTTTCAATCATTCTATGAACTCTCTCTTCCCTCCAGATGTGATGTTGGAAGTCACAAGTTGAGATGAAAAGAAGGGTAAACTTCCATCAGCCTGGGTTCCTGAGGTCCTAAGTTTGCTAATTCATAATGAATACGTAACACAAATGAGAAATAAACTTTTGTTGTTAAGCTGAGATTTGGGGGTTAAGTCATTGCCACAGCATAACCAAGCCTATTGTAACTAAAACAGTAATAGAATTAGGATCAGGAGTTTGGGAGTGTGAGTGGGGCAGGTTAAAGTATTAAATACAAGACAGTCAGTGCAGGCATTACTGAGAAGCTGAAACTTGAGGCAAGACTGGATGGAGGTGAGAGAATTCGCTGAGCAGATATCTGAGGGAAGAACACATATCAGGCAAGGAGGTCAGGCAGAGAAAAGTCTCTAATGAGGAAATGTGACTGGCAAGGAGGCTAGTGTGGCTGGAGCAGAGAGAGGTAATGGGGGCCAAATCAAGCAGAACCCAAGAAGCCACTGTAAGAAACTTGACTTTTAGTGTGAGTTAAATGGGGAGCCACTGCCGAGTTTTGAGCAGAGCAGCGCCATGATAGCTGCTATGTTGAGATTAGACAATAAGGGATCAAGGATGGAAAGAGACCAGTCAGGAGATTGTTGGCACAATCCAGGTGAGAGATAACACTGGCTTCTGCCTCTGTAGCAGGCACTCAGGCCTTTTAATTTTTCTGTGAATTTTTTGAAGACTGTGAATAGCAAAGGAGAGTCAAACAGAAGTCAACAACTACTGAGAAACTTTCCTATGCTTCCCTCTTCTTTCTTTTTTTTCACTTAGACTCCATAAGGAAGTAAAAATAGACAAAGTTATTGATGGGAAATCTTTGTACACAACAGATTGAAGAAAAATTCATTTGTAGAGTCTCAAAAGCTAGGGCAGAAGGTAGGAGAAAAGGAGAGTTTTTGAGTAGGAACGATGAAATTGAACTTAATAAACCTGAATAAATATGGATTGAGTTATGTTCAAGGTGTTTAAATGGGAAAGTTAGAAATACAAGTAAGCTAGATGCAGAGGCTAAGAAAGAAACTACAAGCCTTTTTATTTTCCTTTTCCCCTATTCCAGAGCACCTTTATACCTCACCGGAGTAAAGTGAATAGTTGGGAAAAGAATAAGTCATTTTTAGTTTTATTGATTGGTTGATTTTTTTTCAGCCATTAGTCTCTACCTTCAGAATATTTTCTCTAGGTATTTTTCTGGAAAGAAATATTTTGGAGACCACCAGATCTAGTTCCAACGATATGACTTTCACATTCACTCCCCAATGAATAATAGAATTCTGAATCACAAAGTATCAAAGAAGTCTTTCATGAGTTAACATTAAACAGATAAAAAAGACCACAGACCTTAATGGCTAAAGCAATCTAGATAGACTAAATAAAACTACTATTTCTCAAGTGGGATCCTGTGGAGGGAGGAAGAATTATGCTTAATAACCAATTCACCTGGCACATTTATTGTATATCTAAGAATATCCAGATTACATTTACCTTTAATTTTATGTTAAACTGTCTCTAAAAACACATTTAGAACCACTGTCCTCATTTAGATGTGACTAGAAGGAAAACAGATTTATGCAGAATTATTCTTTCCCAGGAAATGATAGAATCTATTACAAATATATAAAATATATACAGACTACTTTTCAGTCACCTTTGTTAGTTCCCCTTTTCTTCACAACTCCTTAGTAAAGTGGGCTCCAGGGCTTAATTCTAAAGGTACTTCATTTCCCAGTCTATACTCACTTCCTTAATGATCTCATCTAGTCTCAGGGATTTATACATAATCCATATGTTCATGACTCAAATTTCCGTTTCTAGCTGGGACCTCACTCCTGAATCCTACACTTGTGTATCTAACTGGCTGCTTGATATCTCCACGTCAACATCTAATGTAACATGACCAAACCTAAACTCCTGATTTCTCTTCCCTTTCCCATCTGACCAGCTATTCCTGTAGTTATCTCCTTCCTGGAAAATGGCTCTTCCATTGTTCCATTCCTCAGGCCAAACAACTTGTTATCCTTGACTTTCTCATTCATATCTATCACCCAATCTATTTACAGTATCAGGTATACTTTAAAAATATATCTAGTTTTTAACTGTAATCCCCATGTAATCCCAAAGAAAGTATCTAAAAAATATGCACAAAAAGAAATGAGAAGGGAATCAAAATAGCATACTACAAAAAAATCAAACTCAAAAGAAAGTAGTAATGTAAGACATGAGAAACAAAAAAGATGCAAGACGTACAGAAAACAAATAGCAAAATGGCAGAAGTCAGTCATTTCTTATTAGTAATTACTTTAAATGGCAATGGTTTAAATTCCCCAATCAAAAGGCAGAGATTTGCAGAAAGGATAAGAATACATGACTCAACTATATGCTGCCTAAAGAGATTCACTTTAGATCTAGAGACACAAATAAGTTGAAAGTGAACAAATGAGAAAACATATTCCATGCAAATAGTAACCAAAAAAGAGCTAGATGGCTACACAAATATCAGACAAAATAGACTTTAAGCTAAAAACAGTTACAAAAGACAAAGAAGGACAGTATATATTGATAAAAGGGTTTATTCATTAAGATGATATAACAATTATAAACATACATGCACCAAACAATAAAGCCTCAAAACAAATGAAGCAAACCTTGACATAATTGAAGAGAGAAATAGTTCTACAAGACAGTCTCATCAACATTGAAAACCTGCTCTTCCACACAGCCCTTTCCCTATATAACACTTCGCAGACATTTAAAAAGTTCTCCTGCAGCTTCTTGATTGTGCCTCAAGTTTCCTGCAAGTTGAACATTTTTCATGCTGCATTGCCTTTGAAAAGTACAAGCCAGCCAGCACTACCCAAGACAAGTTTAACACTTTCCTTACTCCGGGTAACATGACTTTAAATTTCCTTGGCTTTCAGCCTCACAACAATGCTGTCCACTATGCTTTCTTTTTTTAAAATTGGTTGTCCTCTCATGAATCCACAAATTCAGCCACTTTTCCATAGTTCATCACAACTACAGATACTACTTAGGCACTTTCTAGGGTGGTCTTACATACAAATGGGTGAATTTATTTCCTCTTCCTTTTTTTGGATGTGCTGTATTGTTAATTCATTAACATTGAACTAATGGCCAACAGAACTATAACTGATGCCTCAATGAATCTTACCTAACACATGTATATTTTCTTTGTAAAGCATATCACAGTCCTCTCATGCTTAGGAACACCAGACATCACCGCTGCACTGTGCATGGGACCATTTTAAACAGTGCAACAACCAAGAGAAAGCACAAAAATGTGAAAAAATAGCACTAAATAGACTCAAAAAGGATTCTTGTTTACAGTATAACAGCTGAAACAAGAAAGCAGAGCATCGTCTGGTCTAACCTCAGCTGGGAATATGTACACCAGCTGGCTCAAATTTTTAGCCACTCTTCACATGTCTGTGAATGTACTGATTGTTGGGTTATAAATAAATTCTAGTGAGTAGGTAAAGTTACAAATATGACTTCCATGAATAATAACGATCAACTGTATGTAGAAATTAAACTACTCTTAAATAACCATGGGCCAAAGAAGAAATCACAAGAGAAATTATAAAATACTTATGAACAAATAAAAACAAAAACACAACATACTAACAATTACGTAATGCAGTGAAAGCAGCACTCAGAGGGAAATATACAGCAATAGAGGCCTACATTAGAAAGAAGAAATGAATCAACCACAACTCCACACTTAAGGACTAGAAAAAGAGGAGCAAACTAAATGCAAAGCTAGCAGCAGCAGGGAAATAATAAAATAATTAAAGTGGAGAAAAATGAAATAGAGAATAGAAAAACAATAAAGAGAATCAACAAAACCAAAAATCGTTTCTTTGAAAAGATCAATGAAATTGACAAACCTTTAGCCTTGCTGACAAAGCAAACAAAGCAAGCTTGGAAGATTCAAATAACTAAAATCAGAAATGAAAGTGAATACTACTAGTGATCTTACAGAAATTAAAAAGATTATAAGAGAAAGCTAAGAACAACTGTATCCTAACAAATTAGATAACCTAGATGAAATGGGCAAATTCCTAGAAACACACAAATTACCAAAACTGACTCAAGAAGAAGTATAGGGCTGGTCCCAGGGCTGAGTGGTTAAGTTCTCACGCTCTGCTTCAGTGGCCCAGAGTTCGGATCCTGGCCATGGACACGGCACCACTCGTTAGGCCAAGTTGAGGCAGTGTCCCACATGCCACAACTAGAAGGACCCACTGCTAACATACACAACTATGTACTGGGGGGATTTGGGGAGAAAAAAAAAAAGCAGGGAAAAAAAAAAAGAAGTTTGGCAACAGTTGTTAGTTCAGGTGCCAATCTTTGAAAAAGAAATATAAAGTCTAAACAGACTTATACAAGGGCAAAAGGGGTGACAGGGCACATGTGCACGGTGATAGGTAGTAATTAGTCTTTGGGTGGTGAACATGATGTAGGCCACAGAGAAATGTACACTTGAAATTTATATAATGTTATAAACAAATGTTACTTCAATAAAAAAAAACAAAAGAGAGAGAGAAGTCTAATGCCTGAGTGGGACCAAACCAAGAACTGTGGTTTCATCAACATTGGCTTGGGCCATCTGCACTAACTGGACCTGACTTCATTTTGAATAAAAAGATGCAAACGGTTTTATACTAAAAAATATAAAAATAAAAAAATAGATTTATAACAAGCAAAGAAATTGAATCAGTAATCAAAAACCTCCAAACAAAGAAAAGCTCAGGGCCAGATGGTTTCACTGGTGAATTCCATCAAATATTTAAAGAAGATTTAATATCAATCTTTCTCCAGCTCTTCCAAAAAAACAGAAGCGGAGGGAACACTTCCTGACTCATTCTATGAGGCCATTACTACCCTGATAGCAAAACCAGACAAAGACACCACCAGACAAGAAAACTGTAGACCAATATCCCCTGTGAATACTGATACAAGAATCTTCTACAAAGTATTAGCAAAGCAAATCAAACAGTACATTAAATGTATTATACATCTTGGGGCCAGCCCGTGGCATAGTGGTTAAGTTCCTGCACTCCGCTTCAGCAGCTCGGGGTTCATGGGTTTGGATCCTGGGCATGGACATACACACCACTCCTCGAGCCATGCTGTGGTGGCATCCCACATACAAAATAGAGGAAGACTGGCACAGATGTTAGCTCAGGGCCAATCTTCCTCACATACACACACACACACAAAAATCCCCACGACCAAGAGGGATTTATCCCAGAAATGCAAGAGTAGTTCAACAAAGGAAAATCAATCAATTTAATACCCCACATTAATAGAATAAAGTAAAAAAAAATACACAATTATCTCAATTGATGCAGAGAAAGCATTTGACAAAATGCAACACTCCTTCATAATAAAAGCACTCGAAAAACTAGGAATAGAAGGAAACTTCCTTAACATGATAAAGGGCATTTATGAAATATCTACAGATAATATTCTAATCAATGGTGAAAGACTGAAAGACTTCCTCCCAAGATGAGGAACAACACAAGGATGTCCACCTCTGACCACTGCTATCTAACATTATATTCTAAGATCTAGCCAGAGCAATTAGGCAATAAAAAGAAATAAAAGACATCTAAATTGGAAAAGAAGAAGTAAAACTATCTCTATTCACAGATGACATGATCTTAAAAACAGAAAATCTCAAAGAATCCACAGAAACCTACTAGAGTTAACAAATGAATTCAGCGAAGTTACAGGGTACAAATAAAGATAAAAAAACAGTTGTGTTTCTATACACCAGAAATGAACAATCTGAAATAAAGAAAACAATTCAATTTACAATAGCATCCAAAAGAATAAAATACCTAGGAATAAATTTAGCCAAGTAAGTAAAAGACTGGTACACTTAAAACTACAAAATATTACTGAAAGAAATTAAAGACCCTTATCTTTTACATAGAATATATTTATGTAATATGACATATTTTATATATATTCTATATGTACATATATATTACATATACTTAAAATAATATTGTTTATTTTTATTATCTATCTCTTCCTCAAGAATGTAAGTTCTATGGGGGCAGGAACCTCAGTCTCTTCTGTTCACTGCTGTATTACCAGTGACTACAACAGTGTCTGCACATAGTAGGCAGTCAATAAATACTTGTTGAATGAAGTAAACATAAGCCTTCAGCCACTAAGGATATTAGTCTTACAGTATCACATTATGATAATGTGAGGTTAAAAGCCATAAGCATCTTTCAGTTCCTGGCCTCAAACCCAGGCTGTATTAACCTTTAGTTCTAAGAGCATCTCTGGAATCCACCATAAAATGCAATCTGAATATCATTTTGAGTAAACTTAGGAAAGAGAATTTCCAATGCTTGTTTTAGAATAAACATTATTAGGTAAAGATTCTGTAGCTTTTTGAAACTAATTTACATTTTCTAAAACAAAGTAACCCAAGTTGCATACAAATTAAAAAAAAATGTTATAAAATAGCACATGATAAACTATATTTTCTATACTAAGAGCAAAAACAAACAAACCAAAAAACTTAATCACAATAATATGTTTTCCTTCATGGTACTTTCCACAGTAACACAGAATAATTCATGGGTTTAAATACGTAAAACAAAAACTAACCCATACACAGTCAATGTGTACATTAATGATAAAAATGTAAATTAAAACATTTTCAACCCAGTCTATTGTTTTGACGTATTCACATCTGCTGTCAGTTACTGTTTCTCTTTTGAACTCTTACATCACAGAGTATCAATTTGGTAACAGAACTCATCATGTAAATATTAATTATAATTTTAAATATATTTTACATTACAAACCACAATAAGGAAAGATTACCAGACTAGGTGATGTAGCCTTATGTTAATTGGGATCTACTTCCCAATTCCTATAATAGGGAAGGGATTTGTGAGGAAAGAGAAGGGCTACATATTATAGCTTGTATCATTTTAGAGCTGCAGACAGACCACAGCTTTCCAGATAGTTAAGATGAACAAGAAATTTCTGATTCCCTCTGCAGAAACCACACTAGAAACAATAGAAACAGTAAATCCAGTCTTCCGGGCAATTTCCAATTCATTAATTCATCCCAATTCCAACCTTTCAAAGAACCTTTTATCACAATTATATTGTTTCTTGGATAATCTAGCCCTACTTGCTACAAGGCCTCAGAAAACCTCTCCAGCGTCTAGTGTGGATTCTGTGGAGATTTGTTTTTTAAAAATCCCTACTCAAATCTCCAGTGTTGGGAGCAAATCTAGTCTGGGGTGACAAGAGCACTTCTGGAGCTGCCTCAGCACTTGGGAGAGTAAGTGGAGTAGGGTTAATTAAGTACGGAAATTTTCAAAATGCAAAAGGCATTATAATAGAAAATTCAATTTCTATCTTTTCTACATTGGCAAATTGAGCAATTTTGTAAGAGCTCTACTTTCTACTTTTGAAAAAGTCAGAATTAGGAGGACTAGGAAGGGCTACCTCTTCCCCCTTTCCTCTGCCCTAGCAACGTAAGCGACCCTTCTCTCAGCGACACATATCTGTCCTATGTGCCGTCCTCCACTGTACTCTCACTGTCTACCTCTATTCCTAGCAAAGCCATTCCTTTATGTCTGACCAACAAACTGGCTGGATTTTTTAAAGCCAAAATTCAATTCTAGGCGATGTTAGAAGAAATGAACATGGATCTGTTCTTTACTGAACTGTTAATAGATTCAATAATCTTATTTAACACACAATTTACTACGTACCAGGCACTATTCTAAGAGCTTTACAAATATTAACTCGTTTAATCATCAGAACAACCCTATGGGGTAGGTATTCTAATTTAAATGAAACTGAGGCACAGAGAGGCCTAAGATCAAACAGGTATTAAGTTTCAGAGCTGAGAATTAAATATTGGAAGTCTGAGTCTGAGCTTTTAACCACTATACTAAGCTGCTGTCCATATATAAAGTGTGTTAATTAATTTCTTATATCCCTAGATCAAGCAAATTATCACTCAGATATTTTTTATTTAGGTTTTCCTTAGAATGGAGGTTAGGTATAAATTTCACTTACTTAGAGGTAGAAGGGATCTTAAAGATACTAATTCCACTCCCCTCTCTTCACAGATAAAGAAATAGACCCAAGGATGCTAAATAACACTTAGTAGGGGGCCAGCCCACCGCCGAGTGGTTAAGTTCGCAAGCTCCGCTCAGGTGTTCCAGGGTTTCACCAGTTCAGATCCTGGGCGCAGACCTACACACTGCTCATCAAGCCATGCTGAGGTGGCATCCCACATAGCACAACCAGAAGGGCCTGCAACTAGCATATGCAACTATGTACTGGGGGGCTTTGGGGGGAAGAAAAACACACACACACACAAAAAAAGATTGGCAACAGATGTTAGCTCAGATGTCAATCTTAACTTAAAAAAAAACATCAAACGCTTAGCAGTATCTTCTAGTAACCTATTCTGATGCCTCTTCCAATTTACCATGCTTGTTACTTTACACTGCTATCACTACAAAAATAGGTAATAATTTTAAGTTTGCTAGCAGTTCCTAGTTTCTATTTTCTTTTTCCTAGAGAATGTTGAGCTTTATTTGAATTTATGTATTTCCACTAATAAGAAGGTTTTTACTTAAATCTTTAGATCTTAAAAAAGATGAAAGAAAAATTTACAAGTCTTTCACATTATTTTCAAATTAGTAAAAATTTACCAAACTCAAAACAGATCACAAGACGTCCTAGATGCTTTTAATTTCATACCACTATCTAATCTATTCATTGCACATCCTATTACAGGAACACTTATTTAAACATTTCCTTCAGTTATTCTACCAAACGGTTTTTTTCTTACTGATATGCTTTCCTTAACTCTTTATCACACATAATCAGAATTATTTTTTATATTATGGCATTTTCTGTTCACATTCATTGAAGTAAGTAAAAGAAGTCAATAGAATGATTTGCAATTAAAGCAACTACAAAAACTCTTTATAGAATCTAAAATTTTCAGAGTGACTTAAATACGGGAAAAATGCAGGCACTAGAAAAAAACTGTATTTTGAATTCAAGGAACAGTGTAAACAACAAATGACAAAGATAACACATTAATGATATATCTGCTTTGTTCTCACATACTGCTAGTGGAATGAAAACTGATGCACCTTTTCTGGAAAGTATTCTGTCAAAACATAAAAGAGCTCTAAATGTCATTTACATTGACCCAATAATCTCTCCCCTAGAATTTTATAGTAACAACATAGAAATGTGGGCAAGGACTCATAAATAAAAATGCCTATCATAAAATTATATATACCACATGGGGGCTGGTCTGTTGGTGTAGTGGTTAAGTTCACACACTCCACTTCAGTGGCCCAAGGTTCATGGGTTTGGATCCCAGGTGTGCATCTACACAGTGCTCATCAAGCCATGCTGTGGCAGGGTCCCACATACAAAGTAGAGAAAGACTGTCATAGATGTTAGCTCAGCAACAATCTTCTTCAAGCAAAAAAAGGAGGAAGATGGGCAAGATGTTAGCTCAGGGACAATCTTCCTCATCGAAAAAAAATGCATATATGTGTGTATATATATATATACACACACACATACATATATACATACACCACAAAACAACGAATAAATCAATATTTATTGATTATATTTGGATTTTTGGAGCTACACAGACCTGGCTCTAGCCATTTACACTACATATATTTATTAGGACTCTAAAAAGGTGAATAACAGAAATCAACTAAAATTTGAGATTAAAAAAAAGAGATGTATTATAAGGATACAGAGTATCTCACAGAACCCTAAGGCAGAAAGAGGCTGAGCTTAAAGAAGAAACTGGACTATAAACTCAACAGTCACAGGACCATCTCTTCACTTTACATATCTGCTTCATTCTTTTTCTGGAGACCAGCTTCTCTGCTCTTCAGTCCACACGGTAGATGAAAGTTTCTGAATTTACTTCTTCATTGAGGAAACCTGCCCAAACCCAGTACCTGTTTTCAATTCCTGATGGACAAGATCATGTAGAGAAAATGCGGCTGCCTAAGGCGAGGGAGCTTTTAGAGGGTTGCGGCTAGCAGACTTCCCATAAAGGGGCCCACTTCCTCAGGTGTGGGGCCATGGGCTAGTTTTAATCTCTTTGCATCGCAGTGTCCTCATCTATAAATGGAGCTAATAATATCTACAGTAAGGAGAACCCTGTAGTATAAAAACTATTTTGCATGAATATGAAAATATTTCACTCATTAAGAACTTTTTCTAGGAATTTTTACTTCTAGGAAAATTTATGACACAATGTATTAGAGTTCTCCAGGGAAACACAACCAAGAGATGTATATATGTACATATAAAGAGAGGTTCAGGGGCTGGCCCAGTGGCACAGCAGTTAAGCTTGCACGTTCTGCTTCGGCAGCCTGGGGTTTGCTGGTTTAGATCCTGGTGTAGACCTACGCACCACTTGGCAAGCCATGCTGTGGTAGGCGTCCCACATATAAAGTAGAGGAAAATGGGCAGGGATGTTAGCTCAAGGCCAGTCTTCCTCAGCAAAAAGAGGAGGATTGGCAGCAGATGTTAGCTCAGGGCTAATCTTCCTCCAAAAAAAAAAAAAAAGAGAGAGAGATTCATTGTAAGGAACTGGTTTTATTATTGGATTTATTTTAAGGACGTTGAGGCTGACAAGCCCAATATCTGCATGTAGACCCGCAGGCTGGAGACCCTGTTGGAAGAGTTGATGTTGAAGCTCCAGTCCAAATGCAGTCTGCCAGAAGAATACCTTCTTCCTTGGCGGAGGACTACTTTTTTTCTCTTAAGGCCTTCAACTGATCAGATAAAGCTCCACCCACATTATGGAAGGTAACCTACTTAACTCAAAGTCTCCTCATTTAAATGTTGATGTCATCTAAAAAATACCTCTAAAGAAACGTCTAGAATACTATCTGACCAAAAATCTGGGTACCATGGCCTAGCCAAGTTGACACACAAAATTAACCACAATTTTAAATTTAAAATAAACATAAATTTAAATTTAAAATAACACATAATATTAAATAAAAAAAAGAAACTCCATGTACAATATGGTCCCAATTATTTTCAAATTGTAAGGAAATACAAAAAAAAAGTTAACACTAGCTTTTTCTATTCTTTTTAATTTCTAAGTCTTCTATAAGTTTCAGTACTTATCTTGCTTGTCCTCTTAGCAGCATTTAACAGTATTAACTATTTTCCTTTTCTAGAAACACCCTCTCTCTTTCACTTCTAGTTTCCCTTTATAGTATATTCTTTTTATGATATTCTCCAATCTATACCCCTCTCTTCTGCACGCATCCATAGCTAGACCCAGCAGTGTGGCCCTGGAGACAGGCTCATACTTGTGATCCTGCTCTCTGACCACAGCTACTGGAGCAGGCGTGGACACTTGGCCCTGGGGAAGCAAATCTATTGGCTGGGCTTTTAACCAGTTAGATTCCTTTTTCCGATAGTAATTTGAAAGAAAGTCAGTCAGTCAGTCTCTGTGGTATGCTTGAATTTGGAAACGATATAGAACTAGGGGCAAGGCAGAGACACACAAGCCACAGTAGAGAGAGAGAAGCAGCAGAAATGAGAGTCCATGCAACCTCAAAGAAACAAAGATGGACAACGTGCCTTTAGTTCTGAGAGCCTTCCAGAGCCTGTCTCCACTCCCTCAGGAGGCCTCACAGCTCTCTCTTGTCCTTGACTTCCATGAGATACCTGCTCTAGTTTTCAAATAAATTTCCTTTTTTTTTTTTTGGCTTAAGCTAGTTCAAATGGGCTACTAGAACTCCCCCCAACCCTGGCCCCCCCTCGACACAGCCTTAGTCAGACAATCCCTGAGATAGCCTCTTACCTCTCAAATTGCTACTTGTCAGATTCTGTTTCAGGTTCTTTGTACTCTATCAATTCCTTAAATATTGATGTCTTTAAAGGTTTTTCCTAGCTCCTCTGTTCTTCTCACTGTGTGTACTCTCCCAAGGCAATATCATCCACTCTTATCACTGCATTCTGTATGTATATACTCATGTCACCAAACCTGTCCAGGTCTTTTATGTCTAGAACTGCCTCCCAGATAGTTCCAGATGGCTGTCTTACAGACACCTCAAACTCAACATACCTACAGAATTCATCTCCTCAGTGTTCCTGCTCTCCTGCTTCTTTCCCCAAATCTGACCTGCTTTCAATATTTTCTGTCTCTACAAATTAAACTACTATTTCTCAGCTTTCCAAATACAAAATCTGGGAATAATCTTTTACTCCTGTTTTTCCTCTTTACTGCCATACCCAATTAATCACCACGTCATCTAAATTCTACCTCTTACTATCTCTCAAATTTATCCATTTCTCTCTCTTGCCACTAACACTATCTAGGTTAAGGGCCAGCAAGTTTTTCTGTAAAGAGCCAAACAGTAACCATCTTGGGCTATGTGGACTAGATCATCAAGGTCACAATTACTCAACTCTCCTGCTGCAGCACAAAAGCACCACAGACAATATATAAATGAATGAACGTGGCTGGGCTCCAATAAAGCTTTATGTACAGCCACTAAACTTTTGAGTTTCAAATAATTTACACATATCATAAAATATCATTCTTCTCTTGACTTTTTAAAATTATTTAGGGCCGGTCCCGTGGCCGAGTGGTTAAGTTTGCATGCTCCGCTTCGGCGGCCCAGGGTTTCACCAGTTCGGATCCCGGGTGCCGACATGGCACTGCTCATCAGGCCACGCTGAGGCAGCATCCCACATGCCACAACTAGAAGGACCCACAACTAAGAATATACAACTATGTACCGGGGGCCTTTGGGGAGAAAAATGAAAAACGAAAAAAAATTTTAAAAAAATAATAAATAAAATAAAATAATTTAAAAATGTAAAAACCATTCAAGGTTCAGAGGTCAAATAAAATCAGGCGGCAGGCCATTGTTTGCAGTCTCCTGATCTGGGTCCCCATCATCTCTCCCTGCTTCCAATCGTGCTTCTCTCTAGCGCGTTTGCCATACTATAGACACAAGAGTCTTCCTAAAACATCAATCTAATTTCCTCAAGGAAATAAATCGTTTTGTTTTATTCACCCTGATATTTGTAGCGCTTATGGTATTGCCTAATATTTATTAGAAATGAAAAGATTATATTTGTGGGACTGAACGTCATTACCTTGATTAAAGCTTTTTAGCCAACAATAAAAAATGTATAATTGCAACAAAAGAAATATATCTATTATTCTTAGTTGATGTGATTTTCTCTATAGAGAACAGATGAGAATATATATCCAAATTATTGAATTAATGGAGAGTTGAGCAAGAGTGTTATATATGTAATTAATGCATAAAAATCAAGAGCACTTCTAGGGGACAGCCCAGTGGTGCAGAGGTTAAGTTCGTGTGTTCCACTTCGGCGGCCCAGGGTTCACCAGTTGGGATCCCGGGTCTGGACACGGCACTACTCATCAAGCCATGCTGTGGCAGGTGTCCCACATATAAAGTACAGGAAGACAGGCAGGGATGTTAGCTCAGGGCCAGTCTTCCTTAGCAAAAAGAGGAGGATTGGCAGCAGATGTTAGCTCAGGGCTAATCTTCCTCAAAAAAAAAAAAAATCAAGTGCACTTTTATATTCCAGCCACAAAAAATCAGAATATTTGAATTTTAACAAGATATCATTTACAGCAGTAACAAAAAATATAAAGTAAATCTAGAACAAATAAATCTAACAAAAGATATGGTTGACTTCTATGGAAAAAATTATAAAACTTCATTGAAATACATTTAGGAAAACCAAAATAAATAAGATTCACCATATCCACAGATAAAATGATTCAATATTGTAAGGCTATCAATTCTCTCTACATTATATATTCACTGCAATTTCAGTAAAAGCGCAGATAGGGTTTTTTATGGCATTTAAAGAGCTGATTCTAAAATGTATATTGAAAGCAAACAGTCACGGGGCCAGCTCAGTGGCAGAGTGGTTGGGTTCGCATGCTCCTCTTCAGCGGCCCAGAGTATTGCTGGTTAAGATCCTGGGTGTGGACATGGCACCACTCATCAGGCCATGGTGAGGGGGCATCCCACACAGCACAACTAGGGACACTCACAACTAGAATATACAACTACGTACTGGGGGGCTTTGGGGAGAAAAGGAGGAAAAAAAAAGATTGGCAACAGATGTTAGCTCAGGTGCCACTCTAAAAAAAAAAAAAAAGGAAGCAAATAGTCAAAAACAGCCAAGACAATCTTGAATATTGTAGAGAACTTTCATAAACAGATATCAAGACTTACTCTAAAGCAATTAAGATAATGATATTATCTTATTATATTGATATTATATTGATAATATTATAATGATAAGTGGCATTACAGATAACTGGAAAAAAAAGGATAAACTATTCAAAAACGGTACTAGGTCAATTAATTATCTATTTCAAAAAAATTACACCAGATCCATACTTCACAACATATACAAAACCAACTGAAGGTGGATTAAAGACTTTAATTTGCAAGTACATTTATCTTTCCAATAAAAAAAATAGCAAAAGAATTTTTCTTTTAGAACTAAAAATCTAAAGTACATATAGAAAAATAAACATGTAAAAACAGCAAGAATAATTCTGAAAAAATATTGCATTTGTAAAGCTACAATAAATATAATAGTAGAGAACTGGCACACAAATATCACATATATCAATTTTAAATAAAAAATATGGATATATACTTAGTATATGATAAAAGTGACAGTTCAAGTCAGTAGGGAAAAAAGGATTATTCCATAAAGACACTGTTGGGAAATATGAAGTTGTATTCCTTCCTCAAAGCAAGAGATGGTTCAAAAATTTAAGCATAAAAAATAAATCATAAAGTACTAAAAGAAACCATGGTAGAAGGTGATTCTAAATATTTCACAAAACCCAAAAACCATGAAATAAGAGATTGATACATAAAAAGGAAAAACTTCTGCTTGGAAAAAACCCACAAAGTCAGAAGAGAGGTAACAATTTAGGAAAATATATTTCCAAATCACACCACAGACAAAAGGCTAATTATACCACAATATAAAGTGCTTCAAAAACCAATAAATTGCTCAAGAGAAACAAAAACATACATGTCCATACACTTATATGAAAATATCCATAGCAACATTATTCAAAATAACCAAAAAGTGAACCCAAATATCCATCAGCAGATGAAAGAATAAAGAAAATGCAGTATATCCTTCCAAGGAAATATTACTCAGCAATAAAAAAGAATGAGGTATTGACACATGCTATAATATGGAGGAACTGTGAAACACAATGCTAAGTGAAAGAAGCCAGTTACAACAGACTACATATTGTATGCTTCCATTTATATGAAAAGTCCACAGTAGGCAAATCTATAGAGATACAAACTGGATTTCTTACCTAGGGATTGAGGGGGGATGCAAAGTGATTACTATAGGTATGGGATTTCTTGTGGGGGTGAGGAAAATGTTCTAAAGTTGACTGTGGTGATGGCTGCACAATTCTATGAATATACTGAAAGCCACTGAATTGTATATTTTAAATGGATGAATTGTATGGTATATGAATTACATCTCAATAGCTGTTATATATTAAAAAACAAAAAACATAAGTGGAGGTGAGAAGATTTCTGCATCGGCTCATAAAGGATTAACTGTTTTAAGAATAGCCATTCTACTGTAAACAACCAGAAAACTAGACAAACTACATGAACAACTGTCTTCAGACACCGGAAAACAAGCAGCACAGGGTTGTGATTCATGAGAAGAGGGAAACAAATGAGATAAGCCCTAGCTTGCTGCTGGAGGCAGTTTCCAGGCTGCAGCATGGGAGGAGAAACCAAAACAAAGTCCAGCAGTCTCACTAAGTTAAGGCGAGAGAGAATGAAGCTCCCAGAGGCCAAAGCAGCTCTCAGTTGTGGGACAGAGTACTGGAGAGAGCAATCTGCAAAGAGAATGAGCCCTGGAGGTCTGCAGAGGGGTCTCTGCAAATCTTTGGCTGAGTCCAAATCTGTGCATGCATGGGGCGAAAGTCCACCAGGCTGGGGAAAAACAACCAAAAAGTAGTAGGCCAAACCATTCTCCAAGCTCACGTAGGCCTGGAATCGTTTTTCCACAAGCAGAGTGCTGAGGGCATTGGCTAGAGTCTTTAGAAGGTTACCACCTTAGTAGTGAGGCTGTTAGCTCCAGACTATGGTTATTCTGGACCCATCCTAAGCCTAAAAAGACTAAACTGACAAGCAATTTAACCATACACCAGAACAAAGTCCAACAGTACTTAAAGGAATACAACAAAATCTAAAACTCCATAAAAATTACCAAGGAAAGAAGCAGGAGAATACGATCCATAATCAGGAGAAATATTAGAATCACACAAAGACAACAGAGATGATGGGAATAAGGACCTTGAAATAGCTATTAAAATCTTATAAACATATTCAAGGATGTAAAGTAAAACAGAAATATAACGAGTGGAGAAATATTAGATTAAAAAGAGACCCAATTAGAACTTGTAGCTATAAAACACACAGTATATGAAATTATATTCCATCCTACTTGATGAGTTTACCCAAAAATTAGACATTGCAGAAGAAAAGATCAGTAAACTTGAAGTCATAGCAACAGAAACTATCCAAATTGAAGCACAGAGAGCAAAAACACTGCCATCATCATCATCATCATCATCATCACCATCAGAGTATCAGTGATCTGTGAGTGACCAAGATTAAACAGTCTAATTCCAACACAGGAGATTGAAGTTCCAGAAAGAGAGGGTGTGGGAGAAGAGGGGGAAAAATACTTCTAGAAATAAGGCTGGAACATTATATAAAAATAATAAGAATGTGTTGTGAGTTTTATCACATATGTACATCTAAAATGTATGACAACAATAATACAAAAGAGGGGAGAGGGAAAAATGGAAGTATACTGTTGCAAGGGTCTTATGTTATACCTGAAGTGGTATAACATTTGAAGGTAGAGCAATTACTAGGAAACAAAACAAGGGGCTGGCCCAGTGGTGTAGTGCTTAAGTCTGGTGTGCTCTGCTTTGGCGGCCTGGGTTCACAGGTTTGGATGCCATGTGTGGCCATACACCACTCATGGTAGCCATGCTGTGGCAGCAACCCGTACACAAAATAGAGGAAGGCTGACACAGATGTTAGCTCAGGGCTAACCTTCATCAGGCAAAAAGAGAGGAAGATGGGTAAAAGATGTTAGCTTAGAGCAAATCTTCCTCACACACACAAAAAGAGAAAAGCTTCAATAAAAACAAAACCAAAACAGTTACAGTTAAAAAAAAATTAGTAAGTAAAATACTCCAAATATAACAGAAAAAAATAGAGACAGGCTTTGAATAGGCAGTACTGGAATGACCAACTTAGTAAATAAACTATGCTATACTAATATATTGGAACATCATGCAGATATGAAAAACTTAGATAGCTCTCTCTACATATAATATGGAAGTGCTAATATGGAGAGGCAATATAAAACAGTAGTATACAGTAATGTCATTTTGCAGCCAAACTGCTTGGGTTTGAAACTAGGCTGTTACGTACCTGCTGAGTCATCTTGGGCAAGTTTCTTAACCTCTCTCTGCCTCAGTTTATTCTTATGCAAACCAGTGTTAATATTTATAGGATTTTATGGGGATTAAAAGAGTTAAGTCATACAAAGGAGCCAAGAACATACAATGGAGAGAGTCTCTTCAATAAATGGTATTGGGAAAACTGGACAGCCACGTGCAAAAGAATGAAACTAGACTACTATCTTATACCACATACAAAAATTAACTCAAAATGGATTAAAGATTTGAATGTAAGACCTGAAACCATAAAACTCCTAGAAGAAAACACAGGCAGTACGCTCTTTGACACTGATCTTAGCAACATCTTTTTGGATGTCTCCCCTCAGGCAAGGGAAACAAATGAGACTACATCAAACTAAAAAGCTTCTGCACAGCAAAGAAAACCATCAACAAAATGAAGAGCAATCTACCAAATGAGAGAAGATATTTGCAAGTCATATAGCAGATAAGGGGTTACTATCCAAAATACATAAAGTACTCATACAATGTAACAACAACAAAAAACCAAACAATCCTGTGGCGGGCCACAAGGCCGAGTGGTTAAGTTCCCGAGCTCCGCTTCAGCGGCCCAGGGTTTCGCCAGTTTGGATCCTGGGCGTGGACATGGCGCCACTCATCAGGCCATGTTGAGGCGGCATCCCACATGCCACAACTAGAAGGACCCACAACTAAAAAATATACAACTATGTACTGGGGGTATTGGGGAAGAAAAAGCAAAAAAAAAAAAAAAAAAAAGACTGGAAACAGTTGTTAGCTCAGGTGCCAATCTTAATTTAAAAAAATCCCTTTAAAAATTAGTAGAGGATCTGCACAGATATTTTTCCAAAGGAGACATACAGATGGCCCATAGGCACGTGAAAAGATCTTCAACATCACTAATTATTAGTGAAATGCAAATCAAAACCACAATGAGACACTTCATGCCAGAATGGCTATTATCATAAAGACAAGAAATAACAAGTGGTGGAGAGGATATAGAGAAAAGCGAACACTCATATCCTGTTGGTGGGAATGTAAATATGGAAAATAGTATGGAGATTTCTCAAAAATTGCAAACAGAACTACCATATGATCCAGCTATTCCACTTACTTATCCACAGAATATGAAAACACTAATTGGAAAAGATACAGGCACCACTATGTTCACTGCAGTATTATTCACAACAGCCAAGATATGGAAACAACCCAAGTGCCCATCGATGGGTGAATGGATAAAGAAGATGTAGTATATATACACAAAAGATTACTACTCAGCCACAAAAAAGATGAAATCCTGCCATTTGCAACAACACAGATGGACCTTGAGGGTATTATGCTCAGTGAAACAAATCAGACAAAGAAAAATACTATGTGATTTCACTCCTATATGGAATATAAAAAAACCCAAAATAAATGAACAAACAAAACAAAAACACGCACATAGATACAGAGAACAGATTGGTGGTTACCAGAGGGGAAGGTTGGGAGGGTGAAATAGGTAAAGGGGGTCAACTGTATGGTGATGGATGGAAACTAGATTTTGGTGATGCACACACTGTAGTGTATACAGAAGTCAAATTATAATGTACACATGAAATTTATGTAATGTTATAAACCAATGTTAGCTCAATAACAAAAAGACACTGGTTAAATTATGGTACATTCGCACAATGGTAAAAAGAATGGGAGGCTCTTTAAGGCACTGATACAGAAAGATCTCCAGAATATACTGTTAGGTGAAAAAAGCAAGGTGCAGAACTGTGTGCATAACATGCTGCCACTTGTTCTGTTTTGCCTTTTTTTTTAAAGATTTTATTTTTTTCCTTTTTCTCCCCTAAGCCCCCCGGTACATAGTTGTATATTCTTAGTGTGGGTCCTTACCTAGTTGTATATTCTTCGTTGTGGGTCCTTCTAGTTGTGGTATGTGGGACGCTGCCTCAGCATGGTTTGATGAGCAGTGCCTTGCCCGCGCCCAGGATCTGAACCAACGAAACACTGGGCCGCCTGCAGCAGAGTGCACAAACTTAACCACTCGGCCAAGGGGCCAGCCCCTGTTTTGCCTTGTTTTAATTGAGGCAACAGTGGTTTATAACACTATATAAATTTCAGATGTATATCACTATATTTTGATTTCTGTGTAGACTACATCACGTTCACCACCCAAAGATTAATTACGATCTGTCACATGTGCCCTATCACCCCTTCTGCCCACCTCTCTCCCCGCTTCCTCTCTGGTAACCACCAATCTAATCTCTGTATCTATGTGCTTGTTTGTTGTTGTAGTTGCTGTTGTTGCTTTTTGTTGAGGAAGATTAGCCCTGAGCTAACATCTGTGCCAATCTTCCTCTACTTTACATGTCAATCGCTGCCACAGCATGGTTGGCACATGGTCTAGGTACGCGCCCAGGATCCAAACCTGCAAACCTGGGCAGCCACAGTGGTGTGCAGTGAACTTTTAACCACTACGCCACAGGACTAGGGCCCTGTTGTTGTTTTTTATCTTCCAGAGATGAGTGAAATCATACAGTATTTGGCTTGGCTTTCTCCATCTGACTTACTTTGCTTAGCATAATGCTCTCATGGTCCATCTACGTTGTCACAAGTGGCAAGATTTCATCTTTTTTATGGCCGAATAGTATTCCATTGTGTATATATACCACATCTTCTGTATCCATTCATCTGTTAATGAACACTTGGGTTGCTTCCAAGTCTTGGCTACTGAGAATAATGCTGTAATGAACATAGGAGTGCAAATCTTTTTCAATTAGTGTGTTTTCGTGTTCTTTGGATAAATACCCAGAAGTGAAATAGTTGGATCATACGGTAGTTCTATTCTTACTTTTTTGAGGACTCTCCATACTATTTTCCATAGTGTCTGTAACAGTTTACATCCCCAGCAGCAGCGTATGAGGGTTCCCTTTTCTCCATATCCTCTCCAACACTTGTTATTTCTTGTCTTTTTCTTTTTTTTTTTTTTTTGCTGAGGAAGATTCACCCTGAGCTAACATCTGTTGCCAATCTTCCTCTATTTTTTGTATGTGGGCCACCACCACAGCATAGCCACTGATGAGTGGTATAGGTCCATGCCTGGGAACCAAACTGGGGCTGCCAAAGCAGAGCACGCCAAACTTGACCATCAGGCCACCAGGGCTGGCCCTATTTCTTGTCTTTTTAATAACAGTCATTCTGATAGGCATGAGGTGATATCTCATTGTAGTTTTGATGTTCATTTCCCTAATAATTAGTGATCCTGAAAATGTCTTTCCATGTGCCTGTTTGCCATCTGTATATCTTCTTTGGAAAAATGTCTGTTCAGATCCTTTGCCCACTTTTTTTTTTTTTTAAACAAAGATTGGCCCTGAGCTAACATCTGTGCCAATCTTCCTCTTTTTTTTTCACTTGGGGAAGATTGTTGCTGAGCTAACATCTGTGCCAGTCTTCCTCTATTTTATGTGGGATACTGCCACAGCATAGCTTGAATAATGGTGCTAGGTCTGTGCCCGGGATCCGAACCTGCAAACTCCGCTTTGCCCTCTTTTTAATTGAGTTCGGCTTTTTTGTTGTTGACTTATGTGAGTTCTTTATATATTTGGATATTAACCCTTTATCAGACATATGATTTGCACCTGAAACCATGAAACTCCTAGAAGAAAACATAAGCAGTAAGTTCATCCACATAGGTCTTAGCAGTATCTTTTTGAATATCATATCTCCCCAGGCAAGGAAACAAAAGAAAAAATAAACAAACAGTTCATCAAACTAAAAAGCTTCTGCACAGCAAGGAAACCATCAACAAAATGAAAAGACAACCTAACAATTGGGAGAAGATATTTGTTTTTTTTTTAAGATAAAAAGAGACTATGTAGAGATAAAGTATTTGCTGAGGTTTGTATTTGCATAAAATGTCTCTGGAAGCAGAGGTTCTCACACTTTAATGTGTATTTGAATCCCCTGGAAATGTGTTAAAATGTAGATCCTGATGCCAGCCCTGCGTTTCTAACTCCCAGCGCATGGTGATGCTTCTGATCCAGACTGCATTTTGAGAGCAGGACTTGGACACACACATGTACGCGCAAAATGTCCCCTGGGTAACTGGTGGACAGGGATGGGAGCGAAACTTTACTATATCCCTTTTTGTACCTCTGAATTTTGAACCATGTGGATGTATTATTTAGTAAAACAAAACAAAAAAGAGTTAAGTCATGTAAGGCATTTAAAACTATCTCAAACACAAAATTAGTATTCATTAATTGTTGGGTAAAAGAAAAGGACAATCTTCACAATATATTTCTAAGTGAAAAACACAAAGTTCAGACAGTATAACGCCTTACCATTTGTGTGAAAAGTAAACTATATAAATATATATCTACAAAAGTAAAGATTATCTCTAGAAACCTAAACAAGAAACGTCTAACAATAAAGCCTTCTGTGAAAAGAGACCCTGGTAGCTGTGGAACAGAAAAAGAAGAGAAATGTACTCTCCTCTTCATATTTTTCTGTAAATACTGAATTTTCTACAATGTATTACCTATTCAAATAAATAAATAAAATTAACTTTAAATCAAGAATAATAAGCACTTATAAAATCAGGAAAAAGTGCATTTCAAACACAAGTATCATGCTAGATAAAAAGAGATCAACTAGCAAACCAATTTAATTTTCTAATAAACTGTGTTTCTTCCCAGAATTACCACAGCGATCAGTTTCCCTTGGCTCCTGAAGCCTTTTCTAGTCTTCATCATCTGCGACCTACTTTTATAACTGACTTCTTGCCTTTCTTCCTTTTAATTTTTCATAATCTCACAGACACCTTCCTTTATTATCTACAACAAACTATATTTTCATAGAATATCTTATATGCTTTTCTTTTCCAAAGCTCTTTTTTTTTTTTTTTTTAAAGATTTTATTTTTCCTTTTTCTCCCCAAAGCCCCCCAGTACATAGTTGTATATTCTTCGTTGTGGGTCCTAGTTGTGGCATGTGGGACGCTGCCTCAGCGTGGTTTGATGAGCAGTGCCATGTCCGCGCCCAGGATTCGAACCAACGAAACACTGGGCCGCCTGCAGCAGAGCGCGCGAACTTAACCACTCGGCCACGGGGCCAGCCCCTCTTTTCCAAAGCTCTTAGTACGTTTATTGAGGTTTTTATTTATATTAGGAGGACAGGAAAAGGAAGGGTGATCAAATCGGCATTTGATTTCAGTCAACAACTTCATATAGGTTTAAAACAAATATTTGTGGATAATGCATAAAAGTTATTTTTGTATTTTAAGAACACAATCATATCTATTTCAAAAATATCTATTACTACAAAGATTCTTTAAAAATCAGAAAGTGTGATTTGAAAAGACTTTTCTGTGTAAGCTCTGGAGTCTGTTTAAATCCAGCCTCTGCCACTTACTGGCTGTGTCGCTTTGAGTAAATTACTTCCCCCTCTATCTCAGTTCCCTAATCTGTAAACTTGTATTAATAGCAGGACCAAACATTAGGATATTATAAGTGTAGACTAAATGCAGTAATAGACTTTTTTTAAATGTCTTAATATTTAAAAATTAAGAATTTTTATTTCTGGAAAGAACATGCAAACATAAATACAAAAGAAGTGCTTTCGTTTTTATCTTATTCTTCAGAGGACTATGTTCTTAGTATCTGATGCTCCTTATTTCTTATTTTTCCCCAATTCAGGCTACAAAAAACTCCAACGAATAATATGAGAGCAATAATCATTATCCTGGCCAATGGAGTCTTAAGTTATTTAATACCTGGAGAAATGCCATAACACTTTCTTTCTTGTATTACCATAAAATAAAATTAAAAAATTCTCCCAGTATCAAATAACTACTTGAAGCCATACTGTTTCAATCTCCAATTTTGTATTATAATATGCCTTAAAAAGATTCGAAGACTGGAAATGCAAAAGAGCTGAGATAGCAATGCTGGAGAAAGATAAAACATATACTGAGGATCAAAAGTTAACTTTACTGGAAGAGGTTGAAGAAAGTATATTTTTTTCCTCAAAAATCTTTGGGGAACTTAGTAAAATGCAATGCCCCTCACTTATCTAATGGATCACAACCTCTGGGAGTAAGGTGGAGAAATCTGCACTTTAACAAGCCCGCAAGTAATTTGTTTTCTACTGTCATTTTAAGAACAAGTGAGGAAAAATGAAACGGAAAGGATTAACTTCTGTTTCACCCTGTAGGAGGTGCATCTTGAGCGGATTTCAAGTAGGTACATTAAGTGGCAGAGGGATGAAGCAGCTATTACAAACCAAAGGAATGGTATGTGAGATAACTCAGTTTTCAGACATGTTTCAGCACCCTAGGCATGTAGAAGTGACCGCACCTGTCCTGATTAAACAGTAGGAGCATAGCAGATGGACAGCACAGTTAACTAAAACTGTTAGTAATTAGAAAAACATCACACTTTCATTGTGTAATTCTTATCCCAGTTTCCAGTATACATATTTTTTCATTACCCACACTGGAAACATAGCCTCCAAAGTACTACAATGCTAATGGACAGAGAAGAGGACCAAAACAACTCGAGCAAAAGGTACTTCTTCTGTTTTCCACTCATAACAAGAATTAAAAAAAGTAAAAAGGTAAAAAAGTCATTTTGGTTTTTCGTACTGGGTTATTATAGTCAAACATTTATAAACAAAGAACTTTCATATAAGGGAGCCCTTCTTTCAAAACAGCTAACTAAAAGGTAAGTAATTATTCAAATTTAGAAGTTTATTCAAATTTGGAGTGAAAAAACATAAAATAAATTTAATCTAATTTTACAACATTAATTCTAATGTAAATGGTCAGTTTCCATATCTGTAAAATGACAGTTTGAGATTAGGTGATTTCTAAAGTCCTGTCTAGCTCAAATTCTAAAATTCTATGATATACAAAATTCCACAAACCTTGAATGAAATAAACTGAGTTGTTCAGAAACTATAGTTAAGCTTATTCTGATAATTCAAATAACCCTGAAACGTTAGAATACTGATAGCTGCATCCCCTATAAGAGTCCAGCAGTGCTATTCTGACTTCCTGTTAGCATGTGTTCTGAATGAATGATGAGCAAAAAATAACTATTTTCTCCCACTTGGACTGCTAATATTAACAGCAAACATAGCCACTCACTGAGGAGGAGTTACAAAAGGGCCTACCATCACAGAATCCTGAAGGTCTCACGAAAATCAGAGAAACATCATTAGCTAACCAGTAAATATCATGCCAAACATAAGTCAGTGACAACCTCAAATTCTGAACTATTTAGATTAAATAAAATTTGAGACATTTATCCATTATGCAAAACAGGCAGCACTACTTTACAATCTGAATATCGCTGTATATTCCTTTGGTTACAGGAAAAAAAAAAACTGTCCGCAGTACTCTTCCCTCGTAATTCTGCCCTTCTTACTGTGCACATTACATATTTTCCATGTTACTCCTAAGAGAGATGCACTGCACAGAAGTGTCTGTGGGGACAAGAGTTCATCCATACTGAAATTAAATCTGTGATAAGTAAGCTCATCATAACGGAGTTTTACACAGAATGTGCATTTCTCAATGTAAGACGATTTTGTGCTGTACCAGAAAAAAACCTGAGCAAGTCTGATTTCTTAGATTCTCCATAATTATTACCTTTATTCTTAAATTAAGGGACTGATTTGCAGGATGAACAAATCTCCCCATAACTTAAAAGACAGCAGTCTAAGAATAAATTTTGCTTCCATATGAAAGAGAATTAGTTTGTAAACCCAGGTGACACTTACGGACCATGAAACATCGAAAAAGGGGAGGCCAAAAGAAGTAGGCAAAATATAAGACGTTTACCACTAAAATCTCACTCCTGAGTGTCAGGGTCATTCTGCTGTCATACTTACCATTTTTACAAACCCAGTAGTCTGACCAAGAACCCTAATTTTAAGAATAATTTTAAAACCATGCATTTTTAAAGCTAATGCAAGAATAATGCTGTAGAGCTCAACAACTGATACTACAGATCAGTGATCCAGAAGATAACTGTGTCTATCAGCAAATTAGCAACCACATCCCTTAAAAACAACTCAGGCTGTGCTCCATTAACTTCTATCAAGGGTGGCTTTCCTGTAAAATTCATTACTTCATTGCCTGGAACGATTACGTTCGTTCTGGAACCACACTACACTTTCATCAACAGTGTCTCAGAGTAAAGCTAATGACTGCACCTACTCCTGAAACAGAATGTCTGGGGGGTAAGGTCAAAATGGGTCTTAGTTCCGGACAATGATCATAAAGACCCTGTAATTAGTCACAATTATATTCTGTGCATCACAAGAATGAAAACTGTTGAAAAACTCAACCGAAGCCCCAAGATCACGTATTCCTCCAAGAAGAGTGTTTCCTTCGGGTTCTAAGGAAGGCAGCACTACTAAAATATAGTGTGAGGGCAAACTCTCTAGGTTTTTCCGATCTTTTTTTTTTTTTTTAATTTTTTAAAAACCTAGAGCGGGCCTGCTGGCAGGCATCGTGAAAGCCTCCGGAAAGGGAGGTTCGGGAGGGGAACGGCCAAATTCAAACAACTGTGAAGCGCGAGTCCGCGGACTGCGCCGGGCTGAGCCGGCCGAGGGAGGGCACCTCACCTGCCAGCGGCCGTAGGTGAGCAGGACCATGGCGATGGGGATGGCGGTGCCCGACATGGCGTGGGTGGACGGCATGCTGTACTCGGAGTTGTAGAAGACCTCCAACTTGACCACGGGCGGGGAGGCGGGCCGCGGCCAGCGGATGATGTCCTTGGTGCACTGGCCCAGGTACATGACCAGCACCCAGATGACCACGAGCCTCCGGCCCACCAGGGCGTCGAGGTTCCAGATCCAGAAGGGGAAGAAGAGGATGTAAAAGAGTTCGTTGCCCAGCTCGGTGCCCAGGCAGAACAGGTAGTAGAGCGGCCAGTTGCTCACGTGGGCCAGCTCGCCCTCCTCGCCCGTCAGCGAGTTGCGGCGCAGGCCGGCCGCGCGCCGCGCCGGGGCCGGGCCCAGCTCGCTCGCCAGCGCGTTCCGCACGCCGTTGGGGGCGCCGCTGTCGCCCGGCTTGGCGGGGCACTGATTGCGGTCGCTCCCGGGCGGCTGGGGGCCTCCGGGCGCCCCCGGCTGCCGTTCCCGACGCCGGGCGTCTCCGGCGAGGGGCGCCTCCGCCTCCTCCTCAGCAGCGCTCGGGCCGGCGGCGGGGCGGCTCGGCGGCGCTTCGACCCCGCACAGCCGCTGGAAACGGGCCACTTTCTGCGGTTCCTGCAGACAGCCGGCCAGCTGGGCCAGGCGCTGCCTCAGCGACATGATAACGGGACCGCGCGGCCCGCGGACCGGACGACGGCGGCGGGAGGGCGGGCCGGCTTCGAACCGGCCCCGCGCGCCCGGCCGGCAGCAGCAGCAGCAGCAGCAGCAGCAGCAGCGGCAGCAGTGGCGCCTCCTCGACGCGCTCGGCTCCGCGGGGTGACGGCGCCACAGGCCGCCACGAGCCCCCGCCCGGCGCCCCTCCCTCGCCGCGCGCGCACGCCGCCCGCAGCCTCCACGCGCCGGCGCGCCCCGCGCCCCGCCCCCACGGCCGCCCGGGAGGGGCCCGCCCCGCGCCTGCCCTCCGGCGGGGCCGGGCGCGCGGGCTCGGCGGGCGGCTGCCGGGGGCTCGCCTGTCTGCGTGCGCAGCAGGCGTCGCGGGCCCGCGGGCGGGACGGTGCGCGCCCGGGCTCCCCAGCTTCAGCCCTCCTTCCCTGCAGGCTGATGTTGCCGGCTCCCGTCTGCCGACCGTTGCCTCGGAGAGGCCACGGTCCTGGGGCCAGCTTCCGCGGTGCCAGCGGCCCAGCACCCGCCCGTCTTCCTGGCCTAGATTCAAATGGTGAATGGTGAAGGCAGGCGAAGTCACCACCGTGCGCCCCAATCTTTCCCCTCAAATAATCACAAGTAATGAAAGAGCCGTCTCCGACGGTTGATGTCCTGAAAGGCAGGTGCCAATTCACCAGTGGTGGCAACACCAGATGTAGATCTGAGGACAATACTGTGTCATTGATCAAATATTTTGGTGTAAGTTAAGAGATCACAGTTATTCGTGTGTGTGTGTGTGTGTGTGTGTGAGAAAGATTAGGCCTCAGCTAACATCTGTTGCCAACCTTCCTTTTTTTGCCTGAGGAAGACTGTTGCTGAGCTAACATCTGTGCCCATCTTCCTCTATGTTATGTGGGATGCTGCCATAGCATGGCCTGATGAGCAGTGTGTAGGTCCGAGCCTTGGATCCAAAGCTCCAAAACGCGGGCTGCTGGAAGGAGCGCTGGAACTTAACCACTACACCACAGCCAGCCCCGGCGAGTCTTGACTTACAGGTGGAATTTCCTTTTAATAAATGCTAACAGGCTTGCACACAAAAAATGTAATTGGTGGCCGAATGCACTGTGTAGATTTTTGAGTTTGATAAGGCTGGTTCCGAGATTTAACTTCCGTGTCTCAAATTACAAACTTGACTGCTAGAAAGAATAGTTTCTAGTAGAAAGTCTTTGAACTCCAATTCCAGGAAGTTATTTCAGGTAAGGTGAATGTCTATAATGAAATAATTTGCACTTCTTCCAAGAAACAAGCTGGAAAATTCCCCTCCCTTATGTCATTAGAAATATTTTCTTCATTTCCCAGGGAACGTTATTCTCCTCCTCTCAGTCCACTACCTAGGCTGTAGCCATAGAAAGATGGATAAACCATCATCCCTGCCCTCAAGTTGCTCACAGTATAGCTGGTAAACAGAGATAGGTCCACTCTAGGTACAGCTAGAGTACAGAGCAGATGATAAGTGCTAAAATAGAGACGGAAGATGCTCTGGAAAGGAGAAGAAACAAGTTGACCAGGGACAGCAGGAAAGGTGTTAAGAGGTGATCCTGTTTAGCTGGATTGTAATTAAAAAGAAGATATTAATAGGTGAGGAAGCCCCTCTTAGGAAGAGAGAAAATGAATAAAGACAGGGGATGGGAACGTCAATGAATAGCTCATAGAATACACTGTAGAAAGGGTAAGTGATTGGAATGAGGCTGGAAAGGGAAGATAGCACCAGATTGTAAAGGCCTTGAATGTCAAGCTGGCTCTTTTATTTTGTAGGCAGTGGGGAGACATGGAAGGCTTTTATAAGCTAGGGAGTGACAGCATCAGAACTGTGCTTTAGAGATAGCTAGGAAGGAAACTGTGAAATGAATAAGGGAAACCTCAACTAAACTGGAGCAGGGAAGACCTGTAGCAGGTCTCATACACCAACATACATGGTCAATTACTCCAAACAGGAAGAGACTAACTCTTGCATCTCCCACAGGAAGGACAGCTGCTTTACTACTGAAGGAAGATTTCTCTCCTCACCCAGCAACAGCCCAGCCAATGAGAAACACTAACACTGCAGCTCAGCCAATGAGAAATTGCTGCTGCCCTGAACTGTTACTTTCCCTGCATGGATTTTTGTTTAGAACAGCCCCTTCCTACTCCCCATTTTTCTCTATAAAAGCAAGTTCCCCTCTTTTGTCCTGGAGATTTGCACATGCTTTCGCATGGCATGCACGTCCTGAATTGCAATTCTTTTGACTATTCCCAAATAAACTCACTTTGAGGGGGCCAGCCCGGTGGCGCAGTAGTTAAGTGTGCACGTTCTGCTTTGGTGGCCGGGGGTTCACCGGTTCAGATCCCAGGTGTGGACATGGCACCGCTTGGCACACCATGCTGTGGCAGGCATCCCACATACAAAGTAGAGATAAAGTAGAGGAAGATGGGCACGGATGTTAGCTCAGGGCCAGTCTTCCTCAGCGAAAAGAGAATTGGCAGCAGTTATCTCAGGGCTAATCTTCCTCAAAAAAAAATTTTTTTTTTAAAACCCTCATTTCGAGAGTAAAGTAACAGGCAAATTTGCTTTTTTAAGTTGACAGAATCAAAGATGAATTGCCAGAGGTCAGAGACCAGAGACCAGATAAATAATTAGAAGATGATTGCAGTAATCAGGTGGGAGAGAATGAGGGCCTGAACCGGGACTGTGGTTCTGAAAATTGAAAGGAAGGGGATAGATTTGAACAGGATTTTGGAACTAGGAAAAAGTTAAAACATTTCATTTGAATTCATAGGTCTGCAGGCAAATACTAGTCCATCCCTGATTGGGACACATTGTGTCTAATACTGAGGCATTTATAATCTGGTGAGGGAGACAAATCATGAGAAAACATGCAAGTATATTCAAAGATGTACAGCCAGGCATACTAAACAGCTCTAGGAAGTGAGACATGAGCAATCACTCCGTGGAGGAAGCAGGGGGCTGCACCGGGTTCTCTCTGAATAGTTCTGTGAAAGAGATGATTAGCTGGCATTTGAAAACAAGGAGCAAGTTGGTTTATGGAGAGGAAGGTGGGAACAGCCTCAGTGAGGCAGTTTACACATGCTTTTCTGTCAAAATAATTTGTTTATAAGGGAATTATTCAGATTCAGCCAAGGAATTTCAGATTCTGGGGACTATGTAGCCTAAGGATAGCAGAGAAAGGAAAATATGTAAAACAAAGTAGAAGGAGATCTTTATGTCCCACAGCCAAATTATGACTCCTTCAGCACTGGGGTATTTTGTCACAATGCAATATTCTCTTTAAAGGTAACAGAGACAAGGATGATGGGGAGATGGGAGTTTGGCCTATGACTGCGCCAACAGGAAAAACAATGTGAGTTGACAAAACTTGAAGGCGCTGACACTGTCCTGCTGGTGCAATAAATCTGTTAATGATGAAGACAAGGTCTTAGCTGTAAATCAGAGCACTGTGATGAACAGAATAGGACTTCTGGTGGATTCTATTTACATTCGCTCTGAATTTTGCATAACAGAATATCTTAAAACTTAATAGAAATTTAACCATATCAAAAGATTCAGGGGTCAGCCCCATGGCTGAGTGGTTAAGTTCAAATGCTCCGCTTCGGCGGCCCAGAGTTTCACCATTTCGAGTCCTGGGCGCGGATGTGGCACAGCTCACCAGGCCATGCTGAGGCGGCATCCCACATACCACAACTAGAAGGCCCCACAACTAAAAATGCACAACTATCTACCGGGGGGCTTTGGGGAGAAAAAGGAAAAATAAAATCTTTAAAAAAAAAAAAGATTCAAATACAAACATTCTGTGGCAAGCATTTTTATAACAAAGCATAAACATTTTTTTGAAAGAAAAAATACTGCTGCCAAGTAAGGCTATGACTATGTGGGTGTCATTCAGAGTCTTGCCTGCAAAGCCAAATGTCTTAATCCCTGTTCTATAATTAACGTGTTAAATAAATTTTATGTCCTTCTCTGTACTTCAGTTTAACTTTATGTAATATTGAAAACTTTTTGAGATACATGTTCTGTAAAGGCGAAATATTGCCACCATTTCTAATGGGACTTTAATAAAACACAATATATAGTCTTAGCGTTGGTCATTTTACCTTTGAAAAGTAATTTAAATTAAGTTTATACTTTATCATGTTGGGTTGAGTAAATCATTGATTCAGCTACCTTTACAGTGAGGTCAAAGAAATTTATCTTTAGAAGTACACCTTCTAATTAATTTATGTTCAAAACTATGTATACTGTCTTGTATATTTGAATGTTGCTAAGAGAGTAGATCTTAAAAGTTCTCATCACAGGAAAAATATTGTAACTATGTGAGGTGATAGATGTTAACTAAAATTTGGTAATCATTTTGTAATATATACATATAGAAAATCATTATGTTGTACACCTTAAACTAATACAATGTTCTATGTCAATTATATCTCAATAAAATGAGGGGGGCACTATGTTACTTAATATGAAATGATAACATTCATTTTAAACTGAGTATTAATTATCATCAATTTATTTTCTTTTGCCTACCTAGAATCCAACTTAATTTCTTGTTAAACTACAAAATTTCTATATTGCAAACCATTTACTATAAATTATTACCATTACTAGAATATTTTTGACATGTAGATGTCAGTACATAGCACTTGGGCCTCAATAAATTGTCATTATAATGTTATTTTTGAAAGAGTAAATCTATGTTTATTAAATTCTTTACATATACACCTAATGATTTTATCCTGCATCTTTGATTAGTTTTATTATATTTCTCAAAAATAGGATTTCCTCTGAATTCTCAAAAAGATGCCTATCATAGCACAAATGTAAATGAGATGTGTGATAATTATAGATAAAATTTTATAATTAATGGATAATGTGTTCTATCCTCTACATTTTCTATGCCCCGACCTTTCAATCACCTTCTCCCAAAGTAAGAGTCCTAAGGAAAAAAACCTGCCAGAAAAAGGGTCTGAGAGTATCCTTGGCAACAAACTACACGGCCTCTCACCCACTTTATTTCCAGCCCACGAAGGCTGAGATGGGGAATTCTTTCCTTCCCACACAGACCATTCAAACACAGTTTTATTTTACCCCAACTCTGTAGTACTTTTTTTTAACCACTTTTTTCTTCCTAAAAGTTTTCCCCTTTGTTAACATTTCTCTTTCCAACTCCACTTTTCTTATTCTTAACATCTGATTCGTGACTCTTCCTTTCCAGAAATGGTTGGAAATACAGGTGTATACCCAACTCAGAAGATTGTTTTTTCAGGTTCAGGACTTGAAATCTCCAACCACATCTGCCCATTCACCATTCCAGACATTTTGGTAGGTGCTGATTTGCCCCTGATATTTTGATGTTTGTAACATGCTAGCATAAATTCTCCTTAATCAGGATGGTTAATTTAATTTTCTAAAGAACATAAGCTTTTTATAAGCTTTAGCCCTTGGTAAAAATATTTTTAAAATGTGTTTAGGGGCTGGCCTGGTGGCACAGTGGTTAAGTGCACACGTCCCAATTCAGCGGCCTGGTGTTCGCCAGCCCAGATCCTGGGTGTGGACACGGCACCGCTTGGAAAGCCATGCTGTGGTAGGCGCCCTGCATATAAAGTAGAGGAAGATGGGCATGGATGTTAGCTCAGGGCCAGTCTTCCTCAGCAAAGAGGGGAGGATTGGTGGCAGATGTTAGCTCAGGGCTAATCTTCCTCAAAAATAAACAAATAAATAAATCAAATAAAAATGTGTTTGGTATATTTTTGAATGAATATTTTCGAAAGTACTGTAGAATAAACAACCCATCTCTCGCTCTCTTTTTTTTCATTTTTAAAATTGCAGTCAAAAATACTTAACATGATTGGGGGCCAGCCCCGTGGCCGAGTGGTTAAGTTCCCATGCTCCAATTTGGGGGCCCAGGGTTTCACCTGTTCAAATCCTGGGCACGGACATGGCACTGCTCATCAAGTTATGCTGAGGTGGCGTCCCACATGCCACAACTAGAAGGACCCACAACTAAAAATATACACATATGTACCAGGGGGCTTTGGAAAGAAAGAGGAAAAATAAAATCTTTAAAAATAGATAACATGAAATTTACCATCTTAAACTTTTTACAAACCTATCTTTTTTTATGTGTGGATATTTGAGGACTTTGAAGACTTTTAAGATCAGGATTAGAAATGGACTCATAGAATTGTAGACCTGGAAGGGGTTTAGAAGCCATCTTATCAATTTCTTCATTTTATGAGAGTCATTCCATTTATCAATCTGGTAAATGGGACCGGCCCCTTGGCCAAGTGATTAAGTTCGCGTACTCCGCTTCAGCAGCCCAGGGTTTCACTGGTTCGGATCCTGGGCATGGACATGGAACCACTCATCAGGCCGTGTTGAGGTGGTGTCCCACATAGCACAACTAGAAAGACCTACAACTAGAATATACAACTATGTACTGGGGGCCTCTGGGGAGAAGAAGAAAAAAAGAGGGAGATTGGCAACAGATGTTAGCTCAGGTGCCAATCTTTAAAAAAAAAAGAATCTGGTAAATTAAGCACCAGCTGTGCTAGATTCCTGGCGATGCAATGTTATTAAGACACATCTCCTGCCTTCGAGATGTTTATGTTCAAATAGTCACTGAGAGCACAATCAAGTCCCATCATCCTTCTTCTAGGCTCGGAGATTAGATGACTGGATGTTGTCTTTTGAGTTTTCCTTCTCTGAATTCTCTCACTCATTCTTCTTCCCAATGTCACAACCCTAAGCCAAGTTCAGTTGACAAGGAAGGAGCATTCTATGAAGTGGTTGAGGATTTGCTTGTTATAAAGCAGAGTTTCTGAGTCACAGTTGAATCTATACAAGAAACCTATAATGGCTGCTTCAACTAAAACAAATTCTATGTTTACCTTTTAAGTCCATCACAATCACTTCCTACCTAAGCAATCCAGTGGGATTTCCAGTGGGAACAAGGATGCAACCCCCACTCCAGTCAGGCTTGTCTTTCATTCCTGGACCACCTACATCACTAACTCAAAGCCTTCTTCCTCTGCCTGGAGCACTGGTTTTCCTTCCTTCTAGCTAACCACATCATGCTCCATGTTCGAGGTCCATGGCTTTCCTACAGTACCCAAGAATGACCACCTGAGATAATCCTGCTGGCTCTCTGTGGAATTGACTTCTCTGGTGACCATAGGTTGAGCACCCACCTTCTGCTGCGCCAAGGGAGTAGTTCCCTGAGATTTTTGTACTTTGGGGCAGTGAGAGATTGCGGTGATCTCTCTCCAATGGCTAAAGCTTTAACTTCTAAACTCGAAAACATAGTAGACATATTTCCTCCTTCACAGAAAGCTAGTTAGCAGTGAGAGAAAGTGAAACTGCCATACAGACAGCAGCAGAAACAGAAGATTTCGAAGACTCATTAACAAGGTCTGAGCCCCTCGTTCCAGTTGTTCCTAAGGGCCACCTCTGCAGCCCTGCCTTTCTTGACGCTTGACTGTTCAATCCTTCCTGAACCAACACGAGCCAACAAATTCCTCTTTCTATGTAAGTTTATTTGAGGTGGGTTTCTATTATTTTCAAATAAAATATAATCATGCAGGTCGTTAGAGGCAGAATTAGAACCATAAGCCAAGTCTGGTTGCTGATCTACAGCTTTGCGCGCAGACAGTGCTGCTGTCCCTCAGAAGCAGGGACCCGTGCTGACCTACCAGTTCTTTATTTCCACTGCCATCGTGCTGAGAGCAAAACAGTCACTGAATAAAGGGTCGATAGGTTACTATAAATGCGTGCAGTTCACTGTTATGGAGAGAACACTATCTTGATTCAGAAGAGCTAGATTTGGGGCCTGGATCTGCTGCTGACTTCCTCTATGCTCTTAGGCAAATAAATCACTTACAGTTTCAGGGGTAGAACTCCCCACTGCAAAATGGGAAGAATAAGAGTCCCATCTACCTTATAGGATTATGGAACGGCTAAAATAACATTATATAGATAAGAAAATTTTAAACTATAAAGTAAATTAACAATCACAAACATATAATTGCCGTAGCTAAATGAAATTGGTCTGAGAGTGTGCTCAGGTCAGAATATACCTTGGAAATTTTATTTAAAGACCTGAATCTGATATCTTCCTATCACCTTTTTTTTTTTTTTTTTTTTGCTGAGGAAGATTTGCCCTAAGCTAACATCTGCCAATTTTCCTCTTTTCGTATGTGGGCTGTCACCACAGCATGGCCACTGACAGAAGAGTGGTATAGGTCTGTGCCCAGGAACTGGGCCTCAGGCTGCCGAAACAGAACACACTGAACTTAGCCACTGTGCCACTGGGGCTGGCCCTTACTATCATCTTAACATCACCATTCAAATATCCATCATCTCAAACTCAATGTATTCAGTAGAATGCATTGTCCTCTTTGTACCTCTGCTTTCATTTGCCACACCCTCGAATCTCTTCTCCACGCCGCTTTTTGGAAGGCAAACTTGATCACAACTCCCCCCTGCTTAAAATCCTCCAGTGTTTCCCCATTGCCTTCCCGATAAAATTTTACTTTCCATTCACGAAGGACTAAATTTAGGTCTCTCGGGACATAGGAAGAAAAACAGGTGATTGAGGTCTAGTTTACGCAGAACTGTGATTTCACGGAGGCTGCTTGGCTACCACAGTGGCTTTTTGTTTTCTTCTCCCCTCTCCCCATGAGGCCTGTGTAGGGGAGGAGGACATTTCCTCTCCCCAAATGGGGGTTCGTCTGGCCGGAGAACGAATTAAATTCACATGAGACAGAATAGCAAGAGAAAATTAAACAAAGCTTTATGAGGAACCATGGCCCGGGGCCTTTCTTCCCGAAGGAAGAAAGGGCACCAAAGAAGTGGGGTGCACAAAGTGGTTATATAGCCCCCAAACGGGGTGTTTCACATGTGATTGAAAAGTCCCTTTTACAATAGTCACGAGGCTGCTCTGTCAGCACAGCGCTTGATGGAAACGGCAGATAGGTCTGCTGTCTCAGTGAGCGGCCGCAGGGTGGCAGGTGTGTTGCCTCGGGCTGGGGGGTCACAGATGAGCACCGCAATCGGTTCCCAGCCTAAAGAAAGATGCTTAATCTTTAAGGAGATGCCAACGTTGGGAGGGGGAGGGAAGTCAGTTACAGGAGGTTACCAGACTAGCACAATAAAATGCAGATTTTAAGTCCTTGCCTTTGGTATTGATTAAGAGTTTTTGGAGAGTAGGTCATCGCCTTTCTTCTTCCTGGTACAGAGAGGGAGGCACCTTTTACAGATAGAGATTTACCTTACAAATGTAAATGTGTCCTAACAAAGGGCAAGTTCCATTCCTCAGAGCCTCCTTCCCTGTCCCAGTTTATCAAAAGCAATGAGCCTCAAATAATCCTGATGCCAAAGAGACATATCTTGGGGTGGCCAATTTCAGGTCCCCACACCTGCAAGCTGAGGGGACTTCAACAGGCAGTGACGGGGGCCAGGTGCTATTCAAGCCTCACGTACAAGGCCTTCCTCTTCCTGTCCCTGCCTCCCACGCTTACCCCTGCCCTGATACCCTCACTCTCTGTTCAATCATTCTGAAGTGAAGTTCCCTGAATCTTTCATGTTCCTTCGTACCTCTGTGTCGTGTCGGTTCATATTATTTCTCTTGTCTTGAACTCACTTCCTTCCATTTTCCCCCTGGCTGAGTCCTTCTAGACTGTCTCCTCCTGTAGACTGAGTTAGCTGAAGACAGGAACAGTATCCTTGATTTCTATATCCCAAGCACCTGGGTGCTTACTGAATAACTGAATAAATAAATATGAATGAATGAGCTTTAGAAATCCATTCCTACAGAACTCCCCTGGAAAGACACTGAAGCGTAGAGATCGTTAAAACGTATACGGACTTGATGATTTGACTTTGGCTCATTCCCTGCGCAGCCGTGGGTTATAAAAGGTCATTCCCTGTCTGGTCCTCATACAGATCTTTGAGACCTGATGATCCTTAGAGATGCCACAAGTTCTAGTCAAACCAGTGTGTCCAGTAGCCATTTGGTAATGAATTCTTTGGAATTATTTGACTTAAATGATCACTAAGAGGCCACAAGAAAGTGAATCTTTTCCTTTTCGGATAGCCAGTTTTGATAATAAAGGTAACATTTACTGGATCTTATATGCAATGTGTACTATTTGATGTGCTTTACAGATGGTAACTAACTTAATCCTCACACCCTCTAATGTAGATCTTCTTTCTAGCTGCATTCTACATACGAAAAATTGAGACATAGAAACATTAAAGAATACGCTCAGGGTCACAGAGCTAGTAAGTAGAGCTGAAACCAGAATCTACACTCTTAAGACATTATGCTATAGGGGCTGGCCCTGTGGCCGAGTGGTTAAGTTCGCGTGCTCCGCTGCAGGCGTCCCAGTGTTTCGTTGGTTCGAATCCTGGGCGCGGACATGGCACTGCTCGGTCAGACCACGCTGGGGCGGCGTCCCACATACCACAACTAGAAGAACCCACAACGAGAAATATACAACTATGTACTGGGGGCCTTTGGGGAGAAAAAGGAAAAAATAAAAATCTTTAAAAAAAAAAAAAAGACATTATGCTATATTGCCTCCCCAAAGTCTTAAAACTACTGATTCAATCTTTGCTCTTTTCTTATTACCATCATTATTTAGGAAATTCCATCTTCTGCCTTACGGTAAACAACATTCAATTGATTCCTGAGTCCTGAACTGTCACATTATATTTAGTTGGTCATTAAGATATAATAAACATACATTACACAAAATGTTACAGGGAGCCACAAAGGAAGTGGAATAGTTTTCCATTCATTTAAATTAAAAGAACAAATATTGAGTGCTTATCAAATGCAAGGCATTAGGCTAAGGGCTAGAGAAGATACACAGAGGAATAGACACAGTCTTGCCCTCAAGAAGCTTATAATCTAGAAGGAGAGACTAAAAAATGTAGACAAGTTACTGTAATAAAAGACAACTGTGTTAAATGCTTTAGTGGCGGTACAGACACAGTGTCAGGGGAATAATAATGGAAGAGATTAATTCCCAAACAAGGAAGGAATAACGTATTTGTTGGGTGGAAATGCAGAGGGGGGAATTTGGGAAGAAAAACATTCAAGGCACAAGAAAAGAAAATGGGCAAACACAATGGGACTGGGAAAGGCAAGGCAGGTGTTAGAAACAGCTGAAAGAGTTCAAGGGGGAAGAAAGATGAGGTTAGACCTTGGTGTGGAAAGACTTCAACGTTATGCTAAGGAATTTGGACTTTATTTTTAGGCAAAAAAGAGCAAAAAGAGCGTAAAAGAATGCTGAGATTGAAGTAGTCATCTTCAGGAACATTAATTTGCTAGCAACATGAAAAATTAAATAAAATTGGAGGCTGAGGAGATCAGTTAGTGATGGACAAGGATGAGGTTAATAAGGACCTGAACAAGAGCAGTGGCAATGGGAAGAAACATGGTGGCTGACGTAAGATATTCAGAAAGCCTCTCTACGATGAAATTATGTGAAATCAGTTTAATAAATGTCATATTCAAAGATAGACTATGCTTAAGAAATTTGAAAGGACAATTCAGGGGAAGGGGGGACTGTTGCAATAGGGAGCTCCCTGTGACCACAAGACCTGCAAGCATCTTAAGAGTTGGGCAAAGAGGTTTTCTTTTACAGAGAGGAGTGAACAAGGCTAGAAAGAACCAGGTGAGGCAATGTGGGATAAAAGGGTGGTGTGATGGGAGAATAAATCAGAAATGTCTTACCCTGAGGCCAGCCTCTTCTCAGGGAGCTGCCCTTCGGAGGGCTGCATGCTGGCTCAGACTCAGGGTGGGCCAAAGTTCAGGGTCCTGGGGGAAGGAAAGAAGCTTAACCAAAGTTTGGTTAATAGTTTGTTCCTATTAATCAGTAGGGACAAAATAGTTCAGCTAGTCATTTATGTGACAAGGAACGGGAATTTGGAGGGTCCATATCTGGCACTGTCAAAGGTCAACAAGGCAGGCTCTTACCTAAGTTATATGGGTGTTGTCACGAAATAACCAATAACTATTCTTTTTTTTTTTTAAGATTTTATTTTTTTCCTTTTTCTCCCCAAAGACCCCCGGTACATAGTTGTGTATTTTTAGTTGTGGGTCCTTCTAGTTGTGGCATGTGGGACGCTCCCTCAGCATGGCTTGATGAGCGGTGCCATGTCCATGCCCAGGATTCGAACAGGCGAAACCCTGGGCCCCCGCAGTGGAGCACGCGAACTTAACCACTCGGCCACAGGGCCAGCCCCCCCAATAACTATTCTATAGATAAGAGAAATAAGGTGAGTTTTACTTGAGCCAGAGTAAACCTGGGAAGGGCTTTTCCAGAACGGAAGAAAGCGTTCCTGAGAAGTATGGTTTTCAGTACACTCATATCTTTTTAGAACAAAGAATATACATCAAACACACCCAGGATACATTTTCAAAGTTTCAAAGGTATTTAGTTGCAAATTAGCAGGTGAACGTGACCCTGATGTCAGGAAAGGGACTAATACAGATGTTACCAATAGGTCATTACCAATAGGGCATGGGAGGGGAAGGATCCGTTGTTATCTTAAGAGAGTACATTCTTTAATGATTAAAGCGGATGTACAATGTATGTTTGATAGGCCATAAGTCAGGCTTCTTTAGTTTAAGCCAAATCAGTTTTGAACCTGAATAGTTACCCCATATACCTCAATATGAAAAATCTCTTGTCATGGGGGAAGGCTGGTTATTTTCACAAAACTAAGCTATCTTCACAAAAGGGTGAGGGGATTTCTTAACCTTCGATAAAGTTCAACATTGTCAAATAAAATAAGGAGCCATTACTTTATACTCAGATTCCAACTGAGAAGTAAAAGTATTAGTATTCTTTGGATGTCAAGCCCAAACCTATTTAATCCCAACACTTAGGCATAGTCATCCACTGACACACCCAAATCCTGTATCAGAACAAAGCCTACAGTATTTTAAAATTTATTTGGAGCATAGTCATTCCATTGTTTCCCAAGCTCTTCTTATTACAGTTTAATGCCCTGGGCTAGTCACTAGGAATAGAAGTGGTTTCCAGATGTTAAAATTGTTTCTGAAAGCTCAACTGCAACTGGAAGATCGTAGGCTTTGAAGCTGTAGGCGGAACACTGTAGTTTTAATGTTGCTAGGTCAGAATAGCAAGGAGAGTTGGCATGAAGCAACCTTAGATTTTTTCAATGTGAGGCTAGGAAAAGCTGATATTTTAACCATGGAGTCAAGAGACAGATACCACAGCCACTGACAAAGATTCTCGCCTTGAGCAAGCCTAAATCAGGCTCCCTGAGCCCTCTTCTCAACTAGGCCCTGACCTTGGGCTCTGTCCTGGGCTGCTTAGTCCAGTTTTAGCAAGAATCCTGCTGAGTCAGTTTTTTTTTTTTTTTAATATATTTTTTTTATTAATGTTATGATAGATTCCTGCTGAGTCAGTTTTGTGAAAAGCCCCACCCTTGGGATCTGATTACCCTCGATATCAGATCAAACTCCTCATCCTGCATCCTTGATATCTTATCACTCTGGCCTGCTTTCAGCAAGAATCTGTTGAATCAATCTAGTAAGAATCCCCCTTACCTCTGACATTTCCTCTTAGCAATTTTCCATGCAAAGACTTCTACCCTGCTCCTTGGCTATAAATCCCCACTAGTCCTTGTTGTATTCAGAGTTGAGCCCACTCTCTGTCTCCTACTTCAAAACCCTCTTGAATGAAACTGCAGTGGTCTCTCTTGAATGAAATCTTCCTTGCTGTCTTTAACAAGTGTCATGAACATTTTTTCTTGAACACCACAAAGAAGTTCATGTAAATATCTTGAAGTGGGATATCACTTCAAAAGCAGGTCTCTATTGCTTTTTTCTTTTTCTTGTTCATATTGTTTTGACTGATTGATGAATAAAATTATTTAGTTTCATGTATAAATTATGAGTGCTATAAATCCATACCGTTGCTACTTAGTACCCGAGGAGAACAGAACAATCTTTTGACTTCATGATTTCTATTTTTTCTATCTTTTTACATTAATTTTGCAACTGTAGGGGTCTGGAATTGGCCACGCCAACATATGTCTCTTTGGCATGATTATTTGAGGCTGATTGCTTTTGATAAACTGGGACAGGGAAGGAGGCTCTGAGGAATGGAACTTGCCCTTTGTTAGGACACATTTACATTTGTAAGGTAAATCTCTATCTGTAAAAGGTGCCTCCCTCTCTGTACCAGGAAGAAGAAAGGAGATGACCTTCTCTCTAGAAACTCTTAATCAATGCCAAAGGCAAGGACTTAAATCTGCATTTTATTGTGCTAGTCTGGTAACCTCCTGTAACTGACTTCCCTCCCTCTCCCAACGTTGGCATTTCTTTAAGGCTTAAGCATCTTTCCTTAGGCTAGGAACTGATTGCACTCACCTGTGACCACCCAGCTCAAGACAATAGTCTTGTCTCCTGCTGCGCCCTCCGAGATAGCAGACCACTACCTGCTGTGTCCATCAAGCGCTGTGCCGATAGGGCAATCTTGTGACTATTGTGGGAGGGACATTTCAATCACATGTGAAACACCCTGTTTGGGGGTATATAACCACTCTGTGCACCCCACTTCTTCGGTGCCCTTTCTTCCTTCGGGAAGAAAGGCCCCTGGCCATGGTTCCTCATAAAGCTTTGTTTAACTTTCTCTTGCTATTCTGTCTCATGTGAATTTAATTCATTCTCCGGCCAGACGAACCCACATTGGATAGAGGAAATGTCTTCCTCCCCATTGATGTGGATTAAGGCTGCCCCAGCTAGAGAAGCCCAAGGTGACCTGGCCTACATGCCAAACTATACGACCCAGTGGACTTTTTTATGGTATGAATTAGGACCGCCCCAGGGAGAGAAGCCCAGGGCATCCTCACCTACATGCCGATCTATATGGCCAGATTCGTATCTAAAGTTATATGACCGCACAATAACCAGACCCCATCTGCACTGAAATCATTTAATGACTTTTTACATCATCTTTTCTTTTCTCCAGTAAAAATAAGTCACGTACCCATGCCTTATAAAATTAGCCCTAACCCTCAACTCAGGGCAGCAGCAGGAGCTCTGACTGCCCGTGGGTCCTGTCCCCACGCACCAGCTCTGCCTGCCCATGGGTCCTGTCCCCATGCCAGCGGGGGCAGCAGCAGCTGCTCTGCCTGCCCATGGGCCCTGTCCCCATACCAGCGGGGGCAGCAGAATTGGCGGCAGCAGAAGCTCTGACTGCCCATGGGTCCTGTCCCCATGCTATTCCACACTATTCTCTAAATAAAAGAGCACTACTGCCAGATCTTGAGAGTCTAAGAAATCTTTCTTTCGACTCCTCGGCTCACCGACCCTGCATCACCCATCACAACTAATTTCAGCCACTTCAGATTTTCAAAAGTAGGAGCATTTTCATCCAAAAATATATTTAATTGAAAAAGAAGTTAAATGAAATACTCTTATACTGAGTTATCAAGAATACCAGAATATCAAAAAAATAATGTTACTTCCTAGTTTACATAGTACATTTCTATAAAACTGATTTTCATATATATATCATTTCATTTGACCCTTAAAATGGTACTGTGATGAATTATTATCACCATTTTGTAGTTGAGGCAATTTAGAAAGCAGCAGAGCTGGAATGAGAATTAAGTCTGCTGGATATTGGTGGAGTACTGTTTTCCTTCTACTGCACTGCCCTACATAGTACATAGCCAGGAAAATATTCTGTGTAGGACTCCAAGTAGATAACAATGTAAAGAATGGTAGTGTAGGTGAAAACATCTACTTTGAATATATCTGCCTTGCCTACATTCTTTAACTGGTTCATCTTCTACATAATTCAGATATCTCCATTTACAGAGGAATAATATTTGTATCTACAAATGTATACATTCCTCTTGTCAGTGCAAAATAACCAATAACTGTTCCATAGATAAGAGAGATAGGTGAGTTTTACTTGAGCCAGAGTGAGGATTATAACCCGGGAAGGCCTTTCCCAGAAAGGAAGAAAGCATTCAGAGAAGCAGGGTTTTCAGCACAGTCTTATAGTTTTTTAGAACAAAGAATATACGTTAAACACACCCAGGATTCGTATTCATCAAAGTTTCAAAGAAGTATTCAGTTGCAAATTAGCAGGTCAGCATGACCCCGAAATTGGGAAAGGGAACTTATTTTAGGAGTACTAATATGGGCATTTCCGATAGGGTGTTTCACTGGGGCTTTGTAAGGGGGCAGTATTCATTCTTATTTTCATGGTTAAACCAGATGCATGTTAGGCAACAAATCAGGCTTTTTTTAGTCAAGTCAAATCAGTTTTGAATCAGAAGAGTTACCCTATATACCCCAATATGTGAAACTCTCTTGTCATCTAGATAAATGGCACTCCTGAAGAGTTTCTAAGTATATTAACAGAAATGGATTGAATGAATGTTTGGGGCTATACACCATAACTTAATTTACTATTTATTATTTCAGGAACTCCAGAGCTGATATAGTTTCTAGATGTACCATTCTGTGAAATAATATTTCAGACTAACAAGGCCTTGATAACCAAAATCAGAAAAGGACAGTATAAGAAAGGAAAATTATTGGCTACTTGCACTCACGAAATGAGATGTGGATATTTTAAACAAAACATGAGCAAATCAAATCCAATAGTGTGTTAAAAATGCTAGCACATTGGATTTATCCCAGGAGCACAAAGGTGATTTAATAGTAGACAATTGATTAATGTAATTTACCACATTAATGATTGATTCTAAGGAGAAAAACATATGATCATCTCAGTAGATGAAGGATAAACATTCAATAAAATTCAACATCCACTCACAAAAAAATCTTCATAAAAATTAAGAATACGGGGTTGGCCCCATGGCCAAATAGTTAAGTTCACATGCTCTGCTTTGGCGGCCCAGGGTTTCTCTGGTTTGGATCCTGGCGCAGACATGGCACAGCTCGTCAGGTCACGCTGAGGTGGCATGCTACATGCTACAACAACAAGGACCCACAACTAAAGTGTACAACTATGTACTGGGGGGATTTGGGGAGAAAAAGCAGAAAAAAAAAAAAGATTGGCGACAGTTGTTAGCTCAGGTGCCAATCTTAAAAAAAAAAAAAGAATACAATGGAACTTCCTTAATCTGATAAAAGTTATCTGCCAAAAACCTATACCAAACATTTTACTTAATAGTGAAATACTGGACATTTCCTTTACGATCAGGAACAAGTTAAAAATCTCCATTTTACTACTTCTCTTCAACTTTACATTGGAAATCCTAGTTGCTTCAGTAAGAAAAAGATGGGGATGGAAGAAACAAAACTGTCACTATTTGTAGATGATAAAATTGTGTACATTTAAAAAAATCTAGAAATAAATTATTAAAATTAATAACAGAAATTGTCAAGATTTTATAAAAATAAATATACAAAAGTCAATTGCAATTCAACACCAAACATCAGAATATGTAATTTTTTTTTAAGATTTTATTTTTTCCTTTTTCTCCCCAAAGCCCCCAGGTACATAGTTGTGTATTCTTAGTTGTGGGTCCTTCTAGTTGTGGTATGTGGGACGCCACCTCAGCGTGGCTCGATGAGCGGTGCCATGTCTGCACCCAGGATTTGAACTGATGAAAACTTGGGCCGCCTGCAGTGGAGCACGAGAACTTAACCACTCAGCCACGGGGCCAGCCCCTGGAATATGCAATTTTTTTAAAGATGCTATTTTCACTGGCAACAGAAAAAAACAAAAGTACCCAGGAATAAATTTAATAAAATATATACAATCCCTTTACGAAGAAAATTATAAAATGTTATGAAAGACATGATAGCCCTAAATAAATAAATGCGTCATGTTATTAGATAAGACTCTATTTGATAGTTTTAGTTCTCCTCAAATTTATGTGGAGATTCAATTCAATTAAAATTTAAAACTAGATAGTTTTTTTTAGTGGAACCTGATAACTAATTACAAATTTGTATGCAAGAAAAAGGACCAAGAATAGCCAAGTCACTCCTGAAGAATGAGCATAGAGTCAGACAACTTGACCTACCAGATGACAAGTCTTCTTCTAGAATTATTATAAGTAAGGCCAAGTACAATTGGCATGGACTCGTGCTTGTACACCAAGACCAGTGAAGCAGAACAAGGACCAAACAAACAAACGGAACAACCCTCAAGCATAACGATGGAGGAAAGAATGGGCATTCAATACATAATGCTGAGGCCATTATTAATCTCTATGGGAAAGCAATGGATCACTACCTCATACCATAAACAAAAGAAAATTCCAGGGAGATTGAGACCTAAATGTGAAAGGCAAAACTATCAAACTTCTTAAATGATATGTAGGAAAATATCTTTATAATATTAGAGGTAAAGAAAGATTTCTTAAATTGAGTACAAAAAAAGCACAAACCATAGAAGAAAATACGGATGCATTCAATAGACTTAAATTAAGAACTTTTGTTTCTCAAAAGACACTAAAAAGGGGCCAGCCCCAGTAGCCAAGTGGTTAAGTTTGGCGCGCTCTGCTTCCGTGGCCTAGGTTCGGTTCCCAGATGCAGACCTACATCACTCGTCTGTCAGTGGCCATGCTATGGTGGCAGCTCACAAACAAAAAGAGGAAGATTGGCAACAGATGTTAGCTCAGGGCGAATCTTCCTCAGGAAAAAAAAAAAAAGATACCAAAAAGAATAATAAGCTGAGAAGATATTTGTGACACATAAAACCCACAAAAGATTAGTATCCAGAATAAATATTAGACTGTGAATTAATAAGAATAAGACAAACTAATACAAAAAATAGATGCAAGACACAAATAAGCATTTCATGAAAGAAGAAACCAAATGGCTCATAACCATAATAAAAATATGCTCAACTTCTTTAGTAATCATGGAAATGGAAATTTAACAGAGATAGGATTTCAAAACAAACAAACTGGCAAAAATTTAAAGTTGGTTAATAGCAGGTGCTGGCCAGAGATATGTGCAGCAATCAGAACTCTGATACATTGCTGGTAGGAGTCTAAGTGGGTACAACCACTTCGGAAAATAAATTGGTATTTTCTAGGAAAAAAGAACACAAGCATACCCAACAACCCACTATTTCTACTCTTAGGTACACCTCAGGGAATCTCTTGCACATGTGTCCTAGGAGCTCATCCAAGAATGTTCATGGAAGCATTGTTTGTGATAGCAAAAAATGGGAAACGCAAATGTCCTTCAACAGTAAAACAGACAAATTGCTGTAATGTTCCCACAATGGAATAGTCTATGCAGCACTGAAAATGAATTAACTTCTACTTTACATATCAACATAGATGATTCTCAAAAACAAAATATTGAGGGAAAAATTCAGGTCACAGAAGAAAAACACGGTATGATTTCATTTGTATAGGGACCAAAGAAATGCAAACCAGAATAGTATATAGTGGTTGCCTCTCAGGCGATGGGAGAGGGGCAAAAAGTGGGCTTCCAAAGTGCCAGAGATTTTCTACTTCTTAATCTGGGGGTGAGTATATAGATGTTCCCTTTATTAGTATTTTCTAAATTGAGCAGATACATTTTGTAGCCTTTTGTATGCATAATACATTTCAAAATAAAAGAAATCAAAACAAAATTTAAAAAATTAGGGCCATCATGATGGAGTTGTGCTTCATTATGCCTAAGCCAAGGCTCTGGCACTTTTTCCCAGAGTTTATGGACTCCTGATATGCAGGCACCTGAGATTATAGTATTACCTGCATATTAATGTATTTACAGCATACATTTATAGTGTACCTATGGTCAAAGTTCTCTTTTATCTGCAAGTGGCCGAAACCCAACTCAAACTGTTTTTAACATGAAAGGACTTCTATTGTCTATGTAACTGGGAAATGCAAGATTGCTTCCAGCTTCAACCACAGCTGGATTCAGAGTCTCAAACAATGTCATTGGAATGCTGTCACACGCCCACTCTCAGCATTTTCTTCTCGTTGTTTTTGGCTTTATTCTCTTACAGGCTTTCTCCAAATGGTGGCAAAGATGGCCATCTGCAGCTCTAGGCTTGTATTTTCCTTGTGGCTGAAGATCCCAGCAACAAAAGGGTGCTTTTGCTTCAACATTGTTGGCAAATGTCCCGAAGAGGACTGATTACCCCTGCTTGGTCCCTCCTCATGTCCAGTTCCTGCTGCTACAGGGGTGCAGTACCTAGGTAGGTCTGCACCACCTGTTTACTCCCAGGTGATGGTGGTGGTGGTGATGCATGTGGAAGTGTATGCCTGGTAGAGAAAGGATATGGAACTAGCCCTATCTGAACCACAAAAAATGGAGTCCTCACAAGAAAATGAGGAGGAAATGTCTACTGAGTAGAAAAATCCTATAAGTATCACAGTTCACTACCAGTGCTAAAGTGGCCTGTCATGTCCAGCATCTTGCATTTGTTGCTCACAAAAATAACTTCAGATCCTCAATATGCACTCACGTTTCAAATTCTTAACCTTTGGAATCATCTCCCAGAAATTACTAGCCTTCTTATGATATATGAAACATTTCAGTACATGGGTCTAGCAAGTACTCAATAATATATAGTTATATTATAACTATAACTAATTGTAGTTCACAGATCAGCTCTATTAATAGAATTTCTCAAGAAAGTCATGTATTGCAACAATACATAATGTAACATTTTACGGTTTATGCAAAATGATTCACAAATTTTCCTGATAATGGCTTCACAACTTCAACACCACTAGCTTTTTTCTTGGCTTTATTGCTTGCTGATACACTAATTACTTTACTTTCTCTATAGCAGATATTTTTGCACACAATACCAGACAGGTGCTAAGAATTTCTGACTAGATTTCAGAGCTCATTTAGAGACAGTTTTGTCCATCACCTCCTCAATTTTCTTCTCAGTTTCCATTTTGACTTATAACCTATTAAACTCTTATCCTCTACCTCCCATGTCACTCAGAGCCATTTGATTGTGTTTACAGAATTTGATCTCCAATACATGTTGTTGTTGAAGGCAGTGTGTATGGTGGTTGGGAGATAAGCTTTAGAGACAAATAGAGGTAGGTTCAATTTCTAGCTCTGTGACCTGCTGGCTATATGATCTTGGAATAGGTAACAATGCTTACCTCATAGGGATTTTGTGAAGAATAAATGAGGTTATTTATATAAAAAGCTTAACATAGTGCCTGGCATATAGGAAACATTTAATAAATTGTAGTTGTTACTGTTAATCCTCTTCCCTTTACCACGTGCTAAAATTGCTAATTCTTTTTTTTTCTTTGAAGTAGTCATTGTGGCTTTTAAGTTTTTGATTTCCTCACATCCCTTATGCTAGTTTCCTATCTTTTGGTCGAAGAAATAAAATTTATTTGGACAGGAAAGACCTTAAAAGAACTCAACACTTCACCCGAAGAAAAACTGGTTTAGAGAGTAAAATGAACTTGTTGAGTCAGTTTTGTTTAAAGTTAGTATTTAAAATTGGCAGTTATGAAGTACATGATACACAAAGAGACAACTTAAATTTTATTGTCTATAAAATACATGGACGATTAGAAACTTACAGCCCAGAGGAACCCTAGGTCAGATTCCCTTATCACTGTTGCTCTGTGTCTCATGACATTTTCATGAAAAGGAAAAAGGGTGAACAAAGGGATATTATAAAAATAAAGGAAACAAAAATTTTGAATATTTTATTGCCACACTAATAAGTGAATAATGTTTTTAATTGGAGTTGAGCAAGGGTGTGGTGCCTGTGTAATGAACTTTCTGTATTGAATTGATTAGATAAGTGCTTTTAAGTTGAGAAAAACTGCTGCAAGTCTATATTATACCATGTTTATACTTTTTTTGCCAATAAATTTAAAGAGATATTCAGCTAAAGGTCCACATATTACTGCAATATTCTTATTATCCTGAATCTATTATTAAAAGAGTTTTAGAAAACATTGCTGATGCCATTAACAAAAGAACACGGCAAGTGAAGGCTTCTTTTTATTTTTACCCTTTTTGCTATTTACGGTCACATTCTTGTGAGAGTTAATCATAATTAAAGATTTCCTATTAGTATTTCACATTTGTTGAGTATCACAAATTGGAATTTTTTGGATATTATTACAATATCCAAACATATGTTAGAAATTGTAAAGGATGAAAATTTTAGTCATATCTCTCATCAATGGTTTTGCTCCTAGTGGATTGAAAACAAACACTTCTTAATTTTTATTTTTTAAATTATTTCATTGAGGTCATATTGATTTATAACATTGTGTAATTTCAGGTGTACATTGTTACATATCAGTTTCTGTATAGAGGGCATCGTATTCACTACCAATAGTCTAGTTTTTATCCATCAACGTGCATTTGTGGCCCTTTACCCCTTTTGCCCTCCCCTTACCCTCCTCCCTCCTGGTAACCACTAATCTGTTCTTCTTATCCGTGTGTTTACCTTCCACATACAGGTGAAATCATATGGTCTTTGCCTAAGAAACACTTTCGTAAAGTCATGCTTGTTCAAAGAACCTAATGTTTATTAGAGTAAGATTATGTCGCCGTGCGTATTAAAAATAACTGGGCTGAGATATTAACTGAATCTCATACCTATTCAAAGATTTATCCATTAAATGCTGATAAACTAGCTAGCCTCATCTCGGATTAGCCGAAAGCTAAGAGATTAATTCACTTCATCTGTCTCTTGCCAAGTATTTGTTTTCAATAATTTAGGACAAATGACCAAAGAAAGAGATACATGGCTTAAATAAGGATTAGAGTGGTGGAAATAGTTGTTTCATGTTTCAAAGAGCGCTTTCAGTCTCTTTTATTCTTTATAATTTAAGCTGCTTATTTTGTTTGACATATTTTTTCAATGACTGCTGTTGATAGCACCTCTTTGTTTCAGATATCTGCCTTTATTTTCTTTCACTGGCTTTGTTGGCTTAATTTCTTCTATAACTTTGGCCTTTCCTCACCCTGCACCCCTACCTGAATTTTGATGCATTCTCCTTTATGTTGCTCACATAGGAAGGCTACTTTGTTTTTTTAATAGAAAATCTAGCCAACAACTTGTGGGCACTGGCGGGAGAAATATAGTTGCAATGACTCCATGGTTACATTCATTGTGCCTTCAGACCTCCTGGAAAGAGATTCCTTTGGTAAATGTCTCTGGTCTAATAGACCCTAAAGAATCTCTCTTTGGCATGTGTATGCGTGTGTGTGTGTCTCTCTTTTTTTTTTGAGGAAGATTAGTCCTGAGCTAACTCCTGCCAATCCTCCTCTTTTTGCTGAGGAAGACTGGCCCTTGGCTAACATCTGTGCCCATCTTCCTCCACTTTATATGTGGGATACCTACCATAGCATGGCTTGCCAAGCAGTGCCATGTCCACACCCGGGATCTGAACCAGCGAAGCCTGGGCCGCCGAAGCGGAACATGCACACTTAACTGCTGCGCCACCGGCCCAGCCCCTCCATCTCTCTTTATATATTTACATATACATATGCCATATACAAAAATATATATCATAGAAGCAGAAATATAGATGTAAAATAAGATCTTCACACAGCAAAAGCACACACATCTAATTAATGTTAGCCTCCTACTATAGAATATCATGTCAATTTAAATCACAGGTTAAAGAAAGTCTTGTCTCATAAAACGATCTGGGATGAATTTACTAGAAATGTCATCAGCACCACAATTCTTCCTGCACATCAGTTTCATTTCAATGTTTATGATTGAACGTGTCAAATGTCAAAATGGTCTGTTATATAATCATGAAAACTTATATTTATGATTTATGAATCTTATATATTAAAATATTTTTATATATTTAGGAATTTATATATTTTGTAATAAGTGAAAAATGCAGGGGATTTATCTATACATATGATTTCATCTATGTAAAAAAAGATTAGAAGGGGCCAGCCCCATGGCCATGTGGTTAGGTTCGTGCACTCTGCTTCAGTGGCCCAGGATTCCCTGGTTTGGATCCTGGGCGCTGACCTATACACCACTCATCAAGCTGTGCTGTGGTGGCATCCCACATGGAAGAGCTGGGGTGACCTACAGCCAGGATAGGCAGCTATGTGCTGGGGCTTTGCCAAGAAAAAACAACAAAAAAGAGGAAGATTGGCAACAGATGTTAGGTCAGATTAGAAGAAAATACATAAAATGATAAAAATGGTTGCTTCTGTGGGTTTTTTTTTTTTTTTTTGAGGAAGATTAGCCCTGAGCTAACTGCTGCCAATCCCCCTCTTTTTGCTGAGGAAGACTGGCCCTGAGCTAACATCCATGCCCATCTTCCTCTACTTTTATATGTGGGATGCCTACCATAGCATGGCTTGCCAAGTGGTGTCACGTCTGCACCTGGGATCCGAACCGGCAAACCCTGGGCTACCAAAGCAGAGCACGCATACTTAACCGCTGAGCCACCGGGCAGGCCCTGCTTCTGTGGTATTTTTCCTTCACTTTATTTTCATGTTCCATTTTCAAATTCTCTATAATTATCTTTACAACTTGCAAAAATTAAATGACATTATTTTAGTGTATTCATAGAACTATATGGTGATTTTTAGTGTATAATGACTATTGTAAAGGTTAGCAGTCCAAATACAATAATCTAACGTTTTATATCTAGCTGTGCATTTCAGTTTATTCCTTTTGAAAAAGAAAGTTTATCCCACAGGTTTCTCAAAATGTGAACAAAATGTACTAAATCAAAGTGTACCAACTTTAAAAAGAGTGGTCTCCAAACATTTTTGCACTTTATTTATTTCTACATTATGTGTGTGCATTACTGGCCCAATATTTCATGTACATTATGCAGTATGTAGACATTTTTAAGGATGAAATAAAAATATAAATAGATGTTTATTTCATCGTTTCTTCCCATATCCCAGTGGATTGTCTTGTGCAGCCCTGAAGGACAGACAGCAGACTTTGGAGATCATTGCCTTGGAAAAATAAAAAAGTCAAATAACTTAGGGCTTTATATTTATGTATATGCTGTGTTCCTTTCCATTATGTTTTTTAAAAAAAGATTTGAGAGTAAATAGTAGAAAGAAAATGAGAACTAGATTTTGCACGCCTTTGATGCTAGATTTTGAATTCATTTTTTTGAGGATTGTGTTTACTCTTCAGGATCAAAATGTGGCATTCGCTGCTTAAATCACGTTTCATAGAATTTTATAGGAAAGGCTGGAAGTATCAATGAAACTGTCAGGCACAGCCCACAGACTGGAAGATGGGGGCAGAGCAAGGACCGGCCACGTCTCAGACCCTAACACAGTCTAGAGAGCTGCCAGACACTACTGGTTTGAGTTAGAGGAGCTTTTGGCGGCTGCTGCAGCCTTCCAGGACTTTCTTCCATGGTTCAAGGAATTCAAGCAGGAGCTCAGAAGATATTTCCAATCTCTGTAGCCTCCATTTTTCAGCAGACATATAGATAGGAGGATGGGAAATTAATGTTGAGCCGTGTACAGTGGGGAGAAAATCTAATGTCCCTGATGAAAAGAAACCTTGTTCACTGACACAAGAAAATATTAAGAAGTAAGGTTTATCAACTAGCAAATTTATATTTAATAAACCGCTCGTGTTAGGTCAATACCCTAAACCGAAAGGATCAGGGAGGTAATAAACTGAAAGAAAAGCAATCCTTTTTTTGGTTTTTATTTTGAAAGTGTTTAGTTCAGGTTTGTAGCGTGAACAAATGGGTAGATTATCTCCAAATCAAAGTTAAGTGAGTAATCAACTACACCTTCACTTTTAGACTTTTAGTCAACATTATTTAAGAGAAGCAAAATTAGCTGATTTCATTTTTAGCTGTCCGCTCATTGCATATACAAATAAATAATGAAATAAGCAACACCTGACTAATCCCCGCATTTGTTCATCATTCTTTTATGTCCTCTAGTTGGCTATATTAGCATAATACTCCTTTTTTTAAAGATTTATTGGGGGGAAAAAAGCTATCAACAACATTTTTTGGACAACTCAGGACACTAGAATGGACTATACTGTTAAATTCTTGGGCATAAATATGGTATTGTGTTACATGGAATACATGTGGAACTATTTAGCAGTGAAATGTCATGATGCCTGCAACTTACTTTCAAATGGTTCAGAAAGAGAGAGAGAGAAAAGCAAACTAGTAAAATGCTAACAAGTAGTGAATCCAGGTAAAGATTATATGTAGATTTACTATACTATTATTTCCCTTTCTGAGTAGATTTGAAATTAAAAGCTGGAGGAAAATGATGTAAACAAAAAGGTTTTTGCAGCCTACAAAAGCGTTTTTCCCCTTGAAGCCTTTTGTAAAGAAGCAATACCCATGGCTTTTAGAGGCTAAATAAAACCTATTTTAACTCTTGAATCATATTTTAATTTGGCTGAAATACAGGTTTATGACTGAATGCTAAGCTTCTGTCTGCCCAAAAAAGTTTAAAAGGAGGGCAATATAGGTAGCTCAAAACAGATTTGCCAAGTGAGATTCTCTGGCATCAACCAGGATAATGAAAATTGAGGAGACGGCTGTTATAGGTAGAAAATATGACAAAATCCGGGCATGTCTGGTCACAGATAAAACTGACATGTTAGTCTACAGATTGGATTAATGACATATACCTGAAAGCTTGGAAGGCTATTTTACAAGGAGCTCCTCTGTGTTTGTATCCAGGAGAGTCTAGTCAGAAAAATAGAAACCACTGTTTGGAAGAGAGAATTTAATGCAGGGAATTGGTTACACAGTTGATTGAACAGCTTATGCTAAGAAGCCAAAGGGCCAGCGAAGCAACTCAGAGCCGGCACAGCAGGAGGCTGCTCCCACCTCTAGGGCTATGGGACAGGGGAGGAGATGGTGTCCTCGGAGCCCAGAAGCCGGAGCTGTCCAGGGGAGCTAGAGTCAGGTTGGGGCAGGCTGTCAGGTAGGAGCAGGAGCCCTGGAGGGAGGGAGGTTCCGTGGGAGCTTGGAGCTAAGAGCAGACAGCCACTGCCATGGAGGGCGGGGGGATCCCTGCCTTCTCCCTTCCTCCCCTCCTCTAACCTTCACCAGTGCCTCTCAATAAACAAACCTCTGGGGAAGTCAGAGGGCAAGGGGATTCAGGAAAAAGAAATTTCTTGTAATAAAAAATAGGGAAAGGACAAGGAACGGATCTGAGAGCAAATGGCTAGAGAAGACCTAGTTGCCTGAGGGTAGCACATCACCCCTGTGAGATGGAAACAGCTGTTGGGACAGCTGGTGTAAACTGGGGAGCAGTTTCTTTGCTATTGTCTGGTTAAGTATCACACTATACTCAGTTATCCCCTGGCAAGGAGACGTGCAATATTACAGAAGCATAGATTTAGCAGTGGTGAAGAGCTCCATTACTTACTGTCTTCTAGACGGACCATTCTCTAGATAGGGAAGAAATTCTAGGACAATGTTCTTTAAACTTTTCAATCTGTAGACCACTTCACGGGAAGAAAAGGGAAATAAAAATTCTTGCATTTTACCTATCCTACGTGCCTCCACTTCCCTCTGTAAAGAAAACTCTGGGGAGAGAGGGACAAAAATGCCCTTTGACCTCCTTCTTTCTCAGCTAGATCACCTTATGATACTAGAAGCAAGTGAATGGGGACGCGTTTGAAGGTTGGTGGTAGAATGGAGGGAGAGGTCAATAAAATGGGAGAGACAACAAGATCTAGTTGGCTGTAAGTGATGCGTCCTTGCTTAGAAAGTCATCATGAAATGCAGAGTCTAAATTAAAGATCACAGAAAAGCAGAGACGTTTTATTCAGCTTGAACAATTTTTAAAAAAAAATTTTAAGTTATGGGGGCCAGCCTGGTGGCGCAATGGTTAAGTGTGCATGTCCTGCTTCAGGGGTTTAGGGTTTCCCGGTTCGGATCCCAGGTGCGGACACAGGATCGCTCATCAAGCCATGCTGTGGCAGGCGTACCACATATAAAGCAGAGGAAGATGGGCATGGATGTTAGCTCAGGGCCAGTCTTCCTCAGCAAAAAGAAGAGAATTGGTGGCAGATGTTAGCTCAGGGCTAATCTTCCTCAAAAAAAAAAAAAATTTGTTATTTGACATTAAAAATGGAGAATTTCATAAAAAATATAAATTCCAGCTTCTGTTATAAATTGGGATGCTTTGGCCACACTGGGCCCTCACTCCTGAACGGCAACGTTCACTGGAGCAGGCCCTTTGCGGTTCTCTGCGTCTCAGCTGTCCCTGGCTCAGTCATATACGTCACTTGCCTGGCCTCTGTAAGCAAATAATCCTCTCTTCTCTCTTCTCTTCATTCTATACTGGTTATGGATTTGCACCAGCTATCGTGCTCATACTCTATCCTTTCATATTGAATCAGCTTCTGTAACGCTTAGAGTCCACCTGTTAAGTCAGTAGTTGAATCAGTGAAACCTCAGCCCAGGAATTCGAGTAAATACTCCCCTGATGCATCACTTCGAATCCTTTGTGAAAGGAGGGATAGATGACAGTGATTGTGAGATGATGCACAAACACAGCTTTGCCTACAACTAGAAGAGTGTGCATTAACTTGAAATAAAATTAGGCTGTAAGACCAAAATAATAAAAACCCCTAAAATAAAAGGCAAATGTCCAGTAACAAATGTAGCCAGCTGCAGTTAAGTCCTCACGCTGGACGCTGACTGTGAGTTTTTCCCTTTTGTAGCACATACCCAGACACCACTTGTTTGATGCCTTGCACTCTTGCCAGACCACAAGCTCCTGATGGCATGGATTCTGTCAATCTTTCATATGCCATATTCTAAAGTGGGTAGCAAAGAGGTTCATTGGTTTAACAAATAGACAAAAACATATCAGGAAACTTTTTGCTCAATTGCTGCTAGAGCAAAGCTATGGTAATCAAACATAAAATTACTTTTCAGATTCCTAGCAACCAGGACCAAGAGAGAAGCAGCCAAGGTTCTTGGCTTGTGGCCTGTCTACATTCTAGCATTAGCCTCCATCCCAGAAAGCAGTGTGGAAGAAACAAAGAAACACTCTGGCTAAGACAGTCACTCTGGATCCCCAAGTGTGAGTGTCTTGAGGAGCAGAGCACAGGGTCCACATCACTGCCTGGGTTTCAGGACAGGACTTTGGTCTCCTAGAACATAGTCACAGAGGAACTGATTTTCAGATGGGAACCTAGCTGATAAAGAACACAATACAAATCTTGCTAATTGCAATGAGGGTTTACGAGGTGGCAGAATCCCATTACTAGGCCTGGCCAATAAGATTAGAACAGGACAAGCGTAACTTGTAGGAAATGACTTGAGCTAATGAAGTAAACTTCCCACTTTCAGCATTGGCCTCAGAGTCTAGGGAAGGGTCAAGACTGCAGAGGCTGGACAACACTCTAAGAATAGGGAATCAGATGGGCCATTAAAAATCCTAGGGGTGGGGCCACCCCGTGGCTGAGTGGTTAAGTTCGCGTGCTCCGCTTCGAGGCCCAGGGTTTTGCCGGTTCGGATCCTGAGCTCGGACATGGAACCACTCATCAGGCCATGCTGAGGCAGTGTCCCACATGCCACAACTAGAAGGGCCCACAACTAAAACATACAACTATGTACTGAGGGGATTTGGGGAGAAAAAGCAAAAAAAGAAGAAGAAGAAGAAGATTGGCAACAGTTGATAGCTCAGGTGTCAGTCTTTAAAAAAAAAAATCCTAGGGGTAATACTGAACTAGTTACTTCATCTCATGATGTGTCTTACTCTGCCATAGTGATATGAGAAAATGAAATAAACATAATAAAATAGTAGAGGGAAGACGAGACATTCTGCAAAAATGCTTTAAAACCCCAAGATCTTGATGTAAGTAATAGTGAAAAATACTCATAAAGTGCTCAGTAAAGCTAGACTCCCCTACACCATGTATGCTTGAATGCTGTGCTATACATTCATGGGCTTCCTGTGGTGGCACACTAATCCTCAGTAATTACTGAGTATTTTCAAGAATCCCTTGCAAATTAAAAAAAAAAAAATTCTTGTAAATTTCTCCATTGAAGTTTTCATTGAAAATATGTAGGTTTTTTTTAGCTGACCAGTGTTAAATATTCAAACAAGTGAAAAATGAATTCACCAGAAAACAGGTGCTAGAAACAGAACCACAGATAAATGGAAACCTGATATAAGACAGAGGTGGCCTGGCAGATCAATAAAGAAATACAAACCAAATGGAAAGTGGACAAATGATATGATTAGATATTTCACAGAAGGGGGAGCCTGCAGGGCCAATAAACATATGGAAAGATTTTTAACCTCATTAGTCATCAGAGAAATACAAGCTAAAGCCAGTGACATAGAATGCCACACCTATTAAAAATTTGTCAATTACTGACGTTAGTGTGGAAGTGGAGACAGAAACCCTCATATGCTCCTGAGGGACTGTACATTTGATAATGACTTTGGATAACAATTTAGTATTGTCTTATACCATTTCATTAGAAAATATCATTTCTAATGATCCAGCAATTCCACTCCTAGATATTTACCATAGGGAAACATTTTTACATACACCGGTAGTAACACGCAGGGGTTTCTCAGCTGCACTGTTCATAATAGCAAAAAGCTGGAAACATCATCATCAAATAATAGAACTGTGGTGTATGCAAACAATGGAATACTATACAGCAGTGGAAAAGGATGGGTTACAGCTACAGGCATGAATATGGATGAGAATCTCAAAAAAACTGAGTGGGGAAAAAAGCTATCCCAGAAAAATACTTGGAGTATGATTCCATTCTATAAAGGTCAAGGACAGGCAAAACGAAAAATATATAACACAGGAAGACACCCATAGGCAACAAAAATATTTAAAAAGTTAAAAAACTGATGTGAATTGTTCTTTAACCTATACATACTTGTATTTCACTCTTGCATTTACGATATATTTTACAGTAATCAAGTAAAACAGAAAGTACCCATCCAGTTCTATATTCTGTGAGCATAGGCACTACTCCCTTGCTCCTGGGCTCTGCTTCACATCATTACGAGACTAGCCTTCCAAACAGTTTACAGAACAAGCGGATCCCTGCTCAGAGAGCATCAAGGCTTCCTGTTCACCACAGCATGAAGTGCAATCACTCCGGGTAAGAGGATTCAGGGCCCTCCCCCGTCTGACTCCAGCTGGCCCTTCTCGTCTAGTTTTCTACCACGGCATTTGCGGTAGCCACATCGATTCACTCGCTCACACCCAAACACACTATGAGTTTCCTCACTTCTTGTCTTTGCTTCTGCCATTCTTACTCCTTGTCAGTTTTAATTCTAAAAACTGCACTTCTTATCATCATCAAGCTACCTGTCAGCAATAGCTATTTTGCATGTTATAAAAAGCAAGATTGTCATGTCTAAAGCAACAGACTTCAGTTTTCAATGAAAAGTGCAGACACCAATGCATTTGCCTGTGATTAACTGTGATTATCCTTTTGACAGAAGAAGCTTTTGTTTGAGCTAGCGCATCTTGTTTTTGCAATATGATTATACAATTAGAGATCGTGACCACTCACAGAACTCTTAGAACTACAACAAAATTCTTAATGCTTTGTATTTGGATGACATGCTGTGGGTAACAGCCATTCAGGTGATTATCAAGTATCACTAGAAGATGTTTCCCTCATTTTACAGTTTAGGAAACTCATGACAAGAGAAAAGGTTTTAATCAATAAAATAGCATAGGGGCCGGCCCTGTGGCCGAGTGGTTAAGTTCACACCCTTTGCTTCCACGGCCCAGGGTTTCACCGGTTCGAATCCTGGGTGCAGACGTGGCACCACTCATCAAGCCATGCTGAGGTGGCGTCCCACATGCTACACCTAAAAGGACCTACAAAAAATACACAACTATGTACCGGGGGGCTTTGCCAGAAAAAGGAAAAATAAAATATTTTAAAAAAATAGCATAATTTGGTAGGTAGGTTTAAGTTGTTGCCTTTGTAGTAGAAATAAAAATGGCAAAAATAATAATATCCTGAACATAAAAGACTATCAGGTCCTGAGTCTCTCCTGTTACCTGTTATTTGTGGAAAAGTTTGCTAAATAAAGATGGATTTATTCAAAAACATTTGCTGACCACCAGCCAACATGCAAGGCAACACGTTAGGCACTGACAGAATTACAAAGATTAATAATATGACATGGTTGGTGTCTCCAAGAAGCTTACCAGGTAGGAGGGGGAATCAGTATTTCAGATCAGGTACTATAATAGCTGTTGTATGTGGACCTAAGACTAGACATTGTGTTCTCAGTTAACACACTAAAAAGAGTATCTAGCACTTTTCCTTTACCATTAAAAGTACTGAGCAAACTGGTAAGCACACCAAGGAGGAGGGAACGCGCTGAACCAGATCAGCGTCTTGTTTTTTATTTAAATAGCATCTTAGTTCACTGGAAGTTTTAAGTAAATGTTTATTACAATGCTTATTCCTCTCAATTAAGATGATAGCAGGTGATTAATGAGTTCCATATCACAACTAAAATGAAAATTACCACTGTCCTGATAAACAGGAATGTCCAGATGTTATCAACTCTGAAACTTGCAACAAGTCAGAGAAATGACTGCACAAACCCTTAGGCAATGACAATCATTTGTAAATGCGTCTGCTTCTAGGTTAGCCCAGGTACAGCTCTGAACTATCAGGACGGTCTTAGTTCAATGGACAGCGGCACATGTGCCTTTGAATTGAAGTAACTTTTGCTGTGAAGAGTACACATTTCTCAGCATAAATCTTCTCTTTGTCATTTAGTTTGAGTACTGCTATGAAAATGTCAGGTAGTACAGACTGGTAATATTGATGGCAAAATAATTAGTAATAAAGAGAGTTTTGCATTATGGATCCTTGGACGAGTTCAAAGAGAAAGAAATCAGAGGAGCGTTTTGTTGATAAATGATTCCACCTGCTATCAAGTAGGCAGCCCTTTGAAGATCACCTAGGCGTAGGAATTTCCACGCCAAAGATTATTTTTATATATTTATATACACACACAACTTTTCCATAGACAAGCAAACTAAAATATATTAAGTTATTGAATTTTGGAGACTGTTAGAGATGATCTAGACTAGGATTTACAAGTCCCCCCCCCTTTTTTTTTTTAACAATGGCACACTTCCTTTAAACAAAATTCTGTATGTAGCCTGATATATAAAACTAACAAAACAGAGCTGTTCTGGAAGTGAGCAAGAAATTCTCCTTTACCTAACAAATGTAGAAAATAAGTAAGCTACAGCATGAGGCTTTTGATGAGCAAGATGACTCACAGCTGAAAGAATTTGCACTTGACTGCTTTGACGGAGGACTTTGTCAGAACAGAGGACAGTCTTGCAATTCAGAACAAGAACCATGAGAACCCATATTTCCTATTACATTCCCAGAAAGCAAATTATTGCTAATAGAACATGTCCCAGTATGGTTAATATCTTCTACTTACAGTAGTCACACAAATTGGTATATGTAGTCTCAGGACCTCAAATTTGAAAGACTCAAAGAAAATAATTATAATTTTTAATTATTCATATTACTGTTCTGGTAATGGAGTAGTATGCACTGGACCAATCCTCTCACGATAACAGTCTTCAATCCTAGATAAAATATAATTAATTCTTGAAGGCACTGGAGAGTGGCCAAAAGCTGCTAGAAATAGAGAGAAATTGACCCTTAAAAGAAAGGGAAAGTCACTAGAATTTATCTGCAATTTTTTCTTTTTTTAAGGAAGATTAGCCCTGAGCTAACTACTGCCAATCCTCCTCTTTTTACTGAGGAAGACTGGCCCTGAGCTAACATCCATGCCCATCTTCCTCTACTTTATACGTGGGACACCTACCACAGCATGGCTTTTGCCAAGCGGCACCTTGTCTGCACCTGGGATCTGAACTGGCAAACCCCGGGCTGCTGAGAAGTGGAACGTGTGAACTTAACCGCGGCGCCACCGGACCAGCCCTATCTGCAATTTTTATGCCTTCTCTCCTGTGGGCACTCCCCAGTCCATGCTGAGTGCAGCAGCTAGAACTGAAGCAAAAAAGCTAGTCTTTGGGGGTCAGAATGGCTGAAAAGTGAAGGGGGAAATCCTGGAAAGGAGACAACCACAAAAGGAGAGTAGTGAATTCTGCATATAAATTTTGCCCAAATCTTTAACTTTTATTCTGCACATTCATGAGGAAGAGTCCAAGCAGCACAGCCAAAAGCAAGCTAAAAGAAGCAGGCTAAAAGAAGATCTAAGCAAAGATTACTGTTGTTGCCAACCATGGGGGAGACAGAGTTTGAAAAAAATTTTTTTGATGAGGAAGATTGGCCCTGAGCTAACATCTGTTGCCAATCTTCCTCTTTTTGCTGGAAGAAGATTGTCACTGAGCTAACATCTATGCCACCCTTCCTCTATTTTATATGTGGGATGCAACCACAGCATGGCTTGATGAGCAGTGTATAGGTCCGTGCCCAGGATCTGAAGCTGCAAGCCCTGGGGCACAAAAGAGGAGGGTGAAAACTTAACCACTATGCCACTGGGCTGGCTCCTAGAGTTTGAAATTTGAGTTGAGTTAACTGCATGATAGAATAATACTCAACACCCTCCAGAGTCTCTACACTGTAGCATCCATATTTGGCAAAGTTATTCAAAATTTGCTGACATAATAAAGACATTTTCAAGAAAACAAAGGCTGAGAGAATATATCACCAGCAGCTTTGAAGGAATATAAAATAGGGTAGAAATCTGGATCTTCACATAGGGATGGAGAGGGCCAGAAAAGGTAAATCTGTAGGTATATATAAAAAATTTCTTTCTCATTTAATTTAATTTCTAAAAGGTAATGGATTGTTTAAATAAAAGACAAAAATAACAATGTATTGTAGGGTTTATAAAATATGTAGAAATAAAAAGTAAAAAGTATGACAATAGTGCACAAAGACAGAAAAGGGGAAGTGGAAGCATACCTTTGTAAGGTTATTACATTATGTGGGAAGTGGTATAATATTATTTGAAGGTAGATGGGACAAGTTAAAAATGCCAAACTAAGAGCAGCTGCTAAAAATAAAACAGAGAGGTACCACTAAAATCCAATAGAAAAGACAAAATGGAATAATAAAAAAACTCAATCGAAAAGAAGATAGGAAAAGGGGCTGGCCCTGTGGCCGAGTGGTTAAGTTTGCACGCTATGCTTCGGGCAGCTCAGGGTTTCACAGGTTCAGATCCGGGGCGTGGACCTATGCACCACTCATCAAGCTATGCTGAGATGGCGTCCCACATAGCAGAATTAAAAGGACCTACAACTAGAATACACAACTATGCACTGGGGGGCTTTGGGGAAGAGAAGGAAAAAAAAGAAGACAGGAAAAGAGGAAACAAAAGAACAAAGAACAGATGAGACAAACAGAAAGGAAATACCAAAATGATAGACTTAAACTCAACCATATAAATTATTCCATTAAATGTAAATGGACTAACCACTCCAATTAAAAGGCAAAGATTATTAGACCCAACTATATGCTATTAGAAATTCACTTAAAATGAAAGACATAGGTTAAAAAATTTTTTTCTTTTGAGGAAGATTAGCCCTGAGCTAACATCCACTGTCAATCCTCCTCTTCTAGGTGAGGAAGATTGGCCCTGAGCTAACATCTGTGCCCATTTTCCTCTACTTTATATGTGGGATGTCTGCCACAGTGTGGCTTGACAAGTGGCGTGTACGTCCACGCCCGGGATCTGAACCAGCGAACCCTTGGCTGCTGAAGTGGAGAGAATTTAATTGCTACACCACCAAGCTGGCCCCTAAAATTTTTTAAATGGAAAAATTATACCATGAAAAAGTCAATTGTTGAAAAGTTGGATTAGCAATTAATGTAAGATAAATCAGACTTCAAGATGAGGAATATTACCAGAGATAAAAGGGACATTTGATAATGAGAGATGAGTCAATTCATCATGGAGGCATTAAAAGCGCTAAATGTGTATACACTTAATAACAAAGCTTTAAAATACTTGAAGGAAAAACGGACAGAACAGAAAGTAGAAACAGATAAATCTACAATTATAGTTGGCAATTCAGCACGTCTTTCTCCATAATTTATAGAACAAGTAGAAAGAACAGTGGTAAGGATATAAATGACTTGAACAACATTATCAATCAACCAAATTGCACTAATTAACATTTATAGAACACAGCACTCAAAAATGGCAGCATACATATCTTTTCAAGTGCACATGGAATATTCACCAAGTTACACCATATACTGGACCAAAAAACAAGTTTCAACAAGTTTTTAAGTATTGAAATGATATTGAGCATAGCCCCTGACTATAATGGAATTAAATTAGAAATCAGTATAAAAAAGGCATCTGGAAAATTCTTAAATATTTAGAAATTAAACAACAAACTTATAAATAACTCTTGAGTCCAAGAAGAAATTATAAGAGAAATTGGAAAATATTTAACTAAATGATACTGAAAACATAACACATAAAAAATTGTACAGACAGCTAAAGCAGTGTTTAGAGAGCAATTATAGCTTTAAATGTTCATATTAGAAAAGAAGAAAGGTCTAAAACAATAACCGAAGATTGAACCTGAAGAAGCTAAAAAAAGAAAGAAAGATCAAAGTTAATCAAAATTAAGGAGAAGGAAGGAAATAATAAAGAGAAGAGCAATATAAGTGAAAAACAAAAAAGACCAGTAGAAAAAAAATTAACAAAGTCAAAAGTCAGTTATTTGAAAAGCCCAGAAAAATTGATAGCACCTAGGTAGACTGATCAAGAAATAGAGAGAACACAAATTACCCATATCAAGAAGGAAAGAGAGGTTATCACTACAGATCCTACCAACGTTGATGGGACAATAAGAGGATATTATATACAACTTTATACCTCCAAAATTTGATAATTTAGAGGAAATGGAAAAATTCCCTGCAAAATACAACTTATGAAAACTAGCCCAATATGAAAGGAAACTAATGGCTCTGAATCTATTATAGAAATTTAACTCATTAATAAAAACTTAAAGAAAACTCCAGACCCAATGGTTTCATTGGAGAAATCTATCAAATCTTTAAGGAAGAAATAACACCAATCTTTCATGAATTCTTACAGAAAATCATAGGGTAGGGAATACTTCCCAACTCCTTTCATGAGCCAGCATAACCCTAAGACCAACACCTGCAAAAGACATTACAAGAAAAAAAAAAAAAAAGGAAAGAAAGAAAGGAAGAAAGGGAGGAAGGAAAAACTACATACCAATATTTTTCATTAACACAGAGGAAAAAATCCTTAATAAAATGTTAGCAAATCAGGGGCCGGCCCTGTGGCCAAGTGGTTAAGTTCATGTGCTCTGTTTTGGCAGCCCAGGGTTTTGCGGGTTCGGATCCTGTGCACGGACATGGCACTGCTCATCAGGCCATGCTGAGGCGGCATCCCACATGCCACAACTAGAAGGACCCACAACTAAAAATACACAACTATGTACCAGGGGGCTTTAGGGAGAAAAAGGAAAAATAAAATCTTTAAAATGTTAGCAAATCAAATTCAGTAGTATACAAAAAGGGCAATACAATATTATCAAATAGTACTTATCTCAAGAAAGTAATGTTGGACTGACATTGAAGTTACTCAATGTAGTTTGCATTAACAGAATAAAGAATAAAAACCACATGATCATTCCAACAGAAGTAGACAGCATTTGATAAAGCATTTGACAAATTCAGCACCTATTCACGATTCAAACTTTTCAGCAGGGGCCTGTCCAGTGGTGCAGTGGTTAAATTCACATGTTCTCCTCCGGTGGCCCAGGGTTTGCCGGTTTGGATCCCGGATGCAGACCTACGCACTGCTTGTCAAGCCATGCTGTGGCAGGCATCCCACATGTAAAGTAGAGGAAGATGGGCACAGATGTTAGTTCAGGGCCAGTCTTCCACAGCAAAAAGAGGAGGATTGGCAGCAGATGTTAGCTCTGGGCTAACCTTCCTCAAAAAAAATTAAATTAGATTAGATTAAAATAAAACAAAACCAAAACAACTTTTAGCAATCTAAGCATCTGTGAAAAATTTACAGCTATATCGTACTTAATGATGAATTATTGAATAATTTCTCCCTAAGATTGAAAGGATGCCCACTGTCACCACTGCTGTTCAACACTGTACTAGGGGAACTAGCCATTGCCATAAGGCAAGACAAAAGTTTTAAAAAGACATGAAGATCAAAAACATTGTGCTGACTGAAAGAAGCAATACAGAAAAGAGAACCTAGTGTCTGATTCTATTTATATAAAGTCCTAGAATAGGAAAAACTAACGTAATGAGGAAAAAACTTGTAAAAATGATTGCCTCTGACAGATGGGAGCAGGGATTTACTAAGAAGTGACACAAGGAACTACCTGAGGAGGTGGCAGTGTTGTTTATCTTAGTAGAGGGATATGCTTGTTAAAACTCATCAAATGGTACACTTAAGATATGTATATTTCATTGTATATAAACTTTATCTTAAACTCTAAAAAGGGAACCATGAACAAATATTGAATCTAGTTAATGATGCAAGTAGAAGTTTCTGGGGTAAGTGAAGTAATGTCTCCAGCATACTTCGAAATACACCAACAAAATAAAATGGGTTAATGGTTAGATAGAGGGACAGATATATAGATCAATATGTGATAATGCAGGTAGACTAAAATGTTCATGTAGATTCTAGATGGTGGGCATTTGGGTAACCATTGTATTATTCTTTCAACTTTTCTGTACTTCTGGAAATTGTAAAAATAAAATCTTAAATAAAATCAGTGATCTAAATTTCTACTTTAACAAGCTAGAAAAAGAAGAGCATCTACAAAAAACTTAGAGCTAATGTTACACTAATAGTGAAATATTAAATTATTTTTTTCCTAAGATCAGGAACAAGGCAAAGGTGTCCTCTTTCAATATTATAATTCAACATTGTGTTGAAGATCTTCAATGCGAGAAAAAGAGAAGGAACACGGCTAGCAAAGGAAGCAGTAAATCCGTCAGTCTTCACTGTTTATGAATGTTGACGTTGGAAATCTGAGAATCTGTCAAACAACTCCTAGATCTAATACTCTGAGGATCATAGGATACACAGTCAAAATTTGCAAATAAAACGCCTTGGAAATACAATTGGAAAATGAAATGACGACAATTCCATTTACAATAGCATAACAATACTTAGGGATAAATTTAACAAAAGCTGTGCATGACCTCTACCTGAACACCACAAAATAAATTGTGGTCTATTTAGACAATGGACTACTACTCAATAAAAAGGAACAAACTGCCAATGCATGCATTAACTTGCCTGAATCTCAAAAACACTACACTGAGTGAAAGAAGCCAGACCAAAAATAGTATATAATGTTTTATCCATTTACATATGACTCTAGAACAAGCAAAAAATCAGGACAGAGGTTACCCCTAGATCCTATTGGGATGGGGATTGATGAGAAGGAGCATGAGAGAAATTTCTGGGATGCTGGAATTGTTCTTAGGAGTAGGTTAAATGAGTATATGCAGTTGTCAAAATTCTTTGACATCTTAAGATTTGTGTATTTCACTGTATGTATATTTCACCTAAAAAACAAAAACAAATAAATACTCATCTTTGCTTACTAGGTTTGCTTTTCATAGTAGTATGGGTTAGAAATCCTAAAAGCACATCCTTTGTATTCTAGACTTGTGCAAGTAAATAATATTTTGAAGATACTGGAAGCCAGTTTTCTCACTGTTGGAGAAATATGGCAAGGGGGAGAGCTAGCACGAACCCTGGAGATGTTGGTTTGGGATTGGAGGGATCAAGGTGATTAACCAATTTTAAGATAGACAGGTAGGTAGTTTTATATAGATATACACACACATACATATACATATATTAATGTATGTGCATATACATTTCTTCTAGCTTCGTCTGCCAAGAGGGCCTAGAAGCAACGACACACCGATAGCAGAGGGCACACCTAGCACCCAGATTTGGTTCCCTTATTTTCCTTATGAAGGAGGGAAAGAATGAGATGAGCACAACATATCTTGTGCCCGAAATTAGAGAAGTGCTTAGAGAAAGATCAGAATGTGTCAAAAGTTACAAAAGATCTAACTTGAAGGTTCTCTCACTACCTGAATTTAGGACAATTTGAGCATCAAAATAAATGATAGAAATAGAGTACAATCCATTGAATAAAATAAGACTCCATGAATCCACACTGATATGAATGAATAAATAAATAAGAAAGAAAGGAAAGCTTTTACTTACAACAGAATGCTAACTAAAAACTGCAGAAGAAATGATGAAGTTGGACATCGTTAGTGGTTGTTAAAACTAGTAGGTGAAAATAAGTATAACAGACAGAATATTTACATAGTATCAAAGTACTTCCCCACAAATTACTTAATATTTACACAGGGAAAATTATTAACTTTACAACAGAGAAATCTGGTGGCCACTACCTTACCCCAGTGATTGAAGTTAACATTAGCAATGTTGGGACAATCTGACATCATGTGTCTCCTAATATGATGCTCAAAGAGGAATACAGCATCACTTCTGTGTTATTCTTGCCAAAAATGCATATCCTGAATCTATTTATGATGAACATCAGACAAAGTCAAATTGAATGACATTCTACAAAATATCTGGTCTATATTCTCAACACTGAGGATCTGTTCCAGATGAAATGAGATCAATGAGTCATCACAAGTAAATACAATTTGGAATCCTGGGTTGGATCTTGGACAAGAAAAAAGAAATAGCTATAAAGAACACTATTTGTACAATTGATGAAATTTGAATATGGACTTCAGATTAGATAATAGTACAGTATCAATGTTAAACTTACTGATTTCGGTCATTGTACTGGTTATGTAAGAGAATGTCATTGTTCTTAGAAAACACACACAAAATCATTTATGGGTAAAGTGCACATTTGGCTCATATACCTGGTAACAAAATTTTAAATGGTTCAGAAAGAATATACATACATATATATGCATGCATGCTTACGCACAAACAAACAAATATATGTCAGAGAGAGAGAGAATAATAAATGGTGCAAAAATATAAATAATTTGTGAGTCTGGTGGGTGTATGGGAGTTCCTTATACTATTCTTGCAACTTTTTTGGTAAATTTGTAATTACATCAAAATTAAACATTTAAAAAGTTGTTCACACTACCAGCGTATGTTTGTATAAGTGTACCTACGTGTGAGTGTGTATGTGGGTGTATCTGCTAAATTCAATGGCGGCTGTTATATTTGTAAGTGTAGGAAAAACACGAGCTCTTAGTTTTAAACTTAAAATGCTGTTTCTTATTCTTAAGAAGAACAAACCCTCTATACTGGTAAGTCCCACCATTCTGTATTCCTCGAATTTTTGTTTGTTTGTTTTGGAAATAAGAGAAATTGGGAAAAGATACCCCACTTTATTTCCACCCTTAAATCAAAACCAGCAAATCTCATGTCCAGGATCTGCTCAGGATCAACTCTGCCTGGCAATGTGAATTCTTACACTCACAACTTCAAACCTGTTCATGAAGCAATTATGTCTTTATTGACCTGCTTCCAGGGATGGATTACGTGAAGGAATTAGCATAATCCAGAAATGGACAATGTGTGTCTAGTGTGAAAAATCTGTCCACAAAAATCTACAAGATCAATAGGTGGAGATGGTTTATAAAACCAAACAAATACGAAGCTTTAATGAAGCTTTTTTGTTTTTTATCATTATCAACATTATACATGCACTTTGTTTAGAGTCAAGTAATCCAACAAGTTTTGTTAAAAACACGGCAATACCCTCCCCTCCTTCTACCCGTTACCCGCCCTTCAGAGACAACCACTTTCATCTTTTACAGCTGATTATTTTGATGTTTACTGCCATGTCCCTAACATGCTGAATTACTTCTTGATTTTTCAGTTTTATAATCTACTGGTTTCTTACTACGGAAGATGGGGATCCAACCCTCTTTGCTCTCCCTGCACCCACCACACCGCTCACCCTTCCCTTCCTTCCATTCTCCCCTGTCCCCCATCCTCCAAAACTTGTTTTATCAAAATTTTGCTTAGATCAATATTAAGGGTTTATATAATTATGACTATGCAAACACTATTTACAGCTGAGACAAATAGCATACTATGATTATCTTCTTATCCTGAACATGTCTTTATTTTCTCTGGAGTTAATAATTGGTTTCATTTTCTATGTACTTATCACTAATTCAGCCCTAAAGTCTTTGACTGAATCTCCTTTCAAGAGGTTCTGGGGAGAGCTCCAGTGGCCTAGTGGTTAAGTTCTGTGCGCTCTGTTTCGGTGGCCCAGGTTCAGTTCCCCAGGGCAGACCTACACCACTTGTCCATCAGTGGCCATGCTGTAGCAGCGGCCCACGTACAAAAAGAGGAAGATTGGCAACGGATGTTAGCTCAGGAGAATCTTCCTCAGCAAAAATAATGAAAAAAAGAAAAAAAAAGAGGTTCTGACTCATCAAATATTCTATTGGTTTCACCTTCCAAAAAAGTATGTCATGGTGCCTGTGATGTACTCCAATCTGAATTGGTTTGCCTTGTGCCTGGTGACAACTGTCATCTGGAGTCTCCCTTCACTATCATCCTGGTGACACCTTTTACCTCTTGCTTATCATAGATCTCCTGTTCCTGTGCTGTCGTTATTTTCATTTTTGGTTATACTTTTGTTTTAGAGAAGCGCATTCTCCAGTAACTTCCTAAGAAAGATGCAAAGAAGTTTTGTTTTATTTTGTTTCTTTTCTTTTTGAGTCTTTGCAAGTCTAAAAATCCTTATTCCCCCATACATGATTTGCCAGGGGCAGGACCCTCACCAAAGACAGTAAGATTGGGAATAGAACAAACGAATGTAGACGTGGAAAACCTGTAGGAGAATTAAAGTCTGAATGCTCAGGAGTGAATTCCGGAGGGTTGCCCAAATACACATACCTGAAATGAGTTGCTGAAGCAGGAAGAAACTGAAAGACCTTACATTGGCACGTTTACACGCCTACTCCACTTCCACCCTCCACCTGTGGAAGGAGAACTCTAGAGGAAGTTAAGTCAGGCACAGAAAACAAGGAATGCTGTATTTTTGTACATCTGAGTGTGTGATGTGTTCAAAGTTGACCCCTCCATGTACATTTCTAATTTCTTTTACTTTTTTTCCCACGACCAGCATCTTTTGCTTTTATAATCAGAAAAATTGATATAGATGTTTCCATTTTGTGGCAAAACTAAAGGCAATATGGTAGAGGAGCCTTCCTAAGGTAAATAATGATGTTTCTAATCAAGGGCAAGGAGAGAGAGTGGTGGTACATAAGAGAGAGGCTGTCTGATACACGGAAGGTCAGGACCTGGCCGGTTCTATTGGACACAATTGGACACTTTGCAGAGGTGTTTGGCCCTGTGCAGAAAGAACTGCCACAATATTGCAAAGAGCAACACAAGGATATAATAACTTTATTTTGCCACTTGTTTTCCTCCTAATGGAATCTTCATTCTCACTGGGGCCTCTTCAAACTCTACTGTCTGGAGATGATACAGAGCAGGCGCTCTGACAGCCGTCCCCGGGTCTGAGGTCTGAGAGCTGTAGCTACTGAGAAGATATTCATCCAACTTTGGTGAGCTTTGTTTCCTTAACACTCTATTTTTTCTTGATCTCATAATTGCTAATAAAAAGCCTGCTGATGAGAAGTCTATGTCAGTCTGATGATTATTCTTTTTTTCAGTAACCTGCTCCCCCACTCCTACCCTCCCACCCCTTATCCTGGTTTGTAGACTTTCTCATCATCTTTGATTTCTACAGTGAAACTTCAGTGTATCTCAGTGTTGATTTGCTTCTATTTATCCTGATTAAGACTCACTGGAGTTTTTCGATCTTAGGATTCATGTCTAGGAAAATTCTCCACCAGCGTCTTTTTGAATATTGCTTCTCTCCCATTCTCTCTACTTTCTCCTCCTGAAGATTTTAGGAGGCACATGCTGGAGCTTCTCATTCTGTTTTTCGTGTTTCTTCAATTTTCTTTCTTATATTGTTTCTTTTTTTCCTCTGTGTCACATTCTGGATGATTTTTTTTTTCCACATCTCTTGTTTCCTCTCTCTTTTTCATAATGTCTTTTGTTCCCCTTAGAGTTTCAGTTGTTTCCTCTGTGAAGATTATAACCAGGCATTCATATTGATCGGTCACCTTGGCGTCTGGCTTTTTGTTGTATTTATTGTTTGTTGGATCTACTGATTCTCCCGTGTTGTTTTCTTCCTCGTTGTTCACTGTGAGTTCATCCTCAGTTGTTTATTGTGCAGGTTCTATGTGTTCTAGGTTATGAAGATGTCCTTCTCGGGTCGTTTCTGATATGGTTCTGCCAGGGCCCCATGGGTTTCACTGGTACTATGAGTTTTTATTTTGGGGATTCGGATTTTGTCACCTTGAAGACAGTACAGATTTGTACCCACAGCCACTTGCCGCAGAGGCTCTGGGTTCAGATTTCTCTGGGTGACTCACCTGTTAGCCTGTTTGCATGCATGTCTCTACACCCACCAGGAGGTGGAGTCTTTCTCCTCCCTGTTCTGCAGGCAGAACAGCTTTTCCCGGCTGCCAGCTTTCTGCAGAGAGCTCATTGACAGTTCCACCCTGTGCAGGAGGGTGTGTCTGTGGTGGTCTGAAGCCGTGCTTCCTCAAGGGCTTTTAGACCCTAACCCCTTATGCTAATATTCGGTTCCGATCTTTGAGGGCCATTTGGCTTTAGCTCATGATTACTATTCTAGCTTGAGGTTTCCCTTCATTCATTGGCGCCTGGGAATTTCTGGGTGGAATTTGCAAAGAGAAGAGCCAGGAAAATTATTTTTAGCTGGTAAAAAAGTGGCTTTAAAAATTGAAAAAACAGGGGCTGGCCCCGTGGCCGAGTGGTTAAGTTCGCGCGCTCCACTGCAGGCAGCCCAGTGTTTCGTTGGTTCGAATCCCGGGCGCGGACATGGCACTGCTCATGAAACCACGCTGAGGCAGCGTCCCACATGCCACAACTAGAAGGACCCACAACGAAGAATATACAACTATGTACTGGGGGGATTTGGGGAGAAAAAGGAAAAAATAAAATCTTTAAAAAAAAAATTAAAAAAACAAAACCAATCTCATTTCATTGCACTTCTGATACATACTTATTATACTATTTAAGATTTCACTTCAAATAGCTAACGATCTACTAATTTGTAAGATTTATCTGAGTTTGCATAGCCTTTTTTTTAGCTTAAACTTATCATATGCTTACTGGTTTCACAGAACCACAAAACTTCCAGGTTGGAAGGGTGGGTGGTGCAGTGGAAGCACGGCCTAGTGGAAAGGATGGGGCTGTGGCACCGGGCAGACCTGAGTTCACACGCTGGCTTTAGCACTTACTACGATCTGACCTTGGGTAATTTACTTCGTCTCTCAAGCCTTCAGTCTCTCCATTAGCAAAGTTAATTCAATAATACTCATCTAATATAGCTGCTGAGAGGATTAAACGTGATCGTGACAGCTAATAGTAATTGAATATTTAGGATATACTCAATGCTTTGCTGAGTGCTTCCTTGGGTTAAAATTTTTTTTTTGAGGAAGACCAGCCCTGAGCTAACTGCTGCCAATCCTCCTCTTTTTGCTGAGGAATACTGGCCCTGAGCTCACAACCATGCCCATCTTCCTCTACTTTATACGTGGGACGCCTGCCACAGCATGGCTTGCAAAGCAGTGCCATGTCCACACACGGGATCCAAACCGACGAACCCCAGGCCGCTGAAGTGGAACGTGTGCACTTAACCGCTGCACCACCAGGCCGGCCACCGGATTAAGTTTTTTAATGTATGTGACATTTTAGTCCAGTGCCTAACACACAGCAAGCATTCAATAAATGTAGCCTGTAAATCTCATGTAAGTTACCTCATGTAGCCAGGCTTTGATCCACCTCTGACACCCTTCACCGCCGCCCCCCCCCCCCCCCCCACCTCCATTAGTCAACAAGTCTCTGCCTGAACACAGAGCAGCCAGAATTCCAGCTTTGGAGTCAGACTCTGTGGATTCACATCTGCCATTTTCTAGTTGTCTGGTCTTGGGCAAATAAATTCAGTTCCTTATCTGTGAAATGAGGAATAACGGTAGTTCCTTCTAGGGTAATTTTGAGGATAAAATGAATTAATTCATGCAAAGGACTTAGAATAGAGCCTGGCACACTGTAAATCCTCAGAAAGTCATAGTCATTATTTTAATTATTACTAGAAAATTTGTTATCCCCTTGAACAGCTTATTTTATTTCTGGAGTATTCTAACATTAAAAACTTCCTGGGGCTGGCCCTATGGTGTAGTGGTTAGTTCAGTGCACTCTGCTTTGGCAGCCCGGGTTCGCGGGTTTGGACCCTGGGTGTGTACCTACACCACTCATCTGCCCTGCTGTGGCAGCAACCCACATACAAAGCAGAGGAAGATTGTCACAGACGTTAGCTCAGGGCTAATCTTCTTCAAGCAAAAAAAAAAAAAAAAAGGAAGATTGGCAATGGATGTTAGCTCAGGGCAAATCGTCCTCAGCAAAAAACCAACCAAACAAAATCTTCCCAATTTGAGCTGAAATCTGCCTCTCTGTTGCATCTACCAATTGGTCCTATTTTTGCCCTCTAAAGTAACACTGAGAAACTCTGATTCTCCTTTCCCAAGAGGGTACTTTAAACATTTTCTTTTCTCCAAAATAAACACCTCAGTTTCTTCAATATTTTTCATAGACCTGGTTTTCAGTCCCCTCACCATCCTAATGGCCTTTGAAGAGCATGACTCCATTCGTGAATCCTACAGTGGGAACACCACCCTCCAGGCACCGTCTGATGAGCTTGGAGTACCATCACACATCTTTCTTATGAATATTGCATATTTGGTTAAGCTATTATAAATTTAGGCTTTTTATTAAACATAGCCAAACTCATTCCTAACTGGCACCTTGTTCATATCTGTTAAATTTCAGCTCTCTTATTTGCCTTATTATTTTAGCTTTCTTAATCTGTTTGGGTCCCTAGACTGTCATCCAGTATGTTAGCATCCCTTCCAGTTTCATGTCATTTCCAAGTTTGACAGACAGGTGTCAAAATCACTCAAAGAGAGAATATCTTGGGTATTTACCTTCAAGATATAACAGTTCAACTGGCCCTTTTGGGTAGTGTTACTATCAATTATTTACGATTTCCTGCCTGTATGAATTTTATGCAAAATTACCCCTCAGGTGGGGATTTTGAGGAGCCTCAAACAGTCTCATCTAAAATAAATCTATTAAAACAAAAGAAAAGTAAGTTAAGTGCCTTGTTAATTAAGATTAAGCACCTTATTAATTAAAAATTATTAATAGTTTTTGAGAGTGACTGTTCTAGTGACAAGAAAGTTAACAAACATTGAAAAGAGGGGATATTTATAATCTACTCTAGAAGCTAAGGTGAGGTTAGTAAAAATACACTGAGAGGCACCAATTTCATTTGGACTCAGTTTAAAACTCTTACTCCACCATGATTTACTCAAACTATGAAAAAGAGGAAAGCATATGCACCCTAGTTTTTTCTCTTTTCTTCATCCATAATATGAGGGAACTAATAAACCAAGAAATGAGATTGAGGCAAGAAGAAGGAACGAGACAGAGATACCATGGGTCTAATTGTATGCAAAATCGATAGATGACCTCTGAATAATTGAGCATTGACTTGCATGACTTTGCACACGGTGAGTCCCCAGCAGTTGGAGTCCATCACCTTGGAGGTTTACAAACTAAAGATAGAACATATAAGGGCTTAAGGGTCTGACTCCTGTTCCCACCTGAGGATTCACAGGAACTCTATTGGGAAATCAAGAAAAGCTCTGAGGGAGGATCAATGGGAGAGCTCTGATTGGTCCGGTCATGCCTCCCTGAAACTGATCCTCTACACTGCTGTCGGAGTGCCCCAACTGATATGCAAATGTGTCTCTCTATATTTTAAAATAATTTATGCCCCAATAAGCCCCTCCCCAACTGACTTAGCATTGTGTACAAGGTCCTTCATGATCTGGCCCTCGTTATCTCTTCTCTCATCTCCCTACTGCATTTTTATGCCAATAAACAGGTCTTTTCTTAATTCCTGCCTTTGCTCAGGTGTATCCCTTTCCTGGAATATAGCATTTCTTTCCATTTTTTACCTTTTTTATCTCCTTAAAATATCTGGGAACTTTGAGATCATCTATCTTGATCTGTCCTTTCATTACAGGAGGTGGGAGAAAATGGAGGTATATCAGAGCAAGTTTGCCATATTTTACTGGAATTGGTCAGTATAAACCTGAAGTAGATTGTGATAAATTAAAGATATGTACCGTAATCCCTAGAGCAACCAGTAAAAAACCCCTCAAAAAATAGCTCAAAAATAAACAAAGCAATTTAAATGGTACACTGAGGAATACTTGTTTGATATAAAAGAAGGTAGTAAAGTTGGAACAGAGGAACAAAATGACATGAGACATAGAGAAAACAAATAGAAAAATGGCAGGAATAAATCTAACCATACAGGTAATTATATTTAACGTAAATAGGTGCCAGCCCCGTGGCCAAGTGGTTAGGTTCTCGCTCTGCTTTGGCGGCCCAGGGTTTCGCCAGTTTGAGTCCTGCACACGGACACGGCACCGCTCATCAAGCCATGCTGAGGTGGGGTCCCACATGCCACGGCTGGAAGCACCCACAACTAAGAATACACAACTATGTACCAAGGGGCTTTGGGAAGGAAAAGGAAAGATAAAATCTTTAAAAAAAGTAAATATATTAAGCATTCCAGTCAAAAGTCAGAGATGTGAGATAAATAAATAGAATCCAACCACATGCTGTCTATAAAGAGACACACTTAGAATTCATAGGTACTAATAGGTTGAAAGTAAAACGATGCAAAAAGTAACAATAAAAGAGCTGGAGTGCCTATATCAGACAAGGTAGACGTTAAGACCAAAAAAATCGTTACTATAGGAGAAAAGGGTCATTTTATAATGATAAAATGATCAGTTCATCAGGAAGATAAACAATTATAATCATATATGCATCTAACAATGGAGCTCCAAATATATGAAGCAAAAACTGAGAAAACTGAAGGGAGAAATACAGCTCAACAATAATAGCTGGAGACCTTAATACCCTACTCTCGAGAACTAGAATGTTTTGTTGTTTCTTTTTTTTGAGGAAGTTTAGCCCTGAGCTATCTACTGTCAATCCCCCACTTTTTGCTGAGGAAGACTGGACTTGAGCTAACATCCATGCTCATCTTCCTCTACTTTATACGTGGGACATCTACCACAGCATGGCTTTTGCCAAGGGGTGCCATGTCCACATCCGGGATCTGAACCGGCAAACCCTGGGCTGCCGAGAAGTGGAACATGTGAACTTAACCACTGCGCCACTAGGCCAGCCCCCTAGAATGTATTTTGAACTGAATTAAAATGCAAACAACAAACAACATATCACAATTTATGGGATGCAGCTAAAGCAGAGGAAAATTTATACATTTTATTTATATTAGAAGAGCAACCTCAAAATCAACAACCTAAGTTTCTTCCCTAAAAATCTAGAAATATAACAGTAAATTGAACTCAAAGCAAGCAGAAGGGAGGACATAATATTTCTTCTCTAAGAAATAAATGAGATAGAAAGCAAACCAAAAAAACCAATAGAGAAAGTCAATAAAACTAAAATTTGGTTCTTTGAGAAAATCAACAAAATTGACAAACCTTTAGCTAGACTGACCAAGGGAAAAAAAGAGAGATGATGCAGATTACCAAAACCAGTAACGAAAGATGGAATATTACCACTGACACTACAGAAATAAAAGTATCACACACAGGGGCCAGCCCCACAGCCGAGTAGTTAAGTTTGCATGCTCCACTGCGGCGGCCCAGGGTTTCACTGGTTCGGATCCTGGGCGTGGACATGGCATCGTTTGTCAGGCCATGCTGAGATCCATGGTTGTTTCAGGCTGAGGATAGGGGCAGGGATTAACTATAAATGGGCACAAGGGAACTTTAGGGTGATGGAAATGTTCTAAAACAGAAATGTTCTAAAAACAGGGTCTGGCCCCACGGCCGAGTGGTTAAGTTTGCGGGCTCTGCTTCGGGGGCCCCAGGTTTCATTGGTTCGGATCCTGGGCATGGACCTGACACCGCTCATCAAGCCATGCTGAGGTGGCATCCCACATGGCACAACTAGAAGGACCCACAACTAGAATATGCAACTATGTACGGGGAAGGGGGGGTGGCTTTGGGGAGAAGAAAATAATAATAATAATAATAATAATAATAATAATAATAAAAGATTGGCAACAGATGTTAGCTCAGGTGCCAATCCTTAAAATAAAAATAAAACTTGAATTGTGGTGCTTATTGCACAATTCATTGCATTTACTAAAAATCATTAAATCGTACCATTAAAATGGGTGAATTTTATTTTATGTAAATTATACCTCAATAAAGTTGTTAAAAAATAAATTCAATAACTTTCACTTTTTAATATATTAATAGAAATAACACCAACAATGATGATATTGAGCCCTTGCAATGTACCAGGCACTGTTCTAAGCTCTTTACTCAATCCCCCCAGCAACCTAGGAAACAGACATTATTATTCTATTTATAAATGAGGACACTGAGGCCCAGAGAAGTTAAGTAACTTGCCCAAGTTTGTGCAGCAAATACGTAAGCGAGCCAGTGTTCAAACCTAAACAATTGGTTCCAGTAGCCACATTCTCACCTCTCTGCTAATATAAATCAAATCTTGATGATGTTTCAAAGTTCTAATGAAGCAGCAAAATTGCGAGTCTCTCCTGAAGCTGAAAAATATACAATATACCAAATTTGGTAGTACAGAGCAGGGGAGGGAATACGTTATTTTTCAATTTTAGGATAATAGTAAAAGTGCTTCGTCAGTCTTCTGGACAGTAATGAAGAAGAATCGCTTTCATTTTCTTTTTCTTCCACTTGTTTAGTGAGAGGCAATATATATATATTTAGAATTGAAATACCTGAGATTTGATCTCTGATTCTGCTACTCAAGTTATGTAACCTGTTTGGAGCCACATTTTTCTTATCTATAAAGAAAGATTTTATAATGTCTACACATGAGGATTGTGTGTATTAAATATGATATGAGTTAATGGACACAAAGTTTAATACAAAGCCTTGCTCATAGTAGACACTGAACAAGTGGGAGCTTTCTTTACTCGTCAGGATCAGGTGTCCTTTTACACATTAGAGCCAGCCATGCCTTCCAGAGCAGCCAGAACAATCTAGGACTTCCTAGCAAACTTGAAAGAGAACAAAGAACAACTTAGAATTTATCGATGGCTTTATTTAGTTAGCTATATTTGCTTTAGGTTAGTATATTAAAATATATAATTAAGAAACTCCACTTCCTCGTGCACACATCTTACTTAGAAATCTTCCTTTACGGGGCTGGTCCTGTGGCTGAGTGGTTAAGTTCACAGGCTCCGCTGCAGGTGGAGTGTTTTGGCCCAGTGTTTGTCGGTTAGAATCCTGGGCGTGGACATGGCACCGTTCATCAAGTCACGCTGAGGCGGCACCCCACATGCCACACCTAGAAGGACCCACCACTAAGAATATACAACTATGTACCAGGGGGCTTTGGGGAGAAAAAGGAAAAAAACAAAATCTTAAAAAAAAAAAAAGAAATCTTCCTTTAATGCTCTTCTCCCATCCTGGACACCAACCAGATTCCAACTCTGTTCTCTAAGAGATATTGTTTCACTGTTATCTCCGCGTACCTCTAAGGGGTCTGATCAGAGCCTCTCCCAAGCTGTGGCTACTGTCTGAGCGCCTCATCAGAGTTCTAGTGGAGGGAAGAAAGGCGGCCAGCAACAGGTCTTGTTCCCTGGCCCAGATGAGCCCCGTGGATGCTCAATATCATCCAATAGCCTGCTGAACAACTCTCCGTGGGGCCCAAGCCCTGGCCACACAAGTCACTGGCAGCCTTTTTAGATTAAGTGTGCAAGAAGTTTTCTATCAGTGGCCAAGGACTTGTATTTGGGGGGAAAAACATTTATTAAGGGACAAATGTTTAAAAAGCATATTTTTTCCTAATGACAGAGGTAGAAAATGTTTAGTTCATGTATTTGGTAAATTGTTGAAGTATTTTGTCCACTAGATGTCACTGTTGCACTTAAAAAAGAAACACGGTCTCCCACTTTTACAAGATGAAAAATACTTTAGTCTTCGAGTGGCATATTTCTTTCTTTTTCTCTAAGAGAAGAAGATATCACAGAGGACCCAGACTGATCTTATCTCAAGATAATTTCCTTCAAAGGGAAATGAGGAAGGAATTGGTTGTACAGAATTTAGGATTTGGCCAGAAGGTCCAGAAGCAGCCAAAGCCTGCTGAGGAACGACAGCCTAGTAAAGAACTCTTAATTTTCCTGTTAGCCTGTCCTTTTGGGGACAAGAGGCTCTTTTGATGAGTCCTTTAACTTTTCATGACCTGTGTCCTGTTTCCAATCCAGACCAGCTTTCTTCTGAGGATGGAAGGTAGTGAGAACGCCTCTCCAATATTCCTTCTCTCTTTCACATCCCAACCCCTTTCGTGATCCAAGTCCTCAAAACGTAAAGTGCAGTCATATTTCAACTTTAAAATTATAGCACTAAACATTTCTCTCTTCAGGGAATTACAAAAATAAGTCAGAATTTTTCTTCATTTTTCTTTCTCTGTTGTATTTATTAACAAAATAGAAACTAAAATCCCACCAGCATATTGTTGGTGAGCCCTTGAATGTTTCCCTATGCCTGAAGTTATATTGAAATAGAACAGATGGAAGCACAGTAGGGTACGACACACATGGTACACAGAGAGGACAGTCAGAGGCTATTAATGCTTTCCAAAACAAACGGAAGGAAGGCGAGAAGGAAGGGAGGGAGGAAGGAAGAGGGAAAGGAAGGAAAGAAGGGACTAGTGAGATTCTTGATACTGCTGACTTGTACCACGTGGCTCAGGAAACTGTTCTGAGGAGAAAGTTAAGCTCCTGGACAAGGACCCACTCTCTAGATAAATGTCACTTTAACAGTCTTTTAGTTTAAGAACCTTTTTACTTCCAATTGTGAGATTTCAGTGTAAATGAAGAGAAATGGGAAAGCGACTTTAGAATTTTAGTCAAAATGATTCCTCAGCTGGAGAAGATGGAGGAGGTAGAAAAGTTTAGAAAGACATTCTCTGTAACTGGTCCTTCATTTGCCAATTTCTTCCTACCCTAAGAATGATTCAAATTAAGGAATTAAATCGACATTTTTTGAAATAAGTTTTTGTTTCAAAAAATTCTATAATTTTTACATTATTTTAACTGAATGATATAACTGAAAGTCAGTATTGTTAGATGAGTACTACAAAGTACTATAATGAATACTTTACAGTCAGATCTGAGTTTAAGTCTCAGCTTTATCACTCACTAGCTGTGTTATCTTAGGCACATTATTTAACAGAGCTTCAAAACCTACATGAAGCAAAAACTGACAGAACCATAAAGAGATCTGGATAAATCCACAAAGATAGTTGGAGATTCCAACCCATATCTCTGAGTAACAGATAAAAGATGCAGACAAAAAATTAGTATATAGAAAATTTGTACAGCATAATTGATCAACTTGACCTATTCAATACATACGGAACGCCATCCTCCAACTACTGCAGAATACATATTCTTTTCAAATACACATAGAACATTTACCAAAATAGACTATATGCAGGGCCACAAAACAAGTCTTCACAAACTGTAAAGGACTGACTTTGTAATCCAAGATACTTTCTCTGACCACAATGAAATTAAACTAAAAATCAATAACAGAAAGACGATTTTAAAATCCCTAAATTTTTGGAAATTGAGTAAAATACTTCCAAAAAAAGATGAAAGAAAGAAACGCAGTGGGAATTTTTTAAAATTTTAAGTTAAATATAACAAAATTTGTAGGACATAGGTAAAAGGGAGTTGAGAGAGAAAATTTAGCTTTAAGTGCAATATTAAAATTAAACAGATTGAAAGTCGATTATTTAAGTCTCCATATCAATAACCTACTTAAGAAACAGCAAATTAAAGCCAGAAAAGTAGAGGAAAAGAAATAAAGTTAAGAGCAGATATCACCAAATTAGAAAACGGACATGCAATTGAGAAAATTAAAACCACAAGTTGATTCTTTGGAAAGATTAATAAAACCGATAACCCCCTAGGAAGACCAATAACAAAAATGAGAAAAGCAAAAATTATCAATAGCTAAAATAAAAAGTAGACATTACTATTGGTTCTATAGACATTAAAAGGATAATAAAATATAAATAACTGTATGTCAATAAAATGTGACAATTTATATCAAAAGGACAAATTATTTGATTAAAAAAATCCCACTTACTACATCATAAACCATTTTGCTTAAGTGGTCTAACTATCTTTCATGATCGTTTCCTTCATACCCTGTTCTTTCTTTCTGCCCCGGATTTGACCCTTGTTTCTCTGAGATACAGGTCATCACTCCCAACCTCACTCCTCTTTCCAATCTCATCTCACAAGATCCTGACCCAGGCTAAAGCTCCAGGCCTACATTTTGCCTGAGAAGGGATTGTGGACACTTTGATTCTGCTTGACTCTGCCTTCTTAAGAGTTTCTGTGTCCTGCTAGGTTACTTACTGTTTCCTCAGGTCTTGGTCTATAATGAAGAATCTATTCCCTGGTTTTTGTTTTTCTCCTAAAACTAATGAATAGTAGATTATGTAATTTAAAAGAACATGCACCCTGGGTTCTCTTTCTCTCTTTTTCTTTCACAGGCACATGTGTGACACCATTCTTTTAAGATCTCAGTTTTATAATCTGTCACCTAGAAGGAATGATATCTAATTCACAAGGTTGTTAAGTTTCAAATTGCATATTTTCTACACTCTGAGTGGAAGGCGTCTAGCCGAGGTGCTTTTTTTGGGTAGTTGCTGTAGACAGTAGTATAGCAGAGTGGCTAAGAACATAGAGAGCCTCACTGCCTCACACAACAGTCAGTATCCACATGGGAATACTGAGCACCTAAAATGAAGCTACAATTGAAGTAGAATTGAGATGTCCTTTGAATTATAAACAAGGTAATAAACCAATGTAATTTATCTTATTAATAAACTAAAAAAGAAAAAACTGTATCATAATCCTCAGTTCCAGGGTAGAATTAAAAACCAACAGCCTAGCAACTATGATAGGTGTAAAAACCAGAAGCTTAGCAGCCACTGGTGGAAACAGAAGGAGTGGATTTGAAACTCCCCAACCTTTCTATCCCCAGAGAATTGTCACTAGTTAAGCTCTTTCAGCTCCTTGAAAAGGTCCATTATCAAGGTGAGTCTTTATTTGCCTGGACTCAGAGCTGTGTGAATAGCCTTATCCTTAGGACATTTGTCAAAAACAAGAAGTGGCAATTACTTAACAATGCAGGTGCATGAGGCAGTGATACCAGTTGGAGCTAATAAGAGCCTGACTAAAAAAATTAAAAGGAAAAAATATGGAATGAGATGTCTATGTGAGGCTTTGCAAAGCTTCAACATATTCCTGGGAACATAAAAAGCCATGAGCAGGTGCAGTGCTCTACTCATGCTTGGGAAAGACCTGAGAAGGCCGTAATTTCTCACCTCTGACCGATCTTGAGGCTCTGCACAAGCCGGAAGAGAAGGCTCAGACACAGCTGTAAACTACCTGCCAGGGCATTGAAAACATACTCTGACACATAGACAGAGAAGCGTTTAACAAAAATTTATAACTCTAGACACCTTTTTAAAAAAGAAGAAAGGTCCTGGGGCTGGCTCCGTGGCCGAGTGGTTAAGTTCGCGCGCTCCGCTGCAGGCGGCCCAGTGTTTCGTTGGTTCGAATCCTGGGCGCGGACACGGCACTGCTCATCAGACCACGCTGAGGCAGCGTCCCACATGCCACAACTAGAAGAACCCACAACGAAGAATATACAACTATGTACCGGGGGGCTTTGGGGAGAAAAAGGAAATAATAAAATCTTTAAAAAAAAAAAAAAAAGAAGAAGAAAGGTCTTAAATAAATAAACTAACCTTCTACTATGGGAAACTAAAAAAGAAAAGCAATCTAAACCTAGAGCAAGCAGAAGGAAGGAAATAAAAAGATTAGAGTGGGAACGAATGAGATAGAGAAAAAAATGTATATAGAAAACCAACAAACCCAGTACATAGTTGTATATTTTTTAGTTGTGGGTCCTTCTAATTGTGGCACGTGGGACGCTGCCTCAATGTGGCCTGATGAGCAGTGCCATGTTCACACCCAGGATCCGAACCAGTGAAACCCTGGGCCGCCGAAGCGGGGCACGTGAACTTAACCACTCGGCCACGGGGCCGGCCCCTTGAATCTCTATTTTGACTACTTTCTTGGTTGGCTAGAATCTTCATTTGAGTATTTTTTCAGGAAGGGTTATAGGTAGTATGTATTTTCAGACCTCTTGCATGTCTGACTCTATCTGTTGTCTTCACATATGAAGTGACATCTTGACTAAGTATAGAAGTCTTGGGACTCAATCTCTTTCTAGGTACAAGGACATTATTTTGTTGCTTTCTAGTATGTAATGTCATAGAAGAAAAAGTCTGAGCATGGTTTGATTCTTTTTGTTGTTGTTGTTGGCATTTGTTCTTGATTTTTCTTTTAGCCTGTTATGCTTGAATGATTCTTTTATTCTTTTCTCTTGAAGTTCAAAATTTTCTCCAGCATATGTCTAAGTATTGGTCTATTTTCATTAATGTTTTTCTTAAAACACATACTTCCCATTAACTTCTGAAAGTAGAGAATGTTAGAATATGTCATTTTTCTAAGAATCTTAGTGATTATCGAAGTCATCAATATATATTATTTTTTAAACTAACTAGAAAATAGATCTTTTGGAAAATTTCAAGACTCAAGAAACCATATTTTTGTGAGAACCATGTTCACATTTTTCATAAAATTTATTCTTGTACCTCACAAAGATTATAATTATTTTGTTTTGTAACAGCCTGTCAATGGCAAAGAGATTTATGGATAAATCTTCAAAATAAACATACAGGATTAAGGGGGCCAGCCCTGTGGCCAAGTGGTTAAGTTCACGTGCTCCGCTTTGGCGGCCCAGGGTTTCGCTGGTTCAGACCCTAGGCGTGGACATGGCACCGCTCATCAGGCCATGCTGAGGTAGCATCCCATGTGCCACAACTAGAAGGACCCAGAACTAAAACATACAACTAGGTACTGGGGGGATTTAGGTAGAAAAAGCAGAAAAGAAAAAAAAAAGAAGAAGATTGGCAAGAGTTGTTAGCTCAGGTGCCAATCTTAAAAAAAACAAAAACAGAAAGGATTAAAAAGAAAATTAAGCTACCATATTACAATTTTCAAATTAATCAGGTATACTTTGCTCTGAGTTCTCAAGATAAATTTGTTTGGTTATCAATCTAGAGAAAGGGGAGTATAAATGGGGGCGTGGGAGGGGGGCAGGGAGGATGGAAAGGAAGAAGCCAGACAGAAAGAAAGACAGAGACAAAGAGACAATGAACGTGAAAATTAGTGGACGAACTAAATAGACAAATGAATAGAGATTCAGAGCAGAGGAGACACATAGACACACACACCAAGGAAGGGGAGGAGGAAGATTTTGAGTAATAAGGGATTCAATGCAGGAGAAAAATAGATTCCCAAAGAAGAACAAAAAAAGAAAAGAAACAAACAAACAAAAATAAGCAAGAGAAAAAAGAAAATGGTCACAGAAAGATTAACAGTAGTTTTTAAAGTGTTAGTACAAAAATTTGTTTTCACTATATTATGCAGCAAAATTCAAAACAAATAATTGCTCACTATCGAAGCCACTTAAAATCTTAATTAAAATCTAGCCAATATTTCTAACTTTGTAATTCCTCTAACCCTTGAAGTTTGAGAAGTTCTTTTCTGAATTATAAAATCATAATAATCCACCAAGGAAAAATTCTTATTTCAGGTTACTGCTAAGGAGCCCAGAACATGATTATTGCAGGAGGAGGGTTAGATTTGGTGGATTCTCCATCTGTTTTACAATGTCCTAGAAGAGAAATGGCCAGCAGAAAGCCATAATTGTTAATATACTAGAATTAGCAACTTACTTAAAATATACCAAATCAGACAATTTTATTGATTAATAATCATGTATAAATTGTATCTATTTGGACTTAACTGAACAAAAGGAGAGGGGGTTGCCCAGGAAAAGCAAAGGTAATAAAGCCCATTGCTGTTGGAATTCAAGGTGTTTGAAATAAATAGAATTCCACATGGCACTCCAGAGATGATGCACTAACGGTCATTGCCCTGCCTGCAACGCCCCATATTGAGGCAGAGGGAAAAATAACACAAAAAGCTCAGTTATTTCACATGTGGTTGTTAAAAATTAAAAGCACCAACAGTTATGAAGTTCTAGGCTATGACACGGCACGAAATCCTGATGAGTAGTTAAGCATTCTCTCTCATTCAGGTAAAAGTGAACAAACAAGTTGAGGCAATGCAGACAACTTCAAAACTAAGGGTAAGTCATGTTTTATGGGTTCCCTTGGTTTGTGAAAATTCATTAAACTGTGTAGTTATGACATACGTTTTTTCTATATGTATATTATTCTTCAAGAAAAAGTTATTTCTGAACCAAATCATACGTTATATACTGTTCTTTCATTAGTATTAAAATATTTACTAAATATCCACATATACGTTCTGCTCTACCAATGCTAGAGCAGGTAGAATACACAGATATCGTCCTAATCTTCTTGCACTTTTCTTTCTCAAATAGATAATGTATGTGAAGACAGACATATAACAGACCAACAGACACTCAATGAGCTGACCAGTGACTGACACAAGAACTACCTATCTTTGTGTATAAAAGTCACAGCTAAGTACTAGCACCTTTTCTTTACTCTCATCTGTCTATCCTTTGTCCTTGAATCATGGTCCACAGATCATTTACAAGTAGTATCTGTCCAGATTCCCAATTCCCTTTCAAATTTCATCAAATCAATCACTCCTTGCTAACGGCACACAATGTGCTTTCCATCTTCCCTTATTCCTTTAACCCAATGTTTCTAAAACTTCAGTCTTTCACAATTTTTGCAGTATTATCATACCATCCGTGCTATTATTTTTTAAATAATCGTAAATTGACTCATATTCCTTTCATTGTAAAACCTATTTTAACCTAGTCCTAAGGATTAATATCCACGGAATCGCAGATTTGTTTCTTGAAAAAGGTGTGTCTGTGTATCATCAACTAAAATAACCCTGTGACCCCCCCAGTGGCATGCTAACCACACTTGAGCAACCCCTGTGTTAATCGAGTCAGCTTTGCTATCTCACAAGAATGATAAATGTACAGACGTAGAATCCTACCCTCCAGAACATAAGCTGCTCTATCTCCCATCTCAAAAGGTAGTCTTATTTTTTGTAATCTCTTTCAAGTAAACACATTCCAAGATACGTATAACAAAGAATATTTAAAGAACTCTTCTGAATTTCTTAATTTAACTTGCTCATATATTTCTCAGATTAAAATATTCCTTTTAGAAAATTCATCTCTGGGTTTTTCTTTTTCTTTTTTTTTTTTTAAAGATTTTATTTTTCCTTTTTCTCCCCAAAGCCCCCCAGTACATAGTTGTATATTTTAGTTATGGGTCCTTCTAGTTGTGGCATGTGGGATGCTGCCTCAGCGTGGTTTGATGAGAAGTGCCATGTCCGTGCCCAGCATCTGAACCGGTGAAACCCTGGGCCCCGCCCGGAAGCAGAGCGCGAACTTAACCACTCAGCGACGGGGCCGGCCCCTGGGTTTTTCTTTGTTTAATGTTCTTCAGACTGATTTAATAATAACTGAAGTTTACTCTGATACTAATGACACAAATATATTGCTGTGTCCTAATTCTTATGCAGAACAGTGTACATCAAATACAGCATTTGCGGAACTTAAATAATAAGTAAAAGAGGGAGCTGGACCTGGAGAATCAATAAGGCTCTCTTTGTGTTCATTTATCCAACAATTTATGTCTCTTGAGTCATATTATGTGCCTGCTCTTTTTCTAGGGGCTGAAGAGGTATCAATAAAATGAATTTTTTAAATAGATAAAACCTCTGTTATCATGCATACATGATAATTAGCGTAATACAAAATTTTATGGGAAAGTTTTAAAGTACATATTTATCTTTGAGATACTCCCACCAGCGATTTCTAGTATCTCATTCCTTAAATATTATTCTAATTTTGAAAATCTCCAAATATTTCAATTAATATTTTAATTCATATTTGTAATTCTTATTTTTAGAAGTTCTTTTTCTCAGCATTTGTGTATTATAAAATATCTGAAACCTATAGAAAAGTGCAGACAACAATATTAGACTTTATTCTTTCATTTGGTCAGACTAAAAACATTGGGGTCACTGACTCCTCTCACTTACTATGCTTCACAATTTTTGCAGTATCATTATACCAACTATGCTATTATTTAAAAAAATACTTTAAAGTTGACTCATTTTCCTATCTTTCTAATACCTCTTTGACTCCTTTCCCTCACCAACACCCCGCAAATTTTGTAGGTTGTGCCTTTAAAATACATCCAGAGTTTTACCAGTTCTCATCATTCCCATTACCACCATCTTGGTCCAAGACACCATCGTCTGTTGCCTGAATGATTGCAATAGCGCCATTCCATCTGCCAGCTTCCATCTTTGCCCCTCTTCCCAGTCAGTCCATCTTCAACACTGCACTCAGAAGAATCCCGTTAAAACGGAAGCCGGATAATATAATTCCTCTGTTCAAAAACTAAAATGCCCACAACTAGAAGGACCTGCAAGTAAGATATACAACTGTGTACAGGGTGGGTTTGGGGAGATAAAGCAGAAAAAAAAAAAAAAAAAGAAAAAAAAAAACTAAAATGAATTATCATCTCCACAGAATAAAAGCCAGAGTGCTTAATATTCTATTTCTGAGTTGTTTATGTTTTCGTATGTAGTTATAGTAGCTTCATTTTCACTATTAGATGATATTCTATTGTAAGGAAATAACTCATTTTATTAATCCATTCTTTCATCTATGGAAATGTGGGGCTCTTTCATTAGTTTTGCTATTATAAATAATGCTGCCACAATAAGAAATGCTAAGGAAAATTCTTAAGGATGAAGGAAATGATGTAAGATGTAAATTCAGAAGTACAGGAAGGGACGTATAACTTGTACACTTACGGTCATTGATTTTCGACATGGGTGCCAAGGAAACTCGATAGGAAAAAACTAGTTTTTCAATAAATGATGTTGGAACAATTGGATATTTACATGCAAAAGAAAGAAGGTGGACCCCCGACATCATACCATATAAAAAATTAACTCAAAATGGATCATTGACTTATACGTAAAAGCTGAAACTGTAAAACTCGTAGATGAAAACCTAGGTATAAATCTTTATGGCTTTAGGTTAGGGGATGGTTTCATAATATGACCCCAAAAGCAGAGTGACAAAAGAAAAAAAATAGACAAATTGGACTTTATCAAAGTTAAAACCTTTTGTGCTTTAAAGGAAATCATCAAGAAAATGAAAAGATAACACACAGAATGGGAGAGAATTTGCAAATCACATGTCAAGTAAGGGACTTGTATTAAGCATGATTAAAGAATTGTTACAACTCAATAATAAAAACACAAACAACTCAACTGAAAAAATAAGCAAAGTATCTGAATAGACATTTCTCCAAAGAAGATATGCAAATAGCCAGTAAGCACATAAAAGATGCTCAAGACGCAAATCAAAACCACAATGAGATACCACTTCCCACACAATAGCATAGCTAAAATAAAAAAGACAGACAATAATGAGTGTTGGTGAGAATACGGAGAAATTGGAATCTTCATGCACTGCTGATGGGATTGCAAAATGGTCGTCACTTTTAAAAACAATTTGGCAGTTCTTCAAAAAATTTTAAACATAAAGTTACCTTATAACCCACATTTCCAGACTTACTCTAATGAGCGGCCTGGCAAATGACCCATTATAAACATTGTTTTCCTCATTTATAAAGTAAGAATGGTACCTGTTTGTTGATAATTTATATCTTCAAATTCAAACAATAACAACCAAAACTAAATCTTTCACTTTCCAAAGGTACTATTAGAAATTGAAAAGTTATGTCACAGACTGGGAGAAAATAGTTGCAAGATAGTACATAAATCTGATAATGCGCTATATAAAGAACTCTCAATACAAAGACAAGCAATGCAGTTAAAAATGGACAAAAGATATGAACGGACACTTCATAAAAGAAGATACACACACACGTTGTGTGAAATGAAAAGATGCTCAACATCACTAATAATCAAGGAAATACATATTAAAATCACATTGAGGGGCCAGCCCCGTGGCTGAGTTGCTAAGTTCACATGCTCTGCTTCAGTGGCCCAGTTTTGCTGGTTCGGATCCTGGGCGAGGACTTAGCACCACTCATCAAGCCATGCTAAGGCAGCATCCCACATAGCACAAGCAGAAGGACCTACAACTAGAATATACAACTATGTACTGGGGGCTTTGGAGGAGAAGAAGGAGAAAAAAACCAGAAGATTGAGAAACAGAAGATTGGCAACAGATGTTAGCTTATGTGCCAATCTTTAAAAGAAGAAAACTACATTGACATCCATGAAAAGAAGAAAACTACATCTTCACATCCATGAGAATCATTAACATTAAAAAGACTGACGGGGGCCGGCCCAGTGGCACAGCAGTTAAGTTAGCACGTTCTGCTTCAGTGGCCCGGGGTTCACCAGTTCAGATCCCGGGTGCAGACATGGCACTGCTTGGCAAGCCATGCTGTGGTAGGCGTCCCACATATAAAGCAGAGGAAGATGGGCATGGACGTTAGCTCAGGGCTAGTATTCCTCAGCAAAAAGGGGAGGATTGGTGGCAGATGTTGGCTCAGGGCTAATCTTCCTCAAAAGAAAAAAAAAACGTAAAAAGACTGATGATACTAAGTGTGGTAATGGGAAATTTTGTACATTGCTTGTGGAAGTGTAAAATGGCAAAATTGCTTTGAAAATAATTTCACAATTTTTTTTTAAAGATTTTGTTTTTAAGCCCCCCGGTACATAGTCATGTATTTTTAGTTGTGGGTCCTTCTAGTTGTGGCATGTGGGTGCCGCCTCAGCATGGCCTCATGAGTGGTGCCATGTCGGCACCCAGGATTCCAACCAGAGAAACCCTGGGCTGCCGAAGTGGATCACATGAACTTAACCACTCGGCCACCGGGCCGGCCCCACAGTTTTTAATAAAATCAAGCATATATCTACTCAGTGTCCCAGCAATTGCATTCCTAGGTACCTATCCAAGAGAAATGAAAACATATGTCCAGAAAAGGACTTGTACAGAATATTTACAGCAGGTTTACCTATAATAAAAAACAACGTAATGACCATCATCAAGTGTGATACACTCATACACTGGAAAAGTAGTTTGGGGCTGGCCCGTGGCCAAGTGGTTAAGTTCACACGCTTTGCTTCAGCGGCTCAGGATTTCACCGGTTTGAATCCTGGGTGCGGACATGGTACACGGCTCGTCAGGCCATGCTGAGGCGGTGTCCCACATGCCACAGCTAGTAGGACCCACAACTGAAATATGCAACTATGTACTGGGGGGATTTGGGGAGAAAAAGCAGAAAAAAAAAAAGATTGGCAACAGTTGTTAGCTCAGGTGCCAATCTTTAAAAACTAAAAAAGAAAATTAGCAATAAAACTGAACATATTACTGATACGTGCAAAAATAAGAATGAACCTCAAAAACATGTTGAGGAAGCCAATACTAAAGAAAGCATGCTGCATTATTTCATTTGTATGAATTCGAGAGCAGATGAAACTAATCTACGCTGATAGAAATCAGATCAATGATTGTTCGCAGGAAAAGATGGACTACAAAGGGGTACAGGAGAATTTCCTGCGGCTATGTAAAGGCTCTATATTTTGACTGTGGAGGTGGTAGCTCAAGTACATACATTTGTTAAAACTCCCTGAACTGTACACTTAAATCTGTGCATTTTATTATGAGTAAATTATTCCTCAATAAAGTTTATTTAAAAAAAAACAATGGTACTAGTAATGTATACATGAGTCATTTTGTACACATACATTTTTGTACACGTGACATACATGTACATTTTGTTCATGTCCTAGATATGCATGGTGTCTATCTAGAAGTGGAAATCCTTTGTCTGAGAGTTCGTAAATTTTCAGTTTTACAAGATAATGTGACAGCCAGACCTGATGGCCTAGTGGTTAAAGTTTGGCACTCTGCGCTTTGGTGGCCGGGTACAGTTCCTGGTCACAGAACCATGCCACTTGTCTGTCAGTATCCCTGCTGTGGCAGTGGCTCATATAGAAGAACTAGAAGGACTTACAAATAGAATATAGAACTGCGTACTGGGGCTTTGGGGAGATGGAGAAGAGAGGAAGATTGGCAATAGACGTTAGCTGCAAATCTTTCCCAGCATAAAAAAAAAAGATAATGTGATATCGATCTTCAAAATAGTCTTACCAGTTTCCACTTCTGTTAGCAGTGCCTGAGAGTTCCTGCTGATGAACATCCTCCTCAGCACTTGATATTTCCCAATTTCTTAATTTTGTCAATCTAGTGGGTAAAAATGTTACTAGGGTCTCATTTTAAATTTTTCTCGCTGCCAACAGGATGGAACATTTTTTTCCACCTACTGACCATTTGGTTTTTCTCCTCTCTAAAGTTGCAGTTCAGCTATTCTATTCTCATTGATTTTCTTTTTCTCATTGATTTTATAGTTCTACATATATTCTGGATTCTAGATCTTTGTCCATTATATTTGTTGAAAATATCTTCATTCTGTGACTTGTCTTTTCACTCCTTTAATGGTGTCCTTTGATGAAAAGAAGTTCTTAGTTTTAATGTTTTTTTTTTCTTTATGGTTAGTGCTTTTTATGTCTTCTCTAAGAAATTATTCCATACCCTGAAGTTATAAAGAAGCTTTTTATTTTCTTCTGAAAGTTTCAACATTTTTGTTTTTCATATGTAAATCTTTAATCCAATGTTTTAGTGTGAGTAAGGCTAAGCTTGTAGAAAAGATAACCCAAAACAGAGGAATTAAAGAATATAGACTTTTTTCTCTTTCAAGTAACAGCTCCAATGTAAGCATTTTAGCTTAGAGATTGTTTTTTCTTTATGGGGTGTTTCAGGACCCCCAAGTTTGATGCTGTCTCTGCCAAGGGTGCTTTGCTCATTGCCATTACACGGCAAGATACATGCCTTCACTTACTTAGGTCTCCTTTAATTAATAGCTGTAGGAAGCAGACATTACTCCTAGGGCCAGGGAACAAACGGGAAGAGTTAGCCTGAAAAGAACCTAGGGACTTGGAGGAGGGGCTCCCACAGACTGTGCTCAGACCTCGGGAGGAGAGAGTCCACAGCTGGGACCTCTGGGGGGCGCCATGGGGCTGGTTCTCACTGCCCCACAGGTAGTGCTCAGATGTCTGGAGGAGGTTCTGAGATTGGTGTGGGAACTTCCGGGAGGAACGGGCCAAGCACTGAAGCTGTGAGTGCCAAAGGAATCAGAAGCCTGGAGGATAGCTGCCCTCGTGCTGCTGGGGAGATCTGACTGGAACTGGAAACAGCAGGCAAATCCCCTTCTCCCGCCTTCCTGTCTCCTTCTCCATTGGCAAAACCCGAGAGAAATCATCTGGCAGTAGAACAGATAATGCTGCAGTGGAAAACCTTGGGCATACGTTGTTTTGTTCTTGTGGAGACATCTCCTCAGGGTAAATTCTTCAAGGGATTATATGTAGCTTTACTGGATATTGCCACATTTTCCTCCATATGAAGTTGAGCCATTTTACACCCTTAGCAACAACATATGACAGTGTTTTTCTAGAGCCACATGAACAGAGAGCATTGTCAAACTGAAATTTTTACCAAGCTAATAGATACTAAATGATATTTCAGTATAGTTTTAATTTTGGTTTCTCCTAGAAGTTGAACATTATCTCATATGTTTGAGATACATTTATGTATCTTTTCTTTAAATTGTCTGTTCATGTCTTCTGCCCATTTTTTTCTGTTGTATTTTGATGATTTTACTCATTTTAAAACATACATTAGGGGCCAACCCAGTGGCACAGCAGAAGTTCGTATGCTCGGTTTCGGCAGCCCGGGGTTCGCTGGTTCAGATCCCGGTGCAGACACGGCACCGCTTGGCAAGCCATGCTGTGGTAGGCATCCCACATATAAAGTAGAGGAAGATGGGCACGGATGTTAGCTCAGGGCCAGTCTTCCTCAGCACAAAGAGGAGGATTGGCAGCAGATGTTAGCTCAGGGCTAATCTTCCTCAAAAAAATAAAAAAATTTAAAAAAAACATACATTAGGACAATCAGCCCTTTCCTCGTCATATAAGTAGTAATATATCCCTTGAGTTTGTCATTCAATTTAACTCCAAAAAAAAAAGTCACATTAGGACCATTATGGAATCGACTCACATTTATATATTAATTTTGAGGAAAATTGACATCTTTATGATTTTATTTGCCTTATCCAAGAACAAGGGCACTTTTTCATTTGTTCAAGGTTACTACTGTGTCTTTTAAGAGTGTTTTAAGATTTTTCTCATATGAGTTTGCATATTTTTTAAGTTTACTCAAGTATTTTATATTTTTGTTGCTTTTGTAAACAGGGTTACTCTTACATTGTCTTCTACTTTATTGTTTGGTATGTATGAAGGGTATTTTTTCTGCATGTTAATTTTAAATCTAGCAACATGTCTGAATTCTTTAATGTTCGTGTGAGTTTTAATATTGATTTCTTGGATTTCTTGGATTCCGTGTCTGCACCGGGATCTGAACCAGCAAACCCCGGGCTGCCGAAACCGAGAACACATAACATCAGCAAACGTAATTTCACTTCTTTTCTAGATTTTATGCTTTAATTGAATTGTTTTGTCTTATTACATTGGCTAATCTCCATTAAAATAGTAAGTTATAGTGGGATGGTGAGCATCCTTGCTTTGTTCCCGACTGTAGTAAGAATGCCTCTAATGTTTCCCCAGTAAGAGGCTGAGATATATTTTATGATATTAGGAAGTATCTGTGGGGGATCAGCATTGGCCACCCCAAAATGTGTCTCTTTGGCATGAGGATTATTTTGAGCTGGTTACTTTTAAGAAACTGCAGATGGGGAGAAGCTCTGAAAAGTAGAATTTAACCCTCTGTAAGAGACATTTATATTCGTGAGGGAAATCTCCATCTGTAAAAGTACTTCCCTCTCTGTAACAGGAAGAAAGGGAGATGACCTTATCTCTAGAAACCTTCTTCTAAACCTCCTAGAAACCTTGCCGTATCTCTTATCAAGGCAAGGACTTAAATCTGCATAATAACCTTACTCTTGTTTATTGTCCTTTTCTGGTGATCTCCCATAACTGACACACCCATCTCAACATCCTCCTTTGTCTTTAGCTGAAGAGAGTATTTAAGGGAACAGCCTCCACCATTTTGGCAAGTTGCTCAGTTTTCCTGAGTCTCTCCCATGTGTACACACTATAAAGCTTTGTTTGATTTCCTCCTGTTATTATATCTCATGTCAATTCAATTCGTAGCCCAGCCAGAAGGACCCAGAGGGTAGAGGATTTGTCTTTCTCTTCTACATATCCATCAATTCCTATTTCACTGAGTGTATTTTTTTTTTTAAACAGAAATAGATACTGAATTGTATCAAAGGCCTTTTTAGCACCTGCGGAAATAATCTTATTTTTCTCCTTCTATCTGTTAATATGATAAATTATATTAAAGATCTTCTTTTTTGTTTGTTTCTTTTGTTTTTGCTGAGGAAGACTGCCCTGAGCTAACATCTCCTGCCAATCTTCCTCTTTTTGTATGTGAGCTGCCAGCACAGCATTGCCACTAACACATGAGTGATGTAGGTCCATGCCCGGGAACCGAACCCCGGGCCACCAAAGTGGAGCACGCTGAACTTAACCACTAGGCACTGGGGCTGGCCCCTAAAGATCGTCTTAATATTGAACTATCCTTACATTCTTAGAATAAATCCATCTTGGTCATGAAGTCTTTTTTTTGTTTGTTCGTTTAGTTTTAATAGCCTTTATTTTTTAGAGCAGTTTTACGTTCACACCAAAATTGAGAGAAAGGTACAGAGAGTTTCCATACACCTGTTGACCCCTACACACAAAGTCCCTGCCACTATCAACATCCCACACCAGAGTGGTACATTTGTTACAGTCAATGAACCTATATGGACACATCATTGTCACCCAAAGTCATTACATTAGGGCTCACTCTTGGTGTTGTACATTTTATGAGTTTGGACAAATGTGTAATGACATGCATCACCCATTATAGTATCATACAGAACAGTGTCATGGCCCTCAAAATCCTCTGGGCGCTGCCTATTTACTCCTCCTTCACCCCATCTCCTGGAAACCACTGATCTTTTTACTGTCTCCATAGTTTTGCCTTTTCCACAATGTCATATATTTGGAGTCATATAGTATGTAGCCTTTTACATTAGCTCCTTTCACTTAGTAATATGCATTTAAGATTCCTCTGTGTCTTTTCATGGCTTAATAGTGCTTTTTAGTGCTGAATAATATTCCAGTGGATATACTGCAGACTATTTATCCATTCATGTGCTGAAGGACATAGTTGCTTCCACATTTTGGCAATTATGAATAAAGCTGTTATAAACATCCTTGTGTGGACATAAGTTTTCAACTCATTTGGGTAAATCTCAGGAGTGGGATTGCATAAACTATTCTTTTAAATGTGCTTTTGGATTCTGTTGCTAATATCTGACTTAGAATTTTTTACACCCATATTCATAAGTGAGAGTGGTGCAGTTCTGTCATATTTTGAAGTTGATGCTATACTAGCTTTGTACAAACAATTTGGAAGGTTTTCTTCTTTTAAGATGCTCTCAAACAATGTGGATAGCATCTAAGTCTTAGATCTTGGAGATTTAGAAGAATTTCCTTGTGAACCCATCTGGACCTGGTACTTTTTTGTGTGGGTACTTCTTTGATATCTTTATTTCTTCTAATAAAATTGGTTTGTCTAGACTTTCTATCTTTACTGGGATTAATATTGGAATATTGTGATTTCCGGTAAATCTAGGTCAAATGTATTACCATGATACCATGAAAATAATGACATAATACTACACAATTTTCTGTTTTAACAGCTATACCCCCTTTTATCAGTTCTTATTTTGAATGTTTATGTTTTCTTCCTCTTTTTCTGGATTAGGTTTATTAGTGGTCTGCTATGAAAATCTTTTTTTCCCCTCAAATAATCAGCATGTTGATTTACTTATTGATCCTATTGGTTCTCTGTCTTCAGCTTCACTGATTTCTGCTTTTATCTTTATTTTCTTCCCTCTTTTTTTTTTTTTTTTAAGGAAGATTGGCCCTGAACTAACGTCTGTACCTATATTCCCCTACTATATATGTGGGATGCCTGCCACAGCATGGCTTGATAAGTGGCACACAGGTCTGTGTCCAGGATCCAAACCAGTGAACCCCAGGCTGCCAAAGCAGAGCACGTCAACCTAACTGTTATACCACTGGGTCAACCCCATCTTCTGCTTTTCTTTGGTTTATGTTTTTGAGTTAGAAATGTAATTTGTTGGGGCCGGCCTGGTGGCACAGCGGATAAGTTTGCATATTCTGCTTTGGTGGCCTGGGGTTCACTGGTTGCAATCCCAGGTGCGGACATACACACCGCTTGTCAAGCCATGCTGTGGCAAGCATCCCACATATAACGTAGAGGAAGATGGGCATAGATGTTAGCTCAGGGTCAGTCTTCCTCAGCAAAAAGAGGAGGAAGGAAAAGAAATGTAATTTGTTTATAGTCATTCTTTTATTTTCATTATATAGATATTTGAAAGCTATAAGCTTTTCTGTAATTGTTGATTTATTTTTAAGAGATTCTGATATGTATTTTCCATTATCATTATTTCTTTAGAAATTGAGTTCAATTTGTAAATATTTTCCATTTCATCCAACACTTCTTTAATAGCACACTTTAAAATTTCCAGGTGGAAAGCACTGTTTGTTTTCTGATTTTGTTATCAATTTTCATTTTATTATAGTATTAAATACTATTATTGTTTAATTAAAATATTATTTGCATTTTTTCTACTTTATTATTCTATTGAGGAGTTCTTTGTGACATATAAAGTCAGTTTTTAGGACTGAGTCCATAAGTGTCTGAGAAGAAAGTCTATTCTCTCTCTCTCTCTTTTTTTTGCTGAGGAAGATTCACCCTGAGCTAACATCTGTGCCAATCTTCCTCTGTTTTGTATGTGGGTTTCTGCCACAGCATGGCCACCAATGAGTGCTGTAGGTCCACACCTGGGAACCAGACCCAGGCTGCCAAAGTGGAGCACACCAACTTAACTACTAGGCCACAGGGCCGGCCTTTATATTCTCTATTTTTAAGGTGTAAAATATATCAATATATCCATGAGATCTACTTTATTTATTATGTTGTTTAGATTTTCTATATCTCTACTTAATTTGATCCACTAGACCTGACTTGGCCTGAGAGAGATATGTTAAGGTCTCTTACTTTTATTGTTTTTTTTATTGTGAGCTGAGCAGTATGATTAATTCAATGCTTTCCATTTGCGAGTCAAACAAATAACAAGATATACAACAGGATTCCTCTAAATGATACATTTATTTCTGCTAAAAACTTTCCTAGGTTCTAATCCAGGGACTGCCACTACTAATTTTATGCCATTCGGCAAATATTTTACCCTAAGGCCTCAATCTTCTCCTGTGTAAAATGAGGTGAGTTAGGGAATATTTTTTAATCCAATACTCTATTTACCAATTCAATAAAAGTGCTTTTGAAATAATGTCCTTCTAAGCCCCAATATTACTGATGAAAATAATTGCAATAACAACTATCATTTGTTGAGTGCTTACTGCATGCTAAGCTCCACCCTTACCGCTTTACATATATGATTTCATCGAATCACGGCATATTCGTTTTAATTTTTTTCAACCTCTAGAATGTTGGACTCTCTGATTCAATTGGCAGAAACTCGATCGATTGGCTCAGTATTTTTGGAGACCATATACTGCATAAATTGGCAGTGTACACTTGCATACTTTTGGACACAACTTTCTACTTGAATCGGGACAATGGTCAGAAAGATCACATCGGTCAAGGGAGCGATTAGCCAACATTTATTTCTGTTAGTTTCCAGGTTTGGCAGGAAATAAGACCAGAATGAGATAAGGAGCTCAGGCCTGTACAGTGATGGGTGTGATTGAGCTCTTAGACAGAGAGGAACAAAGCTGTTTTCCTGGCCAGCTATTTTCATCCCAGGCTCACACAAGTGCTCCCAATGTGGTACAAATATTGTGGCAAAACACTGTTCCTTGAGATTGGCAGAGTTAGCATCCTAACAAGGAGTGTTTAGCTCTAAGCCAATCTCCTTTTGTCTTTAGTAGTAATGTTGTCAATAAAATAGAGGCTAGTGGTAAGATAGATGGTCTCATGCTGCCTCAAATTAATTAATATTATACCTGCCTCTTTGGCTAAAGATACTTTGTGTTGTTCTTAAGTTTACTTATCCATCTGGGCAATCATTTAACACTATTATCTCCTTTACTCTCACGGTTGATAAAAGATGATACTAGGGTGAGTACTCCTTCCCTCCTGCCCCCCCACCCCCGCTTCTGTGCCCTCAGCAGAGACTCACTTAATAGTCAACTTTGCCAAACCCAGATGCAGCCCCACAATCTTCTCAACATGGCACCCGAGCACAAGACTAGAATTTACTCCCAGGATAAAATTCCTTGCCATTCTTATTTAGGTACTCTGCATGCAAAGACAAGGAACTCACAGTCTAGTGTGGGATACAGGAATGTAAACAACTCTAGTTCAGAGAAATCCAAGCTGTGACAGAGAGGAGTTGCAGCCTATGTTCAAGAGTGCTGAGTTTAGTTCCTTCAGAGGCATGAGGATGTCCAACTCGCTTGAGTGCCTCAGACCATGTTTTTTGTCCTGCTCAGAACAACATGCCAGTATGTATTGAATGTCTGCTTCAGTGGCTCTCACCATATGCCACAGCACGCTTGTGTACCAAGTCACAGATGTGCTTTCAGTTTGATCAATTTGCAAAACTTGTGTTTACCACAATTGGAGCTGGCTAAGTCTCTCAGGTGGGCTGTCGAGGTGAACGGATACTTTGCTATAAATATAGAGCCCTGATGTAAATAATAGCGAAGAGGCATAACATGACTTCATGCGATCTTACTGGACTATGGCTGTGTTTTCGTGCATGAGAGAATGTGGGCACAGCTGGCTTCATGGCAACCCTTACCCCGTAGTCAGAGATGCAAGCATAGCAGCCATCCATTTACATGCCCAGGGTCGTGTTTCAAAAGAATCAGGTGTGTCTCTGTTTGGCTTAGTATTACATTTTATTTTCATTTCAAAGTGAAGAGGATCTGTTCCTGTGCTCTTCCCATTAGTCAGATTTGCTGATTTAAAAGTAGGTATTAATTTCATGTCCAAACTGACATGGCTAGGAAACACTACAGGTAATTAGAAGGCTCTAACTGGGGACATTTGAAAACATTTTGAGACATTTTATTCCAGACTCTCTTAGGTGCACTAGACACAACATGAAACAACAGTCCTTTAACTTTGAAGACTTGTAGCATAGATGCCTACAAGGGAACAATAATTAAAAAATTATTTATAACATTTTCTCCAGCGACTGTTGCCATGATGATTTTGCAGCATTTACTGTAAAGGAAGCAACCAAGGTAAAATGGAAATGAATAGAATGAATAGAACAAAGAAGGAAAATAGCAGACAACGCTTTGGAGACAGCTCTGAGAACCCTGGAGCCCAAGCTCTCCCCAAAACAGGCTCTGTGATTTCCATGTATTGTATCAGGCAAAACAGTGCTGTGAAAAGACACACCAGGACCAGAAGGATCTTCTTGCTTTATAGACCTTTGTTGTTTCCAAACCATTAATAATAAATAACACGAACCTAGGTAGACCAAGAAGAGAAGAGATATTACTGGAACAATTACCTTGGAACACAAGAAATGATGGGTAGGGGCTGCCCGTGGCCGAGTGGTTAAGTTCGTGTGCTCCTTCTCAGTGGCCCAGGGTTTCCCCGGTTCGGATCCTGGGTGTGGACACGGCACGGCTCATCAGGCCACGTTGAGGCGGCGTCCCACATGCCACAACTAGAAAGGACCCACAACTAAAAATACACAGCTATGTACTGGGGGGATTTGGGGACAAAAAGCAAAAAAAAAAAAAAAGAAAAAAAGAGGTGTACATAGGTAATGTGCTGTTTTGTGAAGAGTTGAGTTATTGACTGTCAGTAAAATGTGCATTTCAAACAACTCGTCTGAAACATTCTGGCACAGACGTACAAGTTTTTGAAATAACTGTTCCAAATTGTGGGTACAATTTACAACCAATTTTTTCCTTTAATGTATATTATCTGAATGCATTATCAAACCTCTAATAATCTCTGCTCCTTACCCTTTAGTCTGGGTCATAAGCACCGAACTTAACTAAGTAATCCAGGAAAGAGTCTGTAGCCACACAATATATATGAACTTGAACTTTTAAGAAGTTAAATTTGATTGCCATACAAACTCAATAGAGAAACACTTTAAAGTCACTGCTTCTTTATGTAATAATAATGAGCTGATACAATACCTTTCATCTAGGACCTCGAGTGCTTTAGTAATAATGTAATAGCAGCCCAGGAGGTAAGTGGGAGCCAACTGACATCATCCTGAGTCCAAAAGCACTGAGTAATTTGTTGGAAAATCAAACTGGCACCTGCAGGACGCATTCCCAAGAATCCAGTTTCCACTGAGTTTCAGACCTGGAAGATGTACATCGTGTCATGAGATTGAGGCCCTTCTCCATCCCCTGCGTCCAAGGGGAGGGAGGGACCCAGTAATGGGCATTGTTAACAAGCACCTCCTCTTCCCTCTAGGTGACCCTGAGGTCCGGACCACGCTATTAGAAATCCTGATCCAGATCTTAAGGCCATCCAATCCGAATTCCTTTTTACAAAGAGTCCACAAAGGTTCAATGACTGGATCAAGATCTCGTAGCTAATTTGCAGACACGCTGTTTTACCCCGACTTCCAACACCCAGGAGTCCAAGAATGTTAGAGAAATTTCTCCCTGAAATCTGCCAGAAAAGCTTTTTTGAGGGAGTGTGTGACATTTCCTCCATCCCCCGCCCCCGGTCGTTTACCTGCATTCTAGTTAGCATCTTCCTCAGACCATCTCAGAGGTTCCAAAGCACCGAAGGAAAGTTGCCCGCCCTGGGCTGCCGCGGGGCCTGCGGGGGGAGGCGGGCTGCTCCGCCCCCGGCGCTCGCGGGCGGGCTCGACAGTGGCCGCCGAGCGGCGAGCGCGGGACTCGGCGGCGGGCGGCGGGCGGGGAAGGCGCGGGGCGTGGTTTGCAGCTTTCCGAGCGCCAAGGAGCGGAGCGCGCTCTGCTGCGCCCTGTGCCTTCGGCTGGACCGAAAAAGCGAGCGGGAGAACGAGCAGAGGGCGCGATCGCGGGAGCAAGGCAAGCCGGGCGCCGACCTGGGCCGGCCCCGGCCTGCGCCCTCGCCCCTCGCCGGGCTGGCCGCGGGTGAGCGCGGCCGCGGGGCCCCAGCACCCCAGTGCGCCCCGGAGAGAGCGGGCTGGGGCGGGGAGGTGGGGGCGGGAGAGAGGGACGGGGGCGAGGGCGAGGGAGGGAAAGGTCCCCGAGCCGGGGCGGGGGCGGCGGGAGAAGGGGACCGACCTGAGGCTGGGGTCCGAGCCCGGCCACGGGAAACTTTGCCCGGGTGGGGAGAGCGGGGTGCGTGGAGGGCGCCACAAACTTGTCAGCGGGCGGGGCGCTCCGGGGATTGGAGCGAGCGCCAGCGGGTGGCGTTTGTCTCTCCGGCTTCTTTGTGTCACCTCCGGGCCCCAGCCTGCTGGTTCGCCGGGCTGGGAAAGGGGCTGCGCGGGGGCTCGGCCCTGATCCCCCCGCCGCCCCCGCGGGCCCAGGCCCCGGCGCTCGGGGTCTGCTGATTGTTTTCTGTCCTCGCGTCACGCCTGGGCGGGAAAGATTTTGAACGCCGCGTGAGACAGAAGGCGGAGAGCCGTGGCGCGGAGATCACCGAGTCGTGGGCGGCGCGGGGCTCGCCCCGGGTCCCCGAGACCCCGCGGGCCGGGGCGCACCGGGGCTGGAGAGGGCGCGGGGACCCACCGGCCCGGGCACTCGGGGAACCGCGGCGGGCGCGGCAGCCAAGCGCCTCCGCGGTGGGGCCGCTCGGACGCTCGGATTATAATTCCATTTTGATTGCTTGGGGTCTTTGTTGTCTGAAATTGCCTTGAGGGTCTGACGGTAGCACCTTCTCCTTCTTAGGTGATTTTTCTTCTATTAAAATAAAGCGGGGACTGGGGCACTTGTGTGGAATCAGTGCTGCTCAAAACAACATTAGCCACCTTATTCGATGGAGGTTGAGAAGTCCTCTGTAACATTTGCCTTTGTGGGCGCCTGTTATTTCCGAAAGTTATTATTTCCCCTCCCCTAGTGGAAGGGAGCGTCTGAGCCAGATGCCGGCGGGCACGATTGTGTACAAGCACCGGCAAGTCTGAGCCGAACTGGAGGTTCTTTCTAGCCGCTCAATGCTTTTGCATCAGTTTTTTTTTCTTTTTTTAAAGTTTGATTTCAAGCAACTTTGTCTGCTTTTCTAGAAGTTCCCACAGCTCCGAAGTCCTCCTTTGCAGATAGAATGTGACCGTGCTAGGATGGCTGCGACCACTTTTAGGGGTGGGGTTTGCAGTGAAACGCCTGAACCACACCTGGCCCTCTCACCGCCCGGGGCCCTGCCCCTGAGACATTGTAAACATCAAGGGAGAGTGTTCACCTTTTATGAGATGGGACATTTGGTGTGTTTTTATACTTGGATGCATGACTCTTTCTTTAGTTTTCTTTCTGGAAAACTCTCTTGAGACTCCCAAGGGCTCTTCCTGAAATAATCATTGAACTGCCTTAGCCTCGCCATTACGCCTCCCGCCCCGCCCTCCCCCAAGCACCCCTAGGGAGAAGGGAACAGGTATAATCTTCAAGTTTTTTCTTGGTGAAGACTCTGGAGATGTCAAAAGTAAAAAGTGGGAGTTCTTAGTTCTTTGTCCACATGTTTAAGTTAATGAGTTTTATGTGAGTTCAGCAAAAATCAAAATCAAACCAGTTTGGATTCAGCTCAGCCTTGTACATTAAAAATATTTTAAAAACATATCACGTGAATGAATTTCCCCGGGTAGAAATTTTACAAGCATTTCAGTGCATTAGCGCTAACTGTGTTTGCAGGGTATCGCAGGACGTTTAGAGAACTGAGTCACAATGAGGTTATTCTAGGTAGTGGGGTTCTCAGTAGTGTAACCTGAGAGTTTAATGTAAAGCTTAAAAACAGAATCAGTCAGGTCTTAATAAGTAAGGGAAAGGGTGAAAAGCAATGGATTCACTTGTTATGCATCATATGTTTTAAATATAGGTTTACAATAATTTCACAAAATTATTCATTCCTTAGTTTACTCACACAAGCTCTTACCTTATGCCAGCCACTGTGCTGGACTCTGGGGTTCCAAATAATAGTAGTTACCATGCATAGAATGCTTATTTTGTATCAGTAAATACTTTACACGGATTACTACATTCATCTAGTAAGTACTTAGTGAGTGCCTGCAACGTGTTGTGCTAGGTGCTGGAGTTGTCACATAACTGTGCACAGGACAGCTAGGGTTCCCGCCCTTGTCTGGTGGGGAAGATAGGCAGAGCGTAAAAAACATTACCAAACGCATCACAGGTTTTGGAATCAGATCACCTCACTCTGTTCCAAACCCTCCGATGGCTTCCCATCTCCCTCTGGGTGAAAGGCGAAGAGCTGACAGTGGTCCCCAGGACTTAGCCCCGTGGTCCTCCTCACTCCCAATCCTGTCACCTTTTTCATTACCTGCCGCTCTTCTTACTCAGACTTCTACAGCCAAACTAGCTTCCTTGCTGTGTGAGGGCCTTTGGACTTGCTGTTTCCTCTGCCTGGAGTGCCCCTCGCCCAGCCCCCATATCTGTAAGGTTCTCTCCCTGACCGCCTTCACGTCTTTGCTCAGTGTTAATTCTGAGTGAGCCTTCACGAAACCGCAGATTTAAGCTCACAACCACCCTTGCAACTCCCATTCCCCCTTTCACAATGTATTTTTTTTTCTCCGTAGCACTTATGACCATCTGACTAACACGTTCTACATTTTACGCATTTGTGGTCTGTCTTCCCCGACTCGAATGTACACTCCCTCGGAGCTGTTGTATTCACTGTTGTGTCCTCAGAATCTGGAACGGTGCCTGGCATACAGCAGGTCCTCACGAAGTTTGTTGAGTGAATGTTGTTGGATGGAGAGGGGAACAACAGGATGCTGAGACATAGAATAACCAGGGGCCCTGTGTGAATATAAGAAGGCTTCTCTCTGGATCCAGGGGACATGTAAGCTGAGGCTTTGATAGGAAGGAGCCAGCCCTGTTGTTGTGGGGTAGGAGGTTGTGGAGAAGAGAGAGGCGTAGAAAATCAGCAGAGGAGACAGCATGCGCAAAGGCCTTGAGCCAGGAAAGAGCTGGTGGTGTGTGGGTTCACTGGAACTCAGAGAAGGTCGTTGTGGCTGAGCACTGTCAGCTCGAGGGAGAGAAGTAAATGAAGATAGAGTGGTAATCAGGTGTCAGAGCATGCAGGCCATGGTGTGGATAGATTCACACTGAATCCTCATGTATACCTGTTAGCCCTGTTTTATAGTTTATAAAACTGGGCATCAGGGAGATTAAGTAACTTTCTGAGGTTACGCAGTAGGTGAATGGCACAGCCTAGGATGGGAAGCCAGGCTCTCAGAGTCCAAAACACTGATATTTGACCACCATGCCAACATCAAAAGACAGTCCCTGTGCTGATGGAGCTGTTTGTGTCCTGGGAAGACATGCCATTGCTGTGGCAGTGCCAGAAAAGATCCATCCCTGGGGGGGTATGGGGGGAGGGGGCCCTAATTCTGCCTGGGAATGGGGCAGACCACTCTGGAAAGAACTAAATCGTTTTTCCTTTTTTTTATTATTATGAAAGATTTCAGATTAGCTATATCTTAATTAAGAAATAATGTTAATATTAAATGCAGTAACCTTGAGGGCTTCACTGTTAGCTTTTTTTTCTTGCTTTCACATCTACCAATGACCTGTGTCATATGCCTCCTTTCCTACTTTCACCAAATACAGGATTGTGTCTGAATAATGTAAAATCGCTTATGTTTAAAGCCTGTAATTCTTCGAGAAATCACAGGTTCTATTCTTCTTTTTTGATTGTTGTTATCTTAAATTGTCCATACTTTCTGGTTTTGTGTGATAATCTTTAAAACAACTCTATTGAGTAATTCACACATAGTAAGCTGTACATATTTAGAGTGTAAAGTTTGCTAAGTTTTTGGCTTGTGTATAGACCTGTGAAACCTTCGCTCTCTGGCCCCTCCCTCCACCCTGCATCCTCCTCCTCCAGACAACCAGTGATGGCTCTGACCCTGTGGATTAGTTTGTGTTTTTAGAACTTTAGATAAATGGAATAATACAGTATGTTCTCTTGTTTGTTTGGCTTCTTTCACTTAGTATAATTATTTTGAGATCCATCCATGTTGTGTGTATCAGCAGTCAATTCCTTTTTCTTGCTGAGTGGTGTTCCATTGTATGGATATACCCCAGTTCATTTATCCATTCACCTATTGGTAGACATTTGGGTTTTTTCCGGATTTTAGCTATTAAAAATAAAGCTGCTTTGAACACTATGTACAGTCTTTGCTTAGACGTCTGCTTTCGTTTCCCCTGGATAAATGTCTAGGAGTAGAATGGCTAGATCTTATGGTAGGTATGTGTTTAGTTTTTTAAGAAACTACCATACTTTGCTAGAGTGTTTATATCATTTTATATTTCCAAACTAGTGTATGAGAGTTCCAGTTGCTCTGCATCCTTGCCAACACTTGGTATGGTCAAGCTTTTCATAGCCATTCTACTAGATGTGTAGTGGTATCTCATTGTGGTTTTAATTTGCATTTCCCTGATGACTAATGATGTGCTTATTTACCATTCACATATCTTCTTTGTTGAAATTTCTTTTTACATTTTTTATTGGGTTGGCTGCTTCCTTATTATTGAGGGTTTTTTTTTTTTTGAGGAAGATTAGTCCTGGGCTAACATCCACTGCCAGTCCTCCTCTTTTTGCTGAGGAAGACTGGCCCTGAGCTAACATCTGTGCCCATCTTCCTTTACTTTATATGTGGGATGCCTGCCACAGCATGGCTTGATAAGCGGTGGATAGGTCTGCACTTGGGATCTGCACTGGCAAACCCTGGGCTGCTAAAGCAGAGCGTGTGAACCTAACCACTGTGTAACCCGGCCAGCTCCCCTTATTGAGTTTTGAGAGTTCTTTATATATTCTGCATACAAATCCTGTATCAGATACATGATTTGCACATATTTACTTTCGGTCTGTTGCTTGTCTTACATTCTCTTAACAGTATCTTTGAAGATCAGAAGTTTTAAATTTTAATGATGTTCAATTTATCAATTTATTTTTTCATGGAGTATATTTTGGTGTTGAACCCAAGACGTCTTTGCCTAACTCAAGGTCACAAAGATATTTTCCCTAAGGGTTATAACACTGTAGGAAACCTCTATAATAGAGTGTAAAACAATAAAGTTTTTTTATTTTACATTTAGGTCCATCTACTTTGAGTTATGTTTTGTTTATGGTGTGAAGTATGGGTTGAAGTTCATCCTACTGCCACTGGGAACACTTGGCAATTTCTGGAGATGAGATAATACCTGGAAACAATGTGTCTTGGGTGGGGGGCATTGGCATCTAGTGGGTCAAGGCCAAGAATGCTGCTAAAGATCCTACAATGAACAGGAGAGATCCTCTCAACAAAGAATTTTTCACACAAAATGTCAGTTGTGCCAAGGTTGAGAAACCCTAGGCTAGAGGTTTATCAATTTTATTGACCTTCTCAATGAACCAGCTATTTGTTTCATTGATATTCTCTCTTGTTTTTCTATTTTCTTTTTAACTGATTTTCACTCTGATCCTTATTATTATTTTCTTTCTTCTACTTCCTTTGGGTTTAATTTGCTTTTCTTTTTCTTTTTCTTTTTTTTTGCTGAGGAAGATTCACCCTGAGCTAGCATCTGTGCCAATCTTCCTCTTTTGTATGTGGGTTGCTGCTGCAGCATGGCCACTGATGAGTGGTATAAGTCTGTGCCCAGGAACTGAATTCAGGCCACCAAAGTGGAGTGTGTTGAACTTAACCACTAGGCCACGGGGCTGGCCCCTTAATTTGCTTTTCTTATTCTAGTTCCTTTAGGTCATTGATTTGTAACCTTTTTCTTTTCTGATATAGGTGTTTTGTCCTGTAAATTTCCTCTTAAGTTTTGCTTTAGTGACATGTTACGAATTTTGATATGATGTGATTTCATTTTTATTCAGTTCAAGATCCTTTTTTTTTTTTTTTTTGGTGAGGAAGATTGGCCCTGAGCTAACATCTGTTTCCAATCTTCCTCTTTTTGTTTGAGGAAGATGCTTGCTGAACTAACATCTGTGCCAGTCTTCCTTTATTTTATGTGAGATGCCATCACAGCATGGCTTGATGAGTGGTGTGTAGGGCCACACCTGGGATCCGAACCTGTGAACCCTGGGCTGCCAAACAGAGCATGTGAACTTAACCACTATGCCACCGGGCTGGCCCCAAGATACTTTTTAATTTTCCTTTTGATTTATTCTTTGACCCTGGGTTACCTAGAAGTACATTATTTAGTTTGCAGATATTTGTGGACTTTCCAGAGATCTTTCTGTTTTTGGTTTCTAGTTTAATTCCGTTGTTGCCAAAGAGCAACTTTGTATGACTTGAATCCTTTTACATTTACTGAGAGTTATTTTATGGCTCAGAATATAATTTATTTTGGTGAATGTGTTCTGTGCATTTGAAAAGATTGCGTATTCTCATTACACCGTGTCAAAGGAACATACCATCAACATGACATCACTATGCATGTTAACCTTGATCACCTGGCTGAGGTAGAGTTTGTCAGGCTTCTTCTCTGTAAAGTTGCTCTTTTCCTTCTGTACTGTACTTTTGGGGAAGGAAGTCTCTATGTGCAGCTCACACTTAAGGAATGGAGAGTTATGCTCCACCTCCTTGAAGGATATTGCTTTTTTATACAATGTGACAGTCTTTGCCTTTCAATTGGGGTGTTTAGACCATTTATATTTAAAGTGATTATTGATTTGGTTAGGTTTACATCTATAATCTTGCTATTTGTTTTCTGTTTTTTCTCATCTGTTCTTTGTTTCCTTTTTCCTCTTTTCCTGCCTGCATTTGGATTAATTGAATTTTGTTCGTTTGCTTGTTTTTGAGGGAGATTAGCCCTGAGCTAACATCTGCAGCCAATCCTCCTCTTTTTGCTGAGGAAGACTGGCCCTGAGCTCACATCCATGCCCATCTTCCTCTACTTTATACGTGGGACACCTGCCACAGCATGGATTGCCAAGCGTTGCCATGTCTACACCCGGGATCTGAACCTGCGAATCCCGGGCTGCTGAAGCGGAACGTGCAAACTTAACCGCTGTGCCACCAGGCTCGCCCCCAATTTTTTTTTTAAAGATTTTATTTTTCCTTTTTCTCTCCAAAGCCTCCCAGTACACAGTTGTGTATTTTTCTTTTACTTTATTTATTTTTTATTTTTCATTTTTATTATTTATTTATTTATTTCCACGGAAGATTAGCCCTGAGCTAACTGCTGCCAATCCTCCTCTTTTCGCTGAGGAAGACTGGCCCTGAGCTCACATCCATGCCCACCTTCCTCTACTTTATATGTGGGACACCTACCACAGCATGGCGTGCCAAGCAGTGCCATGTCCACACCCAGGACCGAACCAGCGAACCCCAGGCTGCCGAGCAGTGGAATGTGCGAACTTAACCACTGCGCCACTGGGCTGGCCCCAGCTCTTGTTCTTTATTTTGTTATTTTAGTGGTTGCTTTAGGGTTTATGGTATACATCTTTAACTTCGCACAGTTTACGTTCAAGTTTAATATTGTACCGTTTCATGGATGGTATGCAAACTTTGTAATTGTGTATTTCCATTTCTTTCCTCTTGACCTTTGTTTTATTGTGAGACATTTTACTTTCTTTTGTTATAAACACCACACTGCATTATTATTTTTGCTTGAGGAGTTAATTATTTTTTAAAAGGATCTAAGTAATGTGAAAAAGTATATATTTACCCATGCAGTTACACTTGTTATATTCTTTATTTTACTATTGTTAAATGAAAATAAAGAAATCATACATACTGAGGTTATTGGATTCACATGTATAAATATATATTCTAACTTCACAAGTTAGAATAAAACTTAAAGAAGTAGTGAAATTCAGAAATCAGAGCATAGTTCATTTTCTTAAACTAAATCCACTGACTTGTCATTGAGCAGATCCTTGCTGTGATAGAAAGATTCGTCAGGATGCTGTGGGCATTACAACGTCCAGAACTCCTGGACTTGGAGAACTCTGCAGACAGATGCTGCTGAGTGTGATGTGCTGCTTTTCTTGCCCTTGGGAGGCATTAGGAGGAGGAGGTGGATGGGGCAAAGGAATCGGTCTGCCCGTGTTGGCATTTACCAGGCTCTGAGAAACTTTGAGAGATGAGTTTGAATGCATTTCTTTCTTTTGATGATGTGTGAGATGAAAATACTCTGTTCTAGCTCCTCAGGTCAAAGTGACACATCTGACAAAAGTGAGCCTCCAGCTTCTGCTTGTCGATGCCCATATTTGATCGAAAACTCCAGTCTGAGACACAGTTCTTGGATCTCTCTAGAATTGGACATCCACTTGTTGCTCTGGTTCCAGCTGCCTTTTAGTCTTCCTGTAGGTACGGCCAGTGTTCGCAGTTTGTCATCAGCGAGCAGCTCCCTCCTCACCATCTGGGTGTGTAAATCCACTCCTATTCTGAATGTTAATACATTGACAAATACTCAACTATAAATGAGTGGAAAAATTCAATTCATTCAACACATGAATTTATTTTGTAAACATTTGCTGAATCTGGACTCTGGCATGTTGGTGAAAATTTATGTCCGTTGCCCTGTGAGAGCCAACTGTCTAATAGGAGAAAGGCCCACAGGCAGAGGAGCATGCACTCCAGTGTGGTAATTGATGATCATTACAGTGAGACATGAACAGGGCAACACAGAGGAAGCTTAGAGCAGTGCTTCTGCAAGTGTGGTCCAGGCACCAGCAGCATCAGACCTACTGAATCAGAGACCTTGAGGGTGGGGCCCAGCATCTGTTCAACAAGCCTTGCAGGTGATCCTGACATGCTCAAGATTGTGAACTACTGGCTGTAGAGGAGTAGGTGATCTCTGAGATTTTTCTTCCAGCTCCTAAATTCTATGAGGATGGTTTAGAAATCTGATTTTTATCCTGTTGACTTTAAGGGCGGTGTTGGCACTAATGAAGTGTCACATAAAACATTAATTGCGCTGTGGGTAAAACAGAAATTCAAAATAGTCAAGTTATGCTAGACACTAGAGCAAGTGTAAATTAGGTTTTAAAAAACTTTGTTATGAAAAATTTCAAATGTATTCAAAAGGAAAGATAATAGTAAAATGAACCCCTGTATAAACATGACCCAGTGTCAATAATTATCAAATCCTGCCAATCTGGTTTTACCTTACCCTCACCTATCCCCCCATGCTGGATTATTTTGGAGCACATTCCACACATATCATTTCACCCATAAATAAATTTGAAATTATTTGAGCTATTAAGATGCTAGAGATGAATTTGAAACTGAATCACATATAGTCATTTCATGGTTACACATTAAATTATAGATAAAGTTTATCTAGAATTCAGTTATACAAAAAAATGAATGAGGGGGTTGGCCTGGCGGCATAGTGGTTGGGTTTGCATGCTCCACTTCGGCAGGCTAGGGTTCACAGGTTTGGATCCTAGGCATAGACCTACACATCATGCCGTGCTGTGGCAGTGTCCCACATGCAAAATAGGGGAAGATTGCCACGGATATTAGCTCAGGGCCAATCTTCCTCACCAAAAAAAAAAAAAAAAAAAGAAAGAAAGAAAGAAAAAGAAAGAAAAAAGATAAGTGAAGCAAAACAGTAGTGTAGACACATGTACATATATTCCTATCAACATAAAATTCATTAAAATTAAATATACTGGTTACAAGAGCTTATACATTTTATCAAAATATTTTATGTACCCTCATCATCATGATAACAATATATGCAATTTACTTATATTTAATATTCCAGAATAGGAAGAAAGAATATATGCTCATGTGCTGCCAAAGTTGAAATATTATACTTGAAGGGGAAATTTCAATTTGAAAGGCAGGTTTTTGGGACTGGAGGTATTATAAGAAGGTTTTGCCAATTTCTAGGCAAATTTTTAATATATTTAAGTTAAAAATTTTCCTTACTCATTTCAGCAGTTATGTTGTCTCCTTTGGAAAGAAAAGGTATTCAAATTTAGGGATGGACCCTCACCCATTTCCAGTGGCCTTGACAGACCACAGGCTTCTGTGATTTGGTTTTGGGGATGGAGAAGGTCCTTGGCTCAAAGGATGGAATGCTGTCTGGAATTCCACCAGTTAATTTAATTGAACTTCCTCCCAGGTTGCTTTGATCTGTTTTTAAACTACAGATGGCCCAGAAAAAAATTAAGAATGAACAATATATGTTTTTTAAAAAATTGTCTCGTTTGATGTGCCGCACACAGTCATTTCATCAGACTTAGTGACAACCTCTGTAGAGCTCAGGCTGAGATAGTTTGTGTTTGGAGAGGGGGCAGGATTAATCCACAGACGCACTGCTGTTTTCTCCCACTTTGGCTTTGGAGTACAAGTTGTGATATCTTGAGGAAAAGCCAGTTGCATTAGGACTAAGATCTTCCTGTTTGGCTGCTTCTGTGTGATACATTAATTAGTGGGTCATACCATAGGAGTTAGCTAGTTTTCATTTAAAAATGCTAATTGGGCTGGCCGGGTTGCACAGTGGTTAAGTGCGCACATTCAGATTTGGCGGCTCGGGGTTCGCCAGTTCGGATCCCGGGTGTGGACATGGCACCGCTTGGCAAGCCATGCTGTGGCAGGTGTCCCACATATAAAGTAGAGGAAGATGGGCATGGATGTTAGCTCAGGGCCAGTCTTCCTCAGCAAAATGAGGAGGATTGGCGGCAGATGTTAGCTCAGGGCTAATCCTCCTCCTCAAAAAAAAAAATGCTAATTACTCAGAAGTAATTTTTTCTTAAGTGTAAATTGCAACAAAATAAATAAAGTTTTTCAAGACTGTTCCCCCAGCCTCCAAAACAAAAACAGAAACAAAACCCCAACAACTCAAATGCATCTGAGCTCTTAGTACTATGGCAGGTTAGAGCCAATGCATGATGGGATTGGTTGATAGAATTTTAGTACAAAAATTTGAGTTAGTGATTCAGAAAGAATAAAATAAAAAAAGGAATGCCTGTTATAAATTCTGTTTATAAGAGAGTTAAAGGTGTGTTTTATTCTTCACACTTGTATGTTGACAAAGAAAATAGATTACTAGTGTTCTCTTGTGTGAATGTCCTTTGTAGTCACTCATTTGATGCCGATGAGTAAGAATTTGTCATCTGTCAATAGACCTTCATTCAAATGAAAGCCTGTTACCTTTGTAGTCTGCGTACTTTTTTCATTATAGGCAGCTTCAACTCAAGTGGGTAATAATTAATTTTATAAATAGTGTTTAGTCCAGAACTGATTCTATTTCCTTCTGAGCTGGATGAAAAGAAACTCCCGAATGCGGTTTGTAACCACAGGTCGATGATTTGGTTAGAAGACTGTTGGCGCTGGTGTCTGAGAACTGGAAGGTAAGCTTGCTCCTTTTGTGAGTCATCGTGTTGTCTCACATGGCTGTGTGTTTTCTTAGCAACTGCTGCTGCTTTCCGGTTTGACCAGGGAAAGTATGTTTTGAAATGACCCAACACATTCTTTCAGGTTATATATGCCTGTTGAACCTTATATACTTACCATTAATGTGTGTTTCATAGAGAAGGAAAGATTTAGTTCTCTTCTTATGCCTACCTTCCAAATCATTTTTTTTTCTGATCCGTTTTTCAGGGGGTTAAGGGTAGGGTAGGGAAGGAGAAAAATAAGTGGGAGACTGTGGATCTGTTTGTTTGTGACCCTGGACTAGAGCAGAACCAAAATGGCCTCCGTGTGCTGATAGGATAAAATCTAATGTACTGGGGTCTCGATCTTGAGTAATACTCCCATGTCCGTAAGGACTAAAGGAACAAGTGAGTTTGAGAAATGTCTGTGGTGTAGTGCACTGGTTAAGAGCACAGCTTCTGAAGTCAGACTGACCTCGGTTCAAATCCTGGCTTTGCCATGTACTAGCTGTATCGCTTTGGGTAAATTCCATAACTGCTCTGAGGAGAGTTTCCTCATCTGTAAAGCAGAGGCCAAAACATGACCTACCTTAAAGGAGTGTTATGAATATTACTGAGATAATACACATAGCAGACACTACAGTACCTATAGTGGAACCCTATAGAGCACATAGTAATAAGGGCTAGTTATTACATTCCGTTCAAGCGTGCAGTGAACAAGGGGCGAAGTGATAGGTGTTTAGGGGGCAATCAGAAATGGATCAGACGTGACCCCTTTCTTCAGGAATGGGAGGAGATAGGCTTGTACACAAATCACTCTAGTATGATCCAGAATGAAAAAAGTGCCAACTGAAGTGCAGGCAACGTGCTGTGGGGGCATAAAGTAAGTGGTAATTAATACCAGCCTTGGGGAAGGTAGGGCTAGTTTTGTAAAACGTTGACATTTGAGCTGGCTGTACAGCTGGGTCTAAAATGTGGAGCAGGGCTTTCGTGGGTGGGGAATGGAGGAGAGTCGATTGCAGGCTCAAGAACAGCACAGACTAAAGCATGAGGGCTCACGGCAGGATGTGGCACGAGAGGTTTGGACTCATGCTCTGTGGTTAGGTCTTGGGGAGTTTTGCACGCTGAAGTGTTTGAACTGTATTTTTTTTTTAAGTTTTAAAATTTTTATTATTTATTTATTTGCGGAAGATTAGCCCTGAGCTAACATCTGCTGCCAATCCTCCTCTTTTTGCTGAGGAAGACTGGCCCTGAGCTAACATCTGTGCCCATCTTCCTCTGCTTTATACGTGGGACGCCTACCACAGCATGGCTTGCCAAGCGGTGCCATGTCCACACCCGGGATCTGAACGGGCGAACCCCGAGCCGCGGAAGCGAAATGTGCGTGCTTAACTCCTGTGCCACCAGGCTGGCCCCAGCACTTCTCACTTTTATCATTCTCTTCAAGCTCTTTGGAGCAAGAGGAGAGCCAGGGCTCGGAAGAAGGAGTGAGTAGTGAAGGCAGCAGGCTGCTCTCTGTGGCACCGTCCCTCACTTCCACACTCAGGCTCCCATGACATATTCTTTACCACGAGGACCGAACAACTCTCTCTAACTGGGTGGTTTCTCTTTGGTACCTGAAGAATGTCCAGGGGAGTTTCATTCCCAATCTTATTTCCCAGATTCCAGTATTCTTTTCCTTTTAGAGCTGCTTGAAGGTTGAAGTCCTTCAAGACTTTTTCTCTTGCTTGTGATGAAATGGACACATTTGGGTAGGAGTGGGTAAAAACTTTATAAAAGGAACCTTGTTTTATTTGAATGGAGAGAGGCAGAGAGAAGGATGTTGGTTTCCTTAATGTTATCCCCTTCATTAGAGGGTGAAATGTGTAATCCTGAGGTCAAGCTCGTGGATTCAGATCAAAATTAAGCCTGAGCATTTCTTTAAAACATTTTTGCGTTGTTACAAAAGTCCCAAAACACACACACAACATGCACACATAGTAAAAAGTAAAAGCCCTTCCTCATATTATTTTCACTTTCCATTCCTACATTCTCTGTCCCTAGAGATAATCACTGTGGACAATTGTATGTTTATCCTGTGTGAATGTTTACGAACACTTGGAACCTTGGCAGTAATTGGGCAAAGTAGCTCGAAATTGTGCTTTTTCCTTTTCACCTAGATATTTGGTATTGGTTTATTATTGAGGTTTCATAAATATGGATTCTTCATTTATGGTGTGTTCTGAAAGCTCTCTAAACATCAAATTTAGCTGAAGTTAAATGCTCCTGAATCACCTTTCAAATCAGCGACATACCTAGGGTTAGAATTTAGAGACCCTGAGCTCCTCATTTGTTGCACAACCAGTTCTGTTAATTTATTACACAAGTTTGCCAGTTAACTGCAACAGTGGGCAAAAAACATGTGTCATCTTATTTATTTGTTTTAAAGAGGAGAAAGGGCAGAGAACCAAGGTTTTAAACTAACAAAGGTCCCTTTTAGTTTGGTCACTGTGTTAATCTGTTGATTCCTTTGTATGTTGAGTGCTCAGACGACATGCGATCTGATAAATTTCTCTACAGAATCATGGGATAAGTGAGTAGATTAGATCTATTTTCCCGTTAGGAAGTTTCTTGTAAGGACATGGAGTTTGGAGCCTCCATACTTGTGTTCAAGCAAGTCTTGCCAGTAACTTGCTGAATGGTCTTGGGCAAGTTACTTAACCTCTCTGTTTCCCTAAATGAGGTCTACCTTATGGACTTCTGAGGATTAAAGAGATTGTGTATGTAAAATGTCCAGCACAAATTAAGTGCTAAATAAATATCAACTATTCTTATTACTGTTTAATCATTATCATCAAATAGAGAACTTACAATTTTGGTCACCTCTGTAAGGAGAAATGACCTGTTCTTACTTTCAAGCTATAACAAACGAGACGTCACTGATATTTCACTTTGATTGCGCTACAAATTGTCAGAAGGAATGTGCAAATATTGAGATACGCTTTTTAAACAGTTACAAATCTCAGTACCTCTCTTAGTTGGTCAGCTTCTTAACTAAGTTGGAGGAGCTTCAACCAAAGGATTATACAGGGACTGTTTTGTCTGAGTGGTCCTGCTTCTCAAGATTGTTCAATGGTTCCAGTTTTAGTTCTACTCAGGGAAATATTGTAGAATGCATAAGACATTTTTGGGTGAGTGTTCTAATTGTTCACTGATGGGGGAGAAATCAACTTAGGTGGTGTTTCTTTTTGAGGGTTTTTTCTTACATGTGTGTTGAGGACTGGGGATGGGTCAGGAATATTTCTATGGGGAGGGAAAAATATTTCTTAGAAACCTCATAACTGTAGTCTGAAATTCTATGGAAAGAAATTTAGGAATTTTGTAATCTGAGTTATTGGAAATAGGGGTCAGAAGGATTATTTATATTTTAGGAAGTTTATCTGCACAGGAAGTTACATAATTTCTGAACATTTTAATGAACTAGAAGATATACTAAAGAAAAAGTAATCTCAGAAGTAGACAGAAATAGGGTTTTTTTGAAAGCCAGACAAATTTCCTCTTTTTTTCCTTCTCCCCAAATTCCCAGTACATAGCTGTATATCCTAGTTGTAAGTCCTTCTAGTTCTTCTATGCGGGATGCTGCCGCAGCATGGCTTGATGAGCAGTGTGTAGGTCTGCACCCGGGATCCTAACCTGTGAGCCTGGGGCCGCCAAAGTGGAGCCTGTGAACTTAACCACTCGGCCACAGGGCCAGCCCCCAGACAAATTTCTAATGGAGTCACTGCACATGTTGTAAGTAACAACACAGATAATTTAGTATACACAGAAGTGCATTCTGTTCTTTCCCTGAGATGATGTGACCTCATTATCAGACCTTAAAATGGTGCCCACAGCATTGGCAAATATGTATCTTTAGGGAAAACTCAGAAACAAAGAATTCTGGTTGTTTCTCTTCAGGTCAGAAACTTCTGTCATGTTTAGAAATGAAATGGAAACTAGTTTGCAAGCTCTCTAGCCAGTCACAAGGGAAGCAAGGCGAAGGGATGCTTTCACAGCTTGAAGTTCTGCTATTTTGGAAATCAAATCTGTTTTTCAGAGACGCTCTCTATTTCCAGAGTTGCTTGAGTCAACAGCTTTTTAACAAATGAATACCTGTTCAGGAGTTACACTGCTGGCTGGTACCTTGGAAAAACAGTTTCTAAATCACACCAGTTAGTTTTTCAGCTGTTTTTTTCTCATCTTCTTTCCCACTAACCGGTCAGAATGCTGAGATTGAATGGTGAGGTAAGACAGGTGTCACGTATTTAGTGAGAACTCCTCATTTATCAGTACGTTGCACATAGTGGAGGGTTCTTTGGAAGTAAAGAATTAAAGAGAAATAGAACTCAAAAAGAATAGAAAGGAGCTCTAATTTTTAAAAAGTTCCCTTATATCAATTTTCTTAAAATTGTAGTATGAAAACCATAATCTAAAGTGGTTAGCAGAAATGTCATTTTTTCTTGTCAAATCACTTTCTTATACTAATTTTATGTACCAGAATCTGTGATCTGCATATTAAAATCTACAGTGACTTAATGAGTGATCTAAGCGCTTGCTCGTTTATTTGCTTTGTGCCCTGTGCAAGTCTTGGTAAATTATTAAGTAAAGTTGGATCATAGGGAATAGAGGGGATCTCTCTTCTCTCAGACAAGTCTTGAGGGGTGAGAAGTAATGGTCTGTAAAAGAAGAGAGCAGAGATTGAGTAAGAACAATATCATTTCTAAGATACCAATTATGAATTCTAATCTTGGGTTTGTCCCAGACAGTTTTATGCTCTTGAATAGATTACTGATATTAATGGTCTCAGTTTTCCCACCTCAGGAATATCATGATTATATAAAGTAACCTGTTTTGTCTTGGATCTATTAAACTGCTCCTGTTTTTACTGATACTCATTGGTCTGATCTCCTAAACCTAGCCAGCTGGCTCTCAAAGGTCTGCCATCGTTATAAAGGCCAGCAAAGGCGAGAGTGTGGGGGGGGTTAAGGCCATTCCCATAGAATGCGTCTACCGTCCACAGCGAGTCCATTAGTCTCATCTCGTCTGTAGGATTTATACCCAACGCCCAGTGACAGTAGTGATCAGTTGTTATTAGAGTCCAGCATGTCGAATTCAATTCGGAATTTCAGAACTGAATGACACCTGAATCCTCTTATTTCCCAGTTGAGGAACCAAGATTCAGGGACAGCAATGTCCCACAGGAAATTGGCAGAACAAGGAGTCAAACTGCTATTTCCAGATTCCTGGCTCAAAGCTCTTGCTGTCTATGTATGTGTGTATACATAGTTAAATTGTTCTGTATTAGTTAAGACCTATGATAAGGTAGAAATCATCAGACTTAAGTGCTTTAGCATCCTACTTAAGAAACAAAATATTGCTGACGTGGTTGTGACCCCTTCTTCCTCCTCAGAGGTAGCTACTCTCCTGAATTTGGTGTTTATCATTCTCATGTATTTCGTTACAATTTTGTTGCATATGGATGTTAAGGCTGGTTTTCAAAGTATTTAACAACTGATACTGTGTGGGCACTGCCACTCATAATGGATGCTGGCCGTAAGCAACAAATCCAGCCATGCCAAGGTGTACTGACTGAATATCAGGCCCATCATGGACCCCTATGCAATTTTTTTAAGATTGTATATAGTTGGTATTATTCTATATGCATTCTTCTGCAAGTTGCTTTTTCTTCTCAACTTTATATTTGTGAGATGCATCCATACTGATATGTATGACTCTCATTCACTCATTTTCATTGTTTAACATTCTGTTGTATGAATATGGCACAGTTTATTTATCCATTCACTTATTTATGGATATCTAATTTTTTTATATCCTCTTTTGGGACTTACCTGTTCATGTCTTTTGCTTATTTTCCTCTCAGGTTTTTTATCTTTTCCTTATTGAATTGTGGGTATATTACATTTGTATTTTGGGGGGAAATTATTGTTTAATAAACAAATACTCATTAACATCTGTGCTTTAGAAGCCACATAAAACCTATCATAGCTTTGCCTTTCCAACATTATTGGAGCTACATACAACTGTTCACACTTGAAAAGGGTCTTTCAATATCCCCTAATAGACTGATGTCAAGTACATCAGTGGAATTGTCTGAGTGTTAATATGCCTGTCACTGTAGATATGAACATATTCCTTTATTTAGAACGGATTTGACATAGTCTTAACGTTCTGACTGTAAAGATTGATTTAGTTTTCTCATATTTACATGGCCTTTCAGGTTGAAGGTGTTGACTTCACGGTACTCTAAAATATGGGAAGAAAGCCTTCATGGGAAATTATAAAATTCTCATTTTTTCCCCTCCACTAAATAAAATAGGATAATGGGTCACTTGCTTCCTCAGTGAGCTGTGGTTGGGCCACAGAATATCAAGGAAACTACAAAGTGAGTGGGAGGATTGAGGCCATAGCTTAGGAGGTTCTTTCCAGAACTTTCTTTCTTTAAACTCTCTGAGTTGTTCACGATTGCGGTTCTCTCCCCTTTTTTCCTCAGGGAAAGGTGACCTGACTTGACAGAGATACATGTTGGGCTGTTAGTTCTTTGTTGGCTGCTTGTATCTGCTCTCCAGACCGTTATTGTTTTCAAGGATCTTAAGCACGGGGATTAGGCCAGATAAACCTTTCGTTGGCTTGGAAAGGGTAATCTTCCTATTCATTTTGCTTTCCTGGTTTACGTTGCTTCTCTCTCTTCTTTGTTTCTTTTTACTTACAAATCACATGCATCTCTTAGATAGCCATCCTGCAGAGCATCCAACATTTTGTTCATTTAAATTTTTTTAACCTTCTTTTTGTTGTCCGAAAGGACGTAAACATTTAAAAATACTTTTAGTACTGAAGGTTGCCTTTTCCTGGAGCATCGCCTCCCCGCCTCCTTTTATTAGTAGAAGAGATCCCCCAGCAACCCCGCCCTCCGCTGCCTCACTCCCACCCTCCCTGCTCTGCGGGCCTCTTTTGTTGTTGGGAGCTAACAAAGTACTGTAATTTGCTGGATGTTGCGGTGAAGGCCAGGCCCAGGGGTTCCCGGAAGAATTTCTGTAACCTGCCTGAGCTCCCTTTTCTTAAAAATTGCTGATTAACTAGTCTCTTCTGTCTTGGGAATAGCCAGAACTTTAGAGTTAATGTTGTTCAAAACAAAGACGTTTATTTTTAGAGGCAGAAAGTATTTTGAACCCATTTGGCGTAACTGCTTTTTTAAGAAGCCAAAACTACGGACTTTAAGTGGGTAATCCCAAGCGAAAACAAAAATCTTGCTGAAAGAATTAGCAATATATATAAACATTTTGAAAACAAGTTGCATTTTTTAGCTTTCTGTATTTGCTTAGTCAAAGTTAATATTACCACAATTGTTCTGAAATTCTCCTTTTCCTTGTGTGGATTGCCATATAAAATTCATTTAGTGATATAGAAGATTGAAAACCGTCAAAGGGGAAAAATGTTTAAAGAAATTTTGTTGTTAGTGCAAAGGGCATGGTGTTAAAGCTAGCAGACAAGCAGAGTTCTCAGAGATGGTGTCCTCCAAATTAATTTTTATCTTGGTAACCATGTGACTAAAAAGAACCCTTCCAAGTCTTTGATTTTTAAAGAATGCTGATTTCATTTTTGAGGGCTGTTTTCACTACATGAGTCCCAGTTTCTAGTAATAACGTAGCATGTGACGTAGATACAAATCAAAGACCAGAGTTCGCAGCACAGACCTTCCCACAGGATCTTTGAGAGCAGAACCCAGAACCCTTTACAGATACAGAGGTCTATTTAAAGGGTGACAATAACAATGACATTTGAGGGCTGTCTTCCAACACTGTCACTTCCTTCTTCTACTGGGAAGTTGAGCTTGGGCTGGAGGAGGTGCAGTGGTGTTACTGGACCAGCGCACTCAAGCTGTCCTTGCGTTTGTGGAATCACAGACCTTTATGGGACGTTGCACAATGGGATCGGTGAAGTGAAAGTACTTCGATTCAGACTAAACAGAATAGAAAAAAATGGAGTGAGTTAAGAAATACTCATCAGTAGAACAGCCAGAACCTGGGGGGAAGAAGCCTCCTCACATCGTAGGCAATAACAAATACGACTTTCAAAATGTTAATATTTACAGTAAATTGTTTTCTCTGTTCTTTGGCTTGAATCCTTAAGCAGATGTATTTGAGGGAGTGGCAGTGTCACCAAGGTGATGCTTGGCTGCTGAGGTGGAAGAGCCAGCTGATGCCCTCTCCAGGGTCCCAGAGCTCCCAGACCTTGCCAGAAACCTCAGGACAGACCAGGATCTCTGGGCGAAGTGCCTGTTGCGAGGGATGTATCTTAGAAGATCCCTCTGTTTGACTTTGCTGTGCTCTGGGGAGGTCTATGGACCGGGATCCTCCCAGTGATTAAACTATGTTGGACCTGAGGGTCCCACATTTTCCCTAAGCCGATCCCGAGAATTTGCTATGGGTTGACCTTGGAAATGTAAAATGTATCATTTTTTGAGTGTGCCTTCTTCCTTTTCTCCAATAGGATTTCGTAAGGGAGTTCACACATAGAGGCCTGACTCTCCAAATTCTCCCACTGTGAGTGCCTCTTGGGTGGACCTTGAGCCCCTTAGGACTTGAAGGAGACTGAGGCCTGACCTCACTCAAATCTCGGGTGGTTCCTGCAGTCTGGATGCACTGGCGTCTTCCTAGAGTCCTGCAGACCCCATGGGAAGCTGGTCATGCGAGTTCCTGCGGGGACCCTGGGTAGTGAGAGCTCCCAAAGCCCCAGCGCTGTAGGTGCTCAGGAGGAAGCAGCGGCCTGTGCTTGTATGCTGACTCCAGGGCTTCAGGGGAGCACATCTCATTACTGGTTGAACTGCAGTGTATTCTTTTCTTGCTTCCTAGTTCTGCTGTGTGCCAGGCTGTGTTTTATGAAGGTACAGGTATGGATTGGGTGGCTATGAATTGAGTTGGTGGCAAAGCTTATATAATTGCAATAATGGATACCATTATATTTCTTAATTAAAAACAATAACAACATATTCCCTTTTGACTGCTTTGGTAATCATCTTTTATGGTCAAAGAGACTACTACAGAGGCCGGCCCGGTGGCGCAGCAGTTAAGTGCGCACGTTCCGCTTTGGCGGCCGGGGTTCGCCCGTTCTGATCTTGGTGCGGACATGGCACCGCTTGGCACGCCTTGCTGTGGTAGGCGTCCCACGTATAAAGTGGAGGAGGGTGGGCATGGATGTTAACTCAGGGCCAGTCTTCCTCAGCAAAAAGAGGAGGATTGGAAGCACTTAGCTCAGGGCTAATCTTCCTAAAAAAAAAAGAGACTACTACAGTGACTTGTTCAAAGCTTCCAAGTGAGTCACTAGTGAAAGAATAACAAGGATCAGAACTACTGTCCCTGGGTGCTCAGTCTGTTACTTAGTCCAACAAACCTGTTAGTGAGGATTAACATCCACTCAGAGCCAGACATAGACCAATTGAGACCCAAATCAGTTTTGATCATTGGTCTCTAACAATGAAAGGATGAGGGATACATTAATTTGCTGGGCAATTGATTTTCCCTCAGGATAAGAGAAAAACAAAACCAAAATTGTCCGTCATCAAAAATGGCACAGTAAATTATGTTTAGATTTGGAAAACTTCCAGTCCTATAAATAGATTATGGGAAGCCCTCAGGGAGAGAAAAAAAGGTGCATCGTGACTGTTTTCATACGTAAAAATAGCAGGCCCATGTGACTTGAAGAAAAAAGTGGGAAGAACAGCTTAGAATTTTAGTCAACATGGGAACTATGATTCATGACCAAAACTTCACTTTTTAGGTTTATTACTACTCACTGCCAAGAATTGGTGAGTTTAGAAACAGGAGGTCAAAAGTTTGGCAGGAGGATTTGGGGGAGTGGTTTATACAAACAGGAGGTCTCTGAGTTTCCATTTTTCCGGCTGAGTGGAGGTGGTTTGGTTACCTACATTCCTACTTTGCCTTGATAGAGATTAAGGAAACCATGGAAGTGGAAAGAACTGTCTCCACATTTTTTTTTTTAAAGATTTTATTTTTCTTTTTCTCCCCATAGCTCCCCAGTACAAAGTTGTATATTCCAGTTGTGGGTCCATCTAGTTGTGGCATGTGGGCCGCTGCCTCAGCTCGGCCTGATGAGCGGTGCTATGTCCGCGCCCAGGATCCAAACCTGCGAAACTCTGGGCTGCCAAAGCAGAGCGCACAAACTTAACCATTCGGCCACGGGGCTGGCCCCTGTCTCCACATTTTAATATTGTGATGGAAATAGAATTACAGAATGTTCGGGAGCTCTATTCTGGTGTAAAGTATCACAGCTCTGATTTTCTGGGCTTTCACGGTTTTGTTCAAGTCAGTCAGTGGAGCTTGGTGTTTACCAATGGTGTTTGAGATCAAAGAGGCATATATTGTTTTTTGTAATGAATGTGTCTGTGTTTTCCTGTGTATGAGTCCTTTGCTTACTTTATTGTCTGTGTTTATGTCTTTTTTCCTGTGTTTCTTGGACCATGCCACTTTGTGACTGTCTGTCTCAAGGTGTGGCTTTCTGTGTTTTACAGGCCTGGTCATTTGAGTTGGCACATGTGGTCTTTGGACGGAGAGCGGGTGGGTGAATGTGAAATGGCACATGTGGGAACGTGAGTGTGACTCTCTGCCCTGCGGGGCTGGCATGTCTAGATCTCATTGGTCCGCACCTGATACACCCACACCACCCCATAGGGCCTGCAACCCTGGTAACAGGCCTGCTGTGGGGACGGTGCACACCCTAACAGGAGGGGTGGGGCAGCCGGGTGGAGGGGTGGAGGGATGGGGGTGGGGAGGATTGGCTCGTTGTCTAGATAAGTTGGTTAGTATCTCTTATATTTGGGGCTGCGTAGGAATCAAGATAATGATTTGCTGACGTCCATTCTCCCTGGATTTCTGGCATTTTAGTTTCTGCTGCGGAAGCCCCCTCTTAAAGCAGCAATCAAGAAAATTTAGGCATAATCCTTAAATATCTGGCCTAACCCATTAAATAATGCAGTCTGTTTCATTTGCTCAGTACACGTTGTTGGTTCTTTTTAACAGTATAAAAGAACCAAATCTTTGAGGAATCTTCTTTTACGTTAGGGACAGAAGGAAATGATGGATGTGAAGATGATAATATGCAGATAGATAATAACTGAACCCTTGCATTTTGGGATGATAAACCTAAGAATAAAAGGCCTTTTGTCTACAGCTAAGGGTCATAGGGTATGGAGGTTTCTGTTACATCCGGGAGTAAAGGAAGTCCCTGACTGCAGACTGGGGAGTTTGAGAGGCTTCTAAGAGAACCTTCAGTCTTTGTTTATGTAGGGTAATAAAATCGGAGAATGACCTCCATGAAGGGGAGGAATATACATAAGAAAAGTCTGTTCTGTCCTGAAAGACGCTAAGGAGTTTGAAGAGTCATATTGCCTCATAAACTGAGAAGACTATAATGGGAAAAACTGAGTTAGAGTTAATTTGTCTCACCAATAAAAGGTGTTAGGAAACCTCCCTTCTTGTAAGTTTTATCAGAAGATTAATTTAAAAATCTTTTTCTCATTGCCAATATGTCTCCCCTGTTAGGCAGGGGAAGGGGCCCAACACCTCTAAAACGTAACTTCTGCCTTGAGAGGCCGCCTGCCCGAGTCAGCCTCGGTGAATGCTGAGCTGTGGGTGGAGGAAGGAGACAGGCAGAGCCCCTGAGCCCCAGGCCACCGATCCTGGTGAGGAGCTGGCAGAGCCCGCAGAGGCTCTGCATCCCCTGAATTCTGACAGTTGCCGGAAATAGTCTGTGGACTTTCCTTTCTTCCACAAAAGGCTCCCCAGGGGGCTGGTCTCTCCTAGGAAGGAAGCTGGGAGGGTGGAAAAGCCAGTTTGACCTAGCCTGTTAATTGTGTGCACCGAGAAAAGGGAGAGTGATAACGTGTAACTGCACTGAGAAAGGAAGGGGCTTCCTCGTCCAAGGTCTGAGACACGGGAGGAAAATTAAATGTATTCAAACAAATAAGACAAAAATATTTGTTTTCCTTTTAGTACTCCACAGATAACATATTTTACAAATACCACAAGATTAAATTCTTCGGTTAGTCCGAAAAAGCAGCGCAGGAGATTTCAACAGTGTAGCAAAGGTTATCGTGGGAATTCTTAGGTTTATAGTACCACCCGGTGATGGACACCGCAGGGGCACTGAAAGGACTTAGGGTTGTTATTAGTATTTTTATTAACCACAAATCACATTCTTTTTTTTTTTTTTAATTTTTTAAAAGATTTTATTTTTCCTTTTACTCCTCAAAGTCCCCCAGTACATAGTTGTATATTTTTACTTATGGGTCCTTCTAGTTGTGGTCTGTGGGGCGCCTCCTCAGCATGGCTTGATGAGTGGTGCCATGTCCGTGCCCAGGATCCAAACCAGCGAAACCCTGGGCCGCTGAAGCGGAGAGCACGAACTTAACCACTCGGCCACGGGGCTGACCCCTACAAATCACATTCTTAAGGGAATATTTTCTTTTCTGGTTATTTCTTATTTTATTGATAACAGCTTTCTAAATTTTCTGTATTCTATTTCAATTGATGGAAGGGATGTGACAAAGGTTGACTCTAAATGGTTTTGAAAAAATGGTGTTACATAGTTTTCATTTAGAAGATGAGGTGGCAATAATGCTTAAAGATTTGGGATGAGAATTCCATAAGTTACATCACTGTAACACAGCAATTTTTATTTTCGCACTTTACCTTTCAGTCTTTGTCCACATGTATATGTATTTATATGGTTACATTCCTATGGAACATAAACGTTCGTATTCTGTTTATCTGACTTAGTAGATTCCTTTTTTTTTTTAAAGATTTTATTTTTTCCTTTTTCTCCCCAAAGCGCCTCAGTACATAGTTGTATATTCTTTGTTGTGGGTCCTTCTAGTTGTGGCATGTGGGACGCTGCCTCAGCGTGGTTTGATGAGCAGTGCTATGTCCGCGCCCAGGATTCGAACCAAGGAAACACTGGGCCACCTGCAGCGGAGCGCGTGAACTTAACCGCTCGGCCACGGGGCCAGCCCCCCCCTTTTTTTTTTTAAAAGATTTTAAGTAGTTTCTTATTTAATATTTTTCATATACTTTATGATTGGTTTTGTTTTGATTAAAAACATTTTTTTTACATTGATGTACCAAATTTTGCAAAGCATTCCAATGTTGTTGAGGATTTGTATTCGTATATATAGCTTTTTGTTTCTAATTAATGACCTCGTAGGATAAATTCCCAGGAGTGGGATTACTGAATCAGACTGTATGAGCATTTTTATGATTCAAGCTACATATCACCGTATTGATTTCCAGAATGGTGGTTGTCTGTGTAGTGTAGAGGTTTATCAGTTTCTCCATCTACTAGGGAAGGCGAACATTTTTGCATGTGTTTACTTAGTATTTCTATTTCCTCTTAGGTGAATTAGTTGTTCCTGTGTTTCAGAACTTGGCTTGTTTTTTAGAAGAAACTTTTTCTTTTATTTACCTCTGAAGCTGTTCACATGATTGTTTCTCATCTTCGGTTACTTTGTGGGATACTGCTATAGAAGAATTTGATCCTTTGCGTCAGAGACATAACACAGATTGCTTTCTCTAAAGAAATGGAAAAAGTCTGAATTAATTCCTCTCTCAGTGAATTTAATCTACCACACCAGGGAGCCAGTTGCTGCATTTTGTGCAAATGTCCAGTGGTTAAGGTACTACTTATTCACACCACTCAAGGAAACACAGACTTCTCGTAGCTTTAGTGCTGTGGCCTTGTAAAAACCATTAGAACAGAAGGCATGGTTACTGACATTCATCATTCGAAACTGTAACACTTCTGACTGGCAAGCCAGACAAATTGCTATTGAACTGTGGAGATTGTTAGCCGTATGCGAATTTCATTCTCTTTAAAATAGTATCTGAGAGGAAGAGTTTAAAATCCAACCATTTCGTTGAAGGGAAATAATAAAGCCTGCAATCCTGTTGCAGTTTACAGTTTCTTGATCATGTTTGTATTCGTTGTCTCATTTGAGCCTTCTAGCAAGTTCTGTGAGGCAGGTGGCGCCGTAGGTCCCTGTGTTACAGCAGAGGAAGCGGAAGCTCAGGGAGTGTCAGGGGCCTGTGCACGGTCATGGCGTGGGTACATGGCAGAGCCACCACAAGAAGCACTTGGTTCTGTGCGCATCCTGAAAGTGTCAGTGTGAATAATATACTCCTTAGGATTAACTTAGTGAGGCGCTGGAGGAAGTTCATACATGGTTTTAGTTAGAGATGAGTACAGTAATTATTATTAATGATGATGATTTTAAGTCGCCAAAAAAAGTAAAATCATATTCCAGATAGTGCATTTGTGAGTCAAGCAATTTCTATCACTACTGATTAAAAACAAATGTGGATGTTATTAAAAGAGTAAATAATATATTTACTTGAAAAGTTGACTTATCCTGACAGTCTTATTTTGGGATTATGTGAGATGGAGGTTGAGAATGTAGCCTCAGGGGTGAGACAGATAGAGGTCTGAGACCCAGCTCACTGGCTGAGCCTCTCGGTTGAGGCAATTCACTCCCCGAGCGTTGGTTTCATCTGTACACTGGTGACGTTATTAGTATCCGTGTCAGAGGTGTTTCCTGAGGCTTAAATGACATATGTGTATAGAATGCCTAGGGCACGGTGAGCACTCTACATTATCATGATTTAGGTGTTACTTATTGGTAAATATGCTTCAGTTTTTCTTTATTCCTTTATATTTTAAAATTCACTGTCAAGCATGTGCTTCTTCACTCTGATTTTTATTATAGCATAAAGATTAGAAATAACAATTGATTTCTTAGCACAATCACCATTCATTATAACTTATTTTGTAAAGCCTTCTACTTTTTCACTCTGTCCTGTGAGTGAGTAAATGTCATTTTGGTTGGACACACTCTGTGTTGACTGTGGGTGGATATGCATTGTGATCGTGTCCTCAGGAACCACCTGCACTCCGTGAGTTCCTTTTGTACATGCATCTTTGTGAGCACTTTTTGGCCTTTGATATTTGAAATGAGGTTTGTTTTTTGTGGATATTTTATTACATTTTATAATAATGATCTGTAGATAACCAAATTCAGTTTCAATACACACAGAAGAGGGCAAAATGTATTTGAGCATGTGTGATATAAGAGAGATTATAATTAGTTTTAGATTATTCAGGGACTGGCTACCCAGTTTTTGTATATATTTATATTCTTGTTTGTTCCTTCAATCTATTGCCTTTGTCTGTTTTATTCTTCACTTGTACTTTCTGGGGAATGAGATGGGAGAGACGTCTTTTCACAGTTGGACACTGTTGGTGTTAGATGTGGCAGCATCAGCGACAGTTTGCTCCTGTTCTAGGATGTATATGGCACTCACCAACATAGATGAAACTTGCGCTAATATAGTTTGTCTAAAGTGGTTCTTCTTGGATTTAGATCACTATCTTCAACTTTCTCTACCTGTCTTCTGCCATAACTGAGGAATAAAATGACCTATATAGCCTCATATTCTATTTAATGGAGAGTAACTATACCCAGCATACTTACTTGCTAATTTTCAGAGACTTAGACTATTAATATTATAAACATAATCAAACAAACTGAATTTTTCTTTAAGGTTCATTATCTCTTGGGACATTGCAAAGCTTCAGAGTCTTTTTATATTATTATAAGTACAAGCTACATTGTACTCTAGATATGAAGAAGTGTCACTTATTAAAGGCTGAAAATTCAAAAAAGAAAAAAAAGAGTTTATATTAGACGATAAATGTCCCTTCCCTACAGGGGGACTTTGAATTTGGGGAAAGTTGTCTTAGACCAGAGTCTGATGTTTTCTGTGATGAAATATACATGGGGCACTGTTTCTATTGCTTAAAATACAGAATCTAGTGAATTGTTTTGAAATGGGAAAAATACATTGTGGTATCAGGAAGAGAATTTTACGACGGGCCCTTGGGTGGTGGTGGATGACCCAGTGGAGAGCTGAGGGACGGGTCCCCGTAGTCTGACCCAGAAGATGAAAAACAGCCACTCAGATCAAAGTTTGGAGAAGAGCCACAGCCAGGATGTCAGGGCTGGAGGAGCAGTGTGAGCACCTTCTGCTCCTAGACCGTATTAGACAAAACAGAATATTGAGGGTAAATTAAATGGAGAGAACAGGCCTTTCATAGACCACAGTGAAGGTGAAATTTCTAGGATTAGAGAGCAGGAGGGTCAGCAGCCTTGTGTGGGCAGGGGAGAAGTGACTCTCAGCACAGGTGGGAGGTCGGGGGTACCTGGCGAGAATGCTTAATGATTCCATCCCTCCCTCCATTAATTCCTTGCACATTTGGTTAGCACCTGCTTTGCATCAGACTTGGTGTCTGGTACTGTGGCTACAGGGAAGAAAGTGGTACTCTCAGGGAGCTCACAGTCCAGTTGGGGTCCCAGATGCGTAGAGCTGACAGTTGTGATATCTGTGCTGAGTCTGAGGTATGGGCATGTGGGGAGTACGAAGGTAGATCGCTTCACTCCACCTGGGCTCAGGTAGGAGAAACCACAGGTGCAAAGACAGAAGTGAGAGAGAAGCTTTGATTCACTTGCCATGTTTGTAGCCTTGGGCCTATGCGAAGAGTGTCGGGAGACAGGGATGAAGAAGTAGGAAGGTGCCAGGTCTGGAAGAGACTTGAATGCTGTGCAGTTGATGGGGGCCTTTGCGGTGTTTTAAGCAGGGAAGTAAAATGGCCAGACTGATGATTGCAAGGGCTCACTGTAGTGGACACTGATGCGCTGTCCTGATCTCCCTTTAATGAAGGATCGTCCAACCTTCGGGAGTGCTTTCGGCCCTTTGGGGATTGCCTCAGCCGCAGTGAAGCACCTCAATGGAGCTTATGCCCCTTCCCAGGGGTGGGGAGGGGATGGAAGGTCCCACATCCAGTGACTGATGAGGTAGGAGTCTGAGGGCCGGGCCATCTTGGCCCAACTAGGACAACTCTGAAGGGCCGTTTAACCTCCGGAGCTCACTGTGGGGTTGGAAGAGGCTGTTCTGGAGCCTGCTTTGCAGCTCAGCTTCTTCCTCTGCCCAACTCTGCTTCCTCCTCCGCTCTTGCCACCTCGGCCTTTCTGAATTCTGATCTCGGGGAGGTGGCCAGGCTCCTTCACTGGTGCTCTGGTGAAGTGCTCCTTCGAACACTTCAGGGTGTTCCCCTTGAAGCTGGAGGTGTGCCCATTGTCTCCTGTAGGAAGCACAGCCAGTCGGGGGCTTGCCTCACTGGTCCCCTCTCGGAAGGATGACACCCTTGCTTGCCTGTTGGAGTCTTAAATTGTTTCCCATATTTTTTCCAATTTTCTAGTTGTTTACAGAAGAAGGTTATTTCTGGACCCTGTAACTACTTCATGGTCAGACGTGAAGTCAGCTGTTCTATCTTGAGTATGTTAACTCAGAGTTGTTCAGTATGCAGCTTACACTTACTGAACACGATTGAAGCTGAGGGACGATGTTCTGAGAATAAGCAACCTGAAAGGATGCCGATTTACTTAATTGTACCTGGCCATTCCCCCCACACCTGCCCTCTCGTGCCAACCTGGGATCTTGTTGCTTTATTGTTAACTGAGGAGCCCTGTAAGCACCTGAGTTGTCTATCGCAGACAGATAATGATGCCATTTCACAGGATGGAGGTAGCCTTGTCACTCACCACTCAGACAGGATTCCAAATGCACGGCTGAGTGGGCTTATTACCTACAAAGGCACACATACCAGCAGACACACAGGCTTACTACCTGTTTCATGTCCTTGGCTGAGGGAGGGGACTCTGACTAATGTACTTAAGTGTGTGCCGGGCAGTTGAGAGCTGATGGTACTTTTTTTTCTTTTTGGCTTTATGATCTACAGACAAGTAATGATTGTTTTGTAAGAATAATCGACTATAATTCCTGGAAGGTGAGGTGGAATGCATGCTCTGTTGTCTGCTTGTTTATTATATGGAATTTTCTTCCTTTTTTTTTCTTTTAAATGATGGACTTTGATTTCAAGAGATAGGTAGAATTGAGGTCATCTTATGAATACATTGTGTGATTATTGGTGCATATCTAATGTATATCAATTTTATATTTTGTAAGTGGGTGTGTAAATTGTTTGACAGAATATTTTGTACTTATTGGGGTAGTAGCCTTATAATTTTGTGTTTTTTAAATGGCATGGGCTATTCTCAAATTATTCAAGAATTTATAAAGAAAACTCTAACAGCATGGAAATGATCATTTTGAGAAAAAAATGAAAACAATTTTTCAATGATAAAGAGAATTTGTCTTCCACTTTTCATACTGTCAGAGAATGTCAGAGAACGAGGGTGTGACCTTCAGTCGTTTAAGGTGAGACTTTGAACTTTTCCATCGGAAAAGCAGATTTGAACTGATCACTCTCTGTGGGTCCGTGGGGAGGGCGCTCAGATTGTTGCCGTAGAAGAGAACACCACTGATTGTCCTTCAGGAGGACCCAGAGGCTCAAATCCCTACCCTGGCCTCATCGGCATTGCCAGCCAAACTGAGGATGGATCACAACTCAGAATAGCTCAGTAACTGAACTGGAAGATGTATAATTGCTGGAGCAGTAGGGAACTGTTTTTTCTTCATTCCTGGTGTTTGAAATAATGCTTAAAAAGTGGTGAGATCGTTGGATTTGGTACTTTTGCAGACTGTGAGCCCTGCTTTTTATAGCCTCATAAAATCAGATTTCTTTAGCTGGAAGAGCTCGTAGAGAATGTGTAGCTCCACCCTCATGTTATGGATGAGAAAATTAGGGTTCAGATTTGTGAAATGCATTCTCTATCCTCGGGCCAAAATGAAGACTAGAAGTCAGGTCTGCTAAACTACTAGTCCAGGAATAATTTTGCGACATGGCGTTGCCTCCTTACTAAACCACTCAACTTCCCAGATAGACAGTGCGGCTCATGTATCCCAAGTCCGAATGGGAAGCCCTGTCCTTCACTTGATCCAGCCGGCTGCTGATGTGTGCTGGTCCTTGCTTCTCTCACCATGGGTGGGGTCTCGGGGCAAGACTTGGTTGGTTGTGTTCTAGCTCAGATGAACCTGAGTCCTTGTTACTGCCGCCCCTTCATCATTCCTGCCCTACTGGAAATTAGTCTCGTAGGATAACTCATTTAATTATTTGATTGCATCTGCACAGAACAGAGCTGAAGCACAGTGGTAACAATGGCCAGGAATCAAATAAGGCGGGGGAATATGTATCCCTCCTGTCTTGGAGACCATTTTTCCAAGGATTGATTATCTTGCTGACCACTCAGCATAGTGCCTGAAACATAACAAGCTGTGCATTAATATTTTGGGGATAAATTACGGGCTAATAATAAATAAATGAAGGCTGAATAATAGCAGAACTTTTTTTTCTTGTCTTCTCGAGAAGTTTTAGGAGACTAACCCTTGCTATTTTCGAATTTAAATTTTCATGTACCATCAAGATACAATGCAGGCATTAAAATGATGTTTACAGAGACTAATAACATGGAAATGCTGATGCTTAATATTTAACAGAATTTTTAAAAAATGTGCTATAATTGCAACTCTGTAAAAACAAAATAAAAACCTATATTAGAAATAAAATAGTCTAAAAATTCACCAATGTGTTAGGAGTGGTGGTATTTGGATGGTGGGGCTATGGATAGATTTTATTCACTTTTTTAGTTTTCTGTAGCATTAAAATTAATACACATATATTACTTTACAGCACAAAAGTCCTCTTAAAAGTAAAAAAAATGTATATTCCATTTTGTAGAAAATAAATTTGAAGTGTGGTTTGACTTTTTACCCTTAGAGTATATGAAATTTAGATTTAAAGGATTTTTTCACTCTGTAAAAATAACTGGATTAATTTCATTTTTTTGTTTGTTTGGGTTTTTTTTTGAGGAAGATTAGCCCTGAGCTAACTACTGCCAGTCCTCCTCTTTTTGCTGAGGAAGACTGGCCCTGAGCTAACATCGCGCCCATCTTCCTCTACTTTATACGTGGGACGCCTATCACAGCATGGTGTGCCAAGCGGTGCCATGTCCGCACCCGGGATCCGGGCCGGCAAATCCCGGGCCGCCGAGAAGCGGAACGTGTGCGCTTAACCGCTGCACCACCGGGCTGGCCCCACTGGATTCATTTCTTAACCCTTGGCTCTGTTGTGGTGGTGGATTGGAGGAACAAACTTAGTTTTGCAATTTTTAATGATTTATAATTTGAGTAGATTCACTTGTCCTGACCAGCCTTCTCCTCCACCAGTCTACGTTTGCTCGGTCCTATCTAGTTTAGCAGGGAAATCCTGAGGGCAGGAAGTAAGAAATTGCTCCTGTTCCATTTAAGCCTGTTATGACAGGCCTTGCTTTCTCCGATTCTCCTAGGCAGTTAGTTACTGCTGTCGTGTAAGCTCCCCGAGCACTCTATTCTTGTCTCTGGAAAACCTTTTCCGTTTACTCATCTTTGCATCCTCAGTGCCTGATACAGTGCCTGGCAAGTAGTAATCACTCAACTGACATTTGTTAAATGAATGAATTAATATGCTCTCATCTGGAACTCTCAACTCTTCATGAGTTTGGTGCATGTTTTTATAATATTTATCTTAAGCCTGAGGGCTAGAATAAAATTGGGTCAGAAAGCTTCTAAATTAAGCAAGAAACTTAGCAATCACCTATGTGTGATTGAGGGCTGCAGTGGAACTTGGTCATTACAAGACAAATTGGACCTTTATCTGAGAAAGGTTGATTTTGTTAATTCCCCCTGTAAGTGAACACAGTTCAAGAGAGAGAATGGGTACCTGGCCAAGCGGCAGCTGGTACATCTGTTGATAAAGCCGTGTGTAATTTGGGTTGGATAGTACAGGCCAAAGGAAAAAGCAAATCACTGTGCCTTTGCCCATTTCTAATAGTAAATAAATTTGAGTGTGAAAGCATTTCTGCAGCTGCCACTAAAATTGGCAGATATTTTTCTAATGAAATAGTACATTTCAGAAACAAACTTCTCATTTTAACAGCCAACATACTTTTGACTGTTGTGTTTGCTGGCAAACATTTCGAATATAGAAATATTTCTTTTAAATATCTTGGAGAGACTAGAATTTTAAAGTCAACAAATCCTTCATCAGTGGAGAAATGTTACCCAACAAAAACACGTGTAAAAATGCAGGTACAGCTTTGTTACTTGAAACACTTGACAAAAATACTGCTGTATTCACAGTGAGATCTTGTACATATTTTCCCAAACATTTCAGTCATTTCTCTTCTCAGAATTTTGCCGGTGTTCACGTGACCATTTTAACCACAACTCATTAGGACTGGTTCAGCTTTGTAAATTTAACAGAATTCCTCTGTCGCCTCAACTCCTTCTTTTCCCCGGAGTAGTTTGGAACCAAAGTTCCTCCTAAACCTTTAAATCCCAAGGAAAAAAATCATTACTAGTAGAAATAGGCATTTTACTTTAGAATACATCCAGGAAGACATTTGAAGGCAATTCAGTTTCCTATAGCCAAGAATTCTCTGGCCATTTGGGGAAGAAAAAAATCTTGTCAAAAATGGAAGGAAGGGGAGTAATTCAAGTGGGGATATCGAAGGAGAAAATTGTAACTTTTAAAGAAAAATTTTATCCTGTGACTCGAGAAGACCTGAATTTCAAAATTATTTTTATTTTATGTATATAAAAAATATCCCTTAAAGTATACTTTCTGAGTTGTGGTTTGCTTGCTTATTTTTTCATTAAGTTTTTAAATTTATTTATTCCCTACCTTATTCACAAAGGGTTTAAGATGACCACAACAAATATGTATAAAATAAGGTATAGTATGTCAGTAAAAAGTAAAAACAAAAAACAAGACAAAGGCCAGGGAAAAACAGACATAAGGAGGACCTATGTAATAGCTACAATTTGACCTCAAAGTTAGCTCTGTGTTTTTGGACAGCCAAGGTGAAAAAGGAATATTGATTATATGGCTCTTATTTTCAGAAAGGGAAACAACAGCAAAAACAATACAAAAACAACAACTCAACCATTTCTTTCAAGGAAATGAAGCTTTTCCTGGCACTAAATTCTTTTTGTTTTTTTAGATTGGCACCTGAGCTAACAACTGTTGCCAATCTTTTTTTTTTTTTTCTGCTTTATCTCCCCAAATCCCCCTGGTACATAGTTGTATATCTTAGTTGCAGGTCCTTGTAGTTGTGGCATGTGGGATACTGCCTCTACATGGCCTGATGAGCGGTGTCATGTCCGTGCCCAGGATCCGAACCGGTGAAACCCTGGACCACCGCAGCAGAGTGCGCAAACTTAACCACTCGGCCACAGGGCTGGCCCCACTAAATTCTTAAAAAAAAGAAAAATTTTATAGAGTGCTTCCTACAGTAGGGAGCTGAGAATTGTAGAAACAGTGTCCTCAACAACGTTGCTCCAGTGTGTTCAGTCATTTGTTCCCTCTTTTACTCTTTCGTCAAACGTTTCTTGTGTACCTGTGCTGTGCTAGATGATGGAGATGTGACAGTGGACGAGATGTATTCCCTTCTCAGCTCACTGCCTGGAATCTGAAGAAGATCCAAGGCCAAGAGATGCCCTCCAAAGGACCGGGAGGCTCAGCGGTGGAGCGTCTAAGGAATGGGCTTCTCCTTGTTAGCTGCCATTTCAAGTTGACGTTCAAGACCTGCAGCCTCTAGATCGATGGACGCCAGGATGCTTGCAGTGTAGGGACGCTTCACCATGTTGTCTACAAAGCTCTTCTTAGAGCTTAGAACTGGAATCTAGATGTCTTCAAGTGACTTGGCATCGAGAAATATTTTAAAAATCTCATTTACTGAAAGCACATAAACTTGCATTTTCCACTAGTAAATTTTTCTTTCTCGCCAATGAAGAACAATCTCCCTTTGTATCTCATTTTGTAATTTTCAACATACTACGTATTTTGTCTCATCTTGTTCTTAACAGGAAGTCTGTGAGTTATTTTAACTCACTTGTTTGTACCCTCCTTTATTCCGGAGAAAGTTTGAAGTAGTTTACAGAGAAACATAAAATTCAGTAGAATAAAAGAATACTTGAGGATATCGCACTGAAGGAAAAATAAGGGTAGATGAAGAAAGCCAGTGGGAAAACAACTTATTTTCCATGAAGTCATTTGTCATTGCTACAGCTGGGCTATACCAGCCAAAAAGAGAGGGAAACTTTGTTTATAAAAATAACACGGTCATTAGATTAAAAGACGAAATGCTCAGGATCACAGTTTTCCATGGTCCTGAGACCTGAGAGAGTGTTCCGCAGGGTGTTCTCATAAAAGGCACACCGTGTGGCTTACGGACTGTCCTGGGTGAGGACAACAGTGGGCTTCTCTTAGCTGTTTCCTATAATATCCTGCTCGGTAAGGCTTATGGGATTATACCAGAATACGTTTTAATAAAAGCAGTCCTCTGAGAGGATAAAACAATGCAGTTCGGGTGTACAGCTCCCTGATGGCTGGACAGCATCCAAAGACAACATCCAGGAATGGGTGGACTCTGAGTCTTTCGGGCATTTCTCCAGGAATATTATTTCTTGTAATCTAGTGTTTTTAAATGTGCAGCAGAGAACTCTGGGTTAGATTCTTTGGCAAGAACCTGAAAGTCTATGAGTTGGCTCAGACAAAATCATTATCTTCACTTCACAGATGAAGAATCGGGCCCTCGGAGAAGCTGATGGTTATCCAAGGCCGTGCGGTCAGTGGCAGAGCTGGGACTAGAGCCAAATTCTTCTGATTCTACGTCTAGGACTCTTTCAACTGTTTCATCTCTCTTCCCTAACTTAAGTAGAATTCTATTACAATTTAAAAATGCTAAGAATGAATATTTTAAACATCCATAATATGCTCTCCACTCAGATGTTAAATTTTTAGAAGGAAGAAGACATTAACCATAGAGCTGATGTGCCATCCTTCTGTTCCTTTCCTCTCCACTGAACGTGGTGGATATCATTCCTAAGCGGGTTTCTGTTCTTTTACCACATATATATGTGTGTGTTTAAAATTTACCTGTGGTACATGAATGACTTCATGGTATGTCAGTCCTTTTGCGCTTGCTCCCCTTGTTCCCCAATTATAGTTTTGATATCTAACCATGCTGCTACTGGTTGTTCACTTTAGCTGTGGCATGGTTGTTCCTTGTAGGAATCAACCACAGTCTATGCACTCTCCTACTGATGGAATTCGGTTATCTTCACTTTTTCTGTTACAAACAATTCTGCAGTGAACATTCTTGAACATGTCTCCTTGTGTCTATGTGCAGTTTTAGAGCATTCTTTAGTTGGTAGAAATTTATTAAGTTGCCAGCAGTTGCTGCTCCTATCTCTCAGCATAGGCAGATGCCAAGTCCTCCTGGGAGAACCTTGCACCCCAAATGCCGTTTGGGTCCATCGGTAGCCAGTGCTGATCCGGCCTCGTTGCACCTTTGTTGCTCTCCAGCTCTTTCTGTGTTTCTCTGGTTGGTCTCTTAAGGTTCTCAACTGTGGCCTGTTCCAAGCACCACTCATTTCTCAAGGACCCTACCGTACCTTTGCTCCCCCCGCTCCCAAGAGATGACCTCACTTTTTATTTTCCTGAGAAAAAGGAGGTGACCTGATGAGAGCTCCCATTATCCCTCCTTTCAAACTTCTCAGCATTTCCATCCAGAAGAACCGTGAACATGTTTTGCAAACCACAAATTCTTTATGGAATGAATGGAGGCGTCCATTTTTTTAAAAGTTTCTCAGACCCTGCACTGGAACCTTGTCTTAGTAGGAGCTGCACCATCCTCAAAATCACAAATTCAAGTACTCTCTGACCCCAGCCTCCAGCTCCTCTAGCTTAGTTCCTGAAGTGCTCTCCCCGTACTGGTTCTCCAACTTCCTGAGACGTCGGGCAGTGTGCTCCTTCATTCTGTCTGTCCCCCGCTTCCTGTCTTCACAGCCCTCTTTCCATTTCCTCCTCCCCCAGCTCCAACCCAGACCTCTCTCCCAGATCTCTACCTTTTCCTGCACCGATCTGCTGCATAGCTGTGTCCTGGGAACTTTCTGTTATTTCTCCTGTGTTCCATATCTAGTCTCTGTTTTTCTCATTTTCAGTTTAGTTTTCTATTTTGTGGGAATACTCCCTTTCCTCTTTCTTGTGTTACTTTCTTATTTTGTTGAAATAACTTTTCCAGTAGCTTTCTAAGAGCAAGTGCATAGGAGATAAGGTTTTTGGAGTCTGGAATGTCAGAAAATGTCTTTTTTCTACCCTAACACTTGATCAACACTTTGGCTGAGTATAGATTATGGGTTGAAAATAATTTTCTCTCAGAATCTTTTTAAAATTGTAGTAGAATACACATAACATAAAATTTACCAATTTAACCATTTTTAAGTGTGCAGTTCAGTGGTATGGGGTACATTCACATTGTTGTGTGACCATCACTACCATCCATCTCCAGAACTCTTTTCATCTTGCAAAATGTTAATTGAAAGTTAATTAAAACAATTAACTTTCCATTTCCCCCCTCCCCCTGTCCCCTGGCAACCACCATTCTGCTTTCTGTATCTATGAATTTGATTACTGTAGGTGCCTTGTATAAGTGGAATCATACAGTATTTGTCTTTTTGTGACTGGCTCATTTCACTTAGCATAATGTCCTCAAGTTGCAGCCATGTTGTAGTATGTGTCAGAATTTCCTTCCTTCTTAAGGCTGAATAATATTCCATTGTGTGTACATGCCACATTTTGTTTATCCATTCATCCGTGGATGAACACTTGGGTTGCTTCCACTTTTTGATTATTATGAATAAGCTGCTATGAATATGGGCGTACAAATATCTCTTTGAGACCCTACTTTCAGTTCTTTTGTGTATATACCCAGAAGTGGCATTGCTGGATCATATGGTAATTCTCTGTTTAATTTTCTGAGGAACTGCCATGCTGTTTTTGCTAATGGCTGTACCATTTACATTCCCACCAACAAGGCACAAGGGTTCCAATTTCTCTACATTCTCTCTAACACTTGGTATTTTCTGCTTTTTTGATAGTAGCCATCCTAATGGTTTGAGAAAGTATCTTATTGTGGTTTTGCTTTGCATTTCCTTTCTGATTAATAATGTTGAGCATTTTTTCATGTGCTTATTTGCCATTTGTGTATCTTTAATGTTGAGCATTTTTTCATGTGCTTATTTGCCATTTGTGTATCTTCTTTGGAGAAATGTCTATTCAAGTCCTTTGTCCATTTTTAATTGGGTTGTTTATTTTTTTAATTGTTGAGTTGTGGGAGTTCTTTATATATTCTGGATAACCCCCTGTCAGATATATGATATGCAAACATTTTCTCCCATTTTTTGTGTTGCCTTTTCATTATGTTGATTGTGCCCTTTGATGCACAGATGTTTTTAATTTTAATGCAGTTCAATTTATTTTTTCTTTTGTTGCTTGTGTTTTGGTATCATACCCAAAAAATCATTACCAAATTGAATGTTGTGAAGCTTTTGCCCTATCTTTTCTTCTAAGACTTCTATAATTTTAGCTCTTATGTTTAGGTTTTCTTAGAACTTTTAAGATATTCCCCACCGTCTTCTGTTGTCCAACATGGCTGTACAGAAGGCTGATGCTGTCCTGATTCTTGTTCCTTGGTGTGTAGTCTTGGTTTTTCTCTCTCTGGGAGATTCTTTATTCCTGCTATTCTGAAATTTTACAATAATGTGTTTTGCTGAGGGTCTTTTTTAAAAGAATTATTTTGCTGGGCACTCATTGTGCTCTTATAATATGGAAATGCTTGTCCTCAGCTCTGGAAAATCTTATATTACTTCTTTGATAATTTCCTTCTTCTGTTTTCTCCTTTGGATGCTAGACCCACTAGATTGGTCCTTTAAACTTTATATTTCTTTTCTATTTTTCTCCCTTTTGCCTGTGGGAGACATCCTTATCTTATGTTCTAACCCTTTTATTGATCTTTTTAAATCGAGCACTTAAAATTTTTTTCATTTTTTCAACAGCTACCCTATTCCTATTTTGTTGCCTTGCCCGGCCTCATCTTCTTGCTTCTGACTTGATGCTCTTGGCTTAGTTTCCCTTGGGGCTTGAAGCATTTACTTTGAAAAAAAAAGTTGGAGTATTCCCAAGTAACCTGTTCTGTTTTGTCCCTCAGGACTGAATGTCTGATGTGCATCTGAAACTTAGCATTTCAAAACTAAATTCCTACTTTGCCCCCAAACTGCTCTGCCTTCAGCCTTCTCTGCCTCAGCTCATGGCTGCTCCATCATTCCTGGTGCTTAGGCCAAAAATTTTGGAGTCATTTTTTATTTTTTTTCTCTCACATATGACATCATTTTAATCAGTCAGAAAACCTTGTTGGTGCTGTCTTCAGAATGTACTCAGAATCTGAGCTCTGATCACTACTTCTGTGCCTGCAGCCCTGGTCCCAGACATCGTCATCTCTTGCCTGGATTACTGTAATAACCCCCCAGTCCCAAAGTTTTATTATGAAAAGTCTCAAATATACAATGAAATTGAAAGAATTTTACACAAATACTTATATTCTCAACATCTAGATTCCAACCTTAACAATTTCCCATGCTTGCTTTCTCATTTATTGATTATCCATCTGTCCAGCCATTCTGTCTGTAATAACCTTTTAACTAGGCTCCTTGCTTCGTTCCTTACCTGTGTTTTGTTCCCAACACATCACTCCGGGTGATTATTTTGAAGCATAAGTCAAATTATATCTCCCCTCTGCTCAAAACCCTGAAATGACGATCCGTTTCACTCAGTCTTTCCACCTGCCTGAGTTCCCAATACCTTGCTTGTGCTCTTTCTGCTCCATGCTGGTCTCCTTGTTTTTCCAGCCTTTGCCCTCTGCCTGGAATGTTCTTCCTCCAGATTTTCCCAGTGCTGTCTGCTTTACTTTCTGAATCTTTGTCCAAAATCATCTCTCAATGTGGCTTATCTTGATACCCTACTTAAATTTGTAACCTGGCCCTCCATACAAACTCTCAACCCTTTGCCCTGCTCTACTTTTTCTTTTTTTTTTTTGCCTGTTACCTTCTAATGTTTATTAATTCATTCATTCATTCTGTTTATTGTCTGTCTTCTTCCTACCTCCTCCCATCCCTGTGATAAAATATAAGAATTTAAGCTCCACCAGCACTGGAAACTTTGTCTGTTTTGGTTTCTGTTTATCCCAAGTACCTTGAACAGTGATGCTGAATAAATATTTGTTGAATGAATAGATGAAACTTTCTGTCTGGTGCTATCAATTTCACTTTTTATTTTTATTTTTGAGTTTTCTTTTCTTTCCTTCATTTGCCAGATCTTCCAGATTCCTCTTTTGTGTTTGTTTTGATCTTTTTCTTTCATTCTTGGAGGCTCTCCTTAAATGTCTGGTAATCTTTGGCTGTCCACTCATATTTTAGAGCAAAAAATGAAAAAGCCAATTAGTGGAATTTCACAGTAGGGTGAATTGGCAGGGAACTCTCTTTCTCTTGAGGAGCCCCAAATATGAGTATCTGGCTGTCTCTTCTTGGGGCTTTTACTTTCTCCAGAAAAGGATCCTCTGAAATCTGGCCACCAGTGCTGTTGGAGTAGGTGGGGTGGGTGAGGGCTGGGGTCCTAATGTTGCTGTGCAGACTTATCTAAAATCTTGCTATCAGCTCTGATCTTCAACACACTCAGTTCCATTCTTTTTCAGACATATGTCTCATCCTCAGCTCCTGCAGTATCTTTTGCCTCCATGTCCCAAACCTCTTAGGGATTCTTCAGAGATGGGGGTGGGGGGAACTGGAGTTAACAGGAAAGCCAGGAATCTTTGGTAGCGATTTAAGAACAAAACAGTGGGTCATGGGGAGAGAGGATGACAAAAAGAATGAAGGGATATATGTGGGGGGATAAAACCATTGTCAGGACTTATAACTTAAAGATCTCTCCAGGCCTTTTGGGAGATTGATGACATGGCGGTAACTAAGGCAGGGAATTTTTGCTGGGGGAATTATGAACTTCAGAAAATTTGGGTGTGGGGTGCAAGGCAGACTTTCTAGCTTACAATACCCTGATGGCAATTAAAAATAAGTACCTCCTGAATGCATGCTTTCTAGATGTGTGCTGATCAACACATCAGATTTTGTAGTGTTGGAAGTTTTCATCCTTAAGTTTTTGTACTCTTCATTTTAGTATTGTGACTAGCTTTTAATTTTTACTGGCTGATTAAGAAATGGATAATCCTGAAAAATTCATTTTACAGATTATAGTAAATACAGTTTATTTACTATAGTACACCTCCCATATAGTAAGCACTCAATAAATTTTAGTTGTTACTGTAGTTTTTTAGTTTCATGTGCTTCTTCTTGGAATTTCCACAACTGCCTGTTAGTATTGTCACTCCCATTCTGTAGCAGTGGACGCTGCAGTTCAGAGCATTTGGGACTGGGTCAAGGCCAACGGAAGCCTCTTCTGGGGAAGTGGCTACTTTCGTTCAGAATGCCGCTGTCGGGGAGGGTGAAGTGGGTGGCTCAGAGGCTCAGTTGGCATTGTCTGGTGAGTGACACTGCTTCGCTGTGAGGTAGCAAGCGCAGCGGTATCATATCCAGACAATTGCTACATGTTTGTTTTCCAAAAGTGTAGTGAACAGATGGGATTGATCGCTCTGGCATTTTGTGGTGGTCATTAGAAAAATAACGTACCTGAAAGGAGATAGTAGAGTGGAACTTAAAAATCAGCTGGTTTCGGGGTCCAGCCGAGTGGCGGAGCAGCTAAGTTCCTGTGCTTGCTTCAGCGGCCCGGGGTTTGCTGCTCAGGGTCCCGGGCACGGACCTAGCACTGCTCATCAAGCCATGCTGTGGCAGGCGTCCCACATATAAAGTAGAGGAAGGTGGACACGGATGTTAGCTCAGGGCTAATCTTCCTCAAAAACAAAAACAAAAACATCACCTGGTTTGGGAATTTGTACCAGCTGCTTCTGGACAAATGATGAAAAGATAAGTAATAATAGAGTTAGGAAAAATTAATGGGAAAAAGATGAAGAAATTTGTTGCAAATGTGTCCCCAACTTTCTTCTGTGAGCTTGTAAGCAGATCAAAGTTAATAACTGTCATTTGCTAGGAACAGCTCTGTAAGATAACTGACAGAAGAGAGATCCTTCAGAATTCCTCGGTAGACCGACCATAAATAACGTGGTGCAGCTGAAGAACAGAAAAAAGAACAAGAGAGGCACCCCAGGGAAAATGCTGACTTTGAAATTACTCTGTTAAAGACTCTCTGAATGCTACCACATCCACTATGCCACACCTTCTGATCAACTTTGAAGATAAGACTGAAGCCCCTTTCTCCCTATTGACGTGTGATTTTTCCAGTGCTGTGTCCAGGGCTAGACTGACAGGGCTTGTTAGCAAGCTATCTAATAATGGGAAAATAAGAGACTCGAGCTACCAAAAAGGCTTTTAGGAGTCTTCTCTAGACATTTCTGGCAAACTCAGAGAATTTTTCTAATATTTTTATTTGTGTCAAGAGAGTATTTTTCTCCTAGTGAAAATACAGATATCCAGGTTCCATAGAATGTGAATTGGAGAACTGACCCTGAACTAAATAATATTTCATTCCCCATTTTGTTGACATTTTGTTAAAATAAAAGCAAAAACATTTTTCTTATTGCAGCAGAAATATGCTGCATATGCAGAAATTCAACTGAAATTTTAAAAATGCAGATAAGCAAAAGAGAGAAAATAAAAATCACCCATAATTTCATTCATTAGAAATAATCTCTATTCAAATTTCATTTTTGAATTGAAAAAATTCTAATCATATTAATCCAAAGTAAATGCTGAGGTTACTTGAAAAAGGGGAAATTCTTTAGTGTTTTGAGGTTTTAGGGATACCAAAAGCATATTAAGATATCTTGCATAAGCCAGCCAGAGTCGTTTCAAGATACCTTATGCCATTTATACAAGCATGTATCTTAATTTGCGTGAGTTTTAAAAACACAATTCCATGTGATTCCACTGATCTTAGATTCTTTAATGCCACTACATTAATTCTTTGCCCAGTCTTTGGTTATATGCCTGAAGAGAGTCCATTATTCACTTTTAAGAATAGTCTCATTTAGTTTCATTCTAGAGTAATTGGGGTTTGTTGCGTAATCGTGTGTCACTTTTATTTGAAGCGGAAAAGTACAGCTGTGAGGAGCGCCTGAGAATGGCTCTTCTCTGCAATTCTACCTGAGGAGGCAGCTCTTGAGCTCCCCACAGGGGAGTTGGGACACAAGTGACAGGATGCCCCTCAGGGATTTTGGTTGATAGAGTGTGGTTTTAGGTTTTGGTCAAGCCCTCATTCCTCTTTCTGCCTTCGTTTTTCATACTGTTTCTAGCTTCTCAATTCAGATCCTGAGAAATCTCTCAAGGCTCTCCACTCTGTTCCAGTTTTTCACGGGCCCTATTTGGCAAGTAAATTCCTCTCTGGAGATTACTCACCAAGAACTCTTGTGTTGGAAATGTCGTCATAAATTGTCTTCAGTCAGATCCTCATGACCTCTGTAGCATGTTTTGATAAATAATTGTAACCAGACAGTATTTGGCTCGATAGTCTAACGCTTCCAATTGGTTCAGTCTTCAAAGTTGAGTTTTACTTTTGATGGACATTTTTTAGAAGTGCTAGGAAATTCTTTAGTAAATAAAAAATTATATTTTATTGATTTGTTTGCTAATAAATTTTAACTGTTAAAAATAGAAACCTCTCAGGCAAATAGTTATCTTCAGTTCTAGTGTTTTTTTACTAATACTAATTTTTTTCCAACAGCTTTGATATACAATATAGTGAATCCCACATACCAGGCTAGAACAGGAGTATTTCTAGCTTCTCTGGTTATCATTTATTGTCTATTGTTTTGTTTTTATTGTTAGTATAAAAAAGGCAAAGCTAAATTCTTTCCTCTACATCTGATACCTTATATTTGATTAATATCGAATGGCAATGAATGGTTTTCAGAGATATTTGCATTAAATTCAAAGTATTATCTGAATAATGCTAATGGAACTATTTGGAGTGAAATACTCTTTTATAATAAGTACACTCCTGATAGTCACATCTATTTCCAGCTTCAAGTGATAGGGTACACTGTCTCCTTTGCTTCCATAGCACCTTCTACATACACTTCTTAGATTTCACTCAATATTGTGTTCACCTGTCATTCTCGGAAGATTGAATTCCTTGAGAGCAAGGTTTAGCACATAGAAATGCTTGTTGAGTAAATGAATGGAAGAAAGAATAAATGAATTCTGGCAAAGTTTTGGCTAGCTCTATGAGGTACCAACGTGTGTTGGTTAAGAGCATGGACTCTGAAGCCAAAAGCACTTGGATTCAAATCTTAGCTCCATCATTTATTAGCTATGTGTCCTTAGACCACTGTATATGACATTCGAGTGTCTCACTTTTGTCTTTTAAACTATGGAGATAATTATAGTACCTATCTCACACAGTTATAAAAATTAAATGAGGTGATATATGCAAAGTGCTCAGACCAGTGCTTGTATATAGTCAGTGCTCTGTAGGTGTTTGCTGCTATTCTTATTATTATCATTAGTTAAGTAACCCTGGCCTGGAATAGTGGTTGCCTTCATTCTGGAATTCGGTGTTTCTTCCTGGCATCATGAAGTGCTTTGTCTTCATTTTGGATTCAGGAGCCCCGGGGATGGGAAGGGGTAGTGGAGGTCCTCAACACATCAAAAGCTGAGGACATTTGTACCTCTGTCAATCATCCGGCTGCACAGACTCACTTGAACCAACAAACAGCTTTTTGTTTTGGTTAGAATTCTATCAATTCAGTGCGGTAAACTGTTACCTCAGGCAGGCTCTGATTCATCTTAATTCAGAGGCTAAAACTAATTATTAATTAATAAACATAGTTTATTTGGTAGGTAAAATGTTTACAAAGAGTGACCCATGGGGGAGATAATAAAAAGAGTTTGAGATGATAACAGAGTGGGGAAGACTGGATTGAAAGATATTTGAAGACTGGCTCTAGCATTAACTGTTTAATGATTTTCATCTTTGCATTTTTAAAAAGTGGTCTATTGGATATCTAATATGATTGCATCTAGCTCTTGGCCTTAGGTTTATTTACTTTCTAGTCCCCCCCCCCCAACATTTTATTATGAGGAATTTCTAACGTATGGAAAAGTTAAAAGATTTTACAGTGAACACCCATTTGCTCAACATGTAGATGCTACCATTAATGTTTTGCTATACTTGCTTGACCACGTATCTGTACATTTATCTATCCCTCTATCCTCTAAGACATGTTATGTTTTTATATGTTTGGTTAGGTCTATTTTGATATGAAAGTCCTCATCTGGGAGAAGCTGATGTTTTATTCTCAGCCCCCAGGATACTAACAGTGGCATATATACATACATGAAGCAATGCTTTTTAAGAGTTGCAAAGTAAGAATTCCTCCTACTGGAAGGATTCTTTTAGGGTCACAGTGGGGACAGAGAAAGAAATGTGTAGGTGGAAAAAGAAATACTTGGGAAGATAATTTAACTAATAGGTAATCCCTCCAAACATTCTTTTTGATACAATTTTTTTAGTTTCGCTTTGCAAGCTATGCAACTCAGCTCTTATTGTTTCCAGTAAATGGCAACATTTATGGAGCAGAAAAAGAATTAAGTTAAATAAAAAGTTTTAAAGAAAATCCTTGTAGGTTGAAAGTTAACAGTAAAATACACACAAACGCGCAAGATATCAGTTTGCGTCAACTTTACTTCCTCTAGAGAAGTTATGGGGTCTAATTGCATAGCTTTCCTTTTCATCACTAGTGCAGAACCACAATGCTCGCCCTTTTGGAGTTCTGCCAGCAACTCCAAAGAGCATGCTTAGGTCACAGGGCAAAATCTTGATTATTATTCAAAAAAGAAGGCGTAGTCACTCTGTTCCTCATGAACCACGCAAACACTCACTAGAAAATTGCTGCTTTTGGAGGGCAGTTTTTGGTTGCTGTTGTTTTCTGGCAATGGGTGTTTGCTAGAAATACGGAGCTGCAAAGTTCCTAATGAGCATTTCTCCCTTTTACTTTTAGTTCACTTCTTTAACTGATACGGACATGATATAATCTCCACTGAGTCAAAGGATGGCGTCTACCCCTGTGCTTCCCGCTGAAGATGAGCAGGTTTCCTTGGGCATCGATGATCTCCATATTTCACTGCAAGGTAATTCAGATTGGGTGGGCTGACACCTAGAGCAAGTGTGGAAACCTGACCCTCATCTATTCACAAATCGTGTTGCTTTCTGTCTCTCTTATGGTGAAATGTCTATCTATCTATTTGTCCGTGTGTCTAACTACCTGTATTTTTCCAGTTGTAGAACCTTTCAATAGACTTAAATGTCTTTATTGCTATCTCAGCTCTCTAGGAAAGTAAGGAATACCTGGAAGGAATTTGGCATCTGAGTGTATGTATTTTATTTGCAGTGAAACTTAAATAGTTAACCATAATTTGCATTGTTGGCACTTAGTTTCCATCTTTTTGCATAGCCTCTTTTAATGTACATCCTTATTTTGCCCTAATAGAAAGGAAAAGTGGTAGTATTATGAGTGACCTTTCAATTATATGAATCATGTGCATTTATGCAGAGTAAGTTTTAGGCTTCTTGTGGAGTTGGCAATATTTGTTTTGTACTTTGAAAATTCCTTAGCCCCTAGGCTTTCCACCTTTGTTGATAAAGCACGTCTTGGAGCTGAGTAAAGCTTCTCTAGTGTAGAAGAAATAAGGCTATGGCAAGTCTTTGAAAATATTTATGTAACTATTTTAAAGTAATTTTAATATTATGGACAGTATTATGTATCATTCTTAGAATGTTACTTAGAAGCCATAGATTTTAAGTTATTTATGATAAAGATCTTGAAATGACTTTCTTTTTTGATATTTTCTTTTTAATTAAAAATCTATTTTGAATGATTCGCTTCTTGACTTTGGGATCAATAGTTATTGCAGTAGACTATACCTATGTGTATCAGGCTTTTAAAAATAAATGTCATGCGATTTGTATAGACTCAGAAACGTAATATGTTGAGAAGGCAGTACTGGAGGTAGGAATTTTAAAAATTCCCTGAAAGTACATTTTTTATAGTGTCATACAATATTCATAGGTAGTTGGAATCAAATTTTCATTTAACTGAAAAAACTCAATATTCTTGTTTTTCTCTGAAGTTTTGGTTGCGTGTGAGTAGCAACTCACGTAACCTAAACCCTGTCAGGGAGCCAGTGCATCAATCAATAGTCGGGTAAGTCTGATTTCTCATGCTGGCTCTGCCACTTACTAGTTCTTTGAATTTGGACAAGAGACTTAATCTTTTTTGAGTTGCAGTTTCCTCACGTTTAAAATATGGATGATAATGCCTGTATTGCACCTGTGTTTTGAAGATGAACAACAATGCTTGCCAAGGGCTTAGCACAGTGCCTGACAGAGTAGGAGTTCAATAAATGCATCGTAATTTCCTCTTATATATTTACAGTCAAAATATTTCTCTTGGGAGCTACAGCTAGAGCGGAAACTGCGTGGTGGATACAAAAAAAATGTAAACTAAAAGTCTGTTTTTTTTCTTGACAATTCTATTCAATGGCTTCCCATCACATGTGGGATAGTCTCGACTTCTTGGTGTGGCTCACAGGCTCTTCCTGGCTGGCGCTCCCTTCTCTCCACTCGTATCCCATGAGCACCCGGTGCTCCAACCCCATGGCTCCCAAGGGGCCATCCCCCCCTGTTTGTGTGTTTTTGTTCAGGTTGTTCCTCCTGCCTCCCTTCCAGCTCACTATCCTGGTCCATCCGTGCCCATCCGAAACTCTGCCAGCCTCAGCCTCCTCCCTGAGCCCTGCTTTCCCTTTGGCTGAGATTCATGTTCCCTCCTCGGTCCTCCCATAGTAACTGTTTTAGCACTTATAGTTTTGTAGTTATCATATTTAACAATGTTTTCTTCCCCACTCCAGAGTGTGCTCCAAGACTTTTATGTAGCATGCTCTGGCTTACACGGCACTCTTTTATCCATTGTCTCATGTGATCCTCACAGCCACATTGTGAGGTACATAGTTTATCTTCAAGCACCTGGAAGGGAGCCATGGCTCAGGAAGATGGACTCACTGTCCCAGAGTCACACAGCTCATGAGCAGCGGAGCTGGGTTTTGAGCTGGAGGATAGTTTTCTTTCCACTGCACCACACCCCCTCTGACACATTCCAATAGTTTGAAAGAGGGAATTTCCCTAACAGCTTTCTCTGGAAAATCTGCTTCAGTCTTAGCCTTATCCTACTTAATCCATAGGAAACTTACATCACAATATGGACTGGCATCTTCAAGTAACGTTCATGATCTCAAGGTCATAAGTAGTTCAAAATAATTAGCAAATTACTGAGACCTGAGTGGTTTCTTATAGCATGTTTTGAATTATACTAGGTTATGCAATCTGCTTTACAATAGGAGACGAGTATGGGCGTTTGGTGTGGAAAGGTCACACGTACTACCAGTGGGAGTGAGTTTCCTCTGTGAGGTATTTAGAAGAACGTGGTGCTGTGTGCCTTGCTCTAGGGGGAGAGGTAGAAAGGCAGGACTATGATGTAGTCGGTTTGACACTGGTAGAGGCTGCTCACATCAGCCAGGTACCCTCAGGAGTGTCAGCCAAGAACTTCCCATGATTGTGGAACGAAGGCTTAACTGTGAAATGAGATTCGAGAGTCCCCGGTTAAATTCTATATTGTTATCAACAGATTTATCATGATTCTTTCAGGCTAAGTTGTTGAAAGAAAGAGAGAAGAAAACTGAGAGAGAGGAGGACGGAAGGAACTTGTCCATATTTCTGACAGTACTTTTGGTTTCGTGGCAGGATTATTAGTTATTTGGACAAAGAAATTGATAGATAATATTATGTGCATTAGCTATTACCGAACTGCAGGCTGTTGGCGATGATCTTAAAAGCATTTGGCTTCGTACGCTGTGTAAGCAGACTCGTACTTCACAAAATCCACATGTGCTTAATGATCCTTGGAGTCATATGAGAAAAGAGATTTTATGTGATATGAGAGGCTCAGGGTCACTGCTCGGAAGAAGGTGTTTTTGTCTCTTCATTTCAGGATCTTTTAGAGGCAGGGAGAGGCAGCAGCACGGCCTGTTTAACTTGCAATGCCGACTTTATTTTAGCCAAAACTTACCTAAGCTGAGACGGGTGGTGCCCATCCCCTGACGCAGAATAATAGGCTCAAGAAAAGGTTAAGGTGTCTGAACTGAAAGGCGGTGATTCATCATTGATATGCTACGAAAACAGACAGGTCATGTGTGCAGGGCCTGCCGGGAGCCAGGCAGTGCTCGGCCGAAATTCATAGAGCAGGACAGTGAACAGGTGACTTCGTCTTTCTTTCTGTTCAGCTTTTCAGCTTTTTTGTGATCTTTGAGGAAATGTCTTTTTGAAGGGATTTTGAGGGCCCTTTTGTAGAGAGGTATTTATATCCTCTGAGTCTAGTGAGGAGGATGCATTGAAAAGGTTGGATTGTTAGGAGGAGAAAGAAATGGCACTTGTGAATTTGAGCAGATTAATGTAAAAATGGAATTTATTTTGGTTTAGTGCCTTTTTTACTCCTATGGATGGTCCACATTCTAAATAAATTCGATCCATGAAAAATCAGATGATTAAAATGATGAATAAATGGCTGTTTAAAAAAATTATTTGCTTTACTAAGGTGTCCACTATAGTATTCTTTAAATCTTTTCATTGGATTTCTTTTTTTTTTTTTTAAAGATTTTCTTTTTTTCCTTTTTCTCCCCAAAGCCCCCCAGTACATAGTTGTATATTCTTCGTTGTGGGTCCTTCTAGTTGTGGTATGTGGGACGCTGCCTCAGCGTGGTTTGATGAGCAGTGCCATGTCCGCGCCCAGGATTCGAACCAACGAAACACTGGGCCGCCTGCAGCGGAGCGCGTGAACCCAACCACTCGGCCATGGGGCCAGCCCCTCTTTTTTTTTTTTTTTAAAGATTGGCACCTGAGCTAACAACTGTTGCTGATCTTCTTTTTTTTTTTTTCTGCTTTTTCTCCCCAAATCCCCCCAGTACATAGTTGTATATTTTAGTTGTGGATCCTTCTAGTTGTGGCATGTGGGACGCTGCCTCAGCGTGACCTGACGAGTCGTGGGTCCTGCGAGTCGAGCAGGTGTTTCCGGCATGCTCGCCAGGTGGTTCAGCCACGTCTGCACCCGGGATCCAAACCAGCGACACCCTGGGCCGCCGAATGGAGCGCGCAACCTTAACCACTCGGCCATGGGGCCGGCCCCTCCATTAGATTTGTTACTTGGCAAAATAATAGATGCTTCCTTCTCTTTTATCCTAAGAAAATGGTAGCTGTGTATTTTGCCTGAAGTGAATCCCTGCTAAGCTCTGCGGGTGGGAAAGGTATGTTTAGGGAACAATTCTTTCGAGTATCAGATACATACGATTATGGAAACAGTAAGGAGTAGAGTTGGATAAGGATCAGAGAATTTTCAAGTTGGAGGGGATTTTCTTTGTCATTCAGTTTAATGTGAGACCGAAGTAGGAATCCCTTCAGACGTATTTCTGTGATTAAGATCCTTGAGGGAGCTGAATTCAAACCCAAGAAGTTTCGGAATTTTGCTGTTAGGCAGCGGGTAGCTATTGGGTCTTGAGGATGAGGGTGCCTGGTCAGAGGTCAGAGTTGGGCCTTAGGAGAATGACGCGGCTTTGAGGTATGAGAAGACTTGACAGGGGTGAGAAAGTGGAATTGGAGAAACCAATGTGTAGGCTTTGCAAACAACTGGGTGTTGGGGAATGTTTGCCCGGATTGGAGTTACAGCAGTGAGGATGAAAGTATGGGACAGATGTGAAAACCGTGAGCCGGGAAGGCTCAGGAGGACTTTGCAGCTATTGAATATGGATAGCAAAGTAGGGAGGCTTCAAGGGTTAGAAGCTGAGCTGCTTAGGATAATAGTGGCAACAGCTATAATGCGCAAATTATTAATTTTCTTTTTATTTAGTGTGTTTTCACTATTTTAGTACTATCAAATTAAACAATTATAAATGATATTAAAAATAATAAATATTATTTTATATGAATGTGCTTCAAATGAATTGTAGATAAAATACAGTGTTTACAAAGAAAGTCTTTCTTGGGGATTTCTTATGTGATGGAAAGATTGAAAGCGTGATGCAGGCACAGGACCCATTTGAAAGTCAAATTAATAATGGATGGAATTGACTGACCAGGCTGACTCATCTTGTGATATTTTAAATGATAGCTGTGGCAAATTTGAATTGTTTTGGATTCTTTCTCTATATATTTCAGATTTAAGTTATTTCTTTTTAACAGGTTGTTGGCCGTAAAGGGACACAATCAGAAATTTACATAACAGAAACACATTATTTTGTTCAAAAATGAAGTCCACTAATGCTTTAGAAAAGCAGCATTCGAATACTGAGTGTTGTCATTAATTAGACACAGAACTAGGAAGGAGCGTGTGTTCTGATATCTTTGCCGTCACATGAAGAGTTAACTTTCATGCAGTCCTGCCACAATTTGGGTGAATGGTGCTGTCTACATGAACCTGGATAAAACCACGTGCAGTCTAGTTACTGTGCCATTTCAAACAGTGCTCGTATATTTTATTTAGTGCTGTTATCATCTAGATGACATATTTTAAAAGATTAAAAAACTCCGTGCGTCTTCTGGGTAGGTACCATTACTTGGTGGGGTTCAGTGGTGAAATGTGAGTCCCTGTAGTTAGGTTTTTCCTCTGCTGAAATTTATTTGTTATTTACTGAGTGTCCACCTGAAGGGAGGCTTTTGATTTATGTATTATTTTTAGTAACATGAGAAATTACTCACGTTCAATGTGTTACATTAAAGCATAATAATTTGCTGTAATGCTTAATTTTATTCAGTTGTTCAGTAAATACATTTGTGTATTTATATTGGAATGCCAACCACATGCAGGGGGCTGGGTGTTAAGGGTATAAAGGTGAATAGATTGCACACCATTAGGACGTGTGTGGTCCAGGTGTGCTTTCGATGTCATGAGAAAGACCTGGGATGCAGATCTCATCATTCTTAGGAGACGAGGTGAAATCCTTAAGTACACAGGGTCATGTTCCTAACTTTGGTATCCAGCATACAAATTCCATCAAAATATGACTGAAAATATTGTCTGGAATATCTTTTCGTATTTCAGTTCTAGGAAGTGAAGAAAAATATACTCTACATATTGTTTGCAAGGTTATATATTCCTGTTGCTGTAAACATCGAACATTTTAGTAAGAACCTCCCTGGAGATTGTCTTCTTGCTGACCCCCCTGTAATTGTGCCTTATCCTTGAGTTTCGTATCGTTTTTGGACCCCACTTGCTTTAATCAGCCTTCTGAGTTCCTCCAAGTGTGTGTCAGTTGCCCTGCCTAAGATACTCCTGTGTCTTTATTGCCGATGAAGTTTCTGACCTATTTTAGGCTTTCAGTAAACTGTGTAACGAATAAATGAGTGGCCATTCCAATATTACAAATCTATAAAGTCCCCTGAATTAGAAGAACTGTTCAGTGTACAGGAAAGTCAGCCGATAGGATGGAGACATGGCTGTCTTTAGACGTGAGGCAGTGCGGTGTGTCGAGGGCTCTTGGAGGCTCAGCAGTGCTTTCGTGTCCTGTTTCTGAGAGAAATTCTGTTCTGCCTTATGACAGGGAGTGAACAAAACCGTGTGAAGTCTGAGAAAGAGGAACAGGATTAATGAAAGACCTCCTGGGTGGAATTTCCATCCTGTTGCAGCCACATCCTCAGTGTGGAATTTTGATGGAAATGATGAATGAAGAGTAAGAAAATGACATGTCCCAGGAGGCAGTATTTTTGCTACTCTAACCAATTCAGACTGCTTGCTTGTTAGGAATAAAAGCAAATCATCTCTGAGTGATTAGGTGATTTTTACTTTTTTGGCTAATTAGGTGATTATTACACTCAGAGGAAATAATCAAGTTATTGTCCTTCTCTGGCTGTCAGTGCCGTACTGTTCCAACACAAAAGCTTCCAGAAAGTTCCTGATATCATAGTAGCTGTCAATGTCTTTTGCTGTGCTTTCTTGGGAGATTCTTTGCCTTGATATTGTAAACCTTTATGAGCCTAAAAATATCCCAATTAAACAAAAAATGCAATAAGCTCTACAAACAGTAGTGTTTGCAGTGTACAGTGTTTTTTAGGGAAAAACAATTTTTTTCCCTTAGGTTGTATATACAGTTTTTGCTTCTGGGAACTTTGGTTCTGTCTTTGCCAGGAGTTTGGGGATAAGCTTACTTTATTCTGGGTCAGTTACATTTTGAAAACTAGGGCAAGATAAATCCAGGGTCATTTAGAGTCCTGTTAAAGTAGGTTAACAAAGATCTCATTCATTCCTTATAGAAATCGAAATCCATTTTAATTAGCCCCATGAGAGATACAAGATTTTCTGGGCTTTGTGTATGTGTGTGTGTGTGTCTGGAGGGGGTGTAATTATTCAGAGTTTAAAGTAGTATATAAGGAAAAAATAAAATTTCAAATTATTTTTCCTTGAAAACAGGAAAGTAAGAAGTCACTATAAGAGATTAATGTATACCTATTGGTGGGTTTAGTGTGTGGTTCTACACGCTAAAAACTGGAGGTGATTCTAAATGTGCCTCTTCAAGAGATTTCTTTCCTCTTCTGATTTCAGTGTTGCTGTTTACAGTTTCTCTGAATGGCTCTATTTTTCTAAAACATTTGGGAAATTTTGGTAACAGGTAACTTGTTTGTGGTTCTCAATGTGTAGGGAACTGAGGTTTACTACTACCAGGTATTTTTAGAGTCATTTAAAAATGGTAGATAAAAGGATATGAATGATTTATCAGAGAGATGGGATGTTCAAAGTTCTAAATGTGTATATGGTTGGAGGAAAGACATGAGATTCTGGGTGAATAATCTCTCCTGGTCCTTGACTGTCTGTGCAGTGATGCCCGTTCAATGGGTATAGGAAGAAAATGGTGGAAGAGTAGCCACACACAATTGCTGTGTGCCTCTGGGATGGAGCAGCACTCACTGGTCATACCTTGGTCTTTTCAGTCTTTACTGCACAAGGGACTACCAGTCACATCAGCGGAGAGATACTAGAAGATGCAGGGCACCTGGCTCAAAAATACACCACACAAACAGCTCTTCTCAAATGTGAGAAACATTTAAGATCTTCCCAAAACATTGGAATTGTTGGCCTTGTCTTCAGTTAAGTAGGATGATGAATAGTGGGAACTAGTTCTGCTGTGTATCTCTGTCTGCCTCTCTGAATGTTTTCTTGGCATAACTTCCAGACTTTTTTTTTTGGGTGAGGAAGATTGGCCCCGAGCGAACATCTGTTGCCAATCTTCCTCTTTTTGCTTGAGGAACGTTGTCCCTGAGCTAACGTCCGTGTCAATCTTCCTCTATTTTGTATGTGGGACGCTACCATAGCATGGCTTAATGAGCGATGTGTAGGTCTGTGCCTGGGATCTGAACCCACAAACCCTGGGCCCTGAAGCAGAGTGTGTGAACTTAACTACTACACCACCGGGCCAGCCTCTCCGGAAGGTTTTTATGTCTTCAAAACAAAATGTTTCCAAAGTTCAGGTGAATTCACACTTACTGCATCATCACATAATTACGATTTTTGTGAATACAGGTAAATCTGTTCATTGATTCATTGATGCCATGTGTGCTTCCTGAGACCCTACCTGGTATCAAGTGCTGTTTTAGGTTAAGAGAATACTGAGGCAACCAACTCCAGCAAGCTTCATATGCCCGTGGTGCTTGTATTTAAGTTAAGACAGAGAATAAATAATCAAGGAAAAAATATCAGCACATGGTAAGTGCTCTGCAGAGGATTAAAAATGGATTTATGTGGGGCCACTCTGTGGCGGAGTGGTTAAGTTCCCGCATTCCGCTGCGGTGGCCCAGGGTTTCAGCGGTTCAGATCCTGGGCGCGGACGTGGCGCCTCTCGTCAGGCTACATTGAGGCGCGTCCCACGTTCCATAACTAAAAGGACCCACAACTAAAATATACAACTATATACTGGGGCGACTTGGGGAGATAAAGCAGAAAAAAAAAAGGGAAGATTGGCAACAGTTGTTAGCTCAGGTGCCAATCTTTAAACAACAACAAAAAAATGGGTTTATGTGATAGTTCCTGGGTGTCTTCTTTAGATCAGATGGTCAGAGCAGGTCTTTCTGAGGAAGAGACATTTAAGGAGCGATTGAGTAATTCAAAAGAGCTGCTGTGCAAAGAACAAGGGAAGAGCATTCCAGTGTGAAGGGAAAGCTCAAAGACAGAAACAAACTTGGGGGACTCACGGAGTGAAGGAAGCCCGGTGTGACTGGATGGTGTGGGCAAGGGGTGGTTTGAGCTAGTATTGCAGAGCCAGTCGAGGCAGGCTGGACCGGGGGCATTTGTCAGCTGTAAGGTAAGGTGTGTGGATGGGAACCATTGGCAGGTTTTAATCAGGAGAATAATGTGATCTGATTTATATTTTCCAAAAGATCACGCTGGCTGCTGGGTGATGAACGAATTATCTGGGAGCAGGAGGGGAAGCAGGAAAGCTAGTTAGGATGATTTTATCTCAGTCCAAGTGAGATATCGTGGTAGTTTGGACCAGTGTGGTAGCAATGAGATGAAGAACCCTGGATTTTTTAGGATATCTGTGAATGCTGGGGATGTTCACAAATTAAGAATAATTTCTAAATTTTTGCCTTGAGCAACTCAGTAGTTGATCCAGTGAAGAAGACTGGTAGATGAATAAGTTTGGGGGAAATCATGAGTTTATTTTTGCCATGATTGATGTGAGATGCTTATTTGATAATCCAAATGGGGATGTCAAGTAGACAGTTAGATGTAAGGATCCAGAGTTCTAGAGAGATTTGGGAGCCCTCAGCATATGGCTGTATATTTACATTTAAAGCCGTGGACTGGGTGGGGTCACCTGTGGACTGTGCAGCTAGCACAGACCTTTTGGATCTTTCAATGTTTAGAGGTCAAGCAGAAGAGGCGGAGCAAGCAAAGGACATTAAGGAGGAGCCAGGGACAAAGGAGGAAAACCAGGCGAGTGTGATGGCATGGGAACCCCTAGATGAAAGTGTTTCAAGAAGGGGATGTGGGCAACCATGTGGAATAGAGAAGTGGCCACCGGGTTGGGCTCATAGACTTAGTTGGTGGCCATGACAAGTTAGCCACACTCACGTGGTGGAGATGGAAGCCTGACTGGAATGGGTTGGGGAGAGATTGAGAGGTGAGCAAGTGGAGACAGTGACTCAATCAACTGCTTTCATGAAATTTTGCTCTGAAGGGGAACAGAGGTATCAGTCACTTGCTGGAGAAAAATGCAGGATTTTTAAGATAAGACATACTACTCCACTACTTGGTATGCTTTTTAAAATTATAGGTTAATTTATTCTTAAAGCTCCATTCATTTATTTGTTCATTATTCAACAAGTGTTGTTGAACACCTGCTGTGTACAAGGCACTATGCTGCACACATGGGATGGCACATGGCATGTGCTGTCCTGAAATGCATGCTCTGATCACAGGGGTAAAGATAAGCACATAGATTAGTGCAGCGTAATGGGATCTGTGCTGCAAGAGAAGGAAGATGTGGTACTGTAGAAGTACAGAGTAGGGGTACTTAACCCCATCTTGGAGGTCAGGGAGGGCTTCCCAGAGGAAGTGATTTCTAAGCTTAGTCCTAAAATATGTTAGCAGATGAGCAGGGTGAAGGTGGGAAGAGTGCTCCAGGCAGTGGTCACAGCATGTGAAAGACCAGAGGATGAGGCTGATCACACGCATTCAAGGCAAGGGATGCTCAGTGAGACTGAGGTTTAGAGTTTGAAGGAGAATGTAAAGAGATGAGGCTTTAAAGGGTCATGTAACATACAGGGGTTTGGAATTTTTCCTAAGATCAGGAAGAAGCAGTTGAAGGATTCTGGATAGAGACATATGCAGAACTGGTTTTAGAAATCACCCGGGCCGCAGTGTGGGGCATGGTCTTATGGGAGTGAGTGTGGAGACAGACCAGTTTAAGTCTGATATTAGGGTCCAGCTGGGAGATCATGGTCTCCTGTTCTAGGAGGTACCAGTGGGGATGGAGAGAAATGGGTGTGGAGAGTTATCTAATAGGTATAATTTTCAAGACTTTACACAGTTTTTACCTTATTTTATTTTGAGCTTTATTGAGGTAATTATCAGGGCTTTTTGATTGACTGGGTATGGGAAAGTGAAGGAGAGAGCAGTATCAAAGATGACTCAGGTATATTCTTGGGCAGATGAGTGGATGATGGAAGCATTCACTGAAAAAAAATGCAGGAGAACAACTTTGGTGGGGGAGGGAGTTGGTTAGAGATGATGACTCATTTAGGAAATGTTGGGTTTGAAGTGTCTATGGAACCATAAGTGGAGATACCCAGAAGATAATAGGATATAGAGACATGAAGCTCAGGAGAAACAGACACCTGGGCTGAAGGTAAAGATATGTTGCCTTGGAGTAGATGAAAATATCTAGAAGAAGAGAAGGGCCTAGGTGGAAACATTATAAAAATAAAAGCAAAACAAGCCCATAACAGTCTGAGAAGAGGTGTCCAGAGAAGTAGGAAGAAACCAGGAGAGTGTGGTATCATGGAATCCATAGGAGAGTATTTCAAGAAGGAGAAGTTAGTAAACAGTGTCAGAAGTTTCAAGATAACCAGTAAATACTGAGAAGTATCCGTGGGGTTTAGCAATGGGAATATTATGGGTGGCCTAGCTGAGAATTAAGTGAAGTGGTTGGGGCAGAAGTCAGCTTTTAGTGGCTTGAGAATTGAGTGGTAGGTAAGAAAGTGAAGACAGCCAGTGTAAACAGTTCTTTCAAGAAGTTTGGGTTTAAAGGGGAAGAGAGAGATAGGGTGGTAGCTGGAGGGGACATGGATTTGACATTTCATCCAATTTTGAATTATAATGAAAAGAACATGGATTTCGGTATCAGACACATCTGGATTTTGATTTCTCCTCCATCCAGAGCACAGTATTCAGGACACAGTAGACTTTCAATAAATGTTTATTGAACGAGCGAATAAAACTCATTCATCTTCTAGGAGCTACAGCTTTCTCATTTATAAAAATGCCTACCTGACTGCTTCATTAAAAGGCTTTAGTGAAATAGTGTCCTTGTTCCTTACCCTTGAGTTCCCACTTATTCCCGGACCCGGCTTGCTTCAGCAGGCCTGAGCCAAGTGCATCTTAGGGTGTTATGTTATAATAGATTTACACTGAGCTACAATGTATTACCCTCTCAGAGTTTATTATTTCATCACCATTTTTGCCGGGCCCCGCCTGTTCCCTTGTGTTGTCTCAAGAGTACGTCCCACATGTACATCAGTCCACTTACTGTAGAGAGGTGTTTCTCAGAGTGAGCTCTGTGGACTCCCTGAATCAGAATCTCTGGGAGTTGGGACCCAGAAACCTGCGCTTAAACAATAAGCCTGCGTACTTCGCCGCCATTCAGAAGCGTAGGGATCCGAGATTTGTAGTCGCAGCACAGATCTCTTCAGTGCAGGCTGGTTCTTTTGCGCTCAGAAGTCAGATGGGCTGGGACTACTTCCCTGGGGAAAGTACAGCCTCACACATCTGAATTTTCCAAAGAAAAGCACTCACAGTTTCATGTGCTAGATAAAAGGGAGTGAGGAGTGAGAGATATGTGTTAAAAGAGATGTAGTAGTTTCTTTGATTTCTTCACATCACAGATATTTATTGAGGAACTCAGATGAGTCGGAAGAAGGTGAGAAAGAGGAGAGCCGAACTGCACCACAGATTCGAGGCATTTTATCTGTATTGTGGGCTCATTCTCATGTGCTAGAAATACAAGATTTGCTTACTCAGAGAGCCAGGAGCTCTGTTCCAGTGAGGCTGCAAACAAAAGCCTCACTGTGAAAATCTCAGGTGTTTGCGCAAGGGTGTGGTTCACTCCTGTGGCAACACGAAGTTGCTGGATTCCACATGCTGAGGTCCAGAATAGAACAGAAATCATTTGTTGTATGTCATGTATTTTCCCAACAAACTAAATACTTACATCTCTACATTGACGGGGGAAAATCAACAACAAAGCCCTGCCCCCTCCTCCCCCAGCTGTTTAACCACTCATTCAGCAAATTATTTTCTACATTCGTGCGACATGAAACGCATGGTGGTAGGTGCTGCAGGCAAAGTTAGGAGCAAAATCAGTCTTGGCCCATGTTCTCATGCAGCCCATAGGCTAAAGAGGAGACGGATAATAATCAATCTATCTCACAGATATTAACTCATTTTTTTTGGAACAGCTTTATTGAGATATGATTGGAGATGTAATTCACATACCATACAACTCTTAAAGTGTACAATTCCATAGTTTTTTTTAATATTCACAGACTTGTGCAACCATCACATTTAATTTTAGAACATTTTCATTACCCCAAAAAGAAACCCCATACTTTTTAGCTATCATTCACAAATCATCCACCCCTCTGGCCCTAGGCAACCACTGATCTACTTTCTGTGTCTGGAGATTTTCCTATTCTGGACATTTCATACAAATGGAATCATATATGTTACTTTGTAACTGGCTTCTTGCATTTAGCATAACGTTTCCAAGGTTCATCCATGTTAGAGCTAATATTTATTTGTGTAGACTAATTATGGTCTATGCCAGGGAGGGGCAAACTTTTTCTGTAAAGGGGCAGGTAGTAAATATTTTAGTCTTTGAGGTCGTATGGTCTGTCACAACTACTCAACTTTGCCATTTTAGCGTGAAAGTAACTACACAAAGTGTGCATACAAATGAGCATGTCTGTGTTTCAATAAAACTTTATTTACAAAAATAGGCGCAGACCAGATTTGGCCTTTCGGGTTATAGTTTGTTGACCTCTAATCTATGTCAATGTAAGTACTTAATCCCCCTAACAATTTATGAAGTAGGTATTATTATCCCCATTTTATAGATAAGAAGATGAGAAGGGACACAGCTAATAAATGGCAGATATGGATCAACCCCAGGTAGTCTGGCTGTAGAGCCAGTGCCCTTAATCTTGTCGATAATTACAAGTTGAGGCAAGTGCCAAATAGAGAGGGAAACCTGATTGGATCTATGAAAGCAAATAGCAAACGACACATTGATTTAGGTTTCCTTCAGGATGCAACAGTTGAGCTGAGACCTAAGCATAAGTAGAAGTTAGCTAGGTGAAGAGGATGATGGGGCAGAGTGGCAGGAGGCAACAGAGCTTGTAAAGGCCCTGAAAGAAGCAGGGAGGGGCTGGAGCCCTGGGTGGGGGAGAGTGCTGTGTGCCAGGCTGGAGAGTTGCTCTGGGGTGGACCACACAGGACCTCCTAGGCTGTTATGGGTTTTGCTCTTGATGCTGAGAGTAGAGAGAAACCAGCAAAGGTGGAGAGGGTAATACCCTCAGATTTACTGGTTGAAGTGGAGAACAGATTGAAGGGAGTGGAGCAGGCCTGGTTGGCCATGGAAGTAGTCCAGGCCAGAGCTGATGGTAGATTGGGGCAGGAGGGTTAGGGGAACCGAGAGATGTAGAGAAGGGAATGGACGCCAGAGCTATGTGGAGGCAAATTGTCAGGCTTTGGTGGTAGACTGTACCTGGGGATGATAAAGGATGATGGTGTCAAATCCATGAGATAGAAACAGGCATAAGGACAGGTTTGGGAAGTGGGGAGGTGGAGTGTGGTTTTAGTCCTGGAATACTGAGTTTGACAGGCAAGTGCTGTTTTTGCTATAGTGACAACATGGATTCTCCAGGGGGGAACTATGTGAAATAAAAGAATTTGGAGATTGAGAGATGGTTGCACACTGTACTTGGGACATATGTTAGCTGGGAGTTAACTTCTCAACTCACTTTTCTGGTTCAATTAGCGAGATCCCAGTCTTGGTACTATTTATTTTTCTTGCTTGCTTGCTTGTGATTGGTTGCAAGAAAATGTGTTGTAAATTGTCCCCCTGCTTTCTCTGTCTGTCAGTAGTCTCCCTTTTGGTAGTTAAATAACAGGCCTTTTCCTGTTTATTCTTCAAATATTTTAGGCTGTTCTTGTTTTGATTGTGTGTGCCTGTGTGTTTTTATTCCCTTGATTTGTTTCTTCATGTATTTCTGTTTATAATCTCCATGATAAACAATAGAAGAGGTGGCCTTATTATTTTTAGCTCCCTTTCTATTGGATAATAGCTTGATTAAGATTCTTTGGGACGGCTGTTGGAACACATGGCAAAAATGTGTTGCCTTATCATCCGAATTTAGTTCTCCTTCTGCGTCTGTCCTGCTCACAGTGAGTTGGCAGGGTTGTTTTAGGGAATGGCAACAGGGTCTCCTTAGTACATGCCCTTTTGTTCCAGACATTTTATTAGTAGAAGAAAGAAATTGCCTGGGGGTTATTAAAACAAGGATTGGGATAAGACATAGGCCTACTAACTGTTGCCAGTAAATTAAATTCTTCTCCATACAATAAGTCTGTTTGATCCTCAATTCTTGTAATATTTACTAAGTCTTTCAGTCAGCAAATATTTATTATGTCTTGTCTACACGGCATTGTGCTAGGGGTAGCAAAAACACAAAAGCATGAAGTTTGAACTTGAAGGTTCATACATTGAGTAGGAGAGAAACCACAGGCAGGGACATGACCACAGTACATGAGCAGCAGGCGGTAATGACCACAGGATAGAAACAAACTGTTGGGTTATACGTATAACGATACTAATAAAAATACAGATAGGGGGCTGACCCCGTGGCCGAGTGATTAAGTTCGCGCGCTCAGCTTCTGTGGCCCCAGGGTTTTGCTGATTCGGATCCTGGGCGCGGACATGGCACCGCTCGTCAGGCCACACTGAGGCGGTGTCCCACATAGCACAACTAGAAGGACCCACAAGTAAAATATACAACTATGTACTGGGGGGACTTGGGGAGAAGAAGGAAAAATAAAAAAGAAGATGGCAACAAATGTTAGCTCAGGTGCCAATCTTTAAAAAAACAAATACAGATGGAGTAATAATAAACATGCTATTTTATAACATGCTCTTTTTCACTTAAGAATATATCCACATCAGCTCATGTATATCTACTGTGTTCTTTTTATTCGCCGGATATATTTTTCTTATTTTCTGGTAATTTGGAAGAGTTATGATCTCCTTTTAAAAAATTTCTTATAGTTTAGCAGATGCTTTTTTTTTTTTAAAGGTTTTATTTTTTTCCTTTTTCTCCCCAAAGCCCCGCAGTACATAGTTGTATATTCTTCGTTGTGGGTCCTTCTAGTTGTGGCATGTGGGATGCTGCCTCAGCGTGGTTTGATGAGCAGTGCCATGTCCGCGCCCAGGATTCGAACCAACAAAACACTGGGCCACCTGCAGCGGAGCGCGCGAACTTAACCACTCGGCCATGGGTCCAGCCCCATAGCAGATGCTTTTTAACTTTAAGTAGTGTACCTAAATTTCTGCTTTTTGAATTATCAACGTAAACATATGAAGCTATATCATATATATTCATTTAATTTCCATATACATACATTCATTCATTCAACAAATATTGACTGAGTGCCTCCTACTTGCAAGGCATTATTGTAGGAGCTAGGGACCTAGTGACCAACAAAACCATACCCTTCCCCTTAGAATTTATGTTCTTTACAACTTCATCTAGAAGGATGCACAGGAAACTGTTAATTAGTGTTGTATCTGGGAAAGGAAAATGGGAGGTTTGAGGAAGGTTAAGATTAACTTTTATCTTCTATTGTTGTTTGAAAAAATGTTTTTTATAAGTATTATATATTACTTTCTAATAATAAGAAAAGATCCAATAAAGTATTATGGGAGGGGGGCTGGCCCGGTGGCGCAGTGGCTAAGTTTGCACATTCCACATTGGCGGCCCGGGGTTTGCTGGTTCGGATCCCCCATGCGGACCCCCGGTGCAGACCTATGCACTGCCTGTCTAGCCATGCTGTGGCAGGCGTTCCACTTATAAAGTAGAGGAAGATAGGCATGGATGTTAGCTCAGGGCCAGTCTTCCTCAGCAAAAAGAGGAGGATTGGCAGCAGATGTTAGCTCAGGGCTAATCTTCCTCAAAAAAAAAAAAAAATGAAAAGAAAAAAGTATTATAGGAGAGACAGAGGCAGAAGAGAGTATTTCTATTTCAGTTTAGGAAAGGATATGACTTGTTTTAATAAATGTCAATCGAATGCCCACTATGTGCATTGTGCTGGGTGCTGGGGTCTCTGTGAATGCAGAGGGAGACGGGAAGATTGGCCATTCCAGAGGGTACATAGCATGGCAATGCAGAAAAGAGTGAAACTTACATGGGGATTGTAGATATTCTAGGTGGGCTAGAGAAATAGGATGTGAATGGAGAAGTCATGGGAGAGGAGTCAGGAAAAAGTAGATTGGAATCACATTATGAATGACCTAGAATGTTAGGCTAAGAATTTATAATTGAGTCATTAAGGAATTAGGGACGATCAAAAGATTTTAATGAGGAGAGTTAAAACTCAAAGTAATGAGTCTGGGGCCATGTGCAGTAAACCGATTATCAATAACCCAATAATAGGGAAGAAGAGAAATTCCTGGGTAGAGGAGGGTTGCAAAGCTTCCTCATTGACCTCGTGCAGTAGAGAACACTCTTGGAAAAGCCAGATTGTAATACTGCATAGCTCTGTATTAAGTAAATCATGTAAACTAGTGATTCTCATGGCTGGGGAATGGCTTTTCAACTCTTACTACTGGGGCGAACTCCTGGACTCAGCATTTTGGATGAACTTTTGGGAAACTGGACCTTGCTGAGAACCAGTAGCCATGGGAGTTTTATAATGAGCTTTATAATGAACTTAAAGTCCATACGTTTTCATTGAGCTTAACTCAGTTTGTTTTCATTTAAATTCCCTTCAGGCTAAGGATATGAGTTGCCAGCTCACAAAGCGCAGATTGAATAAGAATACCCTCAGGGATTAAATGTATTTTTATGGTAATGACTCCTAGCGAAAATCTTTGCCTTCTATGCCTTCTTTCTGAAATTCAGTCCAATATTTTCCAAGAATGATAATCAAGGATACCTATACTGGCCTGAATAAAATTCACTGACCACATTTTCCTACGTTATGTATATTTCTTGTTTGTCTTAAAAATCAAGATAGAGAATTTCTCCTTCTCTGTTACTTGACATTTTACAGAAATTCATCATTATAATTGATTTTATTGTTCTCTTTCTTTCTTTGCCTTTTTTATCCCTAACATCTGCTGATTAAAAGGTCCTATTCTCTATGTGCCATTTTGAGAAGAGTTTTATTATTTTATTAGAAAGTTACCCCGGAAATTGAAAAATAAAACCCAACAGTTAAAAAAAAATCTCACCCACTCAAATTAAGTTGCTTTAAAAGCATGTGGCTCTCAATTATTTTTTTCCCAATGGGTCAGGCTTTGAAAAGAACAAAAGGTTACTTATCCTGCCATAGGGTGAGCTGTTTGGCTCTGGTTCCTATTGAACTAATACTGCTTTTCAGGGATAAGGCAGTATGAAAACGCGAGCGAAATGTGTCAAGGGATAAATGAACTGGCACTTACCAGACCATTTAATTGAGCTGCTACGAAGGTGTTTTAATTGCACTGGGGACATCTTTGTTTGCTGTTATGCAAAAGGTCCTGTTGCAGCTGAAAGGTTTGATTTCCAGGATGAAGACGTGTTCTCTAAGTTTGGACAGTGAATTAGTTAAAAGCCGGGAGGTTTTCTTTCTAAATCCTTTTCTGAGGGTTTCATTTGTGCTGTTTCCTTTGCTCCCTGGAGAGTACTAGTGGGGCTTTGTTCTGACTGCTCCTCTTATTGTTTTTTCCTTTGTTTCTGTTAGGTTTTACTCAAATTAGGACAGGAATAGCAATGTTTTCATTGGAAATTTTTTGATTATTTAAAATTCAAGTTTGTGTCCCTGTCAGGGGTTTTCATCAGTGCCACCTCATATGAGATTAGGTGCTCCAATTTGAATAATCCAGTCAGAGCCCTGGTTTTGCTGGGCTTTTCTCAACCTGAGAAAGTTCATGGTCCTCAGTTCACTCGTACCAAGACCCCTTTTGTCTAGCCTCGCATGGAAATGAAATGATCCCTCATCTTACTTGGAAATAGTCAAAAAATGGCTGAGATTTCCAGGTGGACGTGGAACACTAGACTCCTTAGGGACGTAAGGCTCAGTTCTCTGCCAGTGCTTCTCCCCTCCCTGGTGATTTAAAGGTACCCCCCTGCAGCCTCCCCCATGACTCCCCTAAAGTTAGTGCAGACTCTGGCTTTGGACCTGGTCGTATTGCCAATAAATTTCTTTTTCACACTTGATCACCTAGAAAGAGAAATCTCTCTCAGTTCCATAAGGATCTGAAGAGAGTCATCTTTAGTTTTTTTTATTTGTTTTGTTTTTGATTTGAATTTCTGCTTTATTGTTATAGTAATGGCTAGGGCCCTCCCTGCTCTTACATGTGGGCTTGATTGATGTACATTGTGCGCATGTAACTTGATCCCGGAATCATAAAAACTTGTTCTCTAGTTTTTTCTATTGAGGAACAAAATTAGCCCTCAGTATACTTTTTGGTGTCAGTATATGCTTAAAAATTATTGTCTTACCATCTACTGATATTAGGGGGAAAAACAGTGAAAACGCATCTCAAAGATTCTAGACGATTTAGTACCATTTGATTTATGGGACTAAATTGTGTTTCTTTGTAATTCTTCCACTAAGTGAAATTTATATAAAACAGAAATGACCCTTGAAAGCCTCAGCTATTCAGTTGGCTTGTCAGAACTTAATTCAGTTCAGCTAACAATTATTGAGCACTCTATAATGTGTAAGTCACTGGGCTATAACTAATTTAAGCTGATAATACAGAAAAAAATGAAATGGATTAAAAAAGATAAGGGAAAAAACCCAGCGAGGCCAAGTGCATCTTTACTCTCTAATCACGTTTGTAAACACACTAAAATTCCATTTATTCAGATTCTCTTCAATGCTTCAGCCTAAACTCTTATCAGATTCAAAAATTGTCAAGAACTCAAATTAGATGTCTTGTGAACAATTTCAGCCCATTACAGCTGTTAGATAGAGATTAATGAGGCAGAGTGGGAAGGGTCAAAGGCAAACAATGTATCAGAAGGTAGAACAGACAACTTTAAAAAAAGGAATGTAAGTGCATAAAGGTAGATTGACCTGCTCAGTTTCGTAAACAACATGTAACAATAATAATGCTTAGTAAAATCAATATTATTATTCTCTCAGCAAATATTTATTTAGAGCCTAATCTGGGCCAGTCTCCTCTAGGCACTTGGAATATATCACAGATAAAACATCTTTGCATATGTGGTGCTTAGGTTCTATTGGGAGAAGAGCAAGATATTAAATGATAAACATACTATATATATAACTTACACAGAATGCTAAAAGGTGGTAAGTCCTGTAGAAAAAAATAGAGCAAACAACGGGGAGCAGGAGTTGGGGTGTTACAGTTTTAAATAGGATGGTCAGGACAGATGGTATGGATATAGTACCATTTGAACCAAGATCTGAAAGAGAAGAGGGAGTTCGGCTCGGGGGCTATCTGTAGTAAGAGCATTCCTGGAGGAAAGGACAGCTAGTGCAAAAGCCCTGAGGTGGGAATGTGTCTCCAGAGTTTGAGACAAACAGGCAGGGCAGCAGAGTGGCCGGAGTGGATTGAGCCAGGAGGAAGTGGTGGTGGTGGTGGTGGCAGATGGTTTCGGCCATGAGGCCATCATAAGCAGTGATGTGAGGAGTCCTCGGAGGGTTTTGAGCAAAGGGGTTTCCTGATCTGAGTTAACGTTTCATCAATATCACTCTCGCTGCTGTGTTGAGAATAGTATTTAGAGGACAAGGCTGGAGGAGGGAGACCCGTTAGGAATCTATCGCGGTAATCCAGGTGGAGGGGGAGGTGGAGGTGACTTGGACCAGGGTGGTTGAGTGGAGTGGTGAGAAGTGGTCGTATCCTGAATATATTTTGAAAGTGAACCTAAGGGGATTTCCTGAGGCACTGGATGTGAAGTGTGAGAGAGAGAGAGAGAAGCCAACATGTGATGTAGGAGGAAAACCAAGAGTGTAGGGTCCTGAAGGCAGGAGGAGAGAGTGATCATCTGTATCGGATGCTGCTGGTGGTCCAGAAAGATGAAGGCTGAGAATCGACCATTGGTTTTAGTGAGAGGGGGTCACTGACGACCTTGATTCATGGTGACCTTGATGAGAGAGCAGTTTCGGTGGAATGCGAGGGCCTGATTGGCATGGGTTCAGTTAAGAGAGAATGTTGATAGGACCTGGGGACAGTGAACAGAGACAACTGTATTTGAGGAGCCTTGCCACAACAGGGAGCAGACAAGTGAAGGAGTAGCTGGTGGGGAACTGTGGTCAAGAGGAGTTTGTTTCTGTTTTTGTTTACAGATGGGTGAATTAACAGCATGGGTCTATACTGATGGGAAGGGTCCCAGAGAGAGGGCAGAACAAGAGGAGGGTACAGGAGGGAAAGGAGCAAAATGTTCTCGAATAGGTGCAAAGGGATGGGATCTCCTGAACCAGTGAAGGGATCAGCTTTAGGTCTGAGCAAGACTCGTTCATCCATGCTAACAGGTTAGAGGCAGAATATTTTTAAATAATATTTACTAACATTTGCTTAATGCTTATTATCTGCCAGACATTGTATCATTTAAATACATAACTTATTTAATATCCTCAAGGTACTATTATGACCCCAGTTTTGATAACCTCCTAATATAGCCAATACTAAATGGCATGCTCAGGATTCAAACCCCAGGCAGTCTACTTGAGAGGTTATACACTTAATTGCTGCTCTGTCCTACCTCCTGGAGGGAGAACATTTTGGTAGGTGTTAGATGAGGGAGAGTGGGTGATTGCTTGCTTAAGTGTCCTGGGAAGCAAGTTCTCAGCTGAGAGTAAGGATGGGAGAGCCTGTTGAAAGTTTGTGAAAGAAGGAGAGGCTGTGAAATTACTGTCCAGGGCAGTGGTAGAGGGCCATAGTATGACTGCCGGGCAGCATTTAGGACCCACTCGGGGTCACGGTGAGACCAGTCAACACAGTTATGGGTTTTCCTCCAGCCACATTCGGCAGCACGTGTATGAATGGCATGAGTGAGCCGAGGGTAGTGGTCACGTACCAAGCACACACAACAAAATGAGAGGCACAAGAGAGTGTGTGTAGTGACTGATCATGGAGTTTAAAATGGGTAAGGGTGAAAGGAAGGATATCAAGAAGGTGAAGGGCAGTGAAAATGGGCAGAATCAATGGCATGGAGTTGTTAATGGATCCCAAGGATTGTTAAAGTTGGAGCGCTGGAGGGAATGAAGTGAAGATAAGAGGTGATGTTCAGAGATGATAATGCATGAAATCGACATTATGAGGAGTTGTAGTTATTAGTAACGCAGGGTCTGGTGTATGACCATGACAGTGAGTGGTTGAGGCAGGTCAGAAGGCAACTTTATTGCAGAAGAAACGGAGAGGCCAGGAGGTTGGAAGGTTCATCTCTATGTATATTGAAATTGCCAAGAATCAGACAGGAGTTGTATTGGAGAGGGTGACAGTGGGGAAGGAGCTAAAACCTTTGAGAAATGATGAGGAGTGACAGAGATAAGGATATGACTGTAACAGTGGGGACAGTCTGATGACATGAGAGTCAAAGCTGGAGCATTCAGAGACAAAGAGTGGAGAGTGATCTGAAAGGAGCAGTGAGGAACAAGGAACCAGTGTGGTCCAAGGGCTGCTTACAAGAGAAAGCAAAGCCACTGCCTGAAAGGGCTGCAGAGAAAGCGGAGTGCTCAGAGGAGGGCCAGGTTTCAATTAGAGCAGAAAGGCCAAGCCCGCCCAGAGAGGGTAGTGGGTGCGTGGGGGATTTTGCTGAGGGTGTATTATGGATTTCATCATCAGTGGAAGGGTTTCAGGAGTTAAGGAGAAAAATTGGGAGATATGCAGAGTCACATGGAAATTAGAGTGAGAGAACAGAGGGCGTGTGAGAGTCTGGGGAGGGGTGTGTGTGTGTGGGGGGGTGTGTTGGGAGACGCGGCCAGGTTAAAGGCATAGTGAGATGAGACCTCATGAACTCGAGGTAGACGGTGGTGACAGGCTGTGAGCTTTGCGTGCAGAGAGCAGTGGTGTCTGGGCTTATGCTTCTCCCTGTCCAGGGGAATAAGGAGCTCTGGGGACAAGGCCAGTCAGTCCTCGTGTGCAGGGCTAACGCTCGGCCTCAGAGTTGAAGCTGAGGGGGTAGGAGGCTGGGGGAAGCATGGAGTCGGTGTGGGGCCCACTCCTGCCCTGGGGAGGAAGGGAATGTACACTCTGAGTGTTTAGGGTTTTCCTTTGACTTCTGCCTGGTTAATAAGAGTAAAAGCTAGTACTTCTTATGTGTTTACTATGTGCCAGAGACTATCCACTTCTAGTGAATCATTAAATTCTCATAACAGCTTCTAGAGGTGAGTGCTTCTTACCTTACTCCGTGAGGAAACTGCTCAAGGTCACCAACTCCTCCGTAACAGAGGCAGGATTTGAACCCAGGTCTCTCTGACTCTAATTGCAGCTCATTTACAGTTAATTCAGTGGCAGTAGATTCTGCATGATAAAGGTCAAGACTATCCTGCCATGACTTGATGAGCCGTTTAAAACGTCATCCGATGTTCTGGAATTTATCTTTAAATACGGCCTGGCTTTGGCTTAGGCTGCAGGTCCTCTTGTTAGGAAGTCTTCTCTGTCACCACGGTTCCTAGCACAGCACTGTCAAGGCCACGTAAGGACTTCATTGTTTCGTCAGGAAAAAGTCTTAAAAACCATTGTCTCTCATCAGCTAACCTGTGGCTTTAAAAAATATCTTATATCAGCATGCTATTTCCAAAACACTTCTTGATGAACATCTGAAATTGACTAATTCCTAGAAAGTTTGTAAGATTGTGAAACACAAGCACAGACTCAGAGTGACAAAACTTTGAAGGTTTGATATGTTCAAGATGTTTCTGAGGCTTCTCATTCAGTAACTGCTGTTGTCCTTTTTTAATAGCTAAACAGGAAGACACTCAGAAGAAAACCTTCACCTGCTGGATAAACTCACAGTTGGCAAAGGTGAGGAAAAAAGAGCAAATTAAGCTGGAAATATATATGTTACTCCTGCTCCCTCAGTTTGAGTCCCCAACTTGGCACTGGTGACATGTCAAAGGTTAAAACAACGTGCTGAATGTCACCTTGATCATGTTTTGATGTATTTGTTATTCTTTCCCAACACAAAGGGCAGTTTTGTTAAGGATATGGGAGAGAGTGCTATAAAAATATGTAAAGCAGCAAATGAAATTATAGTAATGATTCATGTATATTGAGTGTTCTGTGTTAGACACTGTCCCAAGCTCTTTAAATGTAATGACTACTCGTTACATTTAAATGACTTCAAAACCTCTCCCCAGGTAGTAGTATTTCTGTTTAAAGAATAAGGAAACTAAAGTACAGAGAAGTTATATGTCTTGCCCGTAGGTCTCAGAGCTTGTAAATGATAGCGCTGGGATACAGACCCCAGCAGTCTGGACCCAAAGGCCTTGATCTTAATCACTGTGCCGTCCTGCCTCTCAGCGATGCCAAGTGCCTGGAATAACCTAGATACAAAATGAATGAGCCTCTTCTCGCAGGCTACTCATCCTAGCACAGTGGTCGTAATTCTGAAAAGGGTAAATTCATAAACAGGTTACTCTAGAAATGTAATCTGCTCCCCAAATGGGTCACCACTGGCTGATTTTGAATATCTTTAATACTATTTCAACGCACAGCTTTTAGCTCTCAGTGAAAGCTGAAAGAGTGTTTTGTTACTGGAAATTTGCCATGAGATAAATAAAGTTCACCATTTTTCTTATTGTGTTTTGATATGGAACTATCATTCCCTTAGTTATGAAGAAAATCACTACCCAGTCTTAGCTTTTGTGAAGATACAAAGCACATTTATGAGATTCTTAAAGGTATTGTGTTTTGGGGCCAAAATTTGGATGATGATTTTTCTGGTGATGTTTTGCAGCACACCCCCCCCTCGGTTATATCAGACCTCTTCACAGACATTAGAAAGGGGCATGTCCTCCTGGACCTGCTGGAAGTCCTCTCAGGACAACAATTGGTAAGCTTTTAAAATGACATTAAGGAAATTTTTTGATGTAAAAAAATTTTCCTATTTCTGAGCAATATGTTTTGCTTAAATTTCCTAGCCTCGAGATAAAGGATCCAATCCATTCCAGTGTAGGATCAACATAGAGCATGCCCTGACGTTCCTGCAAAGCCGATCCGTGAGTGTGAATTTCACTTGAAAACTCATAAGAGACAGAAATGCTGTGAAATGTTTTCTCCTTTTAACCTGCATTTTTTCTTTTTCAGATCAAGCTAATAAACATTCATATTACTGACATTATAGATGGAAAACCATCCATTATTCTTGGCCTAATTTGGACAATTATACTGCACTTTCATGTAAGTAGTCTGATGATCTGAAAATTTTTTCTATTCCAATTACCAAAGTATGAAATAAGTGTAATGCAATGTGTGACTTGATGCCAGAATCAGTCCTCAGCTTCTTCCAGAAATAGGGCACTCTGGAAATCTTGACAGGTAGAAAATATATAGCAGACCTTTTTGCCATTTATGTTATTTTTCAATTGAAAATTGAATGCTGAATTATCATTATATCCTGAATTATCCATGATAACAGCACCAGTCTGTGTAGAACCTACTGTGGTAAATTTTTGCTTATTATTGTTTATTTACTTTCTCAGAAGAGAGAGTAGGAAGCTTTTGGAGTAAATTCTTGAAAACTAACCCATTAAACTTTGTAAAATCTCCGTGTTTTTGAGGACACTTGTCCAATCTAATAATCCTACAGCATCCATGAATGACTCATAGATTGATTTCATTCCGCAAATATTTCTGAGCACCTACTGTGTGCTAGCTTCTGTTTTAGGACACCAAGAAAATAACAATGAATGAGATAGTTATAGTCCTGACTTTATGGCATTTATGATTGATAAGCATATTCTCTCAGGTCTTGGATTCTGAATTAGTGCAGATTTTCTACAGCTACCTGAAAACTTACATGTTCTGTATCTCCATAATTACTTTAAAAATAACTTTAAAAATTATGTGGGAAAAAAATGCCTATTTTAGAAAAACTAGAATGTTACATAACTAATTTATATCAAATTTAATACATGCAAAACCAGACTATGTATTATTTTTGGATACCTACATTTGTAGTTATACTAGAATAATATGCATGAGGATGATGAAAACTAAATTTAAGATTGTGGTTTTTTCCCCTCTGGGAAAGGAGGGAAATGGAATTGGAGAAGGAAAGGCAGAGGCTTAAACTGTATCTGTGTTTAATTTCTTTAAAAAAATATGAACCAAATGTGGTAAAATGTTAAAATTTGATAATTCATAGGCATTTATTATGTTTTTTCTCTATACTTTCCAGGGTATTTGAAATATAATTAAAATTTTCAATATAGATAACAAAAAGAAGATAAAGTCATCAATAATTCTACCATTCACAGATAATCACTTTAAATAATTTGATAGTTTTCATATATATGCAGCAGGAATTAATATATATAGTCATATACATATATCTTAAAATAGGGTCATGCTCTCCATACTGTTTTCAACCTGTTCTAATTAACATCTTTCTGAAATTATATATATTTTAATGGAAGCATGGTGTCTTTTGTAAAATATTATATTTTGTTAATGGACAGTTAGAATGCTCACGATCTTTTACGACTATAAGCAATTCCAGAAAGACTGCCCTTCAGATAAAATTTCTGCATACAATCTTAATTATTTCCAGGAACCAAATTTCTAGAAATGAAATTTTTGGGCTGTAAGATTCGCAAAATTAAAACTGTTTTTGGTTTTGTTTTAATATTGTAAATAAACTTTTGTTGAAGTATAGCACACACTTCAACAAAAGTTTATATGTTGAAGTATAGCGCAGGGGCCTGGCCCTGTTGCTGAATGGTTAAAGTTCTGCATGCTCTGCTTCAGTGGCCCAGGTTCTTGGGTGCAGACCTATTCCACTTACCAGCCACGCTGTGGAGGCATCCCACAAACAAAAAAATAAGAGGAGGATTGGCACAGGTGTTAGCTCAGGGCAAATCTTCCTCAGCAAAAAAAAAAAAAAAAAAGTATAACACACATAGAGAAAATGCACAAATCTTAAGTGTAGAGCTTGGTGAATTTTCATAAATTAACACATCCACATGAACACTGTTTAACCAGAGATAAAAATATGGAACATTGGTGGTGGCATCCCAGAATCCCCAGGTCCTTTTCCCAGTCACTGCACTCCTTCCTTAAAGATAACCACTATTTGGATCTTTATCATTGATTAGTTTAGCGTCTTTAACTTCACATAAAGTGAGTTATGACTGAATTCTCTTGCACACACCGTATACTCCTTTGTGTCTGCCCTATTTCCCTTAACATCGTGTCTGTGAGATTCATCCCGTTGAAGCATGTATCGATCGGTCTTTCTTTTTCATTCTTGTGCACGAATGTACCATTACATGAATATTCCAGAACTTACTTACCATTCTACTCTCGATGGATGGATGTTTTGTTGCCAGTTTTTAGCTGTTTTGAATAAAGCTGCTAGGAGCATTCCTGTATATGCCCTTTCGTGCTACAAGCCCTCCTTTCTGTTGCAGGTGTATCTAGGAATGGAACTGTGGGGCCATAGGCCATGTGATCTTCAGCTCTAGTAAACACCTGCCAAATAGCTTTTCAAACTTGTTCTGATTTACACTGTTACCAGAGTATGAGAGTTCCTTGCACCAATCCTTGCTAATACTTGGCATTAAAAAATTTTTATTTTAGCCGTGCTGTTGTGTGTAATGGTTTATAGAATCTTTAAAATATATTCTGAAAAAAATAAAATAAATAAAATATATTCTAGATACAAATCCTTAGTTGTGTATATATAATTGCAAATATCTTTTCTGACTCTGGTTTCCCTTTTCAATCTTTTAATAAACAGACATTCGTAGTTTTAATATAGTTCAACTTTATCAACTTCTTTTTGTGTGTGTCTGGTACTTTTTATGTCCTTTAAAAAAATCTTCCCCTTTACCAACATCATGGAGATATTCTCCTGCTATTTTTTGGAGTAGTTCTGTTCGATGGGGCTTTCTGCATTGACAGGAATGTTCTATAGCTTCACTGTACAGAACAGTAGCCACTAGCCCCTTGTGTCTATTGAACACTTGGAATGTGGCTAGTATGACTGAGGAACTAAATTTTAAATTTTGTTGAATTAATTTAAATTTAAATAGCCCCACGTGGCTAGTGGCTATCGTATTGGACAGCACAGTTCTAAAAGCTTGTTTCACTTTTACATTTAGATCTGCAGTGTTTCAAGAATGAGTTGATTTTTTTTGAGTACGTTGTGTTGAAGCAGGCAAGACTTATTTTTTCCATATGGCTATCCATATGGAAAATATCCAGATGACCCAACACTGTTTATTGAAAAGACCATCATTTTCCTACTGTACTGTAGTGTCACCTTCATAAATCAAGTAACCATATATGTGTGGCTCCATTTTCAGATTGTCTGCTCTGTTCCATTATTTATCCTCGCACCAGTGCAGTGTTATGTTAATTTCCGTAGCTATATAGTAAGTCTTGACATCCGATGGTGTGGTTGTCTAACTTGTTCTTCAAGATGATCTTGGCTATTCTTTGCTGTTTGCATGTCTATGTAAATATTTTTTAATGGAGATATAGTTGACATATACCATTGTGTAAGTTTAAGGTATATAACATGTTGATTTACTATGCATATAAATTTTATAAATAACTTATTACTTTACATACATAATCTCCTGGAATTTTAATGAGAATTCCATTGAATGTATAGAACAATTTGGAAACAGTTGACGTTTTTAAAATATTGCATCTTCTAGTCCATGAATATAGTATTTTCATTATTGCTCAGATCAAAATATTTTGTAATTTTCATTATGATTTTTCATTTGACCCATGGATTCTATAACAGTATATTGCTGAATTTCCAAATACTTGCGGATTTTGTTTGTTATATCTTCATTACTGATTTCTAGCTTAATTTCAGTGTGGTCAGAGAATATAATCTTAATGATTTCGAAAAGTCCTTCAAAATTGCTGAGGCTTGCTCTATGGCTCAGCATGGTCAATTTTGGTAAATATTTTATATGCGCTTGAAAAGAATGTTGATTCTACCATTTTAGGTACAATGGTATAAACCAATCAGATCAAGTTTGTTAATTATGTTGGTCAAATGGGCTATTATTGATTATCTGGTGAATCTATCTAAAGTGTACTTCTCTCACCAATGCTCCTTTTTTTTAATATATATATATATATTTTTTTTTTGTTTTTTTGCTAGGGATATTTGCTTTGAGCTAACATCTGTTGCCAGTCTTCCTCTCTTTTTGTTTTTACCTCCCCAAAGCACCAGTACACAGTTGTATATTCTAGTTGTAAGTCCTTCTGGTTCTTCTATGTGAGCCACTGCCACAGCATGGCTACTGACAGATGAGTGGTTTGCTTCTGTGCCTGGGAACTGAACCCAGGCTGCTGAAGCTGAGCGTGCCAAACTTTAACCGCTAGGCCATCAGAGCTGGCTCTCTCAGTAATACTTCTGCTCTGTTTGTGGATTTATCTTTTAAAGTTTTCTGTAGGTATTATCATATTGCCCTCCAAAAAACTGAACCAATTTGTATATTTACCAGCAATACATGAATATCCACTTTCTCATACTCTCACCATCACTGGATGTTATCTTTTAAAATTTTTTGTGCTATGTATGTGTTATGTATGAAAAAACTGTCCTTTTGCTGTATACATTTAGATTTCTTAAATGACTAATGAGGTTATTTTTCATATACTTAATAGCAATTTTTTTTCTTTCTTGTGACTTATCCTTCCATGTGTTTGACTATTTTTTTTTCTGTTTGTATATTTGTTTCTTAATGGTTTGTAATCGAGGATGCCTTTTAATTGACCCAGTGTCTCTGAAGATCTCTAGACTAGGAGCTCAATTCAGTTCAGTTCAATTTAGATTGACAGTTGTTGAGCACCAGTAAAGTGCTCTGTAAGCACGGTAGGGGGTGAATAGATGCCAGCCCTCAAGGGGAACACCATGCCTGAGTGAGGGCAAGGAGTGACCCAGGTCCACTGAAAGAAAGCCTAACTATGGCCCCAGAGGACAAATGCTGTTGTTCAAGGATTTGTCTGGTGCTCATTTTACCATAAGTAAACTGTCACTGTTATATGATACTTTTTAGGTCTTGACTGAAGGTTTTGCCTCAGTGCTGCTAACTGATGATTCTGTATATGTTAACTCTTAGTATTGTCTTCCTTAGATTGAGGAGCTTGCCCAGACTCTGCCTTGCAATTATGATCAACCTTCCCCCGACAGCATGAGTGTGGTTGACTCATCTCCTACCTCAAGTCCTCCAGCTAAGAAATGCTCCAAAGCCCAAGAAAGATGGCAGATGTCTGCAAAGAACGCTCTTCTCTTGTGGGCTCAGGAGCAATGTGCCACGTAAGTAGTTAGCTATGACCAGAGGAGACACTCGGGGCAGCTGTACCCACCAACACAATCTTACGCACTTCCAGGTCTGGCAATCAGGCCAACTGAGTATAGCAACCACCTGAACACTCCCATCTCATGAAAAGAAAATGCTCACTATCCCTCTTCCTCTCATAGTGAGTCTTCCAAATATGAAGGTCAATGAGCTCAACCACTCTTGATTTTGAAGGCTGGAAGGAGGTATCATCTAGGTAACCAGGCTCACCTCCACCCCTATGTTCAGGTGGCCTATTACTGTGGAAATAAGGTGGCCTTTAAATATCTGTTTCTTCAGGCACAATCCCCTTATGCATCTGGAACGTAGATTTAGATTCAAAAAGTTTTAGCACAGTAGGAGCTCTTTAAAGGCCAGGACCATGTCTTAATTGACTGTGTATCCCCAGAGCTTAGCGTAATAAGAGTTCATGGTAGGTGCTCCATAAAGTGTTTTGAATGAATGAATGAACAAATGAGTGATCAGTAACCAACTCATAACATTTTCTCCTCGAGCTGTGTATGACTATGTTAAAAGGCCATGGTCCCCATTGTGCAGCAACTCACAGCTCAGGAAACAAAGAGACAAGAGACTATGTGTTTTTAAAAAGTGGGGATGACGGAGGGAAGTCAGTGCTCATAGTTTCTTTTTTAAATTGAAAAATGTCTTCTGCTCTTGGGAGACGTTTACTTTTTCAGTTTAACCAGTCGCTGGGATGGAGTTTAGGAGAAGAAAGTAGGATGCAGGAGAGCTCCCCACAGGAAGAGCTGTAGAGTTCAAAAGGCATTCCTTGTCACATCATAGCATTGTCTGGGTAAATAACGTCATAAATACGTCGTTAAGCCCTGTCACATGTGGGCTTCCGAGTGACTCCGTGCTAAGGAAAGGCTAAGATGTGAATTGCTGCCTTCAGGCTTATGCTTCTTTAGTTGTCATTCATCCTCTGTATTCTGTGACGGACACAAACATACATATCTTGTAAGTTTTAAGTTTATTAGATGAACTTTTTCTTGAATCATGCAGAGAAAGTTTTACTTCAGTTTCCTAAATTGTTAAAATCTAAAGCATAGCATGTGTGAAGAGCATTACTGCATCATATTCAGATTTATTTCATTTATGCGTAACTAAGCTTCAAACCCTCTCAAAGTCCATATATTTTACCATAGTTTATCTCTTCTCCATGTCCTTCCTTTTTTTCAACCATAGAGTTTATGCTAAACTTATTAGGATGTAGTTCGTAACTCTTAAGTAATTCATCAGGAGTTTATCCTAGTTTTGGCCTTAATTGGTGGTATTATTAGGTAACTTTTATTTCAGTATTCTGTGATGATCTAGGACTCAGATGTAAGACTATGTTGTATTTTCTTATTTCCAAAGATGAATCAGTCCCCCATTTGTGACTTCTAAATGAGCATAAACCAATCTGACCTCAATAAAAAATAATAAAATGAAAAAAAAGTATTTAATAAAAGTAAAATAAATAAAATGACAATGAACATATAAATATCAAAAAGATTGGAATACAATACAGTGGAATACTAACCAGCAATAAAAATGAATGGAGGAACAAACTGCTGATACTTAGAGCAACGTGGATGGATTACAAGAAATGTAATGCTCAGCCATAGAAGCCAAACATAAAAGAACACATGCTCTATGATCCGGTTTATAGGATGTTCTAGAACGGGCAAAACTAATCTATGGTGAGAATTAGAGCAGTGGTTGCGTTTCTGAGGCGCGTGGGGAGCAGGGTGGGGACCAACCTGGAAGGAGCATGGAGGAATCGATGTTTAAGGGATTGTGAGCCTCACCAAACTTGTCATTTCACTTTGATTTGACCACCAGATTAAAATAAAATATTTTCCTCGAATGGTTTGTATATTTGATTCACTGAAATTTGCTTTAGTTACTGTTGACTGTAGCGGAGGCGCTTTGAAATATTCTCTTAAATAGTCTTTATTATGTTTTCGTCCTTTTGTGAAAGGTATGAGTCTGTCAGTGTGACAGATTTTAAGTCAAGCTGGAGAAATGGGATGGCTTTTTTGGCCATCATTCACGCCTTGCGACCAAACCTGATTGACATGAAGAGTGTGAAGCATAGATCCAACAAAGACAATCTGAAGGAGGCCTTTAGAATCGCAGAACAAGAACTGAAGATCCCCAAACTGCTGGAACCAGAAGGTAAACATCTTCTTTCTTTTTAAAAGTGTCCAATGTGATGCTGATTTGAAAACGGTATCCATGTGTAAGCAAGCATAACTGTTATATTTTAGTCCTGGAGGATTTAACTTGACTCTATTAAATTTCATGAAATTAAGAATTCCTCCCAATTAGTTAACCTCAGTAATTGCCAGGATGACACCACAGCTGAAAGCAAACCATGCTGTTATTGGGAATAATATGAGCCTTTGTCTTAGTTTTCTTCTATTGTGTTCCCTTGATTCTATTATCTGTTCTGAAATCTCTTGAGTGTGATGTTTGAGTTGTTCACCCCTTTCCCACCCCCTTCCCCTAGTAAAGCTGAACCCCTGTGAGGACAGACTGCTTTTCTGTTTCCCTCCATGGCTTGCCCAGTTTGCTGTTGATTGCTATTGTGTTGAATTGTTAATGACAACAGCAGAATCCTAAATATTGGTTATATTCAAAGAGACAATTATCAAATTATACTTTAACTTCATGTGATGATTAAAGTAATTTAATTATTTTGGAAAAGCACTTTGGATTATATTGTTTCATAATGTACCCAAAGCTTATTAGAAAAACCCCACTAGGATCATAAAAGAGGCATGTAGGATTAGTGACATTTATAAGGAGCTAAGGGGTCAAGAGATACAAGTTCTAGTCTTAGCTCTGTAACCAGGGGTGTGTAGGTAAATGTTTAACAACTGGCTCTCCAAAACAGTGTGTGTGTGTGTATATGTCTATATACATATGTCTACTATAAATATTGCTAATATAAAGGCTGTGCAGCAAACACTCTACAAATAATAATAAAATATATCATACACTTTATTATAAATTTCCCAAAGCTCAGAAATGCTTTGGTTGATTTTTGCCAAACTCTTGTGTCCACCTGTAGCCAATTTATGGTTGCAGTTGCTGAACAAGCATAGTTCTTGAATGTTGGTGGATAATTTCTTTTATGTTAATGAGTAAGTGGAACAGCAATGAGGTATATCAGAACTTAACTTTTCTTCAATGACGTAAATGACTTTTTTGCTGAATTAAATACTGGAAGAATATTTCCTCAATTTTTTGTGCTATTTGCAATTTAACAGCTGTAGACAGGACATACTTTTAAGATTAATCTGCATTATTTACACTTTCTCCATCCCTTTCATAGCAGTCAACAAAACAACAAGCCCTCCTTTGCTGATTTTTTTTTGTGGTATAAATACTACCACTGTGGCTGATTTCAAGCTACCAGCGTGAAGTCACTGAACACAGGTGGAAAAAGACATACAGTAGCTCATCATTATATATTATTTTTTCTAGCATACAGATACAACAGACACAAATAATCTCAAGAGCCTGGGTAGTAGTAAAATAGTTGGGAAGTGATGGGTTTTGAGTATTTTCTTACCTTTGTTTTAATATAATTTATTTAATTACGTATTTACATAATTGAGTTTTGAATGTGGGCTATGTTTGACAACGAGCTGATATAACTGCTGAAAATTTAACAGCTCTCTCAAGCTGGTGTAAACTGTGGCTTTCTCACTTAGAAACTTTCTGGTTTAAAACAGCTTTATTGAGATACAGTTCTAAGCATACAATTTACCCATTTAAGTGTATGATTCAATGGTTTTTAGTATATTCACAAAATTTTGCAACCACCATCACAATCAATTTTAGGACATTTTCTTCACCCCAAAAATAAGCCCTATGCCCATTAATAGTCCCTCCCCATTTTCCCCTTAACTCCTCCGCACCCCAAATACACACACACACACACACACACAACAGGCCTAGCAACCACTAATTTACTTTCTGTCTCTATAGATTTGCCAGCTCTGGACGTTTCACATAAATGGTATCGTACAATATGTGGTCTTTTGTGACTGGTCTCTTTAACTTATAATGTTTTTGAAGCTCGTCTACGTTGCAACATTTATCAATACCTCATTTTATTTTTTTCTTTAAATAGACTTTATTTTTTACAATAGTTTTACATTTACAGAAAAATTGGGAAGATACTACGGTAAGTTCCCACATCCAGTTTCCCCTATGTTGACATCTTATGTTAGTATGGTACATTTCTTACAACTAGTGAACCAATATTGATAAATTATTATGCTTTATTCTCATTTCCTTAGTTTTCCCCCAGTGCCCTTTTCCTCTTCATAATTCCATCCAGGTCACTAAATTACATATAGTTTTCTTGTCTCCTTGGGCTACTTGATGTAACAGTTTCTAAGACCTTTCTGTTTCGATGACCTTGGCAGTTTGGATTACTGGTCAGGTATTTTGTAGGGTCCCCTTTACTGGAGTTTGTGTTATGTTTTTCTCATATTAGACTGGGGTTGTGAGTTCTTGGGAGGAAGACCACAGAGGTAAAGTGCCATTGTCATTACATCATATCACAGGAACATACTGACAACGTGACATCACTGTTGGTGTTGACCTTGGTCCCCTGGCTGAGATGGTGTTTGTCAGGTTTCTCCTCTGTAAAATCATTCTTTGTTTCCCTCTTTCCGTGCTGCATTCTTAGGAGAAGTTACTTTCTACAACCCACGCATAGGAGAGTTGTGCTCACCCTCCTTGAGGACAAGTTATCTGCAGAAATTATTTGGAATTCTGCACAGGCGATTTGTCTATTCTCCCCCGTTTCTTCATTTAACCAGACATCTATTTATATCAAGACGGACTCATGGACAGTTTATTTTATACTTTGTGTTGTAATCCAATACTACTTTATTTATTACTCAAATTAAAAAAACATTTTTTTAGGGGCTGGCCCCATGGCCGAGTGGTTAAGTTCACGCACTCCACTGCAGGCGGCCCAGTGTTCGAATCCTGGGCGCGGACATGGCACTGCTCATCAAACCACGCTGAGGCAGCGTCCCACATGCCACAACTAGAAGGATCCACAACGAAGAATATACAACTGTGTACCGGGAGGCTTTGGGGAGAAAAAGGAAAAAAATTAAATCTTTAAAAAAAAAAAGCAACATTTTTTTAAAGCTCAAAGTTTTGGCCATTGGCACGCTTTCAGTTGGCTCCTGTGCGCCTTTCACATATCCACATCAACGCAGGATTTCCTTGTTTGCTTTTGAGCACGTTCTTAATTTCTGGCATTATATGAAGGCTCATCTTGTATATTTCCTGGCCCAGTCCTGGGATCGGCCATTCCTCCGAGGAGCCCTGGTTCCTTTTATTGGAGATGGTATTTGAAACCAAGATGTGTGTGTAGGTGTGCTCATTGCTACTGGTACTTAGCCTTTTTGGACCTCAGTTGAATTAGATGATATTTCTAAGTTCACATTTAGCCTCATGATTCCCTATTTCTGTATATAGGTTTGTCATTAGTTTGGTTTCATGTTGCTTGTTATTAATTCTTCTCATTAACTTCCCTCCATTTCCTGGTTTTTTCTTCCCTCCTTTTTTCTTCTTTCTTCTTTTTTCCTGTTCTTTGTCTTTTTTCTCTCCCTTTTGGCTTTTCATTATCTTTTTCCTTTTCTTTATTTTTCTCCATGCTCTGCCTTATTCCCTGTTTGTGATTACTGTTTTGTTTTTTTGTTTTTGGTGAGGAAGATTAGCTCTGAGCTAACATCAGCCACCAATCCTTCTCTTTTTGCTAAGGAAGATTGGCCCTGATCTAACATCTATGCCCATCTTCCTCTACTTTATATGTGGGGCACCTGCCACAGCATGGCTTGATAAGTGATGTATAGGTCCACACCTGGGATCTGAACCTGCGAACCCTGGTGCACTGAAGCAGAGTGTGCGAACTTAACCACTATGCCACCAGGCTGGCCCCTGATTACTGTTTTTATAAATACTTCTTTCATATTTTCATTCTCCAAATCTTTATTAATGTAAAATATTTTCTCTATTTTAATATGTGAAAATAATTAGGCAACTAATCGCAGAGACAATATAATAAAACCAAATTGCACACTACATGAATGCTCATAATTCATTTAAAATAGCTTAACTAATAGCTCAAAAATGTGAAATACGTCATGATTATTTAACAAATACCCCAAAACAAATACCACGGTCATATTTGAATAAGGGAACTATCTTTGACACAATTTCGTTAAACATTTAATCATTAGGCAAAGCTTCATATATAATGAGAAGTTTTTAAAAACAAATATCTAGTTAAGCCAGTATCGTTTTATGTATTTCTTGATATTTATACTCTTTTCAGTAAAAGATAGAATAACTCAACTCTTGGGGATCCTTCCTTTATTGAAACCCCACTCCTGGCTTTCTATTGACACCTTTTATGTGCTTACTGTCTTGAATTTTATTATTTGGATATAGATTAGATTCCCGTTTCCCCAGCCGGCTTAGAGCACACACTGGGCCCAGTAAGCACATTGGCTAAAGCATGCATAGTGTGTTGTACTTGTATGTTGCTTGTTTTTCTCCCGACTGCAAGCTCCTTGAGGGGCAGATAATATCTTAAGGCATCTAGTATCTACTCAAGTGTCTAGCATCTACTTGTTGAATGAGTAAAGGGATAAAAGATAGGCCCCTAAGAACAAGGACTGAGTCTTACATATGCTTGTAACCTCTGCTTGTGACTGCATTGTTGGCGCTCTATAAATATTTGCTGAATTGAGTTTAACTGAATTAATAAATAAACATAGAAGATTTCCTTTTCAATGATCGTCGTTGGTTATTTTGGCAACATACCCAGAGACATCCCAATATTATGTGTTCATTTTGTCTGTGACATGTTGCAATCCCTTCGTTGTCATTTTTGGGTCTACCTAATTTATTATACATCTGGAAAACTTCTGCACTTAAGGAATTTCTAATATTTTTAACTTTGTTTAATTCAGCATTTTCCAAATTAATTTCACCATGGACTCTGTTAATACAACACAAAATTTGCCCCATATAAGGCTCTCAGTAAATATATTTGTTCTGTGTATGAACAAATAAAATCTTGTGGATGTCTTGAAAAAGTCTTCCATACAATAGATGCTTTTGGAAATGTTTTACTGCAGAAAATGCTGAGACCAGTGTGTCAGGAATGGATTTCACTTGCTCTATGTTCCTACACTCCTGGAGGAGTTTCTGCACTGTGTCTCTGGAAAGAGCAAGGCTTTGTTTTCTCCTTTCCACCCTCCCTGACTACTTATGCCCTCATACATGCAACATGCGTAGTGACCTTTTATTTGTAGGAAACTGAGGCTGTGCATGTACCACTGCTGGGAGTCAACCCAGCGCTGTCTGACTCCAGATCTAAGCTCTTAACCACTCTACAGTCTTGGGGCAAGGGCATGTGACCAGAGATTGCATGGCTGGTCGGCTGCTTTTGTTCATTTCAAGGCTGTCATGTGGCTTAGCCTGTTCTCGAGTATGAATCACAGTACATCACATCTACAGCTAATTGATAATGGGGCGTATCTTGCAGATGTGGATGTTGTGAATCCTGATGAAAAGTCAATCATGACCTATGTGGCACAGTTTCTGCAGTATTCAAAGAAGGCACCTGGGACTGGAGATAAAGCTCAGGTATGTCTTTATTAGTACAAATCAAGCTCATTTTTGTTGTACCCCACTAATGCTTTAATTTTTAAAATTGAGGTATAATTTGCATGCAGAAGTTAATGTACAATTCTATGAGCTTTAACAAATGCATACACTCATGTAAACCGTACTCCAATCATGATATAAAACATTTTTATTACCCAGAATGTTTTATTGTGTCTCTATCCTGTCTGTACTCCCCACCCTAGACAACCAGTATTCTAATTTCTTTCTGTAGACCAGTTTTGCCTATTCTCTTTTTTTAAGTAAAAAGTGGTAATTTATTAAATTTTGCTGAATTATCTAAAACAACGTTTAGATAGGCACCATATAGAATAAATTAAGTTTAGCAGGCTTTTAAAAATTCTAGAGATATCAAATTTTTGTCTATTGTAATTTTTAACAGCTTTGTTCAGACACAGTTCACATACCATAAAATTCAACCATTTAAAATTTGCAACTCAGTGGTTTTTGATATATTTACATAGTTGTGCAACCATTACCACGAGCTAGTTTTAGCATATTTCCATTTTACCTGCTCTTTAGCTTCCGATAAATGGAGTCATATAATTCCTAGAGATGCAAGCATTGCGTTCTACTCTTCATCCTTCTTTGAGACACTCTTGAGTTACCGTCAGATTGCCATTTGATTATTCAATTTTTTCCTTTGACTTGCAGTCGGTTACACAAAATATTGTGTGTGGAAATTTCTTGGAAATCGCTAAGCTGAAAATAAACACTTATTCTGCTTCTATGAAGATAAATGAGTGCTGTGAATTTAGTAAAGTGTTTTTGAATATTATTTTAAATTTTATCTAATCTACTTTCTCGGACTTGTTTACATGCAGTCATATTACCGCATTTTGTTTGACAAATTTAGGCCTATGTTTTTCCAACTATTCTGTGTGAGGCCCCGAGCTAGGCTGTTGCTGACTCTGGAATAGAAGCTCAAGCTGAGACTCACGCTTACAGTTCAGTTCACTTATTTCTGACCTGCTGAGGAGCTACTCTTCTCTAATTAATTTTTGTATTAAAAAATAAAATTAAAAATTCAACTGTCTGTGAAATTGGATGCAAAAATATACAGAAAACACTCTTACTTAATAGAAAGAAAAAAAGTAAATGAAGGTTAAAGGAGAATGGAGATAAGATGTAACTTCTTTTGCTTTATCCTCCTGCAGTAAAATTTCCTTCCAAATGTGGGCAAGCTTGCCACCTAAGCAAGAATCTAAAAATAATAATAGAAAAAGGAAAAAATAATTATTCTTCACTTGCATATGATAACATAACTGAAACTTTTGGGGGTGTTATTTTTTAGGGTCCTTAAAAAGTTCAAGATATTTTTGATGTCAGTGTATTTGGTGGGTGTGAACATCTCTTGAATTAACCCATATTTAGATGTATTGGAAAGCAATATTCTGAAAAGCCTACTATATATAAGTAATTTAGAATAATGTTGTCTAAAATTGAATAATGGAAATGGATAAGCCAAAAAAATAAGGGCCTGCTTGCCCTGTTTCTTTAGCACATTATGTTCAGATGCTAGTTTCAATCCATTTTAAAATTTAAGGTGTTATGTTAACAAGCAAAATTTCTTCTTGGCCCAAGGAGTCATCAGTGTGTAATGGGTGCATTATTTCACTGATGTTTGAAGTTGTTAATTATTGTTAAAAAAGTCACCAAGTCTATTTAGGATAGAATTTAAATATATGTATGTGTGATTTACAGGGAAAGATGAAAGATGCTATGGTCTGGTTAACTCTGCAAGAGAAAAAACTACAGAAAACGCTAAAGGATTCAGAAAAGGAGACCTTCTTTAAAAAGTATGAAGTAAGTATGACTTTAAACAGCAATTTATTAGTAGTTTACGCTTAGGGAAGAATAGGATGTTTTTAGAAAAAAATCTTTCAGAGTTACCTGTTTAAATACTAAATTAACTCCAAGTTTCAGCAGCTGAGTTCTAGGACAGTGCTGCTCAAATTGTAATCAACCTGGGGAAGCTTGTTAAAATGCAGATTCTGACTCAGTCGTTCTGGGGTAGGGCCTGAGATTCTGCATTTCCACCAAACTCCCGGTGGTGCTGATTCTGCTGGTCCTTAGAGTGGGAAGGTTTTAGAGCGGGGATTGGCAAACTGTGCTCTGCGGGCCCCACCACCAGTTTTTGTAAGTCCAGTGTTACTGGAATAGAGCCATGCCCATTAAAGGATTGTTGTGGCCGCTTTCACATTACAACACCAGAGCTGAATAGTTGCGACAGAGACCATGTGGCCCACAAAGCCGAAGATATTTACTATCTTGCCTCTTAAGGCTAAAGTTTTTCAACACCTGGTCTAGAGCAGAACATACTTTTCAGAATGAATATTGAATGAAAGAAAGGTCAAGAAATCAGAAATGGAACCATCCCAGAATTATAGTACAGGGCCTCAACCAAGGGGTCCTTTGGGGAATAGTGACAACTGTTATTGTTGCCACATATTGAACACTTGCTGTCTACCAGGCACCTTGCTGACAAGCATTTTACATGTTACCGTGTCTTGCTGAGTATGGTATTGATACTCCAGTTTTACAGATGAAGACAACAAGACTTCGAGGGACTAAGTGATTTATCTAAGGTTGTGTAGTTACTGAGAAGAGGTGGAATTTGAATAGCAGCCTAGCTCTCTTTACATCCTGATGCTTCTCTAGGGCAAGCATTTATTCCCTGTACCATCTTGGAAGAGACTAACAGGAGCCAAAGTGAAGGCGCCACAGTCCTTTTTGTAGAGCCCACTGTCTGTGCAGCTTTGTGCTCCCACGAGTTCTCTGTCCTGAGTGAAGTGGAGATGCTGTCATGTGCCTACACGGCAATTAGCACCTCTAGGCCTCCATTCCTCTGTTAAGTGAGAGGTGGATGAATCCAGCCTTTCCAACACTAACATTCAGCGGATGTGTGACTTGCTGTCCACACCATCCTTTTTGGTTTGGAGCCATCAGGCAAGGAAGGGATCAGACATTCTCATCTTCCTTCCATCTGAACTGCATAGGCTCCTTGTGCTTCTTCCTTCTTAGCTCTGGCCTGAGATTTCTTTTCACTGACAAGATGCTCAGTGTCTACTGGAAGTACCTTGCTCTCATATGTCTTAGATTTAGTAAAGTACCACAGATTCAGAGTTCTTAAATAAAAGGCTTTATGAAGTTATTAATTATCAGAAAGAATTAAAATAAATTAATGATCCCTCAGTTTGTTCACAAAATTTAATTAACAATACTGCTAATAGTTATGGATAGTGTTTTAAATAATATTTATGGAATTGATGACTCTTAAACACAAATATTTCACACTAGTGTGAACCAAGAAAAGCTTTATTTATTTAATTTTTTTGCTGAGGAAGATTTGCCCTAAGCAAACATCTGTTGCCAATCTTCCTCTTTTTGCTTGAGGAAGATTTGCCCTGAGCTAACGTGTGTGCTAATCTTCCTCTACTTTGTATGTGGGACACCCACCACAACCTGGCTGCCAACAAGTGGTGTAGGTCTGTGCCCAGGAACTGAACCCAGGCTGCAAAAGCAGAGCGTGCCGAACTGAACCTTTAGGCCATGGAGCCAGCCCCTTTATTTATTAAATTTTTGAGGGCAGATACAAAGTATTTTCTAAAGTCTGTATAAAGTGACTTGGGGAGAATTGGCTCAAGCTCAGTTAATCATAGACGCTTCAAAAACCATTTATACATGATGACTCCTGTCCTATAATTCTCACTTTCGCATTCTTATTTTGTTGTGAACACATATTTGGGGAGGACAGACAAACTCACATTTTCCATGTGGCATCATGATTTGTTCTCTAGAGCTGCGTGACCTTGCCGCTTCGTTTTAGTAGAAATTGAACAGTACAAGATACGAGCTGGATATATGTCACTGTGACGGCACCCAAATTGTCAGGGTGCACTGAAGAAAGAAATCCTGAATTCAGGGAATTTTATATTTATTTAAAATTTAAATAGAACCTACAGCTATAGACGTTAAAACAGCAGATTACATTTTATAAACTAATTTAAACATTTCAGTCTTTAAATACTCTTCTAATTGTAGAGCTTGCTGTCCTTTCTGGAGTCATTCAATGAAGAAAAAAAACCCTTTTTGGACATCCTGTCCGTCAAAAGGAATCCGGATGAGCTGAATGAAGATCAGTTACAGATGAAAGAAGCCTGGGATGGCCTCAACCACCAGGTTACTGTGTCGTACTGATTAGAAGAACATTTTCATGGGGCAGCTTTGTTGGATGAGAACTTTAGCCTTCGACGAGAAATTCTGTAAAAGATGGAGTAGATGCTTCATCAGAAAGTTGGGGAGAGTGTTCTTGTATTTTCTCCATGGTCTCATTTGGGTAGTGGTTGATATCTAAACAGGAATGTATAACATTCTGCTTAGAGAAATTGTAGCCTTATCCAAAGTTTTCATATTTGCCATCAATTCTTGGTTTGCCACAGTAGATTATCTGTATTCTGATTGACAGCAGCCTCCTCTCTACCATGGCCCAGTGTCATGTATCAGTATCAATAGATGGAAGGGGGTAGAGACAAACCCAGAGAAACTGTGTAAGGATGAATGTGTTTATGTGTGTCTGAATACATCCATGTGATTTCAATCATTTTAAATTTATTGAAACTTGTGCTATGGCCCAGGATATGGTGTCTATTGGTGTACATACCATTTACACTTGAAAAGAACATGTATTCTAGACTTAGTGGATATAGTATTCTATAAATATCAGTTAAGATGAGGTGGTTGATAATGTTCAGATTATCTATATCTTGACTGACGTTTAGTCCAGTTGTTCTGTCAATTGCTGAGAGAAAGCTATTAAAATCTGTAGAATCCTTTCTATATAATTCTGTTAAATTTTTCTTCATGCATTTTAAAACTTTGTTATTAGGTGTGTACCTTTATGATTGTTGTGTCTTTCTGATGAACTGACGCTTTTACTATTAGGAAATATTCTTATTTATCTCTGGTATTGTTTTTTCTTGATATCTGCTTAATCTGATATCAATGCAGTCACTCCAGTCTTCTTATGCTGACTGTTTATATGGTACATCTTTTTCCTTCCTTTACTTTTAACCTATTTGAGTCTTTATATTTGAAGTGCGTCTCTTATAGACAGCATACAGTTGGATCTTGCTTTCTTATCCACTCTGACAATCTCTGCCCTGTAATTGCAGTGCTTAGTCAGTTAATATTTAATGTAATTATTGATATGGTTCACTTTAAGTATACCATTTCATGCTTTTTCCCCCTGTATATTCAGTCTTTTTTATCTCTCTTCTTTCTTTTCCTGCCTTGTTTTAGATTATGTTAATTGTTTTAGAATCCCATTTTAATTTATCCGTTGACTTTTTGGCTCAACCTCTTTATCATATTTTTAATGGGATTACAATACACATTCTAAAACTTTTACAGCCTACTTAGAGCTATACAACTTAGTTATTATACAACTTCTTATAACATGTAGAAATCTTGCAGTCAAATTGATTAGTTTAGCTCTCATTTTTTATGCTATAGTTGCTTTATATATAAATATTTATATAACAGAAATATGTTTTAGAATCCTCAAGACCATGTTATAAGTTTTGCCTAAAACAGTCGTATATTTTAAAGAAATTAAGAGAAAAAATTGGCTTTTTATATTTATCTAAGTATTTACCATTTCCAAGATTCTTCTTTCCTTCCTTGAGATTTGAGTTTCCCTCTGAACTGATTTCCCTTCAGCCTGAAAAACTTCCTTTAACCTATTTTATAATGCAGGTCTGTGGGTGATAAATTCTGTTAGTTTTCTTTGATCTCTAAATGTCTATTTTGCCTTCATTTTTTTAGCATCTTTATTGAGGTATAATTTACATATCATAAAATTCATTCATTTTAAGTGCATAGTTAAATGATTTTAAGTGAATTTACAGAGTCGCAACAAAGGTTGCATGATCTGCCAGTCAAAAATACTCTCTGGTGTTGGAAAAGTTTGCAGATCTCTGCTCAAGTCTGTTGGCTGTCAGGAGCGACAGTCTGTTTTCACAATACATTTTTCACACCATTTAAGAAGTGTGTTAAATGGTGGTGTAGTGGCTTGAAAGAGCCACCCTTTGAGAGAACCCAGTTTGGGAGAACTAGTGCACTGCAGATGCCTTCCATCCGCTCGCCGTGCTCACTGCCTTCTCAGCTCTGTTCTCATCACAGCTTTGAAACTGGCCCCCGGGAAAGGCGGGAGATCTCTGTTACAAATCCTGGACAAAATGGAAGGAGAGGAAGAAGATTGTGTCTGTATAGTTCAGGCTTTTCCAGGCCACAGTGACCTGGCCTAATTTTGCTGAACGTGACTTGGAAAAATTACCCAAAATAATGAGAAAAACCATAAAAACAACTATTTTGCAAGATTAAGTGCTGCAAATTGATAGTAGCTTGAAAATCCACTCCTTAGGTAGAGGGAACCTCATGTTCTTGGTGTGACAAAAGGAGACATTAATTTTAAAGTTATCAGGTATATAAAAGTCCATACCATCTAGACCGTTTCTGGTTCAGTTGTTTGAGAACACAGATATCTCACAGCATTGTAGTAAATGTTTTTTTTTTTTTTAAAGATTGGCACCTGAGCTAACAACTGTTGCCAATGTTCTTTTTTCTTTTTCTCTTTTTCTGCTTTTTGTCCCCAAATCCCCCAATTACATAGTTGTATATTCTAGTTGTGGGTCCTTCTAGTTGTGGCATGTGGGACACTGCTTCAGCGTGGCCTGATGAGCCGTGCCATGTCTGCACCCAGGATCCAAACCGGCGGAACCCTGGCGGAGCACGAGAACTTAACCACTCGGCCATGGCGCTGGCCCCCAGTAGTAAATGGTTTTGTTTTAAGCCTACTATAGAAAATAACAACATTATGTTATTTTGACCTGACAAGATCTTATATGAATTTTCAGTCAAATCCAAAAGTAATTTCCAACACTAAGAAAGAAAGTGTGGAACCAGTTTTCTATGTTAAGAGAGAAAGGAGAGGAATGAAAGGTAAACATCATGTCTTTCTTCTGCTGTCTGCTACACAGAGTACAGCCTGAGTCAGAAAGCATACTTTTGGTTTCATTTAAAATGTCCATAGCTTTCTTTCAGCTGTGGAAAAAGCTATCATTCTTAGCCTCTTTTATTAGTCATTTATCAATTTTCTGATTTATTTTTTGTTTTTTGGCAGATGCACAAGTAATTCAGATATAATAAAAGCACAAGTAACTTGTTTATATTAAAAATTCATAGGGGCAGCCCCGTGGCCAAGTGGCTAAGTTTGCACACTCTGCCTTGGTAGCCCAGGGTTTCACCGGTTCATAACCTGGGTGCGGACATGACACCCAAGCCATGCTGAGGTGGTGTCCCACATAGCACAACCAGAGGCACTCCCAACTAGAATATACAACTATGTACTGGGGAGCTTTGGGGAGAAGAAGAAAATAAATAAATAAATAAACAGAAGATTAGCAACAGCTGTTAGCTCAGGTGCCAATCTTTACAAAAAAATTCATAATAATGAAAATATTTTTTCCATTCTTTTCCAACTGGGGGCTTAACGGTATATAGTTAATGATTTAAGACTGTAGAGTTGTCTTTTGCCATGACTTTTCAGAAAATAAACTTGCAAGGCAATTAAAGCAAAACAAAATACTGCATGGTATCACTTATATGTAGAATCTAAAAAAAAAAAGCCAAATTCGTAGAGACAGAGTACTGAAGTGGTGGCTGGGGCTGGAGGGTGTCGGAAATAGGGAGAGGTTGGTAAAAGGGTACAAACTTTCAGCTATAAGATGAGTAAGGTCTGAGGATCTAATGTAAAACATGGTGACTATAGTTTATGATACTATATCATTGAAATTTGGTAAGACAGTAGAACTTAAATTTTCTCACAAAAAAAAGATAAATATTATGTTAAGTGATGATATGTTAACTAGATGGTGAGAGTCCTTTCACAAAGTAACATCTATCATATCACCACAATGTACACAACTAACAATACACAACTACGTACTGGGGGGCTTTGGGGAGAAAAAGGAAAAAAAATAAAATCTTTAAAAAACAAAAACAGAAACAAAACCAGATTTTGATTTGTGCTTGATCTCCATAGGAGTGTCGTTGGAACATAAAAGAGCCATGTGAGTTCAAATAAAATGCCACATTCCTAATGGAGTTGTCAGGAAAGGAGGACTTGGAGCTGGGTTTTTATTGTGCTGAAGAATTGCGGTCATCAATGTGGAGTTTGGTGTTTTTCTGGGGTCCTTCTCCGGCCCCTCTGCCTGACTCTGTTCTGCTGACCACACTTTGCTGTAACCGTGTACTTGTCTGCTTCCACCACTAGGTCGTTTAGGCAAGACTTGTGGCTTTTATTTATCTGGTTGACCCTCAGATGTAGAGGGTTTTGTTAAACTTACTATTCCCTTCATGGCACATGGGTCTGGGCAAGACCCTGCTCTTATTTTTACTCACTTGTTTAATTGTGTATTTATCTCCTTTATTACCCATACCCTCCTTCCATTCCTCTTTCTCTTTTGGCCGCCATTGTGATGTGCTTAACGTGGACATTTTTGTTTTTTGTGTTCTTACAAAATACGTATTGTACTTATGTATCCATGTGTTTTTAATTTGTTAAATTGATGTTATATGTTACTCTCTTTCTTACTTTCATTTTTGAGCACATATATTTAAGGTGCCTCCATGTTGCCGTGTATGTACATCTAATTTGTGTCTAACTGCTGCATGGTACTCTGGTACTCTGTGGTGTGTGACCACCACGTGTCCCCTCTCCACTCCGGAAGCCTTCTATTTCTTTATGCCCAACTCTTAGCACAATAGGTTATTTGTAAATGTTTGCTCAATGAATGAATGATTGAATGAATGAATGTGTGAGTGAGTGAGTTTTAATGGTGCTTAGCAGGGGGATAATCCAAGAAGAAGGGACAGCAAGAGCAAAGACCTGGGAGTGCAGTCAGTGTTTGGGGAAATAAGTAGTCGGCATGTGTGAGACTCGTGTGTGCGCGTAGGGAGTGGTGGGAAGGCTGAGGAAGGAGGAAGTTGCCTGGATTGTGGGGGGCTTTGGTCTAGGACAGATATTCAGGAGATATGGTAGAGATACCTAATATGAATATACAACTGGGGCTAGTGAGGAAAATAATCTATAAATCTGTGTGAGAGGTGTAATTGTAATGTCAGAGAACACAAGGGCACACAGCATTTCAAACGGTGGTCATTCAGTACGATAGTGTACCTCTGCTCGGAGGGGTGCTTTAAATATTTCTAATTTTCCGCTCATAGCTGATTACAGATTTATCAAAACATTTGTTTTTACCTTTGTGCCTGCTTCTCCTATAGCTTTTAAACAAATTATCCTCTCGATCAGCAGGTAGCTAAATGATACTTAGAACTAAGAAGTTTACCCATTGATAAAGATTTCCCTGACTAATGGGTCAGAGAAACTTTAAAGAATTAAACATGCTGTGTGTGAAGCAATAAACCAGAAGAGTTCTACTGAAGGATGTCTTCCGTTTTTTCAGATTAATGTGTGGAAAATGAAGCTGAATGATGACCTGCCGTTGCCCCTCCATCAAATCGAAGCTTGGCTCCATGAGGTGGAGGAGCTTATAGATGAAGATTTGCCAGCCTTCCAGGATTATTCTGAAGCCATGGCTCTAATACAAGAGAAAATTACTTTATTCAAGGTTGGCAAAGAAAAAGAAATATGGAAAAAATCTTCACTTTGTTGGGAGCTGTTCTTGAGGAAGACTTTTTCCTAGAAAGAAGGGAAGGAAATATAGTGGGTATTTGAAGTTGGTTTAGACTGATTCTCCCAGGGATTTTTGGGATCCGGAAGACAGCTTCACATTCTTCGTGAGCATTGTGCTAGTTTAAGGTTGAAACAATAAGAAGAGAGTCCAGTAAGTTCTAAAGCAGCTGTAAAGTCTAACAAAAGAGGGGGGAGATGGGTTTAAAATGTGGGAGATTGAGTTCTCACTAAAATGGCATGAAAGAATTTGATATGTGAGATTTATAGCATTTGAGCCCACAAAAAAATGGAAAATACATTAGGAAACAAACGATTTTGATAATGCTTTTACCAAAGAAACTGCCATCTGCCTCTTTGTAAAATGTTTAAGTTTTGTAAAAGTTTAAAACATTTATGATAAAAATATTTATTCACAAAATCTTAGTTTAAAAAAACTAAAGAGGCTTTATGATTTTTTTGAAAAAGGATACAATGTATGCACAGAGCCAATGGGATTAAGAAACCCTCAATTACAATGTTTGGCAGTAAATCTAGTTCATGTCATGCTAAATTTCCTTTCAGAGTCTGATGGATAAATCTGACTGTCATTCGAATACTCTCCTGGCATTTGAAAATAGAGATGAAAAACATTTACCATTGGTACCGCCTAACAAACTGGAGGAAATGAAAAGACGGTGTGTAACTGCCATTTCACGATTGCTCCTACCATTCGTGTTTGAGCACTAACACGGGCCTATAGGGACCGTGCACTGCAAAGTACAGATTTTTAAGTAATTTCTGACAAGTATTCTCTTTTCAATCTTGGTAATAATATCTTCATGTTTTATGTAATAGTAACATATCATGCTAACGTATTTCCTTTTTCATTGGATAGTAGAATGCAGTGGTGGAGTAAGTTCTGGACTTAGAGTCAGAAACTGAGCTCCGTGTCTTGGATTTGGCCACGTTCCTCTGTTTTTCTGAGCATATTTCCTCATTTGTAAATTTAGGATAATGATAATCATCCTGTTCATGTCTCACAAGGATGCTGAGTGAAATGGGAGGAAGTATATGAGGACGCTTTATCAACTCTAGAATACAAATATAGAGATTATTTAATTGATGGTTGTCCATGTCTTCTCTTTTTTCATTAATGATAAGCAACTTATTAGAATGATAATAAAAGAGTGTTAGCCTAACAATGAAAGCTGTTTTAATACATAAACGTTTAAATTATAGTGGCATTAAGTTATACAGAAGTTTTCAAATTAAGTAAAATATTTTGGAGGTCAGCATTTTATTGTAGGATTTCTCAATAGTGAAATAATTCCTTCAGAAAACTGTTCTGTTAGATGTTTTCACCTTAGAAATAGTTGTTTTATATCTACCCAAAATGTTTGTTTTGCTTTGTTTAAAAAAAAAATATTTGAAAGTACATCTGAGTTCCATGTGTTTAAAGGAAAAGTTAAAGGCCCAATGTTTTTTTAAAATGCCAAACAGATAGCTCACATTTGGCCAATACTATTAAGTAAGATTCTAAAACCTGCGCTATTTTCCAGAATCAACAACATTTCCGGGAAAAAATTTATTCCACTTCTAGAATTTCATTACTATAAGTGCTCAGTTCTTGGTTTGCTAGATGAAGTGAAATCAAAACTGGATGTTTGGAACAGCAAATACGGGAGCAAAGAATCTGTGGAATTTCTTCTGGAAGACTGGCGCGTAAGCTGTTCTGTGTCGTGTCTTACACAACTATTCTGCGTGTCTGGGTGCTGGGTTTGCATTTTTTATTGGCGCAATTTCCCTTTACCTCTAGGTATTGAGATGGATTTTTTTTGGTAGCTTTCATTAGCTCAAATATTGCCTAGGGGAAAGAATTACGGGTAGTCAAATAGCAGACATTAGGAAAAGTAAGAAAGAAAAAACAGCATTGTTTATCAGCCCGGGGGAGATTGAGTTAACCGAGCTAATTAACTACATAGAGAAAGTTTCAATGTTATTTCCATTGGCAATTCCTACTTTCACTTACTGGACATCTTGTTTAATCCTTTTTCCCACTCAGATTCCTAGTTTAATTCAAAAATTAAATTTTTCTTAGAACATTTTAATCTTAGCTTAAGTTTTTTTTTTTAAAGATATTTTTTAGTTTTCCTTTTTCTCCCCAAAGCCCCCTGGTACATAGTTGTATATTTTTAGCTGTGGGTTCTTCTAGTTGTGGCATGTGAGACGCCGCCTCAGCATGGCCTCATGAGCGCTGCCATGTCTGCACCCAGGACCTGAACCGGTGAAACCCTGGGCTGCTGAAGCGGAGTGTGTGAACTCAACCGCTTGGCCATGGGGCCAGCCCCTTAGCTTCTTAAGTTTTAAGAGTGGAAAAAATGGTACCTTTTTTCTTGAGGTTTTTGGGGGGAGGATATGAATAATCTATTTATATATTATACCTCACATATAAATCTATGTAATTTGTAGTAAATAATGTTACAAATTTGTTTAAATATGTGTTCACTTCTAAATTAAAACTAAAGCATCATAAAAATGTCGTTTCTACAATTAGACCTTATTATCCTTCTTTCTGTTTCCTTCCTTTTAGAATGAGGGAAAAAGAGAAAAATCCAAGATTGTAATTTTCAGTACATGAAATGATGAAGAGAGATTTATTTACAATATATGATTTAAACACTGTACATCTCTGAAAAGGAAGCATCATTGTAAACTAGACTAGATTTTGAATATTTTTATTTATTTGCTTTCTTTGATTTTTCATTTTTCCATTTAAATAATCATACTCTTGTGCGTAATAAGTGTACGATAAATATGAATTTCTAATTAGCTCAGTGTTTTTTCCATAGCAGAATTTACTTGCAGAGGGCGCGTAAAAGTTTGGTTAATGGTAGTTTCTCAGATGTTTTCGTGTGATAGCTGGCATCTATTTATAACGTACTCTAATATATCTAATAAAAAATCATTCAATATTAATAAAATGTGAAATAAGAGAAACTGATACAACTTATGCAATATTAATAAATATGTGAAGTGGGAGATTTTGAAATTGCTGTGATACTTAACTTGCCTTTTCCTGTGAGAGGAAAACCGTTACAGAACCATATCACCACATTTGGATAAACTTCGTCAGGTCTCTTACCTATGCAGTGTTCATACTCATACTTATGTCTCCTAGAGCTTATCTTTCTTCATGACCTGCTCTTCTTTTCTTACCCAAATTGTAGTATTAAAGCCTTAAAGAAATTTTGCCACCTAAGTGCTTCTTCAATGTTTATATGTCTCTATCTGGATTTCTTGGCACATTTTTAAAAGTAAAATCTATCAATATGCATTTTTTCCTTTTTCTTCCAGAAATTTATTGAAGAAAAAGAGTTCCTAGCTCAACTTGAAACTTCTTTTCAGAAATGTGGAGAAATTCATAAGAATTTGGGTAAAGCTATACAGTTACTTTTTGATGGCATGAATATCACTTAAAAATAGCATTTTGTCTGTTTCATTTTCTTTATACTTTAATGTTTTAGAAATTGGTTTTACTTATGTGTTTTCTTTGGAAAATTCTTGCAATCACATTTAATATCAGAGTATATTTATTCTGCTACTGTTAATATGCAAATATTTTTGTGAGTATTATTTTATTAATAAAAACTTTTCTAAGATTACTTTCTTGTTTTGTTAACATTATAGCTGGAGAATATCAGAATATTAGTGAAGAATATGCGATGGTGGAATCTAATGTCTGTATGTCTAGAAAAAATATATACGATGTGAAGTCTACTCTACAAGAAGTCCTGGCGTCCTGGGCTGCTTATGCGGAGAAGCTTCGCTCCCTAAAGGCTTGTTTTGTGGAGACAAAGAAGGAACAAGTTACAGAGGTATTTGCAGGCTCAGGCACCTGCTCAACTGTACATGTTTTTTTCTTTTTTTCCATTTTGTTTGCAGACCCTCATTTTCAATCCAAAAATGAGAGGCCAGAAAAGAATAAGCCTGACTGTTGGAAAAATTCTCTGAGGTCTTGGAGAGAGTTTAGTTTCTTCCTAATATAATTTTCAAAAGGAAGTTTTCTCCTCATTATAGGTTTGACTTACACACACACACACACACGCATGCAGAGCTTTACTGGGGTGTACTTTTCACACACAGTATAGCTTTTGGAAGATATATTGCTAAGTTCTTTGGAAAGGAAATACAAGACTACAGCTTATAGACACATTTAAAATAAGTTGATGTTTTAAAAAGTTTTATTTTTCCATTTGGGTGAATACTTTTCAGCTCTAAAACCTTCTTGGGTTTCTGGATAAGGAAAAATGAAATACCTTAGACTTATGTGGAGAAGTGTGGAAGAAATTTCCATGTTATTTTTTTTTTTTCATTTATTTGTGTAATAGTCTATTTTATGATTATTCCCTGAGGTAGTTTTTCTTTCTTTCATTTGTTTTCCTCTATTGCAAATGGATATAGGTAGGCTCTCAGATTAAATATTTTCCAAATAGAAACTAAAATTACTCAGGAAAAAATAGGCTGTTTATATGAAAGTAAAATTTGTGGTAAGTGTGAGTGAGGAGTTAGGAAGTCATTCCTTTTCCTTGTTGCCTATATTGAGATTAGAAATTCAAACCTTTGGCTTTCAACAGCTCTGTCTTTAAAGGTCTTTTATTAAAATTCACGTAACTCTGAGAAAAACAACAAGTTAAGCCTTGCAATTCCCAAACTCTGTGCTGAGGTGCCCTGAGCCGCCAAAGAGAACTCTCAAGATAATTTAAATTTCGAGGGAGTTACAGCAACATCTGTCTGTTGGACACCATGCAAATTACTACTAAGTTTTTTGGACCTGACTACTTAAAAATGAGACTGTTAGGTAATTCTTCTGGCTTAAGGAATCCATTAAAAATTACTGAGACATTAAGGGTGCCAAGAACTGGAAACGTTTGAGAACCTTTGCTCTAAGCTCATCAGCCACGTAGTAGAAAGATAGAAGATCAGATGCTTCCTAGAGGGCCAGGACCGGGAGTGATGACAGACAGCTGGTGCCTGCCAATTAGTGATTAGGGATGAAGAGATGGACCAATAGAGATGGGGGAGTCCCCTAAGGGAGGGTCAGAGTCTCTGCAAAAACCTCACACTTACTTTTGCTTAGAATCAACCTTGGTAAAGATCTATTATAGAAAATAGAAAGATAAATATTATGTCATTAAAATATTATGTTGCTTATATGTTGTGTAGGTTCCCTTTGAGACACTATCCCAATGGAATCTGGAACATACTACTTTAAATGAAGTGGGAAATTTCTTAATTCAAGTCAGCTATGATGAAGTTGGATCATCTATTTCTAAAGAACTAAGGAGGCTGAATAAAAGATGGAGAAAGTTTATTACAAAAACTCAGCTTGTAAGTTTTTTTGATAACGTTTCATTGAGATATAATTCACATACAATGCAATTCACTCATTTAAAGTGTAACTGAGTGGTCTTTGGTATATTCACAGAGTTGTGCAGCCACCACCATAATCAATTTAGAACATTTTCATCACCTCATACAGAAACTCTCTACCCATTAGCAGTCACTCCCCATTTTTCTCCTAACCTCTCCAGCCCTAGGCAACCACTAATCTACTTTGTGTCTCTATAGATTTGCCTGTCCTGGATATTTCACATAAATGGAATCATGTAATATGTGGTCTTTTGTTTCTGGCTTTTTTCACTTAGCGTAATGTTTTCAAGGTTCATCCACGTTGCAGCATGTATAAGTACTTTGTTCCTTTTTATTGGCAAATAATAGTCTATTGTATGGATATACCACATTTTATCTCTTCACTGATCAGTTGATGCACATTTGGGTTCTTTCCACTTTTTTGGCTGTTATGAATAGTGTTGCCATGAACATTCATGGACAAATTTTTGTGTGGACATATACACTTTTCTAGTTGAAATTCATTTACCATTAAAGAACAACAAGCATTTTTGCCTACTATATTTCAAACTCCTTGAGAATATAAACTGCTTTATTTATCTTTATATTTAGCAAGGTGCCTTATTAAAGCATATCTTGAATAAATAATTTTTGAACTTAAATTATTAAAGTATTCTATTTTTTATGCTTAACAATTTGAGATTGAAGTGTCTTAATGAGAAATGCTCATATTTTCTAACATTGTTACTAATAGATAAATCCTAAAAATATATTGAATATCTTATGTCCATTTATTGTTGGTAATAATATATCTTAGCATAAAAAAATGAGCATTAAATTTCGTTACATTAATTTTTTATAGGAAATGAACCTGCCACTTATAAAAAAACAAGATCAGCCCATTCTTGACAATTCTGGAAATATTCAGCTACCTAAAGAAGAAAAACCAACAGTTGATTTTTCAGCAGATATATCAATAGAACTTCCGGAAAATCATAATCAGAATATGAAGGTAAAATAGTCATACTTTATGTATTTTATTTGTATATAGAAATAATTTCACTTTGCTGCTTTTCTTTTGAAAAAATTATATTCTTGAAACAATGGTAAGTGTGATTGTGAGATACCATTTAAAGTATGATCATTTTCCATTAAACTGCTTAGGTGGCTCCCTTCGTGAAGTAGTCTCTAGTGTTAAAGTCCTGTGCCCCTCACTGGGTGAGGAGTTCCACCCAGAGGCAGTCATGACTTCTGAGCTGTGGAAGTGGAGTTGATATTTTCTTCAGGTTACTTTTGACTACTGTGCAGAAATTATCTAGGTTTAGGCTAACCCCTGGCCTGTATCTTGCTTCCTTTCTGTAAAATGGGAGAAAAAGTAATCTTTCTTGCTTGGTTTGTTGGGTAATTTGGAAGATGCCTTTAGGTTATAGATAAGAATATGGAAAAGGACCAAAAGTAAACATCATACACCTGAAAGATAAAATACCTTTGGTTCTGGAAATGTACTTCCTTCAGAATAATACCTTACACAGCTTTGCTTAAGAAAGTAATTTTTAACCGGCTATGGCCAGTTGCCACGATGGAGTGCCAGTGTTTTTCCACCAAAAGAAGACCTGATCAGAGAATATCTTGAAAGATCTGAATTTGTACAGTATGCTTTTAGAATAGAAGAATATAGAATTCTGTATTCTCCTGATGCCTTTAAAATATGATATGATTAAAAACGACTTTAAGAATGTATCTATCATGTAAAGCTATAGCATGTCAACCTATAGAATATTGAGAGATTATCAATGAGAAAAGGGCTAAGGTTGTTGAAATTTGACTCTGAGTCTCCTTGACGATGTTTCACAACAACTGTTGCTAATAGCTGTATTTAATTAAATTGTATACAAATTTTAAAATGTGTTTATAGAGTTAATACTCTAATTTTCTAAGCTTTAATCTTATCTGTAAAATGGAGATAATAGTGTCTGATAGGAATACTATAATTAAGAAAATGTATGTGAACAAACCTTTTAATTTTTAAAGTGATATATACTATCATGAAGTTTTATTATTATTGTCCAAAGCCTAGGTCTTAAATCATTAAAACATGTTGAATTAGCACTCTTCAGGAAAAAAAAGAGGTTTAACTTTTTAAAATTGAAAATTATTTTATAATGTAGATGTTCTCATTTTCTTTGTGATAATCTTGAATGTTGTAGGCTGAGGAAGAATCTGAAAAAGAGAATGAAGGATTCACGGAACAACTGAAAGTGGCTGAAGAGGTTGAAAAACTCATCGGACAAGTGGAGGTCTGGGAGGCAGAGACCAAATCTGTTTTGGATCTTCTGAGACACCAAGATGATGTGGACACCTCAATGGAAGAATCTTTGCAGGTATGAATGTAGAGGTATTAAAAGTATGAAAAGCTTTCATGGTTGTGGACTTAGGTATTAAGATAAATTAAAAGTTTTAAAGTGAGTAGTAATAAGCCTATTGTTTGAATTTTCTTTGTTGGGACTTTTAAAAATGGATTCTCATCCCTTGCCGATCATTTGCTGTGATTTTGCTTGAAGACACAGGATGGGTTAGAAGACCACTAATAAGTCCTTATGAGTCTAAATTCTTGAATTAATTTTCCCAGCTACAGAATGGAGATTAAAATGTTGAAATATTCTCTTGTATTAGTGGGCAATGAGGAGATGAGTGAGTGAGTTCAGTCTCACGTGCCTCAGTGCAATGTGAATATAAGAGATTACACAGTCTGTGCTTTGAAAGCTCACCCACTGGTCAAGCCACTTTCCCTTCCTTACTTGATGCCGGAGGGCGAGGGATGTTAAATCTCCATTCTGCCTTTATTCTCAGGCAGGTGACTCATTGAAAAGCAATGAGGCAAGATTGCGTCTTAATATTGCTCAGTTCTCCTGGGAAAGAAGCTACAGTTGAGGTTTTTACTGAATTCCAGCTCAGCTATAAAAGTTACCAGAGCCTGTCATAAATTACAACAAGATGGAAAGTTCTTGAAATAAGGGAACATTTGTATAATTCTTCTAAATCTGCATTTCTGAAAGATGTATATGTAGCATTTTGCATCTTCACTGTTTATAAGGATGATACTTTTTATTGCTTTGAAAATATTATATAAACTTACCTGTGCTATCTGCTTATGCTTTTCTAATTTTATTTTTATATTTATTTATTTGCTGTATCTGAAATTTATTTTGGCAAAAGAAATGAGTGAGAAATGAGAAATGAAATCTTTAAAAAATATTTCCAAATAACAATGATCCCTCTTATAAACAGTGAAAATACATTCGTGCTAGAATATACTTCTGTTAAGAAGGAATTAAGTAGATCTCTGTTGGATCAAGATGATATATTGTAAAGTAAGAAATGCAGGTCATTGAACAGTATGGGTGATGCAATCCTTTTTGTGCTTTTTAAAATAGTTGTTTTTTTATGCTTTTATATCCATAGAAAAATGCCTGTAAGGAGATACAGATAACTAACTCTGTCTTGATCCTGCATTATGCTGAGCACCTAGTGTGTTTCCTGATACATAGTAAATATAAAATAGGTATTTTTTAAATGAATGTGTGAATGATCAATTAAATGACAGCTAAGGGAGGGATGGGAAAGAAGATGAACTTTTTCTTTGCATGCTGTACCTTTCTATTCTTGTTCGAGTTTTTCACACTACCTTTTGTTCGTTTTATAATTAGAAAGACAAAAAAATTGAAATTATAAATGAATATGCTAATTTCTGAACATTTAAATAATGCGTGTAAGTATAAAGAAGAAAATTAAAATCACCGTAATTCCACTACCCTACCATAAATAAGATCAACGCTTACATAGTTGATATCACACAATATAATTTCTGTTATATCCCACACATGCCACCCTTGAGTTGTAATTAAAACATTTTTTTGCCAATTTGACAGCTGAAAAATGGTACTTCGTTGTTATTTTAATTTGTACATTTTTGATTACATGTGAGAGTGAACTATTCATTAGCCTTTTGTTTCTGTAAATTACCTGTTTTTGTATTTTCTGAATTTTCCTTGGGATCTTAGTACTTTTCTTATTGAATTTATTGCATTGAATTTATGAGCTCTTTGAAACCTGAACCATTTTCATTTGTGTGCCAGATATTTTTACTAAGTTGTTGACTTTTAAGTTGTTTATTTTATTTCACATAGAAAATTTTTATATTGCTGTAGTCGTTTCTATCTCTACTCTTGTGCTGAAAAGGCCCTCCACATCCAGAGAGCAGATCAATTTTCATGGATAATTTCTTCTTTTTGTAGTTTCATATTTTATATATAACTTTCTGATCCATTTGAACTTTGTATTTTTGGTATGTACTACAAAGCATGGTTCTATAAAGATTATTTTCCAATAGCCGTTTTCTCCACTAACATTTATTCAGTTTTCTAAGGATTGATTTGACTTAGAACAACTGCATTTTAAGATTTATTACTTCTCTCTCAACTTATTTTCTCTCCATTTGCATTGTATTACTTCTAGTTTTTATTTTATTAAAGTGCTTAGTACATAAAGAATAATCTATAAAAGACTATGTTACTCAGAATCAGTATTAATATAAAATTTCCAAATGGATTTTTAGAACAACATTTTTTAGAATATAAATTTGCCTCATTTTGGATTAATAATTAACTTTTTATGATTACCTGATGAGATTTTTTAAGGTTAATCTTTAACATATAATCAGAATATTTATTGTGATCTCACTTTAATTTGCTTTAATAGCATCTTATTGCCAAAGGCTCTATGTACGAAGAGCTTGTGTCTAGAACTGAAGATACATTACAAATGGATGTGCAAAATGTTTCAAGCCAGGAATCTCTCCAACATGTTCTCACGGCTGGGCTTCAGGCAAAGATTCAAGAAGCTAAGGAGAAAGTCCAGGTCTCTTTAATATTCTCTATTTGGTGAATTTAGTCTTTAAAACTGGATGGTCAGTGGGAAGACAGGGAAGGAGGGATTGCCCTGTAGTTTGGAAATGTTTTGTTAAATATAGCTTTTGCATTATATTTATTTCTTTATAAGTTAGAGCCTATTGAAAAATATCAATATAACAAATAGGATATTTTTATGTCTAGTGGGAAAATAGGAGTTGCTACTCCAAAAAAATATTTAACTTATGAATTTTCTAAGGAGTTGAACCAAGCGTTAAGTTGACAATATTGTGTCTTCACAGATTAATGTGGTAAAATTAGTTGCAGTGTTGAAGAACTCAACTGATGTTTCACCAGAGCTGGATGTCAGGCTGAAGATGGAAGAATTACAGAAGGAACTTGAATCATACATTACGAGGGCTGAGCAGTTACTTGCCCAAAGAGAGAGCCGGAGTGGACTAATTTCAAAATACAAGGTGGGGCTCTTTCAACCATCAAATGTGGGATATTTATTGTTAGCTACCTATCTCATTTGAAATCAAGATGTTTCCATCACTGTAATTATATTCAAAGTTACTGTAACTTTTAGTGGGGTTTTTTCCCCCTCCCCAAAGCCCTAGTCCATAGTCATATTTTCTAGTGGTAAGTCCTTCTAGTCCTCTGTGTGAGCCGTCACCACAGCATGGCTACTGATAGACGAGCGGAGTGGTTCTGTGCTCGGGAACTGAACCCAGGCCGCCGAAGTGGAGCTCACTGAACTGTAACCACTAGGCCCTCAGCGATTAAAGTTTGCCTGGCTTTGTAACTCTTCAAAATTTCCCAGTTTTATGCATTGTTCCTCAGAGACTCTTAAAAATAAACAACCAAATGAAGAATTTTTTTAATTCAAATTTTATTGTAGATCCACCAGTGGACTCAGGAAAAGTGTAAAGACACAGTGACTATGACCTTGAACGAGAATTTAATTTCTCTGGCTTTTTTAGTCAATAAAACGAGCATAATAATTCTAGTGCCATCCAGCTGCCCAAATTGTTGTGTCTTTAAATGAAAATAAGGGATATGAACATACTTGGAGTAGTTAAAATTCTCCAAATGTAAAATAATGCTTTTATTATTAAAATGATTTGATAAAAGTTATTTATGGACATATGCTTATGGGTAAACATCCAATAATGTTTTGTATGGGAACAGTTTTAGGCTGCTTTTTCATGGCTTAAGATGTATCTAAAGCAGAGACTCACTGTTGATTAACCCGGGGGGAGGAGCGTGGGGGGATAAGAAGTACAAGTAAAGCGAGGTCTCTCCCCGTGAGTAATGTGTGTTTTTCCGTTCATTCATTCATCCAACATTTAACATACTCGCTCAACATTTAAAATGAGCAAGCTTTTGGGGGAGATAAAGATGGAGTAAAGCGATATTCCCAGCGCTGCTGCTCCCATTCTTTTTAGGAAAAGGACCTCCCACAGGAGTCTCTCTTCCTTCTCATTGTGGCCCCCTTCTCTTTCCTGGGCCTCAACCCTATTTTGGCCTTTTTCGTTGTTAACCATACTAGACCCTATGATCAGCCATTTCAACATTGCTTTTCCCACAGCCTCAAAGCCCTCACCTGCTTGATCTATGCTATTTGCTCTTTGCTAGCCACCAACTTTGACCAATTCCGCTGTTGTTTCCCCAGTTTTACTCTCAGGTTGCTGAGAGTGCTGAATTAATCTTACAGGGTCAAAGGTTCTTTTAAATAATCACTAGGCTGGATTTCAAGAGGGTAGATATGGTCAGCTCAGGAAAAGGAGAAGGAAAAGGTACACAGAGGCTCCAGGCCCCTCCGCTACCAGGCAGAAGAGTTAGAGGTGTCAGTTCTCGCAGCATTTTCCTCTCCCCGACCATCTTCCTTTGGAGTCTGAGGTCAGGGATTCCCCTTTTGGCCTCTTGCATTTAGTGAAGTAGACCCATTTCCACAGCAGAAGCAAGACCCCTGCCCTGCCAGGTACTGCTCCGAGACCCCTGCGACTCCAGGAACTTGGGTTGTAGGAGCTCTCTGCCAGCCTAGAGGGTAAGAGTGGCTCCCTAGGTCTTAAATCTGGCCTTGGAGAAGGTCCCTTGGGCTTGGCCTTGTATCTTTTCTGCTGTAGGCCCCTAATAAAGGTGCAGTGAGTGTATGAATGAATTCCCACCCTGCTTAAATGCCTTCTCCCCGAGAATTACTTTCGTCTTCTCGTCTCCTATAGGTTTTCTGCTTCTTTCATAGGCCCTAACCTGTTCTTTGTTCTGTCATTCACTAATTACCTAAGGCAGGTTTCTGCTCTTACAGAGTATTGCCCGGTAATACTCTATAAGAGCAGGTAAGTGTGAAGTAAGGAGCAGACACATTCCTGGCAAGGCAGTCCCATCCCTGCCCACTGCTGCTCCTTCCCTGGGACAGGACTGCCAGTGTGGTTGCTCCTGGGCAAAACTTTGAAGCCCGTGATAAGGTCATGCTGCCTCCTTGCAGCATAAAAGTGCTTATGCACTATATTAAATATTTCCCATATTAGCCCTACTGTAAATTGTGTCTTATTGCAACACTGATCGCTAATACATGAGGGTATACTCTTAATGTTGTATTGCTTATGAAGTATGGTCATCTGCTCAATGCTTAAGAACTTTAGAGGAACCATTACCAGTGGCTCATTATTCTGCATCATAATAAGCCTTTTGATTATTTATCAAAGAGGTAACAAAAATCATTTTAAATATCTTAAAGAAGTCTTTGAGCCTCAAATGTGCAACTGCATTTGAATAATAAATATTTTGCAGTTCTTTTCAAGATAATTCAAGAGATGCAAAAGGAATATCAGACTTAATTTACAAACAAAAGCCTTGCCTAACTTTAAATAGTCTTCAGAGAGTCCCATCCTGGTTCTACCTGTTAAAGACCTACCAAAATGAGCTTTGAGGATTTGGCAGTTTAATGAGGCTTCCATGTTCCTGTTTGCATTTCTTTTTTTAGGAAGCGCTAATAATTTTTAACACTAAAAGCCTGGCCAAGTATTTGAAAGCTGTTGAAGAACTGAAAACTAATGTAACCGAGGATGTAAAGCTGTCTTTGGAAGAAAAGAGTGGAGATGTCTGTGCCAAGTGGGAGGTAAGAACTTGTGTATGCATCTGGGACTTGTGCTTGTAGAGCTGACCCTGGGCCTGTTTGTCATCAGGGCTGTCCCCCTGCCTGCTCTGTATGGCAGAGGAGCTGGTCCTGCAGTCTGTGGTTCCCAGGCCCCACGTCAGCTACCTTCTGACTGTGTTCAGCCAATGACAACCCTGTTTGGCGATTAGAGGGGGACTGGAGGGGAGAAAGGGAGCACGCAAAGACTTTGTTTCCCTCCCTCTCGTGGGCAGTGTCTCTGGCAGCTGCATCTCCCCGGCTGCCGGTTCCAGGCTTCCAGCTTCTGGTGGATGGCTCTTCTGCCTATGCACCACTGAAGCCTCCAGCCCAAGGATGGGCGCAGCTTTCTGCCAGTGCTAATCTCTGGATTGCCTTACTGACCCCTCTGGCTTTCATCTGTTGTGTAATCAAGTCCCTGCATTTAATTCCCTCTGCGTTAAAGATTTAGTGTTTCCTGGTTTGCTAGTTGGGTCCCGACTGAGACAACATGTTGACACGTGCACACATACAGAGTTTCACAGCAAAACAGGTGTAGGCTGTGGTGGCAGACAGAGCTGGCTGCAGCTGGTCAGGTTACTTTACTTCTGGGAGCCTCACAGGTAGGATGGGAATGACCCCACCTCCTTGGCAGGATTGTCACAAGGATTTATATAAAGCACCTGCCACAAAGTGTGTGCTCAGTAAATGGTATTTAGTGTTAAAGGTGATTGTGTGTGTGTATACATAATATGTATACACACACACAAAGAGAGAGACTATGGTAACTGAATATCTACTGTTAAAGTTCCTCTTAAAACACATTTAAAAATAAACTTCTTTATTTTAGAACAATTTTAGATTTACAGAATTATTACAAAGACAGCACAGGGAATACTAGCATACCCCACACCCAGTTTCCCCTATTACAAACATCTTATATTCATATAGTACCTTTGTTACAATTAATGGACTAATATTGATACATTATTAGCTAAGGTTTATACTTTATTCATATTTGCACAGTTTCAGTTTTCCTGTAATGTCGTTTTTCATCTGTTCCAGAATCCCATACAGGATAGATGTTGTAGTTATTTACTAATTCTCCATAGGCTCAGAGATATGTTGTGTATCTATTTTCTCCCATTCTGCAGCTTGTCTTTTAATTCTCTTAACAGTGTCTCTCACAGCTAAAACACATTTTTAGTTGTTAGAAAGAAAAAATATATATGTTTATGGGTCTGGTATATTTTAAAACATCCTCCCCAAAGATACAAGGATGAGTCAGAATTTCTTTTACACTCTGTTTCTGTCCTTTGTTACAACAAGTATTTCTGTGTTTCTAATGAAAATCTTTTCAATATTTTCTGTTCCCATGGTTAATATGTACCTTTGGCTTTTTTGCAGTCTCTTCATCATGAAATGGCTTTGTATATTCAACAACTAAAAATAGACATTGAAAAAGGAAAACTTAGTGACAATATTTCGAAACTTGAAAAACAAATAACTAAAGAAAAGAAACTAATTCGCAGAGGAAGGACAAAGGGTCTCATCAAGGAGCATGAGGTAAACAACCTGATTTCATTTACGTTTTGCCATCGTTTTGGGGTTTATCCTAAATAGTTGTGTGTGTCCTTGGCCTGGGATTAACTCTGCTCTGAAAATTACTTCGGCTCTCTCATCCCTTGGGGATTATCCCTTATGTGGTTCAAGTTCTAACTAGAGCCTGTGCGTCTTGCTTTTTAGAAGTGAAAAAATTCAGCATTGAGTTAATATTTCATGACTTCCCTTGATATGTCTCAGTGACCCTTGTTTTTGACACTCTAGTTGGGTGTCACCTGCTGCTGAAGTAGCCACAGGTGAGGACATGGTGTCCTCAGAAGCTCAGCTTTTGTGAAAGATAGCAAATCAGGATGTAAACCAGCAGGGGCCAGTCTAATGATCTCTTTTCGGTTCCATCCGATTTGATTGCTTCTACATATGTGACAGTAGTGACCCCTCTTTTCATTTCTTTTAAACTGTCTACTACTGTGACTCTCCCAATATCAATCCTCTTGCTTTTCCTTATTTTTCGGGGGCTGGGAGAGGCGGAGGGAGCTTCTTTTGAGCATCCTTCACAAATTTCTCTTTTTTTCTTGTGTTATCTTAATGTTTTAGTTTGGGGGGGGGGTCTCCATTTTTGGCTAATTTCATGCTTGTTCTAGGCAATTTTGTGCACTTTGGGGTTTTGACTGCCCTCTCTACAATGATGGTGCGTAAATCTTTGTCTCCAGCTCTGTCCTGTCCCCTGAGCTCCAGGTTCTGTTTCTCAGTAGTAGATATCACTGGTGTTCTTCAGAGACCTCACATTCAGCGTGTCCAAAACCAACCAAGAATATCTCCTCTCAGACTTTCCTTCCTCTTATCTGTCCTGCTATGAAAGGCACTGCCGTCTCAGAACTGCCTTCCTCTCCTTCCCACTCAGCCTTAATGGCTCAGTTGCCAGGTCCAGCCTTTACTCTTCAGAACAGCTGCTGCTTTTCCTTCCTTTCCATCCATGTGGTCACTTCCCTAACCTGGTTTGTTTTCTCAGTATGATGATGGTTCACCATCTTCCAGACTCATCACCAGAGTGATCCCTTTGAACCACAGATCTTATGTCATTGGCTGACCATTATTACTCCCAGGACATCTCCTTAGAAGGCCATGCAGACCCTTCACAGTCTGGCCCCAGGACACGCCTTCCTTGTCACTTCTCCTGTGCCATGCCCTCCACGCTAGCCTATTTGTCCTTTCAGAACATCTGGAACTTTTCCTCTCGTGGCTGCTGCTTCTGCAGGGGTGACCTTCTCCCCTTATCCTGGGAGGACTCGGACTTGTACTTTCTGTGTCTAGCTCAGGAGGTTCCCTCATGTGAAGTAGGCTCTGTGTGATTCCTTCAGGCAGGTAGTGGCTCTGTCATAGCACTTGTCACACTATATGTTAATTATTTGTGTATCTGCTGTAGGAGAGGAAAAAGTCTTCCTCCATCCTCTTAGGGTCACTGGCTGGGTCTGAAAATTAAACTGACAAAGGCAGATTAACAGGAGAAAAGCATACACATTTTATTTAATTTTGGCATGTGCATGGGAGCCTCCACAAGACCCAAAGAAGTGACTAGAGCTGGAAGCTTTTATACCTCTCAGGCAAAGAAACAGTCAGTTTGTCAAGATTTGATGAGACAAAGGGTTTGGGCTGGGGTTGGTGAATGGGGAGGAAGTCAGTAGGAAGATGAGGGTGAGTTTAACAAGATTTGTGTGGAGCTTCCTCTGGTGCTGTCTCTGGGCTGCTAAGAGTTTGTCTCCAGTAAAATGAGGCTTTATTTCCTGCTTTAGGGCAGAAAACGGGGAGTTTTTCTGTATTTACTGCTTGTTAATTGCCTTCAGCTCAAAATAATTTTCATGTCAAAGAGGCATATTTTGGAGTGACATGCAGTAGTCCCCCCAGATCCATACGGGATATGTTCCAAGACCCTGAAACCACTGACAGACTGAACCCTATGGGTACTATTTTTTCCTATATATGCATACCTATGACAAAGTTTAATTTATGTTAGGCACAGTAAAAGATTAACAACAATAACAAATAATAAAATGGGACGATTATAACAATATATTGTAGTAAAAGTTAACGTAGATCTTAGTGTACCATTGTTTTTCTTTCCTTATTAAGTGAAGAATTTTCAGCTTTTCACTTAAAGGAAGCACTCTATGGCTTCTCTTTGGCATATCCGAATTGCCAGCATCACTACTCTTGTGCTTTGGGGCCATTTTTAAGTAACTCAAGTGTTACTTGAACACAGGCACTGCAATCGATACCCCCACAGTCAATTTGGTAACTGGGTGGGCCGTGTATACAGGGTGGGTACGCTGGACAAAGGGATGAGTCATGTCTTGGTGCAGGCTAGCATAAGATTTCATCGTGCTACTCAGAATGGTGCATAATTTAAACTTATAAATTGTTTATTTCTGGAATTTTCCGTTTAATATTTTCAGACTGTGGTTGACCGTGGGTAATTGAAATGGTGGAAAGCAAAACCACAGATAAGGGGACCTACTGTATTCTGGTTTCCTTCACTGTGTTACCGGGCTGGGCAAACCCCTTTAGGGCTGACTTCTTCATCTTTGTTTCTCTGGTGCCAGTTGCTACCCCAGGCACACAGTGGACAGGCCTGAATAAGAATGTGTTGTTCAAGTCACACACATCTGTTAGTTTCTAATCCTCATGGACTAATTATGTAAACTCATTTGAAACACATTTCCTGCTCTTCTCCTCTGTCAGGCCTGCTTTTCTGAGGAAGGCAGTCTGTACCAGCTTGATCACCACATGAATGTCCTGCGGGAGCTGTGTGAAGAGCTGACTTCGCAGAAGAGTCAACAAGAAATGAGGAGAGTGCTTAAAGATTATGAACAAAAGATAGAAAGACTTCGGAAATGCGCTTCTGAGATTCATATGACACTGCAACCTACGGTGGGAGGCACATCGAAGAACAAGTTAGTGCTTAAACGACATAAAGTCTCTTGCAAAATCAAATGACTTGGAGTAGTATTCATTTTCTTTTAGGCTTCGTTTTTCTCCATTTTAATATGCGGTTTTGATTCCTTCCTAGGGGGACCACGAACACATCTGAGAATGGAGGAAGGAATGCCCACAGTGAGGTGCCATCTGCAGAATCAGATGATCAGCCATCAACTGAAAAGGTGTTAAATGTGGATAATGTATTTCAGAAGTAAACCCAATGAAAAAGGCCAAGTGTACAGCAATCCACTTCTCATTAATTAAGTGTTGGTTTTAATTATCTGATTGTTTCCATCAGCTGAGAATTCCCACTTAAATAATTCAAGGAAGACGGCTTTTCTAAGAATTAGAATACAATGAACGAGAGCTGTAATAAACATAACTTAATCTTGCTCTGAGGAACAAAGAGTTCTTTGAAAAAGAGCCCATTTTGAGCCGTTATGAGTACACGTTGTCTGTGCGTGCTGCTATTGAGGGTACAAGAGGTTGGGTCTAATCCGTACAGATACCTCAGCTTCGCTGAGACGATCTAGTTCATTTGTCATGTGTCTTTTTCTCATTAAACTTTTCCTCATTATACTGTCTTTCATCCTTGGGAATTGAATTTTGTAAATTCTTGAATTCTAGGTAAGAGGGCCTTTACTGTATACCCCAGGCCAGACTGCTAGTCAGAAGGCGTGGGGAAGGAATGAGATGTGTTTGTTTTCAAGGTTTGCTTCTGCCTGCTGGGCTTCTGTCTGCTTTTGACTACAGCTATGTGGTCGCAGGAAGAAAAAAAATTTGGGGGTTGGGAGACCTCCTTTCCCCTGCTGACTTACCGATTAGATGGTGAGACTCAGTCTAACAAATCTCCTCTGTTCTCTGGGAAGGCCTTTCTCTGAGCTGAGAAACCTCATCGTATTATCTCCTGGTTTGGGGTAGAAAGAATCAATGATATCCCTTTGTATCATAAAGTGTTTATCTCTTCCAGACTATTAAGTATATTGAAGCTATTTGGTTTACTACTTTGCATATTTGCCTAGGCAATGGACTCGGTTAAGAACTTTACCCCGGAATCTGAGTTGAATCCTCCACAGGAAGAAAGCATTATGGAGAAGCATGGAAAGGATCACAGTGCGTCCACAAATAGTTTACTACAGAGGTAAACTCTTTTAAACAACTGGACAATCCATCAAAAATCTTTCATCAATGCAAATATGTTATATTTTAATAAGTTTTTATCATCCTTCAGTCATAATTTTTGCATGTGGTCCAATAACTTTGATAGAAATCCCCTGGGATTTCTTCGTGCACAATTGGTAGTAATTTAAAAAATTTTTGTCTTATTTTTAAAATTAAGTAACATCGCATTTAATTTTTTTCTCAGGTATGAAACTCACAGAGAAACTCTTGAACTACACCTGCAAAACAGCAAATTCAGGATTACTTCTGATTTCTCGAGTGACAGGGACAGGAGTAGCACTTGTCTGCAGGAAAAACTGACAGATCTACAGGTAATTACTGGAAATATTTTTCCTCTAGTTATCTCTTTTATTAGAAAATAATATCACCGTAAGTATGGACTTTACCATTTTTGTTGAGGTCACATATGTGAGGTGTTTCCAAAGTGCTCTCTTTGTCGGATTGCATTTCTAATGTCGCCTGATTCCAGAAAGTGATTTGCATTCAAGTACCAAACCCAGGAGAGACTTTGGTTCAGGATCCTAAGTTATTGCTCATGCTCTGCTTTGGTACTCTCGATCTTGTGGCCTGCAGGGTTTTGGATTGTGCTTGGGATGAGGATGAGGGCTTCAAATGAATTGGTCAAAACAATATGTTTGAAGGCAATTTCAACAAATGCTGCTTCTTTTGCTCCAAAATTAACAATACATGAAAAACCAGTGACTCTGAATATTTGTTTTAATCATTCTTTTTTTTGTTAGATTGGCACCTGAGCTAACATCTGTTGCCAATCATTTTTTTTTTTTCCCTTCTTTTCCCCAAAGCCCACCAGCACATAGTTGTGTATTCTAGTTGTAGATCCTTCTGGTTGAGCTATGTGGGATGCTGCCTCAGCATGGCCTGATGAGCAGTACTATGTCCACGCCCAGGATCCGCACCAGTGAAACCCTGGGCTGCCGAAGCGGAGCGCACAAACTTAACCACTTGGGCACGAGGCCGGTCTCATGTTTTAATCATTCTTCATCTTGACTAAGTTGTCACATTGTCTCTCTGATGTTGGGCAATAAGAAAGGGGCAGACAGTGGAGGGAGTTTTCACTCTAAGTGATGGATGATCTTCTGGAGACCCATCAGAGAGTCTTCCATTTGACTCAGGAGCTACAGAAAAAAACTCTATCTGGTGGTGGGCACAGCAATTGGAAGCTCTACAGATAAATATCTTTCTTGGTTTGAAGGTGATCTGAGCATCGCAGTGCAACATTCTTGCTGTATGCTTGGAAATGCATTACAGGGAACTCTCACAGAAAACCCCTCAGGTGGAGAAAAGGGCCCTGGGTGGTTCTTCCAATGCCTCCTGTATTTTCTACTTATCTTCCTTTCATGATGCCACTTCCTGAGTCATCCTCTACCATCTGGCTTCTCTCAATTTTCCATCTAAATAAGCAAAATTCATATATTAAAATCTCTGTTCTTCAAGTCATGGATTTAGCACGTTTTCATCATAATTACAAAACTGTCTGGGGACCTTACCCCAGTGACTGAATAGCTGGTTAGCAAAGCTGTACTAATCCTTGGGGAAAGTGAAGAACAAATTATACAGATGAACACTCAGTAAAATTCTGTAGCAGTGCCTTTTTTTTTTTTAAGAACCAAGATAAGGAACTGGAATAGTACAGAGTTTTTAGATGTTTAATTATAAATAATAAATTAATTTCGTTCACTTCTCAACTGATAGAAGCTGTTTTGGTTCACTTCCATTTTCTTTTGGTTTAGGGAGAAACAAAGATGTATTATCTACAGGAAACAGAGTATTTGTTCTTACATCTGTATGTATCTTTCTGAATTGTATTCTGTGCACCTAACTTAGGGGGGAGTTTGGATTCCTTTGACAGTCGTAATGTTGACTCCCTTGACTTCACAGAATGGGTCTTCTGAGAGCACAGTTAATATCATTGTTCCCTGAAAGATACTTCACTTGTAGATGGTTGGAAAATATTTTTCTAATGTATTTTCACCTGAAGCTGTGTGTTTGTGTCCATAGTTTGTGAACATCTCATTTTGTAAGAACAGAATAATTGTGCCTGTTAGCCCATTAGGTGATAAATTAATTTATGCATTTCACCTAGGTCTTAAAAAATGAAACTGATGCTTGCTGGAAAGAGTTTGAAATCACTTCACTGAAGTTAGAAGAACTTGAGAGTGACGTACAGAAGCCTTTTATAATTAAGACAAGAGACAGTTTAAAGGAAAAAGAAAGAGAGCTTCAGATGAGTCTTAATACCAGGTATAATACTGAGATCTATTAACCATGAATTTACTAAATTTAGAAAATTTTTAAATGCCATTTTAAGCTAGGCTAGTACTATACCAAGTATGTTATTTAATTTAGTTGTCACAACAACCGTAAGATGGGCTACCATTATAACTGCATTTTACTGATGAGGAAACTGATGCTCAGGGAGGCTAAATGAGACAACCAAGCCACACCACTGGCCAGAGCCTTCAGTGGAACGTAGTCTATTGAATTCCAAAGGCCACGCTCTTCCCGCTGTGCCCCCTTGGGCGTGAATTTGGCCATGTCCCATAATTCCTCTAGACCTTGATTCCTCATTTCTACAATGAGAGCACTGTTTCATCACCTATATGCAGGAAGTGTGTCCTCTGTCCATATCCCCATTTACGTAGGAGGAAGCTGAGACTCAGAGTCTGTACGTTATTAATCCAGAGTCACACCTTTCAACTTATTATCAGTAGAGCCTATTCTTTGAACTCTATTATATTTTTACTAATAAAATAACTAGTATTCATAATGAGATTTCTTTGTCTTCAAGGCAAAGTTATATTACATTCAGTATTTTGTATTTCAAAAAAGAAGGAAAAGCCTTGTATGTTTTACAAAACATTTCCATTCAGTGTGGTATCTATTAAACTATGAAGAACATCTGAATATAGGAAACAACTCATTCTTCGGCAGTTTGGATCGCTGGGTTTGAGTTTTAATGTGATGATCTGTATATATCATTGTATGCATTTTTATTGGGTAATTATTTTTTGTTCTTGGTTAACTAACAGCATTACTATATTTTATAGGATATCTTTCTGCTGTGTTTTCCCTCATGCCTGGTTTATTTTTCACCCAGAATGGAGTCTTTGGAGACTGCACTGCAGATTGTGGTACCTGTGGAGAAGGAATCGCTCCTTCTCTGTGGCTCAGACCTGCTCCTCCGTGAAATGGCCATTCAAGAATTTCATCTCAGTGATGCTGATGGCATTTATCAACACCTGGGGGTAAATATAAGTTATCACAGTATATTTATAGAATAAATCAATTCTTCAGAGATTTACCCATGTTTATGGATTGTTAATTATACATCAATAGTATATGTTTAGAATATAAGCCATGAGAGAAAGATCTTCACTAATTTAGACTTGGTATTTATTTCTCAACTCTTTAATTCCTTGCAAATTTGGAAGTAGGTATGCTGGGTAAATAATGAGGTATTTTCTTTGAATTCAAAATGAAGGCTGGCTTATGAATGCCTTCTCTAATGACTAAAATCTTAAATATCGTACTAGACCCATATGCTTAAATTAGCATATTCTGCAGTTTACTCATTCCATATCCCATCTTAAATAAAAAACACTTAAGTTTTATTTTTCAGATTATAAACAGATGTCTCAACAGTTCAATCTCTAATTATTCTCCTCGAAGGAATATATTTATATACCTGTTTGCTTTTGGGGATTGAAACATCAGGAAGAGGATGAGATAATGAAACAGCTGGGCCATCTGACCGTTTATAATTAAAATGTTTCCTTCTGTAGAAACTATGAGCCCTGGTTACACTGAGAAGCAGGTTTCTAGATCAAATGTAGTCACATAATTTGAGGTTAGTTTCTGACGTTCACTGTCTTTTTTTGCCTCAGTCTTTTCAGCTTTCCTTACCTTTATTTTAGACTATCCAAGATTCCATAGCAAAACAGATTGAAATATGTAACAATTTGGAACAGTCGTGCAACTCTGCATTAAAGGAATTACACCCTCTTGATCTACATGTAACACAGAATATTATATTGGAACACAGAACACAACTTGAAGAAATGAACCACAAGGTGCAGAGGAGTCAAGATGCCCTCAAAGTGCTGGAAGACTTTTTGGCTTCTCTGAGAACAGCTGAACTCTCTCCTGAGCTTGTTACAGACCTTTCAGCCTCAGAGACACAGGTGGAACCAGAAAGTACTTTGACAGTAGGAAAGAAAGAGGGAGAAATCCAGGTGATGAAAGACAAGGCCAGACATTTGGATGAATGTTTGAAGATGCTTAATATAAGCTTTAAAGATGCTGAACAGGGTGAAGACAGCTCTTGTGAAAAACTTCTTGATGCTTTGTCCAAAAACGTATTTGAAAAAGGTGGCTATGGCACACAGGAGGAACTCACTGAAGAAGACAAGTTACTAGAGACTTGTATTTTCAAAAATAATGAACTCCGGAAAAATATCCAAGACGTGCACGATCAAATCAGTAAAATTGGTCTGAAGGATCCAACCGTTCCAGCTGTGAAACAAAGGTAAGTATGGTTTCTGCCTATATCCGTGCAGGATGACACTTCTCTGTATTTTCAAATATCTGTTAGGTGAACCAAATACTTTCTATGTCTTTCTATTCCATCCACTCTATTCAGTGTTCAGCATTCTTTTCTGTTCACTTTTCAACAAGTGTACATGGTCATGGACAAAGGAGTAGTGAAATAAGATATGTATTAGATTCATGAGTTACTTCAAAGTCTCTTTACTGCCTTGTATTTATTTTGGAGTTCTCATGATGGGGGAAGACCTGGAAAATTCCACACATGTGTCAATAAAGAAACAAGTGGTGGAAGATGCACATGCCACATATTGTCCATGCTGCTTCTTTCATTGTTTGGTCTCCTCCTCTCTTCCCAGCAGGATGAGAGTGGGAATGAGTGGGAGGACATGGGGCTGAATTTAAGAGGTAAGCTAAGGTTAGTGTTGATTCTGAAGACTGAGCAGTAAACTGAGGCTGGCAGCCTTCTATATGAGTGCTGCTATTTTAATTTTGGCCTTCAGAGTATGGCCTCCGGGTCCTAAAAATGAAAATGTTGCAAGAATCTCTTTTCTAAATCACTCCTACCTTCAGTCTCCTCCTCCACCTCTAGTCTCTCAGGCTCAGTGTTCTCTGTGGCTTTTCAGCTGACCAAGCTCTTCCCCCTGAAATTTCCCTGTGACCTAAGTCTCAATGAGACTTTCATTCCTATAGTGCCCTAATTCTTAATGAGGTGTTGAACTAATAACTAATTAGGTTGATAATTTAATTGTTAATAAATTTTTATTATATATTTATAAATAAGTAATAATTAAATATTAATTTATAAATGAAAAAATGCATTTGTAAGTAACAAATTGCTTTAATTTTTAATTGAATTGTTTGTAGAACAAATATGTATTGTTTGCCAGGCACTTTCTTAGGGACCAGGGATTCAGCAGTTAACAAAACAGACAAAAATTCTTGCACCTTATAGAGCTTATTATCTAGTGGGAGGAGTAAGATATTCAGTATGCTTGATGGTGATAAAAGCTATGGAGAAAAATTAAGGAAGGAAGGAGGGAGTTGCAATTCAGATAGGGTCGTTAGGGACAGTTTTACTGAGAAGGTGACCTTTGAGGAAGATGGGATGAGAGGACAAGTAAGTGACTATCTAGAGGAAGAGACTTCCAGGCTGAGGGAGCAGAAGGTACAAAGGCCAAATGTGGGACAGGGCGTGGTGTGTTAGAGGAGAAGGTAGGAGGTGGGAAGGTCAGCAGTGAGGGAAGAGGTGTGAAAGGGGGTCAGAGAGTTAATGGATGTGATGGGGCTCAGCTCATGTAGGGACTTGCGGCCATGTGTTGACTTTGGCTTTTTCACTGAGTAACATGGGAAGTCTTTGGAGGGTTCTGAGCAGAGGGAAATGATTTGGTTTTCATTGTAACAGGTTCTGTCTTGGCTGATATGTTGAAAATAAACTGTAGGAGTCAGGGGAAGACAGAGGAAGTCTAGGTTAATTTATGCGGTAATCCAGATGAGGGATGGTGACATGGACCAGTGGTGAGGTGGTGAAACGTGTTAAGATTCTGTGTATATTTTGAAGATAGAGGCTACAAGATTTGTTAATACATTGTACATGGGGTGCAAAAGAAAGATTAGAGTCAAGACTGATTCCAAGGTTTGACCTGAGCAACTAGAGGAATGGAGTTACCATTAACTGAGATGAGAAAGACTGAAGTTTGTCAGGTATTGAATGAAAGATCAGGTGTGCTCAGTTTTAGAAATGGTAGGTTCAAAATACTTATTTCACATTCAAGTAGCAATATCAACAAGACTCTTAAAAATTGTTGACCAGAGAAAAAATCCACTATAACTCAAACAGCAGATTTTTTTGGCAATTAGAATTGCAATTAAGGAGACACAGATTCAGGTAGAAACTCAAAATGTGCTCCGAGAAAGACAAGGGAAGCAGGAGTTTATAAAGGCAAAAGACACAGACCCATAAAGGTTTGTATTGAACAGCTCATGGGGTGAGCTGACTTGCCAACATGTCCTTGGGTTGTATCTAGGCAGACTGTCCATTTTTGGAATGAGGAAGTGCTTCAAGACGTGACCTCTGGTGTCAGATAAAGCTCAAAAGTTCACTTAACATCTGGTGGTGGATGTAGTGTATGTGCTGCATAAGCCCCACTTCCTTAATGGCCTCCCAGCTCCATTTTAGAAGCCTATACATATCTTATTCCATTTTGTTATTGCTGTCCGCAAAAAAGATGGCATCAGGAGTCAGGAGAGAGGTCTAGGCTAGAGGTATATATTTGAGAGTCATTAGCATTTTAATATGCTATTTAAAGCCATGAAATGGTTAAGATTGCTAGCAGAATGAGTTTAGATAGACAAGAGAAGAGGTCCACATTGTATACTCTGGGGCACTTCGTGTTAAGAGATCAGAGAGATGAGGAGGAACCAGCCAGATACTGAGGAGTAGGCAATGTAGTACGAGAAAAATCAAGAGAGTCCTGGAGTCAAGTGAGAAGGTCTTTCAACGAGGAGGAAGTGATCAGTTCTTACAAATGCTGCTGACTAGTGAAGGAAGCAAAGACTGAGGATGGAACATGGATTTAGCACTGTGGAGGTTACTGGAGATTTTGAGGAGCAGTTTTGCAGGAGCAGTAGAGAGAGAAAGCCTTATGGGAGTGGATTCAAGAGAGAACTGGAACAAAGAAAGTAAAGGCAACGAGTATCTGATAAAAGCAGTTTAGATTTATGTCAATGGGGTTAATCCTGCCAGGATTAGTTTGCAAGTTAAAACCCTTAGTTCAAATGACTCTTTTTGGTCTGGGAGAGCCTGTTGTACACGAGGTGGAAATGCAAGATTTCCCTTTCTCTTTCCTTCCTCCTTGGCTCCCTCCACCCTTCCTTAGTGGCTTGCAGTGCTCTATCATCCGTCTCTTTTCTTCTCTCCATACCATGTTGTCTTCCCCACTCATATACACACTCATACTCTGTCTCTCTTTTCTCTCAATGCATTTACACATGCTTTACAAATGTGTTCATCAGAGAGAAATGTTACTCCTTGTGGTTTTGTATATTTGTTATATTTAAAACACCAAATTAGTATTCTGGAAATACAAAGAGCCTCTGGAACCCTGTAAGAAGATTGTGTAATTTTGGCTTAACCCTCATGAGAACAAATTAAGGTTAGCGTGTTCCCCCGAATTACCCATATTTGTGCCGAATCAAATTGGGTAATAATTAGCTATCAAATTTTTCTCTTTCATAATCAAGGAAAAAATCATTAATCAGACTGGATAAGGATCTGGATGAATATGAAGAAGAAAAGAAACACCTGCAACAAGTGGCAAATTCTCTTCCACAGTTCAAAGATGGCAGGGAAAAAGCTCTGAGTCAACAGTGCCAAGAGACAGCCCTCTTGTGGGAGAATGCAAAAGCTTCGGTCACTGAATGGTAAGGGAAAAAAATCCCTCCCAAATCCGAAAACTGTCCGTTGCACAATTAACTTTTTGAAACTTTAATGTTGAAAACACACTCCCATGGGCCTAAAGGTGGGGCAGACTTAAGAGTTTCACGCAGGGAGCTCACTGGTCTAGTGTCTGGAGCAAGACCTGGAACCTCAGATAAATGAATTGAAGAGGTTCTCTAGGAGGGATAATAAATAGCTAGTATATTTATAATTATCACCTCCACCTGTATTAGTTTTCTATTGCCGCAGGAACAAATTACCACAAATTTAGTGGTTTAAAAACAACTAACCTTTCCGGCAGTCTGGAGGCTGGAAATCTTAAAATCAAGCTGCGTTCCTTTCTGGAGGCCCTGGGAGAGAATTTGTTTCCTTGCCTTTTCCATCTTCTGGAGCCTCCTACTACATTCCTTGGCTTGTGTCCCCTTCTTCCATCTTTAAATAAAGCCAGCGGCGGAGCATCTTCTAATCTCAAACTCTCTCTCGCTTTCTCCCTCTCTCCCCTCTGCTTCTCTCACCACATTTCCTTCTCTGACTCTGATCTTCTTGTCTCCTGCCTGTAAGGACTCTTCTAATTATATTTCACCCACTTGGATAATCCAGGATAATGTCCCATTTTAAGATCCTTAACTTAATCACATCTGCAAAGTCCCTTTTGCCATGTAAGGTAACATGTTCACAAGAAGCAGGATTAGGATGTGGACATCCTTGGGGGTGGGGACGTTATTCTACCATACCACCTTCCTTGAATGGCAGATGTTGCCTGTCAATTACCACGGTCTTTCCTACGGAGCCTGGTCAAGGCTCAAAAGTTTTTTTAACTGTGTGACAGCCACTACCTATGAGTCCCAGCTGGCCATTCTGCTGACTATTCTCCATCCATACCTTCTCTCCTTTATTCTCTGCCTGCGGGTGGCAGTGGTCAGGAGGCCTGATCCCTACAGACTGTACCACTCAGGCCAAGGGTTCCAGTTGGGTTAGGAAGTAGGAGGTACTAACAGATGAGAAGACAAGAAGAGAAAGAGGTCAGTGTTGTCTTAACTCCTTCCCTTTTCAACAAGTGGTTCTGGCAACTCTTGCTATGCCCTCCTCTTTGGCTCAGGACACTTTCTCCCTTTCCCCTTGGGCCAAGTGGCATGCCTGTTGTGACGTTGCCTAGTCCCTGGGTACCTAAGCTCTGACGATTTCCCTTAACTCTGCTCTCCGTGGTCCTTTCACCACAGAACTCCATCTGAGTATACCTCCTGTTTTCTGCCGGAACCTGAGTGTACAGTGGTCAAGATGAAGCCTGCCTGTGGTATTTGGTCTAGTCTACCTTCAGTTTTACAGAGGGAAGAACTGAGGTCCACAGAGGGCTAAAGTGCCTTATCTAAGGTCACGTGACTAATTAGTGTCCAGTCATCAATCTGGTGAAAATACTAATCCAGTGATTATTTATACCATCCATTTGCCAGATAAATGAATGTGCCATCATTCTTAAAATAAATTGGTAAAACAATGTTAAACCATGTCAAGATGAAAAATCCTTGTATAACTTATTAGCCATTATTGTAGAATACTTACAAAGAGAGAGAGTGGTTTTGTTTTCTTCAGACGTTTAGCTGTTTTACGTTTTTTTCTCTTCATAGCCTTGACCAATGTGAGAGAGTTTTGGAGCTCTTAAAACAATATCAGAGTTTTAAAAGTGTCCTGACAACTTTGATTCAAAAAGAAGAGAATGTCATCTCCCTTCAGGCTTCATACATGGGAAAGGAGAATCTGAAGAAAAGGATAGCAGAGGTGAGTCCAAATTCCAAAGGAAGCTACACAGTGGCCTCACTTAAAAGCCCGACAACAAAGAGGATATTATAAATAGAGTCATTTTCAAAACTTGGCTTCAAAGAAGTTACTAGGGACTCTATCTTACCAGATATTTAAGAATTTATTGACTTTCTCATCATGGCTTGGAAAGAATCAGTCCCCAGGTTGATGCTGGGTTGCTTCGCTTTGCCTTCTGACACCAGCCGTGTGGTTCTGTTGGAGTCGAGGATTGCCCCCTAGGGTTGTAACGGTCTTTGCGCTGGCCTTCTACCTAAAAGGAACCTGAGACTTCACTGCAGCCTTGCGAGCATGAAGAGAGTAGGAAAATCCTCTCTGTTGTTAATGGACAAAGGAAAAATTACTTTTCAATTTATTAGCTTTTGTAAAAGCATGTGAGTTCATCTCCAAGTTGCTCCATCTGTGTTCATAGCCTCGCCAATCACAACTTTGTATTCTAATAAGAACAATGTTTTTGGACACTAGGTGTCATTATTTCCTACAGTTTTATGTGGGCATCAACCAGAGTGGCAGAAGAATGGAATAGTTAGAGAAGAATACACTATATTACAGTATATTACCATATTTCAGAAAGTGGCTTTTCCTGTTGGTTTTATGACAAAGTGTCAAAAGTCTGTATGAAATCTAGTCTACTTGATACACCTGGTTGTTAGCAAGTAATTTTATTAAACTTCCCAGTTGCTGGGAATTTTTTATTTTATTAAACTTCCAGTAAGTTCTTTTAACAACATCAAGGGAAGCTTCAATTTTTTACTTAAAAGTAACGCTTTAAAGTAGAAAAGTATTTTCAATAAATATGACGGGGAAGGTTTACAATAATGTGTAGAGAACTCATAAAAATTAGTGAGAAAATCACTGAGATCCAAATGGATATTTGTACTTTGGAAATAAATGGACAATTGTCAAAAAAAAAAAAAAAAAAGAGACATAGTTCAACCTCACAGGTAATCAAAGGAAACCAAAATTACTTGAAAATACCTTTGTTTACCTTTTTGATAGTCAATGAAATAAGCACTCTTTATATTGCTGGTGAAAGAGTATGTTAGTACTACCATTTTGGAAAATACTTTGACAATGTTATTCAAGATATTTCAAAATCTTTCCACCATTTGTCCAAATATTTTACTTCTAGGAATATATCCTAAGGATGTAATCTTAAATATGGAAAAATTCTTAATACCAAAGATATTCATTGCAGCACTTTATAAATTTACTAATTTCCTTCTTTCTTCACTGGCCAAACCATGCCCCATCTACTCCAATAAATGATTTGCCCCAGAAGCTGAAAAACCCTGAAGCCAGCAAAATTGGTTTTATTTCCAAATAAGATTATCATGTGGGCTTGAGGTTTTAAGTAATACTACTATTACTAATAATAACAATGATAGTAACGATGATGCTAATGGTCACTTCTATCATTGATGGCTTTTTCATTGTGTGCCAAGTGCTTTGCATATTATTATATCATTTCATTCTCACAATAACTGTGTAATGTAAGTATTTTTATCCCTGTTATGCTGGTGAGAAAACCATGGCTTAGAGAATTTTGGAAGTAACTGTAGGGTTTATATATTTATTTATTTTTTGAGGAAGATCAGCCCTGAGCTAACATCTGCTGCCAATCCTCCTCTTTTTGCTGAGGAAGACTGGCCCTGAGCTAATATCTGTGCCCATCTTCCTCTGCTTTATACGTGGGACGCCTACCACAGCATGGCCTGCCAGGCGATGCCATGTCTGCACCCAGGATCCAAACTGGCGAACCCTGGGCCACCGAAGCGAAATGTGCACACTTAACTGCTGCGCCACTGGGCTGGCCCCAGGTTTTTTTTTTCTGCTTTTTCTCCCCAAATCCCCCTGGTACATAGTTGAATATTTTTAGTTGTGGGCCCTTCTAGTTGTGGCATGTGGGACGCTGCCTCAGCACGGCCTAATGAGTGGTGCCATGTCTGCGCCCAGGATCTGAACTGGCAAAACCCTGGGCCACCACAGTGGAGCGCGTGAACTTAACCACTCGGCCACGGGGCCGGCCCCAATTTTTTTTTTTCTTTCTGTAGGGGTTTTAATGTTATTAAGATATTGTTATGAACAAAGAGCAAAGAATTCCCAACTCTGTGCTGCCAGTTTTCCTGATTTCCTGTGGGATTGTCAAGGGAGATATATAGTAAAAAAATGAGACCAAATGGTACTGCTTTATTATTATCTGCACAAATGGCCAGGCCTCAACAAATTGTCTAGTAAAAAATGGGTTCGAGCATGCAGTGTCCACAAGGCCTTTGTTTTGTCCGGATCTAAATCCAAATCTTGGAATCTTATCACCCTTTTCTTGGCTGCCCGGAGTAGCTCAGATACTGAGGCGGTGACCTGAGTTCTTCAGCTCATGTGAAGGGGGGTGCATAGTGCTGGTCTCAAGGAGCTGCAACTCTCAGCTGTTCAACAGTAAGGAAGCAACACGAAGCAGAAAAAAGAGCCCTATCTGTGTGTTGATTTTTCAGGCACACTGATCCTGCTCACTAGTAAATATGGTCCAGTTGGTGTCTTGGCGTTTGGACAGCTTGGCAACTTTTTCTGTAGAAAAGGAAAAAAAGTGGGGCTAGACATTAAGTAACTTTGCCAAGATTATATGGCTAATAAATGGCAGAATCACTATTTAAACCCATATCTATCTGACTACAAAGTCATGTTTCAATCATCATAATATTGCTTTCCCTGAAAACGCGTTTGGAATATGTAAATGGCAGAAGTAAAAATTGGTTAACTGTGCTTTGTCTGTACCCCTTTCTCAACTGTAAAGGTTTGACCACAAAGGCGTTTTAAAAATTATTAAAATAGCTGTAATTACCTTTGAGAAATGTATACAAGTCCAGGCTTTTCTTATTTTGTTAAGAATCCTTGTTTCTAGTGTGGTATCTAACATAGGGGCGCTTCATGTATTTGCTGAAATAATGGATTATTTTGTATGGAAGATATAGAAGTTCTAGCACACTAGTGTTTAATTCTTTTCTCAGGCGCTTTTATAACTGTCTGACAAAAGCAAACTTTAGTGCTGCTTGTTAACGTAACTTTCAGTTAGTTTTGTGATGACTTGGGTACTGTCTTCAGGAACAATCAGTTTCTGTGGTGTGTATTGTCACGATACTTTGCACCCATGGCTGAAATAGGATACCACTGAGGATTTTTGTCCTTTAAAACCAAACCTGGGACATGGTGCCAGGTTTCCACTCTCTTTAATGAAAGAGAGAAGTGCGAAAGTAAGACTAGAAGCCTAGGATGTCAGGGGACTATACAGTTTGGGAGATGTCAGAGGGAGCCTGGTTTTCTTTTTACCCCTTCCATTCATTGTAGAACAAAGCCCACAATTCCTATCAATGCTGAAAGTGCCCTCTCCGGCTCTTTCTTTTCTCCTCTCCCAGTGGTAGCTGTGTCAATGTAACGACAAGGTCCTTTGAATGTAGTAAAAATTAGGATACGTATATGTATTTTTTTCATTTAATTGAAGAAGCATTTGTTATGCTCCAATGCAAAGAGTCCTGAACCAGGAGAAAAAACACCTGAGTTTGCATCTCAGCTCTCTCTGTGTATCCGTCAGCATCCAGTCAGGAGGCAGAAACATCCCTAGTTATGTTTTTTCCATTTAAAAAAATTTTGTGTAATTTTAATTTTTTAAATTAAACTTTTAATTTTAAGATAATTGTGGATTCACATGCAGTTGTAAGAAATAATACAGAAAGATCCTGTGTACCCTTTACTAAGTTTCCCCAGTGGTAAAATCTTAATAAAACTATAGTACAATGTTGCAATCAGGATACTGACATTGATAGGTTCAAGATAAAGAACGTTTCCTTCACCACAGGGATCTCTCGTGTTCTCATTTTATAGCTGTACCCACTTCCCTCTTGCCCCCACCTCCTCACAAGTACTAATATGTTCTCCCTTTCTATAACTTGTCACTTCAAAAATCTTATATGAATCAAGTCAGACAGTAGGTAACCTTTTGGGATTGGCTATTTTCACATAGCATATTTCTCTGGAGATTCATTCAGGTTCTTGCATGTATCAATAGTTTGTTTTCCTTTTCCTTGCTAAGTAATATTCCATGGTATGGATGCACCACAGTTTAACTTTTCATCCACTGAAGGACATCTGGGTTGTTTCTAGTTTTTGGTTATTATAAATAAAGCTGCTATAAACATTCCTGTAGGGGGTTTTGTGTGAACATAAATTTCTACTTCTCAGGGATAAATGCCCTGGCGTACAGTTGCTGAGTTGTATGTTAATTGTGTATTTAGTTTTTGAAGAAACTGCCAGACTGTTTTCTAGAGTGGCTGTTCCATTTTACATTCCCGTCAACAATTTATGAGTGATCCAGTTTCTCCACATCCTTGCCAGCATTACATATTGTCCCTATTTGTTCTTTTACTCGTTCTGATAGGTATGTAGTGGTATCACATTGTGGTTTTAATTTACATTTCCGTAATTGCTAAGGATATTGATCGTCTTTTCTTGTGCTTGTTTGCCATCTGTACGTCATCTCTGGTGAAATGTCTTTTGCCCATTTTCTAGTTAGATTGATTATTTTTACTGTTGAGTTTTGAGAGTTCTTTATATATTCTAGATAATAGTCATTTGTCAGATTTGTGGTTTGCAAATATTTTCTCCCAAACTGTAGCTTGTCTTTTCGTTCTCTTAACAGGGTCTTTTGCGACCAAAAGTTTTTAATTTGGTAAAGACTAATTTATCAATTTTTCCTTTCATGGATTGCGCTTTTGGTGTGAAAGTCTAAGAATTCTTTGCCTACCTCAAGATCCTGAAGATTTTCTCCTATTTTTTTCCTAAAAGTTGTATAGTGTTATGGTTGACATTTAGGTCCATCATCCATCCATTTAGACTTAGTTTTTGTACAATGTGTGGACTTAGGTCAAAGTTCATGCTTTTGTCTGTAGATATCCAGTTGCTCCAGCACCATATGTTGAAGAGGCTCTCTTTCCTCCATTGAATTGCCTTTGTACCTTTGTCAAAAATCAGTTGGGTGTATTTGTGTGGGTCCATTTCTGGGTTCACTATTCTTTGCCATTGATCTATGTGTCTATCTGTCTGCCAGTACCACGTAATCTTTATTACTTTTACCTATATGATAGGTTTTAAAATCAAATAGACTGATTCTTCCTACTTTATTCTTCTTTTTCACATGTTTTAGCTGTAGTTCCTTTACCAGTCCATATAAATTTTAAGTAATCTTTTCTATATTTATAAAATAATATTGCTGGGATTTGAAAATAACTGCATTAAAACTGTATATCAGTTTCAGGAGAACTGACATCTTTACTATGTTGAGTCTTTTGATCCATGAACTTGGTATTCTCTGCATTTATTTAGATCTTTGATTTCTTTCATCGGCATTTTGTAGTTCTCAGCAAATAAGTCCTATTCTTGTTTTGTTAGATTTACACTTAAGTGTTTGATTTTCTGAGTAATTGTAAATGGTGTTATATTTTAATTTCAGTGTCCATGTATTCATTGCTAGTATAGAGAAGTGCAATTGATTTTGATATGTTTATCTTGTATCCTGTGACCTCTCTGAACCCACATATCAGTTCTAGGAGTATTTTTGTAGATTACTTGAGATCTCCTACATAGATGATCACATCATCTGCAAATAAGGACAATTTCTTGACACTTAAGATGGGGGCTCCTTGTTATTGCTGGTTGTGGGTGGGAGTTCTGGCTCCCTACCCTCCATTGACAGCTTCCTGGTTCCTCCTTGCAGCAGCCTGCATGACCTCCATGGACATCCCAGTGGGGAGTGCTTTGTTACTGCCCGGCTAGAATGAAAGTCTCAGCTCTCTACCTGGCCTTCCCTGACACTATCCTAGTTGGGTGTGGGTGGGGCTCCTGTTACAGCCTGGTGACGGTGGAAGTCTAGGCTTTGCACTTGACCTTTGCTGGCTGGGTGGGGGTTGGGCCACAGTTTTTTCTGTGGTTTTTGGCTCTGGTGAGCAATTATTTTCTGAAAGTTTTCTGTCTTGCTAAGTTGACTAATTCTTCATTCTTTGGCTGAAGAGAGCGGGCTTTCCTTGGGGCCTTTTTTTGTCTGTGTCCATTGATATTACCAGGTGTTGGCTTCTCCAGCACAGTCTGGGAGATCTGAGGATTCAGGGAACTCATCGCCAGGTTGTCTTCAGGAGCTGATGCCACAGCTATTCCCCCTTCTTGAGCTCCCCACTTTTCAGTCTTCTTAAGTTTGTTTTGTATGTGATGCCCAGGGTTTTCAGTTGTACGTAGTGGGAAAGATAGGGAAAAGTTTGTCTACTCCATATTCTCAGAAATGGAAATCCTCCTAAGGTGTAAATTTTTAGGTTTTTGCTAATGAGAAGTCACTGTTTTCAAATTTTATATAATTGTTAAAATGCTCACGTAAGATTAATAAATTGAGTGAAACATTAGGATTATGTTAGTCAACAATCAAATTTTATTTTGGAGTCTAAGAACATTGGCCTTTTGATAATGTAGTGTTTCACCTTCCATGTGAGAAATGATATTGGAGTTAGAATCATGGAAGATTAAACCAGAAGTCATATTACAGATGTTTTAGAGTTCTGTCTCTTCTATTCAGATGAGCACTTAGGTTCTTCAATGTTACAATGCTGATTCCTTTCACAGGAATCTAGGAACTATCATTTTTTATGCCATTGAATGGAGGTGCCTTTTTGGGTAGAATATTGTTTTGCATGGACAAAAAACATGGTTTTAGACCGTTATAAATATTTCATCATGCAGAATGGGAAGAAATTTGGATATAGGATTATTGATAAACCAGATGGCTAATAGTCTAAAATGTTTTCATTGAGAAAGTGGCACAATAAAAGCCAGTAATAGAATTGTGATTCTTACCAGTTTGTCTATGTCAGTATATCAAAACGTTTCGCATCTTTTTTACAGATTGAAATTGTCAAAGAAGAATTTAATGAACATTTAGAAGTTGTAGACAAGATTAACCAGATCTGCAAAAATCTACAATTCCATCTAAATAAAATGAGAACCTTTGAAGAGCCTCCTTTTGAGAAAGAGGCTAATATTATTGTGGATAGATGGCTTGATGTAAGTGATAATTTAATTGACTAGAAATTCCATTTTATAACATTAAGTTCATCTTTTCTATTGTATCCTTAGTATTTTTATCTATTTACAGAATTCAAAAGTGCTCACTGTAGAAATGTTCACATCATATATAATTCATAACTTAGGAATTGTCTTCACGCCAGAGTTAGGCACTGCTAACAAATGGGTCTGTAATCTTTCAGATATAAAAGTGCATGCTCAACTTATTTAAAATAAACTAGTTAATATATTACTCATCTGTGCAGGATATTGATGTTCAACTATATATATTTTTAATACATTTTTGGTGAGTGGTAATGACATTTTTAGGAGCTACAAATTAAGAATTTATCTGTCGTACTTTCTTGTATGTGGGTTTTAAAAAAGCACTTTTTATTTATTGTGGTTTAGAAATTAGGGAGACTGTTGCTTTCAGTTGTGTATAAGCTGCAGCATATCAAACAAGTTTTTTTGTAGAAGAAAGAACTATGTGATATGTTAAAGCAAATTTTTTTTGTTGATGAATAAAGCAAAATATCCAGTAAAGATAAACTAAAATTCTACTTAAAAATAGTGTTCAACTAAAACAATGGTTCTCATACTTTTCACCATTGACTGTGTTATTTCTATTTTTTAATTGTGGTAGATAAATGAGAAGACAGAAGACTACTATGAAAATCTTGGTCGAGCTCTTGCTTTATGGGACAAACTTTTTAACTTAAAAAATGTCATTGATGAGTGGACTGAAAAGGTCCTTCAAGAAATGGGATTACATCAACTGACTGAAGAAGAAAGAGAAAAGCTGAGGGTAATTGAACAGAGATAAAATATGTGGTCTTTTTGTATACAGTTGACATTTTAATATTGTTTGCTTTCTTGAAGTGGAGTAGAGAAATCACAAAGAAATCTTTTATTTCTTTCATTATCCCTTGAGTACGACCTGAACTCTATCTTTTCCTTTATAATATCCAGGAAGATGTTAGCAGGTATTATTAATCTCGGGTTCACACACACACAAGAGGTTCATTGATAAAATCATCTTACATAGGGACAGTCACATCTTTATTTTCATGAATGTCTGACTAAAAGGTAGTATTTGTTTCAATTATGAACATAGTCAACAAACATAATAGGATGAGCATTATGCATGACTTTGTTATCAAAAAAATCACAGATACTTTTAAATCGTTATCTGGTAGTTGCAACTATTCCCCTTATCACTACTTTGAAATTATGGTATTTAGTAGGTCCACTGCTAGATCTTGTTATTTAAGGTATTATTAAAGAGGCCTATATGTTACTATATTATAAATTATTTTTAATGTTTTGGTAACAGTAACCCAATGTAATTGTTTTCCTTTGTCATCCTACATAATTTATTTTATGTTTTGTTTTAAAAATATTATGCAAAGGGTCCATAGGATTCACCAGACCACCAGAGGGGTTTACAGTATAAAAAGGTTAAGAACTCTTGGCAGAAGCCCCATCAAAATGCATAATTGTTCCCAGGTGGTGAGTCTAGACCCAAAGGGTTGGCAAACTTTTTCTTAGAGGGCCAAATTGTAACTATTTTAGACTTGTAGATAATTTGGTCACTGTCACAACTGCTCAACCCTACTGTTGTAGCATGAAAGCAGTCACTTATAGACAATACATAGATGCTTGAAAGTAGCTGGGCTCCAATAAAACTTTTTTTATAAAAACAGACTCCCTGCCCTAAGACCATTAACCCCAGCTGTCATAATTTGAATTAAGCAGTTCTTCAAAAAAGATTAGAGGGGCTGGCCCTGTGGCCGAGTGGTTAAGTTCGCACTCTCCGCTGCAGGCGGCCCAGTGTTTCGTTGGTTCGAATCCTGGGCGCGGACATGGCACTGCTCATCAAACCACGCTGACGCAGCATCCCACATGCCACAACTAGAAGGACCCACAATGAAGAATATACAACTATGTACCGGGGGGTTTGGGGAGAAAAAGGAAAAAATCAAATCAAATAAAAAAAAAAAGATTAGAAAAAACATAAGGCTGAGTATCAACATTTGTGTAGAGTTTCAAAAAAGACTAGTTTCCAAATAGTAATCTCAGGTTTTGCCATTTGGAACAAATTAAAATTGTCTCTTTTAACTCTAGGAAGAGTTCTTTATAATTGCTTGTTTGTTTATGTATTATTGGTCTGGACTATATAAAATCACTATGTGGGTAGGTCAGAAAACATCAGTATTGGCAGTTATGTGTGGTTCAATGTAATATTAAAATCTATGTATGTGTGCATAATGACTTTACAGTATGCTAACTCTAATGCTTCAGATCTCATTTTTTTCTCTCATTTTGTCATTTTATTCACTTTTAAATTCACATATCCGTTTTTTTACATTTGGAAAAGATTTTCAAAATGTGTGGAGATTTATGAGTTTTCTAGGTATATGATGATAGTCGTGAAGTAAAACTATGACTTTCTAAGTATAAATGAATTATCACTGAGTCACTTAAATTTGTCTTGAAGTACGAGTTGTTTAAAAATTTGAAATTAAGTATTAGAAACTGCCAGCCTGTGGGCCAAATTCTGCCAACAATGTGTGTGCATGTGTGTGTGTGTGTTGGCACAGCTTATATGTACACATCTATGAAATGTGATGCCTTTAGGCAGGCGCTGCCTTCCGGTGTGGCACCAGACCAGCCCCTCTCTATTGTCTTGTAGCTAGAATGCTTCACTCACTTGTAACATTTGCCTGACCCGTGAAGGCACTTGGGCTTGTAACTCCCAGGACTCTGTTAAAAAACAAGTGATTAGGGAAATTCAAGGCTCTCTTAATTTCTGTATATTAACAATAGCAATTGTGTGTACCAGAAAATAAAGTACAAAATAAAAAGATATTTTCCATTAAAATTGTGTGTTTTAGGAAGAGTTGCAAGTCCATGAACAAAAATCTTCAGAATTTTCTAAAAGAGTGGCTAAAATACAGTCTTTGCTTCAAAGTAGTGACATACCTCTTGAATTGCAGGTAAGAAAATTTTTATTTCAAGGTTGTGATTTAAGTACTCTAAAGTAACATTCATAAACCAGAATTCTAAGTCTTAAACCTAAAATAAAATTAGGATCATTACTTAATTCACCTATATTAGATTCCTATATTAAGTCCAACCAAATTTTTAATAGCATAGTTTATTATATTTGTTCCACTTTTAAGATGAATAATACTACTTTTTGCCTTGTATTCTCATTTCACTTACTTCACAGACCTCTTGTATGGAGGGGGAGAGGTTGCTGTACTTGCGTGTGAAGTAACCAGGGTTTCCTCCTGAGCATCTTGGGCATAGGAAGGAGAATATGGCTCAATGATTCTAGGTTTCTTAATCCCTAGATGGAGAAACAGGGAGATTGTGACTTTCAAATGTGACTTTCCGTTGTGTGAAGAGATCTGTGACAATTTTATTTAGATTAAAGTGTAAGGTGGCTGAATATGAGCTCTGGAGTCATACTCTCTGGGTGAGGTCGTGACTCTGCTACCTACTAGCTTTGTGATCTTGGGCAAGTTACTTAACCTTCTGAAGCCTACATTTTGTATATGAAGTGCTTACCATGATGCTGCATACATAGTAAACACTCAGTAAATGCTGGCTATTTAATTTTTCTGTGTGTTTCAATATATTTTCTAATGAGCCCCATGAGATAGCATCTCAGTCGGTGTGCTAGATAAGACTTGTTTTAGAGAGAAGGATTCAGATTGCTCTTAGAAAAAAGTCGGGATGTCAATCTAAGTTTTTTCATGTTACTCTTTTTCTTTACAGGCAACATTCGAGTTGTTATATCAGTGATGTAGAATTGGAAGTAGAGAAGAGTTTGTTTCACATTGAAGTGAAGCAAAGTCTTAACTCATTCTCTAGCAATGTGCATTTATCCTAAAATGTGGTTAAATAAAGTTTGTTACAATCCTTCTTGTGTTTCATGATTTCAGGTCATGGAGTCCTCTATTTTGAACAAAATAGAGCATGTAAAAATGCGTTTAACAGGAGAACCCAACTACTGTGCCCTCAGTGGCAGCCCAGCTGAGCTAAGGGAGGATCTGGACCAAGCCAAGACCCAGATTGGAATGACAGAGTCCCTCTTAAAGGCCCTGTCTCCTTCCGACAGCTTGGAGATCTTTACCAAACTAGAGGTCCTGCCCACTTGCTTCTTTTCTGTGGTTCAGATTTAGTTTCACACTTATTTCTGGTGGTCTTGGCCTCTTGAGTTTAATAAAAATCATTATAAAAAAATGAAAGCTTGGGAAAAAACTCAGAAAAACACTTTGTGTATGTATTTGAATTGCTTTGTGGACAGTAATCATTTGATATTAAATTGTGTTGCAGGGGCCAGCCCCGTGGCATAGTGGTTGAGTTCCGTGCACTCTACTTTGGTGGCCTGGGTTCACAAGTTTAGATCCCAGGCGCAGACCTATACCACTCATCGGCCATGCTGTGGTGGCACCCCATATAAAATAGAGGAAGAGTGGCCCAGATGTTATGTTAGCTCAGGGTAGACCTTCCTCAGCAAAAAAAAAAAAAAAAAAGAAAGAAAGAAAGAAAAGAAATTAAATAACATTGCGTTATACATTTACTGGCTAAGAGAAAGTGAATCCATCCGATAGATAATCATCTAGATTTTTACAAAAATAATGGAGATGTATTATGCTTTGTGCCAATTGAGTCTTTTTAAAGACTTAATATTTTTTTGTTTGTTTGTTTATATATTTAGGAGATACAACAGCAGATTTTACAGCAAAAGCACAGTATGATATTACTTGAGAATCAAATAGGTTGTCTGACTCCTGAACTCTCTGAATTAAAAAAGCAATATGAAAGCGTCAGTGATTTATTTAATACCAAAAAAAGTGTTTTGCAAGATCACTTTTCGAAGTTACTGAATGGTGAGTGCAGTGTATCTCTTGCTGTGTTTCTGGGTCTCTTAAAGTGTGAATAAGGACTGTGAACACAAGGCTAATTAATCTAAGCTTCACTTACAGATGGTTGCACAGATTTTATTCAAGGAAACAATATTCATACCATTTTTTTAGCTGGGGGAACACTCACTGATCTACGCCTTTCATCAATACATCTATTTCTTTCACATGACAAATCGTTACTTCATGAAGGAAAGTCACCAGGGTCCTAGTGTTTGACCCGCTTTCTGTGGTCGGTGAGTCTTGGGACGTGCCTGTGAGCAAGTGTCTCTGGGTGTCCTCTGTGCTTGGAAAGGAGGCTTAGTGTGGAAAGTACACCGTGATTACCTTCTCGGCTCTGTTAGCCCTCAAATGTGGGTTTCAGCTTATTACTGCTTTACATAATGACTTGTACCCATGGCTTGGGAAACAAGTTTCCAGATCTCTTGCTTTAAGAAGGTGTGTGAGGTCTCCCTTGAATGAATACAGCTTTTGTTTTGTTTTTCCTCTAGATCAGTGCAAGAACTTTAATGAGTGGTTCAGCAACGTTAAAATGAACCTTAAGGACTGTTTTGAATCATCAGAAACAAAAAAGAGTGTGGAACAAAAGCTACAAAAACTTTCTGTAAGACATATATAAATTTCAAAAAAAATTTATCAAGACTAGAATACTGGAGACGTAGACCTGTATTTAAGTAGATAAGATAATAATTACTTTGATTTACTGATTTCCCTGCATAGAATATTTCCAAATAACCTGACTTCTTTCCAAATATTTTGAAACTGTTTACTGGGTAAGGGTTCAAGTGACTTACACAAGTTTTATTTTCACACCTATTCTAAGATGCTGTTTAACTTAGTGTTTGCTGGTGAATTCAGTTGTGTTAAAATCATGTTTGATAAAAAATAAAGAGTACTTAATTTGGACTTTGAAATCCCTTTACTTTCTTGAAAGAGGTCTCTTGACTTTTTGTCTTTTGGCAGCCATATTTCTTCAAAAAATTGTTCTTGAACTTTAATGCACTGCTGCTCGGAGTGTAGTGGCCTGAGATAAAAGGCAAAGTGCAGGGGCATGTAAAATGCATATTGCACCCTTAAAGCTTGATCACTTTGGGGTAGATTATCTAGTACTTTCATTTTGATGACAAGACGTGCTCTCAAGCTTATTGACGGCATTAAATGCTCTCTGTTTCATTTCTTGCTTTTATGATGCCTTTCTTTATTGACAAAATTGCCTTTCTTCTCTTTTTTATAGTCCCGATTCTTTTCTTTTTTGCCTTTAACTTCGCCTACTGCATGAGCCTCGGCACTTGATACTCAAACTTTGAAACACAAACATTGAAATAAATTTCTGATTTGGACAAAGTTAAATAGAGAACAGTCCATTTAGTTTTATGTGTTGGTTACCAGAGGGAGCAAGTATTTAGGAGAAGGTGAACGGAGCCGGGAAAGAAAAATGCAGCGTTCCTGGTCCTACTTCTACTGACCTTCATGGTGGCACTGTGTTATGTTGCTTAATGTAGTTCTCAGAAAGTCAGATGCAAATGCATATGTACACACACATTCTAGAGCTAATGTAAGTCATCTTTTGTTCATTTGCTTTGGAGGTAACCATATCTCCATAGCCCTTCTTTTGTACAGGATGTTAAGAAGATGGCATGTCTATGTACTAGCTCGGACAAGTGTCGTAGGAGTGGCAGAGACCATACTTATGCTTGCCAGTAGGACATAATTGACTTTTTGTCTTTCTTAAGGATTTCTTGGCTCTTGAAGGAAGAGGCAGTAAAATACAGCAGGTGGCATCTGTGTTAAATCATGTGAAGAAGCATCTGCCCAAAGCACATATTAAGGAGCTTAACAGTTGGATTGTAAGTCAAGAAACTGATTTAGAAAAAATGGAGTCCATATGCCAGGTGCGAGCAAAGGAGCTTGATTATTATTTGCAGCGGCTACTGAGGTAGGAAATAAAGGTGATATCGAAATAATATATTTTCCAGTGATATCTTTATATGTCCTCTGCCTCAGTACAGCTAGCATTAGGATACAAATATACACAAATTTCACAAATAGAAAGCATACTTTAAAATCCAAGTTTGGCTCTAGGAATATAGAAGTTTGGAGAGTTCTTCAAATTATCCAATATGGCAGAGGTTCAGGGGAGAGTCCAAAAATGTTTTCTGTTTGTTTGTTTCCTGTTCTTTATGATGCATTTGTGTAGCTTATTGTTTTATAGAATCCCACTATAATACAGGCTATTATTCAGATTTTAATGTTACAAATTACATTTTCTCTAAAGAATAACAAAAATATATAGTAAAAACCCAATTGGCTCACAAGATTAATGCCAGCCTTCTCTTCAGATAAATACTTTTTGCTTCTTTTATCTTCTAACATGTGGAATGTTCTTTTAGACTCCAGGATGACCATAGAAACTTGAGTAAGTGGTTGACTAATCAAGAAGAGAAATGGAAAGAAATGGAAGAATCAGGAGAGAAAACTGAGCTATTTGGCCAAGCTCTAGCCAGAAAGAGGTATAGCTAATCTCATATGAAATATATTTCCTGGGTATATGATTTCTTCCCTGGTGTCATGGCTCCTGTAAACTTTCAATGATATTTGGAATTTACAGGGAACAGTTTGAATCTATGGCCCAGTTGAACAACTCTTTGAAGGAATATGGGCTTACTGAAGAAGAAGAAATAATAATGGAATCCACACATTTGACTGATAGATACCAGACATTATTGAGACAGTTGTGTGAAATTGATGAAGACAATAAGTTACTTCCTGCTGAGGACCAGAGCTTTAAAGATCTTGCACATGATGTAATTTGTTGGATAACAGGGATTAAGGAGTCCCTTATGGTTCTGAATTCATCTGAAGGCAAAATGACACTTGAGGAGAGAATCCAAAAAATAAAGGTATAACTGTGGAAACTAAATTTCAGAGGTCAGAGTGAACTCTAATTTTGAAAAGATTTAGAGGAAAACCGCAAAGATTTGTTTCTTAATGGAAAATAGGATCAGTGTGGAATGGTTGAAGAAATTCAAATGACTGAGCTTGCAAAAGAGAAGGGCTGTGAGGGATCTAAAGTTATTTTAATGCATGGGAAGGAGAGAAAGTATTTCCTCTCTGTGAGGGCAATGCCCAGTTATTGTCCATCTTTACTGAGTATAGAAGAATTGAAATAAAGACAATAAACCAGAGCTGCAGCAGATGGGAGCTTGCTAGGTTATGAAAAGAATACAGGTCAGTACTGCAGAGGCATCGGCCATGTCACCGGCAGGGCTGGAGAGGAACTCTTCTTCAGAGAGGATAAGTATGGTCATAAAGCTTATTAGATACTGAGTGGATTGTGGAGGCCAAGAAGATCTCAAGCTCCCTTGAGCTGACTTTTTATCTCTTTCTTTTCTTACTTTTTAAGGGGAGGGTGAATAAACTTCACTAGTTAAAAATACAGGGGACAGAAGCATGTGTGCTTAAAGGGAACTGGAGAGAATCGAAATCTCGTTAATCGAAGCATTGTTAGAGGAAGAAATGGTCAAGAGTAGGGAGCTTTAAGGGTGGGTGGGATTTACTGAAGTAATCGGAATCGGTTGAGATTATATTTGAAAGATTTTCTGGACAGGGTGAATCTTGAGTAGTGTTTCCAAGAAGGGAAGAACTTGATTGTTCAGAGCAAAGGAGGGAAAGTGAAGAACAGAGAATGGGAATTAATTAGGTTGTGATAGAGAGACCGGAGTTGACATGAGGGACGCTGCATTTCCCTTTGGGAAGCCGAAAGTCCAATTGTGGGTGTATAAAAGTGTTTTGTTCAGGTTGTTACCCTAACTCTCCATTTATAAATAATGGAGTAGATAGGAAGGAGGACTTGCCAGGTTTTTTGTTTTTTTTGGTTTTTTGGCATACAATTTATTTGAAAAGCAAGAGGAGAGCAGGAGTGCACTGAGATCAACCCAACAAATGTTTACTGAGAACCAGTTCTGTATAACATGAAGGAGATCTCTTTGTCTTTGAGGCATAAATAAAAATGAAAGAGTAATTTTGAAATCTACTCTGAAGTTAGAATCTCTGTATAATGTTTATAAATAAAGAGATATCATATGTAATATCCCTAAGCAGTACGAATGAGATGATAAGCTCTTTTTTATTTAATTCAGGAAATCATTTTACTGAAGCCTGAAGGGGACGCTAGAATACAGAGAATCATGAGTCAGGCCGAGAGCAGCGAAGCTCCCTTGGTTCCACAGACCCTTACTGATATCAAGAACCAGTGGGACAACACGCTCCATTTAGCCAAAACGTATCTAAGGTAAAGGGCATGCCTTCACCACTTTTGTGGTTTCCCATTGCACAGTGAAGCCATAACAAGTATGTTTTGTCTGCCTCCTAGATTTGGATATAATATATCTATTGAGAAAGTCAGTAATGTCAGGGGCATCGACAATGTCAAAGGCAGAAACAGAGGAACAGTTCTCTGGATCAGATCCAAAACACACTGTCGTCACTCTGTGGCAGTGTTTGCTTTGGCTGGTGCATCAACCTGTCCGGTTCTTGGCAACAGATTAACATTGTCTGTCATTCTATCTTCAGCACTAAAAACCCCTTCCCCTACAGAACCTCTGTATCTGCGTGGTATTTCTGTAGGATAATTCATGCTTTTAAATATATATTCAAAGAGATTTTTGAATGTCTAAACATTGAAAAATGTCTGAATTCAGTGGACATAATTCTGGTGAAAAGTCTTAATTCATACCACATCTTAAATGATGCATTTAGTGTTTGGTAGAAATGTAAACTTTGTATTTTTCTAAGGAGACATTCAGATCAAAACTAAATTTAAGCTATAGAAAGCATGAACTAGTTAGTTGGCCAATATACGGAATGCTTATTTTACTTATATGAAAAAGAAAATCATAGGATAATATAATTATATGTAACATAATAAAAACTGGAATAGTTTGAAATCTAAATTATTAAATATTTGTTCTCAGGTCAAAGTATGTAACAAAAAACAGTAATTTTTTAGTAATCTACAAATAGTTTCTATCTTGACTTCTGACCTAAACTTAGTGCTATTTAGAATGTTGTAATTCCAAAAGAGTCTCTGGGAATAATGAATATTAGTGTTATTTTAATGCTTTTATTATAATGTATGTTGCATTATAAAGTGCAAAATGCCATTTCATTTTGCTGAGTGTCACTTCATTTGTATAATATTTTGTTAAATTTAGCCATCAAGAAAAGCTTCTACTAGAAGGAGAGAAGTATTTGCAAAGTAAGGAGGATCTGAGATTAATGCTCACAGAACTGAAAAAGAAACAAGAAGTGGGCTTTGCTCTGCAACATGGATTGCAGGAGAAGAAAGCTCAGTTAAAAATTTATAAGAAATTTCTCCAGAAAGCACAAGATTTGACATCCTTGCTAAAGGAGTTAAAATCTCAAGGAAATTACCTCCTAGAGTGCACTAAAAATCCCAACTTCAGTGAAGAGCCTTGGCTGGAAATAAAGCAGCTACATGAAAGTCTTCTTCAACAACTACAGGTGAAATGGGCAAAGGAAAATTTTAAATGATTGTTGTAATTATGCATAATTATGTAATATTTGTATAGAGAGTCATTTTTTTGTTCTTTTGGTAAATCAAAACCTTTTAAAATTTAATTTATCAGTTTTCGATACAAATACTAACTCCTGAAGGATGGAGGAATCAACCCAGTCAGTTTTGCTAGAGGAATCCTGTGGGTATTATGTAATCTGGTGTTGTTTCCTCTCATTGAAGTTCCCCTCTTCACAGGTAGGAAGGGTTAAGATTTTTTAGGTACCTCTATGAACTTTGACTGTGTCAAAGTTATCCATGCACCATCCATCCATCCATCTATCCACCCATCTCTCCATCCATCCATCTATTCATTCAACCATCCATCAGTCCATTTTTCCATCCATCTATCCATCCATCCATCCATCCATCTATCTATCCATCATCTATCTATTGTAATAGTTTACATCCATTTTTCTGTATAAACCTTTTCAATGTCCCTCCCTTGAGTATTTCCATATGTTCTGCAGAAAGAGAATTAAGAGGTAAAATGTCAGCTTGTCATGGGGGAGTGAGTGTATTCTCCTAAGGAAATTGTTTATAATTGCACACTGAAAGCCGGATTCAATGTAAGGATTACCTGGTAAGAAAGCATGTTTATACAGATGGCAGGCGATGTGCAGGGGTGAAGATACACCTGCTTGGCTGTAAGTTGTTTAGTTTAATAGTTGTTACTTTTCTGATCAGGTGCGGTCATCTTATTTTCTTATTTCAAGAAGATGGTTTTGCTCTTGAGTTAGGATTACTTTTTCTTAACACACAATTTTGGAGTTTGTTTGTGAGGAAAGGAATCAGGGGTTAGGTTGATCTCATTTGTCTCATTTTCACATATGGGTACTTGGTTTTAGTAAGAAGAATAATTAAGGGAGCTGCTTTATTATGGATGTTTGTGACTTGATGATATAATTTCAAGCCATTTTGTTTTGCAAACCTCTTGACAGATTGTCTTCAGGAATGAAATGAAGGCAGAGCAGCATGGGGGGAAACAAACGTGGTTTCAATAAGAGTCATTTTGAGGAGGGAGAAGGGAGACTTTACAGTGAAATATCTCAAACACTAAAAAACTTCACTTAAGAACTCTGGACGATTTATGGCCGTATTTCTGTTTCAAGATGAAACTTCATAAAACAAGTGTTTAGGAACAATTTAATTATTTTTTGAGTGAGAAAATTCAGAGACATAATTTGTAAATTGTCAATGGTTTTATTTTTAGGACTCTGTGCAGAAATTGGAAGGTCATGTTCAAGAACACCACTCATACCAGGTTTGCGTTACAGACCTGAAGACAGCATTGGACAATATCTCTGAGGAATTTGTTGGTTTTTCTGATAAGCCTGTGGATCAAGAAGCAGTTGAGGAAAAACTGCAGAAACTGCAGGTATTAAACAGTGTCCAGACATGATACGCGTTAAAAAAAAATCAATATCAATTACAACTTGACAAATCAGTGT